>NC_135850.1:7935000-9180000 GCF_029677425.1 Wolffia australiana | reverse complement strand
TAACCCCTATCCTAACCTACTAACTTCTAACACTAAGAACCCTAACCCTAACCTTAAGAACCCCAACCCTAAGAACCCTAACCCTAAGAACCCTAACCTAACCCCAGCCTAAGAACCTAACCTGGAGCCTAACCTAACCCTAACCTAAGAGCCTAACCTAACCTTCTTCTAACCTAACCTAACCTAACCCTAACCCTAACCCTAACCCTAACCCTAACACTAATCACCCTAACCCTAACCCTACTCACGCTAATGCCAACCCTAACACTAATCGATCGTCTTGGCATGCCCTCCGTCCGCATACGACACCGCCTCACGAAGCCAGGCCCGCGGGATTGGTGGATTATAGGGAGCGCTGGCGTTCTAGGCATGGACAGCGGCCGCCCTGACTAGTGAGTCACCGGGCCCTACCTCGAGCACACTTGACGACGGAGAGGACACACCCCAAATTGAGCATCACCAAGCTCTACATCGACATCGCGGAGCAGCTCCGGAGGGACAACGGCAAACACACTTCCTCGAGCGTCTGCGAGGTATCACTCATGTATCTCTTCTTTTCCCTAAATATAGGCATGGACGAGTGGGATCCGAGTGTAATTGGGATATATATACTCATTCCACGCCTATAAACATTGAAAAACACTACACTTTATAAATAAAAACCTCCTCGGTGGCGTCTAGGGCACGGCTGGATCGGACTACGGGCACAACCCTAGGGTTGGCCGTACCCAGCACCGTGTTTTTTGCCAATATATAAATAAAAAAAAACAACCTTAACCCTAACAACCCTAACCCTAACAACCCTAACCCTAACCCTAACAACCCTAACCCTAACCCTAACCCTAACCCTAACCCTAACCCTAACCCTAACCCTAACCCTAACCCTAACCCTAACCATAACAACCTTAACCCTAACAACCCTAACCCTAACCCTAATCACCCTAATCCTAATCACCCTAACCCTAATCCTAAGCACCCTAACCATGTCGGCCGACGGTTGAAAGGGGTCTAGGGATCAGACGCCTCTCGGACGTCCAAGACATGCTTCAGAAGAAACTTGTATGGCGTATGCGTACCACTCACTACCCATTGGGGAGTTTCATCATAGCCAAATACGGCGAATGAGCCCGGCGCGAGCTTGATATTCGGGGCCCCAAGCGATGGCGGACGTGGCAGCGCCATTGGCTCGAGATGATTCACGTGACCCGTTGGCATATTGGCCAAGGAGACATTAGCGCGCGGTATGATACTTGGCATACTGATGCGACGCTCGCTTCTCATCCACATTTCGTACCACACCGTGTGCCTCCACGATGGATTGCTTAGAGGCACACGCCACATCTATGGGAGCAGCACGGCCTCCCCTTGGCCACTCCATCCGAGGTCCAGACTACGCCCCTCGACTTTAGCCCTGATAATGCCATCTGGACACTCACATCCCATCGAGCATACACGTGCCGTTCCTCGTGGGAACATTTCCGTGCGAAATCTCCCACACAACACTGGGGTCAGCACATTTGGCATCCGGCGATCCATACCTGCGTCTCCTTTTTCCTTTGGAGACTCCTACACCGAGGCCTACCGATTGACGATCGAGTGGCTCGGATAGGCTATTCTCTTAGTTCGTACTATCACTCTGTCCCACCCTCCGCACAAGGAGACGATAGATCACCTTTTCTTCCATAGCGAGACGGTAGTGGAATGCTGGCATCTCATCACCGGCTGTCTTCGTCCTTTGACCCCGTCTGAGTGTTTTGGCAAGTTTATCCTCTCGCCAACTCTCTCTGCAAGGAGCCCCATCCTCCCTATCACCATAACTTATCTTCTATGGGAGATTTGGAAAGGGCGAAATTCGTCTCGTTTTGTAGGTACCCCTATGCGCGCTGTGGACATCAGGCGTCGAGTTCAGCTGTGTCTTCGGCGCATTCATCCTCTCCTCACATCCCGAGACAGCAGATCACCGCTTGCATGCGACCTCCTCTGCTCCATTGGCATCTCGGTGACCCCCCTCGCCACCCGCATCCAGTATTGAGTAGTTTATTGGCTCCCACCGCTAATAGGCTTTCTCAAATTGAATGTGGATGGTGCGGCGAAAGGGAACCCGGGGCCAGCAAGGGGCGGTATCCTCATAATCACACAGAGCCTCCTTCTTGCCTTCTCTTCTTTTATGGTGTCCAAACTAATACGATGAGGCTATGGCGATTCGTGATGGTCTCCTCCTGCGTGAGCAGAAACCTTCATAATTTCGTTGTGAAATCGGATTCACAGATATTAGTTGATATGTTTCGTACAGGCACATGCTCCCAGTGGCGACTACATCGAGCGTGGAAAGACATCATGCGGTGTTGCTCGCGTATCGCGTGCTTTCGTCATCAGCTGAGAGAGGGGAACCAGACAGCTGACGCCCTCGCCAACCATGCGGTACACGCTCGCACCCACTCCTCTCTTTTCTATTCTTGGTAGGAGCTTCCGCCCATGGCCCGAGGATCTCATCGGCTTGATCATCTTGGCCTGCCCTCCCTCCGCACACGCTGCCTCCTCGCGACGCCAAGCCTGCGGGATTGGAGGATTGCCTGGAGCGCTGGCGTACGAGGTGTGGACCGCGCCCGCCTCGACTAGAGCGTCACCGAGCTACCACGAGCACACATGACGACGGAGAAGACCCACCCCGACCAGAGTGCCACCGGGCACTATTTCGATATCGTGGACCAGCTCTGGAGGGACGTCGACGGACCCACTTCATCAAGCGTTCGCGAGGTAGCACTCATGTACCTTTTTCTTTTCCCTATATATAGGCGTGGACGAGTGGGATCCGAGTGTAATTGGAATATATATACTTGATCCACGCTTATAAACATTGAAAAACACTACACTTTATAAATAAAACCTCCTGGGTGGCATCCAGGACATGGCTGGATCGGACTACGGGCACCGTGTTTTTTGCAAAAAAAAAAAAAAAAAGCACCCTAACCCTAACCCTAACCCTAACACTAACCCTAATCACCCTAATCCTAATCACCCCAACCCTAACCCTAAGCACCCTAACCCTAACCCTAACCCTAACCCTAATCACCCTAATCCTAATCACCCTAACCCTAACTGTCACACGGTCAAATCTCGAGCTAGGTCTCTTGGCTCAGAATTGACCATGGCCATGCAAGGTTTGCCGTTGATCAGTACCGGTACGTGCAGGAGGTTCAGACCTTCGTACTGGACGGGGTTCCGCCCTGCAATGCCACTAGGCATTGGAGGGGGTTCAGGGTCACTGTGCTGCTTCCCCCGGGAACATCCAATTGGGGCGGTGGCACGACCATCCCGTTAACGTTGGTGGCCGCTGCTGTCCCTCTCGGGCAATCCCTCATGAAGTGGGGTCCTCCGCAAGCGAAGCAGGTTAACTTGTTGCCCCCACCGCCTGGACTCTGCTTCCACAGTCTTGGGCTCTTACCCTTATCTCGGCTCTTGCCGTGGCCTTGCTTGAACTTTTTTTTCAGGCCTTGACTTCTTGGCGCTGCTGGTGCCTCGGCGCGCTCTTGGCGCGGCTTGTACCCCTTTGTGGGTCTGTCCTCAGTCTTGGCGGGTCTAGCGGGGCGGAGCTCTGTACTCTCCACGACCTTGTAGGCCGAGTTCAAATCTCGGCACTGTCTCCTTTCTAACTCCGACTGGAGCTAGTGTGGGAGGCCCTTGGCAAAGCGGTAGAGCTTGTCCGCCTCAGACATGTCGGTGGTCCTCCGGATTATGGACACGAACTGGCCGACATATTCCCTCGGATTGCCCATCATCTTGAGGTTTTCGAGCTCTCCCCTCGCAATCCACGCCGTGTTGTGCGGCATGAAACTCTCCTTGATTTCCCGAACAAAGTCTTCATAAGTCGGTCGCAGCACTTTTACTTTCATCTGAGTACTTTCCCTGGCCGAAGTACCGGTCGCAGTCGTATAAGAAATCTGCCACTGCGTCTTCCCGGCGAGAACCGTTGAACCGCGGTTCGGGGAGGGTATGCTTCCTCCCAACGTCGTTACTAGGAGGACTGCTGGCACCCTCCTCTAGTCTTTCCATCTGGAGCTTCAGCTTCAGGACCATCTCGATCAGCTGTCGGATGGTGTCCTCGTGTTGTCGAACGGTCTCCTCGAGACCTTCTTGCCTCTCGCGGGTCTCTGCCCGCACATCTCTTATGTCTGCTTTCAGATCATTGTAGTTCTTGTCCACTTGGGTCTTCAAACCCAACATGTTCTGGTGGAGTATGCGATTTGTCAGTCGCTGCTCCTTCTCTTTCCGTCGTCTTTCCTCGCTCAGCTGTGCACGGACATACTACATCTCCTGAACCGGAGTTTCAGAAGCCATGGGAGGCGATCCCAACCTGGCTCTGATGCCAGTTGTCACATGGTCAAATCTCGAGCTAGGTCTCTTGGCTCAGAATTGACGTGTGCCGGCCTCAATGCTTGGGCAGAACACTGAACAGCCTTGATCTCTTGCAGCGAAAGCTCTTGGGATTGCTTAAGATCGCTTAGAAGGGGTTAAAGGAGATGGTGGTGCTAGGCACCGTCACGGAATAGGGTCATTGCATTAATATCATCGAGAATACATCGTAGATTACATGGGGGAAGACGAGGGGTGTTACAAGGAACGAGACGAGGCGCCTTGCGCCAAGGTAATGTCGCTACACCGCCTTAGGGCCGCCGCTCCGCACGCGCGCACCCGCTCTGCCACTCATCCGTGCGCCTGACCGGGCGCCGTGCGCCCGCGGGCGTGGCGATCACACATGCCACCTCTACCTTGACGATCACACACGCCACCAGCACCCGTGTCTACACTCGTGCGCGATCTGCACCGCTGCGTGGCGTCAGCTGGCGCTGGCGCCAGCACCTGCGCGAGGCGCCACACGCCTTCATGCCGTCCCGATGCGGTCGCCACATGCCTTAGTCTCCTGGCGGGGATGTCTCCCAGCCGTGTGCCTTGCACACGCAATGCACGCGCTGCCCGCGCGGCCGCTGCACGGCATCCCGTAAAACTCCGCACGCTGTGCCTGTGGCATGCCGCCCGGCCTGCGCATCCCGCACCCGCGCGCAGCGCTTCCCGCTCCCCCACGCAGCGCTCGGCACTGGCGGGTAACGTTGGCGCCCGCGCGTGGTGCTTGGCGTTGGCGCGCCGCGCTTGCGCGTGTGGCTTGTGACGTTCGGCCAGCACGCCCAGCATGCGCGGACCGTCCTTGATCCGTCCCGCCTTGGGCGTGGACGGGCGCGTGCGCAGTCTACCGTGAATCACCATCGGCAGTGGCAATGGCCTAATAGATCAGGTATTTGGATATCACTATCCATAATGACTCAGTCCTTATAAATGTCGTGAGCCAAGTACAAGGGCAATCCTTCCCAATAAGCACGCAAGCCTCTGGGCAAGGAATGTCGAAAAGTTAGGGGCCTAACCCTAACCCTAAGCACCCTAACCCTAACCCAAACCCTAACCCTAACAACCCTAACCCTAACCCTAACCCTAATCACCCTCACCCTAACCCTAACCCTAATCACCCTAACCCTAACGCTAACCGTAACCCTAACCCTAACCCTAACCCTAACGCTAACCCTAACCCTAATCCTATTCCTATTCCTAACCCTAACCCTAACCCTAACCCTAAGAACCCTAACCCTAACCCTAACCCTAACCCTAAGAACCCTAACCCTAACCCTAACCCTAACCCTAACTGATGCCGGACGTCGTCTCAACGGCGTCCGACCGTCACCGAAGGAAGGAACTCGGTGTCGTATCGCTAACTGATCGGATTACGTCCACGACGTCAACCGATGGATATGCGGAGAACAGAAATGTATTTATGACGATGACGAGGACGATGATTCTACAACGGTACGTGCAATGCGCCGACAAGCTACGAGCCAACCGGAGCGGGGGCGGTCGCCAAGCTGGTCGGTCCAGCCCTCCAAGTCGTCCGAGGTGAGTCGAGGCGCGCACGCCGTCGAATGGGGTAACTCCCACTGGAATGCTCACACGCGTCGGGCGTCCGTTTCGTCGGACGAGTAAGGCGCCGTCTTTGTTTCTGCGTTCTCTCAATCTGTCCCACTCACCTATCTAACCCGAGCACGGTGGAGGCAATACGAAAGGATACTGACGGAAATAAATGGCGTAAAGAGGCTAGGGAAAGCAGAGTACCTTCGCGCTGGCGGCGGATTTTCGCACCAACCGGTTCGGAGGAGGAGTTGTCGGGTGCGCGGAGGTTGATTAGTGCGGAGGCGGTCGCGCGATCAGCGCGGAGCGATGCGAGAGATGTGGTCGGCGGTGGTGGGTGCGCTGCAGATGTGTGGCGGGCGCTTGATCAGCGGCGGGCGTCTGCGGCGGCAGCGCGGCAGCGCCAGCGTGGCGGAGGCAGCGACGGCAGCGGTGGCGCGTGGCGGCGCGTGGCGCGGCAGTGGCGCCTTGGCGATAGGCGCGGCGGTGGCGCGTGGCGTGGCCTTGGCGATGCGCCTTGGCGAGCGCGCGGCGCGGCCGGCGCGATCAGCGCGGGCGCGTGGCGCGGCAGTGGCGACGGCCAGCGGCGCGCGGGCAGCGCGTGGCGGCGCTGATGGCGGCGCGCGGCGCGTGGCGGCGCGCGTGGCGAGCGCGGCGGCGCCTTGGCGGCAGCGGCGCGTGGGCGGCGGCGCGAGTGCGGCGGCAGGCTTGATCGGCCGTGGCCCAGCGCGTGATGGCGAGCGCGCGATGGCGGCGTGTGGCGGGCGGCGAGCGGCCAGCGGTGTGCGGCGGCTGGCGGCGGCTGCCCTTCCTCCTTCTTCTCCCCTTCTCCTCTTCCTCCTCTTCCTCTTCCTTCCCCTCTTCTTCTTCTTTCTTCTATTCTCCTCCACGACCTGACCCTTCTTCTCAAAATACCAATCTTCAAAATTTAGGTCAAAGTAAGGAAGCGCCCACCTCTTCCCTTATATATGGGTGAAGATAGGCCCTTCCTTAAGTCCAAAAACAGCAAAACAAACAAGGTAAGGAAAGGAAATAATGAAAGCGGGCTTGTCGGGCCCAACATAACGAGGGGGTGAAAGAGTTCCTCATGTGGAGCCTTCCGCTACCGACAACACGATAAAACCGAAAGCTATAGAATAAGGTAACGAAGGTGTCGGTGTGCTCCGGTGGTGGCGTCGCGTCATGCCGAGTAACGGAATGCGGAATCCGTGTTCTGCGGCTCGCCGTGGTGGCTGGACTCGTCTCGGTGGCGAGCTGGGTAGTGCCGGCTCCTCGGGTGTTGGGTCGGGAAGTCCTGCTGCTCCTCTGCTGCTGGCTCGATGACGTCCGGTGGTGACGCGCCATCAACCCTCCGGGGTGGGAAGGACTCGACTCGGCGAGTCGGGGTGGAGGATCGGCGACGGTGGAAGGAGGTCGGGACGGGCGTCGGAGCTCTGTTCTGTAACCCACGTGTCGTCCGCGCAGGTGTGGCCCGCCCAACGTACTAGGAATCTCTCGATGCTTCCCCACCTGCATGGTCAATTACCTCCTACATTACACAATCGATTGCCTCGTGCCTATCGGGTGAAACAATTGGGAGTGGTGTCGGCAAACTCACTCACGTTGAAGGGTCTAGAGAGGTTGGGGGTGGGGAGGAAGAAGGGGCCCGATGCTGAGCTAGGTCCGCCACATTGAATGTAGAGCCTATTCCCACGTGGGAGGAATTTCGGCGACGTCGCGTTGTCGCCCACTCTACGGAGGATCCGGAGCGGGCGGCGCTGCGAGCATGCAGCCGTTGCCGTCCGGAGAGTATCTCTCGGCCTGAGTCTGACCATCACTAGGTCTCCCGTCAAATGCTGCGGGTCGGCGATGCAAGTCGGCGGCTTGCTATACAATGCATTTTGCTGCGTGATCCTATCATGAATGCGATGATGTAATGCAGAGACATGCTGGGCAAATGCAAGTGCGTCCTCGGAAACCTAACATGAGGATCTATGGGAGCTAGGTCTAGGGGTCGACGGGTGCCTGGCCGTGGCGATCTCAAAGGAGCTCAACCGGTGGTTCTGTTCACCGAGGAGTTGTATGCGAACTCAGCGCGTGGTATGACAAGATCCCAAGGCGAGGTGTTCACCTCTGAGGAGCGTAGTAGGTTGCCTAAGCTACGATTGACCACCTCCATCGGCCGTCGGTCTGCGGATGGTAGGCGATCGAGAACTTGAGCCGTGCCCAAGAGGCTCCACAGGGTCCTCGAAGTAACTCGTGAAGCGCCGTCACGATCGGACACGATCGAGGATGGCGAGCCATGGGCGCACGATCTCGGAAGAAGATCTGGGGCGACCTTCCGCGGCGTCGAGCGTCTTCGCGCGAGAACGCAGTGGGCCATCTTCGAAAACCTATCCACGACTACCATGGCCAGGTCGTGGTGCCTCGCGGTGCGGGGCAGTCCCAAAACGAAGTCCATGCTCACGTCGTCCTAGGGGCGCCTCGGCGTCGGCAATGGGGTATAAAGTCGGCGCTCTTCTTGACCTGCTTGGCCAAGGCACATACGGCCTGGGCAACTATGTTGCCAACATCGCGCTTTAGGAAGGCGGTAGAATTGGCCTTCCATGGCGGCGATCGTCTTGTCGCGGCCAAAATGACCGCTAAGGCCTCGGCGTGACATTCCCAAGTGAGGAAGTCACGTAGTGATGTGCGAATACGCACAATCTGTTCTTAAAGAACAGGTATCCGTCGATAAGGACATAGTCCTTGTAATCGTGGGATGGTCCTCGTCGGACTTCGCGTTGATGGGGCGAAATCAGGGCAGTTATCGTACCCATCTCGGATGGTCTCGAACCCCAAGACTGTCACCTTCATGGCGTTGAGCACGTGAGTTCTCCGGTGAGGCGTCGGCTCGGCGTTGTCCTTGCCCTTCTTGTGCTTGATGGCGAAGGTGTAGTCCTGTAGGTACTCGACCCACCTGGCGTGCGATCGCTCGATTTCTGCTGCGAGTGCAGGTACTTGGCGCCTCGTGATCGAGAAGAGCACGAACTCCGATGATAGGAGGTAGTGTCTCCAATGCCGTAAGGCTTGGATGACGCGTAGAACTCCTTGTCGTGCGTGGAGTATCGAAGCCTGGCATCGTTCAGCTTCGTTGAAGAACTCCACGGGGTGGCCCTCCTGGCTGAGGGCGCCTCGATGCCGATACGAGGCATCGCATGTAACCTCGAACACTTTCCCAAAGTCGGGAAGCCGTAGTACGGCGCTGTGTCATCATGAGCTTTATCTGCTGGAAAGCTCTCTCTGCTGCCGGTGTCGGTGACGACTCCTCCTTGAGGCGATCGGTGATGAGGCATGGAACTGAAGTTCCGTATGAATAAATCTATAGAAAGTCGCCAGTCCTATGAAACTCCTAACGTCGTGCATGTTTGCGGGTCGGCCACGGCGTGATGGCGGACCTTCTCCGGGTGGCGGCTACGCCCTGGCGGACACGATGAACCCTAAGAAGGCAACCTCGGGCGCTGGAAGCTACACTTCTTGGGGTGGGCGTAGAGCTGCTCTGCCGTAGGATGGTGCAGACCTGCGAAGGTGGTCTGCATGCTCGTCTCTGGATCTGCTATAGGCGAGGATGTCGTCGAAGTGAGCGACCACGAACTTCCCTATGAAGGCGCGCGTACCTCGTTCATGAGGCGTTGGAAGGTACTGGGCGCATTGGAGAGGCGAAAGGCATAACCCTCCACTCATATAAACCGTCCTTTATCTTAAAGCGGTCTTCCATTCGTCGCGGGGCGGATCCGTACTTGATGGTACCCACTCCTCAAGTCTATCTTGGAAGATAGTGGATCCCGCCATCATGTCGAATAGATCCTGCACTGCAGCGGAATGGGAAAGCGGTACTTGGCCGTTATCTTGTTGATAGCACGGCTATCGCAACACATGCGCCACGTGCCATCCTTCTTCAGCTAGGAGGCGGAGTGCAGCGCGAGGGCTCATGCTCTCCTGGATGAGGCCCTTCCCCAAAGCTCCCTCACTTGCCGTAGCAACTCCTCGTGCCAGCGGCTCCATGCGGTAATGCGGTAGGTTTGGGCGGCGCGCGGGCACCAAGTCGATGGCATGCTGTATGTTCCTCATCGGGGTAATCCGGCTTGGTAGCTCTTCGGAAGATATCTCGAACTCCGATATGAGAGCCTCAACCTCTGGGGTGCGAGGGTCACTGCACTGTCAGCGAGGGCGTCAAGGGTGACGGCCAGACACATAGGTGTATCGTCACCCTCGCGGCCAAGGTCGCGAGTGAATAAGGGTCCTCGGACTATCACTAACCCTACTGGTGGTCGCGGCGGCTTGCTGGCGGCCGTGGTGTCACGGGTGCCACGTAACTCGTCGCCCCTGGTGCATAAAGGAGCAGGTGTTCCGCGCGCCTGCTAAGGTGGCGTCGTGATCATATAACCACGGCCGAGGATGATGCTACCCACCTTCATGGGTAGTACATCACGAAATCGTCCTCGGCGTATGTGTTCACCTTCAGGGGGCGCGGCGGCGCTTCACAGATAGTGATGAAGCGTCGATCCATGAAAGCGTCGTGGCGTGGGGTGCTCTATCGAAGTCAACCTAAGCCGCTGACCATAGTATCTGAGATCGCGTTGATGCAACTACCGCTATCACGATCACCTTACATGCCTTGCCGTTGATCTTGATATGCGTGTAGAAGATCGGCGTGCGGATAACGCATCATCGAGCGGTGTCGGCTGTTGGCGGCCCGTGGCAGTCTAGCGGAGTTGTCAACCCGCGGTGATATCCTATCTCTCTGCTGCGGGGGTGTCGACAGCGATGTTGGCTAACGGCCGGACGGACGCCGCGGCCTGTCACGGGTGGGGCTCCTCGCGCCTCGATGATCTGGATGAACCCTATCTGTCCATCGGGCTCCTCGTACTCAAGGGCGCATTCCTCGTTCCGTGATAGTGGTCCTCACAGTGCGTCGGCTCCATCGCAATAATCCTGTTCGCTTCCCGACATCAATCAAAAGTGTAGATGGGCATTGGTGTGCCGGTGCCTCGTCCTTGGCATTTGTAGCACGTGATGTGTGCTTGACTTGGTGTGGCGCTACGGGCGGGCATCGCGGTCGAGGCCGGGCTTGCGAGGTAGACCCCAGCGAGGTGGTTGGGGTCGTTCCTTGGCCCCGGTGACCGGTGCGACCGAGTGGTCGCGGGTAGGGTGGAGCAGCGGGTGCAAGCGAACCGTAGGAACTCGCGGCGTGGTGTGCGCGTTGGGCGCGGGGTGTCTTCGACAGGTGGATCCATGTGCTCCACTAGGTGGTATGCCTCATCGACCTCTGCCGGTTGGCAGTCAAGGACCTTGCTGCGCCAAGGCGGGCGGCCGTGGGCAAGAGGCCGATGATGGCGGGGTCCTCCACGAAGCGGCAACGCATCCGGCATTCCTCGAAAGCCTCGATGTACTCCGACACCAGGAGTCGACCTTGCTTAAGGTCGAGCCACGAGAAGGAAGAGTGTCATCTGGTACTGGCGAGAGCGTACTTGTTCCTTAGCTTCGCGCCATTTCTGCCCATGACATAATGGGCTGTCCTCGTCGTTCGGTCGAGAATTGCTCATTCTCGAAGATCTTGGCTTGTCCGTCAAGCCGTGTCTCTGCGTGCTCGGCGCAAGGTCGTCATCCATCCTGTACCACCTGAAATCGAGTTCATTTTGATTCCCAGTCAATGAACTCCTTGGGCTCCTCGAGCCCTCGTGAGCGAATGCGTCGGCGCGCCGCGCTCCTCTGGATGCGTGCGATGCTCCTCACGCCGGCGCTCGTCGTCATCATAGTGCCGCTCGGGCGCGGTAGTTTCCTCGTCGGCGGGTCCATGGGGCGACGGGGCGGGAATGGGTCGTGTCGCGGTCGTCCCGTGGTAGAGCGACCATCCGCGGTGCTCGGTCCCAAGGCACGGGTGATGTGGTGGTGGGCATGCACCGTCAGCCCGTAATATGGCGGGGTGGCGGCGTGGTAGATCCTCGCGTCGTGCGGTGGCTCGTCGAACCGCGGACCACGGGGGAGAGCGAGTCGAACCGGCGGGCGGATAGTCACGGCTCGGTCGCGCGTCTTGGCGTATAGGAGATCAGGTCGAGCATAAGGGACCCGTCGTGGCCCGGGTGTAGTCATCCGCGAGCGATGCATGTCCCAAGCGCGGACATCCTGTAGGTCGCGTATGGGCTCCTGGCTAGGCGTGCGGTGGTGATGCGCGTAAAGCGGCGATCAGGGCCTCGTAATCATCAGCAAGGTCGGGTCGGGTGACCACGGTATTCGGGTCTACCAGCCCGTAAGAGGCGAGGGCCTCGTGCAGCGGTCCGCCTCAACTCCGTGCTCGGACACTCGGGTGTCGGTGAGCATCCGCTCCAAGCGCTCCGTCCTGGCTGCCGATGCGCGGCGTTGAGCTCCTTGGTCTTCGGAAGTTCTTCTCTTGGCGGGTGCGGCGGTGGCGCCGTCGTCCTCGTCCTCTACCCGTGCAGGGGTCGCTCTGAAAGTACTCGGCGGCGGGAGATTTCCGTGTGGTCGTCGCCTCGTAGTATCCCGGTCTTCGTAGTCACTCGACCGGGAGTCGCGAGGCAGCGGTGTGCCGCGTGGGAGTGCTGGGATCGGCGTGAACCACCGGCGATGCGGTGATTTCGATCGCTGGAGCACCGTGGCGTCGGGTGGGACGGCGTGTCCTCGATATGGGGTAAGGTAGGTTCCGAACCGGCGAGGCGGTTGAGGTCGAAGGTCAATCTCGTTGCCTCTCGTCTCGCGACAGTTCGACTCGTCGCGGGAGGTAGAACCTCAGCGTTGCGCCATCCGTGCGGATCGGCGTCTCTCGGCCATTCCTGGATACCGATATGGATGCACGTAAAATCGATGGATGCGATGCACTAGATGCGATGCGATGCGATGCGATCGTCGGAGGCGTGCTGTGGCGACCACAGCCTGGCTCTGATACCAATTTGATGCGGGCGTCGTCTCAGCGGCGTCCGGCCGTCACGAAGGAAGGAACTTCGGTGTCGTATCGCTAACTGATCGGATTACGTCCACGGCGTCAACGATGGATATCGGAGAACAGAAATGTATTTATGGCGATGGCGAGGGCGATGATTCTACAGCGATGCGTGCAATGCGCCGACAAGCTCGAGCCAACCGGGGCGGGGCGGGTCGCCAAGCTGGGTCGGTCCAGCCCTCCAAGTCGTCCGAGGTGAGTCGGCGCGCGCGCCGTCGAATGGGGTAACTCCCACTGGAATGCTCACCGCAGCGTCGGGCGTCATTCGTACCGGACAGGTAAGGCGCTCGTCTTTGTTTGTCGTTCTCTCAATCTGTCCCACTCACCTATCTAACCCGGCGCGGTGGAGGCAATACGAAAGGATACGGCGGAAATAAATAGCGTAAAGAGGCTAGGAAAGCAGAGTACCTTCGCGCTGGCGACGGGATGTTCGCACCAACTGGTTCCGGAGGAGGGAGTTGTCGGGTGCGCCGGAGGTTGATTGGTGCGGAGGGGCGGTCGTGCGCAGTCAGCGCGGAGCGATGCGGGGAGATGTGGTCGACGGTGGTGGGTGCGCGGTCGGCGGCGCTTGGCGGTCAGCGCGCGTCAGCGTCTGGCGGGCGTCTTGGCGGCGTGCGGCGCGTGGCAGCGGCGCGCGAGGCAGCGCAGCGGCGCCGGTGGCCTTGGCGGCGCCTTGGCGGCGGCCTTGCGCGGTGGCGCGGCGATAAGCGCCTTGGCGGCGGTGGCGCGCCTTGGCGGCCTTGGCAGCGCGCGGCGCGGCGGCGGCGGCGCTTGGCGGCGCAGCGCGGCGGCGGCGTGGCGGCGGCGGCGCGTGGCAGCAGCGCCTTGGCGATGCGCGCGGCGGCCGGCGGCGAGCGCGCGGCGCGGCGGCGGCGCGCGGCAGCGGCGGTAAGCCTTGGCGGTGGCGCGCTGGCGGCAGCGGCGGCGGCGCTGATGGCGGCGCAGCGCGGCGGCAGCGCGGCGCCTTGGCGGCAGCGCGCGCGGCGGCGCGTGCGGCGCGCAGCGATAAGCGCGCGCGGCGAGCGCGTGGCGCGGCGCAGCGGCGCGCGATGGCGGCGCGCAGCGGCGGGCGCGGCGGCGGCCGGCGCGGCGGCGCGCGGCTGGCGCGCGGCGTGGCGCGCGCGGCGCGCGCGGCAGTGTGGCGGCGGCAGGCTGCGGCGCGCCCAGGCGCAGCGCGGCAGCGTGCGCGCGGGCGGCCCGCGCTTGTGGCGGCGCCAGCGCGGCGGGCGTGGCGGCGTGGCGCAGGTCTTGCGGCGGCTGGGGCGGCGGCTGCCCTTCCTCCTTCTTCTCCCCCTTCTCCTCTTCCTCCCCTCTTCCTCTTCCTTCCCCTCTTCTTCTTCTTTCTTCTATTCTCCTCCACGACCTGACCCTTCTTCTCAAAATACCAATCTTCAAAATTTAGGTCAAAGTAAGAGAGCGCCCACCTCTTCCCCTTATATATGGTGAAGATAGGCCCTTCCTTAAGTCCAAAAACAGCAAAACAAACAAGGTAAGGAAAGGAAATAATGAAAGCAGGCTTGTCAGGCCCAACATAACGAGGGGGTGAAAGAGTTCCTCATGTGGAGCCTTCCCGCTACGACAACACGATAAAACCAGCTATAGAATAAGGTAACGAAGGTGTCGGTGTGCTCGGTGGTGGCGTCCGCGTCATGCCGAGTAACGGAATGCGGAATCCGTGTTGCTGCGGCTCGCCGTGGTGGCTGGACTCGTCTCGGTGGCGAGCTGGGTAGTGCCGGCTCCTCGGGTGTTGGGTCGGGGAAGTCCTGCTGCTCCTCTGCTGCTGGCTCGATGACGTCCGGTGGTGACGCGCCATCACTAACCCTAATCACCCTAACCCTAACGCTAACCGTAACCCAAACCCTAACCCTAACCCTAACCCTAACCCTAATCACCCTAACCCTGACCCTAGCCCTAATCACCCTAACCCTAACCCTAAACCTAATCACCCTAACCCTAACCCTAACCCTAGCCCTAATCACCCTAACCCTAACCCTAACACTAATCAACCTAACCCTAACCCTAACCCTAACCCTAACCCTAACCCTAACCCTAACCCTAACCCTAACCCTAACCCTAACTGATGGGGGACCATCAAGCCTCAAGGAAATATCTTCCTTGTTCTTTTGTTTGTTTTGTTTTGTTGGTTTATTTCCTGTTTTAAGGTTGGTCTTTTCACCTTCCATAACTGATATGGAACCCCCCCCCCCCCTATAAGGGGAAGGAAACCCCTTGTATTAAGGAAGAAAGAAAGACTAAAAAAAATGTGATTTTTACCTTTTTTCTGGTGTTTAGTGTTATATTTACTTTTCGAGTTATTAACGAAAATGCCACTCTGAAATTGGGAGAGAGAATGGAAACCCTAAAGATCGCCTGAAACCGCCGTCGTCATCGCCGGAAACCGCCGTCTTCGCCACCTTCGCCGGAGTTCCGGCGAATGCTCCTGAAGTTTTCCAGCAGCCGCCTAGGGCCGCCAACAGCCGCCCACGGCCGCGGCAGCGCCCACGGCGCGGCCGCCCATGCCGCGATAGCGCGGCGACCGCTTAGGGCGCTAGCGGCGCCACGGCCGCCAACAGCCCCTAGCTGCGGCAGCGCCAGCGATAGCGCGGCGCCACGCCGCCAACAACCGGCGCGCGGCCAGCAGCCGCCGAGACCGCCCATGACTGCCAGCGCGGCAGCCGCGGCGACGCGGCGGCCCCAACCACCGCCCAGGGCAGCCAGCAACCGCCCCCGGCCGCCAGCCGCCCACGGCCGCTCTTAGCCGCCCGCAGCCGCCAGCGACCGCCAACGGCCGCCAGCAACCGCCGACGGCCCCCAGCGACCGCCGACGGCCCCTAGCGACCGCCTAGGGCGGCCAGTAGCCGCCCACGGCCGTCAATTGCCGCCCACGGCTGCCAGCGACCGCCAACAGCCGCCAACAATCGCCAGCGACCGCCCACGACCACCAAAAACCACCAGCAGCCGCCAGCGACCACTAGCAACCGCCCACGGCCGCCAACGACCGCCCACGGCCGCCATCGACCGCCCACGGCCGCCAGTGATCGCTAGCAGCCGCCCCCAGCCGCCAGCGATTGCCCTCGGCTGCCAACGACTGCCCACGGCCACCAACGATTGCCAGCAGCCGCCCGCGGCCGCTAGCGACCACCCACGACCGCCTGCAATTGCCCGCGGTCACCTACAGTTGCTAGCGACCGCCCGCGACCGCCAGCGGCGACCGTAGCCGCTAGGGCCGTCAGAATTGACTGTTGCTGTCCCATGCTACGGGTGCCTCTTTGTTTCCCTTTGGACGCCTCGCCCCTGCCCGCGACCGGGCCTTGGCCATCTCCTGCATCCTCGCCACGGTGATCGTGATACTGCTGCCGCACCGTGTCGCTCGCCTCCTACGGATCGAAGACGATAACCCGAGCGTATCAATCCGGGTACGTTCTCTGACTTTTCCCATCGGCGTTATATTATTTCTTTCAGTACCTCCAAATGTTTTCTCCACCGCCGGGGTTAGGATAGTGATAGATAGGACTCACTTTCTGAGGGTTAGGATCTCCTTCGGGACGACCTTGGTTGGGATTGTTGAGGGTGTGTGCGAGAGCGGCAGTAGCCGAGTGATTGGTCCTAACTAAGGGGTACAATTTGATTGAGAGTCGTTTGTAAGGATAGTTAAGTACCAATCAACAATTTAATTTCCTTACTAGTAGTATTTTAGTAAGGGTCGATCCCTCAGGGAGCTAGGTAGTTAGTTAGAAAGATTTTCAACTAGTATTGCAAGTTCAAGATTCAGATAACCTTTTTTGTAAAGCTTTTAGTGATTATGAAGGTAAATGTTCAATTAAGAAGGATGATATGAATTTTACCAAGTGTAAAAAAATTTCCGTAGAAAGTTTAGATTGAAAATGATTTTTGAGAATTTTTTCAGAATTTTTTATCGTCTCTAGAGAGAGATAAAAAATTCTGAATTAATTGAATGGAAAAAAGAAGAGGAGGAGAGAGATAGTGCACAAGCCTGGGCGCTTCCGCCACTGCTTGTGCGCTGGGCTTCGCCGCTCCGCTTGTGTGAGGTCATCTCACGTGCTATGGACCAAAACGACGATATCTGGATTTCCAGATATCGGTTTGACACGTGTGAGTAGGCGTTGGAAAGCTTGAGACGTTGGCTATCTGCCTAAGTATAGATAAGAAGCTTAAGAGAATTCTAAAAGGAGATAGGGTGGAAAGAACAGCATAACCTTTTTGTCACACCACAAATGGCCCAAGATTGTTGCTCCAACTCCCTACCAACTGGCTTCAAGATCCAGGACGCTTCTAGAAGACTCCTTGCACCTTCTGAATGAAGATGGACCCAGGAACAAGCTCAAGAAAGACACAAAGTAAAGAAAACAATACTCAATTCTTGGATGCCCTCAAAGAGGGTGAGGGGGCCCTTTTATAGGGGTACATGTGTTTGTTTCAGTCATTCTTGGTGGTTGGATCATGGATGAACGTCCAGGATTGATTTCTTGAAGCTTCAATCCAGGTGAACAGACCCCAACCAACCAGATTCTTTCCCCCCAGGTCGAATTTGGAGGGAACAGAACAAGTTGGTTAGAGTTGGTTAGAGTTTGTTACAAATCATCTCTAGCCCTTGGATTTGGGCTGGAATGGATGGATGGATGGGTTCCACCTCATGGATCCTGGCCTGGATCTCGACCTTGGGCTCTCATCCAACCAGGATCTGCCATCTGGAGTCACCCCCATATGTCTTGATCAACCTGGAAGCCTCCAAGGACATTCTAGAAGGTCTCCTTCAAGCTCCTTTGCACCAAGCCTATCAATTGAGTCAGCTCCACTGGTCAGCGTGTATCTTTTTGATCTTTGCTCCTTTTGACTTGAATTTTTGTCCTAAGCTTTCAGACTACTTTCTTGACTTTCCCATAAAATTTCGTAATTTTATGACCATGAAAAGTC
The DNA here is from genome assembly GCF_029677425.1 of Wolffia australiana. Lineage (NCBI taxonomy): Eukaryota > Viridiplantae > Streptophyta > Magnoliopsida > Alismatales > Araceae > Wolffia > Wolffia australiana. Next base: position 9,162,137 of record NC_135850.1, on the reverse strand, counting down.
AACCTTGACATGAAAAGTCAACACACTAGGGAAATCGTTAGATTCATATCCCACTTGACTCAATGAGTCAAGTGGGGGTTAGAAATATCCCTCAAATCCAATTAAGAGTAAATCCAGAACTGTTTAACTTGTGAAATTCATGTCAAATCATTGATGGAAACACTAATTAAGTAGAAATGTAAGTTTTTTCATCTTTAGGGTAGTGAAAAGGCATGATCTCATTACTATGCAAAAACAAGCAATTTTGGCAATGATGTACTTACTTTTAGAAGATCTAAGATGATTAATGCATGGAAATAACTACCCTTATTTGAGTTTATCACCGAGCTCGCACCGCCGGCCTTCCACCTGACAACCGGATCATCGGGAGCCTAGTGGCATTCCTAAGTCCTGCTTGCCGTAGTCTAGTGGGTGTCGCTGCGTATTGTCGCATAGGTTTTTATTGTCGCATCATCATTACATGACATCGCCATCACTCGTCTATGATCTACAACATGACCGCATTAGCCCCACCTTTGACGTAACACGAATCGCTCGAAATGAGAACCCGATCGTGTTACATCATTTTTATTGTCGCATCATCATTACATGACATCGTCATCACTCATCTCCGATCTACGATATGACCGCATCAGCCCCACCTTTGACGTAAAACAAATCGCTTGATACGAGAACCCGATCGAGTTACATCACTAACCCTAACCCTAACCCTAACCCTAACCCTAAGCCTAATCACCCTAACCCTAATCACCCTAACCCTAATCACCCTAACCCTAACCCTAACCCTAACCCTAATCACCCTAACCCTAACCCTAATCACCCTAACGCTAACCCAAATCACCATAACCCAAACCCTAACCCTAACCCATACCCTAACCCTAACCCTAACACCCTAACCCTAACCCTAATCACCATAACCCTAACCTTAACGCTAACCCTAACCCTAACCCTAACCCTAACCTAACCCGAACCCTAACCCTAACCCTAACCTAACCCGAACCCTAACCCTTATCCTAACCCTAATCACTCTAACCCTAATCACCCTAACCCTATCCCGAACGACCCTAACCCTAATCACACTAACCCTAAGCACCCTAACCCTAATCACCCTAACCCTAACCCTAATCACCCTCATCCTAACCCTAACCCTAACCCTAACCCTAACCCTAACCCTAACCCTAATCACCCTAACCCTAAGCCTAATTTCATTTGCTCCAAAATTTTTTCTCTCCAAAATTCGAAATCGGATTGAGCTCAAATTGGTCCCATTGGATTCGTAAGTCCCAAATCTATTGTAATCGAATCAAAAAGCGCCTCAAACGGAGCAGTGTTGCTTATTCTAGAGCAATTTCAAGTTGGTGAGGTGAGTTTTCATTTCCAAAATTTATTTTTCGAAATTTGGAAGGTATACAACATGAAATTTTGTGAAATCTGGGCTTGAATTGATCGTCTTGGGGAGAAGAACATCAAGTACATTTAGTTTACGATTTATTTGTCTTTTTATTATGTAAATTGCTCGTTTTATTCTACCTTCGCCGAAAAATCAGAAAAATGAAGGAACGCGGCCCGCAATCCCATGTGGGCCGCTGACTCAGCGGTGCCTCCTCGCTGGCCACCTGACGTGTCAAACACGTCAGGAGGCCAGCGGGACCACCCAAGTCCCACATCTGACGTGTCTAACACGTCAGATATGGGCGCTCTGGGAGAAACCCGCCGTGGACCCATCCAGGCCGTCGGAGGCAACGGCCTGGATGGATCAAACGATAGAAAAAAATCGGAAACAAAAAAAAATAAAAATTACAAAAAACCCCAATACAAACCGGATTTAGCGCCGCAACCCGCCATTATTACAACGAAGGAGTTTTGTCCACAAATCCAGACCGTCGGTGGTGACAGGTGTCGCACCAAGGATGGTCCGGATGGTGGAGTTCCGGTGGACCCCCAGCAGATTCAAAAGAGCGGACCGTTGGCGGTGGAGTTACCGCCAACGCCCGCTTTTTTTGATTGTTCCACGCTGACAGAGGCAGCAGCGCAATCAATGCACACTCCACGTCACTCCCGCCCGCTATCTTTGACCATTCGCACGCCTCACTGCCGTCCGATCCAGCGAAGGAGCACTCGGCTGACGTTCGCGATGCGGCCACGTCATTTGGTCTACCCAGTTGCGCCTTTAAGGACGCCACGTTGGCGGAGTCAATCCCAATCGACTCTGTCGACCGGGATGACTCAGCAAGAGGCGCCCACAGCGGTACAGGCCGAATCGATCGGATCGACTCGGCCTATACCGCCGGAGTCGACCGGGTCGCGAACGACCAGGTCGACTCGGTCGACTCGGCGACTCAGAACGGAGTCGACCAGGTCGTTAATGACCTGGTCGACCCGATCGCTCAGCTCAAGCCGGATCGACCTGACTCGGTCAATACTGACCGATCCGGACTGGTTGACTCGGTCAATATGGACCGAGTCAACCAGGCCACCGCTGACCATACGGTTCATGCCGACCAAATGGTCAACACTCACCAAATGGTCAACGTTGACACAAACGTCTATGTTGACCAAATGGTCAAAGTTGACCAAATGGTCAAAGTTGCCCAAATGATCAAACATTGATCACGTGGTCAATGTTGACTAACCGGCCCACTTTGACCAACTAGTCAACGTCAACAAACAGGCCCACAATGACCAAATGGTCAATGTTGATCAATTGGTAGACATTGACCACATGGTCACTGCTGACCAATCGGTCCTAACTGCCCAATCAGTCAACGTTGACCAAACAGTCAACGCTGACAGAGTTGATCAATTGGACTTGGTCAGCCTACCACGGTCGGTGCACTTGGCGAACGTTGACCAGGTCGACCCGGTCAAACGTGCCTCAGTCACCCATTCGGACTCGGCTATCCCAAGTCGCGACGGCAAGGTTAACCTCACGGTCAACCTTGTCCCGCTTGACCCCCAGGTCAAATCAGACCGTGTTGATTCTACGAACGACGTTGACCAACATGACGTCTTGGTCAACCATAGTGTAGTTTTGACCTCCACACACTTGCATCGTCAGGACAATGGAGTCCATGTACACCCTACCCCGGCAAATGAGGACCCCCTCAATCCGGTCACTTCTACCGGCATAGGACCACTTCCAAGGATGACTTGGGCTGCGAGAGTGGCAGGCGTCACACATACACCACCCGCCACCTCACCCCCTAAGCTTATGCTCCCACCTCTTTATGATAACTCGATCCCACCTAGGAGTTACATTGACTCAGAGGGTGTTCGCTTGGTTACCTTCTCCAAGGAGGAGGTAACGCGAATGGCAGCACCATTCGCCTATACACTGATCGGGAGGTTTACTACGAAGCGGCCGCTCATAGACGACATCACGCGGGTCTATGCAGCACCCGGGAATTTCCTTGGATCGGTGGTCATCGGCGCACGGAATCATAGGAGTGTATTCATTCGTTTTGAGCTTGAAGACGACTTCTGAAGGGCTTGGAGCCGCATCGCATGGACGATCAAAGACTCCATGATGCATACCTACCGATGGGCAGTCGAACAGACAGGGAACACCCGCGATATTTTCCCCCACTCCGTCCAGGTGTGGATAGGCTTTCCCGGCCTACGACCGCACTTATTTACACCTACAGCCTTAGAATCCCTTGCTAGCGCGGTCGGCACCTTCATACGAGCGGACAAAGATGTCCAACTTTTTAGCCGTCCTGGATATGCACGCGTATGTGTAGAGGTTGACCTACTCGCTCCCCTCCAGCGCATGATACTCATCCGAAATGGCGATGAGCTGATCCGTCAGACAGTGGTGCATGAAAACCTTCCGAGGTTCTGTACACACTGCACAGTTTTAGGTCATACCATACACACATGTCACCAAAAGGCGATGCAGACCCCTACAATTGTGAAGGAATTTCTACAACCCCTGGCCTATGATGACTACATCGCCGCTACCATCTCCGTCTCCCAGGGGCGACGACCTACCGAGAGATCTACTGAGAGACCTACTGAGAGACCGCGCCTTGTGCCTACATCGGCACAACCCACCGCTGTCTCATCTTCTCTCCTTGGAGCCAGCAGAGCAGCTAAGCCCCCGACGGCTCAGTCTGCCTCCTCTACCTCCTAGTGGGTGCGGAAGGGTGCTGAGAAGCGCCCTAAAACCCCACTGCGGATTAGGGATGCCTCCTCCTGCAAGGGAAAGGAGGTCAGTGTTGGCACACTGACCTCGAATGCCTTCGCCCTTCTCTCGGTACCTGAGACCCCCGAGGTTAGCCCCTCCACTATGGATGCACGTCCCGTTCAGAGCACATCTTCCCCCACTAGATCTATCGCCTCCCCTCGGCGACCTCCCTCGCTTCCCACAGCCTCACTCAGTGACCCGTCCCATGCCCCCCCTATCGCCCCACCTCACCATTCGCCTTCCCCGCCTGGCACTTCTTGTCACCTTTCTCCCTTCTCGAGACACGCACCCGTACCCTCCCTTGACCATCCTCTCCATTACCCTCTCCCACCCTACCCTCTCCCCTCGTCCCATCGCACGCTACACCTCCTTCCTCCCTTCCACCTCACTCTCCACCTCCCTCTTCTTCGCCACCTTGCGACCCCCTTCCTTCTCCACCATGCGATCCACCTCCTCCCATCCCCTCGCACTCCCCACATGCTTACACACCCGTCCCCATCTCCCTCTCCTCACACCCTCCCCCCGTCTCTACACCTGTCCTACACCCGTCGCATACCCCCTCTGAACAAATGGAATGCTTGACTAACTGTCAAGCCACTCTCACTAGTTCAGAGGACATAGGTAGTGGTACCAGTGGGAGGGATTCCACTGGAGAGGACGATGACATCTCCCTCTCGGAGGACTCAGATGTGGATACATCTCCCCACTTGAGACACCGCTCGGACGCATCACCACCCCCATCACGGCGTACGTACTACACCCGATCTCGGGTGCGCCATGCGAGCCGATAGACTTATGATTCCAAGTCTGGTCTGGAACTGTAGAGGGATAGGTAACCCTCTCACCCAAACCCATCTACTCTCCCTTATTACTAGGCATAGATTAGGCAGCGTGGGGCTACTCGAGCCGATGCTTACATCGGATCAATCCCCTAACATCGCGAGGAAACTTGGGATGGACCTTGCTTACTGCCACCCCTCGAATAAGCTCTCGCTTCTTTGGAAGCGAGACTATTTGATCTCACTCTCGGCCGAAGGGACACAATATGTCACCTTTGACGTGCAGTGTTCCCCAAAGCCTTATCTACTCACCATTGTATTGCTCCGCATAGACACACCGAGCAGGAGGCCCTCTGGGAGGAACTCTCTCACCATATCCGCTCTCCCTCACAGCTAGTTGAGCTCCCTTGGCTTATAGCCGGAGATTTCAACTGCATACGGGAAACTAGTGAGCGCAAAGGAGGCCGCCCACCTCGGCTACGCTCTATGCAAGCCTTTAATGATTTTATCCACACCACTTTATTAGTGGAACCACCTACCACTGGGGAGAAGTGGACTTGGTGCAATGAACGCCAAGCGGATGCGCGCATATACGAACGGCTTGACCGCTGTTTCACTAATAGCTCCGCATTGATGCAGTGCACCTTCACGATAGAGATCCTTCCGAGACTTTACTCGGACCACACACCGATTCTCCTCCTCTCGGATTCGAGTCATCGGGTTCGACGTCCCCCATTCCGCTTCCAAACCATGTGGTTAGAGCATAGTGATTTCCATAGATAGGTACGTAGTCATTGGCACGGCTCCATTTCTACGTCACCTATGGAAAACTTTAGTTACCGTCTCAAAAACCTCAAGTTCCACCTCAAATGGTGGAACCGTCACGTCTTTGGAGACGTCCATTCACCGGTCGAGGAACTTAAAAAGAAATTGGTTGATGTCGACCGCCACCTACAGGAGTGCTGGACAGATGACATGGGGGAACGCCAGATACGCCTCAGAGAGCAGCTGGAGGATGCTATGCGACGATAGGAGATTTTTTATCTCCAAAAATCGCGTATCCAATGGCTGCGAGAGGGTGATAGGAACACACGTTTCTTTCACGCGTCGATCCGTCATAGAGCGCAACCGAATTATACGACCCTCCTCGAGACGTATGGACAGGACCCTACCCAGCTAGCAGGGGCAGGAGTGGAGTATTATCACTCCCTCCTCTCCTCGCAGCCCATTGTTATAAGCGAGGATATTCTCACCTCCATCCCTTCCTTAGTGACCGACCAGGAAAATGCACTTCTGCTGGCCCCCCCGACAAGCGTGGAGATCAAAGAGATAGTCTTCTCCTTGGGCCGTAACAAAGCCCTAGGACCGGATGGCTTCACTGCCAAATTCTACACAGCGTGCTGGGATGTTGTAGGCACTGTGATGTAGGATGACTACGGGGTAGGCGAGGAAGGGCAGGACGACAGGACTAGGGGTAGGATAGGCGTGAGGGATAAAACAATCCACAGAAATTCACGGTCGAATCCGGACTTTAAAACCGATGAAAATCTGGTGGTGCAGCTCCGACCCTTATCGAGGGCGGGAGTACTGTCTTCCCCCACCGCGACGATGCCTAAGCACCAAAATCAATACGTCGAATTCGCGTCGCGAGGAAACACTCGAGAGGTAGGGTGAAGAAGAGAAGAATCGAAACCAATTCAGATGCCGACGGCGGTGGAAACTTCCCGAGAAAACACTGGATGGAGAACACGTCGACACCAAAGAGTTCAGGCGTACCTCAGCACCGAAGTGCGTGAACAGGTTGCGGGCAATTCTGAACGTGACAAGGCTGGGCGAATCCGGACGTTGAGTGGCCCACTGGACGAGGACGAGGCTGGACGTTCCGAGCGTTGAACGACCCTGGTTAAGTGCGGTTGTCATGGGCGCGGCATCAAACGTGGGCGAACACCCGCGCGCGCGAAGCGCGCCCGAGTGCGCGCAGCGCGCGTGGCTTGAAGCGTCGACGGCGTCCGGACAGGGGCAGCCAGAGCGCGGTCTCGGGCGGCCCTGGCGAAGGCTGCCGAGGCGGCGGCGGCGCGCGCGCGCGTGGGCGGTGCGCGGGCGGCGCGCGCGCGCGCGGCGGCGTGCGGGCGTCGGCGGCGTGGCGGCGTCGCGGCGGCGTCGCGGCGGCGTCTTGGCGGCGTGCGCGCGTGCGGGCGGTGCACGGGCGGCGCGCTGGTGGCGTGCGATCGGCGTGCGGGCGGCACGCGGGCGGCGCGCGGGCAGTCTGGGTGGCCCCCTTGGAGAGAAAGAGAGAGGAGAGAATGGAGAGAAAGAGAGAGAAGAGAAAGAGAGAAAGAGAGAGAAGAGAAATAGAGAAAGAGAGAGAAGAGAAAGAGAGAGGAGAGGGGAGGCCGACGTCGCAAGGTGGCGCGATGCGGCGGCTACTGGCTACTAGGGTTTGGAAGGTGGAAGATAGGGAAGGCTGGGCAATCCTCCAAGAAGAGTTAAACAAAAACTCGATTCTTGAATTATGATTGCCTAATGTTTCTTGAAAACAATGGCCTATATATAGGCCTTGGAGGAAAGAGAAAATGACGAGAAAATAAAGACGTGCGCCGTGTCACGCCAAAGGGCAGTTGTGGATCTGCCTCTGTCTTTGTGTCATGACGCGCGTAGGGACGTGCATGGGTGGAGACGTTCTTGTCGACAGTTGTGGCATGTTGACTTCGGTTGACTCCGGTTGACCTTGGTCCATAGCGGGCGTGTTGATTCCGGTTGACCGTGGTGACGCGTTCGATGCTGAAGTGTTGGCGTCCTCGCCATCACACTGACTTGGTACTAGCTATCAAGGAGGCGTTCGAACGTATAGTCTTCGCAAGGAGTTGGAAATCCACTTTTTTTGGCACTCATCCCAAAAGTGGACACCTCCACTTCCTTCCGTGACTTTCGTCCAATCAGTCTTTGTAATGTGTGTTATAAAGTCGCATCAAAGATCATTACAAACCGACTTGGACGCTTCCTTGATAGACTTATCTCGCCAGAACAGTGTGGCTTTGTCAAGGGTCGACAGATCCATGACAACATCACACTAGTAAACGAGCTAGCCCAGTTGATCGACACTCATATTTCGGGCTCCAACGTCATCATCAAGCTTGATATGGAGAAAGCTTTTGATCGAGTTGAGTGGAACTTCCTCCTCGAAGTGCTACGACGCTTCGAATTCACAGATGCGTTCATCGCACTTGTCGATGCTTGCATAATGGAGAATCACTTATCCATCTTGATGGATGGAAATTCCACTGGCTTTTTCACAGCTACGCGGGGACTCAGGCAGGGTGACCCAATCTCACCCACCCTCTTTATATTGATGGAGGAGGTCTTTAGTCGATCGCTCACACGGGCGATCAACCAAGGCCTCATCCAACCGTACTTTACAAAGAGGGGTTGCCCGATTCTCTCGCACTCCTTATTTGCTGATGATGCCATCTTGTTCCTTAATGGATCTAAAAAATCCATTAAGGAATTTATGAGTGTCCTTGCAGCGTACGAGCAAGCCTCAGGCCAGCTCGTTAATGCCTCGAAGAGTAGCTTTATTATGGGACCATCCACCACTATGAGGCGCTCTGAGATCATCCAACATTATACACGATACTCACGAGGACACCTTCCGTTTGATTACCTTGGATGCCCTATCTTTCTTGGCCCTACTCGTCATCACTACTTTGATGCCATGCTAGGCAAGCTCAGAAAGAAATTAGAGGGATGGAAACTCCGTTTCCTATCCCCAGGAGGTCGCATCCAACTTATCCGGCATGTCCTCATGAGTATCCCGCTACACACTCTAGTGGTCCACTCACTCTCTCTGACGGTTCTCCGCTCTGTGGAACGCCTATGCGCGCGCTTCTTATGGTCTGGTCACCTCGAGGGAGAGAGCCGTCATCATTGGGTTTCTTGGGAGAAAGTGTGTCGGCCGACGGATGAAGGGGGTCTAGGGATCAGACGCCTCTTGGACATCCAGGACATGCTTCAAAAGAAACTTGTATGGCGTATGCGTACCACACACTCCCCATTGGGGAGTTTCATCCTATCCAAATATGGAGAATGGGCCCGTCGCGAGCTCGATAATCGAGGACCAAAGCAATGGCGGAAGTGGCAGCGCCATTGGCTTGAGATGATTCACGTGATCCGTTGGCATATTGGCCGAGGAGACATTAGCGCGCGGTATGATACTTGGCATACTGATGCGACGCTCGCTTCTCATCAACAGTTCGTACCACACCGTGTGCGCCTCACAGTGGCCCAGTTGCTTAGAGGCAATACGCCACATCTATGGGAGCAGCACGGCCTCCCCTTGGCCACTCTATCCGAGGTCCAGACTACGCCCCTCGACTTTAGCCCTGATAATGCCATCTGGACACTCACATCCCATCGAGCATACACGTGCCGTTCCTCGTGGGAACATTTCCGTGCGAAATCTCCCACACAACACTGGGGTCAGCACATTTGGCATCCGGCGATCCATACCTGCGTCTCCTTTTTCCTTTGGAGACTCCTACACCGAGGCCTACCGATTGACGATCGAGTGGCTCGGATAGGCTATTCTCTTAGTTCGTACTATCACTACTGTCCCACCCTCCCGCACAAGGAGACGATAGATCACCTTTTCTTCCATAGCGAGACGGTAGTGGAATGCTGGCATCTCATCACCGGCTGTCTTCGTCCTTTGGCCCCGTCTGAGTGTTTTGGCAAGTTTATCCTCTCGCCAACTCTCTCTGCAAGGAGCCCCATCCTCCCTATCACCATAACTTATCTTCTATGGGAGATTTGGAAAGGGCGAAATTCGTCTCGTTTTGTAGGTACCCCTATGCGCGCTGTGGACATCAGGCGTCGAGTTCAGCTGTGTCTTCGGCGCATTCATCCTCTCCTCACATCCCGAGACAGCAGATCACCGCTTGCATGCGACCTCCTCTGCTCCATTGGCATCTCGGTGACCCCCCTCGCCACCCGCATCCAGTATTGAGTAGTTTATTGGCTCCCACCGCTAATAGGCTTTCTCAAATTGAATGTGGATGGTGCGGCGAAAGGGAACCCGGGGCCAGCAAGGGGCGGAGGTATCCTCCGCAATCACACAGGGAGCCTCCTTCTTGCCTTCTCTTCTTTTTATGGTGTCCAAACTAATACAGTAGCCGAGGCTATGGCGATTCGTGATGGTCTCCTCCTCTGTGAGGAACGAAACCTTCATAATTTCGTTGTGAAATCGGATTCACAGATATTAGTTGATATGTTTCGTACAGGCACATGCTCCCAGTGGCGACTACATCGAGCGTGGAAAGACATCATGCGGTGCTGCTCGCGTTTTGCGTGCTTTCGTCATTAGCTGAGAGAGGGAAACCAGACAGCTGATGCCCTCGCCAACCACGCGGTACACGCTCGCATCCACTCCTCTCTTTTCTATTCTTGGCAGGAGCTCCCGCCCATGGCCCAAGGATGTCATCGGCTCGATCGTCTTGGCCTGCCCTCCCTCCGCACACGTCGCCTCCTCGCGACGCCAGGCCCGCGGGATTGGAGGATCGCTTGGAGCGCTAGCGTACGAGGCGTGGACCGCGCCCGCCTCGACTAGAGCGTCACCGAGCACTACCCCGAGCACACATGATGACGACGAAGACTCACCTTGACTAGAGCACCACCAAGCGCTACAACAACCTCGTGGAGCAGCTCCAGAGGGACGACAATGACCACACTTCCTCGAGCGTCCGTGAGGTATCAATCATGTATCTTTTTCTTTTCCCTAAATATGGGGGTGGACGAGTGGGATCCGAGTGTAATTGGGATATATATACTCGATCCATGCCTAAAAACATTGAAAAACACTACACTTTATAAATAAAAACCTCCTGGGTGGCATCCAGGACACGGCTGGATCGGACTACGGGCACAACCCTAGGGTTGGCATTGCACACCGTATTTTTGCCAAAAAAAAAGAAAAAATAAACCTAACCTAACCTAATCACTAACCTAACCTAACCTAACCTAATCACCCTAACCTAACCTAATCACTAACCTAATCACTAACCTAACCTAATCACCTAACCTAACCTAACCTAACCTAATCACTAACCTAACCTAATCACTAACCTAACCTAATCACCCTAACTCTAACCCTAATCACCCTAACCCTAACCCTAACCCTAACCCTAATCACCCTAACCCAAACCCTAACCCTAACCCTAACCCTAACCCTAATCACCCTAACCCTAACCCTCATCACCCTAATCACCCTAATCACCCTAATCACCCTAACCACCCTAATCACCCTAATCACCCTAACCACCCTAACCACCCTAACCACCCGAACCACCCTAACCACCCTAAAACCACCCCCACCCCAACCCCCGGCCCAACCCCAACCCCCACCCCAACCCCAACCCCAACCCCAACCCTAACCCCAACCCCAACCCCAACCCCTATAAATATTCCTAACCCCAACCCCAATCCCAACCCGAACCCCAACCCTAACCCTATAAATATTCCTAACCCTGACCCTATAAATGTTCCTAACCCCAACCCCAATCCCAACCCCAACCCCAACCCTAACCCTATAAATATTCCTAACCCTAACCCTAACCTTAATCCTGGAGAGTGAAATGCAAGAAGTGCACTTCGGTATCACTACGTGACGTCGGAAGCGCGGCCCATTGTGGCCCAGCCACTGTTTGGACCGTTGGAGGGTTAGGAATATTTATAGGACCCCTTATGAATATTTATAGGAATATTTACCTAGCAGGACCTTGAGTGGGCAGCCTTTTCTTTATAATGTTATGCGGTTCTCTTTCTATTTTCATATCAATCACGCTTTCTGTTTCCCTCGTGTTTTTCTTTTCATTACGCTTTCCTAGAACCTTTTATGGGCAGCCAATTGCAGGCAGCCCATTTTTTTGGCTGCCCGTAGTCAACAGGACCCCTTATGGACAGCTCATTTCTGGATTACTAAATGGAGGCTCATTTAAGGCCGGCCGAATGGCACAAGGGTAGCCTTGATAAAGGGACCCTTAATCTACCTCCTCCTCTCTGTATTTCTCATTTAATCCCACTCTCTTAACACTATCTATCTATCTATCTCTCTCTGTCTCTCTCTCTCTCTCTCTGTCTCTTATCCTCTCTCTGTTACTTTCTCAATGTCTCACTTGCAGGCTCTCAATAAAATGAAAATAAAGAGGGTGAGAAATAGTATGGAAAATACTGGGCATCACGAAACTTTTCCAGCGCCGCCCAGAAGTCTGCCCCCCCCCCCATTGACGTCGGCCTAGTGTCGTTAGACAAGGGCGAATTTCTGTACACCCCATCCACTAGCGGTGGTGGTGCCACCCCCACCGCCGGAAGCACTCTATCACCGTCGCCGGTGGGCACTAATCACCGCCAGGCCCACGTGGTGGTGCGGATTGGGGCCGCCGTATTCCCCGGGCCCACCAGGCTGCCGTGGCGGGTAACCATAGGACACCATGTCGGAAGGCAGGCAGTGGAACTGCATAGAGCACAGCTGGCATAGTCTGGCGGCGCCGTTGCTGCCCAGTCCTGGTGAGCAGCCCTCCACGACCACAGCTAGCATAACTCTGCCAACGGCATCTTGATTGTGCCCATCTGGACTCGAAGAAGAGAGAGACAGACAGAGACAGAGAGAGCTCTGGATGTAGAAAGAGAGAGACGAACAAAGACAGATAGAGCGAGAGAGGGAGAGCGAGCTGAATGTAGAGAGAGAGAGAGAGAGAGAGAGAGAGAGAGAGGGAGAGAGAGAGAGAGAGAGAGAGAGAGAAAGAAAGAGAGAGAGAGAGAGAGAGAGAGAGGGAGAGAGAGAGAGAGAGAGAGAGAAGGATGGAGAGAGAGGGAGAGAGAGCCGGAGGTAGAGAGAGAGAGAGAGACTGACAAAGACAGATAGAGCGAAAGAGAGAGAAAGAGAGACGAATAAAGACAGATAGAGCAAGAGAGATAGAGAGAGAGATCAAAGGCCAGATTGCCAGGAGGAGGACCCACATGAAAGAAACCGGTCCTAGAACCTGAAGAAAAATAATAAGGATTTGATTAAACAAAACTAAAGGATAAATTCAGAAAAAAATATGTTAGATAATGGATTTTATTCTACGAAAACTACCAAAAGGAATATCTATTTTCATCCACTACAAAAGAAATTTTTTTGTGAGTGTAAAACTCTAGAGGACATTGCCTTCGATGTAAAGGCAACCAATCTAATGGAGCTCTTTGGATTATGCTTTGATATAAAAATTAATTTTCAAGAGTGAAATTAAAACCCAGACAAAGAATCATAAAGTCTTACTTGTATCAGATAAGCTTCTACTGCACGTGATGCAATCAGCGAGCGTTCGTATCCCCTTGCATCAAGCAGCGCCGAATTGTATCTTAACTCCTGCCACGCCACAATTCACATCACCAATCTATTAGATGTAATCTAACAGTTGAAAATATGATTGAATATTTTCTGTTAAACCGTTAAAAGAATCTCAGCTTTGATATAGTGAGATATCAACATGGTAGGAAACAGGCAGCTAACTTGGAAAGTACTCCAACGTCAACACTTTAGGCGAGGTGTAATCCCAATTGACAAACTGCAGTTCAAGGCACTGAATTAATAGACGGCTTTTATTGATGAGAGGAAGTAAATCGTCCAGCTAAAAGTTTTCTGATATTACATATAAGTTAAAAAATTGACATCCTTATATGATACATACAGGCACCCGAACCCATTTTATATTGCGGAAGTCACAGCGGAATCTATCAGCATTTTTTCCTTCGTTCACATAATTGATTTCTTCATACAATATCCTGAAAATTGTCAGAATTGTAAAGTTATGAATGGAAGTTATCAGTGAAGCACAAATAACAAGTGAAACGAGATAAGGAAGAGGGTGACAGTTAACATCCCCAGACAATTTTAACTGTTTCCGCTGTGGCACCGTAATTGTTTACCCCTTATTGTTTCCCATTACTGTCTTCCATTATCATAAATTACACGGAACTGGGTTATCGGGTCTGTCCGATGGCCCTACACCATTGTGTATATAGGTTCACAGCATTAAACAGTGTTCACTTCCCGTTTAGGGTTAATAGAGTATTCTGTCATTCTCTGTCTTCTTCCCCAAATTAGGGTTGCAGGGTTTGAGAGAGGTTCGAGGTTGTTAAAAAAAAACAAGCAGCCTAATAACAAATTTGTTGCATCATTGCAAAGCAAAGTATATAAAAAATTACAGCTCAACTACGTGAAGCTACCTAGAGGAAAGAGCAAAACTTTAAAAAGTTAATAATAGGTGTCAGCCCAGGCTTGGATCGCACTGTACTAAGAAGAGAAACAACACAGCTAAGTCTGTTTATCAGGTGTACATGTGCGTATCGGGTCGGATTAACTACAGCCCAATACGAGGTACGACAGCTAGTGTAACGGTCAGATTAGCCTCAAATTACGTGTAGCACATGAGACGCACCTGCTACATTATAACCTCATCACCGTCCATCCATGGGACAATTATTCATTGCTCATACCTGACCCCAAAAAACCTGCCTCTGGATAATGTTCTCCATGAAGAATTCATAACGGATGATCTCTCCCTTTGGGGAAAATCCCTAGTCTTGTTAAAAAATTATAGAGGCAGTGCACTTAATACAGAGGTGGGTCCCCTCTCCCCACCCCGTTAAGCTTATTTCTCATTTAGCTATCCTTGTTACTCCTTTAGTTAGTAGTGCAGAGTACGATATTTAGTCACACGGACTGAAAAGACAAGGTAAGATTATTTTATAACTGCGAAATCTGTGTATTTCCATTGTATAAGAGCGGGTTGAATATGCATGTTTTGTTATTTATAAATACGTTTATTTAAATACAACGAACTCCAACGGAACTGATACCAGTCGGTTCTTCGCCAACAAATATCAACGAAGGAAATGGAAGCTGAAGGACTAAAGTCGCACGTGAGAGCGACGCCCGTACGTGCGAAATGGCTATTGAAGAAGCCGGCGACAAGAAGTGGGGGCCAGAATGATTTTGGCGATCGGGCAGTTGCACAGCAGCTCAGGCTGGGGCGGAGCAGGCCTCGTCCAGAGGAGACTAGCTCAGCTGAGCAGTTCCGTTTCTATCCTTCTTCTTCCTAACCACCTTCTCTTCTTCCCCACGAACCCTAACTCTCGTGTTTCTGGTTATTTTGGTGAGGGTTTACCCTCAAACTCATCCTCAGTGGAAGTTGAATTCTCATTTTCTTCTCTAACAGTATTCTCGGACCTCCGAGTGTATCAACTGGTATCAGAGCCGAGCGATCCCATCTTCAATCCTACGCAATGAGCAACGTGATGGAGGACGGCGTGGACAAGGGCAAGGGACTTCTCAAGGAACCGGCGGACACTACTGAACTCCTTGCCAATATTCTGGTGCAACTACAACAGATGACCTCGCGGCTAGAGGGCCCCAATCCAAAGAACATCCGCCCAACAGCCCAGTCCGAAAAGAGGTACGCGCGTGTTCAGTCGGCTCCAGAGGATTCTAAGATGGAGTCTCGTAAAGGAGATCTGCCCTATTTCAATGGCACAAATGCTCAAGCGTGGCTCAACTGCGTCGAAAGGTTTTTCAAGGTAAATCGTCTTACCGATTCAGAAAAACTGCACTTAGTCTCGCTGCATATGGAAGGCGCCGCGCAAGTGTGGTTCATATATGTGGAAGAGAACTTCGGCCTGGAGCACTGGGTGGTATTTTGAGAGTATTTCGAAAAGAGGTACCAGCTCTCACCCAAGTCCCTATGCGAAAGGTTCATGAATCTCCAACAAACAGGGTTGTCTCTGATTATACAGCCGAGTTCGAGGATCTTGCGGCCTTCCTGTCACACCTACCGGCGAACGTGCATGAGACAGCTTATCTCAGAGGTCTTCAACCAGATATTCGATCAGAACTGAACAAATACAGACCATATGGCATTCAAGACATTATGGATTTTTCGTTGGAGGCAGAAAGTAACTTATAATTGCAAGACGCTCGGTCGGCCGGGAAGGCATTGGTCAGGGACAACTCCAGTGCACCGTTACGCCACCGAGGAGGAATGCACGTCACCCCAATGAACAAAGGACCCCTCAACCACTACAACCTGCGCAATCTACCGCAATCAAACAAGGGGAACCAGGCTACCCAGGCCGGAAAGGGCAGACTTACCAGACTGTCCCCGGAAGAATTTTTACAACATAAAGAGAAGGGCCTTTGCTACCACTGCAACGAAGTGTTTACTCCAGGACACAAGTGCTTGAAGAAAGTCAGTATATACATGCTCCAAGAGGAAGAGGTGGAGGAGACACAGCCCTTGACGGAAGAAGACTACATGCAGTTGGATGAGAATCCATTATATGAAGGGGCCCTGATGACTATGCATGTGACCAACCCCTCTCAGCCTACCCAGATCCATGGCTCAATCAAATTGTGGGGTTTGGTACATGGGCATCAAGGGAGAGTACTCATTGATGGAGGGGCTACTAACAACTTCATTGCCCCAAGCTACATCAAGAGCAAGAACATAAGGGTTCGGCCATATCACACAGTCGTCATCGTGCTGGGAGACGGATCTCGCAGGTACACCACTGGCCTTTGTATCAACATACCCGTCATCCTACAAGGCTACTGTTTCGAGCAAAATTTTATGCCGCTGCCACTGGGTAACATGGATGTGGTTCTTGGGATTCCATGGTTGAGAACCCTGGGATGGTTCCACTGTAACTACAATCACCTTATGCTCAAGATTGTGCACCATAATGAAGTCATTACAATTAAAGCGGATGAGGAATTTAATGGCTATCGGTATTCTTTGTACCACGACGACCAGGCGCATGAGAACTGGGTGAATTCTATTGAAAAAATGGACTGGCTCAACCGTCAACCGCAACGAAGGATATAAGAGGTATATGCCTTAACTTCTACTTCCTTTATACACAAGATCACTCATCTTTATCCCAAAGTTTTTGCAAAACCAAGCACGCTTCCACCCCCTAGAGATTGTGACCATCGCATCCATTTACTCCCAAATTCCCAACCTGTTAACATCAGGCTTTATCAGTATTCTCATATCCACAGGAATATATTGGAGGGTTTAACACAGGAGCTTCTAGACATGAATAGTATACGTGCACCCAACAGCTGTTTTTCTAGCCCAGCGCTACTAGTAAAGAAAAAGAACGGGGGCCATCGTCTTTGTATTGACTTCTGAGCTCTTAAACAAGGGGCCCGCTTAAAAAATGGCCCCCCTTAAACAACAAAGAGAAAGGGAAAATGAAAGAAATTAAGGGGCTTGTAAGGCCCATTAAGGTAAGAGGGAGGGGAAGACGTCCTCATATGGGCTCTTCCCCTCACTACAACGACAAAATGAAAGACGAAGAGTGATGGCGAAGCCCTCAAAGTATCCGCAATTTTTTTCCTAGGTTTAGTTGAATTTTTCACCTATTAGGTTAAGTACTTTCCCTTTATTTCTTCCTCATGGGTCCTATATAAGGGACCCCTTGTAATAGAATATACAGATTTTCCTTTGAGAGAAACAAATTTTTGGAAAGAGGTACGGGTGACCTAGAAGAAGGCGGCTCCGCCGCCGCCGCCGGCTCCATCCATCTGCCCGTGCGCCCCAGCGCCGCCTCGACGTGCCTCGCCCCGCCATGCCGCGCCCGCGCTGCCTTGCCGCGCCCCGCGTCGCCCGCGCCTCGCGCCCCCTCGCGCTGCCCGGCATCGCCCCGCGTCGCTTTGCACCGCCCGATGTCGCCCCACACCACCCGGCTCCGCCCTGCGCCGCCCGGTGTCGCCCCACGCCACCCGGCTCCACCCTACGCCGCCTAGCGCCGCCCAGCGCTGCCCTGCGCTGTCCCGCGCTGCCCAGCGTCGCCCTACGCTGCCCCGCGCCACCCAGCCGCGTGATGACTCTCAAACATGTCATCAAATATTTAATCTTTTCAGTGTTAATTCCTTAAAATTATCGTGTTAATTCATGTGAGTATCATGCATATACATCATTTTATGAAAGTACTAACCCCACTTGATTTTTTGAATCAAGTGGATTATATTTAACATTTTATGGTTAGTAAACATTCAGAGACAGGTTAAGACGATCAAGGAAGAAGACGAGGATCAAGTGGAGCGGGCAAAAATTCAAAGAAGGAAAATTACGAAAATGCCCCTGGGCATGAGTTAAGAGAAACCTATAAATACTCTCTTGAGAGTTCATTTTAGTCGGTCAGAATTTTCTCTAAGGGAACTAGGGCTTGGAGAAGAAGGATTTGTGCACCCTCCAGGAGCTGATGAGCTTTTGGAGTTGAAGAGGAAGATCAGACTGAAGATAGCTTGGATTGAAGACCTCCGCCTCGCATGAGGGCGTGACACCGGCGTAGGAAATCTCAAGCTTCAGCCCTGTAATCCCTCTCCTTTTCAGACAGTTTTGGTTGGGTTGGAAGAATCACCAGATCTTCCAATGTTTTCCAACTGAAGATTGTTTTGTTTTGATTTGATTTGTAAAGTTTAGGTTTGTCGAATCTGTCTTCCTCTAGTTTATCCTAAAAATATACAGTTATCTCTTGATTCTTTGAATATGCATCCTTGAGCAACATCCAGTGGAGCAGCCCGACCGGGCTCGCCTAGGTCGCGACAACCTGGCGAAGCCACCCGGCTGGTGGCGGGCTGCGCACCATCTGCCGCCACGGGACCTGCCGCGAGCAACCCGCGCGCAGACGGCGCTGAGCAGCGTCACGCGCTGGCAGGTCGCGCATAGGCGGGTCGCCTGCACGCGGACTACCGCGCCACGGTAGCTGCTGCGGAGGCACAGCGCGCAGCACCCGTCGCGGAGGTCCTTCCGCGTGCGGCGATATCTGCGCGCAGCCTCAACGTAGCGCGAACAACTGCCTGGGCAGCGTCGCGTGCGGGCAGGTCGTCGCGCAGGCGGTCGCCCGTAGCAGCCTCCAGCGCCGCGATAGCTGCTATAGAGGCGCAGTGCACAGCTCCGCCGCGCGAGTTGCTTCGGCGTGCGGCGATAGCTGTGCGCAGGCTCATCCCACGGCAGTCCCTCTCTTGGGCAGAACGACCTTGTGTGCACGCACACAAGGTGTTCGTTGTTTTGTTTTCTTCACAGGTGTGAACCTGCGAGTGAAATAAACAACCTAAGAGACTATGTTACCTGAGCAATATTAAGAGGGGAATCTTTATTTGCTGAAGAGCAATTACACACTTTGGAGGGAACCCATTGACAACTCTGAAGATAAATTCATTGCTGGATTAGAGTGAACATAGAGACCTGAACATACCAATTGAACACCAAATTCTTCTCTGCTGTATTCCTTGCTCCTCGTGGATCGACCTTACTTGCCCTAGGGCTGTGAGGTAAAAATTATTGTTGAATAAGCTCAATCCTCACACTACATTTCTGCTAAATAACTAGTAAAAAATCACCCCAAAATTGAGTTTATCACCGCGCCCAGCCGTTGGACCCAGGCCGTGCCACCGCGCGCCCAAGTCCAGCCGACCGGCCCAATGGGCCCTTACGCCTATTGGGCCGGCTCTAACCGGCCAGGCCCACTAGGCCCAGCCGCCGAAGCCGCGCCTCGAGGCGCCACTTGCCAGCTGCCTTGCTGCCCTGGCTCGCATCCCGAGCCACCATTTCTTTGACGGTCGGGCACGCAATCCGAGGTTGTCATGTCAGCCCTAGCCCGTTGTGGGCCTTGGTTATTGGGATTCCTCCGACCCAGGCCTTCGGCCCAGACCGCGGTCCAGCCAGCACGCGGCCCAGACCTGCGGACCAGCCCGGTCCAATCCGGCCGCCACCGCCGCCTTCTCCGGCCATCGCAACTCCGACCGCCGCCACCTCCGGCCGCCGCCGCAACCGGCCGCCGCCATTGCTCGATGCCGGCGCCGCCGCTGCCGCTCGTTAACGCCGCCACAACCGCTCAAACGCCGCCGCCATTGTTCGCCGACGCCGCTCGCTGACGGCTCCACCGGTGTTCGGCGCCACCACCGCTTGACGCAACCAATGCACTGTTTGCCGCCGTATTCGTCATCCGGCCAGCCGAACCTACCCGCTCACCGGTAGTCGGGCCCACCAGCGCTTTGCCGACTATCCGTGGAGCATCGACCACATGAAAATCGACTACCCTTTCGGCCCCGACGAATTAAGGACCCCGCGAAGGACCTTTCTGGGACACCCCCACGGACAAGCGGGACGTGCAGTCCAAGATCAATGTCCTCAGAGAAGGACGAACGGACCCACGCTCCCGCCGCAGGACGTCGACAACGTCCGTCCTGCATAAAAGAGCGAAGAAAGAAAATAAGAAACGGATAAGTAGAACGATCCGAAGACGAAGGTGGCACGTCGTCACCCCAAATATCTGAACTCGAGGTCACGCGTCGCTGCTGCGGCTCGTCGTGTCGGCTGGACACGTGTCGGTGGTGGGCACGATGATGGTGCTATCTCCACGAGTGACGGCTCTGCGATGTCGGACGGTGCTGCGCCATCACTCTATCTTTATATCTATCTTTATCTCTATCTCTATCTCAATCTCTATTTCTATATATATATCTGTATCTCTATCCCTATCTCTATCTCTATCTCTATCTCTGTCTATATCTCTATCTCTATCTCTAACACTGTCTCTATCTCTATCTGTCTCTATCTCTGTCACTATCTCTATCTCTATCTCTATCTCTATCTCTATCATTATCTCTGTCCCTATCTCCATCTCTATCTCTATCTCTATTTCTATCTTTATCTCTATCTCTATCTCTATCTCTATCTCTATCTCTATCTCTATCTCTATCTCTATCTCTATCTCTATCTCTATCTCTATCTGTTTCTCTATCTCTATCTATCTCTGTCTCTATCTCTGTCTCTATCTCTATCTCTATCTCTTTGTCTATATCTATCTCTATGTCTATCTCTATCGCTATCTCTATTTCTATCTCTATGTCTATCTCTATCTCTACCTCTATCTCTATCTCTATCTCTATCTCTATCTCTATCTCTATCTCTATCTCTATCTCTATCTCTATCTCTATCTCTATCTCTATCTCTATCTCTATCTCTATCTCTATCTCTATCTCTATCTCTATCTCTATCTCTATCTCTATCTTTATATCCATCTCTATCTCTATCGCTATCTTTATATCCATCTCTATCTCTATCTCTATCTCTGTTTTAATCTCCATCTCTATCGCTATCTCTATCTCTATCTCTATCTTTATCTCTATCTCTATCTCTATCTCTATCTCTATCTCTATCTCTATCTCTATCTCTATCTCTATCTCTGTCTCTATTTCTCTCTCTATCTCTCCCTTTATATCTATCTCTATCTGTATCGCTATCTTTATATCCATCTCTATCTCTATCGCTATCTTTATATCCATCTCTATCTCTATCTCTATCTCTGTTTTAATCTCTATCTCTATCTCTATCTCTATCTATCTCTATCCCTATCTCGATCTCTATCTCTATCTTTATCTCTATCTCGATCTCTATCTCTATCTTTATCTCTATCTCTATCTCTATCTCTATCTCTATTTCTCTCTCTATCTCTCCCTTTATATCTATCTCTATCTCTATCTCTATCTCTATATCTTTCTTTATCTCTATCTCTATCTCTATCGTTATCTCTGTCTTTATTTCAATCTCTATCCCTATGTATTTCTATCTCTATCTCTTTATCAATCTGTATATGTATCTCTATCTCTATCTCTATCGCTATCGCTATCTCTATCTCCATCTCTATCTCTATCTCTATTTCTATCTCGATCGCTATCTCTATCTTTATCTCTGTCTCCATCTCTATCTCTATCTCTATCTCTATCTCTATCTCTATCTCTATTTCTATCTCTATCTTTAACTTTACCTCTATCTTTATCTCTATGTCTATCTCTATCTTATTTAAAACTCTATCTCTATCTCCATCTCTATTTCTGTCTCTATCTATATCCCTATCTCTATCTCTATGTCTATCTCTATCTCTCTCTATCTCTATCTTTATCTCTATCTCTATCTCCATCTCTCTCTCTCTCTCTATATCTCTCTCTATGTCTATTTCTATCTCGATCGCTATCGTCGTCTCTATCTCCATCTCTATCTTTATCTCTATCTCTATCTCTATCTCTAACTTTATCTCTACCTCTATATTTATCTCTATCTCTATCTCTATCTTATTTAATTACTATCTCTATCCATCTCTATTTCTGTCTCGATCTATATCTCTATCTCTATCTCTATCTTTATCTCTATCTCTATCTCTATCTCTATCTCTATCTTCATCTCGATCTCTATCTCTGTCTCTATCTCTATCTCTATCTCTATCTCTATCTGTATCTCTATCTCTATCTCTATCTCTATCTCTATCTCTATCTCGATCTCTATCTCTATCTCTATCTCTATCTCTATCTCTGTCTCCATCTCTATCTCTATCTCTACGTCTATCTCTATCTCTATCTCTATCGCTATCTCTATCTGTATCGCTATCTCTATCTCTATCTCTATCCCTATCTCTACCTCTATCTCTATCTCTATTTCTATCTCTATCTTTATCTCTATCTCTATCTCTATCGCTATCTCTATCTTTATCTCGATCTTTATTTCTATCTCTATCTCTATCTCTCTATTTATCTCTATATAATATTCTGTCTGTACTTCTATCTCTATCTCTAATTCTGTCTCTATCTCTATCTCTTTCTCGATCTCTATCTTTATCTCTATGTCTTACTTTATCTCTTTTTCTACATCTATCTTTATCTCTATCTCTATCACTATCTATAGCTATATCCATATCTTTATCTCCATGTCTATCTTAACAGCTATCTCTATTTCTATCTTTATTTTAATCTCTATCTCTTTTTGTATCTATATCTCTATATCTCTATCTCCATCTCTATTTCTGTCTCTATGTATATCTCTATCTCCATCTCTATATCTATCTCTATCTCTATATCTATCTCTATCTCTATATCTATCTCTATCTCTATCTCTATCTCTATCTCTATCTATATCTCTAACTTTATCTCAAACTCTATCTCTATCACTATCTCTATATCAATCTCTATCCCTATCTCTACGTCTATCTCTATCTCTATATCAATCTCTATTTCTATCTCTATCTCGATCTCTATCTCTATTTTTTATCTTTATTTCTATCTCTATCGCTATCTCTATCTGTCTTTCTGTGTCTATCACTATGTGTATCAATATTTAGAACTTTATATCTATCTCTATCTTTAACTCTCTCTATCTCTAATTTTCTCTATAATCTATCTAAATCTCTATATGTATCCCTATCTCTATCTTTAGTTCTATGTCTTTCTCTATCATTTATCTTACTCTCTATCTTAATCTCTATCTCTTTCTCTATCTATATCTATATCTCTATTTCTAGCTCTATCTCTTTCTGTATCTCTATCTCTATATCTATCATTATCTCTTTCACTATCTCTATCTCTATGTCTATCTCTCTCTCTATGTCTATCTCTATCATTATCGCCATCTCTATCTCTATCTCTATGTCCAACTCTATGTCTATCTCTACCTCTATCACTATCTCTACCTCTATCTTTATCTTTTTCTCTATTTTTATCTCTAGCTCTATCTCTATCTCTATTTTAATCTCTACATCTATCTATATATCTTTTTCTGTCTCCATCTTTATCTTTATGTCCATTTCTGTCTCTATCTCTATCTCTAACGCTATCTCTATCTAAAGTTTATCTCTCGCTCTGTCTCTATATCTATCTCTATCTCTATCTTTATCTCTATCTGTAACTTGATCTCTATCTCTATCTCTATTTCTATCTCTATCTCTATCTCTATCTCTATCTATATCTCTATCTCTATCTCTATCTCTATCGCTATCTCTATCTTCATATCTATCTCTATCGCTATCTCTATCTTCATATCTATCTCTATCTCTATTTCTATCTCTATCTTTAACTCTACCTCTATTTTTATCTCTATCTCTATCTCTATCTTATTTAAAACTCTATCTGACGTATGACGGCTACGTAATGGACGACTAAGGAATGGGCGACTAAGAAAAAGAGCGACTGAGGAGACGGATGGGTTGACGACGGGTAAAGGGTGATAGACGGGTTTGTAGGGAGGGATAAAACAGTCCACAGAAATTCACACGGTCGATTTCGGACTTTAAAACGGATGAAATCTAGTGGTGCAGCTCCGACCCTTATCGAGGGAAGGAGTACTCTCTTCCCCCACCGCGACGATGCCTAAGCACCGTGATGTAATACGACCGGCCGGGATCGATCGGCTCGTATTACGTCATAGTAATCGCCGGTCAATTTCGTGATTTATATGTATGTATGCCAAAAGTTAAGATTCCATAATGAGCACTGCTAGGACGTCCACGGGTAGAGTGGAAGATCAACGACATCCAAGGGGTCAACGGTTGACCTTCAGCCACAAGAAAGTTCCTAGCACTCGTCAGGGGTGGCTATCCTATCAGCAAGACAAGGAAATCCGGCAGCGGACGAGATAGCGGGAGACGAGACTGGAAATGGTAATAATACTGGAATTCAATGGAGAGGAGACGGGAGGGTACCTGGGTTTGTCGATAGTCCACTGCACAATGAACGTGAAAATTTCCCAAGTTGGTGTGGATCGGTAGCAGTCCACGAAGAGGAGCCTCATGGTCGACGACGGACGGTGATACTGGACGAGATCGCAGGGCCGGAGGATGACTTGGGCAGGATGAACAGACAGAGGCGTTGACAGACGGTGGATGTGGATGGCTGGCGAGGTGCACAGGCGCGGATGGGACGCACGGGCACGGATACTCACGCAGGTATCGGCGGGCGCGGGGCGTGCGGTTGTGGACGGGCACGCGGACGCGGACAGATGTGCCGACGCAGGTGGCCGCTCAGCTCGCAGGTGCGGATGGGCGTGCTGGTGCGGGCGCGACGGGCGCACGTCGCACAGCACGGGTGGCAAACAGAGCGCGAGCACAGGCAGCGGCGCGAGCGCGTGCGGCGCGGCGCGTGCGGCAGCGGGCTCAGCGATGCGCAGTGCGGGCGGCGCGCAGCGCGAAGCGGTGCGTGGGCAACGGTGCGCGGGCACACAGCGCGGACAAGAGCCGAGGTTGGTGGCAATGGAGAGTGACGGTGGCGGTGAAGGCAGCGGCGGGGCGTTGGCGGTGGGGCGTAGATGGCGGTGGAGCGGATCTTGGGCCCAAGAATGGGCTTCTTGAACTGTAACCGACCAAGAAGCGTCCAAGAACACGGGTTTCTTGAATGTCTTGGTGGCCTTTTGGTAGCGTCCAAGGTATTCCTTGGGCGGGTGTGTGTCGGCGACGTTTCTTGAACTTCTGGCTCCTCCGGAGTGATCTCGACGAAGGATCCTTCAGCTTCAGGCGTTGACGACTTCTTGAATCTTTACTCATTCCGGAGTGATCCCGACGGAATGCTTAAACATGTCGTCACGGAGTGATCTCTACGTGACGACGAGGGCTCTAACCACGGAGTGATCTCGACGTGGGCCAGGCTAGCCAAACCTCTCTACACTCTACTCTCTATGATAGTGGAGACACAAGTTGGAAAATTCTTCAACAAATGACTCAAAATGTCACTTGGGCATGCTATCCCCTTATATAGTGAGGATAGGTGCCAAGTGAACGTGGGGGAGGACGAACCATCGTGAGACGTGGTTCGGCCTCTCCTTACAATTGAAAATAAACCTGAAAAATAAAAGTAAAGGACGAGGACGAGGCCCAACATCGGCCTAGTCCACGAAATCCGAAAACACAAACAAAAACAGAAGCAAAAACAAGTAAGATAAGGATGCTTACACGGGTACTTTAACCCCGGTTGGCGAGCATCGGCGCGAGCAGCTCGACGAGGCTGATGTCGACCGGTCGTGGCGTCTCCTGGATGGTCCCCCATCACACCGAAATCAATACCCGAATTTGCGTCGCGAGGAAACACTCGAGAAAGAGGGAGAAGAAGTCTAAACCAAATCTAATTCTGACGGCGGTGGAAACTTCTCGAGAAAACATTGAACGGAGAACACTTCGACACCAAAGAGTTCAGGCGTACCTTGGCAAAATAGTGCGTGAAGAGGTTGTGGGAAATTCAGATCGTGACGAAGCTGGGTGAATCCGGGCGTTGGGAGGCCCATTGAACGACGAGATCTGGGCGCTCCGGGCGTTGAATGACCCTAGTTGAGACTAGATGTTGTTGTCGCAGAGTCATGCGTAGGCGAATACCAGCGTCGTGAGGCGCACGAGCACGCGAGCAGCGTGCGGCGCTGAGTGCGTAGTCTGGCAGAGCGCGCACCGGGCGAGCATAGCGAGCGCGGCTCGAAGCGTCGGACAGTGTCGACGATGACTGGCGGCCTGGGGCGCTTTGGGTGACGGTCTAGGACGTGGCTTGGGCGGCCCTGGCAGGAGCGGCCTGGGCGGCCTTGGGCGGCCCTGGCTGGGGAGGCCTTGGGTGGCCTTGGCAGGGGCAGCCTTAGGCGGAGCCTGGATGGTCTAGCTGTGGCGGCTTGGGCAGCACGGGGTGCCCTGAGGCGGCAGCCTTGGGCGGCCTTGGGCGGCAGCCTTAGGCGGCAGCCTTGGGCGTCGTGGGTGGCTGGCTTGGGCGGCCTTGGAAGGGCGCCTAAGGCAGGCGTGAGAGAGAGAGAGAGTGGGATGAATGAGGAAGCGAAGAAGATAGATGGGGAGAGGTGGAAGAGAAGAAGATGGATGGGGAGAGGTGGTGACCGGCAATGCGACGGTGGTGACGGCGGTGGCGGCGGTGACGGCTAGGGTTTGAGGGTAGAGGGAGGCAGGGCAGTCCTCCAAGAAGAGTTTAATTGAAACTCAATTCTTGAAATAATGACTGCCTAATGTTTCTTGAAAACAATGGCCTATATATAGGCCTTGGAGGAAAGAGAAATTGACGAGAAAGTATAGACGTGCGCCGTGTGATGCCAAAGGGCAATTGTGGATCTGCCTTAGGCATCGTGTCATGATGTGCATAGGGACGTGCGTGGGTGGAGACGTGCTAGTCGACGGTTGCGGCGTGTTGACTTTGGTGTTGACTCTGGTTGACCGTGGCGGGTTGAATTCGGTTGACTTCGCTGTCGGGTCCATAGCAGGTGTGTTGACTCCGGTTGATCATGGTGACGCGTTCGACGGCGATTTGTTGGCATCCTCGCCATCAATTCCCCCAGGGTGCGGAGAACTCGACTCCGTTGAGTAGGCGTCTGAAAGCTCCAGCGGGATCACCAAGTCGGGGTGCAGGCGAGCCAGGTCTTCATCCGTAATCCACGTGTCATCCGTCGATGCTTTGCCCTGCCAACAAACAAGAAACTTCCGCACCGTTCCACCTTTGGTGAAGGTGATTACTTCGTCCAGTATCTCCTCGATGATTTCATGCCAATCAGAGGGTAGTGATGGGGGAGTGGACAAGTCAAACTCGCTCACCAGAAAGTCCGAGGGTAGAATGAGGCCATTAGATGAAGGAGGTGAGGCTTTAAACGCGATTAAATCCAAGATATTGAAAGTGGTGCTTATTCCCCACGAAGAGGGTAGGTCGACGGCATAGGCATTTTCCCCAACTTATTTGAGGAACGGAAACGGCCCAGCATTACGAGCATGAAGCTTAGTAGCCCGTTTGGAGGAAAATCTTTCCGGCCTAATCCTCACAATCACCATTTCACCTTCTGTAAATTTGCGAAAACGACGATGCAAATCTGCGGACTGTTTATATGAGGCGTTACTATTTATGATACGTGTACGGATTTCCTCATGCAGACTTCTAATATGATGAGCAAACTCATGACCGTCATCTGAGGCTCTAGCATGCGGTAACATAGGTATGAGGTCGGTAGGGGTACGAGGAAGATGACCATGCAAAATCTCAAATGGGCTCATACCGGTAGTACGGTTGACTGACGCGTTGTAAGCAAATTTGGCATGCGGAATGACAGAATCCCAAGATGTGAGGTTGTCTCCCACCAGCGATCGTAATAGGTTGTCGAGGCTCCTATTAACGACCTCAGTTTGTCCATCAATTTGGGGGTGAAAAGCTGTGGAAAATTTGACTTTCTTCCCTAAAGATGCTAAAGAGTCTTCCAAAAGTAGCTAGTGAACGGGACATCTCTGTTCGACACTGCTTTTTGGAAGTCCATGGAGACGTACTACTTCATTGAAAAATAATTGAGCGACATGAGAAGCATCAGAAGTTTTAAAGCAGGGAATGAAATGAGCCATTTTCGAGAAACGATCAACAACCACCATGATGGAATCATAGCGTTTGTTCGTCCTCAAAAGCCCTAACACAAAGTCGATGCTCACATCCTCCCAAGGTTTCTGAGGGACCGATAGTGGGGTATATAGGCCGGTGTTCTGTTTGACCTGCTTAGCGAGAGCACATACACGACATTGGGAAACTATTTTCGCTACTTCTCGCTTTAGGGATGGCCAAAAGAACCGATGCTCAACCATAACTATGGTTTTATCCCTCCCATAATGACCACTAAAGCCTACGGCATGCGTCTCCCATACAAGGAAATCCCGAAGAGCTGACTGGGGAATGCATAGGCGACGTTCATAAAATAAGAATCCATTTTCTAAAATATAATCTTTGTATTCGGGTAATTGCCTAAAGTCTGTAGAATGGGAGCAAAGTCTGGGAAATCAGGATATAGGTCTTTCATCTGTTCAAATCCAATAACCTCGACCTTCATAACATTCAATGAGTGGACTCGTCTACTCAAGGCATCGGCGACCCTATTTTCGACACCTCTCTTGTGTTTGAGCACGAAGGTATAGGACTGGATGAACTCAACCCATTTAACATGTCTAGCATTTAGTTTCTGCTGAGAATGGAGATACTTCAAAGCTTCATGATCGGAGTAGAGGACAAATTCCCTAGAGAGCAAGTAATGACGCCAATGACGTAAGGATTGGACAACTGCGTAGAACTCTTTGTCATAGGTGGAATATTTAGCGTCATTCAACTTCTCACTAAAGAAAGCTACGGGGTGATTCTCCTGACTCAGGACTCCACCAATTCCCAATCCCGAAGCATCACAGGCAACCTCAAATACTTTTTCGAAATCGGGTAAACAGAGAATAGGGGCCCCAGTCATTCTAAGTTTGATCTCATCAAAGGAATTTGAGCAGCTGTTGTCCATTCAAAATGATTTCCTTTAAGACATTCAGTCAGGGGCGCCATGACGGAACTAAAGTTTGATATGAATTGCCTATAGAAAGTCGCAAGACCGTGAAAACTACGAACACCATGGGTATTTCTAGGCTTTGGCCACTAGGTTATGGCGTGAATTTTGGCCGGATCAACGGATATGCCTTGGCCAGATAGGATAAAACCTAAGAACGAAACATGACTGACAAGGAAGGAACATTTTTTTGGGTGAGCATACAACTGCTCGGTTTTCAATACTTCGCAAACTAAACGCAAGTGATGAAGATGATCGGGTGTGGATTTGCTATAGATAAGGATATCATCAAAATATACGATGACAAAATTTCCTATGAACGGTCTAAGTATGTGGTTCATCAATCGCTGAAAGGTACTAGGTGCGTTCGATAAGCCTAAGGGCATAACCTTCCACTCATATAGTTCGTCTTTGATCTTAAAGGCGATTTTCCATTCATCTCCTGGTCGGATACGAACTTGGTGATAACCACTTTTAAGATCAATCTTGGAGAAAATTGTCCAACCTGCCATCATGTCAAACATGTCATCGATGCGAGGAATAGGAAATCTATACTTGACGGTAATCTTATTGATGGCTCTATTATCAATGCACATGCGCCAGCTCCCGTTCTTTTTGGGAGCTAGTAGTGCAGGGACGGCACATGGGGTGAGACACTCCTGTATGAATCTCCTGTCCAAGAGTTCTTGGACTTGGCGTTGAAGTTCCTTGTACTGCGTAGGATCCATACGATAGTGGGGAAGATTCGGCAGGGAGGATCCGGGGACGAAATCAATGGTGTGCTGGATTTGTCGCATAGGAGGTAGCTCATTTGGTAAGTCCTCGGGGAAGACACTATTGAATTCGGCTAGTAATTTGGAAACCTCCGGTGGGGGTGACGTGGAATCCTCTGAGTGATGATCAGGAATCATAGCTAAGCAAATAGACATCTCGCTATCTATCTCCTTTGGAAACTGGCGACCGCTAAGAATGCATAGACCTAAGGAAGGAGATTTTGGCGAAGGTTTTTGTGGATTTTGGGTATAAGGATGCCACGTAATTTTCTTTCCCTGATGTATGAAAGAACAAGTGTTGCTTCTATCGAAAAGATGTACATCGTTATCATACAGCCAAGGGCGGCCGAGGATAACGCTGCCCACCTTCATGGGTAACACATCGCACAATACGTCTTCCTCATAAGATTGAACTTTCAAAGGAAGACGACATTGAGTCTTTACGGGAATCGAGGTAGCATCAATCCAGGAGACATAATATGGGTTAGGATGGTCGATTAGAGGTAAACCCAAATGTGACATCATGACATCGGATATGGCGTTTATACAACTGCCGCTGTCTACAATCGTTTTACACATCTTGTCACGAATCTTGAAATATGTATAAAATATGGACGTCCTCAAAGCAGAATTATCGGTCGAAGGCTGAGTAAGGGTACATCGGACAACTCCACTAATAGATGTAGATGGATCCCGACGAGGAAGGGTTTGTGGGCAGTCGGTGATACGGATGAAGCCCACTAAATCTTCCCCGTGCACGAAGTCGTCTTCAACGTAGCTATCTATCCTGTACTCTTCCTCGTCGATGGGTTGATCATCTACGATGGGGGTGTTATCAGAGGGCTTGTGACCTATATGTAGGGCTCGAGATGGACATTGGGAGGGTCGATGACCACGGGCCTGGCATTTAAAACAAGTCAAGCCAGAAGGACCGAGTTGTGCGGAATTGGGTTGAGGAGGGGCCCTAGCGGTGGACTCGAGGGAGGGTGAAGTACGGGTATTTGGAATAGTAGATGATTGAGTCAGAGCGGGTGGACGATGTTCAGTGGGAGTATGGGTAGTGGTAGGAACTGGTGGTGGTGGTGCTGGATGGGCTAAGGGAGGATTACGCTGGGTCGCACGGTTGGAATAAGAAGGGTTAGATAAGTGCAACCGATCGGTAAGAGCAGGGCGATTGTATAGGGGAGAATGATTTAAATTCTGACAGAGCTCTAGGTATTCTACAATCTGGTAGGCCTGCTCTAGGGTGGTGGCTTTGCGGACTAGCAGTTCCGTTTCAAGATAAGGGTTAAGACCTGTTCTAAAGCGAGAAATAATGAATCGGGGGTTCTCCTCAACACGACAGCTCATGTAGAATTCCTCGAATTGGGTAATGTACTCGGAGACCGGATGTCTACCCTGCTGCAGTTTATGCCATTGATCTAGGAGATTGTCTAAGTATGCTAGTGGAACATATTTCTCACGCAGTTTGTCTTTCATTTGCGACCAAGTATCTATGGGTGCCTCATGACGGCTATAAATAAAAAATTCAAGATTTTCCCAAAAGATCTTGGCTTGTCCTCCTAATCTCATCTCGGCGTGCAGGACTTTCTGCCACTCTAACATATTGTACCACTTAAAATAACTGTTTAATTTAGACTCCCAATCAAGATACTCCTTAGGGTCCCTCGATCCCTCGTAGTATGGAACATCGACTTTGACGCTATGCTGAATTTGCTGCCATTGGCTGTCGTGATCCGCATGGCGGTGATCACAAGGGGGAACCACATCCTCTGGTTGAAAAGGATCGTTCCTGTCCAGACGATTCCCATTCCATCCATGATATCTATCATCAGGCGGATAAGGATCATTCCGAGGGGGATGATTCCTATCGCGCTCTGGAATCCTCACCTCCGGTGGATGGTAATCGTCCAGTAGTGGGCGATTTCCATCATGCACCAGCGCTCTATCCACAGGTGGATAGGGATCGTTCCGTGGGGGACGATTCCTTTCCTGACCTGGGGTCCTAGGCTCGGGCAAATAGTAATCGTTCCGTGGAAGACGATTACTATCACGGACCGAATACGAATCTCAGGAGGAATCTGATCGTCTCGCTCGGGATGATACTGATTTTGGTTCCTGGATCTATCCTCGGGTCGTATAGGATCATCCTGGTTGTGATGACTCCTATCACGGTCTCGAGATCTAGGATCAGGTGGATAGTGGTTCTCGCGATCACGACGATGTCGATCCAGAGCTCTATTCTAGAGTTGGTAAGTCTGTTCACTCACCGCATTGATCAAACTGGTTAGACGGTTGTCCATATTGGTAATTCGTGTATTGACATCACGAAAACCATTCTGGACAGCGTCTAATACACGATCGATGTCCCCTTGAGAGGAGGTCGGTGGGGCAGATGATGAAAACTCATGGACGGGGACGGACACCTCACGACCGTCTTGGCGTTGGTCTGTCATCAGAGCAGAGACTCATTTGCCTGAACGCAAATGCATCTAATGGGACTGACGAATGATGAATGGAGAGGTCTACGATGGTGGAAACGACTGGGCTGACAGGTTAGGCTCTCATACCAATTTGACATAGGACGGCTACGAAATGGACGACTAAGGAATGGACGACAAAGAAAAAGAGCGACTGAGGAGACGTATGGGTTGACGACGGGTAAAGGGTGATAGACGGGTTTGTAGGGAGGGATAAAACAGTCCACAGAAATTCACACGGTCGGATTCAAACTTTAAAACCGATGAAATCTGGTGGTGCAACTCCGACCCTTATCGAGGGCGGGGGTACTGTCTTCCCCCACCGCGACGATGCCTAAGCACTGAAATCAATACCCGAATTCGCGTTGCGAGGAAACACTCGAGAAAGAGGGAGAAGAAGTCTAAACCAAATCTAATTCTGACGGCGGTGGAAACTTCTCGAGAAAACACTGAACGGAGGACACTTCGACACCAAAGAGTTCAGGCGTACCTCGGCACCGTAGTGCGTGAAGAGGTTGTGGGAAATTCAGATCGTGATGAAGCTGGGTGAATCCGGGCGTTGAATGACCCTGGTTGAGACTAGATGTTGTTGTCGCAGAGTCATGCGTAGGCGAATACCCGCGTGCGCGGGGCGCACGGAGCACGCGGAGCAGCGTGCACGGGCGCTGAGCGCATGGAGCGTCGGCGCACGCGTGGAGTGCGGCAGAGCCCACCAAGAGCACGAGTAGCGCGCGCGGCTCGAAGTGTCGGACGGTGTCGACGATGACCGATGGCCTGGGGCACTCTGGGCGACGGTCTAGGACGTGGCTTGGGCGGCCTTGGCAGGGGCGGGCTTGGCGGCCTTGGGCAGCCCTGGCAGGGGCGGCCCTAGGAGGGCTTAGGCTGCCTGGCGGGGGCGGCCTGGGCAGCCTTGGGCGGCCCTTGCAAGGGCGGCCTTGCGTGTGACCTGGGCAGCCTGACTGGGGTGGCCTGGGCAGCCTTGGGCAGCCCTGGCTGGGGAGGCCTTGGGCGGCCCTAGCAGGGGCAGCCTTGGGCGGAGCCTGGGCGGTCTAGCTGTGGCGGCCTAGGCAGCACGGGGCAACCTGAGGTGGCAGCCCTGGGTGGCTGCCTTGGGTGGCCTTGGAAGGGTGCCTAAGGCAGGCATGAGAGAGAGAGAGAGTGGGAGAAAGGAGGAAGAGAAGAAGATTGATGGGGAGAGGTGGTGACCGGCAACGCGACGGCCGCGGGGGCGGTGGCAGTGACGATGGCTAGGGTTTGAGGGTAGAGGGAGGCAGGGCAGTTCTCCAAGAAGAGTTTAAATGAAACTCAATTCTTGAAATTATGACTACCTAATGTTTCTTGAAAACAATGGCCTATATATAGGCCTTGAAGGAAAGAGAAATTGATGAGAAAGTAAAGACGTGCGTCGTGTCACGCCAAAGGGCAGTTGTGGATCTGCCTTTGGCGTCGTGTCAAGATGCGCGTAGGGACGTGCACGGGTGGAGACGTGCTAGTCGACAGTTGCGGCGTGTTGACGTTGGTGTTGACTACGATTGTTCGTGGCGGGTTGACTTTGGTTGACTTTGCCGTCGGGGCCATAGCAAGCGTCTTGACTCCAGTTGTTCGTGGTGACGCGTTCGACGGCGATGTGTTGGCGTCCTCGCCATCACTATCTCTTTATCTATCTCTATCTCTATCTTTGTCTCTATCTTTATCTCTATCTCTATCTCTATCTCTATCTCTATTTCTATCTCTATCTCTATCTCTATCTCTATCTCTACCTCTATCTCTATCTCTATCTCTATCGCTTTCGCCATCTCTATCTCCATCTCTATCTCTATCTCTATCTCTATCTCTATCTCTATCTCTATCTCTATCTCTATCTCTATCGCTATCTCTATCTCTATCTCTATCTCTATCTCTATCTCTATTTCCATCTCTATCTCTATCTCTATCTCTATCTCTATCTCTATCTCTATCTCTATCTCTATCTCTATCTCTATCTCTATCTCTATCTCTATCTCTATCACTACCTCTATCTCTATCTCTATCTCTATCGCTTTCACCATCTCTATCTCCATCTCTATCTCTATCTCTATCTCTATCTCTATCTCTGATGGAGGTCCATCCCAAGGACGACGCCACGAAGACGAAGACCCATCTCGAGGATGACGCGATGAGACGACAACAGCCATGACGAGCAGCGCACGCCGATGCTCGCCACCCGGGGTTTAAGTACTCCGGGTAAGTATGCATTTTCATTTATGTTTGTTTTTACTTATATTTCTGGATTTAGGGATTGGGCCAGTGTTGGGCCCCGTCCTTCGTTTTTCATTTCCTTTTTTCATTTGTATTTTGAATTTGTAAGGAGAGGCCGAACCACGTCTTGCGACGGTTCGTCCTCTCCCACGTTCTCTTGGCACCCATCCTCCCTATATAAGGGGATGGCATGCCCAAGGAACGTTTGGGAAGTCATTGTTGAAAATTGAGTTGCAATTGATCTTCCCCCTATCGTAGTTCTAGTGTAGGGGGTTTGGCTAGCCCCACCCCACGTCGAGATCACTCCGTGGGTAGAGCCCACGTTTCTTCCGTCGAGATCACTCCGGGAGGATCGTGCTGAAGCGTGCCGTTGAGATCACTCCGGCACGGGTTAAAGATTTTCAAGAAGTCGCTGTCCTTCAGGGCTGAGAAGAGTCTCCGTCGAGATCACTCCGGGAATTCTTGGAGGTTCCTGAACGTCATCGACGCCTCGACCAAGCTGGGAATCCACTCCGTCGAGGGAGCATTGCCCCGACCATCAAGAACCCGACGCCAGCCAGGTTCTTGATCCCCTCCCTGTCCATCTTCCACCACATCCACCCCCCCCCTTCGCCTTCATCTAGCCCATCTCGCCCAAATTTCCTTGGATGCCACCCCTTCACCCTCGCTTCTTGATCATCTAACCCCATTTCTTGATCTTTCCTGCCGATTCGTGAACGCCATTCATTCTCATCCTCCATTTTCTTGAAATTCTTGATCGCCCAACCGCTTCCCCTACCCTTTCTTGATCGCCCTTTCCCCTTCCCCTGCCCTTCTTGATCACCCAACCACCTCTTCCTGCCTTTCTTGATCGCCCTCCCCCTACCCCTGCCTTTCTTGATCGCCCACCCTCCTTTCCCCTTCATTTCTTGATTCCCAACCGCCTCCTCTTGCCTTTCTTGATCGCGCACCCTCTTTTCCCCATCGTTTCTTGATTCCCAACCGCCTCCTCTTGCCTTTCTTGATCGCCCACCCTCCTTTCCCCATCGTTTCTTGATTCCCAACTGCCTCCTCTTGCCTTTCTTGATCGTCCACCTTTCTTTCCTCCTGATTTCTTGAATTCTTGATTTCTTGATTTCATGATTTCTTGATTTCTTGATTTCTTGATCTCACCATATCTCCTTGATTCCCCTTCGTCCTCCCCTTCGCCCTCCGATCGACCTCATCTTTCTTGATTTCTTGACTCCCACCCTCTACGCCATAACCGATATCTTAGTTTTCTGCCCCACCCACACGACAATTCCCACGATACTTGGTTCGCTGTCTTGCCCGCCCGCACGGCTGCACGGTGCGCCAGCCAAGCGCGCGCATTGTGCGCCCTCTGCTCTGACTCTTGCTACACGCCACCTGTGGACTCAGCTCTCTGCTGGTAGTTACGACCGCACCGTCCACACCCGGTTTTGTCCTCGTCAACGACACTCGCCCGCACGATCCGACACTAAACATCCGCTCGACGACTTGGACGCCTTGGACGCCTTGGACTAAGCAATACAAAGGTCAGTCTCGTCTCATCTCCATAAACTCCAGTATTATTATCTTCGACAGTCTCGTCTTCCCCTATTGCGTCCGCGACCGCGATATTCTCGAACATCATCGGATAGGACTAGCCACCTTGTCGAGCGCAGGGATTTTTGTGGTAGACGGACTGTCATCCGACTTGGACGCCGAACGCTCCAGGGCTGTTAGACGCCCCTCACTTAGTAGATGTCTAGTAGGTCCAGCGGGTCATTGGGAGTTTGATCTAAGGATCACTCCTCCCTCGTTGATCGGTACGGCCGACGTCGCTATCCGTCAAGTCCTTATCTGCTCATTCGTATTTTGTCATCATTCGGCTTACATCCCATACATTCGCATCATAATCCTGTGACATGAAACGCGCCAATCGATCCTGGCCGTCGTCGTTTCACATCAATCTCTATCTATATCTCTATCAATATCTTTATCTCTATCTCTATCTGTATCTCTATCTCTATATCTATCTCTATCTCTATGTCTATCTCTATCTTTATGTCTATCTCTATTTTCATTTCTATCTCTATCTCTATATCTAGTTCTATTGCTATCTTCATCTATATCTCTATCTCTATCTCTATCTCTCTCTATTTTTATCTTTATCTCTCTTTCTATATTTATCTCTATCTCTATCTCTACTTTTACCTCTGTCTCTATCTCTATCTTAATGTAATCTCCATCTCTATCTCTTTATATATCTCTATCTCTATCGCTATCTTTTTCTGTATCTTTATTTCTATCCCTATCTATATCTCTATCCCTATTTCTATCTCTATCTTTATGTCTATCTCTATCTCTATCTCGATCTCTATCCCTATCTCTATCTCTATCTCTATCTATATCTCTGATGCCGGACGTCGTCAAGACGTCATCTGGTCGACACCGAGGTAGTGGCTCGGTATCGAATAAGGGTCTTTATCGGACGATGATGGCGAGAGTCGTCCGATAATGCAGATGGATGGATATGGATGTAGACGGAAAAAGTGAAAACCCTATGTGTAGTACATACGAGTGCCGACATGCAGGGATGCCGTTCCAGAGATCCGACGGGGTCGCCTAGGGTAGGGTCAACAAGACCTCTCGAACCTCGCGCGAGAGGGTCGAGGGCGACTACGCTGCCTAACGGGGATATCCCGCTTAGATGCTCACACTCGTTGGGCTCGCCAGACTAGTACCAGCCCGGTAAGACTCTCACAAAAATTGTCGTCATTTTCTGAACCTGTGTCACTCTCACCTACGTCTAACCCGAGCGCGGAGGAGGCAATACGAAAGTATATTGAAAAAGGTAAGAGAAATAAAGAGCAGTAAGGAAGGGTACCTTCGTCATGTCCGGCGACAGCTATCTCGTAACACACGAGCCAGAGGGGGAGTAATGTCGAGGGCGTGGGCGGCTGAGTAGCACGGATGAAGGCGACGTGGTGGCACGGGTAAGCGGCAGCGCAAGAGGCGGCAGAAGGCGCGGGCGCGGCGCAGCGCTGGGACCGGGCACAACGCAGCGTTGGGATTGGGCGCGGGCGCAGTGGAATGCACAGCTCGGGGCGTAGTTTGGTGACGGGGCGCGACACAGAGAGAGGCGCCCGGGCCTGAGCCGGCGTAGCACAGAGAGAGGCACTGAGCTGGTCGTGGTTCAGGAGCTGGGGGCACGGTGCAAGGTGTGGCCCCAGCACGGAGGCGGTCGAGGGGTGCTGGGTTGTTCGCTAGCGGGCGATGCGGGGCAGGCGCGGTCTACAATGCGGGCGTGGGCGGTAGCGGTCAGCTTGCGCGAGCGGGACACAGCGCGACACAGGGCACTGCGCGGTGCCTGGCGCGACAGCTGTGGCGGCCGCGGGACGGTAGGCGGCAGCGTGGAGTTGGCGAGCGGCGGCGCGATAAGCAGCAGGGGACGGCGGGGAAGGCAGTGGGCGGTGGCGTAGACGTGGCGTCCGGGGGCGAGAAAATGGTGGCGGCGGGCGTGAAGGCGGCGTGTGCGTGAAGCACGGGCGGCGG
This sequence comes from Wolffia australiana, assembly GCF_029677425.1. Taxonomy (NCBI): domain Eukaryota; kingdom Viridiplantae; phylum Streptophyta; class Magnoliopsida; order Alismatales; family Araceae; genus Wolffia; species Wolffia australiana. The sequence continues at coordinate 9,123,956 of NC_135850.1, read as the reverse complement.
CGTGCTGGCGGGAGGCGACGGCGTCGGCGGCCTTCTCTTCTCCTCTTCTCCTCTCCTTCCATTCTCCTTCCTTCTTCTTCTTCCTCTACTTCTTCTTCTTCCTTCTTCTTCTTACTTCTTCTTCCTCTCCTGAAAGCGAATGACTCTTCAAATTCCAAATGTTATTTTTTTCAAGAAAATCAAGAGTTTTTTGAGGGGAACCCTCCCCTCCCTTTTATAGGAGAAAGGTAAATGGGTCCCCTTAACTACAAAATGAAAAGGTAAAATGAAAATAGAAAACGGGTTCATGAAGGCCCCTAAGGGGGTGGGGGAGGGGAAGATATCCTCATATGAGAACTTCCCCTCGGTACAATGAAGATGAGAAAACACACTATGAAAGAAAATAAGAAGCGAGTAAAAAAATGATCCGAAGGTGGCGTGTCATCACGCCGAATATCTGAACCCGACTGTACGCGTCGTCGCTTTGGCTTGTCGTGTCCGCTAGCCGCATGTCAGCGGCAGGCTCGATGACGCTGCGGGCTCCTCGAGCGATGGTCCTGCAGTGTCGGACGGTGCCGCGCCATCAATCTCTATCTCGATATCTATGTCTATCTCTATCTCTATCTCTATCTCTATATCTCTCTCTCTATCTCTATCTTTATCTTAATCTCTATCTCTATTTCTATCTCTATCGCTATCTCTATCTCTACCTCTACCTCTATCTCAATTTCTATCTATATCTCTATCTATTTTTCTATGGCTATCTCCATCGCTATCTCTATCTCTATCTCTATCTCTATCCTTATATCTATATCTATTTCTATCTATATATTTATCTTTATCTCTATGTCTATCTCTATCTTTATCTCCATCGCAATCTCTATCTCTATCTCTATCTCTATTTCTATCTCTATCTTTATATCTATTTCAATCTCTATCTCTATCTCTATGTCTGCATCTATCTGTATCCGTAGCGCAATCTCTCTCTCTATATCCTTGCTATTTCTCTCTCAATCTCTTTCTCTATCTCTATCTCTATCTCTAACTCTATCATTTTTCTCTACCTCTATCTTAATCTCTATCTCTATCTCCATCTTATTTTAATTTCTATCTCTATCTTAATTATATATCTATCTATATCACTATCTCTATCTCAATATCTACGTCTATCTTTATATCTATCTCTATCCCTATCTCTATCTCTATCTCTCTCTCTCTATATCTATCTCTGTCTCTTTCTCTTTCTCTATTTACACCTCTATCTCTATCTCTATCTATAACTCTATCTCTATCTCTATCTCTCTCTCTTTGTCTCTATCTAAATCTCTGTCTGTGTGCCTATATCTTTTTCTAATTCTATCTCTATCTCTTTCTCTATCTTTATCATCTATCTTACTCTCTATCTCAATCTCTATTTCTATCTCTATCTATATCTATATCTCTATTTATATCTTTATCTTTATCTCTATCTCTATATATCTCTTTATCTCTTTCTCTATCTCTATCTATATCTCTGCCTCTATCTCTATCTCTGTCCCTATCTCTATATCTATCTCATTCACTGTCTATATCTCTATCTCTATGTCTAACGCTATCTCTATTTCTATCTCTGTCCCTATCTGTATCTCTATCTCTTTCACTGTCTATATCTCTATCTGTATGTCTAACGCTATCTCTATCTCTATCTCTATTTCTATCTCTATCTCTATCTCTATCTCTATCTCTATTATTGTCTCTATCTCTATCTCTATCTCTATTTCTATCTCTATCTCTATTAGTATCTCTATCTCTATCTCTATCTGTGTCTCTATCTCTATCTCTATTTCTATATCTATCTCTATCTCTATTTCTATCCCTATCTCTATCTCTATCTCTATCTCTATCTGTATCTCTATCTCTATCTCTATCTCTATCTCTATCTCTATCTCTATCTCTATCTCTATCTCTATCTCTATCTCTATCTCTATCTCTATCTATATCTCTATCTCTATCTCTATGTTCTTCTTTATCTCTATCTCTATGTTCTTCTTTATCTCTATCTCTGTCTCTATCTCTATCTCTATCTCTATCTCTATCTCTATCTCTATCTCTATCTCTATCTCTATCTCTATCTCTATCTCTATCTCTATGTTCTTCTTTATCTCTATCTCTGTCTCTATCTCTATATCTATCGCTAGCTCTATCTCTATCTCGATCTCTATCTCAATCTTTATCTATATATCTATCTCTATCTCTATCGCTATCTCTATCACTATCTTTATGTGTATCTCTATCTCTATCTCTATCTCTATCTCTATCTCTATCTTTATCTCTATCTCTATCTCTATCTCTATCTCTTTCTCTATATCTAGTTTTATAGCTATCTCCATCTATATCTCTATATCTATCTCTATCTCTCTTTATCTTGATCTCTATCTCTCTCCCTATCTTTATCTCTATTTCTATGTCTATTTCTATCTCTATCTCTCTCTCTATCTTCATCTCTATCTCTATCTCTATCTCTATCTCTTCCTCTGTGTCTGTCGCTATCTCTATCTCTATCTCTATCTCTATCTCTATCTCTATCTCTATCTCTATCTCTATCTCTATCTCTATCTCTATCTGTATCTGTATCTCTATCTCTATCTCTATCTCTATCTCTATCTCTATCTCTATCTCCATCTCTATCTCTATCTCTATCTCTATCTCTATTTCTATCTCTATCTCTATCTCTATCTCTATCTATATCGCTATCTCTATCTCTATCTCTATCTTCATCTCTACGAATATCTCTATCTGATGTAATACGATGGTATGCCGGGATTGACGGCTCGTATTGCATCACATGAGAAGATGATTGGGTTCGTAATTAATATGAATGAATTCACGTTGAGAAACCCCTTTAGTGATGAAAATAAGACGATTCCGATAGGGAATTTGATCAATGTTGTCCACTAAGACGAGATATTGATCTGATTAGGCTCCTGATGACCCTTGAAAACCAACTACGACGTCTAGTTGTGAGGAGCGTTTGACGGCCCAGAGATGTTCACCGCCTAAGCCAACGACTAAGATCCTCTACCGCAAGAGAGTCCTATCACTCAACAAGGTGGCTATCGTATAGAGAATATTTGTGTAAATTCGGCTGAGGAAGTGATAGGGGGAATGGCATTGCAGTAGATAATAATGCTGGAAATAACGGAGGGGAGACAAATAGGTACCTGATTTGCGACAGTCCACGGCGCAGCAAGTTGTTTAGGATGTCAGGAGACAAAGATGAATCAGCGGGCAAGACTGCCCGCAGGACGTGCGCGGGTGAGGGCTCACGCGCGATGGCAGGTGGGCGGCAGCGGCAGGCGCGAGCAAGGGGCTCACGTGTGGCCCTTGACAGGTGGGCAGGCCCCGGACGTGGCAAAGATCCGACGCGCGCGGTAGGGACGACGTGCGCGGGCAGGGAGCTAGCGCGCACGGCGGCGTGGCCGGATGCGCGCAAACGGTGGCCTGCGTACAGGCAGAGGGGTCAGCCTGCGAGGCAGGACCTGGCTTATAGGCAGGATGCCGAGATGCCGTGACGGCAGGCGGGTGGAGGGACGGGCACGACGCATTGCAGAGAGCAGACATCGAGGTCGTGTGCGGGCAGAGGCTAGGGCGCGCTGAGGCGAGGTTGCACGGGCGGACGGGGGTCTGCCCGCGGTGGCAGGCGGGCAGAGAACGGCATGACAGGCTGCGGAGGGTGGACGACGAGGCAGTGCATGACAGAGGTGGAGCAAAGCGCTGGCGTTGCTCAGTGCTGGCGGCAGAGGAGGTGCAATGGGGCGCTTTAGTGGTGATGGGATGCTGATGACTCTCAAACATGTCATCAAATATTTAATCTTTTGAGTGTTAATTCCTTAAAATTATCGTGTTAATTCATGTGAGTATCATGCATATGCATCATTTTATGAAAGTACTAACACCACTTGATTCTTTGAATCAAGTGGATTATATTTAACATTTTATGGTTAGTAAACATTCAGAGACAGGTTAACACGATCAAGGAAGAAGACGAGGATCAAGTGGAGCGGGCAAAAAATCAAAGAAGGAAAATTACGAAAATGCCCCTGGGCATGAGTTAAGAGAAATCTATAAATACTCTCTTGAGAGTTCATTTTGGTCTGTCAGAATTTTCTCTAAGGGAACTAGGGCTTGGAGAAGAAGGATTTCTGCACCCTCCAGGAGCTGATGAGCTTTTGGAGTTGAAGAGGAAGATCAGACTGAAGATAGCTTGGATTGAAGACCTCCACCTCGCCGCAAGGACGTGACACCCGGCGTAGGGAAATCTCAAGCTTCAGCCCTGTAATCCCTCTCCTTTTCAGACAGTTTTGGTTGGGTTGGAAGAATCACCAGATCTTCCAATGTTTTCCAACTGAAGATTGTTTTGTTTTGATTTGATTTGTAAAGTTTAGGTTTGTCGAATCTGTCTTCCTCTAGTTTATCCTAAAAATATACAGTTATCTCTTGATTCTTTGAATATGCATCCTTGAGCAACATCCAGTGGAGCAGCCAGACCAGGCTCGCCTAGGTCGCCAGCAACCCACAGCGGCCACCAGCTGGTGGCGGGCGCACCATCTGCCGCCCACCGGGACCTGCACGCAGGCAACCGCGCAGACGGCCGCTGAGCAGCGCCCGCGCGCTGGCAGGTCGCGCATAGGCAGGTCGCCTGCACGCGACTACCGCAAGACGGTAGCTGCTGCGAGGCACCGCGCGCAGCACCGTGCGGAGGTCCCTTCCGCGGCGGCGCGATATCTGCGCAGCTCAACCCGCAGCGCGAACAACTGCCTGGGCAGCGTCCGCGTGCGGGCAGGTCGTGCGCAGGCCGGTCGCCCGTAGGCAGCCTCCCGCGCACGATAGCTGCTATAGAGGCACAGTGCACAGCTCCCGCACGCGAGTTGCTTCCGCGTGCGGCGATAGCTGTGCGCAGGCTCATCCCACGGCAGTCCCTCTCTTGGGCAGAACGACCTTGTGTGCACGCACACAAGGTGTTCGTTGTTTTGTTTTCTTCACAGGTGTGAACCTGCGAGTGAAATAAACAACCTAAGAGACTATGTTACCTGAGAAATATTAAGAGGGGAATCCTTATTTGCTGAAGAGCAATTACACACTTTGGAGGGAACCCATTGACAACTCTGAAGATAAATTCATTGCTGGATTAAAGTGAACATAGAGACCGGAACATACCAATTGAACACCAAATTCTTCTCTGCTGTATTCCTTGCTCCTCGTGGATCGACCCTTACTTGCCCTAGGGCTGTAAGGTAAAAATTATTGTTGAATAAGCTCAATCCTCACACTACATTTCTGCTAAATAACCAGTAAAAAATCACCCCAGAATTGAGTTTATCAGATGCAAGATGGAGAACGGGGTTGGTGACGCGAGGGCGTCCAAGAACGATGGGTTTCTTGAGGGCTAACCACACCAAGAACCTCAAGAAGCGGCGTTTTCTTTATCTGGAGCGGGTTCTTGTTGACAGCAGGGGAGATCTTGTGAGGGAGATGTCGACGGCGCCTACCCGGAGTGGTCTCGACGAGGACGGTCGGCGATGTCTCCCCAATGCGAGTGGTTTCTTGAATCCTTAGGCGTCCCAGAGTAATCTCAACGGAACGTTTTGACACGTTGTCATGAAGTGATCTCGACGTGATGACGCGGGCTCTAACCACGGAGTGGTCTTGATGTGGGCGAGGTCAGCCACACATCTCTACACTCTAACTACGATAAGGTGGAGACAAATTTGGAATTTTCTTCAACAAATGCCTCAACCTTCACTTGGGCATGCTATTGATAAATCCAAAATGATAGTAATATATATGTGCAATTTCAGCTAATTTATGTACTTCTTGATCTTTATCTGGATATATTATCAACATTTATGTTAAGTTGTGAAACATCATGAAACAAAATCACCTTTTTCTAATTTGGAGTTAATTATTATCATTTGTGGGACTAACTCCACTTAAGTCAATGAGTTAAGTGGAATGAATCTCACTCTCTTCTTAGTTTATGTGGAAGATGCAGGAATTAGGTGAAACTTTCATGAATAAAGGGGATAATTAAATGAAGAGGAAGCTATTTGGAACAGAGGAGCAGGCTCAGCCACAACCCTGGGCCAAGAAAGAAGGCTCAAAGCAAGACAGTTGGCTCTAGTCTAAAGGCCCACTAAGGAAGCTCCACTAAGCCCACTATGAGAGGCATGTTGGGCCAAAGAAAGGAGGGCAAGGGGAAGGTCCAGTCATGATTATTTATGAATATTTCAGGGGCTTAAATGATGATTGGAGGACAACCTTGGACGTGGATCCAAGCCAGAGAAGAAGATGCAGCCATTCAATCCACAAAACATCCAAGGGTGGAGACTTAAAGATAGCACCTTTAATGCTAATTAAGGAAAGAAGCCTTGAACGTCCAGGGGGTATTTCAAAGGTCTCAATGCTGATTGGAGGACCATAATGGATGTGGATCATGACCCTGAAAAGAAGATCTGGCCATCCATTGTATTAAAAATCCAATGGCTCTCATTTGCTCTCTCTCCCTATATAAACCCCTTCACCCTATTGTAAAATTCATCTTGTGATTCAATCCAAAGTAATGTTTGGTGGCCTAAGTGCAATTGAGTCATATATCCATTCACCTTAGTGAGTGCCAGGCTGAGCAGGAAGCATCCAGGGCTGAAGAAGCTGGTGGAAAGGAGAAGAAGAAGTCCCTGGGACCTTAGCAGGTGTGACAAAGAGGTTACCTTCTTATTTCTCCTTTTTTATTATTTTATGTTCGTCTTTTGTCTTTTAATTAGTCTTGAATCAGCTAGCCAATATCCAGACGGTTCCAGTGCATCCAACCACGCTCTAAAATTCGTTCTAGAACTCATTCTAGAGTGATTTTAGTACAGTCCATTTTTTTCTCTCTCCTCCACCAAGGCACCTTCCCCATTTGGCATCCGGACTAAGCCAAATTTTGACTAAGTCCAGAGCGCCAAACTGTTTCATTTCCTATTTTGTTTTAGCTTTCAAATACTCCTAAAAAATACAAAAAGATTATTTTCTGCCTATTAATATTATTATAATACTATAATAATATTTTATTTTTCTTTGTTATATATTTTTATTTCATTAGTTATTTATCTTCATATGTAGTAAACCTACCTCTAAAATTATTAAAAAATACATAACTAAAGCATAAATTCCTAAGAAAAAAACCTTTGCTCCCTGTGGATCGACCTTTACTCTCCCTACGCTAGTAAGGTTATTATATTTTTTTGTTGTTTTAATTCGGATAAACCAACGACACTAATTAGTGAAGTTAACTCATCACTAATTACCCCAAAATCTGAATTATCAGCTATCCCCTTATATAATGAGGATAGGTGGCAAGTGAGATCATGGAGAGGACGAGCCGTCGTGAGACGTGGTTCGGCCTCTCTTTAACGGTTACAATCAATGAAAACATAATGCGGACGTGGCCCAAAACACCGGCCCAGTCTGTAAAATCCAAGAACGAAAACAAAACAAATACAAAACGAATAAAAGAAAAGATAAGATCCTTACGACGGAGTAATTAAACCCCCGTTGGCGAGCATCGGCGCGAGCAGGTCGGTGTGGCTGGAGTCGTCCCATCTTGGCGTTAACTAAATGGTCCCCCATCACTATCTCTATTTAGATCTCTATCGCTATTTCTATCTATACCCCTCTCTTTATCTATATCTATATCTCTATCTCTATCTCTATCTCTATTCATATCGCTGTCTCTGTCTCTATATCTATCTCTATTGCTATCCCTATCTCAACCTCTACCTCTATCTCTATCTCTATCTCTATCTCTATCTCTATCTCTATCTCTATCTCTATCTCTATCTCTATCTCTATCTCTATCTCTATCTCTATCTCTATCTCTATCTCTATCTCTATCTCTATCTCTATCTCTATCTCTATATCTATCGCTATCTCCATCTCTATCTCTATCCCAATCTGTACCTCTATCTCTATCTCTCTCTCTGCCTCTATCACTATCTCTATCTCTATCTCTACCTTTATCTCTATCAATATCTCTATCTCTATCTTGATCTCTATCTCTATCTCTATCTTTATCTCTCTCTATCTCTATCTCTATCTAGATCTCTAGCTCTATCTCTATCTCTATCTCAATCTCTATCTCTATCTCTATCTCTATCTCTATCTTTATCTCTATCTCTATCTCTATCTCTATCTCTATCTCTATCTCCATCTTTATCGCCATCTCTATCTCTAGCTCTGTCTCTATCTTTATCGCTCTCTCTCTCTCTCTATCTCTATCTCTATCTCTATCTCTATCTCTATCTTTATCTTTATCTCTATGTCTATCCCTATCTCTATCTCTATCTATATATCGATCTCTACCTATATCTCTTACTCTATCTTTATCTTTATCTCTATCTCTACCTCTATCTCTATCTCTAGTTCTATCTCTACCCTTGTCTCTATCTTTCTGTCTTTCTCCATATCTATCGCTATCTCTAGTTCTATCTCTAACTTTATCTCTATCTCTATCTCTATCTCTATAACTTACTATATATCTTACCCAATCTCTATCTCTATCTCTAAAGGTATCTGTGTCTCTCTCTCTTTCTCCATCTCTATCTCTATCTCTTGCTCTATCTTTATGTCTATCTCTATCTATATCTTTGTCTATATCTCTATCTATAGCTCTATCTCAATATCTATCTCTATCGTTATTTCAATTGGCATCTGTATCTGTATTTTTATATCTATCTCTATCCCTATCTGAATCTCTATTTCTATCTTTATCTCTATATTCACCTCTTATTCTGTCTCTATCTATGTATCTATGATTATCTCCTTTATAATCTCTGTTTCTATCTCTATCTCTTTCCGTATCTTTATCTCTTTCTCAATCTGAATATCTATATTTATCTCTATCTCCATCTCTATCTCTATCTCTTTCTTTATCTCGATCTCTATCTCTTTCTTTATCTCTATCTCTATTGCTATTTCTATATCTATATCTATCTCTATCTCTCTCTATCTTTATCTCTATCTCTATCTCTATCTCTATCTCTATCTCTATCTCTATCTCTATCTCTATCTCTATCTCTATCTCTATCTCTATCTCTATCTCTATCTGTATCTCTATCTCTATCTCTATCTCTATCTCTATCTCTATCTCTATCTGTATCTCTATCTCTATCTCTATCTCTAGCTCTACCTTTATCTCAATCGTTATCTCTATCTCTATCTCTATCTCAGTCTCTATCTTTATCTCTATCAATATCTCTATCTCTATCTTGATCTCTATCTCTACCTCTCTCTATGCCCCTATCTTTATCTCTATCTCTATCTCTATCTCTATCTTCATCCCTATCTATCACTATTTATCTCTATCTCCATCCCTAATTCTATCATTTCTCTATCTCTATCTCTATCACTATCTCTATCTCTACATCTATCTCTATTTCTTTTTTTAACACTGATGTAACACGATTGGGCTCTCGGACCGAACGACTCGTGTTATACAAGAGGGGGGGCTAAGGCGATCATATCATAGAGCAGAGAGGAATATTGATGATGTCATGTTAATGATGATGCGTCAATAAAATCAATGAGAAGTATGAATTCGGTGTCGACAAGCGCCACCAGCACCCACTAGGCCACGGCAAGCACGACCTGGGAATGCCACTAGGCTCCCGATGATCCGGATATCGGGTTGAAGGCCGGCGGTGTGAGCTCGGCTACTGCCGCTTTTGCACACACCGTCGACGGTCCCAACCAAGGACGTCTCGAAGGAAATCCTAACGCTCAGAGCGTGAATCCTCTCTATCACTAGCCTAACCCCGGCGGTGGAGAAAACCTTTAGAGGCACTGAAAGAAATAATATAACGTCGATGGGAAAAGTCAAAGAGCGTACCAGGAACGGTAGGGTTTGGGGGTGGCTCTCTTCTTCAGCAATCGTGGTTGGCGAGCAACAAGGTGCGGCGACCACAGGGCAAGGAGGTGCGACCGGCGCTGCAATCAGCGGAGATTGGATGCTGGGACTGATCGAGGCGCGACCACGGGGCGGCCACCGGATTGGACGAGTGCGCCTGAGAGAATGGCAGCGGGATGGCCAAGGGGCCGCGAAGGCGCTGGCAGTCGCGGAGGCTGCAACGGACGTGGTGGCTCGTACGGACGCGGCAGCTTTGGGCGGCCGCAGTCGAGCACGGTGGCGGCGGACCCCGCAGGCTGTGAGGAAGCGAGGGCGGCCGCAGCGGCACAGGCGGCCGAGGTCGCTCTTGGCGGCTATAGGCTTTGCAGGCGGCCGCAGAGGCTCAGACGGCTGCGGTGGCTCTGGCGGCCGCGGTTGGTCCTGGCGCCGCAGTCGTCCGCAGAAGCGCGGGCGGTCGCGAAGGCTTAGGCGGCCGCGTTGGCCCGGGCGTCGGCGGTGGCGCGGACAGCCATGGTGGCGGGGCGATCGCGGTGGCGCGGGCGGCTGCGGTGGCTCGGGCGGCCGCGGTGGATCGGGTGGCCGCGGCGGCTCGGGCGGCCTTAGTGGCCGCACTCACCGCTGGCAGCCATGGGCGGCCACTGGGAGCCGCTAGCGGCCCTAGGCGGCTGCTGGTGGCCTGGCAGGGTCGCCGCCGGCCCTTGACGGCTACCGATGGCCCGGCGGGGTCGGTGGCGGCGCTGAGGGGCCTGAGGAGCCGGCGATGGAGCTCCGGTGAGGGTGGCGTTTTCTGGCAACGGTGGCGGTTTCCGGCGATGACGGCGGTGGTTTCCGGCAAACTTTAGGGTTTCCTTTCTCTCTCCTAACTTCAGAGTGGCATTTTCATAAATAACTCGAAAACTAAAAATAACACTAAAAATCAGAAAAAAGGTAAAAATCACATTTTTGATTCTTTCTTCTTCTTCCTTAATACAAGGGGTTCCCTTCTCTTTATATGGAGGGTCCATATCAGTTAAGGAAGGTGAGAAGGCAAAACATAAAATAGGAAACAAACCAACAAAACAAACAACAAAAAACCATGGAAGGTATTTCCTTAATGCGCGATGGTCCCCCATCAATCGCTATCTCTATCTCTATCTCTAGCCCTATCTCTATCTCTAAGTCTATCTGTATCTCTATCTCTATCTCTCGCTCTATCCCTATCTCTACCTCAATCTCTATCTCTATCAACATCTCTATCTCTATCTTCATATCTATCTCTATCTCTATCTCTACCTCTATCTATATCCCTATCTTTGTCTCTATCTCTATCTTTATCTCTGCATCTATTTCCATCTCTATCTGTATCTCTATTTTTATATCTATATTTATCTCTTTCTCCATCTCTATCTCTATCTCTTTCTCCATCTCTATCTCTATCTCTATCTCTATCTCTATCTCTATCTCTATCTCTATCTCTATCTCTATCTCTATCTCTATCGCTATCTCTATCTCTATCTCTATCTATATCTATATCTATATCTATATCTCTATCTCTATCTCTATCTCTATCTCTATCTCTATCTCTATCTCTATCTCTATCTCTATCTCGATCTCTATCTCTATCTGTATCTCTATCTCTATCTCTATCTATATCTATGTCTCTATCTCTATCTCTATATCTATCTCTATCTCTATCTGTATCTCTATCTCTATCTATATCTATGTCTCTATCTCTATCTCAATCTCTATCTCTATCTCTATCCCTATCTCTATCTATATCTATGTCTCTATCTCTATCTCAATCTCTATCTCTATCTCTATCTCTATCCCTATCTCTATCTCTGTCTCTATCTCTATCTCGATCTCTATCTCTATCTCTATCTCTATCTCTATCTCTATATCTATCTCTATCTCTATCACTATATATATCTTTATCTCTATCTCTATCGATATCTCTATCTCTATCTCTATATTTATCTCTATCTCTATCAATATATATATCTTTATCTCTATCTCTATCGATATCTCTATCCGTATGCCTATGTTTATCTTAATCTCTATTCCTATCTCTATCTATATCTATATCTTTATTTACATATCTATCTCTATCTCTATCTATATCTTTATCGCTATCGTTATCTCTATCTCTATCTCTATATTTATATCTATATTTTTAACTATCTCTATCTCTATGTCTATCTCTATAGCTTTCTATATCTTTATGTGTATCTGTAACTTTAACTCTTTATCTTTCTTCATCTCTACCTCGATCTCGATCATTATGTCAATCTCTATCATTATCTCTATCTCTATCTCTATCTCTATCTCTATCTCTATCTCTATCTCTATCTTTGTCTCTATCTCTATCTCTATCTTTGTCTCTATCTCTATCTCTATCCCTATCTTTATCTCTATTTGTATCTCTATCTCTATATCTAGCTTTATCTCTTTTAATATCTCTATCTCTATCTCTATCTGTATCTTTATCTTTATCTCTATCTCTATCTATACCCCTATCTTTATCTATATCTCTATCTCTATCTCTATATCTATATCTATCTCTATCTCTATCTCTATCTCTATCTTATCTCTATCTCTATCTCTATCTCTATCTCTTTCTCTACATCTATCTCTATCAATATCTCCATCTTTATCCCTATCTTTGTCTCTATCTCTGATGTAATACGATGGACGTGCCGCGATCGCACGGCTCGTATTACGTCACAGGATAAAGATGAGTGGGTTTGTAATTCTTTTTTAAAAAATGAATGTACGTCGAGAAAACCATTTAATGAGCAAAGGATACGCCTCCGAAGAGGGAGGAGGATCAACGTTGTCCACTAAGGAAGATATTGATAGGATTAGACTCCTGATGACCCTTGGGACCAACTACGACGTCTAAGGAATGAGGGGCGTTTTATGGCCCAAAGATGTCCAGCGTCTAGAACCAACGATTAACCCTCTACCGCAAGAAAAGTCTTACTTCTCGACAAAGGTGTCTATCCTATCGATAAGTTGGTGAAAATCTGGGAGAGGAAGCGATAGGGGAAGACGGCACTGCAGTAGGTAATAATATTGGCAATTAAAGAAGGGGAGTCGAATAGGAACCTGTTTGACGAGAGTCCACTTGTCGACGAAAGTCCATGGTGGTTTACTAAAGCGACGTCGGGCGGCGCCTAGCAGGTGAGCGGCGACTCACAGGTGGACGATCGCGGGCGGTCGCAAGGCGTGGTGCGCAGGGCGTGCACACGCGGACGTTTGGCGGCTGGGCATTGGTGGGCGCCAGAGGCGCACGCGGGCGCTTGCTGGGTGTGGGCGGGCTAGACGCGTACGGACGCCGGGGCGGGCCCGCACAGGGCTGTGCGCGTGTGGGCACCGGGCGCGCGCGAGAGCGGCGCCGGCATGCGGCATAGGCAGCACGGACGGCGGGGGCAGCCACGCGGTGGCGAGCAGGGGAGGCAAGGCGGCGCGCACGGGCAGGGCACCTGCGTGCGGCCGGGGCAGCGCGGATTGCAGAGGGGCCACGCGGATGTGCAGAGGAGGCGAGGCGGCGCGCGCGGGCTAAGCGCCTGCATGCGGGCGGGGCAGAGCGGGTGGCGGGCGGCCATGCGGATGCGTGAAGGGAAGGCGACGGCGGCACGCGCAAGCAAGGCGCCCGTGCGCAATCGGGCAGAGCAGACAGCGGGGCGGCCACGCAAATGCGTGCATGTGAAGGGGGCTGGCACTCAGCGAAAGACAGCAGGGCGATGCCAAGAAACCTCCTTGAAGGGGTTCTTGGAAGTTAACCACCAAGAATCCTCCAAGGAGATTGTATTCCTTGACCTTCTTGGGATGTTCTTGATGGATTTCTTGACAATCTTGGAGGGAATGGATGTTGGCAGCACTTCTCGAATTTCCACCACCTTCAGAGTGATCTCGACGACGGAGCTTTCAGCTTCAAGAGAGGACGACTTCTTGAATCTTTAAGCGTCCCGGAATAATCTCGACAGAACATAGAGGGACTTCATCACAGAGTGATCTCGACATGACGGTGCGAGCTCTAACCACGGAGTGATCTCGACGTGGGCGAGGCTAGCCACTCCTCTCCGCACACTAATCCTAGCTACGATAAGGTGGAGACAAAAGTTGAAAATTTCCTTCAACAAATGCATCAACCTTCACTTCGGCATGCTATCCCCTTATATAATAAGGATAGGTGCCAAGTGAGATCGTGGAGAGGACAAACAGCCACGACACGTGGTTTGGCCTCTCTTTAATGATTACAATCAAAGGAAAAATATAATGCGGACGAGGCCCAATACACCAGCCCAAAACACCTCTCTTTAATGGTTATCTCTTCCCCCTTCTCTATCTTTGTATGTATCTCTATCTCTATCTCTACCTATATCTCTATCTCTAATTCTATCTCTATCTCTAACTCTATCTCTATCTCTATCTCTATCTCTACCTCTATCTCTATCTCTATCTCTAACTCTAACTCTATCTCTATCTCTATCTCTATCTCTATATCTATCTCTATCTCTATCTCTACCTCTATCTCTATCTCTATCTCTATCTCTATCTCTATCTCTATCTCTATCTCTATCTCTATCTCTATCTCTATCTCTATCTCTATCTCTATCTCTATCTCTATCTCTATCTCTATCTCTATTTCTATCTCTATCTCTATCTCTATCTCTATCTCTATCTCTATCTCTATCTCTATCTCTATCTCTATCTCTATCTCTATCTCTATCTCTATCTCTATCTCTATCTCTATCTCTATCTCTATCTCTATCTCTATCTCTATCGCTATCTCTATCTCTATCTCTATCTCTATCTCTATCTCTATCTCTATCTCTATCTCTATCTCTATCTCTATCTCTATCTCTATCTCTATCTCTATCTCTATCTTTATCTCTATCTCTATTTCTATCTCTATCTCTATCTCTATCTCTATCTCTATCTTTACCGCTATCTCTATCGCTATCTCTATTTAATTCTCTATCTCTATCTCTATCTCTATCTGTATATCTATTTGAATCTGTATATCTATCTCTATCAATATCTCCATCTCTATCTCTATCAGTATCCGTATCTCTAGCTCTATCTTAATCTTTATTTCTATCTCTATCTCTATCTTTATCTCTATCTTTATCACAATCTATATTTATATCTCTATCTCTATCTCAATCCCTTTCTTTATCTCTATCTTTATCTCGATCTCTATCTCTATCTCTATCTGTATCTGTATCTCTATCTCTATCCCTATCTGTATCTCTATCTCTATCTCTATCTCTATCTCTATCTCTATCTCTATCTCTATCTCTATCTCTATCACTAACTCTATCTCTTACGGTATATCTATATATATGTCTATCTATAACTCTATCGCTATCGTTATCTCTATCTCTATATTTATCTCTATCCCTATCCCTATCTAAATCTGTATCTATATCTCTATTATTACCTCTATCTCTATCTCTATCTCTATCTCAATCTCTATCAGTACCATTGATAAAACAATCTCCATCTCAATTTCTATCGCTATCTCTATTGCTATCTCTATCTCTATCTCTATCTCAATCTCTATCTCTATCTCTATCCCAATCTCTATCTCTAGCTATATCTATATGTCAATCTCAATCTCATATTCTCTCTCTGGTTTTATTTCTATCTCTATCCTTATCTCTATATTTATCTCTATCTCTTTCTCTCTCTCTATGTCTATCTCTATCTGTATATCTATCTCTATCTCTATCTCTATCTCTATTTCTATCTCTATCTGTATATCTATCTCTATCTCTATCTGTATCGCTATCTCTATATGTATCTCTATCTCTATCTCTATATTTATCCCTATCTGTATCTCTATCTTTATCTCTATCTCTATCTGTATCTCTATCTCTATCTCTATCTCTATCTCAATCTCTATCTTTATCTCTATCTCTATCTCTATATCTACTTCTATATCTATCTCTATTTGATCACTATCTCCATCTCTATCTCTATTTCTATCTCTATCTCTATCATTATCTCTGCCTCTATCGCTATCTATATCTCTATCTCTGTCTCTAACTTCATCTCTATCTCTATTTTATCTCTATCCCTATTGCTATCTCTATCTCTATTTCTGTCTCTATCGCTATCTGTATCTCTATCGCTATCTATATCTCTATCTCTGTCTCTAACTTCATCTCTATCTCTATTTTATCTCTATCCCTATTGCTATCTCTATCTCTATTTCTGTCTCTATCGCTATCTGTATCTCTATCGCTATCTCGATCTCAATTTCATCTCTACCTCTATCTGTTTCTCTTTATTTTTTACTTTATCTCTATCTCTATATGTATCTTGATCTCTTTATCTATCATTGTCTTCTTCTCTATCTCTATCTCTGTATCTATTTCTATTATTATCTCCATCTCTATCGCTATCTCTATCTCTATCTCTATCTTTATCTCTATCTCTATCTCTATCTCTGTCTCTATCTCTATCTCTATGTCTATCTCTATGTCTATCTCTATCTCTATCTCTATGTCTATCTCTATCTCTATCTCTATGTCTATCTCTATCTCTATCTCTATCTCTATCTCTATCTCTATCTCTATCTCTATCTCTATCTCTATCTCTATCTCTATCTCTATCTCTATCTTTATCTCTATCTCAATCCCTATCTCGATATCTATCTCTATCTCTTTCTCTATCTCTATTTCTATCTCTATCTGTATATCCATCTCTATCTCTATATCTATCTCTATTTCTATATCTATCTGTATATCTATCTCTATCTCTATCTCTATCTTTATATCTATCTCTATCTCTATCCCTATCTCTATCTCTATCCGTATCTCTTTCTCTATCTGATAATTCAGATTTTAGAGTAATTAGTGATGAGCTAACTTCACTAATTAGTGTCATTGGTTTATCCGAAGTAAAACAACAAAAATTTATAATAACCTTACTAGCGTAGGGAGAGTAATGGTCGATCCATAGGGAGCAGGGGTTTTTCCTTAAGAATTTGTGCTTTAGTTATATATTTTTCAATAATTTTAGAAGTAGGTTTACTACATATGAAGATAAATAACTAACTAAATAAAAATATAAAAGAAAGAAAGTTAGAATATTATTATAATATTATAATAATATTAGTAGGCAGAAAATAATTCTTATGGGATTTTTTAGGAGTATTTTAAAGCCATAACAAAATAGGAAATCAAACAGTCTGGTGCTCTGGACTTGGTCATAATTTGGCTAAGTCCGAATGCCAAATGGGGAAAGTGGCTTGGTGGAGGAGAGAGAAAAATGGACTGCACTAAATTCTCTCTAGAATGAGTTGTAGAATGAATTTTAGAGCGTGATTGGATGCATTGAAACCGTGTGGATATTGGCTAGCTGATTTAAGACTAAAAAAAGACAACAGACAAACAGAAAATAATGAAAAATGAGAAATAAGAAGGTAACCTCTTTGTCACACCCGCCAAGGTCCAAGGGACATCTTCTTTTCCTTTCCACCAGTTTCTTCAGCCCTGGATGCTTCCTGCTCAGCCTGGCACTCACTGAGGTGAATGGATCTATGACTCAATTGCACTTAGGCCACCAAACATTACTTTGGATTGAATCACAAGATGAATTTTACAATAGGGTGAAGGGGTTTATATAGGGAGAGAGAGCAAAGGAGAGCCATTGGATTTTTAATACAATGGATGGCCAGATCTTCTTTTCAGGGTCATGATCCACGTCCACTATGGTCCTCCAATCAGCATTGAGACCTTTGAAATACCCCCTGGACGTTCAAGACTTCTTTCCTTAATTAGCATTTAAATGTGCTATCTTTAAGTCTCCACCCTTGGATGTTTTATGAATTGAATGGCTGGATCTTCTTCTCTGGCTTGGATCCACGTCCAAGGGTGTCCTCCAACCAACATCCAAGCACCTAAAATGGTCATAAATAATCATGACTGGACCTTCCCCCTGCCATCCTTTCTTTGGCCCAAGATGCCTCTCATAGTGGGCTTAGTGGAGCTTCCTTAGTGGGCCTTTAGAGTAGAGCCAGCCATCTTGATTTGAGCCTCCTTTCTTTTCCAGGGTTGTGGTTGAGTCTGCTCTTTTGGTCCTAATAGCTTCTTTTTCATTTAATTATGCCTTTTATTCATGAAAGTTTCACCGAATTCCTGCATATTCCGCATAAACTAAGAAGAGAGTGAGATTCATTCCACTAAACTCAATGAGTTAAGTGGGGTTAGTCGCACAAATGACAATAATTAACTCCAAATTAGAAAAAGGTGATTTTATTTCATGATTTTTCACAACTTAACATAAATGTTGATAATATATCCAGATAAAGATAAAGAAGTAGATAAATTCGCTATAATTCCACATAGATATTACTATCATTTTCGATTCATCAAATACCATCCAACTTAGATCATTGCTAGTCCCTTAGCAATCCACTTAGATTTTCTTTGGACTTCCCCTATTGCTTTACACCAGGAAGGTATCTGCATGAAGCTTTAGGTTTATCAATCACATATGTAGATGAGCATTTTCCTTCGACAATGTAGGTCAAAACCTTTGCAGGAATACATGAACTTTTTCCCTCATGGTCTGAGCAGAGCTGGTGGTCATAATAGGGCAGCTTACTTCTCTCTAGGTTCAACACCATAAAAAAAAAGAGTTTCTCACTTCACACATTGAACTGGGCCTCACCCCTCTTGGTTCACTCTCTCACATGAGAAAGGGCTACCTAAGTAGTGATGTCCCTACAAGCTTTATCAGACCTGAAATAGAGAGTATGCACTCTTCGCCTCTTATTATGAGCACAAGGTAACAAGGTGTGTTGAGAAATGGCTTCCGATCTACTCTAAGGTTCAAGAGAGATGAGAAGGGTGGTTTAAGGAGAATGGGCAAAGTCTAAATTAAGAAAGTCGGAGGAAGATTACTTATATAGCCTACTCTCAAGATTCAAGAAGAAATGTGGAAGGTAGAATGATGCCGGACGTCGTCAAGACATTGTCCGGTCCACACCGAGGGTAGCGGCTCGGTATCGAATCAGGATCTCGATCGGACGACGATGTTCAGTGTCGTTCGAGCAATGCGGATGAACAGGTATAAATGATGACATGAATGCGAGAAATCCTACGTGTAGTACGTGCGAGTGCCGAGATGCGATGTTGCCGTTCCAGAGATGACGGGGTCGCTATTGGTGAGGTCAAATGGACCTCCCGAACCTCGCCCGAGAGGGTTGAGGGCGAGTACGTCGTCGAAGGGGAATATCCAGCTAGTATGCTCACACTCGTCGGGCTCGCCTGACTCATACCAACTGATAAGCTCGATTTTAGTGGTTTCTACTGGTTATTTATCAGTTAATGCGTGTGAGGATTGAGCTTATACAATGAAATTTATAACCTCACAACTTAGGGCGAGTGAGGGTCGATCCACAGGGAGACGGCAAAAAAAACAGCAGAAGAATTCTGTCTATCAAATCAGTTCTTTTAAATCTCAATACTCAAGTATAAACGCTGGTGAATGATCTTCAGTACAAACGACAAAGTTTTCTTTAAAAGTCTCGGTGCAGCAAATATTCAGTAAGGATTTCGCGATCGAGGATTTGCCCTTGCCCTTTGGGCAATTTCACAAACACCAGCGGTGTTTGTGCATCGCGAGCTGGCGTGGCTGCTGGCGGCGTGTGTGCAGCAGGCTGCAGCGCGCGGCGCGCGCTGCTGCGCGCGCTGACGCCAGCTGCAAGCGGCAGCTGCGCACGGGCAGCTGCTGCACGCGGGCGTGCCTGCACGTGGGCGTGCCTACGCGCAAGCGAGCCTGCGTGCACCGCTGCTGCAAGTGGCGGCTGCGCACGGGCTTGCTACGCACTACGCTGTTGCAGGCAGCGTTTGCGCGCGGGCAGCTGCTGCGCACGCAGTGCTGCTAGCAGCTTGAGCCACTAGCGACCTAGGCTGAGGCCTGGGTCGCTGGCGGTTTGATTGCTGGCGGCGTGTGAGAAATTCTAGTGCAAATTCAGTAGAGGGCTATAGATTTTTTGAGGGAAAACAAGAAGTAGGATGAATTGAACACAAAAAACTTTGGATTAACTAAAACATAAACAACTCTGGTTGGAGATTGCTGAAGAACCTTGCAGGTTGCTTCAAGTCCAACCGAGGTTGTCCAAGAGGGAGAAGAATACGAAGCTGAACCAGCTCAATCACTCCGGCTTCGTGTCACGTCCTGTCTGGCGAGTCGGTGATCTTCTTGAGCGGGTACTCTTCAGCTTGCCTCTCCTCCCAGCTCCAATGGCTCATCAGCTACTGGAGGGTCTGCAGAACACCTTCCTCTCCAAGCCCTAGCTTCCTTAGAGAAAATTCTGGACAACCTAAAATCAACTCTCAAGAGAGTATTTATAGGTTTCTCTTAAGTTATGCCTAGGGGCATTTTCGTAATTTCTGCTTCTTTGAATTTTTGCCCGCTCCTCTTGATCCTCGTCTCTTTCCTTGATCTTCTTAACCTGTCTCTGAATGTTTACTAACAATAAAATGTGAAATATATTCCACTTGATTCAAAGGATCAAGTGGGGTTAGTGATTTCATAAAATGATGCATATGCATGATATTAGCATGAATTAACATTATAATTTTGATGAATGAAAACTAAAAAGTTTAATTATTTGATGACATATTTGAGAGTCATCACCAACCAGGTAAGACTCTCGTTGAAATCGTCATTTTCTCAACCTGTCTCACTCTCACCTACGTCTAACCCGAGCGCGGAAGAGGCAAATCGAAAGTATACTGAAGAAAGCAAGAGACGTAAAGAGCAGCAGAGTAGGGGTACCTTCATTGCGTTGGCGATAGATATCTCGTAACAGGAGTCCGGGGGAAACAACAGGGGACGCGGGTGACGGTTGGTGACGCGGATGGGGGCGAGGTGTCTGAGGCAGTCGGGATGGTGGAGCGGTGCAGGCTACATGGAGAGCGTCGATGTCGGCGGACGATCGGCCAGGCAAAGCGGAGGGCGGTCGGTGAGGAGGCGCGGTGATTGGGCCTGGCACGAGAGCGACGCGGCCGCTAGGTGCAGCGTGGGCACCAGGCGCGGACCGATCTGACGGCACGGCGCCACACAACGGCGTCGGGCACGGCACCCGCTGGTAGCCGGGCGACGTGGAGTCACTGGGGTGGCGGTCTCGGCGTGCGCAGGCGGCGATTCGCTAGGCGCGCACTATCTGCGAGACACGCGGGGCGCGCAACCAGCAGATCACGCGGCGCGCGGCAAGGGAGGCCGCTGCGTGGGGGTGCTACGGGCGATCGGTGCAGAGCCGTTGAGCGGAGGAGCGCGCGGAGCGGGCCGGGAAGGCGTGCGGCGGTGGGTGACGGCGTGCGGGCAAGACACGCGGCGCTCGCGGCCAGCAGATCAAGCAGCGCGCGCAGCCAGCAGATGTCGCGGCGCACTGCAACGGCGGTCGTTGCGTGTGCAGCCGGTGACCGGCAAGGAGTCGTAGAGCTGTGGGGTGTGCAGAGTGGACAGGGGAAGGCGTGCGGACGGCGGGTTGCGGCGAGCAGACTGACGACGGTGGAGGGCGGCAACGACGGGCAAAAATGAGAGTACGAGAGGACGAGCGACGGCGTGACACGACAGGCGGGGCCGAAGGTGACGAACGGGCGTGGGTACGGAGGGCGGCGACCGGATCTCCCTCTCCGCCTTCCTTCCTTCGCATTCTTCTTCCTCCCTCCCTTCTTCCTTCTTCTTCTTCTTCCTTCTTCTTCTTCTTCTTTCTTCTTCTTCTCTCCTCCACGAACGTGACTCTTCAAATTCCACGTTATAACTTAATAGAAAATTCAAGAGTAAGTCTTGGGGGGGCTCCCACCCCTCCTTATATAGGAAGGATGAAAATGGGCCCCCTTAAACAACAAAGAGGTAGGGAAAATGAAACAAAGGGGCTTGTAAGGCCTGTTAAGGTAGGAGGGAGGGGAAGACGTCCTCATATGGGCTCTTCCCCTCAGTACAACAACAAAATGAAGGACGAAGAGCGAAGAAAGAAAATAAGAAATGGATAAGTGGAACGATCTGAAGACGAAGGTGGCGCATCATCACGCCGAATATCTGAACTCGGGGTCGCGCGTCACTACTGCGGCTCGTCGTGTCGGCTGGACACGTGTCGGTGGTGGGCTCGATGACGGTGCTAGCTCCACGAGTGATGGCCCTGCGGTGTCGGATGGTGCTGCGCCATCAATCCTCCTGGGGTGGAAAGGACTCAACTCCGGCGAGTCAGGGTGGATGAACGGCAGCGGTGGAAGTAGATCTGGCCGAAGGCACTAGAGCTCCTACTCTGAAATCCACGTGTCGTCCGCGCAAGTCCATCCTGCCCAGCGCACCAGGAATCTCCTCGATATCTCCTCACCTGCGTGGTCAATTACCTCCTGTAGTACACAATCGATTGCCTCGTGCCTATCGGGTGAAACAATTGGGGGAGTGGTCACGGCAAACTCACTCACGCTGATGGGGTCTTGAGAGGCTGGGTCTGGGGGGTGAGAAGGGGCCCGATACGGAGCTAGGTCCGCCACATTGAATGTTGGGCCTATTCCCCAAGTGGGGGGAATCTCGACGACACACGCGTTGTCGCCCACGCGTTGTCGGTCTGCACACGCGTTGTCGGTCTGCAGATGGTAGGCAGTAAAAAATTTAAGCTTCGTGCCCAAGAGACTCCACAAGGTCCTCCAGAAGTAGCTTGTGAAGCGTACGTCACGATCGGACATGATCGAGGATGTCAGACCGTGGAGGCGCACAATCTCCCTGAAGAAGAGCTGGGCGACCTTCATGGCGTCCGATGTCTTCGCGCAAGGCACAAAGTGGGCCATATTCGAAAACCTATCCACGATTACCATGATGGAGTCGTGGTGCCTCGTGGTGCGAGGAAATCCCAAGATGAAATCCATGCTCACGTCATCCCACGGATGCTTGGGCATCGGTAACGGGGTATACAGCCCGGCGCTCTTCTTGACCTGCTTGGCCAAGGCACATACGCGGCATTGGGCAACTATGTTGGCGACATTGTGCTTCAGCGAAGGCCAGTAGAACTGGTATTCTACGGCCGCAATCATCTTGTCGCGGCCAAAATGGCCGCTAAGTCCTCCGGCGTGACACTCCCAAGTGAGGAACTCACGCAGCGACATGCGTGGCATGCATAATCTGTTCTTGTAGAAGACACATCCATCCATGATGACGAAGTCTCTATAGTACTGGGACGGGCCTCGTCAGACCTTGGCTATGACTGAGCTGAAATCGGGGCAGTTGTCGTACCCATCTCGGACGGTCTCGAACCCTAAGACTGCCACCTTCATGACGTTTAGCACATGGGCTCTCCGGCTAAGGGCATCGGCGACGATGTTGTTCTTGCCCTTCTTATGCTTGATGACGAACGTGTAGTCCTGTAGGTACTCGACCAACCTGGCGTGTCGGTCACTCAGTTTCTACTGTGAGTGCAGATATTTGAGTGCCTCATGGTCCGAGAAGAGGATGAACTGCGAAGATAGGAGGTAGTGCCGCCAATGCCGTAGGGCCAGTATGACGGCATAGAACTCCTTGTCGTACGTGGAGTAACGCAACTTGGCGTCATTCAGCTTCTCGCTGAAGAACTGATGGAGGACCATCCTGAAGACGTCATGTCTGGCCGACACCAACCTCACCAAGCAGCTCACGTCGATGCTCGTCACCTGGGGTTCAAGTGCCCCGCGTAAGCATCTCTATCTTACTTGCATTGGTTTTGTGTTTTGTTTGTGTTTTTGGATTTCATGGACTGGGCCACTGTTGGGCCTCGTTTTCGTCTTTTCCATTTTAAATTTCAGTTTATTTTCAAATTGTAAGGAGAGGCCGAACCACGTCTCGCGACGGTTCGTCCTCCCCCACGTTCACTTGGCACCTATCCTCACTATATAAGGGGATAGCATGCCCAAGGAACGTTTGGAGTCATTTGTGAAAGGAAAATTACCTACACTTGTCTCCCTTATCGTAGTTAGAGAGTACAGGAAAATTGGCTATTTGCGCCCACATCGAGATCACTCCGTGGTGTAGAGCCCATGATCTCCCACGTCGAGACCACTCCGTGGGGAACGTGTTCAAGCGTGCCATCGAGATTACTCCGGTACGAGTAAAGAAGTTCAAGAAAGTCGCCCGCGCCTGGAGCTGAAGACTCCTCGTCGAGACCACTCCGAGGGAGCCCGAAGCCGAAGACTCGACGCCAACGCCCGCCTTCCACAGGATCATCATGATCCCACCAAGGTCGACGAGAAGCATCAAGAGGCCACGTTCTTAAACGTTTCTTGGATCGCTTACTAATCAAGAACACCCAGAAGACCCTCTTATTGGGTCTCATTGCTGCCAAATTCCACCAAGAAGTGTTCACCAATCACCAAGAATCGCCGCCATCATCCCCGCCAGCGATGTCCTCTCCACCACCATCGTGCGCCCATCCCAGTGAACCGCCGGTGCCCGCTCACCGGGCTACCTCCACAGGTGTGCCCCGCTCGGCAGCTCGGCCCGCAGATCTATCCCGGAGTCGCCTGAGGCTACGCGTGCGCCTCACGTCCGCCCCTCTGCGAACGCCGCACACCACGTTCTCGCCGCCACGCCTGCATGCCCGCACGCCTGCACGTCCCGCGCGCCCGCGTGCTGCCCTTTGTCGCGCGTTTGTGCGCCCGCTTGCCCGCCCGCGTCGCACACCCGCGTTGTCGCCCGCGGCCGTGCACTCTTTGCCCGCCCTTCTGGCTGGGCCGCATGCCGAGCCCGCAAATCGCCGTGAACCCGCTTACCCACACTCCTGCACGCGTCGCGCGCCCCGCATCCGTCCGCCGCCGCGCGCTCTACACGCCTGCCTGCCCGCAGGCGCTTCACGTCCTAGCACTCGCCACCGAGAGCGCAGGGCACTCCCTGTGCGCCCACGCCCGCTTGGTACATACCCCGTCCTCCAGTCAAGCCCATCGTCTGAGCGGACTCTTCAGTTGTTGCCTGTCCTAGGTTCCACCACCGACGCGGGCACGTATACTAACGCCGTGGACTAATGACCTATCAGGTGCCTATCCATCTCTCCTCCCCTAGTTTCTAGTATTATTACCGCTTTCAGTGTTGTCTTTCACTATCTCGTCTACTGCACGTGATTCCTCTCCATAATCACTAATAGGATAGCCAGCTTGTCAAGAGATAGGGATCTTCTTGTCGTAAAGGTTTAGTCCACAACTTAGACGCCGAACTCCTCTGGGCCGTCAAACACCCCTCACCTTCTTAGATGTCTAGTGGGTCTTCGGGTCATTGGGAGTCTGATCCTAGGATCAAACCTATCATTGACCGTCGTGGACTTACTTCTTTATCTGCCGGTCTAGCTATTTCTCATTCTACATTTTACAAGACGGCATACATTCTCGTATAAATCACAAATCGTACAACACATTCTTGTGGTGTAATACGAGCAGATCGATCCCGGCCAATCGTATTACATCATATTGGTATCAGAGCAAGGTTGTGTTAGCTTTCGTTTAACACAGTCGGTAGCATATCATTAGAAAATTTTATTGAACTGTGCACGTCATATTTTGAAAATCATTTACATCATATTGCGCGCATCTTATTGATTCATTTCATAACATCAACCATCACGTGCATACCCCTAGGCATTTTTAGGTCGTGAATGGTTGACCATAGGATGGTTCGTACGCGAGCCCAATGTCAGGAAACCGACTACCTTGGACGCGACGACGATCATGAACATGATCTCGTCATAGATGACCCTCTCTTGGAGGATCCCTTAGGCGAATGGCTGCAAGAAGAGCCGGTGGAGAACGAGGAGGTACCATTACCTCCTCCTCCACCTAGGGAACCCGCCACTCAGGTTCCAAGATCTCCAACTGAAGCGGCGCCACCGGCAGTTCGAGCATCCGAAGACCAGCAATCTTCTACCACCGGCCAACTCGTAGGGCATCGGTGGTCGAACCCTATGACAGCCCCTCGGCCATCGAGGTTCCCCAACGCACGGGCAAGGCTCCAATGCCGGAGCCTCCCATCCTGACATATCGACCGCGAGACCCCGAGGCGCCACCACCTCACTACCACCACGCTGAAGACTGGGAGTACGACCGCAATGATCGCCGAAGATCTCCTCCTCGGGAGGAGAGGCCAGCACCTCGCTACTACGATGACCGTTCCTATCCTTCGGATAGGAACTACTGCCCTCCCGAGCCTCGGAACTCTCGGCGTCAGGGTTACTCCGAGTACCCCGAAGACGGGGTGCACAATCCCAACCGCATACTAGTGCGTAATGCTCCGCATTACTCATCGTGACCGAGCAGCCCATGGCAGCCAGCTCCCGCCTGACGACCGGACGTCATCACTTATGGTGATAGTTCCGCCTACCCGCCCCATTATAGGGCTGCACCCACTCACGCTCCGGACCCTTACGAGGAGGCCCCGGCACCGCCCCGAGCACTGCCAAGATACGAGGCGGATTATGATCGCGCCCCTCGACGGGATTACCCTCCCGACGAGTTACTACGACCCAGGAGAGCTCCAGCGTACCACCCTCACCCGGAGCGTGCATACCATGCACCTTCCCCGTCACCACCGAGGCAACCACCTCACGACGGATACCCGGAGGAACGGCCACCCTATCCCCCAGCACCCCGCCGAGACGCTTACTATGAGGATCCACCTGGTCTTGCCTACCTACGGGACGCACCTCGTCGCCCACCTGCTCGTCATCACGAGGACGAGCATGAGCGACATAGAGAGGCGCTGATGTGAAAGGCCGACGGCCGGGATTGAGCGGCGCATTTCACGTCACAGGATAAAATGATGATGTGGCCTGAATCAGAGTAAGAAATGATATGTAAATGAACAAGCAGTTAAGAATCAGGGGAATAAGAACGAGTACTATGACGGACACCACGGGTGAGTGATCCGTGGATCAAACTCCCAATGACCTTCGGGATAACTAGACGTCTACGACGCGAGGGGCGTCTGACGGCCCTGTCTAGTTCGGAATTTAAGTGGCCAGAAGACAGTCCTTTTACCCCAAGAAAGTTCCTATTTTCGTCAATGGTGGCTCGTCCTATTCTGGCGATGCTCGACAAGTCGTGGCAGAGAACGCGATAGCGGGAGACAGCACTGTAGATGATAATAATACTGGATTAGGATGGAGAGGAGACGGGCTGACCTTTTACGGCACTTAGTCCACGGCGTGTCAAGATGGGCGAGACGTTGGCCGGTCGGGAGGACTGGATTGGACTTGTTGGGTCGCGCTGAGTCACGGCACAACGCGGGGAGGGTCCGCGATGCGGGGCAAATCAGCTTGGCGGAACAGGTTGGCGGCACAGAGTGGATCCACGGGCAGTATCAGCGAGGTGGCGCGGGACAAGTCCGCGGCGTGGGACGAGACCGCGGCGCGGAATGAGGCTGGGGCACGCGGCCAGACCGTGGGGCGGCACGAGCCCGCGTCACGGGCAGGTCCGCGGTGCGGTGTGAGGCCACAGCACGGACAGGGCCGGGACGGCGCCCGCGCACGGGGGAGGTCGTGATCGCGAGGCCAGGCGGGGCGCGTGCGGGATCGTGCGCGCGCAGCGCGGCAACGGGCGGACCGGAGCTGCGACGGGAGCGGCGAGCGGGCGTTGTGGATTGCGACGGGTCGGGGTGGTCCGGACGTGGTGTAGGTGGGGGAAATCAAGAAATGGTGGGTTAAGGGGCAAGAAGGTGGCGAAGGCAGAGGCGAGGGAGAAGGGTGGCGTAGGCGATCAAGAATTGGTGTGGGTGGATCAAGAATGGGGTTATGCGGTGAAGGGAGGAATCAAGAAGATGGTTGGGCGGTGATGGTGGAGATCAAGAAGGCAGGGAACAGGGCGAGGGGTTCAAGAACGAGGGAAGGAGGGCGGGGACGAGGTACGGGAGCCAAGAAACGTGGTAGAAGGTGGTTGGATGGAGGGATGAGAAGGTGAAAATGAGGAAGAGAGTCAAGAACCTTGGCGGGGTGGATTCTTGATGGGTCGCGGGCGGGTCTCCACGGCGGAGACAGGTTTCCCGATGCAGCGCTCGGCCGTGGTCGTCGCAAGATTCCGTTGGCGTCCGGAGTGGTCTCGACGGGTGCCTTCTTCGTCTCTTGGCAGCAACAGCTTCTTGAATATCTATAACGTACCGGAGTGATCTTGACGGTACGGTTGAACACGTCACGCCCGGAGTGATCTCGACGGACAGGACGTGGGCTCTACTCTTCGGAGTGGTCTCGACGAAGAGATGGGGCTAGCCAAACCCCCTACGCTATAACTATGATAAGGGGAAGATTCTTGAAATAATTTCAATTCAAAAACTTCCAAATATTCCTTGGGCATGCCCTCCCCTTATATAGGGAGGAGGGGTGCCGAGAGAACGTGGGGAGAGATCGAACCGTCGTGAAATGTGGTTCGGTCTCTCCTTACAAATTCAAATACAATTCTAAAATATAAAATTAAAGACGAGGACGGGCCCCTACGATAATGGCCCAATCCATAATTCGGAAAGAAATACAACATGATGATGAAAATAATAAAATGGTAAAGCCTTGCTTACCCGGAGTACTTAAACCCCGGATGACGGACGTCGACTCGAGCGCCTCGGCGTGGCTGGTGGCGCATCATCGTGGCATCCTCGGGTGGCGTCGTCGTCGCTGAGCCGCCATCTGCTGGATGGTCGTCCATCAGGCGCACCGTGCCATGATCCAGAAAAGCGTACGTCTCGAGGTGCCCATCTTCGAAGGGTCACGGAACCCGAAGGACTATACTGACTGGGAGTCAGACCTGGAAAGTTATTTCCAATGGTATGACATGGATGATGACTTGTGCGTAGCCTACGCTGAGGCTCGACTTGGAGGTCAAGCGAAGATATTTTGGAAGAACAAGAAGGAAGCGGCTAGACGACGATGAGATCCACCCTTCACATGGGATGAGATGTCACGAAAGCTGAAGGATAAGTATATCCCGAAGCTTTACATGATGCGACTCATGTTGAAATGGATGGACCTTAAGCAAGGAAGGCGTAAGGTCTTCGACTACATCGAGGAATTTGAGGAGTATACGATGCGATGCAAATTTGTGGACAGCCCACAAATTCAGATCGCATTTTTCGTCCATGGACTCCACCCCGACCTAGGAGTTTGGGTGTTAGAACAGAACCCCTCGACCGTCGACCTCGCTTATAGTCTCGTTGAGAGCAACGAGCTTAGCCACGACGATGTAGTGTCGTCTACTTCCTCGGCGCCCCGACCTGCTCCTTCGTCCGCAACGTCATCGACGACCCGTACCACCGCCACTTGGAGCAGGAGTAGTACCGCCACTCCCCGACCCTCGGCTCAGCCAGCGACACCAGTCCCGGCACCTACGCCGCCCACACCATCGGCCATCTCCACGGCTAGAGCCCCGAATGCTCCACGCGAGCCGATTAAATGCTTTAAGTGTAAAGGGTTTGGGCATCGACGGACCGACTGTCCCACCCTCATGGTTATGGATATCCATGGGCAACCGGTGGAGGAGCAGCCCGACGATGATCTTGAGGTGGACGATTATCTCGCCGAGTGCCCGGACGGCGAGGAATTGGATGACCCACTTGGGTACATCCAAATCACGCCAATCACTATGCCATCGACATACCCCGTCGCTACCTTGGATACCACCGGGGTTAGGAGCACTCCCAATGTGCCCGGGCAAAACCTCGCCCAGCCTAGTACCACCTTGGCCTCTCGACCAGTCGACGTCGCTCAGCGCACGTCAATTTTCTACACGTACGTCAAAATTGGTGGACATACCTACAAGTTAATGGTCGATAGTGGTAGCTGTATCAATGGCATCTCCGAGGATACAACCACTCGCCTTGGACTCCCTTTGCTTCCTCGCCCCACTCCCTACAATGTGTCGTGGATTGACGCATCGACCATCCCGGTGAAGACGCAGTGTGACGTGCCCCTGAAGATGAGCATGTATGATGAGAAGGTCCTATTCGACGTACTACCAATGAAAATTTGTAGTATCATTCTCGGACGACCTTGGTTGTACGATCACGACGTACAACTATCGGGAAGAGCAAACACGTGCTCTTTTATCTACGGAGGTCATAGGCTTATATGGTATCCCTCGGTACGGCTACCATCCTTCCCGCACAATCCACAATGGCTGCACCCCGCACTACCTCCGCCGCCATTATCACTAATGGTTTCATCTTCCGGCGCGAATTGGAACATGACCGGGAGACATCCCCCATATGTTACGCCGTGACCCTATCGGACACGACTACCGAGACAGAGCCCGAGACCCCGCCTCCGGAGTTCACCCAACTCCTTGAGGAGTATGGGGATGTATTTCCTGCCGAGCTGCCGAGTGAGCTCCCTCCCTTGCGACACATTCAGCACGCCATTGACTTGGTCCCGGGGGCCACTCTCCCTGACCTTCCCCACTACTGGATGGTCCCAGTTAAATACGAAGAGCTGTACACCCAGGTCAAAGATCTCCTAGCTAAAGGCTTAATTCGGGAAAGCCTTAGCCCATGTGCCGTGCCGGCCCTGCTCGTCCCAAAGAAAGATGGCACTTGGAGGATGTGCTGTGACTCGCGGGCCATCAACAAAATAACGGTGAAGTACCGTTTTCCTATACCTCGAGTCCAAGATTTATTTGATGAGATGGTAGGCACGTCTATCTTTTCTAAGATAGACTTGCGGAGCGGCTACCATCAGGTCAGGATAAGGCCTGGGGACGAGTGGAAAATGGCCTTTAAAATAAAAGATGTCCTCTTTGAGTGGAACGTTATGCCCTTCGGCTTGTCAAATGCCCCTAGTACATTCCAGCGTTTGATGAACGAAGTGCTTCGTCCATATATCGGAAGATTTGTCGTCGTATACTTTGACGACATTCTAGTGTACAGTAAGTCCAGGGAGGAACATGCACAACACCTCCGTCACGTGTGCGCCTCACTACGCCAAGAGAAATCATATGCGCACCCGAAGAAGTGCACCTTCTTCACTACCAAGGTCTCCTTCCTCGGTTTCATCTTGTCCGCAAATGGAGTGGCCGTCGACCCGGCCAAGATCGCCTCCATCATCTCTTGGCCAAAGCTGAAGAGCGTCCATGACGTCCGTAGTTTCATCGGACTTGCCACCTTCTACAGAAGGTTTATTCCAGGATTTAGTGGAATCACCACCCCCATCACGGACATCCTCAAAGGGGAGAAGTTTGAATGGACACCGTCCGCCGAACAGGCCTTCGAGCTTCTTAAGAAACTCATGACAGAGGCCCCGGTCCTCAAGCTCCCAGATTTCAACAAGGTATTTGAGGTCGCGTGTGACGCATCAAGAGTCGGGATCGGGGGAGTGCTCAGCCAATAGGGACATCCTATCGAGTACTTCAGCGAGAAGCTGAATGATACTCGGAAGCGGTACGATAACTACGACCGAGAGTTCTACGCTCTCGTACAGTCCTTGCGCCATTAGCGCCACTACCTACTCCCCAAGGAGTTTGTATTATACTCGGATCACGGAGCCCTTCGACACCTTCACGATCAGAAGAAGGTCAGCGATCGCAATGCTCGATGGATCGCCTACCTCCAGGATTACACTTTTGTCATACGACACAAGAAGGGGAAGGATAATGTCGTCGTCGACGCCTTGAGCCGGCGACCTTTAGTCCATAATATGGTGAAGACCCAAGTTCTTGGGTTTGAGAAGATCCGAGATGATTACGTCGAGTGCCCAGACTTCTCCAAAGTCTACTCCTCCTTCATGGACAAGGCCACCCTCAGATCGAGAGAGTACTTCATCGACAATGGCTACCTATTCCACGGTAGAAGACTTTGCGTCCCTCAGACCTCGCTCATGGATTTCCTCATCCACGAGACATATGCTGGTGGACTTAGTGGCCACTTTGGAATTAACAAGACAATCCACGCACTTGAGGAGAAATTTTATTGGCCATCACTAAAGAGAGACGTCGGAAAATTTTATTAGCTCACGAAGCAAAACACGGGGCTATATACTCCCCTACCGGTCCCGGAGAGACCATGGGAAGACGTTAGTCTAGACTTTGTTTTGGGGTTACCCAAAACCGCGTGACACCACGATTCCATCATGGTCGTGGTAGATCGAATTTCAAAAATGGCTCACTTCATTCCGTGCTCGAAGACCTCTAACGCCTCACGGATAGCACGCCTATTCTTCGATCACATCGTCAAGCTTCATGGAGTACCCAAGACCATCGTCTTGGATCGAGACGTAAAATTCACCAGTTATTTCTGGAAGACGTTGTGGGTCCTTATGGGCACACAACTTAAATTTTCTTCAGCATACCATCCTCAGACGGATGGCCAGACCGAGGTTGTCAACCGCAGCCTCGGCAATCTACTGAGATCTATAGTCGGCAACCACGTAGCCGCATGGGATCAAGTACTCCCTCGAGCGGAGTTCGCCTTTAACTACTTGGTCAATCGTACCACAGGCAAGGCGCTGTTCGAAGTAATCTATGGTCAACTCCCACGTCGACCCCTTGACCTCATGCCATTAAACGACAAACATAGAATCTCAGATGCTGCATTAGAATTTGCTGAGCATATTAAGAACATGCATGATAGCATTCATTCACGCATTGCATCCATGAATGAGCAATACAAGGTCTCCGCAGATAAGAGTCGTAGGTCCATGTCGTTCTCTGAGGGAGAACTCGTCCTAGCCAAATTGAGGCCTGAGAGGTTCTCTCCAGGGGTCGCTACGAAGTTCCATGCTCGTAGCGTCGGGCCTTTCCCGATAGCCCAAAAGATCAACGACAACGCCTACGTTGTGAGCATCCCGCCAACTTGGGGATTAGTTCGACGTTTAACGTTAGTAACTTATCCCGATACCATCCTTCGCCACCAATCATTGAGCCTCACAGCCATTCGAGCCTTAGTAGAAATGAAAGTGAGAGTCAATCAGCCCCATCTCCGTTTCCCCTCCTTGTACGACAAGACGAGATAGAAACAATATTGCAGAAGGTAATTCACGCTGAGGGGGAGCGGGTAGGTCGTTCTTTCTTAGTCCATTGGCAGGGACGGCCATCATCCGACGACACGTGGGTCTCCAAGCACGATCTCCGCCGCCTCCGACCAGACCTGATTACACCGCTCGAGGATATCACGGAGCTTTGCTCGCAAGAGTCGAGCTCCCCCCACCCCGGGAGGATGATGGAGGACCATCCTGAAGACGTCACGTCCGGCCGACACTAACCTCACCGAGCAGCTCGCGCCGATGCTCACCACCTAGGGTTCAAGTACCCCACGTAAGCATCTCTATCTTACTTGCATTGGTTTATGTTTTGTTTGTGTTTTTGGATTTCATGGACTGGGCCACTGTTGGGCCTCGTTTTCGTCTTTTCCATTTTAAATTTCAGTTTATTTTCAAATTGTAAGGAGAGGCCGAACCACGTCTCGCGACGGTTCATCCTCCCCCACGTTCACTTGGCACCTATCCTCACTATATAAGGGGATAGCATGCCCAAGGAACGTTTGGAGTCATTTGTGAAAGGAAAATTACCTACACTTGTCTCCTTTATCGTAGTTAGAGAGTACAGGAAAATTGGCTATTTGCGCCCACGTCGAGATCACTCCGTGGTGTAGAGCCCATGATCTCCCACGTCGAGACCACTCCGTGGGGAACGTGTTCAAGCGTGCCATCGAGATTACTCCGGTACGAGTAAAGAAGTTCAAGAAAGTCGCCCGCGCCTGGAGCTGAAGACTCCTCGTCGAGACCACTCCGAGGGAGCCCGAAGCCGAAGACTCGACGCCAACGCCCGCCTTCCACAGGATCATCATGATCCCACCAAGTGATGACTCTAAAATATGTCATCAAATAATCAAGTTCTTAAGTTTAAATTCATTACAATTATCTTGTGAATTCATGCTAAGTTCATGCATATGTATTGTTTTATGAAATCACTAACCCCACTTGATTCTTTGAATCAAGTGGAATATATTTAACATTTTATGGCTAGTGAACATTCAGAAACAGGTTAAGAAGATCAAGGAAGAGAGGAGGATCAAGAGAAGTGGGCAAAAATTCGAAGTGGCAAAAATTATGAAAATGCCCCTGGGCATGACTTAAGAGAAAACCTATAAATACTCTCTTGAGAGAGGAGTTTAGGTTGTCCAGAATTTCTCTCAAGAAAGCTAGGGCTTGGAGAGAAAGGATTTCTGCAGACCCTCCAAGGCTGATGAGCATTGGAGCTGGGAGAGAAGCAAGCCGAGGAGTAGCTGGAGCACGACGATCGCCGCCTGCCGGAAGGAGTGACACAAGGAGGCGTGAGCGTTTCTGGTTTGGTACAATCTTCTTCTCCCTTCTAAGACAATCAGGTTGGGCTGAAGATCACAAGCTGTGTCTTCAGCATTTCCAATTTCTGTTGTTCCTTTGGTTACGTTTGATTTCGAATCCCATAGTTGATTGAATCGTTTTCCATTCTGTCTAGCAAAAGTTTCATTGTTCTCGCATCCTCTAGTGAAATCCTTCCCTACAGAATTTCCAACTGCTAGCAACCCAGGCCTCAGCCTAGGTTGCCAGCAATCCAAGCAGCGAGCAAGCTTGCCCGCGCGAATCAGCACCGCGAGCAGGCTCGCTGCGTGCAGCAACGCCAAGACAGCTCGCCACAAGCAGCACTGCAGCGAGCTCGCCGCGCGCAGCAGCCGCCGCAGCAGGCGAGCCTCGCCGCAGGTGTTCGCGCGTGCACAAACACCTGCAGGGTGTTTGCTCAATTGCCTCACAGGGCGTAAGCGAACCGTCAACAAAGAAAATTTCTCTGCTGACGGTTCTACTCAATTGAGTTTTGCCAAGATATCTCCGTAAAACTTAACTGCAGATAATTTGACTGAAGAATTAGCTGAATCAATACTTTTAAGGAATTCTCTACAAATTATTCTGAAGAAAATTTCTACAGAGATTAACACTTGGAATTAGAGAACTGAATAGACTGATTTAATAGAAAAGAATTTTCTGCTGTTTTCTCTGCTTCCTGTGGATCGACCCTTGCTTGCCAAAGGCTGTGAGGCTATAAATTTCGTTGCATAAGCTCAATCCTCACACGAATTCAACTGACAAATAACCAGTAAAAAACACCCCAAAATTGAGTTTATCAACTGGCGTCGCTGCCAGGGAGCACGGTATTACAGTAGAAATTTTTATTTTCTCTGAATCTACAGTTATCTCTCTAAACCTACAGTCATTTTTGTGAATCTACAGTCATTTTTGTGAATCTACTGTCATTTCTCTAAATCTACAGTCATTTTTGTTGATTTTTCTAGAGCTGCAGGACTTGACAATCCTCAGCTCATTGTTATTCTAACCGTTTGCTGTAGATTTATGGTAGTAACACGCTCAGGAGCTGGTGAAAAGTCTGCAGAGAAAGACATTAGAGACGCCACTCCGGATTCGATAGTGACAGAACCAGAAATTCAGTAGAGAAATATGGCTGAAGAGATGCACCAGCAGAATGAGAGGAGGAGGACTATGCTGGATAGGTCCACACCGTCAGGAAACTTGTGTCAAACCGATGTAAATCTGAACATCGGTGACGGTATTTCCTTTCGATATGACAATGCATTAATTCATTCCTTACCTGAATTTAATGGACTGCCTGCTCAAAACCCATTAGAATTCCTTGATGATTTCCACATTAGGTGTTCATCTCAAAACGTTCTAGGGATATCTACAGAAATTTTAAAAATGAAATATTTTCCTCTAACCTTAAAAGATAAAGCATTTTCCTGGTACCGCAATTTAGGAATCACTTTTAATTCATGGGAAGAGATGCAGGGAAAATTTCTGCAGAAATTTTACCCTCTCTCCAAAACTAACTTTTATAGAAGAGAAATTCACAACTTCCATCCTCATGATGGTGAGGCGTTTAGTGAATCATGGGAGAGGTTCAATGATCTGTTGAGGAAGTGCCCTCACCATGGAATTGAAAAATGTCAACTAGCTCAGATATTTTATGAGTCTCTCTGATTTTATGAAAAACAAGGTAAACCTCGCCACGGGTGGAACATTTTATACTGCATATGAGGATGAAGTTTTTGATATTTTGGAGAGAGTTGCAGAAACTGATTTGCAGGAGATTGGAGCCAATCAGAATGGGAGGAATGTGCAGCCCAAGAGAGCAGGAGTTCTGCAGGTCAACGCCAAGGAGGGAGAGTTACAAGCGGGCCTAAGGGAGACCAACCAAAAATTGGAGGAGCTCACCTCTACCTTGAAGAATGTCTTCCTAGGTAACTCTCCCATCATTAAAGCTAAGATCTGCTCTCTCTGTTTTAGCAGGGAACATGAAGATGGAGCTTGCCAAGCCATGGAAGAAGAGGTGAAGGCTTTCAACCAGCCGCAACAACCGTGGGCGGGTCAAAAGCGGTCAAATTTCCAAAACGGAGAGGCGTTCCACCAAGGAAATAAGCCAGCAGCTCAACCCCCGTTCCAGCAGAGACAACAATTCCAGCACAGGCCTCCACAACAGTATCAGGTTTCATCTCAAACTCAACCTGATTTCTCTACATTAACTCCCGTCATTTCAGATATGATCGAAAAGCAAAATCAAAAGTTGCGGGCTGAAATGGAGATGCCGATGCAAGTGATGATGGAGTTTCAAACGAAGCAAATGCTGGATGCTCAAGAGCAGATGAGGAAGATGCTAGAGAGCCTCAGACCTGTCCAACCTGAACACCAAGGTATACCGTTAGATTCTCCTTGCACATCTTATAAACTTTCCACGAAACCGTCCATCAATCCATGCAACTTGCATCATGTGCAGCATTCCATTCATGAGGAGACGAATGGAGATGATCCTGAGGTTCTAGCCATCTCAAAATTGAGAAATGGGAAAGAACTTCGGGATCCCTATCGGACTTCTATAAAGAATTCTAAGAAGGGAACCGAACCACAAGAGGAAGGAGAGGACCCCCCCTACGTGGAGGAGCCTCTACCTTCCACGAGTGGGCAGCATGTTCCCTACCCTTCCGCTTTAAATAGAAAAAAACCGATATTTGATTATGAAAACCGATTGCTAGAGAATTTTAGAAAAGCCACCATGACTGTTACTGTCGAAGATATGCTTAGGTGTGTACCTTCCCTAAAGAAGTACCTTAAGGACTCTTGCACCATTAAGAAGCCTAGGGAAGTGGTTAAATTATCTGAAAATGCCTCTAGTATTCTTAATGCCATCCCTATCAAAATGAGAGACCCCGGAGCCCCTTTCATTACATGCGAAATAGGAGGAAACACCTTCTCTAAAGTTTTATTAGATACGGGAGCAAGCATAAGTATCATTCCGACGGCATTATATGAGGAGTGTGGGTTTGGAGAGTTGGAGGAAATTCATATGGACCTACTCTTAGCTGACGGCACTGTTAGGCAACCCGAGGGAAGGTTAACTGATGTCATGATCACTGTAGAGAATTGTGAAATCCCTGTAGACTTTATAGTGACAGCTGTAAAGATATCGGGAGACATTAGTTTAGCTCCTATCATCTTAGGTAGACCATTCTTGGTTACGGCAAAAACGATTATGGATTGGGAGAAGGGGACGGTTGAGTTTAAAATTGGAAAGGAGAGAGTTCAACTGGATATATCGAAAATGATGAAGTGTCCTGTAGGAAGCAATGAGGAGTTAAAATTGTGTGCAGAAGACGAAGGAGAGGATGTGGTTAAAGAATACTTGTCACAAGTAGAGGGTAGAGAGCTAGAGGGAGAGATCATAGACCCCCCTTCGGTAGAGGTAGGGCCAGAATTGAAACCTTTGCCCTCATCCCTCAAATATGCATATCTAGATGAGCAGAAAATCCTACTGGTAATCATATCTTCATCACTATCCTCTGAACAGGAAAAGGACTTGCTAGAGGTACTTAGGGAGCATAGAAATGCCATAGGTTGGACCTTTGATGATATTAGAGGAATTCCATCTTTGATCTGTGAACATAGGATATTTTTAGAAGAGGAAACAAAACCTTGAAGAGAGCATCAAAGGAGACTCAACCCTTACATGAGAGAAGTTCTTGAGAAAGAAGTGATTAAGTGGTTGAATGCAGGAATAATTTATGCTATATCCGACAGTAGATGGGTGAGTCCTGTACACATGGTACCAAAGAAATCTGGAATTACTGTAGAAGTGAACGAAAAAGGGGAAGAGGTGCAGAAAAGATTGACCACAGGGTGGAGGGTGTGCATTGATTACAGGAAGTTAAATAAGGCGACAAAGAAGGATCACTACCCACTACCCTTCATAGATCAGATACTAGAAAAACTGTCAAGGCAGCAATATTTTTGTTTTCTTGATGGTTATTCAGGATACAACCAAGTAAACATCCATCCTGATGATCAAGAGAAAACAACATTTACGAGTCCCGTAGGGACATATGCCTTTAGGCGTATGCCCTTCGGGTTATGCAATGCCCCCGCCACATTTCAGCGATGTATGAATGCCCTATTTTATGATTTAGTAGGCGAATGTTTAGAAATATTTATGGATGATTTTTCAGTATTTGGATCTACCTTTGAGAACTGCCTCCTAAGCCTCACCAAAGTATTGAAGAGGTACATTGAGTCCAACCTTGTCCTAAGTTGGGAAAAATCTCATTTCATGGTGCAGGAGGGAGTAGTGCTGGGACACACGGTCAGCAACCGTGGATGGGAAGTGGACAAGGCCAAAATCGAAATCATCCAGGGCCTTCCACCTCTAACCAACCTAAAAACCCTTAGGGGTTTCCTCGGCCACGCGGGTTTCTATAGACGTTTTATCCTTGATTTTGCTAAAATTTCTAAACCTCTTACAAACCTTTTATCGTCTAAAAATAATGATTTTGAACTAACACTAGAGGCTAAAGATGCATTTTATAAATTGAAAGAAGCTTTGGTTAATGCGCCTATCCTGCAAGGGCCCGATTGGACCCTTCCTTTTGAACTAATGTGCGACGCTTCTGATTTTGCAGTAGGTGCAGTGTTAGGCCAAAGAATTGATAAGAAACCCGTGGTGATCTACTACGCCAGCAGGACCTTAGTGGACGCACAACTGAATTACACCACCATCGAAAATGAGCTGCTGGCCATTATTTTCGCTTTAGAAAAGTTTAGGTCTTATTTACTAGGTAGTAAAATAACTGTTTATTCTGATCATGCAGCTATTAGATACTTGTTAACGAAGAAAGAGGCTAAACCGAGATTGATTAGATGGGTGCTTTTATTACAGGAATTTGATTTGGAAATTAAAGATAAGAAAGGGTGTGAAAATGTAGTAGCCGACCATCTCTCACGAATCATAGGCACCCCACCTGAACAAATTAATGATGCATTTCCTGATGAATTTGTCCTAACTGCACAAGGAACATTCGTTCCTTGGTATGCACATATTGTCAATTTTTTAGTTTCAGGACAAATTCCTACAGGTTGGACTTCCCACGAGAGGAAAAAGCTACTCAAGGATGCGCGATTTTATTTTTGGGAAGATCCGGAGCTGTTTCACCAAGGACAAGATCAAATTCTCCGACGATGTCCCCGAGAGCGAGCAACGAAGCATCCTAGAATTCTGCCACGCAAAACCAGGAGGGGGTCACTACTCGGCCAAGGTAACAGCTCATAAGATTGCTGAATCGGGTTTCTTTTGGCCTACATTATTTCATGACACGCAGAAATTTTATAACAGTTGTTTAGCATGCCAAGCATCCATCAATATCAATAGGAAAGATAGAATGCCCCTACAACCCATCTTAGAAGTATAAATATTTGATTTATGGGGAATTGATTTTATGGGTCCATTTCCTAGTTCTAACGGTTATGAATACATCTTGATGGCTATTGACTACGTCTCCAAATGGGTAGAAGCCATTCCCTCCAAAACCAATGACAGTAAGGTAGTGACCAATTTTATTGAAAAATACATTTTTTATAGATATGGATGCCCACGAGTGATCATTAGTGATGGAGGTTCACACTTCACAAATTACAACTTTAGGAATCTCCTCAAAAAGTTTGGTGTCCATCATCGAGTCACTACCACATATCATCCTCAAGCCAATGGACAAGTTGAATTGTGCAATAGAGAGGTGAAGAAAATTTTGAGGAAAATAGTGCGTCCAGATGGGAAAGATTGGTCTAGGAAGCTAGACGAGGCGTTATGGGCTTATAGGACAGCTTACAAAACCCCTCTCGGCATGTCTCCCTTCCGCCTTATCTTTGGCAAAGCTTGTCACCTACCACTTGAGTTAGAACACAAGGCCCTTTGGGCTATTAGAAAACTCAACCTAGATTTGGATAGAGCCGGCAAGCATAGACTTCTTCAATTGAATGAGTTGGAAGAGTTAAGAAATGAGGCTTATGAGAATTCGAAGATTTATAAAGCCAAGATGAAGATGTTTCATGACAAGAGCTTGAGGAGAAGAATTTTTGTGGAGAATCAAAAAGAGCTTGTGGAGAAGAATTCGAAGTTTTCCATTCTGTCTAGCAAAAGTTTCATTGTTCTCGCATCCGCTAGTGAAATCCTTCCCTGCAGAATTTCCAACTGCTAGCAACCCAGGCCTCAGCCTAGGTTGCCAGCAATCCAAGCAGCGAGCAAGCTTGCCCGCGCGAATCAGCACCGCGAGCAGGCTCGCCGCGTGCAGCAACGCCGCGCACAGGCTCGCCCGCGCGCAGCAGCGCCGCGCGCAGGCTCGCCCGCGCGCAGGCGTTCGCGCGTGCACAAACACCTGCAGGGTGTTTGCTCAATTGCCTCACAGGGCGTAAGCGAACCGTCAACAAAGAAAATTTCTCTGCTGACGGTTCTACTCAATTGAGTTTTGCCAAGATATCTCCGTAAAACTTAACTGCAGATAATTTGACTGAAGAATTAGCTGAATCAATACTTTTAAGGAATTCTCTACAAATTATTCTGAAGAAAATTTCTACAGAGATTAACACTTGGAATTAGAGAACTGAATAGACTGATTTAATAGAAAAGAATTTGCTGCTGTTTTCTCTGCTTCCTGTGGATCGACCCTTGCTTGCCAAAGGCTGTGAGGCTATAAATTTCGTTGCATAAGCTCAATCCTCACACGAATTCAACTGAAAAATAACCAGTAAAAAACACCCCAAAATTGAGTTTACCACCAAGGTCGACGAGAAGCATCAAGAGGCCACGTTCTTAAACGTTTCTTGGATCGGTTACTAATCAAGAACACCCAGAAGACCCTCTTCTTGGGTCTCATTGCTGCCAAATTCCACCAAGAAGTGTTCGCCTATCACCAAGAATCGCCGCCACCATCCCCGCCAGCGATGTCCTCTCCACCACCATCGTGCGCCCATCCCAGCGAACCGCCGGCGCCCGCTCACCAGGCTGCCTCCATAGGTGTTCCCCGCTCGGCAGCTAGGCTCGTGGATCTACCGTGGAGTCGCCTGAGGCTGCGCGTGCGCCTCACGCCCGCCCCTCTGCCAACGGCGCACGCCATGTTATCGCCCGCCGCCACGCCTGCGTGCCCGCACGCCTGCCTGCCCCGTGCGCCCGCGTGCTACCCTCAGTCGCGCGCTTGCGCGCCCGCTCACCCGCCAGTGCCGCACACCCGCGTGGTCGCCTGCGGCCGCACACCTCTTCGCCCGGCCTTCTGCCTACGCCGCACGCCGAGCCCGCCAATCACCGCGCGCCTGCTTACCCACACGCCTGCATGCGTCGCGTGCCACGCATCCGTTCGCCGGCGCGTGCTCTACGTGCCTGCCTGCCCGCAGGCGCTTCACGTCCTTGCACTCGCCATTCAGAGCGCAGGGCACTCGCCATTCAGAGCGCAGGGCACTCGCCGTGCTCCCATGCCTGCCTGGCACATACCCCATCCTCAAGTCAAGCCCATCGTCCGAGCGGACTCCTAAGTTGTTGCCCGTCCCATGCTCCGCCACCGACGCGGGCACGTATACTAACGCTGTGGACTAACGACCTATCAGGTGCCTATCCATCTCTCCTCCCCTATTCTCTAGTATTATTACCGCTTTCAGTGTTGTCTTCCACTATCTCATCCGCTGCCCGGGATTCCTCTCCATAATCACTGATAGGATAGCCAGCTTGTCGAGAGATAGGGATCTTCTTGTCGTAAAGGTTTAGTCCACAACTTAGACGCTGAACTCCTCTGGGCCGTCAAACGCCCCTCACCTTCTCAGACGTCTAGTGGGTCTTCGGGTCATTGGGAGTCTGATCCTAGGATCAAACCCATCATTGACCGTCGTGGACTTACTTCTTTATCTGCTGGTCTAGCTATTGCTCATTCTACATTTTACAAGACGACATACATTCTCGTATAATTCACAAATTTGTACAACACATTCTTGTGGTGTAATACGAGCCGATCGATCTCGGCAAATCGTATTACATCAAGAACTCGACAGGGCGACCCTCCTGGCTGAGGACGCCTCCAATCCTGATGCCCGAGTCATCACATGTGACCTCGAATACCTTCCCGAAGTTAGGAAGGCGAAGTACCGGCGCCTGTGTCATCATGAGCTTTATTTGCTGGAAAGCTCGTTCTGCTGCTGGTGTCCAAGTGAACGACTCCGCCTTGAGGCAGTCGGTGATGGGAGCTGTGAAGGAACTAAAGTTCCGTATGAATCGTCTATAGAAGGTTGCGAGACCTATGAAACTCCTAACGTCATGCATATTGGCCGTTGTCGGCCACGACGTGATAGCCCAGACCTTCTCCGAGTCCACGGCAAAGCCTTGAGCGGAGACGATAAACCCAAGGAAGTCGACTTCTGAGGTGAGGAAGCTTCACTTCTTGGGGTGAGCGTATAACTGCTTGTGCCGCAGGATGGTACGAACCTGCCGGAGGTGGTCGAGGTGCTTGTGTGTCGATCGGCTGTAGACGAGAATGTCATCGAAGTAGACGACTACGAATTTCCCTATGAACGTGCTTAGTACCTCATTCATGAGGCGCTGGAAAGTACTAGGTGCATTGGAGAGGTCGAATGGCATGACTCTCTACTCATATAAACCTTCCTTTATCTTAAAGGCGGTCTTCCATTCGTTGCCAGGACGAATCCGAACCTGATGGTATCCGCTCCTCAAATCTATCTTGGAGAAGATAGTAGATCTTGCCATCATGTCGAATAAGTCTTGGACTCAGGGAATGGGAAAAAGGTATTTGACCGTTATCTTGTTGATGGCACGACTATCGCAGCACATATGCCACGTGCCATCCTTCTTCAGTGCTAAGAGTGCCGGAACCGCACATGGGCTAAGAGTGCCCTTCTCTAAGAGCTCGCTGACCTGCCGTAGTAACTCCTCGTACTTTGGCGGCTCCATGCGGTAATGCGGTAAGTTCGGTAGTGACGCATCGGGTACTAGGTCGATTGTGTGTTGTATGTTCCGCATCGGGGGCAATCCACCTTGTAACTCATCCGGGAAGACATCTCCGAACTCCGATATGAGAGCCTCGACCTATGGTGAACGAGGTGTAACTAGGGGGTCGGCAGGGATGTCGAGGGTGACAGCGAGACACAAGGGCGTGTCGTCACCCTCACGGCCCAGGTCACGGGCGAACAAGGGCCCTATAACGACCAATAACCCTACGTGTTTGGTCGCGGCCGGCTTGCCCGCCGGCTTCATGGCATATGGGTGCCATGTA
This sequence comes from Wolffia australiana, assembly GCF_029677425.1. Classification (NCBI taxonomy): domain Eukaryota; kingdom Viridiplantae; phylum Streptophyta; class Magnoliopsida; order Alismatales; family Araceae; genus Wolffia; species Wolffia australiana. Next base: position 9,080,482 of record NC_135850.1, on the reverse strand, counting down.
ACCCGTCGTCCCTAGTACATGAACGAACAGGTGTTCGCATGCCCGGCTAAGGTGACATCGTGGTCATACAACCAAGGAAGGCCTAGGATGATACTTCCCACTTTCATGGGGAGTACGTCGCAGAGCACGTCCTTGGCGTAGGCGCTCACCCTCAATGGAACGCGACATTGACGCTTCACTGGTAGTGAAGAAGCGTCAATCCACGAGACGTCGTAAGGGGTAGGGTGATCGATCGTGGCCAACCCTTGTCCGGTGACCATCGCGTCAGAGATGGCGTTGATGCAACTACCACTCTCCACGATCAGCTTGCACGCCTTGCCATTGATCTTGACGTACATATAGAAGATCGAGGTGTAGAGAGCCGCATCAACGAATGGTTAAGGCTGAGGGGCAGCCGAAGGGGTCCTAACGGGATTGGTAACCCGCGGTGATGGTCGCGCTCTACTGGTGCCGGCAGTGTCGACAGCGATGTTGGCCAATGGCCTGTTGGATACGCGGGGTGCCATGGAGGGTGTCTCGCGCACCTCGATAATCTGTATATATCCGACCTGACCATCGGGCTCCTCATACTCGAGGGCGTACTCCTCGTCTCCATGGTAGTGATCCTCTTGCGGTGTGTTTGCTCCATCATGTGATCCTACTCGACATCCCCGGTGTCGATCAAAAGTGCTGAAGAAGGGCATTGATTGGCCCGGTGTCCTCTTCCTTGGCACTTGTCGCATGTCACGTGTGCTTGGCTAACGGCGGTGCTCCCGGTCGGTAAGTCACTAGCGGCGGCCCGAGCTAGTGGGGTGGACCCCACAGAAGTGACGGGAGCAGTCCCTTGCCCCCAGGTGGTCAGAGTGACCCGTGTGGTCACGGGTGGTGTGGTACGAGATGGAGTGGTCTGGACGGGTGGGGTCCGGGGCACGACGTTCGCGCTAGGTGCCGTGGTGTCGTCGGCGGGAGGATCCATATGCTCCACTAAGTGGTAAGCCTCGTCGACTTCGGCCGGTTGGCATTCGAGGACCTTGCTGCGCAAGACAGGTCTGAGGCCGTGGGCGAAAAGTCCGATGATAATCCGTGGGTCCTCCACAAAGCGGCAGCACATCTGACATTCCGCAAAGGCTTCGATGTACTCTGTCACTGGGAGTCGACCCTGCTTGAGGTCAAGCCACGAGAGGAAGAGGGACATCTGGTACTGCCGAGGAACGTACTTGCTCCTTAACTTCTTCGCCATTTCCACCCAGGACGTGATGGGTCGTCCTCGTCGCGCGGCGGCGACTCACTCGTTCTCCCAAAAGATCTTGGCCTATCCGCCAAGTCGTGTCTCCGTGTACTCCACACAAAGGTCGTCATCCATGCAATACCACCTGAAGTAAGAGTTCATATTCGACTCCCAGTCGATGAACTCTTTGGGCTTCCGAGAGCCCTCAAAGACGGCAAAGTCGACGCGCACGCTTCTCTGGATGCGTGCACGGTGCTCCTCGCGCGGACGCTCTTCGTCGTCTAAGTGCCGCTCGGGCACGGGGTAGTCTCCACGTCGCGGCTCCAAGTGGCGACGGTGCGGGATCGGTTAGTAACCGCGGTCATCCCAAAGGTGGGGAGGACCATCAAGAGGTGCGCGGTCGATATGCATCGCGCGATGTGGGTGTAGGGGGACGTCATCAAACCCATAGTGTCGTGGTGGAGGCGGCCGGAAATAGTCGTCACGGTGCACCAGTGGGTCAACTATCCGAGGATCTCGGTGCTGGATGGGGTTGTATCGACAGACCGGATAGTCGGGGCCTAGGTCGCGTTCATATTGACGGACGTAAGGGTCCAGGCGGACCGGTTTGTCCACCTCGTACCCGCGGGCGAGGTCGTCCCGCGGGTGCTGCATATTCCAAGCACGCATATCCTGGGGCTCTCGTGTTGGCTATCTAATTAGGCGCCCCTGCGGAGGGATGCCATCTGATTAGTGGTCAAAACCCTCGTAATCATTATCGAGGTCGTGGATGAGTCTCCCTTGGGGTCCTTGTCGAGCAACCCATGACGGATTACGAGGTCGCCCTTGGGCGGCCGGACCCACGTCAGCTCCTTGCTCGGACGTCCGTTGGGCGGCAAACATACGATCCATGCGTTCCATCCTCGCAGTCATGGCGCAGAAGTAGTCTCCCTACTGGTCCGGTAGATCCTCTCGAAGCGGATGCTGGCGTGGTGCTCCTCCCCGTCTTCGTCCTCGACCCCGTGTGGGGGTTGCTCGGGGGGTGTACTCGACAATGGGAGACTTCCCGTGGGGTCATCGACCTACGGTCGCCCTATCATCGTAATCGCTAGGCGAGGCGTCGTCGAGGAATCGCGGTGAGCCGCGTGGAGAGTGCTGCGGCTCGCGGGACGCACTGGGAAGTTCCGATGGGCCCGATGTGATGCAGGACAACGTCGAGGATGAGGTCCGGCTGTCACCGAGGGGTTTGTTCTTGGTGGCGATATCGTCGGTGCGCATCGTCTACTAAAGGGTACGCGTACGGCACGAGTCTCCTACGGGGACGACCTAAGATGAGATGCACGGGTGGGGGTCTCGTACGTGCAGTTGCCGACAAGCCAACGGGGTATCGACGTTCAGTGCTCGACGGGGTCGCCCGGAGACGGGGATAGACCCCCTTGACCCTCGTCTAGACGGACGAGGTGGCTACGATGCCGAACGGGATTTCTCCCGCCGGAGGGTGCTCGCACGTGACAGGCGAGTCGACTCGTACCCAAACCAGGTAAGACACTCAATAGAGCGTGGTTTTCACTCGACCTGTCACTCTCACCTACGTCTAACCCGAGCGCGGTGGAGGCAACCGAAAATATACTACAAGAAATAAGAGATGGGCGTCGAGCGGCGTACCTCGTCGTCGACCCTGGGGAAGCCGTCTCGGTCTCGAGCAGGAGAGTCGTCAATGTAGGGCGGCCGGGGCATGGGTGCACGCCGAGGGGTAGCCGAGGTCGCAAGACGTTGCGGGGAGGCGGCGGCAGTCAGCCACGAGACGATGTGCTCAGGGCACGATGGCACGACGCCGAGGGCGCGGGCTGGCACGGCGCGGCGGCTGGTCGTGTGGTGGCAGTTGTGGCGCTCAAAGGGGGGCCGTGTACGACAGTTGCGGCGCGCAGGGGACTGTGGGCGGCAGCTGTGGCGTGCAGGGCTACGGTGCGGCCGCTGTGGCGCGCAGGGGGCCCCGGTGAGGTAGTTGTCGCATGGATGCAGTCGGGCTCTACGCGGGCACATAGTAGCAGATCATCGGGGGGCAGTTCGGCAGCGGGTTCGGGGACAGTTTGGCGGGCTCTAGTGGCGCAGACCGAACTGATCGGTGGGTGCAATAGCCAGGCGGAGCGGCTAACCGTCGGATCGGTACGTTGACGGCTCGGCGGGCGTCGTAGATGGGGTAGGTCGGGGACACCTGAAGGAGGGGGCCCACGGCAGTTGTCGCTAACCGCGACGCGTGAGCGTAGCTCGGCGCATCGCAGCGACCGTCGTACACCAGCGTTTGGTGCAATCGCGGTGTTAGCTCGAGCGGCCGTCGCTATAGAGGACGCGTCGGGAGAAAACGCGCGAGGGGGAATTTGCCACGAAAATCCGGCGTGGGGTAGGAACCCAGATGGTGGTGCAAGCGGATGGAGCGGTCGGGGGTCAGGCGCGAGACGGCGCCGGTCTGCGCGGGGAAGGAGCTCCGCGCGTCAAGGCGCAAAAACCGATCGTGGGAGACCACCTTCGGCGGCGGCGACTCGCATGTAGCAGGCTGAGCGGCGGCGTCCAAGCTTGGCGAATATTCTCTATCCACCGTTCTTCCTCTCCCTCCAACCTGCTTTCTTCTCGATCGTGAGACCTCCTTCTTCAATAGCGCGGGGCACAACCCTAATTCATCAGGTGAACGAAACCTCTGCCCTCTTCAAAATTCATCGATAAGTTTCTTCAAAAAAAAAACATCGTCTATGTTAGGGCACCCATCCGACGCTTATATAGGGGGGGGTATGGGGGCCCAAAGACCAAAAGGACCGACCTTTAAATCAAAATAACCCTATGACCTAAAGGACATGAGGACGACTAGAAGACAAGGAAAACGAAGATGAAACGGGGGGGAGGGGAGGGAAGATCCTTATAGGGTCGAATCCTCCCTCTGTACATGCGATGACGACGCGTAAGAAAACACGAAAGACGCAGATCAAAACCAAAAGATGAGGAATGAAATGAAACATGAAAATGATAAGGTGTCTGTTACACGGAATATTTGAATTCGGACGTGCGTACTGTCGCTTTGGCTTGCCGAGCGGGCTGAACACAAACGGCCAGTGCTATCGAGGGCAACGGTGATGTATCCGGGGCTGGGGCTGGTGCTGCGCCATCACGATGTACCAGGAGCACTCGTACCATCGGGTGTGGTACGCATAGCCTCGACATGCGGTAGGATGGAGTCGGCTACCAGGGTCGCGGGTTGGGGTCCTGAGAGGGCAATCACATTGCCCCTCTCGTCGTGCGACGGTTTGGTTCCTCGCGGGGAAGTAGAACCTCCGCGTTGTGCCATCCATGTGGATCGCGTCTCTACGGCAATTCCTAGGGATCCTATATGAATTTTAGAAAAGACAATGTAATGCGGATGCAACTATATGCAATGCGGAGTCGGAGATGTGCTGTCGGCGACCACAGCCGGGCTTTGATACCAATTTGATGCCAGACGTCGTCAAGACGTCGTCCGGTCGACACCGAGGGTAGCGACTCGGTATCGAATCAGGATTTTGATCAGACGACAACATTCAGCGTCGTTCGAGCAATGCGGATGAACAGGGATAAATGATGACGTGAATGCGAGAAATCCTACGTGTAGTACGTGCGAGTGTCGAGATGCGGTGTTGCCGTTACAGAGATTGGTGAGGTCAAACAGACCTCCCGAACCTCGCCCGAGAGGGTCGAGGGGCGAGTACATCATCGAACAGGAATATCCCGCTAGTATGCTCACACTCGTCGAGCTCACCCTACTCGTACCAACCAGGTAAGACTCTTGTTGAAATCATCATTTTCTCAACCTGTCTCACTCTCACCTACATCTAACCCGAGCGCGGAGGAGGCAAATCGAAATTATACTGAAGAAAGTAAGAGACGTAAAAAGAGCACCAGAGTAGGGGTACCTTCGTCGCGCTGGCGACAGATATTTCATATCAGGAGTACGGGGGAAACAACGAGGGACGCGGGTGACGGTTGGTGACGCGGATGGGGGCGAGGTGTCTGAGGCAGTCGGGATGGTGGAGCGGTGCCGGCTATAGGGAGAGCGTCGACGTTGGCGGACAGTCAGCCAGGCACAGCCGAGGGCGGTCGATGAGGAGGCGCAGTGATTGGGCCTGGCACGGGAGCGACGCGGCCGCTAGGTGCAGTGTGGGCACCGGGCACGGACTGATCTGACAGCATGGCACCACATAGCGGCGTCGGGCGCGGCAACAGCTGGTAGCCGTGCGACGTGGAGTCACTAGGGCGGCAGTCTCGGTGTGCCCATGCGACGATTTGCGCGACGCGCACCGTTGGCGAGACACGTGGAGCACGTAACCAGCAGATCGCGTGGCCCGCGGCAAGGGCGGACACTGCGTGGGGGTGCTACGGGCGACCGGTGCGGAGCCATTGAGCGGAGGAGCGTGCGGAGCGGGCAGGGAAGGCATGCAGCCGTGGGTGACGGCACGCGGGCAAGAGGCGTGGCGCTCGCGGTCAGCAGATCGCGCAGCGCGCGCAGCCAGCAGATGTCGCGGTGCGCGGCAATGGTGGTCGCTACGTGTGGGCGCGGCCGGCGACAGGCGAGGAGTCGTAGAGCGATGGGGTGCGCAGAGTGGACAGGGGAAGGCGTGCAGATGGTGGTTTGCGGTGAGCGGACTGGCGATGGCGTGAGGGCAGCAACGACGGGCGGAAATGAGAGGACGAGAGGACGAGCGGCGGCGTGACACGACGGGCGGCGGCGAAGGTGATGAACGGGTGTGGGTACGGAGGGCGGCGACCGGATCTCCCCTCTCCTCCTTCCTTCTCCTTCTTCTTCCTCCCTCCCTTCTTCGTTCTTCTTCTTCTTCTTCTTCTTCTTCTTCTTTCCTCCACGAACGTGACTCTTCAAATTCCATGTTATAACTTAATAGAAAATTCAAGAGTAAGTCTTGGGGGGGCGCCCAACCCTCCTTATTTAGGAAGGATGAAAACGGGCCCCCTTAAACAACAAAGAGAAAGGGAAAATGAAAGAAACTAAGGGGCTTGTAAGGCCTGTTAAGGTAGGAGGGAGGGGAAGACATCCTCATATGGGCTCTTCCCCTCACTACAATGACAAAATGAAAGACGAAGCGCGAAGAAAGAAAATAAGAGACGGATAAGTAGAATGATCCGAAGACAAAGGTGGCGCGTCGTCACGCCGAATATCTGAACTCATGGTTGCGCGTTGCTGCTGCGGCTCCTCGTGTCGGCTGGACACGTGTCGGTGGCGTGCTCGATGACGGTGCTGGCTCCAGGAGTGACGGCTCTGCGATGTCGGACAGTGCTGCTCCATCATAGAAGAAGGTAAAGATGATCCTCATAAGTTATTCTTCTAGGTAGAGAGTGCACTTATTATGGAATGATAGGTAGTTCATAGGAAACAAATAAGAAGAAGAAGAAACAAGCCCCATAGTAATTTTTCCTTTCTCTTTTTTCATAATTTTGTAAAATGTATTCTTCACAGTAATTTTTCTGTATTTTTCTGTTTTTTTTGTTTTTAGGGCGGCAAATAGAAGAAGAGAATAAGAAAGGATTTATGAACTGCGGTAATCAGATAATTTTTCTTGAATGAAACTCAAACACAGATGTCATGCAATCACTCTATCCTCAAAGAGGATTTTTCTTTTTTCAACTTTGAGGATCAGAAAGAAGAAATAGATTGAGAAGATGTAGAGTAAATATTTATGGAAAGGATTTAAAATCAGATGACAAATATCAATGTGATATTGTTTTTAAAGATAAGAGAGATAGAACGACTTGGGAGTAAGGCATTTGATGGGGGACCATCGCGTCGACGCCGACACCGACACTGGATGAGCCCAACCTCTTCGACCTGCTCGTGCCGACGTACGCGACCCTGGATTCAAGTATTCGTCATGATATTCTGTAAGTTTCTTTATCATTTTACTTAATTGTAATGTTCCAAACAATTAGATTGGGCCGTCATTTTGGGCCTCGTCCATTTTTCTGTTTCGTTCTTGAGATACGTGTAGAGAGGAGGACCACGTCATGTGAGACATACCTCCTCTAAGACTGGCCTCTTGGCACCCTTCCTCCCTATATAAGGGGAAGGTATGCCCAAGCGAAAAGGAGAGCTTTTGAGAAAAGACATCTTGCTTGTTTTGTTTTTTTTACTTGAAAATTAGAGAATTTCCCTTTCCCCGTTCACGCACTTGGAGGCCGTTCACCTCCCATAGCAGAATCCCGATCTGAGCTTGCACCACTACCTGAAACGGCCGCCGCCGCCGCAGATTGAGCGCCGGTCTGAACGTGCCCTCGTGGGGAAACAACAGTCCTCCATTGCCAGGTTGTGCCCTGCTTCGCCAGCCGCAACCAAGGGCTCCTCACGGCCGGATCTGACCGGACAACGTTGCCACCCACCTGTTGTGCGCCCGCGCGGGGACGTCTGCCCCCGGAACCCGCAACGTCGAATGATCCCTTGTTTTTCAACTGGTTTTTTTTTCATTGCCAGACGGAATACTCGCGCGAGACTCCTCAGATCTGCGTGCGCCGCGCTTCACAGCCGGCTTGGCCGGGCGCCGTCATCAACCACTGACTGCGCACTCCACCGTTCGGGGATCCTACGCTCCTAGTACTCACGATGTCGGCCACTTAGTCATTCCCGAGGTGGTCTTATTCAACGCCTGCCCCTCCCTTCAGAAGACTCAGGCACGCGGTCAACCACCCACCACACATTCAGCTTGGCGTGCCTGTGGACTACATCGTCGTGTACCTCAACTTGAATTCAGCCGATTCTGGCCTCTCCAAGGGTCGAGCTCCAACTGATTGTCACCGGACCGTCAAGCAACCGCGCCTACGCCCCCTCGTCAAATCAATTGGATATTCTAGAGTTTTGGTCGAACGCGATCGGAGGACGAGGCATAACCAGGTTCCAACATCGACTCCCCCTTCAAATTTTTAGTATCATTATTTTCTTTAGTACCGTCGTCCCCTATCGTATTCCTTTGCCGCTTTCCAGCGATAACATTCGGATAGGCTAGCCACTGTTGTTGAGAGGTAGGATTTCTTTGCGATTGACGATCCAATCGCTGTCGTTGTGGGAAGACTCCGCCTCTCGTCGTGCTTGTCGTACAAGTTTCGAGGGTCACTTGGAGTCTATCCTGATCTGTTCATCCAACAGAATTTACTGCATCATTCACCCCAAAGTCGGACCGTCCTTACCGCTCGGGAAATTTGTTAAACTCGCCTTCATTGGCATTATTAAACACTTATCGTGCATAGCCGTGACGTAATACGTGCCGTTGATGTCGGCCATTGACGTATTACATCATATTGGTATCAGAGCCCGTCGTGTTAGCGTTCGCTTAACACAATCAGACGTATAACGTTCAATTTTTGCTTTTCATTACGCATTTCATATTTCAAACCATCCGCATAACGCACCTCATTGCATTCATCTTATATCATCATCTAGATAATTTCCGTAGTTGACTCTAAAGAGGTTGACCATAAAATGGTTCGTACTTGAGCCCAACAACAGAACGTCGACGTGGAAGACCACGGCATGGATCGTGAATTTGATCCCAACTTAGGGGATTTTTCTCCCCAAGACCCCTTAGATATGACCTTTCATGAGGATTTATTAGAGACCAAGGAGGTACCAATACCTTCTCCTCCTCCCCTGGTTAGGGAACCCATCTTCCAGGTCCCTACTCAGAATGGTGAGGTAACACCTCCCACCCAACCGGCTAGGTCTGAAGACCGAGTTTCCACCTCCGCGGCCAGTCCTAGAGCGCCGCCTAGTGGTCACCAGACCTCTAGCTCGTCAGGCGGGGTCCCTCAACGCCCGGGCAAGGCGCCTCTACCGAGTAGCCCCGCTTCGGCCCCGACGTATGTTGCCCCAAGACTAGCGGCTTCATGTCCCTACGATCAGCATGCCTATTAACCGCGTCAGTACAGGCAGCGGAGCTGGGAGAGTCATCGCCGGAGATCACCACCACCCGAGGGGTATCGCTACAAGCATTACCACAAAGAACGATCCTATCCACACAATAGGAATTATTATCCCGAGGAGGCAAGAGCACCTCCTCCGTACGAGCATCCGGGTCAACGCCACGGAGTAGCCCCCGCACAGACCCGTCTGCCAGCACCATATGCGCCAACTTACCCAATACCACCGAACAGACTAGTGTACGCTACTGCCCCCCCAGCAGTTCCTACTACCCATGGACCCCAATCCTATTATAGTGCGGCCCATGCACCCGCGCCTCTGACCCAAGGTACTATACCCACACCCCCTACGGTGCCGCACCAATACCCTGCCGGGTATCCACCCACGCCCCAACCAATGTATCAGGTAGGTGCACCTAGTCAGCCGCCCCTAGCTCCCGCTTATGCACCCCTCCCGTATCAAGGGCAGATCGCCCAAATGGTACCGCGAGCACCGGTAGCTGTGTACCCGACTCAGGGATATGCCTCGGCCAGAGCTTACTATCCACAACCGGCCCCACCGGTCGCGCCCGTCCCAGACTACTTAGGCCACGTAGGACAAAGGGAGGTTCCCCGGCCACCCCCGGCTCGTCATCCGGATGATGAACAAGAGAGACGGCGTGAGGCACATCGCGCCATGATTCAGAAGAGCATGCACATAGAAGTACCAATCTTTGAGGGATCATGGAACCCTAAGGATGACGCAGATTGGGAATCAGATCGGGAAAGCTATTTCCAGTGGTACGAAATGGATGATGATCTGTGCATATCCTACGCCGAAGCTCGACTTGGAGGGCAGGCCAAAATTTTCTGGAAGAATGAAAAGGAAGCTGCCCGGCGCCGTGGTGACCCACCCCACACTTGGGACGAGATGTTCCGAAAGCTTAAGGAAAAATATATCCCTAAGCTCTATATGACCCGCCTTTTGCTCAAATGGATGGATCTAAAGCAAGGCCGGCGAAGGGTCAGCGAGTACATCGAGGAATTTCAGGAGTACCGCATGAGATGCAAATTTGTAGACAGCCCTCAGATTCAGATCGCCTTTTTTCGTTCGCGGGCTTTGGTCAGATTTAGGGGTTAGGGTCTTGGAGCAGAAACCTAGCACCGTAGACCTAGCCTATAGCTTAGTAGAGAGTAATGAATACTCTCACGATGACGTCGTTACGACAACTACCGTCACGCCACGGGCGAGTAGTACTAGCTCATCCATGAGTTTGGCAACTAGAGCGGCGTCCGGATGGACACGAGGAACACCAGCCACATTGCGCTCGGCAGCACTGGCACCTACCCCGGTGTCCGTTCTGACCCCATCGACACCCTCCGTAGTGTCGACCGCTAGGGCCCCGATGACTGCGCGTGAGCCCATGTAGTGCTTTAAATGCAAGGGTTTTGGGCATCGCCACATTGAATGCCCCTCCCTCTTGCATATGGACATCCACGGGAACCCACTAGATGCACCACCGGAGGATGACTTGGAAGTAGATGAGTACCCGGAGGAGTGTCCCGAAGGAGAGGACTTTGAGGAGCCCCTCGGTTATATCCAGATAACCCCGGTACCTCTCACCCCGATCCAACCCGTTGCGACCCTACGCATCCAGCAGGGCGCCTAGTTCATATGATGAGCAGGTGCTCTGTGATGTACTACCCATGAAGATTGGTAGTATCATCCTCGGATGACCCTGGCTGTTTGATCACGATGTCCAGCTATCGGGACGAGCGAACACCTATTCGTTTGGTATCCTTCGACCCGCACCCATGTCCCACCTTCGACTCCCACGTCGGGACAGGATCAATATAGCCAACACCTGTTATCACCAATGGGTGTATCTTTAGGCAAGACTTAGAGCCTGTAGAAGATACCTTGCCCCTCTATTTTGCGCTTGCCCTATCCCTGTCTATGGCAACGGAAGAGACGAAGCCGAAGGACCCCGAGGTAGCTCAACTAGTGGAAGAATTCGTGGACGTTTTCCCTACTGAGCTCCCGTGTGAGCTTCCTCCGCTGAGGAATATCCAACACGCCGTAGACTAAGTTCCGGGAGCATCCCTCCCGAACCTACCTCACTATAGGATGGATCCGGTCAAGTATGAGGAGCTGTACGGGCAAGTAAAAGAATTACTCTCCAAGGGATTGATCAGGGAGAGCCTTAGTCTGTGCGCCGTGCCAGCCTTACTCGTGCCCAAGAAAGATGGAACCTGGCGCATGTGCTGTGATTCTAGAGCCATTAACAAAATCACAGTGAAATATTGTTTTCCGATCCCTAGAGTGCAGGATTTGTTCGACGAAATGGTTGGCACCACTATCTTTTCAAAGATAGATTTAAGGAGTGGCTATCATCAGGTCAGGATCTGACCAGGAGATGAGTGGAAGACGGCATTCAAGATCAAAGACGGATTGTATGAATGGAACATCATGCCATTTGGGCTTTTGAATGCCCCGAGTACTTTTCAGAGGCTAATGAATGAAGTACTCCACCCATTTATAGGAAGGTTCGTTGTAGTTTACTTTGATGATATACGCACATCCAAAGAAATGCGCACTAGTATGCGCTGCCCTACGTCACGAGAAGCTATACGCACATCCAAAGAAATGCATCTTTTTTGTATCCGAGGTATCCTTTCTAGGGTTTATACTATCGTCAAGGGGGGTAGCTGCCGACCTTGCTAAAGTGGAGGCGATCACCACTTGGCCAAAGTTGAAGAACGTGCACGACGTTCGCAGTTTCATTGGACTCGCCACCTTTTATAGGAGGTTCATACCGCGATTTAATGGTGTGACCACACCAATCACGGACCTCCTTAGGAAGGAACAATTTGAATGGACGCCGTCAACGGATCACGCATTCGAGCTAGTGAAGAAGCTCATGACGGAGGCACCGGTACTGCGATTACCCGACTTCTCCAAGGTCTTCGAGGTATCATGCGATGCCTCCGGTGTCGGGATAGGGGGAGTCCTAAGTCAAGAAGGACACCCCATAGAGTACTTTAGTGAGAAATTAAACAACATGCGCAAGAGATACGACAACTACGACAGTGAATTCTACGCCTTAGGGCAGTCCTTACGCCATTGGCGTCACTACCTCCTCCCTAGGGAGTTCGTCCTGTTTTCTGATCATAGCGCATTACGTCACCTTCATGATCACCGTAAATTCAGTGATTGCCATGCACGTTGGATAGCATATTTACAAGACCTTACATTTGTTGTTCATCACAAGAAGGGCAAGGATAACGTAGTGGCCGATGCCCTAAGTAGACGACCCTTGATCTTGAACATGATGAAGACTCAAGTCCTCGGATTTGAGCAATTACGTGACGAATACCTCGACTGTCCCAATTTTGGGAGAATCTTAGCGCAGGTACGCGACGATGTAACCCCGAAATCACGAGATTACTACATTGAAGACGGGTACCTATTCCACGGCAAATGGCTCTGCATACCCCCGACATCCCTACGTGATTTCTTAACATGGGAAATGCACGCCGGCGGGTTGAGTGGACATTTCGGAGTCAACAAGACCATTCAAGCAATGGAGCAGCAGTTCTTTTGGCCGTTCTTGAAGCAAGATGTGGGAAAGATCATATCTCAATGCTTGACATGCACGAGGGCCAAGCTAACCAAGCAAAACACTGGACTCTATACACCACTTACCGTTCCGACAAGCCGTGGGAGGACATTAGCATTGACTTCATCTTAGAGTTACCTAAGACCCTTAGGAACCATGATTCCATCATGGTTGTAGTTGACCGTTTCTTGAAGATGGCACATTTTGTGCCATGTTCAACAACATCCGACGCATCTCGCGTCGCCCGACTTTTCTTTGATCATATAATTAAATTGCACAGGGTACCCAAGACCATCGTCTCTGACCAAGATGTTAAGTTCACTAACTACTTTTGGAAGACGCTTTGGGTCCTCATGGGAACCCAACTGAAATTCTCTACCGCGTACCATCCCCAAATGGATGGTCAAACAGAGGTTGTCAACCGTAGTCTTGGGAGAATCTCAAGACGTGGGATCATGTTTTGCCCCGTGCCGAATTTGCTTTTAATCACTCGGTGAACCGCACAATTGGAAAAGCTACATTCGAAGTAGTTTACGGTCAACTTCTGAGGAAACCCATAGATCTCATTCCAATAGACGCACGTAGTAAAATTTCTGATGAAGCATATGATTTTGCGAATGAACTTAGGAGCATGCATGAGCATATTCATTGACGCATATCATCTCTCAACGAGCAATATAAGGCTGCCGCCGACAAGGGACGAAGGTCCAGTATTTTCTTGGAAGGTGAACTAGTGATGGTTAGATTGAGGCCTGAGAGACACTCTCCAGGGGTCGCTACGAAGCTACATGCTCGTAGTGCCGGGCCTTTCCGAATAGTCCAGAGAATCAACGACAATGCATACGTCATGAGTATTCCTCCTAGTTGGGGAATTAGTTCAACCTTCAACGTCAGTGGTTTAATCCGATATCATCCCATGCCACTCATTGAAGAGCCTCACAACCACTCGAAAATTGATAGTAGTGAGAGTGTGTACTCACACACATTCCACTTCAACCACCTACCCTTATGCGGCAAGAAAAGATAGAAACGGTACTGCAGGAAGTAATTAACGCTGTAAGGGATCTAGTGGAACGTACATTCCTAGTACACTAGCAGGGGCGACCGAAATCGGACGACACATTGATCACCGAAGAAGACCTATGACGGCAACGACCAGACTTGATCCCGCCCATCGACGACATCGTCAAGATTTGCTCGTCGGAGCCGAGCTCTTCCCACCTTGAGAGGATGATGGGGGACCACCGCGTCGACGCCGACACCGACACTGGACGAGCCCGACCTCTTTGAGCTGCTCGTGCCGACGTACGCGACCCTGGATTCAAGTATTCGTCGTGATATCCTGTAAGTTTCTTTATCATTTTACTTAATTGTAATGTTCCAAACAATTGGATTGGGCCGTCGTTTAGGGTCTTGTCCGTTTTTTCATTTTGTTCTTGACATACGTGTAGAGAGGAGGACCACGTCGTGCGACGGATACCTACTCTTGGCACCCTTCCTCCCTATATAAGGGGAAGGTATGCCCAAGGGAAAAGGAGAGCTTTTAAGAAAAGACATCTTGCTTGTTTAATTTTTTTTACTTGAAAATTAGAGAATTTCCCTTTGCCCGTTCATGCACCTGGAGGCCATTCACCTCCCACAGCAGAATCCCGATCTGAGCTTGCACCACTGCCTGAAACAAACGCCGCCGCCGCAGATTGAGTGCCGGTCCGAACGTGCCCTTGTGGGGGAACAACAGTCCTCCATCGCTAGGTCGTGCCCTGCTTCGGTAGCCGTGACCCGGGGCTCCTCACGGCCGCATCTGACCGGACAACGTTGCCACCCACCTGATTTTGCGCCCGCACGGGGACGTCTGCCCTCGGAACCCGCAACGTCGAATGATCCCACCCCCTTCGGGCAGGCCTTTCAACTGGTTTTTTTTTCATTGTCACACGAAATACTCACGCGAGACTCCTCAAATCTGCGGCAAGCGTCGCGCCCCCCCCCCCACAGCCGGGTTGGCCGGGCGCCGTCATCAACCACTAACCACGCGCTCCACCGTTCGGGGATCCTACGCTCCCCAGTACTCACGATGTCGGCCACTTAGTCATTCCCGGGGTGGTCTTATTCAACGCCTGCCCCTCCCTTCAGAAGACTCAGGCACGCGGTCAACCACCCACCACGCATTCCGCTTGGCGCGCTGATAAGCCAAAAATAGGGGTAGAAATTATGCAATTTTTAGCCCTTGTCGTTGTGGAATTTGGCTTATGCAATAAAATTTATAAGAACTCCACTTAAAACGTATAGTGATAAGTACGAGTGTCGTCCAAGGGAAGCTCATAAGGAATTTGATTTGGTAGTTTTCTTGATAGTTTATCCCTAATTAGAGTGAATTTGATCTTCAACGAGGATCATTCACCCTAATTAAGTGAGAATTTAGAGAGGGGGATAGAAGACATGAGATGAAAAGAAGAAATTGGGAGCTCTAAATTGGCTTCTTTGATCCTAATAAAAGGATCCAAGAGGTCAATTAGAGGGGTTGAAAGGGGATTTTGATGTCAGATTGGTTGGTTTTTTAGTTTGCTGATTCAGAAATGAAATGGGGAAACTTTAATTTCCTAAGAATTAAAACTAATTTTGTAGAGTTTTTTATTAATGTGCACTCAGAATAGCTAGGTGAATCTCTCAATCTCTCCTCTCAGTCTTACTAAGGGCTTGTACGTTTCGCTCAAGCCTAGCGGTTTAGAAGTTCATACCAAGTCAAGATAAAGAAAAATAAAGAAGAAATGTCACTAAAACAACATCCAAATACACTAAAAGTTCAAATACAACAAGCAAAATGGTACCAGATAGGTTGATCCAAGCTAGAGCTCCTCCCTGTCTTGCAGCTGTGATACAGCACCATCAAGAATGAGCCCCTCCTCTCGAAATTCAGCTTTTATACCTAGGTCACATGGTGAAAATCACCATTTTACCCCCGTTTAGTAATTAATTTTTATCTATCAATGTAGGCTATATCTGAATGATCCAACTGTACAGATAGAAAGAGGGGATCAAGACGAGCAAATCCATAAAAAAATCATCTCAATCGGATATCAGGATCAAAAGTTATTAATAAATAAATTTTAAACCAATTTAGTCCATTGGATTTAAAATTGATTTATTTATTAATACACGCAATGACGTGTCGACTTCCCATTGGCTGCGGCGTTTCAACTCCTTTGGCGGGCACTCCCTCATCGCGCCACGTACTGGACGAGAGTAAAAAAACAATTAAATTTTCATTAGTGCGCATTTTGCGTACGTTTTGATACGCACGCACACGTGCGTTTTTTCGTTCCTTTGCCTACTTGTGTGTCGCCACGTCACCGCCTGTGCACGCGCATTGTATGCGCCGCACGGGCGGTGAACTTACCTCCTGCCACATACACATGTGCGATCGCCGTTGGATTTTTATCCAACGGCTAAAGTTGCGCCACGTCGACAAGGCGGGAGGCTCTTTGCGTTTTTTTTTCAAGAAAGCTCTTAATAAAACAAGCAATTGTAAACGAACGCCGCCCAAAAATATTCGTGTATATGCCCTTTCGGCACTCTCTCTCCTCTGATTTTCTCTAAAATTAATAATGCAATTGCAAATAAACCCTGAATGATTTTAAATTGGATCTTTACGCCTGTCGTGGCAACCGAGAGCTGTTTTCAGGGTCTTTTTGCAACGAAACGTTGCAAAAAGGCCCCGAAAAGTCTAGAAATTGCATAAATACATTTTTTTCTCTTATAAATATGCCCTTTTTTAATAGAATAAATGCATTTCTTCTTGAAATAAATCCCAGAAAATTCCTAAATATTCGTAAAAAAATTCTAGAAAATTCTATAAAATTCCCTGATTAATTCCCATGTTGATAAATGTCGAAATAAACTTTTTAGTGTGCCATTTTCATCCAAAAATAATTATTTCGAGCTTCAATAAATCCTTACAAATTCATATAATTAACAGAAAATTAGGGAAAAATCAGAATTTACTTGGAAGCATTATTTTCGTGTAAATATATGATAACAACCTAATTTTAAGCCTTTTAAATGCATAAATCATGCTAATAACATGAAATAAAGACCGAAATTAGGGTGTTATCATATACCCCCCTACTTAGACATTGCTAGTCCCTTAGCAACATCTAAGTACTTTGCTGAATTATCATCTCTTTCATCCTGTAGGTCAGACAACAAGTGTGGGAAGTGTTAAGTGTATCAATCACAAGCCGAACTAAAACACTAAATGACATTTTGAGCTCCGACCTTTTCAGGAATGTGGGGTTTCTTTCTCCTTGGCTTGGATGCCTAAGTGGATGAGAAGGGAGTGTACTTGTTTCTAGGTATGACGCTATACTCCTCAGGTAAACTCTCTCCACTCATGTGCAGCTGGCCTCACATCTCTAGCGAGCAAGATCACTCTCTCCCGGGGTGGCGGCCACCTAGTACTTGCCTCTCCATTAGCCTTTTCTCTTTCCTAAGAATAGAAGAAGCCATTTCCTCCTCCTGTTGAGCACAGAATATGGAACACAACGAGAAGAATCTATGAGAGAGTTGTGATGGGGGAGAATGAGACTTTGTGAAAGAATTAGGGTGAGCATGAACAAGGAGAGATTTATGGTCCAACGGGTGCGGTGCTACCTTGGATAACCTACTCCCAAGATTTTTAGAAGAAGTGAGGGAGATAGAAGAGATGAGACCAATGTGATGATATAGAGAATAAAGACAATCTTGCCCTGAATTGAAAGTCAAAACCAGAAATGGTGCAAGTCAAACCCCTCCTTTCTCTTTGTCTTCTTCTCATTCCTCTTGTCTTTTTTTTTGTTTTTTTTTTTTCAAACTCTTTTTTTTTCGCTTTTTTTTTTCTTTTTTTTTCTTTTTTTTTCTTTTTTTTTCTTTTGGTATATCAAACAAGGAGGATAACAACAAATGAAACACTTTCCATGACTTGAATGGTTTTCAAATATTTTATCACAATTAGCATGAGTGTCATAACAATCACATTGGTCTAGGGAGAAGAGATAGAAGAACGAGATTTAGATGATGCAGAGCGAATTATTGACAGAAAAGATACGAAGAGGCAGTATCGTAGTGATACCGTGGAAAGGGAGATAGACGTACTTGGGAGATAAGCATATCCTCGGTAGCGGAAGCAAGGTGGTGGAGTCACGTTGTGATGGATATGGCGTGAAGTGTGTGGAACAATGAGGTGGATGGAGATGGTGGATTCTGTGCATAGGACTTGGAGAATGACTGCTCACTATTTTGGAATGGAAGTAGGCTAATGGGGAGACGAAATACGTAAGTGGGATCGGCTATTTGAGCTGATGGAATGGGGACTCTCAGTTCACTCATCACTCCCCTTTGAAGCATAGAGCTTCTACCCTTGACTTTCCATCATCTAATCACCTACTAGTCACCCTCCCCAATTTGAAATTGAATCCACATCGCTCAAAATCACTTGTGTTGTACCTCAACATGTTCTTGATCCGTTCTAGGAGCCTAACTTCTCTACACTTGTTCCCAAACCACTGGATGAAAAGTATGATTCATGTATATGCATGTTAAAGATGGATAAAAGCAGGTTTAATTCATGTAATATTCCTAGAAATTAAATGCATACATCACAGTTTCCCTTATAAAATGACTAGCTTCCCCCCTACTAAAACATGCATGATCCTCAATGCATAACTACAAAAATAACCAAAAGGAAAATTGAGGGAGAGAATGGCAAACAGTGGGGATGGACGTGTGGATCGCCGTTGAGATGATAGATATAAAATCCTGAATAAGTTGTGCTGTGTCATTCATCATGATTGCTCCAACTTGGTCAATATCCTGATCAAAAATAATAAAAAACACCACAACAAGGCTAATAGAGGTTCCACATAAAAATAAATAGTTCAACCCATTCAAGAGAGAAAAATTTTAAAGAGAAATCAGATCAAGGACTTGGGTCCTAAAAGATCATGTTGTGCTGGCTCTTCAAACCCTTTACTCCTTATGAATGGTTGCATCCTGCAATTACCCCTTCATGTGGACTCCACCTACTTGCTATGACAGCTAAAGAAGAAATTGGATAAAAATAAAAAATAAAAAAAAAGCGAAAAAAAAGAAAAGGGGAACTGGAGAAGAATGTGAGTTCCCGTTAGGTAAAGCAAAATAAATCAAGCTAAAGATTATCTCAATCATAAATCTAAACTCAAAGGACTGTGTATGAGAAACTCGATGCCCATGTGTATATACCTATATTTAAAAATAGATTTCCTTGTAATGTTCATCCACAAAAGTGATAAGTTAAATAGCTCGTACATAAAGAAAATCATGCTAGAGAATTTCCATTTCCATTCAAAGAAATGATCATGCCAATCTGTAAAAAGAATTTTGCATAAGAGAGGCTCAACCTCAACTTCATTACAAGTTTTTTTTTTTATTCACATAGATAGGTTCTGTTAAATCAAAATATGGGTGTACTGGGGGTGTCACACTTTCACTCAACACTCAAATCCTTATCTATGGGGTATACACCTTTCGATTTTCAGATCTGTCCTTCACCCTACCATGTACTCTCGCCATTTGGGGATAAGATCATGTACTACCTAGAAATCAACATTGATGCCCCTATAATCTGATCATGATGCGCTCAGTGAGCCTAGCTTCCCTACATTTTCTTCTAAGGAAAAAAGACAAAAGGGGCTCTCCAAAGTTTAGTTATGGCATGATGTTGAATTCAAGAATTTTTTATTCCCCCCATCTTAGTAAAAAAACATTGCAAAATCACAGAAAATATAAAAACTTTTAAGGCGGATTGAATCTCCCCCCCACATAGTAATTGCATAGTCCTCAATGCATAGGAAAATATAAAAAGGAGTTTGAGGGCGCAAACAGTGGGTTGAGCTCTTTCATGTAGGTTCCTTCACGTCCATTTTATGTATTGGTGGTTGGCATTTTCTGAAACCAAAGAAAAGAAAAGAAGCAAAAGAAACGAAAGAAAGAAAGAAAGGTAACAAATAGAAATAAAAGCTTCAATGCGGCTCTATAGATGTTACTAACTTGCAGGTTTTTCCAAGATCACGCTAAGGGGTTGATGAGGAAGATCATCATGTAGGTAAGGCTTCAGTCTTTGCCCATTCACTGTGAATTGTTTATGGGTTCTAGGATCCGAAATTAAAATGGCCCCATTTTCATATGATTCTACTACCAAATGAGGTCCATTCCATCTACTTTTTAGCTTACCAGGAAAGAGTTTTAATCTTGAATTGTAAAGCCATACCTTTTGATCTTTGACAAAGGTCCTTGTTATGATGTTTTTGTCGTGGAAGGCCTTCATCTTGGCTTTGTATATCTTGGAGTTTTCATAAGCCTCATTCCTAATTTCTTCAAGTTCTTGGAGCTCGAGCAACCTGCATTTTCCTGCTTCATCTAAAGAAAGATTTCGCTTTTTAATTGCCCATGAAGCTTTATGCTCCAACTCCAATGGTAGATGGCATGGTTTTCCAAATATCAACCTGAAGGGGGACATTCCTAAGGGTGTTTTGTAGGCTGTTCTATTGGCCCGTAATGCTTCATTTAGTTTGTATGACCAATCTTTCCCATTGGGCTTCACAATTTTTTGAAGGATTTTCTTAATTTCTCTATTACATAATTCAACCTGCCCATTAGCTTGTGGGTGATATGGGTGGTTACTCTATGTTGTACACCATATTTTTTCAAAAGATGCCTAAAATTAAAGTTTACAAAATGTGACCCCCCATCACTAATTATATCCCTAGGACATCCATATCTGCAAAAGAGGTAAGTCTCCACAAAATCAGTAACAACTTTACTGGTATTGGTCCTAGTGGCTATGGCTTCTCCCCACCTTGAGACATAGTCTACAGCCATTAAAATATACTCATATCCATTCGAATCAGGAAATGGTCCCATGAAATCAATGCCCGTAAATCAAAGATTTCAACTTCTAAAATGGATTTTAGAGGCATGTGATTTTTTCTATCAATATTTATGGATGCTTGACATGCTAAACATTTTAAATAAAAATCATGTGCATCTTTAAATAAAGTTGGACAATAAAACCCACTTTCCATTACCTAATGGGCTGTTACCTTAGCCGAATAGTGACCTCCTCCTGGGTTGGAATGGCAGAATTTAAGGATGCTGTTCTGTTCTTCTTCGGGTACGCATCTTCTAAGAATTTGATCAGCTCCTTGATAGAATAGCTCTGGTTCTTCCCAAAACTAATCTTGCATGTCCTTGAAGAACTTCTTTCTCTCATTGTAGCTCCATCCTGAAGGGACTCTTCCTGTCACCAAAAAATTGACAATGTTTGCAAACCATGGCACATTTCCTGTCTGGATGGCCAGAATTTGCTCATCCGTAGATGCTTCATGGATAAGTGAGGAGTTATTTACTTTGATCCTAGAAAGATGATCAGCAACATAATTTTCACAGCCCTTTTTATCTTTAATTTCTATGTCAAATTCCTGTAAAAATAAAATCCATCGGATGAGCCTAGGTTAAGCTTCCTTTTTAGACACAAGATATTGTAATGTCGGATGATCAGTGTAAACTATTATTTTACTACAAAGCAAATAAGGTCGAAATTTTTGTAAAGCAAAATTACAGCTAGCATAATATATGGCCACAGGTTTCTTCTCTTTCCTCTGTCCTAAGACTGCCCCTACAACAAAATCCGAGGCATCACACAAGTTCTCTTTCCTATTTCCAAGTTCCTCTTTCCTCTTTCCTCTCTCCAAGTTCCTCTTTTGTAGGCTCTTTCCTCTTTCCTCTCTCCAAGTTCGATTCATCACTATCCCTATCTCTACCTCTATGTCTAGCTCTATCTCTATCTCTATCTTTATCTCTATCTCTATTTCTGTTGCTATCTCTCTCTATCTCCATCTCTATTCCTATCTCCATCTCTATCTCAATCTCTATCTCTATCTCTATCTCTATCTCTATTGCTATCTCTATCTCTATCTCTATCTCTATCTCTATCTCTATCTCAATCTCTGTCTTTATTTCTATCTATCTTTATCGCTATCCCTATCATTATCTTTATATCTTTTTCTGTCTCTATCTCCATCTCTATCTCTTCTGCTATCTCGATGTCAATTTAACCTCTATCTCTATCTCTATCTCTGAATTTTTTACTTTATCTCTATCTCTATATGTATCTTAATCTCTATATCTATCTCTATCTCCTTTTCTATCTTTATATCACTATCTATTTCTATTATTATCTCCATCTCTATCTCTATCTCTATCTCTATCTATATCTCTATATCTATCTCTATATCTATCTTTATCTCTATCTCTGTCTCTATCTCTATCTGATGTCGGACATCGTCAAGACGTCGTCCGATCGACACTGATGGTAGCCGCTCGGTATCAAGTCAGGATCTCGAACGGACAACGACGATCTGCGTCGTCCGAAAATGCAAATGGACAGGTATAAATGATGACGCAAATGCGAGAAATCCTATGTATAGTACGTGCGAGTGCCGAGTTGCGGTGTTGCCGTTCTAGAGATTGACGGGATTGCTATTGATGAGGTCAGACGGACCACCCGAACCTCGCCCGAGAGGGTCGAGGGGGAGTACGTTGCCAAACTGGAATATCCTGCTAGTATGCTCACACTCGTTGGGCTCGCCCGACTCGTACCAGCCACGGTAAAACTTTGTGGCAATAATTCTGGAGAAAGCAGCAAAGCCGATGACGCAAGGGTTTGACTGTGCGGGCGCGACGTGAGGCGATGGAGCGGCGGCGGCAGGGTGGTTGACAACGGGCTGGGCACCAAACAGAGGTCAGGCGCGGTGTCGAGCGGCGTGGAGCGCAGGGGGGGCGGGCACGGCACTGAGCGGTGTGGCGCGCAGGCTGGCGCGGTGCATGACGGGCACAACGCACGGCGATCACGATGCACTGGCGGTCATAGTGCGCTAGCGGGCGTGGCGTGCGGGTGGTATGGTGCGCGGAGCGTAGCGCGGGCAGTGACTTGGCGTCGCGGCTGCGGCCACACAGGCACAACATGCCTCACACGACGCAAGGCCGGGCGGCAGTTGAGGTAGACGGCGGCGGTGAGTGGTCAACTCCGGATGTCGGCAAGGCAGACCGGGTGGGTGAGACCGGCTGGCGTCGGAGGAGGACGGCGTCGACGAGCCGGCGACTCCGGACGTCAGTGCGGGAAGCCGGACGGCGAATCCAGCTGGCGGCGGTGGAACGGGGCGGCGATGGCGCGCGGTCGTCGTGGGCTGCGGCGAGGCGGCTGGACAGGTCAAGGCAGGCGAGCAGTAGTGGGACAGGACGGCGACGCCGAGTGGGTGAAGTGGTTGTGGCGTGGTCGACCGGGCGGGCAAAAGTCGACCGAGCGTTGGTGGAGCACGACGGCGGTGACGCTGACGCCGAAAATGGCCGGGATCGACGACTCGTATTACGTCACAATTAAGCATGAATGCGAGTTCTATTCTGACAATGAGTGCACCTTTAAAATTCTCAAGAACGACGAGGACGGTCCGATGGTGGGGCGAGGGGTACAGTAAATCCTAAGGAAAACGAACAGGTCCGGGTCGACTCCAAGTGACCGTGGAACCTACACAACCGAGCACGACGAGGGGGCATCTAACGGCCCTAAGAAGTTCACCCACGATGCCAATGATCGGGTCGTCAATCTCAAAGAAATCCTATCCCTCGACAAAGATGGCTAGCCTATCCGAATTATATCGATGAGGAAGCGACAGCGG
The DNA here is from genome assembly GCF_029677425.1 of Wolffia australiana. Taxonomy (NCBI): domain Eukaryota; kingdom Viridiplantae; phylum Streptophyta; class Magnoliopsida; order Alismatales; family Araceae; genus Wolffia; species Wolffia australiana. The sequence continues at coordinate 9,057,011 of NC_135850.1, read as the reverse complement.
AATCGATAGAGGACGACAGTACTGAAGGAAATAATGATACTGATAAAGAGGGGAGGGAGCGGGAAGGAACTTGGTCACGCTCCATCGACGACGAACAATCCTGAGAACACCTGAATCGGGACCACGAGCCGATCGGTAGTTGTGTCAGGTGAAGTCTCCACGAGGTTGGCTAAGCTCCGTTAGCAATGATTGACCGAGGGATTGCCGGAGGGGAGCTCAATAGCCAGAACGGCGGTTGACGTCAAGAACTATCACCACGAGGCTCCGCAGCCGGTAGATGAGTAGCACCGTTGACGACCAAGGGGGCCCTGAGTGGTCAACTGGTCGCAGGAGGGACGGGGCTGGTGCACCGAGGGGGGGGGAGACCGGATGGCCGCTCTGACCGCACAGCGGGCACTTAGGCGTGCGTGCGTGATCGCCCGCGATGGGAAACGACACCCAGAGGCGGGCGTGCCACGGGGAGACCGGGCCTCCACTCTGATCACGCAGTGGGCACTTGGGCGCGCGCGCGTGACTGCCCGCGATGGACAACGACGCCCAGTGGCAGGTGTGCGGTGAGAAGAGGGGTGCGATCCCTCGGCTCGGGCAACGCCTGTTGAACGAGGCGAGCGGGAAGCTACTCTAGACAATAGGGCTGCACGAGCCGGAGGCACCAATGAAACAGGGGGAATCGATGGCACCAGCAACATCCAGGTACGGAGGTTGGTCGAGAGGGCAGAGGTCGATTGAGCACGATTTTGCAGTCCCAAAACAGGCCCTCCTCGTAGGGTGGATCATAGCAGCGAGAGGGACAGAGTCGTTCGTGTACCGGCGGCGTCGCCTTGCAACAACTCCAGAGCTCGCTAGGTGAGAGGTGGGAGGCGAATAGACTTCTGTAGGCTGGTCGAGAGGTGGAAGACGATGTCCTTCTAAATTTGACTCTAAAGCACAAAAACAAACAACGCAATGCAACAAACAACACAATATCTTTCTTTCTCAAAGGATCTAAGTTGCCCTTGGGCATGCCTTCCCCTTATATAGGGGGGGGGGAGGGGAAGGGTGCCAAGAACCCAGACATAGAGGAGGAGTCCGTCGCATGACGTGGCCCTCCTCTTTACATGTAATTTAAGAGAGACGGGACGTGAAAGAACGGACGAGGCCCAACGCACGGCCCTATCCGGTTGTTTATTACAATTAAGCAAATGATAAAAGAACTTACGACGAATACTAGAACTCGGGGTCGCGTACATCGGCACGAGCGGCTCGGAGAGGTCGAACGCGTCCCGTGGCAGTGTCGGTGTCGTCGCGATGGTCCCCCATCACTATCTCTATCTCTATCTCTATCTCTATGTCTATCTCTATCGCTATGTCTTTTTCTATCTCCATCTCTATCTCTATCTCCATCTCACTCTGTATCTCTATCGCTATCTATATCCCTATCTCTATCTCTATCCTTATCTCTACAACTATCTCTAGCTCTATCTCCATATATATCATTATCTCTATCTCTATCTCTGTCTCGATCTCTATCTTCATCGCTGTCTCTCTTTCTACCGCTATCTCTATCTCTATCTCTATCTCTCTCTATCTCTATCTCTTTTCCTATCTCTATCTTCATCTCTACCTCCATCTCTATATCCATCTCTAGCTCTATCTCCATATCTATCTTTATCTCTATCTCTATCTCTATCTCTATCTCTATCTCTATCTATATCTCTATCTCTATCTCTATCGCTATCTCTATCTGAATCTCTATCCCTATCTCTACTTCTATCTCTATTGCTATCTCCATTGCTATCTCCATCTCTATCCCTATCTCTAGCTCTATCTCTATCTCTATCTCTCTCTCTATCTTTACCCTTATCTCTATCTCTATCTCTATCTCAATTTCTGTCTTTATCTCTATCTCTATCTTTATCGCTATCCCTGTCGGTATCTCTATATCTTTTTCTGTCTCTATCTCCATCTCTATCTCTTTTGCTATCTCGATGTCCATTTAATCTCTATCTCTATCTCTATCTCTTTATTATTTACTTTATCTCTATCTCTATCTGTATCTTTATCTCTATATCTATCACTATCTCTATTTTTATCGCCATCTCTGTATCTATTTCTATCACTATCTACATTTATATCTCTATCTCTATCTCTATCTGTATCTCTATCTATATCTCTCTCTCAATCTCTATCTCTATTTCTATATCTATCGCTATCTCTATCTGTATCTCTATCTCTATCTCTCTCTCTATCTCTATCTCTATCTCTATCTGTTTTTCTAACTCTATCTCTATCTCTATATCCATCTCTATCGCCATCTCTATCTCTATCTCCATCTCTATCTTTATCTCTATCTCTATCTCTATCGCTATCTCTATCTCTATCTCTATCTCTATCTCTATCTCTATCTCAATCTCTATCTCTATCTCTATCTCTATCTCTATCCTATCTCTATCCTATCTCTATCACTATCTCTATCTCTATCCCTACTTCTATCTCCAGCGCTATCTCTATCTCTATCTTTATCTCTATCCCTATCTCTACCTCTATCTCTATCTATATCTCTATCTTTATCTCTGTCTCTATCTTGATCTCAATCTGTATCAGTATCTCTATCTCAATCTATACCCTTATCTTTATCACTATCTCTATCTCTATCCGTATCTCTATCTCTATCCCTTTCTCTACATCTATCTCTATCTATGTCTCTATCTTTATCCCTATCTTTATCTCTATCTCGATCTAAATATATCTCTCTACCGCTATCTCTAATGCTGTCTCTATCTCTATCTCTACTACTATCTCTATCTCTATCTCTAATTTGATTTCTATCTCTTTCTTTATCCTTATCTCTACCTCTAATCTTTATATTTATCTCTCTCTTCATTATCTCTATGAAAATCTCTATCTCTATCTATATGTCTATCTCTATCTATATCTATATCCCTATCTCTGTCTCTATGTGTATCTCTATCTCTGTCTCTATCTGTATCTCTATCTCTATATGTGTATTTATCTCTTTCTCCATCTCTATCTCTGTCTCTTTGTCTATCTCTATCTCTATCTCTATATGTATATTTATCTCTTCCTCCATCTCTATCTATATCTCTTTCTCTATCTCTATCTCTATCTCTATCTCGATCTCTATCTCTATCTCTATCTCTATCTCTATCTCTATCTCTATCTTTATATCTATTTCCATCTTTATCTCTATCTCTATCTCTATCTCTATTTCTATCTCTATCTCTATCTCTATCTCTATCTCTATTTCTATCTCTATCTCTATCTCTATCTCTATCTCTATCTCTATCTCTATCTCTATTTCAATCTCTAACTCTATATCTATGTCAATCGCTATCTCTATGTCTATAGATATCTTTATCTCTATCTCTATCTCTATCTTTATCTTAACCTCTATCCATATCTCTATCTATATCTATATCTCTATTTACATATCTATCTCTATCTCTATCTATATCTTTATCTAAATCTCCATCTCTATCTCTATCTCTATCTCTATCTCAATATCTATCTCAATATTTATCTCTATCTCTATTTCTGTCTCTATCTCTAACTCTATCTTTATGTCTTTCTCTATCTTTATCTCTATCTCTGTTTCTATATCTATCTTCATCTCTATCCCTATCTCTTTCGCTACTATTACCTTCTTTTATATCTCTATCTCCATCTCTATTTCTATCTCTATATTTATCTCCATCTCCGTCTCTACCTCTACCTCTATCTCTATCTCTATTTCTATGACCATCTCTATCTCTATCTCTATCTCCATCTCTATCTTTTTGTCTATCTCTATTGTAATCTGTCTCTATCTCTATCTCTATTTCTATCTCTCTTTCTCTAGTTATAACTATATCTGTATCTTTATGTCTATCTCTATCTCTATCGCTTTCTCTATCTCTATTTGTGTCTGTATCTTTAACTCTGTATCAGTCTTCATCTATACCTCTATCTCTATCATTATGTCAATCTCTATCATTATCTCTATCTCCATCTCTATCTCTATCTCTATCTCTCTCTTTCTATCTATATCTCTTTAACTACCCGTATTTCTGTCTCTATCTCTTTTATCTATCGCAATCTCTATTACCCTCTCAATCTCTATCTCTTTATCATTTTTTATCTCTATCTCTGTCTCTGTCTGTATCTCTACCTCTATCTCCATTTCTATCTCTATCGCAATCTTTATCTCTATCTCTTTCTCTATCTCTATCTGTATTTCTATCTCTATCTCTATCTCTATCTCTATCTCCATCTCTATCTCTATCTCTATCTCCATCTCAATATTTATCTGAATCTCTATCTCTATCTCTATCTCAACATCTATTTGTATCTCTATCGCTATCTCTATTTCCATCTTGATCTCTATCTCCAACTGTATCTCTATCTCTAATCTGTATCTCCATCACTATCTCTATCTCTATCTCTATCTCTATCTCTATCCTATCTCTATCTCTATCTCTATATCTATCTCTATCTCTATCTCTATCTCTATCTCTATCTCTACCTCTATCTCTATCTCTATCTCTTTCTCTATCTCTATCTCTATCATTATCTATGTCTGTATCTCTATCTCTTTCTCTATCTCTATCTCTTTCTCTATCTCTATCTATATCTCTGTCTCTATCTTTATCTCTTTCTCTATCGTTATCTCTATCCCTATCGCTATCTCTATCTCTATCTATATCTCTGTCTCTATCTTTATCTCTTTCTCTATCGTTATCTCTATCCCTATCGCTATCTCTATCTCTATTTCTGTCTCTATCTCTGTCTGTATATCTATCTCTATCTTTTTCCTCGATCTCTATCTCTATCTCTATCTCTATCTCTATCTCTATCTCTATCTCCATCTCTATCTCTATCTCTATCTCCATCTTGATATTTATCTGAATCTCTATCGCTATATCTATCTCTATCTCTTCCTCGATCTCTATCTCTATCTCTATCTCTATATCAATCTCTATCTCTATATCTATCTCTATCTCTATCTCTATCTCTCTCTCTGTCTCTACCTCTCTCCCTATCTCTAGCTCTATCTCTATCGCTATCTACATCTCTATCTCTATCTCTATCTCTATCTCTATCTCTATCTCTATCTCTATCTCTCTCTCTATCTCTATCTCTGTCTCCCTCTCTATCTTTATCTCTATCTCCATCTCTATCTCTATCTCTTTTTCTATCTCTATCTCTTTGTTATTTCTATCTCCATCTCTATCTCTATCTCCATCTGTGACTGTATCTCAATCTCTATCTCTATCTTTGGCTTTACCTGAATCTCTATCCGTAGCTATATCAATATGTCAATCTCCATCTCAATTTCTCTCTCTATCTCTATTTCTATTTCTATCCCTATCCATATCTCTATCTCTATCTTGATCTCCATCTCTATCTCTATCTTTATCTCTATATTTAGCCCTATATATATATGTGTCTCTATCTCTATCTCTATCTCTATCTCTATCTCTATCTCAATCTCTGTCTCGATATTTACTATATCTCTATCTGAATCTCTATCTCTATCTTTATCTCTGTATCTATTTCAATCACTATCTCCATCTATATCTCTATCTCTATCTCTATCTATATCTCAATCTCTATTTCTATCTCTATCTCTATCTCTATCACTATCTCTATCTCTTTTTCTATCTCTATCACTATCTCTATCTCTTTTTCTATCTCTGTCTCTATCTCTATCTCCATATCTATCTCCGTATCTATCTCCATCTCTATTTGTATCTCTATCTCTATCTATACCCCTATCTCTATCTCTATCCTTATCTATACCACTATCTCTATCGCTATCTCTATCGCTATCTCTATCTCTATCTCTATCTCTTTCTCTATCTTTATCTCTATCTCTATCACCATTTGTATCTCTATCTATATCGCTATCTTTACCACTATCTCTTTCTGTATCTCTATCTCTTTCTCTATCTATATCTCTATCTCTATCTCTATCTCTATCTCTGTCTCTATCGCTATCTCTATCTCTATCTCTATCTCTATCTCTATCTCTATCTCTATCTCTATTTCTATCTCTATCTCTATCTCTATCTCTATCTCTATCTCTATCTCTATCTCTATCTCTAGCTCTATCTCTATCTCTATCTCTATCTCTATCTCTATCTCTATCTCTATCGCTATCTCTATCTATATCTCTATCTCTTTCTCTATCTCTATCTCTATCTTTATCTCTATCTCTATCACCATTTGTAGCTCTATCTGTATCGCTATCTTGACCACTATCTCTTTCTGTATCGCTATCTCTTTCTCTATCTCTATCTCTATCTCTATCTCTATCTCTATCTCTATCTCTATCTCTATCTCTATCTATATCTCTATCTCTATCTCTATCTCTATCTCTGTCTCTGTATTTATATCTATCCGTATCGCTATATCTATATCTATTTCTGTCTGTATCTCTATCGCTATCTCTATCTCAATTTAACGTCTACCTCTATCTCTATCTCTTTATTTTTTACTTTATCTCTATCTCTATGTGTATCTTGGTGTCTATATCTATCTCTATCTTCTTTTCTATCTCTATTTATGTATCTACTTCTATTATTATCTCCGTCTCTAGCTCCCTCTCTATCTCTATCTCTATCTCTATCTCTATTTCTATCTATATCGCTATCTTTATCTCTATCTCTATCTCTATCGCTATCTCTATCTCCATCTCTATCTCTAGGTCTATCCCTATCTCTATCACTATCTCTATCTCTATCTTTATCTCTATCTCTATCTCTATCTCTATCTCTGTCTCTATCTCTATCTGTATCTCTATCTCTATCTCTATCTCTATCTCTATCTCTATCTCTATCTCTATCTCTAACTCTATCTCTATCCCTATCTCTATCTCTATTTCTATTTCTATCTATATCTCTATTTCTATTTCTATCTCTATCTCTGTCTCTATGTCTATCTCTATTTTTATCTCTATCTCTATCTCTATTTTGACCTCTATCTGTATTTGTATCTCTATCTCTATCTCTATCTATACCCTTATCTTTATCTATATCTCTATCTCTATCTCTATCTCTGTATATATATCTATCTCTATCTCTATCGCTATCTCTATCTCTATCTCTATCTTTATCATATTCTCTATCTCTATCTCTATATATATATCTATATCTCTTTTTACATATCTATCTCTGTCTCTATCTATATCTTTATCTCAATCTCTATATATATCTATATCTCTATTTACAAATCTGTCTCTATCTATATCTATATCTTTATCTCAATCTCCCTATCTATCTCTATTTCTATCTCAATATCTGATGCCGGACAACGTCGAGGACGAGGCCCAACTGTCACCTAGTATCGGACTCGGTGTCGTGATCGTCGGTGCGCGACGTTTCCGCAGCAGTGTCATCGGCACGAGGAGTACTACGTGGATGACCTACAATGAGATGCTCTGGATAAGGGTGTCGTACATGCAGCTGCTGGCGAACAGTGAGTCACCGACGTCCGGGGGTCGACAGGGTCGCCCGGGGACGTGTAGGTGGACCTTCTGATCCTCGTCCAGATGGACGAGGTAGCTATGGCGCCGAACGGGAAAACTCCTGCCGGAGATTGGTCGCACGTGGCGGGCGAACCGACTCATCCCAAACCAGGAGAGACACTCAATAGCACGTGATTTTTCACTCGCCTGACTCGCTCACCTACGTCTAACATGAGCGCAGTGGAGACAATCGAAAGCGCACTGTAGGAAATAAAAGACAGGCAGGGAAGGACGGCGTACCGGATTGACGGCCGAATAGATTCTGCAGGGACTTGGAAAATCGGAGATAATCTTGGCGTCGAGACGCGTCTCCAGCGAAGAGCCACGAGAAGGGCCTGGCGACACAATGGGCACGGCACGGTGTTGCGGCACGGAAGCTCCGCGCAAGGCGCGATGGTAAGTGTAGCGCGCGCGGCTGCAGTAGCGGGGCTAGGTGCGCGGCCTAGGTGATGTGCACGGCACAAGGGAGGCGTGACAAGGGCTAGGGGGCCCGATGGAGACGCGCGGAGGCGCCTGCAGCGGTTGCAGCCCGGGTAGCGACGGCGTGCGAACAGCAAACCTGTCGACGACTCAGGATGCAACGCGGAGCGGTGGCCTCAACAGAAGGGCAACGATGCGGTGACAGTGGCACTCCGTAGGATAGCAGGACATTGCAAGCGGTGTCGAGGGCGCTACGAGCGGGCGCTGGCACACCAATGTTTTGGAGGGGCTCAGGCAACGCACAAGGTGGGCAGCAGGGGACTGTCGCCCCATCGAATTGCCCGTGCACGGGGCGGTCTCGGTGCAACAATGAAGCGGGCCGCGGCGACTGGTGCAATCGTAGCGGTGAATTTGCTGGCAGGTCAGGAAGCAGCGAGTCGGTTGGGATGCTCTATGAGGACGTTCTATCAGCAGCGCAACACAACGAGTTTGAGGTGCAACTGCACGACGCCGGCTTGGCGAAGTGGCTGCACGGGCGGCGAGTCCGCACCACGTGAGGCAGTGTCTCGACGCTTGGGGGTTGCGACAGCAGTGGCGGCTCACGGCCGCGGGTGCTAGGGCAGCAGAGACCGGTGAATCGCCCTCCCTCTTCTCCGTCCTTCTCTACGTTGTCCCTGGGGCATCTCATTTTGTCCTCTCTTCCACGTTCCTTCTTCTTCTTCCAAGGCAGGGTCGTAACCCTAGAACTCACGTAGCAGCTTCTTCATTTCAAAACAAACAAGGGACAACGATTCTGAAAATTCAACAAAGGGTTCTGTCCGTTTAGGGCAACCTTGCTTCCCTTATATAGGGGGGGAGTAGGGTTGGCCCATTAAACCCAAAACAACAAAACAAAGGAAAACAAAACAAAGGAAATGAAAATGACTTAGAGAAAAGCAAAAGGAACGATGGCAGGGGGGGAGGGGAGATCCTTATAGGATGAACCTCCCTCCTTACACGCGACCATGAGGAGTTAGAAAACGATGAATGACGAAGACTAAAGCAAAATAACGAGCAAAACAAAGACGTAAAGATAACGATACTGTGTCCATTACCCGGGATATTTGAATCCGGGCATGCGTACCGTCGCCTTGGCTTGCCGAGCGGACTGAACGCGAACGGGCGGTGCTGTCGAGGGCGACGGTGACGTCTCCGAAGATGTATCTGGGGCTTGGGCGGGTGCCGTCGGGGACGATGGTGACGTCTCCAAATACGTTTCTGGGGTTGCTGGTGGGGTTGCGCCATCAATCCTCCCGGGGTCGGAAGAACTCGGCTCCGGTGAGATAGGGGCATCGAAAGGCAGCGGCTGGATTAGATCCGATCAAAGGTGGCAGAGTTCGGCCTCTGAAATCCACGTGTCGTCTGCGGTGGTTCATCCCAGCCATTGTACCATGAACCTCCTCGAGACCTCGTTCCCTGCATAGTCAATTATCTCCTGTAGTACACAGTCGATAATCTCGTGCCAATCGGGTGAAACAAATGGGGGAGTGGTCGCGGCAAGCTCACTCACACTGAATGGGTCTAGAGAGGCCTGGGGGTGGGGGTGAGAAGGGGTCCGGTACGGATCCAAGTCTGCCACGTTGAACGTGGAGCTTATTCCCCACGTAGAAGGAATATCGACGATAGAGGCATTTTTGCCCACCCTTCGGAGGATCGAGAACGGGCCGGCACTACGAGCATGTAGCTTTGTAGCCGTCCCGGGAGAGTATCTCTCCGGTCTAAGTCTAACCATCACTAGGTCTCCCACATCGAAGACTCGGGGTTGGCGGTGCAAGTCGACAGACTGCTTGTACAATGCATTTTGGCTCATGATCCTATCATGAATATGCAGATGCAATGCAGAAATATGCTGGGCGAATACAATGCCATCCTCGAATACCCTAACATGCGGGTCAACAGGTGCTAAGTCTAGAGGGCGACGAGGGGCTTGGCCATAGATGATCTCAAACGGGCTCAACCTGGTGGTGCGGTTCACGGAGGATTTGTACGCGAACTCAGAGCGAGGATGATCAAATCCCAAGTCGCGAGGTGTTTGTCCACTAAAGAACGTAGTAAGTTGCCCAAGCTACGATTGACGACCTCTGTTTGACCGTCGGTCTGCGGATGGTACGCAGTCGAGAACTTGAGCCCTGTGCGGAGGAGACTCCATAAGGTCTTCCAGAAGTAGCTCGTGAAGCGGACGTCTTGATCGGACACGATCAAAGATGGCAGTCCATGGAGGCGCACAATTTCTCGGAAGAACAGTTGTGCGACCTTCGTGGCGTCCGACGTCTTCGCGTAGGGCACGAAGTGCGCCATCTTCGAGAACCTGTCAACGACGACCATGACGGAATCGTGTCGTCGTGCTGTCCAGGGCAGTCCTAGGATGAAGTCCATGCTAACATCATCCCAGGGACGCTTGGGCGTCGGTAACAGGGTGTATAACCCGGCGCTCTTCTTGACCTGTTTGGCCAAGGCACATACGCGGCATTGGGCAGCGATGTTGCCGACGTCGCGTTTCAGCAACGGCCAATAGAATTGGTATTCTATGGCAGAGATGGTCTTGTCACGTCCAAAGTGACCGCTAAGACCACCGGCGTGACATTCCCATGTGAGGAAGTCACGTAGTGACGTGCGGGGCACGCAGAGTCTGTTCTGATAGAACAGGTAGTCGTCCGTAATGACATAGTCCTTGTAATCGCGGGACGGTCCCTATCGAGCTCGTGCGATAATCGGCCCGAAGTTGGGGCAGCTGTCGTATCCATCTCTAATGGTCTCAAACCCGAGGACTTTCACCCTCATAATGTTGAGCACATGGGCTCATCGGCTAAGTGCGTCAGCGACGACGTTGTCCTTGCCCCTCTTGTGCTTGATGTCAAAGGAATAGTCCTGCAAGTACTCGATCCATCTCGCGTGCCGGTCGCTCAACTTCTGCTGGGAGTGCAGGTATTTGAGCGCCTCGTTATCAGAGAAAAGTACGAACTCCTTGGAGAGGAGATAGTGTCGCTAGTGGCGTAGTGCTTGAACGACTGCGTAGAACTCCTTTTCGTACGTCGAGTAGCGTAGTCTCGCGTCGTTCAGCTTCTCGCTGAAAAACTCAACGGGGTGACCCTCTTGGCTGAGGACACCTCCGATCCCGACGCCCGAGGCATCGCAGGTAACCTAGAACACCTTCCTGAAGTCGGGTAGGCGGAGGACAGGCACCTGCGTCATCAAGAGCTTCACTAGTTCTCTATCTTAATCTCTATCTCTATCTCTAGTTCTATCGCTATTCCTATCTCTATGTTTATGTCTTTCTCCATATTTATCTCTATCTCTAACTGTATCTCTAACTTTATATTTATCTCTATCTCTATCTCTATAACTATCTATATTTCTGTCTTTATCTATATGAATGTCTGTATCTCTTTCTCTACATCTATCTGTGTCTCTCTGTCCTTTTCTCTATCTCTATCTCTATCTCGTATGAGCACAAATTGTGCTATTTTTTACTAGTTCGTCGTGTTAGTATTTGAACTAATCAACATTAAAAATCAACCTCACAGCCTTAGGGAGAGTAAGGTGTCGAACGACAAGGAGCACATAATGTAGTAGTAATCCCTTTGCAATTTATGTTATTTTATCAGATCTCTGTAATATGATCTAACAATTAATTCAAAGATCTTCAGTAAAACTCTGTAAAATATTGTTCAGTTAATCAGTTTATCAGAAACTCGAGCCGATAAATTTATTTTACAGAAATCTTAACTAACTTCTTCTAGTTCCTTCTGCAGAAGATTAGATCTTAGAAAATCTGATCTTCAGAAAATGCTGAAGGGCCTTCAGCCGCGTTCAGTTAGAAGCTCTCACTTGTATCTGTTCCTTCTTTATAGGCCTAGTGCTGTAATTTGGGGCGAGAGCAGGCTGCACGCGGGCTTGCGCGCAGTGATGTCTGCAAATAATGGTAAATATGGAATTAATGTATGCAAATAATGCTTTGATTACTGGAAAATCCGTGATTATTTTATGACATAATTAAAGTCATCAAATACCCCCCAACTTGGATCATTACTAGTTCCTTAGTAATGAAACGCGAGTAAGAATAATTGATGATCACTAGTTGACTCCTCATTTTTTATAGTTTTGATTCTTTTTCTCATCAAGGAATGTCTTTGCCAATTGAACATGGTCAGCTTAGGGAAATTCCCGAAGATCTATGTCAGCCTTTACCCAAAACTAAGTGCACTTATGATCTACAAATTACATATAGGTAAGTACATATTATATGAGGTAAGGTCGAGGTAACACCCCAAGCGCATTACTGAACAAGGCGTGGAGAGTGGTGCTAATGCTGGCTCAGTACTAATGGCTATAATACAATTGGCTCAAACACATGGGAGACAGCTTTTCCACCTTTTTTTTTCGTTCACATTTGCTGCATGTTGGTCATATTTGATGACAATGAACTTTGCTTTCTAAGATTCAAGCTTTAAGCTTGTAGTACTTGACGCAGCTTCTTTGCTTTGCATTTAGTGGTGCTTATCCACTACCCATGTGCTGTCCTTAGTAGATCGGCAGCTTATTCCCCCGAAAAGGTTTTGTATCCCTCTTGGTTCAGGGAGCTTCACTCACATCAATAAGTAACAATGCCTTTGAGCCAATACTAGCCCTACCCTCCACTAAAGCTAAAGGTTTCATGCATGTAAGTGTTAACTCAACCTGAAGTGGGTTACAAGATGAGAGAAGTATGATGCTAAGACTTGTGAAATTCAGCTAATATGAACATCCGTGCACTTAGCTAGGCTTAATTCATCTCGGGTATCCTTGGCTGGCAAGTCTTTCAACTCCACTCATCCTTGAAAAGGATTGGAATGCCATATCTATCATTGTTTGAATGTCCCCTAGGATCATCAAATATCCTTGGTTTGATACAGATAAATAAAAAAATTTCCATTGATGTCGATAACCTTTTTCATGAGACTTCCCCCCCCCCTTGAAAAGATGGCATGTTACTACATGCCGGTAAGTAAAAAAAACTTAAACAAGGAGTGGAGAAAGCGAGTAAGAGAAAGCAAACCAAGGAGTGGAGATCATTGAAATGACAGAGTTCAGTCCAATTGGCGACTTGTCTAATCCATATTGTGGTTGGCTTGGGCTTGGATAGGCGATGCAGCAAACTTACCAAAGAAAACAAAAACAAAACGCAAGAGAAAGAAAACAATAAAACAGAAACTAACTTAATTATTAGATCATGCAACTATCATTAGAAGGCTTTTCTAGAGATATATTAATAGGTCCATGAAAATCCGCGTCCTGTAAATATGGCTTGAGTCTTTTTCCATTAACTGTGAAGCGTTTTTGAGATTGGGGATCTAAAATCATGACTGCTCCATTTTCAAAGACTTCTTGTACAATTAAGGGACCATCCCACCTAGTTTTCAACTTGCCAGGAAATAGTTTTAACCTCGAATTGTAAACCCAAACTTTTTGATTTTCTACAAATATCCTTCTCCTCAGACTTTTATCATGAAATGTTTTCATTTTGGCTTTATAGATTTTTGAATTCTCATAGGCTTCATTCCTGAGTTCTTCCAACTCATGCAGTTGAATGATTATTTGCTTGCCTGCTTGATCTAAAGCCAAATTGAGTTTCTTAACTGCCCACAAAGCCTTGTGTTCTAATTCTAAGGGTAGGTGGCAGGCTTTCCCAAAAATTAGTCGAAATGGGGACATTCCTAGAGGGGTTTTGTAGGCTGTCTAATAGGCCCATAATGCCTCGTCTAGTTTCTTAGACCAATCTTTCCCACTAGGGTGCACTATTTTCCGTAAGATTTTCTTGACCTCTCTATTGCACAATTCGACTTGACCATTAGCTTAGGGATGATAAGGTGTAGTGACTCGACGATGGACACCAAATTTATTTAGGAGAGTTCTAAAATTGTAATTGGTAAAGTGAGAACCTCCATCACTAACTATAGCCCTTGGACATCCATATCGATAAAAAATATTTTTTTCTATGAAATTAGTCACTACTTTGCTATCATTGGCCTTAGTAGGGAGGACTTCTACCCATTTGGACACATAATTGACCACCATCAGAATGTATTCATACCCGTGAGAGTTTGGAAAAGGTCCCATAAAGTTTATTCCCCATAAATCAAAAACTTCTACTTCTAAGATGGGTTGTAAGGGCATGCGGTCTTTCTTATTGATATTAATCGAGTCCTGGCAAGCTAAACAATTATTGTAAAACTTATGTGCATCTTGAAATAAACTAGGCCAGAAAAATATCGATTCTACTATTTTATGATCTGTTACCTTAGCCGAGTAGTGCCCTCCTCCTGGTTTTGCGTGATAGAATTCTAATATACTCTTTTGCTCATCTTCGGGTACACACCTCCTCAATATTTGATCTATCCCTTGGTGGAATAATTCTGGGTCCTCCCAAAAGTAAAATCTGCTGTCCTTCAAAAGTTTCTTTCTTTCATTGGACGTCCATGCTGCAGGTATTTTTCCTGAAACAAGAAAATTGACAGTATGTGCGAACCAAGGAACTGGTGTTCATTGTGCTGTTAGAACATGTTCATCAGGAAAGTCATCGTTTATTAACTTAGGTGGGGTGCCATATATTCTAGATAAGTGATCTGTGACCACATTTTCACATCCTTTCATGTCCTTGATTTCTAAATCAAATTCTTGAAGTAAGAGAACCCATCTAATCAACCTAGGCTTAGCCTCCTTTGCTTATAAATATCTAATTGCTGCATTATCAGAAACCAGTAATTTTAACACCTAGAAGGTAAGATCTAAATTTTTCTAGCGCAAATATGATTGCCAGTAGTTCTTTTTCTGTAGCTGTGTAGTTCAATTGTGCATCTACTAATGTTCTGCTGGCATAATAAATGACCACTGGTTTCTTATCTATCCTTTGGCCTAAGACTGCTCCCACAGCATAGTCAGAAGCATCACACATTAATTCGAAAGGAAGGGTCCAATCAGGCTCTTGCAATATAGGTACATTCACTAATGCTTCTTTCAAAGTATAAAATGCAATATAGGTAAATTCATTATTCTTAGACGATAAAAGATTAGTAAGTGGTTTAGAAATCTTAGCAAAATCCAAAATAAATCGTCCATAGAAACCAGCGTGGCCAAGAAAACCTCTAAGGGTTTTTAGGTTGGTTGGAGGTGGAAGGCCCTGGATGATTTCGATCTTGGCCTGGTCCACTTCCAGCCCACGTTTGCTTACCATGTGGCCCAGCACCATCCCCTCCTGCACCATGAAATGAGTTTTTTCTCAACTTAGTACAAGGTTGGATTCAATACATCTTTTTAATACTTTGGTGAGATTTAGGAGGCAGTTTTCATATGTAGTTCCGAAAACGGAAAAATTGTCCATGATGATTTCTAAGCACTCTCCAACTAAATCTGAGAATAAGGCATTCATGCATCTTTGGAATGTTTCTGGGGCATTGCATAAGCCAAAAGGCATACGCCTGAAGGGGTATGTCCCTACAGGACTGGTGAAGGTTGTCTTCTCTTGATCTTCAGGATGAATGTTCACATGGTTGTATCCTGAATATTCGTCAAGAAAACAGAAGAATTAATGCCCAGATAACTTTTCCAAAATTTGATCCATGAAGGGTAGTGGGTAATGATCCTTCATGGTGGCTTTGTTGAGCCTTCTATAGTCGATGCACACTCTCCATCCGGTAGTTAACTGTTTCTGCACTTCCTCTCCTTTTTTCGTTCACTTCTAAAGTCACTCCTGACTTCTTTGGTACCATGTGAACATGATTCACCCATCTACTATCAGATATGGCATATATGATTCCAGCATTTAGTCATTTTAGTATTTCCTTCTCAAGGAACTCTCTCATGTAAGGGTTAAGCCTCCTTTGATGCTCTCTACAATGTCTAGATGCTTCCTCCAAGAATATTCTATGTTCACAAATTGAGGAGGGAATCCCTCGTATGTCATCAAACGTCCACCCTAAGGCCTTCTTATGATCTCTAAGTACCTTAAGTAGATCATCTTCTTGGTCTTGGGTAAGTGATGAAGATATGATCCCAGGTAAGGTCCTCATGGTATCTAAATATGCATTATTTGAGGGAGGATGGTAATGGTTTTACCTCTAGATCAACTTTTACTGAAGGCGTGTCTGCAACTTCATCCTTTGAATTGAACCCTTCTACACGTGATAAATACTCTTTCCTCACCTCAATCTCTCCTTCATCCTCGGTACAAAGTTTTAATTCTTCAGTGCTTCCTAAGGGGCACTTCATCATTTTTAATATATCAAATTGGATTCTTTCATTCCCAATCTTAAATTCTACAGTCCCCTTTTCCCAATCCACGATCGTCCCTGCCGTTACTAAAAATGGCCTCCCTAGAATGATAGGGGCTAAACTAATATTCCCTGAGATTTTAACATCACTGACTATGAAATCTACAGGGATTACACAATTTTCTACAGTAATCATAACTTCCGTCAATCTCCCCTTGGGTGGCCTAACCATGCCATCAGCTAGAAGCAAATCCATATGGACTTCATCTAATTCCCCAAATCCATATTCCTCGTATAGAGTTGTATGAATGATACTTATGCTGGCTCCGGTATCTAATAGAACTCTGGAGAAAGTTTTTCCTCCAATTTCACACGTGATGAACGGAGCTCCTAAATCTCTTATCTTGGTAGGAATTTCATTCAGAATGCTGGAAGCATTCTCTGAAAGCTTCACTACTTCTCTAGGTTTCCTGCTAGTGCAGGAATCCTTCAGATATTTCTTCAAGGAGGGAGCACATTTAAGCATATCTTCTATAGTCACTATCATAGTGGCCTGTTTGAAGTTTTCTAACAACCTAGTTTCATAAGCACAAACAATTTTCTTTCTATTTAAAGCAGAGGGGTAAGGAACATCTTGAGCACGAGTTGAAGGTAGAGGTTCCATCTCTTCACTACCCTGCTCATTTTCCTTCTTTGAATTCTCTGCAGAATTCTGATAAGGATCCTGAAGTTCTTTCCCACTTCTCAATTTTGAGATTGCTAGAACTTCCAGATCTGCCTGATTCATCTCTTCGTGGACAGAATGTTCTATGTGGAGTAAATTGCATGGATTAATCATAGGTTGAGTACGAAATCTACTAGATTGGCAGTTATGTTCTACTCCCTTACCTCTAGGTTCAGCAGTTCCCATTCTGAGGCTCTCTAGCAATCTTCTGGTTTGTTCTTGAGACTCCAGCATTTGCTTTGTTTGAAACTCCATCATCACCTGCATCCGCATCTCCATTTCGGCTCTCAACTTCTGATTCTGCTTTTCTATCATATCTGAAATGACAGGGGTTAGTTGATAAGCTCAATTTTAGGGCGTTTTTTACTGGTTATTTAGCAGTTCAGACGTGTGAGGTTCAGAGCTTATGCAACAAATTTATAAACCTCACGGCGTAAGGCGAGTGAGGGTCGATCCACAGGGAGCAGGAGAAAACAGTAGAAATTTCCTTCTTTATTCAATAGATATGTCACTTATCAATTTAAAATAAATATTAAACTCTGTTAAATGATCCTCGGGAAAATCACAGAATTCCTCTTTAATTCCCAGTTTAGTCGAAAGATTTAACTGCTATTGCTCTGATTAAGTTAAGGATTTAACTTAATAGAGGCTGTCTACAGAGGAGTTCTCTGTAGACAGTACCCTTGCCCCCAAGGGCAAGGGATCAAACACCTTGCGTGCAGGGTACCTGCGCGCAAGGTGTTTGCGTGCAGCGGCGCTGTCGCGCGCGGCGTGGCTGCGCGCGACGCTGCTGCCTTGTGGCGCGTGCAGCAGCGCGCTGTTGCGTCTTGGCGTGGCTGCGGCGCGCGACGCTGCCGGCGGCGCTGCTGCGTGTAGCGGCGTTGTCGCGGGCGTGGCTGCGCGCGACGCTGCTGCGTCGGCGCTGCTGCGTGCAGCGGTACTGTCGCCGCGTGGCGTGGCTGCGGCGCGGCGCTGCTGCGTGTAGCGCAGCGGCTGCTGCGCGCGTGGCTGCGCGCGGCCGCCGCTGCGCCTTGCGGCGCATGCTGCACGCTGGCGCGGCGCGCGCGGCGCTGTGGCGGCGCGTTGCGCGGCTGGCGGTGTTGCTGCGCTTGGCGCGGCTGCTGCGCCAAAGGGATTTTTTGGGGAAGTTTGGGAGGATGATCAGAACAAGAAAGAAACAAAATTCAACTGAAATCAAATCTAAAATGAAACATTCCTCAGTTGGAAAACATTGGAAGATCTTGTGATTCTTCCAACCCAACCAAAATTGTCTGAGAAGAGAGGGATTACAGGGCTGAAGCTTGAGATTTCCCCACGTCGGGTGTCACGTCCTTGCGGCAAGGCGTGGTTCTTCAATCCAAGCTATCTTCAGTCTGTTCTTCCTCTCCAACTCCAAAAGCTCATCAGCTCCTGGAGGGTGCAGAAATCCTCTTCTCCAAGCCCTAGTTTCCTTAGAGAAAATTCTGAACACCCAAACTCCTCTCTCAAGAGAGTATTTATAGGTTTTCTCTTAAGTCATGCCCAGGGGCATTTTCGTAATTTTTGCCACTTCGAATTTTTGCCCACTTCTGTTGATCCTCCTCTCTTCCTTGATCTTCTTAACCTGTTTCTGAATGTTCACTAACCATAAAACGTTAAATATATTCTTTGAATCAAGTGGGGTTAGTGATTTCATAAAACAATACATATGCATGAACTTAGCATGAATTCACAAGATAATTGTAATGAATTTAAACTTGAGAACTTGATTATTTGATGACATATTTTAGAGTCATCATTAGTGCAGAAAAATCTGGTTGGGGTTGGGATCGAACCTGGTAAGGTTGCTGGGGGCTAGACTGGAATTGCTGTTTTTGCTGAAATTTATATTGAAACGGGGGCTTGCTCCCTTGGTTGAAACCTTGTCCATTATGGAAATTGGTCTTCTTCTGTCGAACCCAAGACTGTTGTTGTTGGTTGAAGGCTTTCACCTCCTCCTCCATGGCCTGGCAAGCTCCGTCTTCATGATCCCTGCTGAAACATAGAGAACAGATTTTAGCTTTAACTATTGGAGCGTTGTTGAGATAAACATTTCTGAATGTTGAAGTATGCTCATCCAATCTCTGGTTAGTCTCCTTGAGTCCTGCATGCAGCTCCACATCCTTGGCATTCACCTACAGCACTCCTACCCTTTTAGGCTGCACATTTCTCCCATTTTGATTTGCTCCAATCTCCTACAAATCAGTCTCTGCGACTCTCTCTAGAATATCAGAAGCTTCGTCTTCATATGCGGGATAGAAAGTTCCACTGGTGGCCAAGTTCACCTTATTTTTCATGAAATCTTATAGAGATTTATAAAAGATTTGGGCCAATTGACAATTTTCAATTCCATTATGAGGACATTTCCTCATCAGGTCATTGTATCTCTCCCAGGCTGCGCTAAAAGCTTTGCCTTCATGGGGGTGGAAACTGTGAATCTCCCTTCTATAGAAATGCGTTTTAGAGAGAGGGTAAAATTTTTGTAGAAACTTTCCTTGCATTTCATCCCAGGAATTGAATGTAATTCCTAAGTTACGATACCAAGCAAAGGCTTTATCTTTTAAGGTTAGAGGAAAATACTTCATCTTTAATATCTCTGTAGATAATCCTGGCACATTTTGTGAAGAACACCTAATATGAAAATCATCTAAGAATTCCAGGGGATTTTGTGCAGAATGACCATTAAACTCAGGTAAAGACTGTATTAATGCATTATCATACCTGAACATTATACCCTCACCTATGTTTAGGTTCACATCGGTCTGCCTCAAACTTCCTGAGGGAGTTGATCTGTCCAACATGGTTCTTCTTCTATCCTGATGTTGGCGTCCCTCTTCTGCCATGCTTTGATGATGGTTATCTTGTTGTGTGACTGAAGATTCTAGAGTGGAGTCGCTTGGCTGTGTAACATCCTCTTCGATTCTCCAACAAGCTTAGGATCTTGTCACTACCATAGACCTCAAAAAACTGTTAGAAATACAATAAGCTGAGGAATTTTAATCATGCAGCTTTAAGAGAATATACCAATAACAACTGAAAAAGAAGACTACTACTTTTATACCGCGCTCCCCGGCAACGGCGCCAGTTGATAAGCTCAAATTGTGCTGTTTTTACTAGTTTTTTACTAATTAGTCGTGTGAGTATTTGAACCAATCAATAATAAAAATCAACCGCACAGCTTTAGGGCGAGTAAGGTGTCGAACCACAAGGAGCACGTAATGTAGTAGTAATTCCTTTACGATCTAAGTTATGTTATCAGATCTCTGTAATTTGTTCTAATAATTAATTATAAGATATTCAGTAAAACTCTGTAAAATATTGTTCAGTTAATCAGTTTATCAGGAACTCTAGCCGATAAATTTATTTTACAGAAATCTTAACTAATTTCTTCTAGTTCCTTCTGGAGAAGATTAGATTTTAGAAAATCTGATCTTCAGAAAATGCTGAAGGGCCTTTTGCTGCGTTAAGTTACAAGCTCTCGCTTGTATCTGTTCCTTTACAGGCCTACTGTTGTAATTTGGGGCGAGGGCAGGCTGCACGCGGGCTTGTGCGCAGTGATGTCTGCGTGCGGCCTAAGCTACGCGTGGGCTTGCCTGCCTCTAGCGCTGCCTTGCGCGCGGCCTCAGCTGCGCGAGCATGCCTACATGTGGTGTGGGCTTGCGCGTAGCCTGTGTGCAGTGCTAGCTTGCGCGCAGCTTGCATGCGGCGATGGCTTGCGCGCGGCCTGCGTGTGGCGCTGGTTTGCACGCGGCCTTAGCTGTGCAAGGGCTTGCCTGCATGCAGTGCTGTTGCTGGCGCTGCTTAAGCTCTCTAGTGAGCTGACGAACAGAAAGGATGGAAGATAGATGGAAATGGAGGATGGATGGAGATGGTAAGATGGAAATAGGGAAATCACAAGAACAAAGCTGAACAAGAAACTTCAGATTAACTAGAACAAACAACAATTTTAGTTGGGAAATGCTGGAAATGCACTGATTGTACTTTCCAACCCAACCTAGATTCTCTTAGAGGGAGAAGAACACACTCTCTGAAACTAGAACAATCACACCAACCTTGTGTCACGTTCCTTCCGGCGAGGTGGTGTTCATCTTGCTCTGGTTATGCCTCAGCTAGCTTCTCCTCCAAACTCTAATTCTCATTAACTCTTGGAGGGTCTGCAGAACTCTTCTTCTCCAAGCCCTAACCTGTTTAGACAGAAATTCTAGACAGGTCCAAATGACTCGTTGAAGGACTGTTTATAGGTTCCTCTCTTGTGCTTCTTGGGCCTTTTGGGCTTGTTGAGCATTTTAGGGCTTCCTCTTGTAAATTTTGCACGTCTTGCTTAATCAGGTACCTTCTTCATTAGATTTTATCTACATCTGTACTCATTGAGATGAAAGGTGAGATCTAATCCACTTGGTTCAGGGTTAGTAAATATGGAAATGATGCATGCAAATAATGGTAAATATGGAATTAATGTATGCAAATAATGCTTTGATTACTAGAAAATCCATGACATAATTAAAGTCATCAATCTTTTGCTCTATCTGTATTTCTATCTCTATCTATGTCTATATCTCTCTCTATCTCTATGACTATTGGCATCTATATCTACATCTATACCTCTTTCTCTATCCCTACCTTTATCTCTATCGCTATCTCTATCTCCATCTCTTTCTCTGCCTCTATCTCTATCTCTATCATTATCTCCTTTATAATCTCTTTCTCTATCACTATCTCTTTCTGTATCTCTATCTCTTTCTCTATCTCTATCGCTATCTCTATATCTATCTCTATCTCTATCTCTATCTCTATCTCTATCTCTATCTCTATCTCTATCTCTATCTTTATATCTACCTCCATCTTTATCTCTATCTCTATCTCTATCTCTATTTCTATCTCAATCTCTATCTCTATCTCTATCTCTATCTCTATCTCTATCTCTATCTCTATCTCAATCTTCATCGCTATCTCTATCGCTATCTCTATCTCTATCTCTATCTCTATCTCTATCTCTATCTATATCTCTATCTCTTTCTATCTCTATCTCCATCTCTTTGTCTATCTCTATCTCTATCTCTTTCGCTATCTCTATCTCTATATCTCTCTCTATCCGTATCTCTATCTCTGTCCCTATCTCTATCTCTGTCTCTATCTTTATCTCTATCACTTGTTCTGTCTCTATCTCTATCTCTATCTCTATCTCTATCTCTATCTTTATCTCTATCTCTATCTCTATCTGTATCGCAATCTCTGTCGTTATCTTTATCTCTATCTCTATCTCTATCTGTATTTCTACTCCTATCTCTATCGATATCTCTATATTTAACTCTATCTCTATCTCTATCTCTACCCTAATCTCTATCTCTATCTCTATTGCAATCTCTGTCTTTATCTCTATCTCTATCTCTATCTCTATCTCTACTTCTATCTCTATCGCTATCTTAATATTTAACTCTATCTCTATCTCTATCTCTATCTCTACCTCTATCTCTATCTCTATCTCCATCTCTATCTCTATCTCTTTCTTTATTTCTATCTCTATCTCTATCTCTATATCTATATCTAGCTCTATCTCTATCGCTATTTCTATCTCTATCTCTATCTCTATCCCTATCTTTATCTCTATCTCTATCTCTATCTCTATCTCTATCTCTGTCTCTGTCTGTATCTTATCTTTATCTCTATCTCTATCGCTATCTCTATCTCTATCTCTGTGATGCAACATGTACGGCCGGGATCGACGGCACGCGTTGCAACACTGGACGGCAAAGAACAACACACACTTTGATGAGGAATGTGGGTACACATTTATGTAGGAAACAACGAGAAGTACAGCGATAGCCAAATAGAGCGGCGCCCTGGAAGGATTCCCGTACGCGTCACGTATGATCCGACTCCCAATAACCGGATAGATCAATCGACGGACGCCGTGGTGGAGGGCATCCTCGATCCAACTACCTATCCCAGAAACGAGGAGGTGGGCAGGGAAAACAAGGGGAGCTTCTACCCCGTAACCTGGTATACGGAAAAGATGAGGGCAGGTCCGAAGGAAGAGCATGTGAGTAAATTATTGCAAGAACAAATGACGCGCGAGATGGGTTAGCAGCGTGACCTGCAGACAAGAGTTCGGTAGTCGCGGTGGTCGAAGTTGTGTCTTGTTGGACGGAGCAGGCCGGCGCGGCGAGACTGGGGACGAGCTGGGACGATCGTTCGGAGGGCTGGCACGGAGGATCCGGCAGTGGGCGTCCGACAACGTGATTGGTGAGGCGCCCCCTGAGCAGGACCGTCGGCGGCAGGAGGGCTCTGAGCGTGCACGATCAGCAGTGACGACGGGCGGGCGCGCTGAAAGTGACGTCAGCGGGCGTCAGCAACCGAGGCGCTCGACGGCGCCGAAGTGGGCGTCGAGTGGGTGCAACCGGTAGCTGGAGGCGGGCGGGCGCGTCGGGCTGCAGCGCTATCGGGCGATGGCGGTCGAGGCGTCTAGCGGTGCTGACGAGGGGGCGCCAAGCGGCGCAACCTACGGCGTGGGTTGGGAGGACGCGCTGAGTACCCGTGCTCGATGGGCGGCGGCAGTCGATGCGTTCAGGGGCGCCGAGGGAGGCGCCGAGCGGGCGTGGCTGACGGCGGAGGCGAGCAGGCGGTGGTGAGCGGCAGTTGCGAACAGCGAGGGAGGGGTGGTTGCGAGGGCAGCAGTGGGGCAAACAACGGCGCCGACGACGGCTGTAGGGGGCGCGACGGTGTCAGCAGCGGCGAGTGGCTGCGGAGCCAGCGGCCAGCGTCGGCAGCTCGCTGTAGCCCTAAAGTTCCCCCCCGTGTGTTGACAAAATTGCCCCTTCGGAAGGGCGTTTTTACCTCGCATCACCCTTTCTTAAATCCCGATCACACTGAGTTGACTCAGTGTGACTCGCCAGACTCAAATCCAGGTTGGACTGAGTTTACTCAGCGCCGGAAGAGGCCAGTCGCGCTAAGTCAACTCGATGACCACACGGCGGATCCCTGTCCCTGCGCTTAGGTCATTCGAGAGTGGCCGCGTTAGGCAGGGCAGGCGGGAGGGCACAAGGGGCCGCCGCTCCGGCAGCCCGCGGGTGGAGGGTCGAGCGGGCGGGGCTGGCAGCCTGGCAGAGGCCTCGCTTGGGCATCCGGATAAACCGGCTTACCGGCCGGACGACTGGCGATCGGTTGGCCGAGAAACCTGGTTCAGGCGTCGGTCAGCAGCGGGTGGCCGTTGTCGGACGACCGGCAATAGTTGTTGGCGACGGTGAGTGGTGACGGGCGGTCTGAACGGGCGACGGTGGTGGGGGGACATGGACAGCGACAGTGTCGTGGCAACGACACAACAGGATATGGTAGGAGGGGTCTGAACGGGCGACGGTGATGGCAGACGAGGGCAATGACGGTGACCTGCAAGCGATGGCGGCGGGCGTCCTCTTCTCTTCTCCTTCAAGGGGACTCCATTCTAGCAACTAAAACACTCAATCAACTTCAGAAAATTCTCCTCCTTCCTCTAGGGCTTCTCTTCTCCTTTTATATTGGGAGAGAGGGGACCCTAGGGGAGGCCCGTAATTAGGGACAACCCCCTAATCAGGCCGTAAACGACAGTTTTGCATACGATGGAAGGGCCAAAACACGGAGGCCCTCCCCAAACA
This sequence comes from Wolffia australiana, assembly GCF_029677425.1. Lineage (NCBI taxonomy): Eukaryota > Viridiplantae > Streptophyta > Magnoliopsida > Alismatales > Araceae > Wolffia > Wolffia australiana. The sequence goes on along the minus strand of NC_135850.1, from coordinate 9,032,432 downwards.
AAACACAACGAAAAAAGGTTCAGAAAAATGCAGAGAAAATAGGAATGGGGACACCTTCTCGTCACGCCGTGTGCTTGAACTCAAGGTTCTTCTCGTCAGCTCGAGCTTCACGACATGGCTGCTGACATGCTGGCGCAGGTTGACTTGGTGCTTCCGGTTGCGGATGGTCCCCCATCACTCTGTCTCTATCTCTATCTCTATCTCTATCGCTATCTCTTTCTGTATCTTTATTTTTTTCTCTATCTATATCTCTATTTCTATCTCTATCAGTATCTCTATTTCCATCGCTATCTCCATGTATATCTCTATATCCATCTCTATCTCTATCTCTATCTCTATCTCTAATTCTCTGTCTATCTCTATCTCTATCGCTATCTCTATCTCTATCTCTATCTATATCTCTATCTCTATCTCTATCCCTATCTCTATCTGCATCTCTATCTCTATCTCTATCTCTATCTCCATCTTTACCTCTATCTCTATCTCCATCTCTATCTCTATCTGATGCAGGACCATGTCCGAGACGAAGCCCTGCCGTCACCAAGGGTTCGTACTCGGTGACAATGGCGCGTCGGTGTGCGACGAATGCCGGGGTTCGTCGGCACGGGAGTCCTACGAAGATGAGCTAGGATGATGATGACCGGGAAGGGGTGTAGTACGCGCAGCTGCCGACGAACAAATAGAGGCCAAGGACTGGGGTCGACGGGGTCGCCCAGGGACGAGTGGGGACCTTCTGATCCTCGTCCAGAAGGACGAGGTTGCTAGGTCACCGAACGGGAATTTCCCGCCAGAAGTTGCCCGCACGCGACGGGCGAACTGACTCGTTCCCAAACCAGTACCTGACTTGTTTCTCACTCGCCTGTCTCGCTCCCCTACGTATAACCCGAGCGCGGTGGAGGCGATCGAAGATGCACTGAAAGAAATAAGAGGTGAGCGCAGGGCAGCATACCTCGTCGTTGCCGGGGACAAGAGAATCTATTGGTCGCTTGGCGATTCACTAGCAAGTCGTTCGTGGCACGACACAGGATGGTGGCAGACTACGCATTCGGACACTAACGGTGGGACCGCACGCGGGGCGCACGCGTTCGCCGCAAGGAGGCCACGGGCGCGGCCTAGGCAGTTGGGTGCGCACGGTGACGAGAGGCGCACGGAGGTAGAGTCGCCAGGCGCAGTGGGTGTCGGGAGGCGTCCGCTAATCGTACCACGGGGTGCAACCACGCGGCCTCGTTCACCAGCAAGGGCCGTGGGGCGGCAAGGCAACCGGGGGCGAGAGGTGATCTCGGGTGGCGGAACCGGGCGGTCGGGTGAAGGTCCCACGGTCGAGTCGCGGCGGTTACGGTCCGTGGCAATACCCCCGTAAGGAGCACGATTCGCCACAGGCTGGACTGCGTATTGCACCAAACAGCTTTCTGGATGAGGACGTCCTTCGAGCAGGGGTGGAACAGGTTCATGTCGAGGCGAGAGTCCCCACGCCCTGGCAAGATACGGGCAAGTGCCGGGAAGGATGATTCCCGCCAAGGGGGGTCACCACTGGCCTAAGCAACGGCGAGGGATGACCTGATCAAGGAGAGGACAGTGGAGATGGTGCGGGACGGTTCGTTCAGCAGAGAGGTCCTACAGGGGTGGCCGTTGGCGGCATCAGGCAGAACGGGCAAGCGCTAGAGGCGGGCCTGTGCACCGCGGTGCGGAAAGTTGCACTTCCGCGCGGCGCGCGAGCAAGGCGCGCGCGCGGCGGCGCGAGCAAGGCGCGCGCGCGGCGGCGCGACTGAGCACCAGAGGCGCGCGTAAACGGGTCCTGGCCTCGCCTTCTTCCTGCTATCTTCCGCTGCCTCTTCTTCTTCTCCTGGCTTAGGATCTTCTTCTCCTTCTTCTTCAGCTCACCGTAACCCTAGCTCAACGGGAAGGCAATTCTTTCAAAGAGAACGATACTTTCAAATTTCAACAACTTGAGAATTCAGGGCACCCCACCTCCCTTTATATAGAGGGGTGGTGTGAGGGCCCTTTGACCAAAATGACCCAGCCCTTATATCAGAATAACACCAAGACCTAAGGGCATGAAAACCAAGACGAGATCAAGGAAAATGATGATGAACAGGACGAGGGGGAGGGCCAATTCTCATAAGGTCGAACCTCCCTCCTTACACTTAAACGGGACACAAGAGAAGACACGACTAACGAAGATTAAAAACTTAAAACACGACGAACGAAATGAAATAAGGAAATGATAAGGTGTCCGTTACCCGGAATACTTGAATCCGGGCGAGCATACCGTCGCCTTGGCTTGCCGAGCGGGCTGAACGCGGACGGCCGGCGCTGTCGAGGGTGGCGGTGACGTCTCTGATGATGTATCCGGGGCTGGAGCTGGTGCTGACGGAAACGACAGTGACGACTCTGACGGCGTGTCTGGGGCTGCGCCATCACTAATCATCGGTATAAAGTGGCAAGGCCGATAAAGCTCCGGACGTCGTGAAGGCTGGCCGGTGACGGCTGATAAGCCAAAAATAGGGATGAAAATTACGCAAATTTTTAGCCCTTGTCATTGTGATTTTTTGGCTTATGCAATAAAATTTATAATGAAGGGTTGGGAAAGAGTTGGCTAATCCATTTGCAGCTATAGAGAAACGAAATGAAGTGGAGGATAAGTTAGAGGAAGTAGAAAAGGATGAGGATGAAGGGGTAGAGGAAAATCTGGAAAAGGAACCCAACCCCAAAACATATTGCCCACCTATCCCTTTCCTTATTGCCTTACAAGCGAAGAAAGAAAAATCGAAAGACAGCCCACTTCTTGAGTATTTGAAAGAGGCTACGGTCGAAATTCCTATTTTAGATGCGATCCAGTACATCCCTGAGTATTCCAAATTTGTGAAAAACCTGTGTACACCTCCTAGGAAGCAAAAGAGGATTCAACTTTCTGAGAATATTAGTTCAATTTTTCTGCATGAATTACCTCAAAAGCGCAAGGATCCGGGAGCACCAGGGATCAAATGCGAAATTAGGGGGGAAGTATTCACCAAAGCTTTACTTGATTCAGGAGCAAGTGTGAATATCATGACTGAGGCCCTACTTGAGACTTTTAAATTTGGTGAATTACAACCTGTAAATTTAGAATTGCAGTTAGCGGACGGATCAATTCGAAGACCGTGTGGACAGTTGGTGGATGTGGTGATGAAAGTAGAAAAGTGTTCATTTCCTTTCGATTTTATAGTAGTGGATGTAAAAATTTCAGGAAAAATTAGTCATGCACCGATTATTTTAGGATGGCCATTCCTAGCTACCGCAAGAGTGAACACAGATTGGAATGCAGGAAAAATTAAATTGCGCATGGGAAAAGAAGAGGTTGAGTTACCAATTGATAAGCCGAAAATAGGGGTGAAAATTACGCAAATTTTTAGCCCTTGTCGTTGTGAATTTTTGGCTTATGCAATAAAATTTATAAAACTCTACTTAATATGTATAGTGATAAGTATGAGTGTCGTCCAAGGGAGGCAAGTAGGAATTTCAATTTGATTTAATTTTTGGTGTTTTAGATCCTAATTAGAGTGAATTTGATCTTCAATGAGGATCAAGTCACCCTAATTAGGTGAGAATTTAGAGAGGGGGGTAGGAGAGATGGGAAGATTAGAAGAATTAAGAGCTCTAAATTTCCTTCTTTGATCCTAATTAAAGGATCCAAGAAATCATTTAGAGAGGTTGAAAGAGGGTTCTTAAAATGAGTTGGGTTGATTTTTCAGATTGATAATTCAGAACTAAAATGGGGTAAATTGAGACTTCTAAAAATTAAAACTAAATTCTTTTATAATTTTCTTTTGTAATGCAATTGAATGCCCAGGTAAAATTCCTCAATTTCTCCTCTCAATCCTAATCAGGGCTTGTACATGCCGCTCAAGCCAAGCGATTTAGAAGTTCAGACTAGAATGGAGATGAAGAAACAAACAACTTAACCTATTTCATTCAAAATGCACAAAAGTTTGAATACAATGAAAGAAAAAAATACCAAAACTGTTGATCCAGGCTGGGACTCCTCTCTGTCTTGCAGCTGTGATGAAGCACCCTCCAGAATGAGCTCCCCCTCTCGAAATTCAGCTTTTATACTTAGGTTATAGGGTAAAAATCACCATTTTACCCCCGTTTAGTACTTAATATTTATCTATCAATGTAGGCTAGATCTGAATGATCTAACTGTACAGATAGAAAGAGGGGATCAAGACGAACAAATCCATAAAAAAACCATCTCAATCGGACTTCAGGATCAAAAGTTATTAATAAATCAATTTTAAACCAATTTAATCCATTGGATTTAAAATTGATTTATTTATTAGTTTCGTTTTTAAACACGCAATGACGTGTCGCTCTCTCATTGGCTGGCGCATTTTGAATCCTCTTTTTGCAGAAAAGTCCTTAAAAGCCTGGAATTGCTTTTGACGCCGCCCACAAGTAATTGCGTATATGCCCCTGGCGCACTCTCTCTCCTCCGATTTCTCCTAAAACATTAAAAATATATATTAAAAATTGCAATAAAACCCTGAATGATTTTAAATAGGATCTTTACGCCTGCAGTGGCGACCGAGAGCTGTTTTTAGGGTCTTTTTGCAACGAAACGTTGCAAAAAGGCCCTGAAAAGTCTAGAAATTGCATAAATACATTTTTTTCTCCTATAAATATGCCCTTTTTTCATAGAATAAATGCATTTCTTCTTGAAATAAATCCCAGAAAATTCCTAAAAATTCGTAAAAAATTCTAGCAAATTCTAGAAAATTCCCTGATTAATTCCCATGTTGATAAATGTCGAAATAAACTTTTTAATGTGCCATTTTCATCCAAAAATAATTATTTCGAGCTTCAATAAATCCTTAAAAATTCATATAATTAACAGAAAATTAGGGAAAAATCAGAAATCACTTGGAAGCATTATTTTTGTGTAAATATATGATAACAACCCAAATTTAAGCCTTTTAAATGCATAAATCATGCTAATAACATGAAATAAAGACCGAAATTAGGGTGTTATCAACGGCCATGATGTGATAGCCCGGACCTTGTCCGGGTCCGCGGCAACGCCCTGGGCAAATACGATGAACCCGAGGAAGGCTACTTCCGATGTGAGGAAGCTACACTTCTTCGTGTGTGCGTATAGCTGCTCACGCCGGAGGACGGTGCAGACCTGCCGAAGGTGGTTGAGGTGTTCCTCCCTCGACTGGCTGTATATGAGGATGTCGTCGAAGTAGACGACGATGAACCATCCCATAAAGGTGCGCAATACGTCATTCATGAGGCGCTGGAAGAAGGTACTCAGCGCGTTGGAGAGGCCGAAGGGCATGACTCGCCACTCGTATAATTCGTCCTTTACCTTAAAGGCGGTCTTCCATTCGTCTCCAGGACGAATCTGTAGCTGGTGGTAGCCACTGCGTAGATTTATCTTCAAGAAGATAGTGGCTCCGGCCATCATGTCGAAGAGGTCCTGGATGCGCGGTATGGGAAAACGGTATCGTACCGTTATCTTGTTGATGGCGCGATTGTCGCAGCACATGCACCACGTACCGTCCTTCTTCGGAGCTAGTATTGCCGGTACAGCGCAAGGGCTGAGGCTCTCCCAGATGTGGCCCTTCGCGAGTAATTCGCGGACCTGTCGTAGCAGCTCCTCGTACCTCTGCGGCTCCATGCGATAATGTGGTAAGTTCGGCAGTGAGGCACCAGGCACGATGTCGATCGCGCGCTGGATGCTACGCATTGGTGGTAGCTCGCCGGGTAGTTCCTCGGGGAACACGTCTCCAAACTCCGGGGCTCGGGGCTCTACAAGTGGATCGGCGGAGACGTCGAGGGTGACGGCGAGGCATAGGGGCGTGTCATCGCCCTCGGGATCCAAGTCTCGGGTGAACAAGGGGCCTCGAACAACCATAAGCCCTACGGGCTTGGTCGGGGCCGGCTTGTTCGCCGGTTTCACCGTGTACGAGTGCCAAGTGACCCGTCGTCCCTGGTATAGGAACGAACATGTGTTCGTCCTTCCAGCTAGAGTGACGTCGTGGTCATATAGCCAGGGACGGCCCAAGATGATGCTTCCCACCTTCATGGGAAGCACGTCACAGAGGATGTTCTCGTCGTAGGCGCTCACCTTCAATGGGACGCAGCACTGGCTCTTCACCGGGAGTGATGAAGCATCGATCCACGACACGTCGTAGGGAGTCAGGTGGGGTATCGGGGTCAGCCCGAGTCGGAGGATCATGGCATCTGATATGGCATTGATGCAGCTGCCACTATCGACGATCAATTTACACATTTTGTCGTTGATCTTGACATAGGTGTAAAAGATCGAGGTGCGAAGCGACGCGTCCGCCATGGGGTCTGACCGGGGTGTCACAGAGGCGGTCCGAACAGGGGGTGCTACTCTTGGTGGTGGTCGCGTCCTGCTAGCACTGGGCGGGTCAACGACTATGTTGGCTAGCAGTCAGTCCGTAACTCATGGCGCTGGTGTCGGGGGTGTGCGAGGAATCGTGATCTGAATGTAACCGATCTGTCCATCGGGTTCCTTGTACTCGATGGTGAACTCCTCGTCCCCGTGATAGTGGTCGTCCAAAGCCTCGTCCACATCCTCCATATAGCCAGGATCAACGTGCCCCATGTCGATGAGCAGCACGAACGATGGGCACTGTCTAGCCCTGTGCCCTTTCCCATGGCACTTGAAGCACGTGAGGTGTGCCTGACTGATGGTGATGCTCCAGGTCGGAGTGTCGTTCGTGACGACCCGAGCAGTTGGGTTGGAATCCACAGAAGTGGCGGGGGCGGTTCCTTGCCCCCCGGCAATCAGAGTAGCCCGTATGATCGTGGGCGTAGTAGTCCGTGTAGGGACGGGTCGGACCGGTGTGGCCCAGGGCGCAGTGGTCGCGCTGGGAGGGGTCGCCTCGTCACTCGGAGGCTCCATGTGCTCGACAAGGTGGTACGCCTCATCCACCTCAGCAGGGTTGCACTTGAGAACCTCGTTGCGCAGGGCTGTCCGAAGCTAGTGGGCGGACAATCCGATGACGACTCGGGGGTCCTCCATGAATCGGCACCGCATACGGCACTCCTGGTATGCCTCGATATATTCCATCACAGAGAGTTGACCTTGCTTAAGGTCGAGCCACGTGAGGAACAATGACATCTAACACTGACGAGGTACATATTTGCTCCGTAGCTTATGTGCCATGTCGACTCAGGATGTGATGGGTCGTCCTCGTCGTTCGGCGGTGACGCGTTCGTTCTCCCAAAATATCTTGGCCTGTCCACCAAGTCTCGTCTCCAAAAGGTAGGGAAAGCTAGGGAAAATGGGTAAAGAGGATACACATATAGGTTTGAAAAGGTATTTCAAGGTGGCCCAAGGAAAGGTGATTCAGTGCTTAAGAATTTGAAATATGACCCCACTTGTACTTCAAGAGATTGGAAACTTTAGACTTGATTCACTCATTGGTGGGTGGATGATGGTGGCTCACTCGGCATTCCCCTAAGACGATAGTACTTCAAACCTTTGATTTTCATGTCTGCTCCTCACCCTGACAGATATCTTAACCATTTGGAAGAAAAACACATACATCTAGACCATGGTTCATACCATTAAGAGATGTATTTGATCCACTACATGAGCCTAACTTCTATACTCATGTTGCTAGGATATAGGGTGACTGATTCTCCAAGATGGGCATGATTAAATTCATACAATTATCTACCCCCCAACTTGAAAAGATGTAAGGAATAAAAATATTTTTAGAACCAAAGTATTTTTTTGCCCTCCTCCCCACTTAAAATATGCATTGTCCCTAATGCAAGAAAATAAAAACAGAAGGAAGAGGATAGTCTAACTGTGATTCTTTTGCTTCCGATGTCATTTTCTTATCATGGATCCTTGTGCTTAGTACGGCTGCCTCCACATAGTTTATTCACCTAAAACCAAAATTATCTAGAAAGAGAGTCAATGAGATCATCTTGGCTATAAGTGATTACTAGATTGAAAATAAAGAAGCTAGAAGCCCCATAAAAACAAAAGTCATCATGACTATGATACCATTAATCTTGCCTATGAGATTTTCAGCACCCATGTGCACAACATTATATTTGAAGGTTGGCTTTGATATTGATTTGGACAACAATGTAGTATATGTATGAAAAAAATACTTCAAGCACAGATCCAACCTTAGAGAAATATTTTCAAAATCCATGAAATTGTAATGCCAATATGTCCAATATATATTATCCATGTTCAACTCAACCATAATTTCCTTCGTATTAAATAAATATTGGACGAAAACATTTTTCAAATGGGTATCAAGTATATTATCATGCCAATCAGTAAAAAAAAAATTATTCAAAGCTATTCCCTCTAGTTTTGATTCCAATCCCTTTCTTAAGGTAACTTCTCCTCGCTCAATCAAGGGTTGAATTTCATGATCATTTGTCTGATCAATAAATTCATCAAAAACTTCAAAACTTTTACTTATAGTCAGATGTTTATCACAAGAATGAAAATTTGAAGTATCATATTGATTAATCATAAATAGCTGAATATCAAAATTATCGTCAAAATTACGTGAATTATTTGTGATGCAGAACAACTAGTGGAACGGGTGTAGACGACTGAGGAGACAGGAAGGATGACGAAAGATGGTGGATGCTGGTATGGTTTAGGAATGGAGGGATAAAACAGACGACAAATCCACACGATCGGTTTCGAAAACTTAAATCGGATGAAATAATAGTGGTGCAGCCCCTTACCTCATCCAGGGTGGGAGTACTGTCTTCAACCACAAAAACGATACCGGAGCACCAAAATCAATACTTTCGAATTCACGTTCACAAAAAATCTCACGAAAGACCTAGTCCACTAGTCGTTGAAATTCCAAAAAATTCAAAGCAAATCCGAAGGCGGTGGAAGAATTCCCTTGGAATATTGGATGAAGAACACACGACACCAAAGAGTTTAGGCGTACCTCAACACCGAAGTGTGTGATGAGGTTGTGGGGAATTCTGGTCGTAATGTGGCTTGGTGATCCAGGCATTGTATGGCCCCGCTTGGATGATAAAGCTTGGTGTTCCGGGCGTTTAGAGGCCCTAGCGATGGGCGTGGCGGACGAGCAATAGATGTAGACAGACGGGCAGCGCTAGTGCAGGAGCGATAGGACTGTCGGCATGGCGTCGCTTGCGCGGGGCTGCCTTGGCAAGGCGCGGGCGCTTGGGATGCCAGGCGCTACCGGCCTTGGTGGGGCGGCCGGCGCTTGGGTGCCTGGCACGGGCTGCCTCTTCGGGGCGGCCGACGCTTGGGCGCCTGGCACGGGCAGCCCTGGCGGGGCGGTCGGCGCTTGGGCGCCTGGCGAGCGCAGCCCTGGTGGGGTGACCAGTGCTTGGGCGTCTGGTGTAGGCTGCCTAGGCGGGGCGGTCGACGCTTGGGTGCCTAGCGGGGAATGCCTTGGCGAGGGCGATCTGGGGAAGAAGGGCTAGGGCAAGTCCTCAAGAAGAGAAAACTCAATTCTTGATTTTAACTTTGCCAAGTGTTTCTTACAACATTGGCCTTCATATAGGCCTTGGAGGAAGGAGAAAATACGAGAAATGACGTAAAAAGAAAACATGGGCGACGTGGAATCATGTCACGTCTAAGGGCAGTTCTGGATCTGTCGTTGACGACGTGTCATGATGCGGGATGTCTCGGCAGGTGTTGGTGGCACGTCCAAAGTCTGGCGGTTATTTAGTTGATGTCGATGATGAGTCTGTATGCCGGGCGTGTCGGATGATGTAGGTTGGGCGTCCGATGTTGGTGCGTTGACGTCATTGCCACCAATTCCCCTGGGGTGAGAAGAACTCAAGTCCATCGAGTCAGTGTCAGAAGACTCCAGCGGGATCACCAAGTCGGAGCACATAGGTGCGAGGTCCTCTTCCTTGATCCACGTGTCGTCAGTCGATGGTTTACTCTTCCAACAAAAAAGAAACTTCTGCACCATTCCACCTTTGGTGAAGGTGATTACTTCGTCCAGCATAGCCTCGATGTTCTCTTGCCAATCAGAAGGTAGTGAGGGATGGGTGGACAAGTCAAACTCACTCACTGAAAAGGCCATGGGTAGAAAAGGGTCAATAGATGATGGTGATGACTTTAAATGCGACTAAATCAGAAATATTGAAAGTAGTGCTTATCCCCCATGAGGAGGGTATATCGACGACATAGGCATTTTCCCCTACTCGTTTGAGGATTGGGAATGGCCTGGCACTACGAGCATGAAGCTTTGTAGCGTGCTTGGGAGAGAATCTCTCTGGCCTAACCCTCACCATCACCATGTCACCCTCATTAAATTTGCGAAAACGACGGTGTAAATCTGCGGTCTCTTTGTATGCGGTGTTGCTACTCATGATGTGTTTATGGATGTCCTAATGCAGACTTCTAATATGATTTGCAAATTCATGACCATCGTATGAGACTCTAGCATGAGGCAACATGGGTATGAGATCGGTAGGTTTGCGAGGTGGATGACCATGAACGACTTCAAAAGGACTCATGCCAGTGGTTTGGTTGACTGATCCGTTATGGGCAAACTCAGTGCACGGAATGATAGTATCCCAAGATTTGAGGTTTTCCCCAACCAAAGATCGTAATAGATTGCCAAGGCTTCTATTAATGACTTCATTCTGCCCATCAATTTGGGGGTGAAAAGCTGTGGAAAACTTAAACTTTGTTCCCAAAAGGTGCCAAAGGGTTTTCTAGAAATAGCTAGTGAATCTGACATCTCTGTCCGATACTATGCTCTTGGGAAGCCCATGTAGACAAACAACTTCATTAAAATAAAGTTGAGAGACATGCAAAGCATCAGAAGTTTTAAAGCAAGGAATGAAATGAGCCATTTTTGAAAAAAACGATCTACGACCACCATGATAGAATCATGACGCTTGAGAGTTCTCGAAAGTCCTAGAACAAAGTTGATGCTCACGTCATCCCAAGGCTTATGAGGGACCGGTAGATGGGTGTAAAGGCCAGTGTTTTGCTTGACCTGTTTAGCTAGAGCACATACACGACATTGGGAAACAATATTGGCTACATCTTGCTTCAGGGATGGTCAGAAGAATCTATGCTCTATGGTGGCGATCGTCTTGTCTCTCCCAAAATGACCACTTAGGCCTCCGGCATGTGTTTCCCAAACGAGGAAGTCCTTGAGGGAAGACTGTGGGATGCATCGACGGCTGTCATAAAATAAGAATCCTCTTTCTAAGATATAATCTTGGGTCTTGGGATTTGGGTAATTTCCTATGGCCTGGATGATGGGTGCAAAGTCCGGGCAGTCGGGATAAAGGTCCTTCATTTGGTCAATACCAATAACTTCAACCTTCAAGACGTTCAAGAGGTGGATGCATCTGCTAAGGGCATCGGCCACTCGGTTCTCTATTCCTCTATTATGTTTTAGGACCAAAGTATATGACTGAATATATTCGACCCATCTAACATGCCTAGGATTTAACTTCTGCTGAGAATGGAAATACTTTAAAGCCTCATGATCGGAATAGAGAGCAAATTCTTTAGAGAGTAAATAACGATGCCAATGACGTAAGGATTGAACAATAGCATAGAATTCCTTGTCATAGGTGGAGTATTTGAGCTTGGCGTCGTTCAACTTTTTCACTAAAGAAGGCGATGGGATGATTTTCCTGACTTAATACTCCTCCGATTCCTAACCCCGATGCATCACAAGCGATCTCAAATACTTTACTAAAATCTGGTAAACGCAAGATGGGGGCTTGTGTCATCCTAAGCTTTATGTCATCAAAGGATTTCTGCGCCGATTCGGTCCACTCGAAGTGTGTCCCCTTTAGACACTCGGTCATCGGTGTCATAATAGTACTAAAGTTAGAAATGAAGTGTCTATAGAAGGTGGCTAAGCCATGGAAGCTACGAACATCATGGGCATTTCTAGGGGTCGGCCATTGGGTTATGGGTTCTATCTTGGCCAGATCGACTGATACACCTTATGCCGATCATATAAAACCTAGGAATGCAATATAATCAACAAGGAACGAGCATTTTTTTTGGGTGGGCATATAATTGCTCGATCTTTAAGACCTCACACACTAGGCGTAGGTGATGGATGTGGACGGGTTTGGATTTGCTGTAAATGAGTATATCATAAAAATAAACCACAAAAAATTTCCTATGAATGGCCTAATAATGTGGTTCATTAACCGCTGGAAGGTGCTAGCTGCGTTCGACAAGCTGATAACACACAAATTCAATTGTAAAATGATATAAATATGTGTTATCTGGGGGTATTAAAGTGATTTAAATGCATATTCTCATATGGAGTTATCATTTATCTGCATTAGAACCACCTATTGAGCACTAAATCAAATTGAAGTTAATTTGGTGAGTATATGATTTCTCTGATTTTCTTTGGGTATTCTTCCAGGACTTTTTGTTATCAGAATATATTTATATATTTGTCAAAAGGCTTATTTGAGTCAAAATATTTTAGATGATAGATTTCAGCAGGAGATTGGATGATTTTGGAGGGAAAAATTTGAAGAAAGAAGAACCAAAACGAGCATAGAACACGAGGAGGCGAAGGAGAGAGAAAATGGTGAATGGGGAGACAGCCCACTTCAAACCCTCATATCTCACAACTCCACCTTTGGATCACACTCAAATTTTGGTTGTGGGTTGTTCACTTCATATACTTTCAATCCAATGGTGGAAATTGCCAGTAAATCTCTAGAACTCTTGTAATAAAGGGATGACCAAGGGCAAACCGGAAGTGACTTTACCCTTTCACCAAAGGTACTTAAACCCTTGTTTCTTTTCTCTCCGCCCATTCTGGAGTCTTCCATCCACAGCTGAGCAAACAGAGGAGGAAGTTCTTGGATCAAACAAGGTTTTGAGATTATTTCATTGCATTTTCTGGTCTTCATTTCTAGATTGTATTCGTCTAAATCGCCTTGGCTTGGGTGAAATGTTCTGGCCCTTTCTAGGAATCGAATCTGATTTTGCTTGAGATGAATATTAAGCCCTAAAATAAAAATAAATTAAAAATTAGATAGATTTCATTTCCTTCAAGCTTGAAAATGAGACAGCTCCTAAAAACTCTTGAGAAAATTGAATCAGCTGCTGTATAGATTATCATTCCCACTTACATTAGCTTAGTCCCTACTCTATTTATGATTTCTTGATCTTGATTTCAAGATGAAGAAGCCTAAATAGATTTCTCACAAATACAATCCTAATTTCTTTTTCCCTATCCTGAGGTTCTTGATCTTCTTGACAAGATCAAGAAATCCTATTATATCCTATATACTCCTCTCCCAAATTCAGCTCAAAATCCACTAATCAGTTTGATCATCTCATTACCTACCAAGCCTCTCTTAGACGATCCCTGATATTCACACTATACATATAAATATTGGGGTAAATTTATAAATTAATTTGCATAATCTGAATTGCACAATGAAAATTATTAAGGCATCTTAATCACTCAAAATTTTAGTTTATCACAAGCCAAAGGGCATAACCATCCATTCATATAATCCATTCTTGATTTTAAATGCAGTTTTCCACTCATCTCCAGGACGGATTCGGACCTGATGATAACTACTCTTAAGATTAATTTTTGAGAAAATCCTCAAACCAGCCATCATGTCAAACATATCATCAATGCGAGGAATAGGAAACCTATATTTGACGGTGATCTTATAAATGGCTCTACTATCAGTACACATGTGCCAGCCCCCATCCTTTTTGGGAGCCAACAACGCAGGTATGGCGCATGGGCTAAGGCTCTCCTGGATTAATCCCTTGTCCAAGAGGTCCTGGACTTGACGCTGAAGTTCCTGGTATTGCGTGGGCTCCATACAGTAATGAGGGAGATTCGGTAGAGATGATCCAAGGATGAAATCGATGGCGTGTTGCATCTCACACATGGGTGGGAAGTCATTGGGTAAGTCTTCGGGAAAGACACTATCAAATTCAGCTAGTAATTGGGAAATCTCTCGTGGTGGGGGCGTGGAATTTTCAAGGGAATGATCGGGAATCATGGCTAGACAAATGGACATCTCACTATCTATCTCCTTCTGAAATTGGCACCCATTGAGAATGCATAGACCTAAAGATGTAGATTTCGGGGAGGGTCTTTTAGGGTTATGGGTTTAAGGGTGCCATGTGCTCTTCTTTCCCTGATGGAGGAATGAACATGTGTTACTTCTATCAAAGATGTGTACGTCGTTATCGTACACCCAACGCTGACCAAGGATAATGCTGCCGACTTTCATTGGCAACACATGACATAACACTTCTTCCTCGTAAGATTGTACCTTGAGAGGAAGGAGGCACTGACTCTTCACAGGGATCAATGTAGCCTCGATCCATGATACATAATAGGGATGCTGGTGATCAATCAAGGGTAATCCCAAACGAGAGGTCATAATGTCGGAGACAGCGTTGATACAACTACCACTATCTACGATCGTCTTGCACATTTTATCACCAATCTTTAAGTACGTGTAAAATATGGATGTCCTCAATGCAGAATCATCTGTCGAAGGATGGGTGAGATTACATCGAACGATTTCTCTAACAGATGTAGATGGACCGTGATGAGGCAGGGATGGTGAGCAGACAGTGATGCCAATGAAGCTAACTAAACCATCCTCGTGCACAAATTCATCTACTACATAGCTGTCTACGCGATATTGTTCTTTGTCAATAGGTTGTTCATCTAGGGTGGGTTCAATGTCAAAGGGTTCCTGACCTATATGTAAGGTTCGTGAAGGGCATTGGGAAGATCTATGACCACAACCTTGACACTTAAAGCAGGTCATGCTAGACGGACAGATTTGTGCTGGATTGGTTTGGGGTTGAGGAACATATTTCTCACGTAGTTTGTCCTTCATTTGGGTCCAAGTATCTATGGGTGCCTCTCGTCGGTTATTGATAAAAAATTCAAGATTCTCCCAAAAGATTTTGGCTTGACTTCCTAGTCTCATCTTGGCATACTAGACTTTTTGCCACTCAAGCATGTTGTACCATTTAAAATAACTCTTAAGCTTAGATTCCCAATCTAGATACTCTTTAGGATCCCTAGATCCCTCATAATAGGGAACATCAACTTTGACACTTCTTTGAATTTACTGCCACTGGTTGTCGTGATCTGCACGGCGGTGATCGCGAGCGGGTGCCCGTTCCTCGGGTGGATAAGGATCGTTCAGTTCTGGACGATTCTCGTTCCACCCTCGGTTTCTATCATCAGGCGGATAGGGATCATTCTGTGGGGGATGATTCCTATCATGCTCTGGGATCCTCTCCTCCAGTAGATAGTAATCGTCGTGTGGTGGACGATTTCCATCATGTACCGGGTTTCTATCCACAGGTGGATAGGGATCGTTCCGCAGGGGACGATTCCTATCTTGGCCTGGGGTTCTAGGCTTAGGCGGATAGTAATCGTCTCGATGATTCCTATCGTGGATTGGTGTTCTATTCTCGAGAGGAATCGGATTGTCCCGTTCAGGACAGTTCTGATTTCATTCCCCGGATCTAACATCAGGTCGATAGGGATCATCTGGAACGTGATGATTCCTATCGTGTTCCCAAGATCTAGGTTCAGGTGGGTACGGGTCATCGCGATCACGGTGATGCCTATCACGACCTCTATTCTCTAATTGAAAAGTTTGCTCGCTAACCGCTTCGATAGAACTGGTTAGACGGTTGTCCATGTTGGTTAATCGTGTATTAAAATCACAAAAACCATTTTGGACAACGTTTAACATGCGGTCAACACCCCCACATGAGGAGGATGGGGGAGCAGGGTGGAGATGAATCTTGGTTAGGGACAGACATCTCACAACTATCTAGGTATGGTTCATTCATTGGTGGGGACGCGTTTGCCTGAACGCAGATGCATGCAAATGTAATGATGGATGGACGACATCTATGATGGCGAAATAGGTAGGCTGACACAGGTTAGGCTCTGACACCAATTTGATGCAAGACAACTAAAGGAACAGGTGCAGACGACTGAAGAGATGGGAAGGATGACAAAAGATGGTGGATGTTGGTATGGTTTAGGAATGGAGGGATAAAACAGACCACAAATCCACACGGTCGATTTCAAAAACTTAAATCTGATTAAATAATAGTGGCGCAGCCCCTTCCCTCGTCGAGGGCGGGAGTATTGTCTTCAACAATGCGACAATGCCTAAGCACCAAAATCCACTTTTGAATTCACGTTCGCGGAAAATCCCATGAAAGACCTAATCCACTAGTTGAAATTCACACTCAAATAAAATCCGACGGCGGTGGAATAATTCCCGTGGAATACGTGACCCTCTAGGCCCATGTATCGTTCTATTTAATAACTTTAATGGCCCAATAACATTAATTGACCTACCTTATTAATTAACTATATCAACATATAGGTTCATTAAATAAGGATCAATTTAACCCAATCGACAGGTTAAGTTTCCGACCCGTGGGGTGCCAAGCTACACCTTGTGCTCTAGAAGATACCGAGAAGTTTTGAACTCTCTCATGGAACCTTTACCGTCATCTGTTACCGTATATGTATAATCCAGCATTCGCGCGAGACTCTCAAATGACTTAGAGCATGGTTTATATCAAACCCTAATCCGTCATTCGATTAGTACTGATGCGTAACGGGTATCATTGGAGAATGCCTTTTCCAATCTCCTCACTTCCCTGGCCAGGGATTTTCCTGCATCATCTTCCTCGAGTCAATCTCCTCTTATACCGAGGGCGGATGATCCCATCTTGACCACTCAATCATCTCCACAAGCTTCTTACTACATCCAATCTATAACTTATTTGAATCCCATGATTAGAGGCTCGTAAGTCATAGTCAAAATGTAGTCATCCACTCACAAGATGTCCTTGGTGTCTCGAGTCCGTGGATCACTTATACAACTGTGACTTGAATCAACCTGATTGAAGTTTAGGTATAATACCATTCAGGGATTCATATGGATGAATACCAAAGAGTACCCACTATCTGTCCTTAGTGTCGCCACACTAATAGCCACAGGATCAGCTATACTTATCGAATAAGTAGGATTAGCTAGTGCTATTCTATCCAGATAATTTGATGTCCATCTCGACTATCCTCGAATAGTGATGGAGGACTATCTTGCCGATGACAGCCTGACGACGACAACGACACCTGCCGGACGACCGACGACGACACGCCAACAGCCACGTCGGACAGCTCGTGCCGACGTCCGTAACCCGGAGTTTAAGTACTCCGGGTAGGTTCGAACAATTTATGCTTTTCTTATGTGTATTTCTTTTCATTTCGAATTATGGGATTGGGCCAATATCGTAGGGCCCATCCTCGTCTTTTCTTTTATTTTAAGATTGTATTTTGAATTTGTAAGGAGAGAACGAACCACGTCTCATGACGGTTCAACCTCTCCCCACGTCTCCTTGGCACCCCTCCTCCCTATATAAGGGGAGGGCATGCCCAAGGGACTACTTGGAAGTTTTTTTGAATTGAAAAGTATTTTCAGAAATCTTCCCCCTTATCGTAGCTGTAGCGTAGGGGGTTTGGCTAGCCCCACCTCTTCGTCGAGATCACTCCGGAGAGTAGAGCCCACGCCTTGTCCGTCGAGATCACTCCGAGCACGGCGTGTTCAACCGTGCCATCGAGACCACTCTGGTACGTCAAGATTTTCAAGAAGCTGTGCAGCATCGGGACATCTGCCTCCAGCGAGGAGGAACGCCCGCGAATCCCATCAAGAATCCACCCCGCCAGGTTCTTGATTCTCTCCTTCACCATCATCTTTCTCAACCTTCCATCCCGACCATCTTCTCCCATTGTTCTTGATTATCCTCCATCCTCTCCCCTTGTTTCTTGAACTGAGAACCCCTTTCTTGATCTTCTCCCTTGTCCTCCCTTCGTTCTTGAACCCCTCATCCTGTCCCTGCCTTCTTGATCGCCACCATCACCACCTTACCATCCTCTTGATTTCTTCCTTCACCGCATACCCACTTCTTGATCGCCGTCGCCCCCCCCCCCCCCTTCCTTCCCTGCTCGTGATCACTTCCGCCCCCACCCGATTCTTGGCATCCACCATCACCGCCCGGCCCTCCCGGTCGCGGCTCCTCCCGCCCCGCGGTCCCACTTTGCATCACGGCGCCGCTCGCGTGGTAGCCCCGCCCTGCGCCGCTTAACTCCGCGTCACGGCCACCTGCCGCGTCAAGGACGACGCCCACGCCGCGGGATTACCCCGCGCCGCGGCCTGCATTGCTTCCGCCGCGACCCCCTCACCACGCAGCGCAGCAACCCCGCGCCACGACCCCCGCGCCGCGGCCCGCGATATCTGCGCCACGACCTCCGCACCGCGCCACTCCGCACCCCGTGCCGTGACCCCGCGCCGTGGACCCGCATTCCCGCTGCCGTCCACGCCGTGGTCCCTTTCCGCGCCGCAGCCCCGCGATGCGCCGCTACTCCTCCTGCACCGTGAACGCCCGCGCGCCGCCGTGATCCGCCGTGATCCGACCGCCGTGATCCCCGCGCCGTGGCCTCGCCGATTCCACGCACTGTCATCACCGCCCTGCCGAACTGCCGTGGACTACACGACTCAAGGTTAAATCTCGTCTCCTCTCCATCTTAATCCAGTATCATTACCCCTTGTAGTCCCGTCGTCTGCTATCGCGTCCTCTACCCAGATCTCCAGAACGAACATCGAAATAGGCATAGCCACCGACATCGAGAGCAGGATTCTTTGGAGGTAAACGGACTGCCTCTGATTGTTTAGATATCGAACTCTCCAGGGCCGTAAGACGCCCCTCCCGTCTTAGTCGTCTAGTAGATTCTGCGGGTCATCGGGAGTCCGATCTCTGGATCGTTCTACCCCGTAGATCGTCCCAATCTATGACGCTTACTCCCCCGCATCTTATCTGCTCGTTTATAAAGTTCAATTTCGAATTTCAACAACACATAACATATCATCATTTTCACTTGTGACGCGAGACGCGCCGTTCGATCCCGGCCGCCGGCGTTTCGCATCATATTGGTATTAGAGCCAGGTTGTGTTAGCTCTTGCTTAACACGGTCGGTTGGATATTTTTATTACGCTTTGATATATTGCGCACATCATACTTTGAAAATCCATTCGCATATTACACGTCATAGCATCTCATCCATCACGTGCACACCCCTAGAACATTTTTAGGACGTGAATGGTTGATCATAGAATGGTTCGCACGTGAGCCCAATGTCGGGACACCGAATACCTTGATAGAGACGAGGATCGTGAATACGATCCCGTCATGGGGGATCCTCGCCTCGAGAATCCTTTTAGCGAACAGTCACCGGATGAACCCCTGGATCCGGAGGAGGCATATGTTCCTCCTCCCCTATCTCGAGGTCCCGCCCCTCAGGACTCGAACGACAGAGCTGAACCGGCACCCGCGGCGCACCGATCTTCCGAAGACCGGCATTCCTCCGTTGCTGTCCCTATCCGAAGGGTCACGGCGACTGAGCATTATGACGAGCCCATGGCTCGTGAGGTGAACCAACGACCGGGTAAGGCTCCCATGAGGGACCCTCCCGTCCAGGAGCAGCCACTGCGTTATCCCGAGGCACCACCGACTGCCTACGCCGACCCGGAGGAACGAGTGGACCGCCGACGATCCCCACCTAGGGATCACTACCGTGGAGACCGCCGGAGAAGCCCAGTCCGGGGTTATGATGATCACCGCAGCGACCGACGCCGCTCCCCACTACCGGATGAGAGGCGAGACCCCGGACATCATGATGATTATCCCTATCCTCAAAATAGGCGTGCTTATCCCGCAGAAGGCCACGGCAGACAGCAGCGCGACCCTCGTGTCGTTGGGGCCCACAACCCCAACCGCATCCCGGTGCGCAATGCACCTCATTACTCATCCCGCCCGGGGAGTCCGCAGGACCCACCACCCGTCCGACGTCCGGACGCCGTCGCTTACGGTGGTAACTCCGCCTATCCACCGCACCATAATGCCGCACCTGTCCACGTGCCGGACCGTTACCGGGATGCCCCAGATCCTCCCCGAGCTCCATCGAGGCACGGCCCCGAGTATGACCCACTACGTCGATGAGACCCATACCCGGATGATGATCATCGATATCCCTGATATCCTGATCATCCACCTCATCGGGATGATGGATACCCACCACGATATGCATCTCCCCCGAGACACCACCATCGTGATGAGTACCACGATGAGAGACGACACCGACCTGCCCCGCCTCGACGAGACGACTACCGTTATGAGGATCAATATGACTATGATCATCCCCGAAGTGCTCCCCGCCACCTTCCTGCGTGCCGTCATGACGATGAGCATGAACGACGACGTGAGGCACACCGGGCGATGATACAGAAGAGCGCCCGCTTGGAAGTCCCCATTTTTGATGGGTCCCGAAACCCGACAGATTACACTGATTGGGAGTCGGACTTGGAGAGTTACTTCTAGTGGTACAAGATGGACGACGATCTATGTGTTGAGTACGCCGAAGCACGGCTTGGAGGGCAGGCCAAAATCTTTTGAAAGAACGAGAAGGAAGCCGCACGACAGCGCCGAGATCTGCCCTTCACTTGGGCTGAGATGTCACGTAAGCTTACGGACAAATACGTCCCTAAGCTGTACATGACGCACCTGATGCTGTGCTGGATGAATTTGCGTCAAGGAAAACACAAGGTCTCCGAGTACATCGTAGAGTTCGAGGAGTACAGAATGCGATGCAAATTTGTGGACAGCCCACAAATCCAGATCGCCTTCTTTATTCACGGGTTACGGCAGGACTTGGGCACCCGAGTCTTGGAACAGAACCCGACTATGGTCGACTTAGCGTACAGTCTCGTTGAAAGCAACAAGTTTAGCACCGAGAGTATCGCCGCCGCCGCGCTACCTACTCCTCGACCAGCATCATCAGCGATCTCAGCAGCCCCGTCACGCACCACTTGGACTCGGAACTCGGGATCTGCACCCAGGACGACCAGTACCACCCCGATTCCAACCGCACCGGCCGCGCCAACTACCGCCCCAGTACCGACACCGGCCATCTCGTCGGCCCTATCTACGGCTCGAGCTCCGAATGCCCCCAGAGAGCCCATGCAGTGCTTTAAGTGCAAGGGGTTCGGACACCGACGTAGTGATTGCCCGTCACTTATGATCATGGACATGCACGGGCAACCCGCCGAAGACCAGCAGGACGACAACCTTGAGGTCGACGAGTATCCGGGCGATGACCCCGATGGTGATGAGCTGGATGATTCCCTAGGGTACATCCAGATCACGCCGATCGCTCCTACCGCTACCTACCCCGTCGCCATCGTGGACACTCGAGAGATTGGGGGATCCACTAGCACACCGCGAGTGGGTTCCACTTCCTCCGCTACCACTGTGGCTACTCGACCAGTCGACGTTGCGCAACGAACGTCGATCTTTCACACATACGTCAAGATTGGAGGACGTACCTACAAACTGATGGTCGACAGTGGGAGCTGCATCAACGGGATTTCAGAGGATACGGCGACCCGCCTAGGATTACCCTTGATTCCTCATCCGACGCCGTACCAGGTTTCGTGGATTGACGCATCGACCATACCGGTCAAGATGCAATGCTATGTGCCGCTGAAGATGAGTACTTACGACGAGAGGGTCCTATGCGACGTCCTACCAATGAAAATTGGTAGCATCATCTTGGGCAGACCGTGGCTATTTGACCACGACGTGCAGCTATCCGGACGAGCAAACACTTGCTCGTTCATCTACGGTGGACGCCGACTGCTTGGTATCCTCGTGCGGATACCCTCGCTACCCACGCCGATCAGCACCGCGCCCCGCGTGCCCCACTCCTACTGCCATTGTCACCAATGGCTTGATCTTCCGATGGGAGCTGGAGGACGGCGACGACCCGCCACCGGTTTGTTATGCAGTCGCCTTAGCCGACGGACCCACCATGCCAGATCATGACGTTCCGCCCTCGGAAGTCGTCCAACTCCTTGAGGAGTATGGTGATGTGTTTCCGACCGAGCTCCCTAGCGAGCTCCCACCTCTCCGACATATCCAGCATGCCATTGATTTAGTTCCCGGAGCTACCCTCCCAAACCTGCCACACTACCGGATGGACCCGGTTAAGTACGAGGAGTTATATTCGCAGGTGAAGGAGCTCCTAGCGAAGGGCCTGATCAGGGAGAGCCTCAGCCCTTGCGCCGTTCTGGCACTGCTCGCTCCCAAGAAGGATGGCACTTGGAGGATGTGTTGTGACTCACGGGCCATCAACAAAATCACGGTAAAGTACCGTTTTCCGATCCCGCGAGTACAGGATTTATTCGACGAGATGGTCGGCGCGTCTATCTTCTCCAAGATAGACTTACGGAGTGGCTATCATCAGGTCCGAATCCGACCAGGAGACGAGTGGAAGACGGCATTCAAGATCAAAGACGGACTATTTGAGTGGAACGTGATGCCCTTTGGGTTGTCCAATGCACCAAGCACCTTCCAGAGATTGATGAATGAGGTGCTTAGGCCATTCATCGGACGATTTGTCGTCGTCTATTTTGACGACATCCTAGTCTATAGTAAGACTAGGACGGAGCACGCCCAGCACCTTAGGCACGTGTGCGAGTCACTACGTCATGAGAAGTTATACGCACACCCAAAGAAGTGCTCATTCTTCACGATCGAGGTCTCCTTCCTCGGTTTTATCCTATCAGCACAAGGAGTGGCCGCCGACCCAGCCAAAGTTGAGGCCATAGTCGCGTGGCCTAAGCTGAAGAGCATACACGATGTACGGAGCTTCATCGGATTGGCGACTTTTTATCGACGTTTCATACCAGGTTTTAGTGGCATCACCGCCCCCATTACGGATATCCTCAAGAGCGACAAATTCGAGTGGACCGGCATGGCCGACCAGGCTTTTGAACTTCTGAAGAAACTTATGACGGAGGCCCCGGTCCTGAAATTACCAGATTTTAGTGACGTCTTCGAGGTCGCCTGCGATGCGTCAGGAGTTGGCATTGGCGGTGTCCTTAGTCAACGAGGCCACCCGATTGAGTATTTCAGCGAGAAGCTGAATGACACGAGGAAGCGTTATGACAATTACGATCGGGAGTTCTACGCCTTAGTACAGTCACTCCGCCACTGGCGCCACTACCTGCTGCCAAAGGAATTTGTCCTCTTCTCAGATCACGGAGCTCTACGTCACTTACACGACCAGAAGAAGGTCAGCGATCGCCACGCACGGTGGATCGCTTACCTACAAGACTTCACCTTCGTCATCCGCCACAAGAAGGGCAAGGACAACGTGGTCGCCGACGCCCTTAGTCGGTGACCCACCGTACTAAGCATCATGACGACCCAGGTCTTAGGTTTTGAAAAGATGAAGGAGGATTACACGGACTGCCCCGATTTCTCATCCCTCTATTCCTCCATCACAGATGCCTCGCCTAATCGGTCGAGAGATTACTTCCTCGAGGACGGCTATCTCTTCAACGGGAAGAGACTATGCATCCCACGCACGTCTCTCAGAGACTTCTTGATTCATGAAGTCCACGCGGGAGGGCTAAGTGGCCACTTTGGAGTCATGAAGACCATCCAAGCCCTTGAAGAGAAGTTCTACTGGCCATCTCTCAAGTGAGATGTCGGGAGATTTGTATCACGGTGCCTTATGTGTTCTCGTGCCAAACTCACGAAGCAGAATACCGGGTTATATACTCCCCTTCCAGTTCCCGATCAGCCTTGGGAAGATGTCAGCTTAGATTTTGTCTTAGGGTTACCTAAGACAATCCGGCGTCACGACTCCATCATGGTCGTGGTCGATCGTTTTTCGAAGATGGCTCATTTCATTCCGTGCTCGAAAACCTTCGATGCATCGAGGATCGCCCGACTCTTCTTTGACCACGTCGTCAAGCTACATGGCGTACCAAAGACTATCATCTCTGACCGAGACGTTAAATTCACTAGTTACTTTTGGAAGACGTTGTGGGTTCTCATGGGCACACAACTTAAATTCTCATCAGCCTATCATCCTCAGACGGATGGTCAGACCGAGGTTGTGAATCGCAGCCTTGGTAACTTATTGAGATCCATTGTTGGCGACCATGTCGTTGCATGGGATCAGGTTCTGCCGCGAGCAGAATTTGCTTACAATTACTCGGTGAACCGCACTACGGGCAAGGCGCCATTCGAGATCATCTATGGTCAACTACCGCGTAGGCCCCTTGACCTCATACCATTGCACGAAAAACATAGAATTTCAGATAATGCATTAGAATTTGCCGAGTATATTAGAAACATGCATCATGACATTCATTCACGCATATCATCTATGAACGAGCAGTATAAGTCTAAGGCAGATAAGAGTCGTAGGTCTGTGACGTTCTCCGAGGGAGAACTGGTCCTGGTCAGATTGAGGCCCGAGAGGTACTCTCCTGGGGTCGCTACGAAGCTCCATGCTCGTAGCGCCGGGCCTTTCCCGATAGCCCAACGGATCAACGACAACGCCTATGTCGTGAGCATCCCGCCAACTTGGGGGATTAGTTCGACGTTTAACGTCAGTGACTTATCCCGCTACCAACCCTCGCCACCCATCATCGAGCCTCACAGCCAGTCGAGCCTTAGTAGCAAAGAGAGTGAGAGTTCACCCGCTACCTCCCCGTTTCCAACCCTTGTACGGCACGACGCGATAGAAACAGTACTGCAGGAGGTAATTAACGCTGAGGGGGAGCGAGCTGGCCGCACTTTTCTAGTCCATTGGCAGGGGCGCCCATCTTCCGACGTTACATGGATCTCCGAGGACGACTTGCGATGACTTCGACGGGACCTGCTGCAGCCGCTGGAGGACCTTGCGGAGCTTCGCTCGCCGGAGTCGAGCTCCTCCCACCCCGGGAGGATGATGGAGGACCATCTTGCCGACGACAGCCTGACGACGACAACGACACCTGCCGGACGACCGATGACGACACGCCAACAGCCACGTCGGACAGCTCGTGCCGACGTCCGCAACCCGGAGTTTAAGTACTCCGGGTAGGTTCGAACAATTTATGCTTTTCTTATGTGTATTTCTTTTCATTTCGAATTATGGGATTGGGCCAATATCGTAGGGCCCATCCTCGTCTTTTCTTTTATTTTAAGATTGTATTTTGAATTTGTAAGGAGAGAACGAACCACGTCTCATGACGGTTCAACCTCTCCCCACGTCTCCTTGGCACCCCTCCTCCCTATATAAGGGGAGGGCATGCCCAAGGGACTACTTGGAAGTTTTTTTGAATTGAAAAGTATTTTCAGAAATCTTCCCCCTTATCGTAGCTGTAGCGTAGGGGGTTTGGCTAGCCCCACCTCTTCGTCGAGATCACTCCGGAGAGTAGAGCCCACGCCTTGTCCGTCGAGATCACTCCGAGCACGGCGTGTTCAACCGTGCCATCGAGACCACTCTGGTACGTCAAGATTTTCAAGAAGCTGTGCAGCATCGGGACATCTGCCTCCAGCGAGGAGGAACGCCCGCGAATCCCATCAAGAATCCACCCCGCCAGGTTCTTGATTCTCTCCTTCACCATCATCTTTCTCAACCTTCCATCCCGACCATCTTCTCCCATTGTTCTTGATTATCCTCCATCCTCTCCCTTGTTTCTTGAACTGAGAACCCTTTCTTGATCTTCTCCTTGTCCTCCCTTCGCTTCTTGAACCCCTCATCCTGTCCCTGCCTTCTTGATCGCCACCATCACCACCTTACCATCCTCTTGATTTCTTCCTTCACCGCATACCCACTACTTGATCGCCGTCGTCCCCCACCTTCCTTCCCTGCTCGTGATCACTTCCGCCCCCACCCGATTCTTGGCATCCACCATCACCGCCCGGCCCTCCCGGTCGCGGCTCCTCTCGCCCCGCGGTCCCACTTCGCATCACGGCGCCGCTCGCGTGGTAGCCCCGCCCTGCGCCGCTTAACTCGCGCCACGGCCGCCTGCCGCGTCAGGCGACGACGCCACGCCGCGGGATTACCCCGCGCCGCGGCCTGCATTGCTTCCGCCGCGACCCCCTCACCGCGCAGCGCAGCAACCCCGCGCCACGACCCCCGCGCCGCGGCCCGCAACATCCGCGCCACGACCTCCGCACCGCGCCACTCCGCACCCCGCGCCGTGGACCCGCATTTCCGCTGCCGTCCACGCCGTGGTCCCTTGCCGCGCCGCAGCCCCGCGACGCGCCGCTACTCCTCCTGCACCGTGAACGCCCGCGCGCCGCCGTGATCCGCCGTGATCCCCGCGCCGTGGCCTCGCCGATTCCACGCACTGTCATCACCGCCCTGCCGAACTGCCGTGGACTACACGACTCAAGGTTAAATCTCGTCTCCTCTCCATCTTAATCCCGTATCATTACCCCTCGCAGTCCCGTCGTCCGCTATCGCGTCCTCTGCCCAGATCTCCGGAACGAACATCGAAATAGGCATAGCCACCGACATCGAGAGCAGGATTCTTTGGAGGTAAACGGACTGCCTCTGATTGTTTAGATATCGAACTCTCCAGGGCCGTAAGACGCCCCTCCCGTCTTAGTCGTCTAGTAGATTCTGCGGGTCATCGGGAGTCCGATCTCTGGATCGTTCTACCCCGTAGATCGTCCCAATCTACGACGCTTACTCCCCCGCGTCTTATTTGCTCGTTTATAAAGTTCAATTCCGAATTTCAACAACACATAACATATCATCATTTTCACTTGTGACGCGAGACGCGCCGTTCGATCCCGGCCGCCGGCGTTTCGCATCAAATAGGAATATTTAGAATACATGTTTAAAAACTAGTGATAACTGTATTATGATCTCATCTTAATTCACTAAGTCATTGCATGTATTCATGGAGTTCATTATAAACATCACACGGAATAATAATGAATGTAAATATTTTATTCAATGGACTTAAATAAACATGGTAGTGTGATTGGCTTGACGGCCACAAATATCCATCAAAGGGGAGGGTTCACTGAAGATTTTTGGTGGGGGGACAAAGAAAGAGAGCAGGAGGGGAGCGGAGATATCGCCAAAGGCTTTGCTTTTGGGGAGGGGGGAACACATGGCAAGAGGAGAGGGGGGCGCAATACTGGTGGCAGAGAGAGATATAGAGGGAAAAGGGACGAGTACTCTAAATAGCAAATACTTCTTGTTTCCCTCTTTAATGGAGGGGCCCTATTTAGAAGGATTCCTCCATAAAGGAAAATACATGACTACCCCTAAGAGGGACTAGGGAATTAGGGATTTTATCAAACTCCCTATCTGAACATATACTGATGTTGTGTTGGATGCGAATGTAAAATTCTTTCACCCATTGATATTGCCAATCTGATCAGGAAGTATTGCTGGAGACAAGGCAACCCAAGGTAAAGCAGTAGTTGTGGAGAAATCTATAATTCAAAAAGGCTTAACCTCATAAAAAGGAGTTAGGGTTCATTAAATGTTGCTTATATGGGGGCAGAGAGTCTGCAATGGGCCCATCTTAGTATGCTATTACGTATAGAGAGGATAGATAAAAGAAAGAAACCCATTCAACAAGTTGATGGCAGTTCCCCAATAGAAGACGGTGAGTCAAGTGATAGTGAGAAGACTGAGTGTTTGACCATTCCTTAAAACAAATGAACTCAAGTTCAGCAACTGGATCGGTCAGATTGGGACAATTATTGAATGAGCAAAATAACCTCTTTCTGATTGTGTAGCATATAAATGTATGTACTCTAATTTTTAAGTTTTTCTGATGGGGCTGAATTCTATCTCTGCCACTTAAACTGTTAAAGGGCCATTGACAGACAAATGGAAAGAAGAAATGAGTATTTAAATTAAGGCTCTCATGAAAAGTGGCACGGGGGAGAAAGTTGATCGATTTACGATAAATGACCAGCTGAATGTCGATGGGTGAATACATTGGTTGATAAAGCTCATGGGTCTATAGAAATGGACGAAAGTCAGCTATTTGATGAAACTATAAATAGTGTTGTAGTATTTTTTAAAAACATAAAAGGGCTGATCACTTGAAGAATCAGTGACCTTCCTTGTAGAACAGTACATGCCCTTCTTGGCCAATCCATACAGGATCAAACCTTCCTCTCTCCAATGATCACCCAAAGAAACTAGACCGCTTCAAGTCCCTCCAACTCATGTATAGGCCCATTGGTAAAAGTTGTCCTTTGATACAACTCGCGATATCAATGAATACATCTTGACTTAGAACTCAAGAAATCCTCAGGAATTCACCAATGTACGTTGTGAGATGAATAGAGAAAATATAAGATGCAAATAAAAAAGAGAAGGTAGCTCGCTAGGTGGCTCCTCCCTCCGAGATTGCACTTTCTCCCTGCAGAACAGCATGCCGGCTCGTGTGGCTCCACCCTTTCTGGCAGTCATAACCATCAGCCTCCAAATTCAAGAAATTCCCCATCCTCCAAATTCAAGAAATTACCTCTTATTTTAAACTGATTCAAACCTGCATTCTGGTTGGTCAATTCTGGTTGTTTCAATGCAAAAAGATACCCACGGGGCCTTAGTACATGAAAAGTGTAGGAACAGGACTTGAATCCACAATTCTTGCTCTACTTGAAGGAGCTGAATTCTGAATCCATTGAACTAATTTCTCCAACCCTTGAGTCCATAAGGGGTTGTGCTTGAATCCATAAACACGAAAGCACTCAATAGCAAAGAGAACCCTCATAGGGGAGAAAAAACAGTTTTTTTAAAAATAGACGTCAATAATCCCCCCTTCAAGGGTACATGGGGGCTATATATAGGCCTCAATAAGTATAGGGTTGTCCATAATGACTGTACCCATGAAATAACAAGTCAAAACATTGAGAAAAACAACGTTAACGAGCTAAAAGAGAGGATAAGCAGTCTGACAGGCCTTAGCAAAGATATCTTGCAAATTCTGTGGCTTGGGAAAGCTGTCAAGAGATATATGTGTGGCTCAAGAAGATCTTGATGGGACAAACCAGAAGATATGCAGCTCTGAAAAGTTAGATCAGAGATCATGGCATAAGAAGAACTTGTTAGAGGATTCTGTCAGGTATGAATCTGTTAGAAGATCATGTGAGAGAAAATCCTGTCTGATAATTTTGAGGGGCTCCAAGTAATTCTCTATACATCCTGTCAGTTCTAGAGGAATCTCCTTTTTGGGCCACAAGTTGCTAATGGGCCTAAAAAATGGGCTTCTTGGCTACACAAAAACCAAGGAGCTTCCATAACCATTTATGAAAGTGCAATGGTACTTGTTTTTGTTGAGACATAAATTTTAAGCTGAGTTGGTCAGTGTAAATAGAGAACTTTTGGAACATAAGGTAATGCTTCCATTTGTGAATATCCCTTGCCACCACAATCAATTCCCTTTCAACATTGA
Organism: Wolffia australiana; assembly: GCF_029677425.1. NCBI lineage: Eukaryota > Viridiplantae > Streptophyta > Magnoliopsida > Alismatales > Araceae > Wolffia > Wolffia australiana. Next base: position 9,003,080 of record NC_135850.1, on the reverse strand, counting down.
CTTGAATCTCATTCTTGGAGATAGAATCATACAAAAATAAGTGATCCGATCATTTTTTGAAGCAAAAGTGCTCCTACAGCGTGACATGAGGCATCATTCTCCAAAGAGAAGGGTATTGAATCGTCTGGAAGTTGAAGCACAGGTGGTGACGATAAAGCTAGTTTCAAATTTTTGAAGGCTTTTTCTGCTTCGTCAGACCATTCTGAAATAATCTATCTTCAATATAATTGTTAGCGGATCAGCTATTTTAGCATATTTATGTACATTCAATTTTGTAGTACCGTGTTACTCCCAAAAAGCTTCTCTGTTGTTTGATGGTTTCAAGCGATTTTGATTGTGATATTGCTTCAATTTTGGATGGATCAGTGGATACTCCTGCTCCTGAAATTCCATGACCCAAATATTCAACATATTTATGTTGGAATTGGCATTTCTCTGGCTTTCTATGCCGATTGCTTTTGGCTATTATTTCAAACACGGTTGCAAGATGTTTTCATGTTATTTGATATCTAGACTGTATATCAGAATATCATCAAATAACATAAGGACAAATTGCCGTAGACATCTTTGAAATACAAAATGCGTGATTGACTAGAAAGTAGCAGGATCATTCAACATACCAAATGGCATGACATTGAACTCATACTGCAGTTGATGTGTTTTAAAAGCAGTTTTATGGATGTCACATGGGTTCACTATCACTTGATAAAAGCTAGATCTGAGGTCCAATTTGTAGAAGATTGACATTCTGTGCAACTCTTCTAGTAGTTCATCCACAATGGGTATAGGAAAACGTTTAAGTGTAGTTATTATGTTTATTGCACTGAAAGCAACGCATAATCGATAACCCCTTTCTTTTTTTTTAACCACAGTGCTGGGTTCAAAAAGCAGCTATTGGAGGGCCTGATTATGATCATATCTAGTAATTATCAAGTGAATCATTCCCAGATATTTTTGTGAAGATAATAATAGGTGTACTGCTTCACATTAACCGGTGTTGAACTGAGGATTAGATGAATCCTATGAATGTGTGAAGGAGTCAACTCTCTAGGCTTTTCAAATATTGATGAAAATTTTGACTGTGTCCAATGAAGACATGAGTCTAGGTTGATAAAGTTTACCTCAGCTGTAGCCATCAACTTTTGTTGACTTATCCAATTCATTTGTCGTATTGAATCAGTCCATTCATCGTGTTCTTGTTCATCCTCAAAAGGAAGAGTGCCTCTTCCCATTTAATTCCAGGTTTGATTTAATTGTAATGATCTGATCTTGCCATAACACCTTCATCATCAGATGGTGGTAGTTGGAATGAAACCAACCCAACGTTCTAAGCGACATAATGCCAAGAATAATATTGAGATTACTTAACTCAAAATGGATCATATTCTGTTGAATGGAATGGCACTAGAATTGTAATGGAATGTTGGTGCAAAGCCCTGTTGTCTACCAAAAAGATCCATCAGCTAATATGATTTAATTTTTATGATAAGGCTGTACTGGAATATTCATCTAAGCAATTAGTTTGTTGTTGATGTAATTGAAAGTAGCCCCTCCATCAATCAATATCTTCACCCTTCAGTCTCTAAGAAATTCCCATATCTTTAAACAAACATGTGTGTGAGACGGAACAAAGTTGGACTATGCCTATGATGCAGGATGATAGGTGATGCGGGATGATGGGACTGAACGGGTAGGGCAGGCTTGCTTGACTAGGTAGGATAAATCAGACCACAATTCATATGATCAAATTCAAAGATGTAAATCCGGTGTAAATACTAATGGTGCAGCCCCTTTCCTTGATCAAGGGCAGGAATACTGTCTTTCAACCATCGTGGTTAAACAAGTGACAATTTCAATAAATCAAACGGTCGATCACAAGAAGATTCAAAAACACCTATCAACAAATAACGGGAAGATTTAAAAGCCTGATCAACTAATCCAACGGTGGTGGAAAAAACAATCGAGGAACACTGGAGGAAGAACACCGACTCCAAAGAGGGAAGAATGGACTGTTGGCACAAGAATAGTGCGAAGATGCAATGCAGGAAATTCTTGACACGTTGTTGGTGGGGGCAAGTGACGTGCGCTTCGACGGTCAAGGGGCAGTTGCCCGCTTGTAGGGTTCGGGCCAGCGCCCTGAAAACTAAACTATATATAGGACGTGCACTTGCACAATGAGGGTCCGAAGCCCCTGGATATAGAATTATGGGGGCCGCGTGGGCGGGCGGCGGCATGGGCGGGCAGCTGGCCCGGGCTGGCAGTCGTGCATACGGCCGGTGCCGGCTGATAGTTGTACGTGTGACTGGCACGAGTGAACCTGTGTACAAGCGCAGGAGGGCAGGTGGGCTTCTCTCAATGGCGATGGCTCAGACGGGAGACGGCTAGGGCAAACTTCCTTTTGAAGAAGAAACTTCAACTTTAAAAGAAATTTATTGAGTATTTCTTAAAACATTGGCCAATATATAAGCCTTGGAGGAAAAATAAAATAAGATAACCGTAAATTTAAAAACCTAGTAATAATCAACATTGACATTGTGTCAACATGTCACATCAAAGGATGGTTCTAAAGTTGGTGTTGGCGACGTGTCATGGCGCGGGACTTCTCGTGTGAAGGTGGAGGCGCGTCTAGTACAAGTGCGTTGTCATGGTCGCTATCAGGCTGTGCTGCCATAAAAATTCCATAACTCATCGGATCTTCATCTAATTGCAAGAGGTCTTTAGGGATGGATTGAATTTCTTCTTCATCCTCTTTTCGCAGCACATAAATGGTCACCTTCTTGTAGCATTTGTGGCCTGGCATGTATAATTCATTGCAATTTTAGCACACTCCTTTCTCCTTTCTCTGTAGAAATTCTTCTGTTGATAGTGGTGTAAATTTCTTGCTTGTTTGTTTGATTGGTCATACCCTATAGAGTGAATGTTTGAGAGATCTGAATGTTGCCTTAATGTTTCCTTGCTTGTTTGATTAAGCATATGTGGTTACTGCTCTGAGATTATTATTGGAAGTATAACTGCTCCTAATGGTCACCCTTCTTACAGGTTGATTATTTAAAATCTGCAAATTACTCTTAGCTTCTAATGAGAAATCCATTATCTCTTGTATCCCATAGGGTCAATACTTATTTAACTTAGCTTGAATGCCACGATGTAACCCTCTAAGATATGCACTCTCATGGACATCCATAGGCAGATTGAAATGAAGGCAGCTAGATCTTCAATTTGGTAAAGAAATTCTGCAAATTGGACTTACAGACAATCCTCACTCTATCTCTTTGTCTTGGAAGAACAACACGACTTCGACTTCAATTTTCTCTGCAACTACGGACCCTGGAAGAACCTCTAGCCAAATGCAGCTAATATCTCCTCCAGAATACAGCTCAAGAAATGCCCAAATCCTCCGTCCCCTTTCCCCATCCTCGACTCCTTTATTTATAACCCTTTTCTTTATTTCCATCCTAAGCTTACTTCCAAGAAACAGTTGGTTAGTTGGCCAGCTCAGCACCAGCTGGCCCACTAAATTTCTGCCCACTCCTCTTTCTCCTTTTATGTTCTCTTATGGGTGTCATATCACGTTCACAGAGTGATTTGAAAGAAATTTCAAATTATTGCTGAAACACCACCCAATGTTCAAATCCAAAGTTTTCTTCTATATATATAAACTAACCCAATGTAATGCCTTCCATGTGCAGCGACTCTAGATAGAGTTTTTCAGAATCAGGTATGTTGTGTACTTTAAAAAACGTCTCCACGCAATTCAACCAGCCTTTAGTATTTGTACCATTAAAATTTGAAAAATATCCTTCCTTGAATTCTGATTTTCCTTCTGTAGATGCTTGAGTAATTGGTACTCGTGTGCGTCTTCTCCTTGGTTCTTTTTCTTGTCTAGTTTTAACTTGAGTTAAACCTACCAATTTGGAATTCATCGACTGCAATAGTACTAAAATGTTGGAAAGAATATCAGGAGTGTCAGGTTGTTCTGCTAGTAAATCCTTTCCCTTGTCAACTGACTCTTCCATGATGCCATATGGAAGGGGGAATTAAAGTAGAATCAAATGAGTATGATTTTGTGCACTATCGTCATCGAGTGTGGTTATATACTAGGGTCAACAAACAGTTTCTTCACTCCTTTGATCTAGCTAGGAGTCCTTCATGGTAAATTTATAATGATTCACAAAAATATCAATGAACTGATGTCATTTTCTTGATAGAACAATAATCAGTTATCTTTTGCTAAAAATATTTCTCCAATGCTATGAACTGACGAATGTATACGGTAATTCACTAAAAGTATGAATTGACGTTATGTTTTCATGATAAATCAAGAAAATCTTACTTTCACCAGATCTTCCTAGAAGTGTTAGCTAATCGATATGAAATCCTCTTCGGCGTTAATAGCCAGCCTGAAATTTTATTTTTCAGTGAAATGGTCACAAGATCAAGGCTTTGATACCAGTTGATAAGATCCTGAACACAATGATTCGGATATAACTCTCTTGACTAGGAAAGATTCAGAATATAACCAATTGGATCAATTATCCGGTAGATCGAGATAGAGTTCCAATGATGAGAACAAATGTAGCATACAACGGGGAAAGTAAAACTATAAAACCAGGATCTCCTGATCCTCCTCTAGACACAGGCTTTTCCTACTATCTAGCCCTTCCCATGCTCTGACGGGCCTTGACGTTATTTGAAAATATGACTTGGCCTTGCGGGCGGCTCCAGATCTTTATTTATAGGCTCGTTGACCCTAGTAGTGTCCATGGGCTGATGTGGTATGGCCAGAGTGATTACTTCTTCTTATTACATTTTCTTGTAAAGTGCTTATCATTTCCACACTGAGAGAGGGCCATTCACCCGTGTCTACCCATCTTGTTGTCTACCTTTTGGGGCTAAGTGGGATAGGGATTGTTGCATGTCCAAGAATTCGACAACCTGTTGGTTCAATTGGGCGCCTTATATATTCCAATAAAAAATAATATGGCACCTTAGAAATTGTATTTCACACTCCATTCCGGCAGTTCAAAATCTGGGCACTAGGCCAAGGGAATGCCTCGCGGATATAAATCCAACATGTGAAATAACTGTAGAATGTAAAGTTCAAAATCCACAATGGAGAGATAGAGATGCAAGGTGAAGAGTGAAATGAGTTGAGGAATGATGGTCAAATGAAAAACATACAAATGGAAAGGGAAAACAGCTCCCTCTCGTCCCTTCTGGTTGTGGATGACTCCCGCACTCCCGCCTCAGCCTTCAGCTGCCAAGAATGGTCTTACAACTTCCTCCTATGTAATGTTCAGACATTTACCCAATCGCACCATTCAGTACAATTTTAAGTATCTATTCAGCAAAAAGATGTACAAGGCCCAGATCATAAATGGGTTCCTGAACTGACTGGTTTTTGATAAATCCAAAATGATAGTAATATATATGTGCAATTTCAGCTAATTTATGTACTTCTTTGTCTTTATCTGGATATATTATCAACATTTATGTTAAGTTGTGAAACATCATGAAAAAAAATCACCTTTTTCTAATTTGGAGTTAATTATTATCATTTGTGGGACTAACCCCACTTAACTCAATTAAGTGGAATGAATCTCACTCTCTTCTTAGTTTATGTGGAAGATGCAGGAATTAGGTGAAACTTTCATGAATAAAGGGGATAATTAAATGAAGAGGAAGCTATTTGGACCAGAGGAGCAGGCTCAGCCACAACCCTGGGCCAAGAAAGAAGGCCCAAAGCAAGACAGTTGGCTCTAGTCTAAAGGCCCACTAAGGAAGCTCCACTAAGCCCACTATGAGAGGCATGTTGGGCCAAAGAAAGGAGGGCAAGGGGAAGGTCCAGTCATGATTATTTATGAATATTTCAGGGGCTTAAATGATGATTGGAGGACATCCTTGGACGTGGATCCAAGCCAGAGAAGAAGATCCAGCCATTCAATCCATAAAACATCCAAAGGTGGAGACGTAAAGATAACACCTTTAATGCTAATTAAGGAAAGAAGCCTTGAACGTCCAGGGGGTATTTCAAAGGTCTTAATGCTGATTGGAGGACCATAATGGATGTGGATCATGACCCTGAAAAGAAGATCTGGCCATCCATTGTATTAAAAATCCAATGGCTCTCCTTTGCTCTCTCTCCCTATATAAACCCCTTCACCCTATTGTAAAATTCATCTTGTGATTCAATCCAAAGTAATGTTTGGTGGCCTAAGTGCAATTGAGTCATAGATCCATTCACCTCAGTGAGTACCAGGCTGAGCAGGAAGCATCCAGGGCTGAAGAAGCTGGTGGAAAGGAGAAGAAGAAGTCCCTTGGACCTTAGCGGGTGTGACAAAGAGGTTACCTTCTTATTTCTCCTTTTTTATTATTTTCTATTCTATCTTTTGTCTTTTGTTTAGTCTTGGATCAGCTAGCCAATATCCAGACGGTTCCAGTGCATCCAACCACGCTCAAAAATTCGTTCGAGAACTCATTCTAGAGTGATTTTAGTACAGTCCATTTTTTTCTCTCTCCTCCACCAAGGCACCTTCCCCATTTGGCACCCGGACTTAGCCAAATTTTGACTAAGTCCAGAGCGCCACACTGTTTCATTTCCTATTTTGTTTTAGCTTTCAAATACTCCTAAAAAATACAAAAAAATTATTTTCTCCCTATTAATATTATTATAATATTATAATAATATTTTATTTTTCTTTGTTATATATTTTTATTTCATTAGTTATTTATCTTCATATGTAGTAAACCTACCTCTAAAATTATTAAAAAATACATAACTAAAGCACAAATTCCTAAGAAAAAAACCCTTGCTCCCTGTGGATCGACCCTTACTCTCCCTACGCTAGTAAGGTTATTATAAATTTTTGTTGTTTTAATTCGGATAAACCAACGACACTAATTAGTGAAGTTAACTCATCACTAACTACCCCAAAATCTGAAATATCATTAGGGGTTCAACGGCTATGATTAAATCATAGCCGTGGACCCCTTTAAGTTCGGTGAACCCCTGCTCCAGCTGTGATTCCAATTCACCGTCGACCGCCCATGTGCTCCTCTCCCATTCGTCCAGGATGTATAGCGTCGCTGAGCTGTCTTATCTTAAATAGAAGTAAAACAGACACAAAAGTATAAGAGTGATCTGGACCGTTCGATCTTCCAAAGAAAGATCGACGGTCAAGATTAAAACATGCCTTTAAGCAAAGCCCGACCCGACATGGGCTTCGGGCCTGGTTAGGTCGGAGACTGTTAAAAATTTTCATCTCATTTCCCTTAAAATTTCAACCCGATGGCTAAAACTGTTTTGTTCATACTCTGGCCCGGCCCGATTGCATGTGAGATTTAGGATTTCGCAATCCCATATCGACGATTTTAAAAATGCCCATGGGTATATAAATTCCGCGTTTACTCCATGTATGAAATTGAATCAACACATACCTCTGGGCGCTGACGAATTCATGACTTGCTTTGAGGCAGCGGCCGTTGGCTGAGCTTGCACTCCGCGCGTTGCTGGCGGTCGCGGCCTTGGCTGCGACTGTAGGCACCGTGCATAGAGGCGGCTTAGCCGTGGCTGCGCCTTGGCTTGCTCGAAAACGTCTCGTTCTTTTTCTTTTTTTTTTATTTCGTTCAATCGTTTAGCCATAGAAAATAATATTGCACACAATGATTGAAAGAATGCTATGCTCGTTAACACATAAACTTGTTGAAATATAATGATGCACATGATGCTTGGAAGAGTTCATGATTGAGGAATTTTAACACTGTGAGAGAACACTTATGCTTGGAAGAGTTCACCTCTTCCCTCTTATTGACCTCTCAAAATACCCAATGAGTGTTGATTTACATGATGGAATTATGACTCATCAAACACCCCCCTACTTGAACATTGCTGGTCCCTTGGCAATGGTGCATATAGAGAGGCACAAGATCATTAATGTTTTATCAGCTGTGAGAGAACACTTAGGAGAATATCTCACCAAAAGTGAGTCTAGAACTAAGGGATCTGCGGTCTGCGGTCTCAGAGGGTCGAGATCTAGAACTTTCCGAAATGTGTAAGGAAGTAAGATGACACGGGAAGACATGAATTGCATCATGAGTTCGCCCTCTCTTTACTTTTCTTTCACTTCTTAACCTCCTTCTTCTATTATCTCTTTTCCTAACTCTTCCCTCTTCTTGGCTCTTGGTGATTTCTTCTACTCTAGAAGCATAGGAACTCTTATCCATGGATCACAAGGCAGCTGCACTACGGAAGTACAATCGGCCACTCTAGGGAAGGATCTGCCTCTCCCTCTCTAGACCTCTTACTCTACTCTTTTTTGTGGAATGTTCTAGATATCCATTAAATCTTGGTGACAATTACAATTCATGAAATTACAAGGCTTTTCTTGTTAATTCAATTATTCCAATTCCAATAGTACGTTTCAAGAATGTATCATTACCACGACTGAAGTTTCGCTACAATAGAGCATATCACGCCGCTATCACGACATCATGGCTCCGGCTTGTCTATTGTGAGACCTCTCACCACTGGCACTTTTGCTTTGTCCCCGACACCCTTGGCTGAAGTGGACCAACTTTAAGCTGCCCACCACCAGACGTTGGACATGTTGAAGTACCATTTCCATAACTCACATGCCCAAACAAAAAAGATCTGTGGACAAGCATTGCTGTGAGGTGACTTTTACGCTCAGGTACATGTTCCACATCAAACTGTGCTCGTACCTCACAAAATCACTGGCGCGCTGGCCCAACGAGAAACTCAGCCTGAGGTACTTCAGACCCTATAGCTTCAGCTAGCGAGTGGGACCAATGTCTCCAACGTCGGGTGGCATATAAGATGGAATAGCCGGCCCAATGCTCCCTGCACTCCGACAAGCAATGCAGCTCACGATCGCCCCAAAAGACATTTTCTAGGTCCTATCAAAATATCTAGTTTCACAAGTGTCACCACAGTCTCTAAAATAACTAAAATACACTAGGGATGCCGCACAAGTCCTAATTAAATGACTGAATTAACCAAACTCTGAGGCAACCTGGGAAGGCACGACGTAGATTGCGGATCATTTCTCAAAATCTTAACTTGAGGACAAGTTGCATCTTCTACGGGCAGACTCGGTACTAGACATGGTTGTTATGTTCTGTTCATTTTAAAGGAACAAAAAATTTGCACAAAAGAACAGCACATGGCCTTGTTCTTTATTCAATTTTTTTTGTGCAAAAATGAACAAAATTTGCACATTCAAGCAAAATTCTTGCATTCAAACAAAATCGGAACAAAATTTGCACAAAGAAAACTCTAGAACCGCACACGAGTCAGTGTGATGATCTGTTCAAATTTGATATTGTTCTGTTAAGAAAACTGAATAGAACGAAAAATTTGCACAAATTCCCACAAAAGGAATTGAACAACCATGTCTACAAGGTAGTATTCCAATCATGATATATCAAACGCAATAGGGGCCAAATGACCATCTGCATTGTTGGCCCATTAATAGGGCCAGCCTGAACCCAGCCCCGAAAGCTTATGACTCGTGGTGCTTTATGAGTCACAAGAGGACGCGAGATGGAGCAAGAAGCTAGGATGAAAAAACTTCACAAGTACTCTGCTCTCTCGTCCTCTTGTCCTTAGCTTCTCCATCTTCTCTTGCCCTTAGCTTCTCATCCTCTAGGATGTGGTGCACGCTGACTCAACGCCACATCAACTATGAGGAATCTCCTTTAATTCTTTATTTTTCTCTCTCTTCTCTTCCATTTTTCTCTTTTCTTTTTGTCTCCTTCCTAGGAGCATGTTACACAGAAAACGGTGCACGCGTGCAATAGACAAAGTGGCACAGAATCTAGAGCGATTGAAATCTTTATCGGAAATAGAAAATGATGATGATGATGATGATGAGTGCAGAGAAATAAATCAAGGGTTATGATTGCTCCAACTTCAAATAGCCATAAATTTTGATCTACAACTCCTATTGCACTGAAATTTTCAGCGTTGCTTCGTCTTCCCCTCCTCTTTCTATCCATGCCCTCTTAAATATAAATAGAGGCATGGATCATTGTAAAATTCATCTTGAACTTGTCCTACTTTTGTGGGTTGATTGGAAGATAGTGAGTTTTGAGATCCATTAAGAGTGCTCTTGGTCTCTTGAGTGTGTGGAAAGAAGCACTAGAGAGGAGGGAGGAGCTTACCGGCACTCATAAATTGGCATGATTCTGCAGAACGTAAGGATCTAATGACGTAGGATGACTACGGGGTAGGTGACAAAGGGCGGGACGACAGGATATACGGGCTAAGGGTAGGATGGATGTGTGAGGAATAAAATAATCCACAGAAATTCACGGTCGGATTTGGATTTAAAATCGATGAAAATCTAGTGGTGCAGCTCCGACCCTTCGAGGGCGGGAGTACTGTCTTCCCCAACCGCGATGATGCCTAAGCACCGAAATCAATACTCGAATTCACGTCGCGAGGTAACACTCGAGAAGAGGAGAGAAGTAGTAGAAGCTCAAATCAAATCTAAATCTGACGGCGGTGGAAACTTCTCGAGAAAACACTAGACGGAGAACACTTTTGACACCAAAGAGTTCAGGCGTACCTCGGCACCGTAGTGCGTGAAGAGGATGCGAGTAATTCTGGTTGTGACGAGGCTGGGAAAATCCGGGCGTTGAGCGGCCCACTAGACGAGGATGATGCTGGGCATTCCGGGCGTTGAACGGCCTTGGTTGAGTGCAGATGTCATGGTCGCAGAGTTAGGCGTAGGCGACACCCGCGCGCGCAAAGTGCTCGTAGGGTGCGCAGAGCGCACGGAGCGCGAGAGCAGGGCGCGCAGGTGCGCGCGCGGAGTGCGCAAAAATCGGCGAAGTGCACCCGGAGCGCGCGGAGTGCACGCGGCTCAGAGCGTCGGACGGCGTCGACGACGATCGATGCCTGGGCGGCCTTGGCAGTGCTACCTGGGCGGCCTTGCCGGGGCTGCCTGGGTGGTCCTGGCGGGGCTGCCTGGGCGGCCCTGGGGGGGCTATTTGGGCGGCCTCGGCGGGGCTACCTAGGGCGGCCTGATGGGGTTGCCTGGGTGGCCCTGGCGGGGCTGCTTGGGTGGCCTTGGCGGGGCTGCCTGGGCGGCCTTGGCGGGGCTGCCTGGGCGGCCCTGGTGGGGCTGCCTGGGCGGCCTTGGCGGTGCTGCCTAGGGCGCCTGACAGCTGCCTGGGGCGGCCTGACGGAGCTGCCTAGGCGGCCCTGGTGGGGCTGCCTGGGCGGCCTTGGCGGGGCTGCCTAGGGCGGCCTTGGCGGGGCTGTTTAGGGCGTCCTAGGCGGGGCGGCCTGGGCGGCCTTGGCGAGGCTGCCTGGGCGACCTTGGCGGGGGTGCTTGAGCAGCCCTAGCGGGGTTACTTGGGCGGCCAAGACTGGGCGGCCTGGTGGCCCTGGCAAGGGCACACAAGAGAGGGAGATAGGGAGAGAGAGAGGAAAGAGAGAGAGAGAGAGAGAGCAGAGAGGGAGGGCAGACATCGCAAGGCGGCGGCAGTGGCGGTGACAGCGGCGGCGATTGCGGCGACGGCTAGGGTTAAGAGGGTAGGGGAGGCTCAGCAGCCCTCCACGAAGAGTTGAACAAAAACTCAATTCTTGAAATTATGACTGCCTAAGAGTTTCTTGAAAACAATGGCCTTTATATATGCCTTGGAGGAAAGAGAAATTGACGAGAAAGTAAAGACATGCGTCGTGTCACGCCAAAGGGCAGTTGGGGATCGGCCTTTGGCGTCATGTCATGACGCACGTACAGACGTGCGCGGGTGGAGACGTGCTAGTTGGCGGTTGTGGCGTGTCGGCTTTAGTGTTGACTCCAGTTGATCGTGGCGGGTGGACTTCGGTTGACTCCGGTTGACCGTGGTTGATGGGGGACCATCGCGCCTTGTTTTTTTGTTGTTTGTTTTGTTGGTTTAATTCCTGTTTTATGTTTTGCCTTTTCACCTTCCTTAACTGGCCTGGATCCTCCCTATAAAGAGAAGGGAACCCCTTGTATTAGGAAGAGGAAGAAGAAAGACTCAAAAATGTGATTTTTACCTTTTTTCTGATTGTTAGTGTTGTTTTTAGTTTTCGAGTTATTTACGAGAATGCCACACTGAAGATAGGAAAGAGAGAGGGAACCCTAAAGTTCGCCGAAAACCGCCGCCGTCATCGCAAGAAACCACCACCGTCGTCGAAAAACACCACCCTCGCCGGAGCTCCGTCGCCGGCTCCTCAAGCCCCTTAGCACCCTCAGTGACCCCGCCGGGCCACCAACAGCCGCCAAGGGCCGCCAGCGACCCCGCCGGGCAACCAGCAGCTGCCTAGGGCAGCCAACGGCTCCCAGCGGCCGCCCACGGCCGCTAGCAACCGCCAATAGCCGCCACCGACCGCCCACGGCCGCCAGCAACCGGCAGCAGCTGCCAGCGACCGCCCACGCCCGCTAGCAACCACCAGCAGCCTGCCACGGCCGCCCGTAGCCGCCCACGGCCGCCAGCAGCCGCCCACAGCCGCTAACGACAGCCAGCAGCCGCCCACGGCCGCCGCGCCGCCGCAGCGCCACGGCCCCTGTGGTTCAGCGGCGCCGACGCCGCAGCCGCCGCCGCCACGATCGCTATATCGCCAGCAGGCCGCCCACGCCGCCAGTAGTCGCCACGCCACCGGCGACGCCACGCCACCACCAGCTGCCAGAGTTGCAACGACCGCTAGCGACGCCACGCCGCCAACGACGCCACGGCCGCCCACGCCCGCAACCGCCACGGTCCGCCAACAGCTGCCCACGGCCGCCAGACGCCCACGGCCGCGATCGCCCTTGCATGCCAGCGATCGCAGCAGCCGCCAGCGACTACCTCGAACGCTCGCGACGCCGCAGCCGCGCCGCGATCGCCAGCGATCGCGGCGATCGCCGACGCCGCCGCTAACGACCGCCACGGCCGCCAGCGCGACTACTCACGGCCGCCAGCGACCGCGACCACCAGTAACCGCCGCGGCCACCTACGGTCGCCAACGATCGCCGTGACGCCAGCGGCGATCGCAGCCGCTAGGGCCGTCAGAACCGACCGCGTTGTCGGCCGATCGCGGTCACCTGCGCCGCTCGCCAGGCTGATCGGGGACGCCATCCCTTGGACGCCCGGTCCGGAAACCCCCCCTGGCCTTCCGGCTGGTGTTCTCTCAGAGACGTTGTCCCGTCCTACGGGTTCCCCTTAGTTTCCCTTTGTACGCCTTGCACCTGCCCACGGCAGTGCTTCGGCCATCTCCTGCATCTTGTCCCAGCTGATCGTGATATCGCCGCCGCATGTCGCCGCCTTTACGGTCGATGACGATACCCCGAGCCTATCATTCCTGGTACGCTCTCTGACTTTTCCCATCGGCGTTATATTATTTCTTTCAGTAACTCCGAACGTCTTATCCACCCCCGGGGTTAGAATATTGATAGATAGGACTCACGTCTTGTCCACCGCGTGGCGAGTGCTGCGGCTCGCGGGACGCACCAGGAAGTTCCGGTGGGCCCGATGTCCCGGGAGCACATGTACCGTCGGGTGTCGTCGAGGAATCATGGTAGGACGGGGTCAGCTACCGGGGTCGCGGGTTGGGGTCCCGAGAGGGCAGTATCGTTGCCTCTCTTGTCGTGCGACGGTTCGCATCATCGCGGGGAGGTAGAACCTTCGCATTGTGCCATCCGTGCTGATCGCGTCTCTACGGCCATTCTTGGGATTCCTATATGAATTTTCGAAAAGATGATGAAATGCGGATGCAACTAGATGCGGATGCAAAGTCGGAGACGTGCTGTGGGCGACCACAGCCAGGCTCTGATACCAATTTGATGCCAGACGTCGCCAAGACGTCGTCCGGTCGACACCGCGGGTAGCGGCTCGGTATCGAATCAGGATCTCGATGGGACAACAACGATCTGCATCGTCCAAAAATGCAAATGGACAAGTATAAATGATGACGAGAATGCGTGGAAAGTCCTACTATCGTACGTGCATGCGCCGAAGTGCAGTGTTGCCGTTCCAGAGAATGACAGGGTGGCTTCTGGTCAGGTCAAACGGACCTCCCAAACCTCTCCCGAAAGGGTCGAGGGCGAGTACGTCGCCGAACGGGAATACCCCGCTAATATGCTCACACGTGTCGGGAGAACCCGACTCGTACCGGGCAGGTAAGACTCTCGTAAAGATGGCTGACGTCGTTTTCTCAAACTGTCTCACTCTCACCTACATCTAACCTGAGCGCGGAAGAGGCAATACGAAAGTATACTGGAAAAGGTAAGAGACGTAAGGGCAATGAAGAGGGGTACCTTTGTCGCGTCTAGCGACAGCTATTTGGATGTACCCGAAGGATCGTTGAGGATGGCCGTGGGGAATACAAAGGCGTGGCAAGACCGGCGGATGAGTGGCGGTTGTTGACGGCTTGTCAGGCACGGTGTCAGCAACACGAGTGGGGTGGTGCGGAGCGAGGGCAGGATGGACCACTAGCAAGGCGTGGGCGCGGTAGCTTGAGTATAGCGAGACGGCGGGCGTGGCTGTCGGGCAGCGAGAGAGATCGATCGAGGGCGGTAGTATCCGCGCTCTGAGTGCCGTGGCGCGCACAGGCGCTGCAACGTCGCAGGCGGGCGTGGTTTGTGGTGCCGCACGTGCGCGCGAGCCGCGGCGTCGCGATAGCTCGCGGGGCGGGCACGAGCTAACGGGCACGCGGGCGATGAGTTTTTGCGCGGCAACCACGGGCAGAGGTGGATGGCAACGGGCGGTGTCCACGCTACAACGGCGTCCAGGAGTCTGCCGCAGCGCGTGATGGCGGAGGCGGCGCGTGGTAGAGCTCGGGGGCGCGCTCGGGGCTCAGCGGAGGCGTGTGGGACAGCGACGTGTCTACGGCGACATCGTCGCGCTATGCGACGTCGGTGCGTGGAGCAACAGCTGACCGCGGGGCAGCAAGGCGCTGGGGATAGCGGCGGCATCAGGGGCGACAGCAGCGCTGGAGAGGGCGGAGACGTAGGGGCGGCGGCGACGTTAGGGACGGCAGCGGCGCAGGAGACGGCAGTGGCGCAGGGAACGGCGGTGGCGTGGGCTGCTCCTTCTCCTCTCCCGTCTTCCTCCTCCTCTTCCCCTTTCTTCTTCCTTCTTTCTTGCTTCTTCCTTCTTCCTTCTCCCGTCTTCCTTCTTCCTCAACAAGGAGACTGTTTGACTTCCAAACGTTATGACTTTACTGAAAATTCAAGAGTGTTTTAGGGGGGGCGCCCTCCCCTCCCTTATATAGGAGAGAGGAAAATGGCCCCCCTTAACTAAAAGTGAAAGAGAAACAAAATAAAACAAAAATGGGTTCTTTAGGCCCACTAAGGGGAGCTGAAGATATCCTCATGTGGGAACTTCCCCTCGCTACATACGGTTACGAAGAAACAGGAAATGAAAGCGATAAAGGCGAAGAGGTACGGGTCGAAGATGGCGCGTTGTTACGCCGAATATCTGAACCTGGGGTCACGCGTCATTGCTGCGGCTCGTCGTGTCGGCTGCACACGTGTCGGTGGCGGTCTCGATGATGGTCCTGGCTCCTCGAGTGATGGCCCTGCAGTGTCGGACGGTGCCGCGCCATCATGATGACTCACGTGCTCACCCTCCGTCTGCCTTACTTTGGGAAAGTCTTCAAGGTTACATGTGACGCTTCTGGCATTAGAATAGTTGGTGTGCTCAGTCAGGAAGGGCACCCCGTGGAGTTCTTTAGCGAGTAGCTGAACGATCGGAGATTCCGCTACTCGAATTACGGCAAGGAGTTCTATAGTGTCGTTGAGCATTGATGCATTGGAAGCATTATCTCCTTTCGAAGGAGTTTCTATGATGGGCGACCATCTTGGAGACGCCTTGACGGGACGACGTCAACCTCACTGAGCTGCACACGCCGATGCTCGCCACCCGGGGTTCAAGTACCCCGCGTAAGCATCTTTATCTTACTCACTTTTATTTCTGTTTAATTGTATTTTTGGATTTCATGGACTGGGCCGGTGTTGGGCCTCGTCCTCGTCTTTTCCTTTTATTTTAAATTGTATTTTCAAATTTTAAGGAGAGGCTGAACCACGTCTCGCGACGGTTCGTCCTCCCCTCCCACATTCACTTGGCACCTCTACTCACTATATAAGGGGATAGCATGCCCAAGGAACATTTGAGTCATTTGTTGAAAGAATTTTACAACTCTTGTCTCCACCTACCGTAGTGAGTAGAGCGTAGAGGGAAATTGGCTATTCCCGCCCACGTCGAGATCCCTCTGTGGTGTAGAGCCCGCGATTTTCCACGTCGAGATCACTCCGTGGGGAACGTGTTCAAGCACGCCGTGGAGATCACTCCGGTACGAGGAAAGAAATTCAAGAAAGTCACCCGCGCCTGGAGCTGAAGACTTCCTCGTCGAGAACACTCCAAGGGAACCCGAGGCCGAAGACTCTGTGCCGACGCTTGCCTTCCACGGGGTCCTCTAGATCCCACCAAGGCTGACAAGAATCATCAAGAAACTTACGTTCTTGAAGGCTTCTTGGGGCAGTTTCTGATCAAGAAGACCAAGAAGGACCTCTTCTTCAGATCAATCTCTGCTGGACACCATCAAGAATCGCTCCGCCCATCTCCAACATCTGCCTATCACCATCTCCGCCAGCGCCGCCCGCCATCACCCCCGGCCTCCACCCTGTCGCGCTCAATCACCCGCCCTCTCCGCGTGCCATCTATTCTCGCGCGCCGGTCCTCGCTCAGGCGCCTGCGCGCGTGCGCCGGTCACCCACCTGGATGCTGATCATGACCGCGCACGGCCAGCGCTCGCCCACCGCCCATGCCGTGCGACCCTCTCACGACAGCACGCCCATTCGCCGCATGACACCGGCGCCCGCTTGCTGCCGCCAGACACACGAGTGGCGTACATCTGCGCGTCCGCTCCCGCCGAGCGCCACACACCCGCGCGCTCGCCCAGACGCCGCACGCCCGCGTGCCTGCCAGAGCACCGCGCACCCGCACGCCTGCTGAGCGCCGCACGTCCGCGCGCCCGCCCGCGTGTGAACGCCGCGCGCCCGCCCGCATGTTCATGCCAACCGGCACACACGTCCCGCATGAAGGCCGGGCGTGAAACCCCATCGGGCAAGCCAGGTCACACCGTCCTCCGGTCCTGCGCCCGTTCGACCGGTCTCCTCATCTGTCATCACTTCCCTCCTCGACATTGACTCAGACGTGAACGGCGCCTCGAACTATCGACATTAAGGTACCTTCTCGTCTCCCCTCCATCATTTCCAGTATTATTACTGCTTTCATTGTCGTCATCTGCTATCTCGTCCACTGCCCGTTTTCTATATAATCTATGAATAGGAGAGCTACCATTGTCGAGAGATAGGGCCTTCTTGTGGTTGATAGGATAATCAGTGATTTAGACGCCGAACACCCTAGGGCCATCTAACGCCCCTCACTGGCTAGTCGTCGAGTCGATCCAACGGGTCATTGGGAGTTTGATCTAGGATCAATATCTCACCATTGATCATCATGGATTTATCTCCCTACACTGTGGATAGTCATATTTGCTCATTTGAGGTCTTCATCTTTTGCGCATACATTCATATAAACATCACAAACCCGTCCATCGATTCCTGTGGCGTAATACGAGCCGACCAATCCCATCAGGTCGTATTACATCATTCTACTTTTCTCGGATCACAAGGCACTCAACTACCTTCATTCCCAACAAAAATTGAGCGACTCCCATGCATAAAAGATCACGTATTTACTGGATTTTACCTTTGTTATTAAGCACAAGAAGAGAAAGGATAAAGTCATCGCCGACATGCTTAGTTGAAGAGCGCACATGCTTAACAACATGAGGGTAAAGATTAGAGGATTTCAGTAGATTTGAGAAGGGTACACTAGCTGCCTTGGCTTTGGGCCTATCGGCACGGAGATCCAGTGATGACCGTCTAGTGAGTTCAAGGACTACGTCATCACTAATGGTTACCTGCTCTTCAGAAACAGGTTGTGCATGCTACCACGTCACGACGTGACTTCCTCACTTGGGAATGTCATGCGGGAGGTCTTAGTGGTCACTTTGGCCATGACAAGACCGTAGCTACCCTCAAATAGCAATTCTACTGGCCTAGCTTGAAGTGTGATGCTGGCAATATCATCCCTCAGTGCCGCATATGTGCCTTGGCCAAACAGGTCAAGAAGAGCGCAGGGTTATACAACCCACTACTAGTGCCCAAGTGACCATGGGACGCTACCAGTATGGACTTCGTCCTAGAGTTACCTCGGACCATACCATGACACGACTCTATTATGGTCTTCGTTGATAGGTTTTCAAAGATGGTGCACTTCATACCTTGCGCAAAGACATCTGGTGCAACTCAGGTCACATAACTATTCTTCTAAGAGATTGTGCGTCTACATGGCTTGCCCACTTCAATCACCTCCGATCATGACGTCTTCTTCACGAGTTACTTCTGGAAGACCTTGTGGAGTCTCCTCGAGATGAAACTTAAGTTCTCAACGGCTTACCACCCTCAAACTGATGGTCAGACGGAGATACTTAATCGGAGCTTAGATGAGCTACTTCGTTCTGTTCTAGGCGAGCACCTTACGATGTGGGGTTTGATAATTCCCTGCACCGAGCTAACTTATAATTTCGTAGTGAATTGAACCACCGTGTTGAGTCCTTTCGAGATTGCTTATGGCTAGGCTCCTCGTCATCCCCTCGACTTAGCACCCGTAAATCCTCATATTAGGGTTTTTGAGGATGGTCTTGCATTCACCTAGCATGATTGTTCGTTGCATAAGCATATTCATGATAGAATCGTGAGTCAAAATGCATTGTACAAGCAAGCCGCCAACTTGCATTGCCAGCCCCCAGTGTTCGACGTGGGAGACCACGTGATGGTGATACTTTGGTGGCAACAGCATCAATGCATCGGCACCAGAAGCGCCACCAGCGTCATCCAAAGTCAATGCTACTGCTAAGGACACACCGCCATCGTCACCAGATCAAGTCAACATGCCAGCATCAGGAACGTCTCCACCCACGCACGCCCCTTCACGCGTCCTGACATGTCGCCAAAGACAGATCAAGAACTGCCCCCCAACGTGACACGAAACCACGTCGCTCGTCTTTACTTTTATTAACTGTATTTTCTCTTTCCTCCAAGGCCTATATGTATAGGCCAGCGTTCCAAGAAACAGTTAGGCAAGTCATAATTCAGGAATTGAGTTTCTTTAACTCTTCTTGGAGGACTTGCCCTAGCCTCTCCTTCTCCCTCAGGTTGCCGCCGCCGTCGCCACCATCGTCGCCGCTGCCGACTACCACCTCTCTCTCTCTCTTGCCCACCCTCTTCCTCTCCTTTCCTCTACCCTCCCTTTTCCTTCTCTCTCTCTACCCCTTCTACCTCTTTGCCAACACCTAGTGCAGGCCGCCCGCCCAAGGCTGCCCACGCCAAACCCCAACGCCGACCGCCCGTGCCAGACCCTAGTGTCAGCCGCCCGCCCAGGGCCGCCCGCGCCAACGCCCGGCGCAGGCCGACACTACCAAGGCCGCCCACGCCAGACACCAGCGCCGACTGCCCGCCTACGGCTGCCCGCGCCAATGCCCAGCGCAGGCCGCCCGCCCAAGGCAGCCTGCACCCGACGCCAACGCCGGCCGCCCGCCCAAGGCCGCTTGTACCAACGCCTAACGCAGGCCGCCCCGGCCAAGGCCACTCGTGCCAGACGCTAGTGGCGGCCGCCCCTGCACAGGGTTGCCCACACAAGAAGCCCAGCGCCAGCCGCCCGCTAAGGGCCGCACACGCCAAACGCCAGCGCCGGCCATCCCGCTCACGGCCGCCCGTGCTATTGGTGTCACTTGTACCTATGCTCACCTGCATCCGTCGGCTTCTTCTCCTCGCCCATGTGCCCTCACTCATCAAGCAACCCAGCCGACACAAATTACTCAATACTAGGGCTGTTCAACGCTCGGAACGCCCAGATATTTTCGTCTAGTGGGTCATACAACACCCGGATCGCCTAGTCACGCCACGACCTGAATTTCCCGCAGCCTCATCATGCACTACAGTGCTGAGGTACGCCTGAACTCTTTGGTGTCGAGTGTTCTTCGTCCAGTGTTTCGCGAGGATTCTTCCACCGCCATCAGATTTGATTTGATTTTCTTGGAACTTCTGCAAATTCTTTTTTGTGAGATTTCCCGCGGACGTGAATTTGTAGTATTGAATTTGGTGTTTCGGCATCGTCGCGGTGGTTGAAGACAGTACTCCTGCCCTCGATGAGAAACTAAGCGACATGCTTGTAGTGCCAGCCCGTTCTCAATCCTCTAAAGAGTGGGTCATAGTCCTATGTTATCGAAATACCTCCTACATGGGGGATCAGCTCCATGTTTAACGTGGCGGACCTAGCTCCGTACTGAGCTTCTTCTTCCCCATTTGACTTAGCCTTTCATGGACCCCTTCAGTGTGAGTGAGTTGGTTGTGGCCACTTCCCAGATCATTTCTCCCGATTCGCACGAGTTAGTCAATTATATACTGCAAGAGATAATTTACTATGCAAGGGACGAGGTATTGCTGAGGTTTTTGGTGTGTTGGCAGGGACGCACAAATGTGGAATGACTCATGGATCACGAAGGATGATAAGCTTAAATTTGGGGTGGTTTTTTACTGGTTATATATCAGTCAAGTGTGTGAGGATTGAGCTTAAGCAACAAAATTTATAACCTCATAACCTTAGGGTAAGTGGGTGTCGATCCACAGGGAGCAGGTAAATCAAGCAGTTTCCTTTTCAATTCAATGTATATTTATAGTCAGATTTCTAAATTCAGTTGAAATAATCAGTTAAATTTATCTTCCGTTAAGTTCTACAGAGTAATCTTTACAGAACCTAACTGAGCAAAACCGTCAGCAGAGAATTTCTTTGCTGACGGTTCACCTCTGCCCTTTGGGGCAAATGAGCGAACACCCTGCGTGCGGGTAGCAGCCTGTGCGGAGGCAGTTACCTGTGCTCGGACATGCAAGCCCGCCGCTCGGCGTCTGCTCACGGGGCTGTTGCGTGCGAGCGCTGCTGCGCGCGGCGTCTACTGTGCGCGGCGCTGCTGCACGTGGGCGAGCCCTGCTCGCGGCGCTGTTGTGCGCGGGGCGAGCCCTGCTTGAGGCGCTCCTACGCGTGGGCGAGCCCTGCTCGCAGCGCTGCTGCGCGCGGTGCTGCTGCGTGCAGGAGAACCTCACGGTTGTGAGGCTGCACGTAGAACTTCTCTGCGCGCAGCCGACAAACAGGTGGTGTGTACCTGTTTGGGCCTCGCTCGGCCCTGGTTGGGCGTGGCTCTACTGCGCCCTACCTTGGCTGGGCGTGGCTAAGCTACGCTCAACCCTAGCTAAGCTACGCTCAACCCCGGCTAAGCTTGCGCAGCAACGCAGCACAGTTAAGCAAAAACTCAGATATGATGGTGAAGTCGAACAAGAGATTGAATAGGGAGATCGATTCTAACAAATACACTTGCAATGAATCTAGAAAACAGAACAATCTCGTTTGGAACAATTGGAAAACACAACTCAGCACCTTCCAATCCAACCTCAATTGTCTCGGTAGGGAGAAGAATACATCAACTGAAACTGGAGCCCTCGCGCCACCTGGTGTCACACCCCTCCCGGCGAGATGACGATTGTCGTGCTCCAGCTATTCCTCAGCTTGCTTCTCTCCCAGCTCCAATGCTCATCAGCTCTTGGAGGGTATACAGAAATCCTTCTTCTCCAAGCCCTAGCCTCTTTGGAGAGAAATTCTGGACAACCTAAAATGAGCCTTCAAGAGCTATTTATAGGTTTCTCTCAATCATGCTTCTTGGAGATTTTTAGGGCTTTTTCTTCTTCATGATTTTCGCCAGCTCTTCTTGATCAATTGTGTTTTCCTTTTGATGCTTAAACCATATCTGAACTCATATATCACACAAGTGAGATCTAGTCCACTTGATTCAGAGAATCAACTGGGGTTAGTAAGTAAGAGAATAATATGCCTGAAACATGATCAATGTGGGTTAAATGTGTGCAAATGATGCTTTGATGCTCAGAAATTTCATAATAGTTAATGACATAATGAGAGTCATCAAAGGACAATCTACAACGCCTACGGCCGGATCTCCTTCAGCCGTTGTCATTTGCCACCACCAACTCATGAAAGCCGAGTTCTTCTGACCCCGTGAGGATTGATGGAGCACACCCAAACGGCATTGATGGAACGCCATCACAGCCATCCTCACCATCATCAACATCACCGTCCATTTGTGTGCAACCAGATCAGCACGCCAAAGCATCAGTGAACACGCCCTGCTTTAAATACCATGGGTAATGCAGGTCCATGCACGTGGTCGTGTTTTAATTCTTCGCTTTTTCGTTCGTCTGATTTCATGTTTTGTGTTCGTCATGATGAGTACATTGTGCTCGTCGTGATGCATTTGTTTTGTTATGTTTTTTGCGTGTCCATATCCATCCATATCATTTTGATAACTTGCAAATAAGAATGTTTAATTGGTGAATATTTTAGTACATTTATAAGTTTTAATGGCTATATTTGCATGTTATCATATATATATGGAGATAAATGAGTTACACTTTGATTTTATTATTATTTCTAATTTTTTATTATTTTTTACATGATATTTAACCACATTTCATTGAATAAATATTTTTTACACGGCCTTAAATACTTGGCTAAAGGTTGGTGAGGGCTTTCTTAACTTTTCTGGAATTTTTCCATATATTTTTTTAATTTTCTAACCAATATTTAGCTAAGATATAAATTTTAATTTAAAGAATCTATTTATTTTATTTATTTTTAGAAAGCATTTTATAATATATTTATATATATATATCACGTGTCATCCACGTTATTTGTCTGAAATTCGAGGGAATAAGTGGATGCATATTTTTTTAATAATAAGAGAGAGAGAGCACTATTGGCTCATTATGGCATCGCAATACACGATGCCATAATGAGCCAATGATTGTTTCAAAAGGAGTGGCACAGTCAGCGAGGAAAAGGTACATTTTCTTTTCATTAATTTTTTTGTGCATTTAATGCACGCGCAGAATCAATCTCCGCGTGCATTTATGACGTACTTCCTTGTATGTACAGTCGGTTAGCCACGTGCATTGATTGCACACAGTAACTGACCCACGTGCATTAATAAAAAAACCCATGCATGTTATTTAATGTACACATCCGTTAATTTGCCGCGTGCATTAAATGCATGCGGAAATTGACTCTGCGTATTATAAAGGCTAATTTATGGCTCTTTTTATTTTTTGTTTTGCTTAAAAAAACAGGCGACGTGGCGCATTCTCCTTCACGTAAATGAAGCATCATTCTCTAATGATTGCGTACTATGGAAGCACGCAAAACGTGTGAGAACGTGATCCGAGAATGGGGAAAATGAGAAAGAAAAGTGCCAGCCAATTAGAAAATGCCATTTTTAAGAGAGATCAAAGAGATCTAGCGGCCTAGATTAGTCATTAGTAAAACGATGATATCTTGAGATCTAGATGTCTGATTGAACTGAAATTTTGAGGGCATGTTTGTCTTTTACCCCTCTACAATCTATATGGTAGGATATTTAAATAGAGGTTTGGAAAAAGGCAAAATTTACTTTTGGAAGCTCTCCCCAAGGATTTGGCCAAGAGGGACATAGGAGTTATTTCTGAAGTCAACAGATCTTGATTCTTCATTCAAAATTGTAAGTTCTTGATTTGTATTTTGAACTTGTTCTTGAGAGATTCTAAAACACCTTGGCATTGGTGAAATGTACATGCCCTAGAAGTTGTTTTGAATGAACTTAGCATTTCAATTTGATTTTGATTCGAGATCTGATTTTTAATCTTTAGTTTTAAATAGATATGGAACAGTTCTGCATTTTTAGATTTATAAATTCGGGTCGGATTTTGCTTTTCCTCCAAATTCTTCATTCCCCCAAATTTTTAGATCTCCTACTTTCTCTCTCTAGATTTCAAAATTGATCGTTTAGAAATTCAATTAAACATCTAAAATACCTAAATCCAAAGTTTGATAAAAAATCGTCCATCTTCAACTCCAATTTTAAAACCCCCTTTTCTGCATATTAAATCCCAATTTTAAATATATATAAATGAACTTATAAAAATTATTTTGATTTTGAAAATTGGTAATCCAAATTGATTTGGTATTATAATCATAATTATCCTACTCAAGTGTGTTGACCAAAAATAACAAAAATCAAAATTAAGTTTTTATTTAATTTTGCCTAGTTATAAACATAATTTAAGTCTACAAAGTGAAAAATTAATTAATTCTTGAATTAGGTATTTAAAATCGGATACAAATTCTTGCTTAGTGCCTCCTATGGTTCGACCCCTTGCTTGCTATATACACAGTATTTAGAAATTAAGGGTTATTATAAATTTTATTGCAGAAGTCTAAAAGCCCAAACAACGACGTAACTACACATCATTTTTAGGCTTATCACATTTATTTTCGCATCCTTTTAATTTATCTACTTTTATCTATGGTGTAAAGGGGAGGGTTATCTATTGGGCCTCCCTAATGGACTCCTTGTATGGGCCGATCATGGCAATATATAAGGCCATGATGGCCACCACGTTCTTATTAGGTCTGGAACTATATTGTTGCAGTTACTTCCCGCTTTCAGATCTCACTCCAGAGAAGAGAGGAAGAAGGGGAGGATAAGAGGAAGAAGAATAAGAGAAGGAATAAGGAAGTGAGGGAAGGATAGAAAGCTTGTTGTGCTGCTGGCTCTACATTGATGCCATCGGGTCCATGCATCACCCTTCATCCTGCGCAATCAGCACGCCGCCTAGGGACGTGGCCGCGTTGCCTAGTTGGTATCCACCACCATCCCCAGCCCATTCGTGTGTGGAAAATTCAATGGCTCCACCAAGATCCCGTTGACGCCATGCGTAATCGCGCCCTGGTTGATATACTATTTCTGTGACATCACTATGATTGACCCCCTCCATGAGCGCGGTTGTTTGACCGCTCGGACTAAGGACGTCGTCAGAATTATTGCACCGCGATTCTTCCAACGGGCAGAAACCTTGTACTGCCAAGGCATCAGGAAAACCTATAGGATCACCATCATTGTGCATGCATATGCCGCGGTATTTACTGTTGGGTTCTACAGGCCTTGACTTGGATGAACAGAACAAAAATGATGAGCAGCGAACGTCTTTTGCGAATCGAACGGCATCAACGAAAACATTGAAACAATGTACCTTTGCACGAATCTCATTCGTGATTTCTTTGATCCCGGAGTGAGACGAGTCGAGCTGCTCAAGTGTGCAGCCTCTAGACGTATCCACGCGGTCCTCGGCGCGTCGGATCTCCTCCTTCTTGTTGACAAGCCCAGTTCTTTCTCCGTCGGCGTCGTTACGTCGTCCCGATCACATCAGGGATGGAGAGGGGGTGTGGGGAGAGTGGAGAAGAAGGATTCTGGCCTGGGTGAATTTCGTTTAGGGCCTTCCCCTATTTATACTAAGTGGGTATTTTTCATAAAACCCCCCAAAACTTAAGTATATCTTCCAACGTCCAAAAGACCATTTGCGTGTGACCTTCTAGGCCCATGTATCAGTCTAGTTAACGACTCTAGCGGCCCAATAACCTTTATTGGCCTTCCAAATTAATTAACTATATCATGATATAGATTAATTAATGTCGGATCGATTTAACCCAATTGATAGGTCGAGACTTTGACACGTGGGGTGCCAAGCTACCCCTCGTGTCCTAGAAGATACAAAGGAGTGTGTATCGACTCACTCATGGAACATGTTCGTCATCGGTCACTGTGTATGTATAATCCCTCATCCACTTGACGCTCCTTGGACGACTTAGGGTATGGTCAACTGTCAAACCCTAATCGCTCATCCGAGTTAGTACTGATGCATTCATAAATCATCGGAGAACTCTTCTCCGATATTTCACTGCCTTGGCCAAGGATTTCATTGCATCGTCTTCCTTGAGCTGTCGCCTCTTATACCGAGGGTAGATGATCCCATCTTCACCACTCAATTGCCTTCGTGTACTTCTGGATGCACCCAAACTAAGACCGTTTAGAATGCCATGATTAGAGACTCGTCGGCCATAGCCAAAGTAGGACCGTCCGTCCACAAGACGTCTTTGGTGTCTCACGTCTAAGGACCACTTACACAACCATGACGTGAATCAACCTGATTGACAATTCCGTGTAATACCATTCAGAGATTCGTACGGATCAATTCAGTGAACTCTTTCCACTAAAGAGCACCCACTATCTATCCTTAGTGTCACCACACTAATGGCTATGGGACCGGCCATACTCATCATGAGTGAGGCTAGATAGTGTTATTCTATCCGGATACTTTGATGTCCTTCTCGCGTATCCTTTGAATAGGAATGTTTAGAACACATGCTTAAAGACTAGTGATCTCCGTATTACGATCTCATCATAATTCACTAAGTCCGATCATGTATTCATGGACTTCATTATGAGCATCACACGTGCACTATAATGAATATGGAACGAGATGCGGAATGTGTGATTGGCTTGCCGGCCACATATATTTCTATCATTTACAGCATGCGACAATTGGTTTGACCCTACTACGGTCTTTCCCCACTACGCAGTAGCTATTTTGCACTGTCGACGGTCGCTTGGGCAATGCCAACGGCTCACTACTTGTCATACGGATCCCTAGACATCGTCATTTGGTTCCGTTTGTGCTACTGAACCCCTTCGCCATGGAGACTAATGTGCTTCTTGCGTTGGACGGTTCTACTACTGCCTCCGTTCGCACTTCCCTACCTCAGAAGTCCAATCGCGCTAGTCCTCTCATGCCATGACTATTTATGTCGCTTGCTTTGTCTAACACCATCTCTGCACGAGCCATCTGTTCAATCGTGCGCCTCTCTATACCACAATACTCACCACCCGCGCACCCCTTCGACGTGGTATCGTATCCGAACATTGTCGCATTGTCTTCGGCTTGTGTCGCTGCTGCTAAGCTGTTGGCACACCCTCACCCCGAGTTGCTGGTGATGCCGCGTACGCTGTGTGCCTTCACGTTCATGAGCCTAATCGCCACACTCCGCCTGTGCAGTCCCCCTCGTTACAGTCGTGCCTGCTGAGCTCGGTGGCTTGTTTGAGCACCTCTCCTCTGCCTCCCTCTCCTCCTATCCTCCACCTTGAGTACCACTCCTACGCTGCAACATCGACGCCCATCGAGCTACTCATGCCCGTCTCCCGCATGACTTCGTCGCACCTGCTGCACCGCTCTATGCCGCGACGGTGAAGACGTTGACAATGAATAGCACCACCGATGAGGTACGCCATTCCCTTGCTCCTCACTTATATTACGCCTTCTGGTATATTATTAGATGAGCTCCACCGTGCTCGGGCTAGAATAGGTGAGAGAAATTATTGAGAAAGTTAAGTCACAAGTGATTTCCTAGGTATTGGCCGAGCATGTCCGTTAAGTGCGAGCTCCTAGGTAGTTACTCTGTTTAGATGCCGTAGCCGTCGTCGTCGCTTCGACGAGGGTCAGAAGGTCACCGTCAACATCATCAGTCGCCCGCCCTGGAGTGGAGAACTCAGTGAATTCCTACAAGTTGGACCTTCACGTACACTCTTCTATGGTTTCATCGCATCACATAGTTACATCCACTTTAGTGAGTTACCCGTCGGACGAAGTCATTGACGACGTCCCACATAAGATTAAAAGAGAAATAGAGAAAGAGAGAGTGTAAGAGAGAGAGATTCAAAGAGGAGGAAGAGCGTGTAAAATAGACCAAGAGAGATTAAAAGAGAAATAGAGAAAAAGAGAGCCTAAGATGAAGACAGATTCAAAGAGGAGGGAGATGGTGTAAAATGGATAAAGAAAGATTAGAAGAGAAATAGAGAAAGAGAAAGCATAACAGAGAGAGTTTTAAAGAGGAGGGAGTGCGTGTAAAATATATTGACAGAGATTGAAAGAGAAATAGATAGATTTTAAGGAGAGAATGAAAGAGAAAAAGATAGAGATTAAAACATAAATAGAGCGAGAGAGAGATCTGGAGAGAGAAATAAAGAGAGCGTGAGAGTGATAATGAGAGAGATTAAAAAGAGAAGCTGAGAGAGTTTAAGAGAGAGACCGAGAGAGAGCATCAAAGACAGGGAGAGAATGAGCTAAAAAGAAACGTACCGTCGTTGCTTCGGCAGCCGATTTGTTGGCCCCCCTCTCCGAGCATGTGTATATCCCGCAGCCAATTCGTCGCCTCCTGCAACTGATGCAAGACGACATCAGGGACGAGGTCTGGCCATCACCGAGGGTTCGTACTCGGTGCTGATAGTATCGGTGTGCGTCGCCTACTCACGGGTAGGCGTACGGCATGGGTCTCGTATGGGGGACGACCTACGATGAGATGCACGGGTGTCGGGAATATGGTACGTGCAGTTACCGACTAGCAGAGGGTTGCCAACGTCCTGCTCAACAGGGTCGCCCGGGGTGGATAAGTGGACCTCCTGACCCTCGTCCGGGCGGACGAGGTTGCTACGGCGCCGAACGGGAGATATCCCGCTGGGTGGCGCTCGCACGTGACGGGCGAACCCGACTCGTACCAAACCAGGGAGGACGCTCGTAATCTCGTAATGTCCTCTCAGCCTATCTCGCTCACCTACGTCTAACCCAAGCGTGGTGGAGGCGACCGAGAGATATACTGCACGAAATAAAAGACGGGATGGGATGGCGTACCTCGGGATCGTATCGCGAACGTCCGTAGTTGCCTCGGATAGGAGCTTGGCTGGGCACCACGATGTCGAGGACGTGTGAGGTCAGGGGCGCCAGCAATCGGCGTGTAGGCAGCCTGGTCACGAGGGCGCCGGGTGTCGGTGGGCGCAGCTGATAGCGGCGGCACGCGCGTGGGACGCGGCTCGGCTGGCGCGTTTAGTAGGACGCGAGGGAGTGGTTCGGGCGGCGGGTTCCCCTCTCAAGCACAACACGGCGCGGGGCGCGAGAGCAGTTGGCGCGCGCGACAGAGGACGTACCCGCGCACAGGGCTAGGCGCGCCGAGCGTGACGAGTCGCGGCAGGCGCCAGCAGGGATGCAGCG
The DNA here is from genome assembly GCF_029677425.1 of Wolffia australiana. Lineage (NCBI taxonomy): Eukaryota > Viridiplantae > Streptophyta > Magnoliopsida > Alismatales > Araceae > Wolffia > Wolffia australiana. The sequence continues at coordinate 8,974,005 of NC_135850.1, read as the reverse complement.
CGGGGTGTAGCTTGGGGGAGACCTAGGGTGCTGCGCCAGGCAAAGTTCGGCGCGGCAGATTAACTCGTGGGGAGTGCGGAAGGGTGACGTAGGGCCGGCAACAGGACAGCGGTCGTGGTCGGCCGCAGTCAAGGAAGCACGGTCGCTGGCCGAATAGGCGACCGAAGCGGGATAGGTAGCGGTCTCAGTTGGCAGTATTTAAGGCAAGCTTGGTGCTGACCGTTAAGGTGACCGTTGCAGGAGAAAAGCTGGCGACTCAGGTTGTTTTGTCATGTTGGCACCCCCCCTGCTTGTCGGCAACTGCACGTACGACATCCGCACCCGGGCATCTCATCGTAGGTCTTCCCAACAGGAGACCCGTGCCGTACGCCTACCTTTAAGTAGACAACGCGCACCGACGCTTTTGAAACCCAGTACGAACCCCTCGACGTTGTCCTGCATCACTTGGGGTGGCCCTTGGGTAGCCCTAAGCATGCAGCCTGAGGGCGGCCTCTGGCAGCCCTGACAGGGGCTGCCTAGGTGGCCCTTGGGCGGTTTTGGCAGGGGCTGCCTGGAGCGGTCCTAGGCGGGGAGCCTGGGCGGCCTAGGGATGGCCTTGGGCGGCCCTTGATGGGGCAGCCTTGGGAGGCCCTGCGTGGGTGGCCTGGGGCAGCCCTGGGCGGCCCTTGAAGGGGCTTGGGGCAGCCTTGGGCAGCCGGAGATGGGTTCACCTTGGGCGGCCTTGGGCATCCTTGGATGGGGAGGCCTTGGGTGGCCTTGGGCAGCCTAGGATGGGGCGGCCTTGGGTGACCTTGGGCAGCCCTGGATGGGGCGGCCTAAGCCGCCCAAGGTGGGCAGTCCTCGTACGGGCTGCCTGGGGCGGTCCTATGGGCGGCCCTGGGCATAGAACCTGGCCGGCCTGGGGATGGCCATGGGCGGCCCTTGATAGGGCGGTCTTAGGGGGGCTTGGCGGCCTTGGCGGCCCTACGTAGGCAGCCTGGGGTGGCCCTGCGGCCCTTGATGGGGCGGCCTTTGGCAGCCTTTGGATGGCCCTTGGGCGGCCCCAAGCGGGCAGCCTGAGGGCGGCCTCGGGCGGCCCTAGCAGGGGCTGCTTGGGCGGCTCTTGCGTGGTCCTGGTAGGGGCTGCATGGAGCGGTCCTTTGGGCGGCCCTGGGCGGGGAGCTTGGGCTGCCTGGGGATGGCCTATGGCGGCCCTTAATGGGGCGGCCTTGGGCAGCCCTGTGTGGGCGGCCTGGGGCAGCCCTGGGCGGTCCTTAAAGGGGTGGCCTGTGCAGCCTTGGGCAGCGCGGGATGGGGCGGCCTTGGGCAGCCGTGGATGGGGCGGCCTTGGGCAGCCTAGGATGGGGTGGCCTTGGGCGACCTTGGGCAGCCCTGGATGGGGCGGCCTGGGGCGTCCTTGGTGGCCCAATGTGGGCGGCCTAGAGGGACAAGAAGGGACAAGAAGGGAAGAGAAAGAGAGAGAGGTGGGAAGGGGAGGGAGGGAAAGAACGGGGAGGAGGAGAAGGACAGCAACCGTCGACGCGAGGTGGTGGTGGCGGCGGCGGCGGCAGAGGTAGGGTTGAGGAAATGATACGGAGGCTTGGGCAGTACTCCAAGAAGAGTTAAACAAAAACTCGATTCTTGAATTATGACTGCCTAACTGTTTCTTGACACAATGGCCTATATATATAGGCCTTAGCGGAAAGAGAAAATACAACTTAAAGACAAGAAATTAGAGTCGAGAAATTAAAGATGTGAGACGTGCTTGGTGTCACACCAAGGGACAGTTGTTGATCTGCCGTTGGCGACGTGTCATGATGTGTGAAGGAGCGTGCATGTCTAGAGACGTGCGTAGCAAGGGGAAGAACCCATATGAGGATATCTTCCCCTCCGACCCACCTTAGTGGGCCTTACAAGCCCTTTTATTTCCTTTTTCTTTTTTCCCCTTTGTAGTTTAAGGGGGACCCAGTTCATCCTTCCTATGTAAGGGAGGGGTGGGCGCCCCCCCAAAGTACTGTTGATTTTTCATTTGAAAGTTATAACATTTTGGGAGACCAAGAGTCACGTTCGTGAGAAGAGGAAGAAGAAGAAGAAAAAAGAAGAAGAAGAAAGAAGAAGAAGGAAGAAGAAGGAGGAGGAGAAGGAGGAGAAGGAGGAAGAGGAGGGAGAAGAACGAGGAAGAAGCTGATCTGCCGCTGACCATGCGCCGCCGTCTGCTCGTGTGCCGCCGTGCCTAACCCCGTTGTCGTCTCACGCGCCGCCGCTGGTCCGCGCATCGCCGCCATCCCACGCCCCGACGCCAGACGCTCACCTACGTCGTGGCCCGCGTGACGCCGCCGCCCTTGCATCTGCGCCTGTGCCCGTGCCACTCGTGCGCCGCCGCTGGTCCGCACCCCGACACTGTGCCGCTCTCGTGCGTCGTGGCCCACGCGATTGCCCGCCCGTGCGATGCCCTTGCCCTGCACGCCTGAGCGGCTGCCGTCCGCGCGCCCGTGCGCTGGCTGTGTTGCCTTTGCACGCCGCCACTTCTGCGCCCGAGCTGCTCCTACTACACGTGCCCACGCGCCGACAGGGTTCCACCTGCACAGCGGTCGCACGTTGCCGTTGTCCTACATGGCCGCGCGCTGCCCGTGTAGTGCCCGCACACTGCCAACGCGTTGCCTGTGCCATGCGCCGCGACGCTCGTTCTTGAGCTGCGCCTAGCACCGTGCCCTTCCCCCTGCCACACCAACTCCGAGCTCAGCGCCGCAACCAGCCCCACGCCACACCTACCAGTCGCGCCTGTGTCAGCCCACTACAACCCGTGCCAGATCTGAGCTCTACACCATGCCTGCGCCTTGCACCGCACCTTGCGCTATCCCTGCCCGTGCCTACGGCTCGCCCTCAACCTACCAGCTATCTCTGAAACTTGTGGATACGAAATATCCGTCGCCAATGCGACGAAGGTACCCCCTACCCGACTACCCTTTACGTCTCTTACTTTCTTCAGTATACTTTTGAATTGCCTCTTCCGTGCTCAGGTTAGATATAGGTGAGAGTGAGACAGGTTGAGAAAACGACGACAAGTGTCCCGAGAGTCTTACCTGCCCTGTACGAGTCCGGCTCTCTCGACGCGGGTTTTGGGCGTTGACCTGGGCGGGGCTGCCTGGGCGGCGCTAGTGGGGCTGCCAGGGCAGCCTTGGCGGGCCTGCCTAGGGCAGCCTTGGCGGGGCTATTTTGGGCAGCCTAGGCGGGGTGGCCTGGACGGCCCTACCGAGGCTGCCTAGGTGACCTTGGCAGGGTTGTGATGTAACACGACCTGCCGGGATCGAGCGGCTCGCATTAACACCACTAGGAGTAGAGGACAGAGTGACGTAGTGGCAGCACGGGCCGAAGGCTTCGGTGATTCGGTGGGCCCGGTTTTCGATAGAAAATGGTTGATGACGGTGATGATGTCAACACGTCTTCATAGTGATCTCGACGAAGAAGTGAGATGACGTCGACACCCTCAAGCTGCAAATCTTGGATCTCTAAGAAGCGCCCTCGGAGTAATCTCGACGAGGACACAGTGATGATTCCGAAGAGTTGCTCAGCTTGAATCTTTAAGAACGGCTTCGGAGTGATCTCGACGAGGTCGCGAGGTGGGATCTCACGGAGTGATCTCGATGTGAGAATGCATAGTGATGACTCACGGAGTAATCTCGATGTGAGGAAGCTAAGAACTATCTACGAAGGCAGCAGCATAAGGCGGCTGCATGTATATCCTATCAAAGGGGGCCTCGGAGGATAGCTACTTACGAAGCCTGTAACTAGAGAGTCCTAACTAAGTAGGCTTGTGACTTGGGAGGGTTCTAGCTAACTACGAGTGGACGGTAACGGACGAGGGTATCGTCGGCGGCGGGTCGTCAACAAGTCCTCGGAGTGATCTCGACGAAGAAATGTTGACGACGTCAACCATTGAGAACTGTAAGTCTGGATTCTTGTGGATTCGTCCCAGAGTGATCTCAACGGGGCGAATGAAGATAACTGGAGGGTTTCGAGTGGGTCATGGTGCTAAGTAGGCAGAGGAGACGGGGGGCGGCCGAGGCGAGGGAGAGACCTGAGCCGGCAAGGATGACTCAAGGCAGCCAATGGAGTCGGCGATTGACGGTGGGTGAGGTCGAGACGACCAGGCCAGGCGTGGTGGCCAGGGAGTCGTGGGGGCCGTAGAGGCTGTCGGGGCCTTGGCGACTAGGGAGGCCGTCGGGGCCATGGTGGCCGAGGAGGCCGTCGGGGCCTTGGCGGCCGGGAAGGCTGTCGGGGCCTTGACGGCCGAGGAGGCCGTCGGGGCCTTGATGGCCGAGGAGGCCGTCGGGGCGTTGGCGTCCGAGGTGGCCATCAGGGCCTTGGCGGTCGGGGATGCCATTGGGGCCTAGGCGGCCGAAGAGGTCAGGGCGGCATTGGTGGCCGCAGCGCCTGAGGAGGCCGGGGCAGGCGTGGCTCCAGCTATGGCGGCCATGGAGTCGGATATTCTTGAAGGTAGCAGCGCTGGCGGAGACGGCGGCGTCGGCGAGGACAGCGGCGGTGCTCCGGCGAGGAGAATGGGGCAAGAACCCTAACCCCCAGTTCTTGATGGCAATTTTGTAATTTCGCAGAACTTCCCAAAAATCACAAGAAATTCTAAAATACTCCTAAAATGCCTAACTACTCAATGGGGCTACATTGAGAAAATCCTTTTCAATTTCATCCACTTTAATACAAAGGGCAAACTTCCTTTTATAGGGAATAATTATGCCCAAATCTGTTAAGGGAGATACAAACAAACAAAACAAAACAACCAACAAACAACAGAAAAAGATATTTTCCTTGAGGCATGATGGTCCCCCTTCAGGTTGCCTGAGCAGCCCTGGCGGGGTTGCTTGGGCGGCCAAGACTAGGTGGCCTGGGCAGTCCTGGCGAGGCTGCCTGGGCGGCCCTGGCAGGGCGGCCTGGTGGCCCTAGCAAGGGCGCACAAGAGAGAGAGATAGGGAGAGAGAGAAGGAAAGAGAGAGAGAGAGAAGGAAAGAGAGAGAGAGAGAGAGAGAGAGAGAGAGTGGAGAGGGAGGGCAGGCGTCACAAGGCGGCGGCGGCAGCGGCGGCGGCGACGGCTAGGGTTAAGAGGGTAAGGGAGGCTGGGCAGTCCTCCGAGAAGAGTTGAACAAAAACTCAATTCTTGAAACTATGACTGCGTAAGAGTTTCTTGAAAACAATGTGATGCCACACGGACAGCCGTGATCGAGGGCGCGCGTTGCAGCACAGGATGGCGAAGAACAATACGCGAATGACGGGAATGAAGTATGCACGTAATGCACGAAATAACAAGAAGTACAGCGATAGACGAGAAGGAGCAGTCGAGAATTTGAGCCGTGTACCGAGGAGACTCCATAAGGTCTTCCAGAAGTAGCTCGTGAAGCGGACGTCTCGGTCGGACACGATCGAAGGTGGCAGGCCATGGAGGCGCACAATTTCTCGGAAGAATAGTTGCGCGACCTTCGTGGCGTCAGACGTCTTCGCGCAAGGCACAAAGTGTGCCATCTTCGAGAACCTATCAATGACGACCATCAGGGAGTCATGACATCGAGCTGTCCGGGGAGTCCTAGGATGAAGTCCATGCTAACGTCATCCCAAGGACGCTTAGGCGTCGGTAGTGGGGTGTATAACCCGGCGCTCTTCTTGACCTGTTTGGCCAAGGTACATATGCGGCACTGGGCAACGATGTTGCCTACGTCGCGTTTCAGCGATGGCCAGTAGAATTGATATTGTACGGCGGAGATGGTCTTGTCGCATTCAAAGTGACCGCTAAGGCCACCGGCATGACATTCTGATGGCGCGTCACCACCGGACGTCATCGAGCCAGCAGCAGAGGAGCAGCAGGACTTCCCCGACCCAGCACCCGAGGAGCCGGCACTACCCAGCTCGCCACCGAGACGAGTCCAGCCACCACGACGAGCCGCTGCAGCAACACAGGATCCCGCATTCCGTTACTCGGCATGACGCGGACGCCGACCACCGGAGCACACCGTTACAGTCAGTTACTTTATCTTATAGTTTTCCCTTTATTCGTATTGTCGTGTAGCGGGGGAAGGGCCCATGGGAGGAACCCTTTTCCCCCCTTTTTTTTATGTTGGGCCTGACAAGCCCGTTTCCTATTTTCTTGCTTATTTTCTCTCCCTTTTATTTTGTGTTATGGGACTTAAGGAAGGGCCATCTTCACCATATATAAGGGAAGAGGTGGGCTCTTCCTGACTTTGACCCAAATTTTGAGGAATGATATTTTGAGAAGAAGGGTCAGGTCGTGGAGAAGAATAGAAGAAAGAAGAAGAAGAGGAGAAGGAAGGAGAAGAGGGGAGGAAGAGGAGAAGGGGGAGAGGAAAGAGGAAGGGCAGCCGCCGCCACCGCCGCCGCCCACTCGCCGCGCTGGCGCGCGCCGCGCGCCGGCCGCCGCCGCCGCGCTGGCGCCCGCGCCGCCGCCGCGCCGCCGCCAAGGCGCTGGCCACGCCGCTGCCGCCGCGCGCGCCCGCGCTGCTGCCGCTGCGCGCGCGCCACAGCGCCGCCGCCGCTGCGCGCTCGCCGCCGCGCTGCCACGCTGCGCGCGCGCCGCCGCTGCGCCGCGCGGCCGCTGCGCCGCGCCCGCCAGCGCTCGCGCGCGCCGCCGCGCCGCGCCAAGGCGCGCCGCGCGCTGCCGCCGCCACGCCAAGGCGCGCCGCCGCCGCCGCGCCACGCTGCGCGCCACCGCGCGCTGCCGCCGCCGCGCGCCGCCGCTGCGCTGCGCCGCCGCCAGCGCCGCGCCGCGCTTATCGCCGCGCGCCACCGCTGCCACCGCCAAGGCCGCGCCAAGGCCGCCGCTGCGCCACCGCGCTGCCGCTGCGCGCTGCCGCGCTGCTGCGGCTGCCGCCAAGCCGCCGCCGCCGCCGCTGACCGCGCGCTGCGCCGCCACGCCGCGCGCCACCACCGTCGACCACATCTCCCGCATCGCCCGCGCTGACCGCGACAGCCGCCTCCGCACAGTCAACCTCCGCGCACCCGACAACTCCTCCGAAACCAGTTGGTGCGAAAATCCCGTCGCCAGCGCGACGAAGGTACTCTGCTTTCCCTAGCCTCTTTACGTCATTTATTTCCGTCAGTATTCTTTCGTATTGCCTCCACCGCGCTCGGGTTAGATAGGTGAGTGGGACAGACTGAGAGAACGACGAAACAAAGACGAGCGTCTTACCTGTCCGGTACGAGTCGGGACACCCCGACGCTGCGGTGAGCATTCCAGTGGGAGTTACCCCATTCGACGGCGCGGCGCGCCGACCCACCTCGGACGACTTGGAGGGCTGGACCGACCCAGCTTGGCGACCCCGTCCCCGCTCCGGGTTGGCTCTCGTAGCTTGTCGGCGCATTGCACGTACCGTTGTAGAATCATTGTCCTCGTCATCGTCTTACATATATTTCTGTTCTCCGCATATCCATCGGTTGACGTCGTGGACGTAACCCGATTAGTTAGCGATACGACACCGAGTTCCTTCCTTCGGTGACGGTCGGACGCCGTTGAGACGACGTCCGGCATCACATTCCCAGGTGAGGAAGTCGCGCATTGATGTGTGTGGCACGCAGAGCCTGTTCTGATAGAACAGGTAATCATCGGTAATGACATAGTCCCGATAGTCAAGGGACGGTCCCTGTTTAACTCGTGTGATAATCGGCCTGAAGTTGGGGCAGCTGTTGTATCCATCTCTGATGGTCTCGAACCCGAGGACTTACACTCTCATGATGTTGAGCACATGGGCTCGCCGGCTAAGTGCGTCGGCGACGACATTGGGTCTTTGCCCTTCTTGTGCTTGATGACAAAGGAATAGTCTTGCAAGTACTCGATCCATCTCGCGTGTCGGTCGCTCAACTTTTGCTGGGAGTGCAGGTATTTGAGCGCCTCGTGATCCGAGAATAGTACGAATTCCTTGGAAAGGAGATAGTGTCTGTCGCCAGTGTCGTAAGGCTTGAACGACCGCGTAGAAGTCCTCGTTGATGGCGCAGCACCAGCCGCAGCCCCGGATACATCTTCGGAGACGTCACCATCACCTTCGTCAGCACCAGCTGTTTGCGTGCAGCCCGCTTGGCAAGCCAAGGCGATGGTACGCACGCCCGGATTCAAGTATTCCGGGTAACGGACTTTTATATTCGTCTTTACGTTTTGTTTGTTTGTCGTTTTCTATCATGAACTTCGTCCTTCGTTGTTTCACTTATGCACCGTGATCACGTGTAAGGAGGGAGGTTCGACCCTATAAGGATCTCCCCACCCCCCTCCCCGTGTTCGTCTTCGTTTTCCTTGTCTTCCAGTCGTCCTCATGTCTTTTAGGTCATAGGGTTATTTTCAGTCAAGAGAAGGTCCTTTTGGAGGGCCCCCATATCCCCCCCCCTATATAAGGGTCGGATGGGTGCCCAAAGAAAGATACGATGTTTTTGTTGAAAGAAAAAGTTATCGATGAATGTTGAAAGAACGAAGGTCTGTTCGTGTTGAAGAAATCTCGACGGCACGTTTTAACACGTCCCCTTAGAGTGATCTCGACGAGGGAAACGTGGGCTCTACACCACGGAGTAATCTCGACGTGGGTGAGGCTAGCCAGACCTCCTACTCTACGCTCTACGATAGGGGAGACACAAGTTTGAAAACTCTTCAACAAATGAGTCCAAGGTGTTCCTTGGGCATACCGTCCCCTTATATGGTGAGGACGGGTGCCAAGTGAACGTGGGAGAGGATGAACTGTCGTGAAATGTGGTTTGACCTCTCCTTACAAATTCAAAATACAAACATAAAACGAGAAAAGGGAAGACGAAGGACGGGGCCCAACAGTGGCCCAATCCATAAATCCAGAAATACAACTTAAATGAAAAATAAGCATGAATGAAAGGACATACTTACACGGGGTACTTAAACCTTGGGTGGCGAGCGTCCGCGCGAGCTGCTCAGCGTGGCTGACGACGTCCTGTCGTGTCGTCCTCGCGGTGGTCCTCCTTCATCGTCAGGTCGTTCCCAAGATGGTCCTCCATCATCGGGCTCTGTTGCTGCCGAACTTGATTGCCGCCCGGCGAGCTGCTCCTTGACACTTGTCGTGGTTCACCACGAGCTCGCATCGCCGCGTTGATGCCAGACATCGTCAAGACGTCGTCCGGTCGTCACCGAGGTTAGCGGCTCGGTATCGATTCAGGATCTCACTCGGACGTCGACAGTGAGTGTCATCCGAGAATGCTAATAGACAGGTAATAATGATGATAGTGATGACGTACAATGCGGAAGTCCTATGTGTCGTACGTGTGTGCGCCGACGAGAGGTGGATGCCGTTCCGGAGAATTGACGGGATCACTTTGAGTGAGATCGGATGGACCTCCTGAACCTCACCCGAGAGGGTCAAGGGCGAGTACATCGCCGAACGGGGAAACCGTGCTGAAGTGCTCACACGCGTCGGGAGAACCCGTCTCGTAACGGGCAGGTAAGACTCGTGAAATTACTTCGTTTTCCTCAACCTGTCTCGCTCTCACCTAACCAACCCGAGCGCAGAGGAGGCAATTCGAAAGTATACTGAAGGACGTAAGAGACGTAAAGACAGGGGTGAGGAGTACCTTCGTCGCGCTAGCGACTGTTATCCGGTCAGGAGATTCTCGGAGAGAGTAAGAGATTCGACGGCGCCAACGATAGCCAGGTGCACAGCGGTGGCGGCGGTGATGGGTCGTCGACGGGTAGCCAAGCCTCGTTGCGAGCAGGGCAGCGAACTTTCACCCCGAGCACGGTGTGACGTCAGGGACAGGCGCACGCGGGGCGCGCCGGGTAGAGTCCGTGGGACACTACGGGCGTGCGCAGGCAATGCAGCGCTGGCCACACGGCACGCACGCAGTCGCGCTGCGCACGGTTGACCGCGATCGTCAGCGCGCGCGGCGCACGCTGGCACACACGCAGGCGGCTCGGTGTAGGGTGATAATTCAAATTTTGGGGTAATTAGTGATGAGCTAACTTCGCTAATTAGTGTTGTTGGTTTATCCGAATTAAAATATAATAATATTTTATAATAACCTTACTAGCGTAGGGACAGTAAGGGTCGATTCACAGGGAGCAAGGGTTTTTTTCTTAGGAATTTGTGCTTTAGTTATGTATTTTTTAATAATTTTAGAGGTAGGTTTACAACTAATTAAATAAAAATATATAACAAAGAAAATTAAAATATTATTATAATATTATAATAATATTAATAGGCAGAAAATAATTTTTTGGTATTTTTTAGGAGTATTTGAAAGCTAAAACAAAATAGAAAATGAAACAGTTTGGCGCTCTGGACTTAGTCAAAATTTGGCTAAGTCCGGATGCCAAATGGGGAAGGTGCCTTGGTGGAGGAGAGAGAAAAAATGGACTGTACTAAAATCACTCTAGAATGAGTTCTAGAACGAATTTTTGAGCGTGGTTGGATGCACTGGAACCGTCTGGATATTGGATAACTGATCCAAGACTAAACAAAAGACAAAAGATAGAATAGAAAATAATAAAAAAGGAGAAATAAGAAGGTAACCTCTTTGTCACACCCGCTAAGGTCCAAGGGACTTCTTCTTCTCCTTTCCACCAGCTTCTTCAGCCCTGGCTGCTTCCTGCTCAGCCTGGCACTCACTGAGGTGAATGGATCTATGACTCAATCACACTTAGGCCACCAAACATTACTTTGGATTGAACCACAAGATGAATTTTACAATAGGGTGAAGGGGTTTATATAGGGAGAGAGAGCAAAGGAGAGCCATGGGATTTTTAATACAATGGATGGCCAGATCTTCTTTTCAGGGTCATGATCCACGTTCATTATGGTCCTCCAATCAGCATTGAGACCTTTGAAATACCCCCTGGACGTTCAAGGCTTCTTTCCTTAATTAGCATTAAAGGTGCTATCTTTAAGTGTCCACCCTTGGATGTTTTGTGGATTGAATGGCTGGATCTTCTTCTCTGGCTTGGATCCACGTCCAAGGTTGTCCTCCAATCATCATTTAAGCCCCTGAAATATTCATAAATAATCATGACTGGACCTTCCCCTTGCCCTCCTTTCTTTGTCCCAACATGCCTCTCATAGTGGGCTTAGTGGAGCTTCCTTAGTGGGCCTTTAGACTAGAGCGAACTGTCTTGCTTTGGGCCTTCTTTCTTGGCCCAGGGTTGTGGCTGAGCCTGCTCCTCTGGTCCAAATAGCTTCCTCTTCATTTAATTATCCCCTTTATTCATGAAAGTTTCACCTAATTCCTGCATCTTCCACATAAACTAAGAAGAGAGTGAGATTCATTCTACTTAACTCATTGAGTTAAGTGGGGTTAGTCCCACAAATGATAATAATTAACTCCAAATTAGAAAAACGTGATTTTTTTTCATGATGTTTCACAACTTAACATAACTGTTGATAATATATCCAGATAAAGATAAAGAAGTAGATAAATTAGCTGAAATTGCACATATATATTACTATCATTTTGGATTTATCACGGGGCTAGCGCTCCCACGCTAGCAGTGCGGATCGAGCGAGGCGAACTTGCCTGGGAGATGAGCGGACGGCAAGGGCAGCGCGGGCTGATGAGGAGAGGATGAGGCGGAGCGGGGGCGGAAGCTCATGAACGTCGGTGGCGGCGGAGGGGTGAGTGGCGCCGGGACCGGCGGACGTCGAGGACGGCGATGGGGATCGCGCGTCAGAGGGAGCCAGTTGCACGAAGGCGGCGGGGTGCCGTTCTGGCGCGTAGGAGTGAGGACAACAGGCTGCGGCCGTTCATAGGTGACGTTGGCGACGTCCGAGCGAGCAGAGGTGACGGTGGCACTTAGACGAGCCAAGGCGGGGCGACGTGCCCACTGTTCAGTGACAGCAGCGGCGATGTGCTGGCAAGCAGGGACGTCAACTAGGGATCAGTGGGCGGAGGTTCTGGCGGGAGAACGCCGGTGCGGGGGTACTTCGCGGGCGGACGGTGACGCAGCATACGCCGGCGCGAGACGCCGGCGCGGTGGGAGCCTCCTCTTCTTCCTCTCCTTCTATTCTCTTTCCTCTCCTCTCCTTCTTCTTCTTCTTCTTCTTCTTCTTTTTCTTCTTCTTCTTCTTCTTCCTTTCTTCTTCTTCCTTCCTCTCATGATATGACTCTTCAACTTCCACGATGAAAAAAACTTCCAAATTCAAGAGTAAGTAGTCTTGGGCGCCCACCCCTCCTTATATAGGATGGTCAAGATGGGCCCCCATAACAACAAAGGAAAAGAAGAGGGAAAAAAGAAAAGAAAAAGGAAAGCATGCCCATTAAGGATGGGTGGGAGGGGAAGATGTCCTCATATGGGCCTTCCCCTCACTACACTAGTAAGGACGATAAAAGGGAAATAAAAGTGGATAAATCTGACAATGAAATGGCGCGTGCATCATGCCGAGCATCTGAACTCGGGGTCGTGCGTCGCTACGGCGGCTCGGCGGCTCGGCGGCTTGGCGGCTCGGCGTGTCGGCTAGACACGTGTCGGTGGTGGCCTCCGTGACGACGGTGGCTCCTCGCGTGACGGCTCGATGGTGTCTGGCGGTGCTGCACCATCACGCGTCCTTCTGCCATGCGGGGCGCGCTGACTCGTCGCGCCGATTACTTCCGCGTTGTGAACGCCGAGCGCACAGCGCCCACACGACGCACCTGGTCCGGCCGATGTGCTTGCCGACCGTGTGCTGAACACTGCCCACTACAGCGCCACCGCGCTGTGCTTCTACGCCACACTACTGGCCGTTGAGCCACGCTGACATGCCACCCTTGCGATACGCGCACTCGCTGCGCCGCGCGCCCGCCGCGCAACTCACTACGCGCGCATTGCCTGTTGTCTGCGCCGCGCCCAGTTGCCCGCACCTGCTACGAGTTCTGCATCCTGCTACACTGTCGTGCCGTCTTCATTCAACGCGCGATGCTACCTCGCTCTGCCCCGCGTCAGCCGCACGTCGTCGGACGCCACCCGCTGAACCCGTTGGTTCGTCCCGCAGCCACGGCAATTCTCCACCACTTGTCACGCCCCGACTGACGCCGTGACTCCCCACTCAGGCCCCCGACGAAGATGAGTCCCATGGGAACGATGACAAGGTACGCCCATTCGTTCCCGTCCTTTATTTCTTGCAGTACGCTTTTGTTTGCCTCCACCCCGCTCGGGTTAGACATAGGTGAGAGTATGAGATTGAGTGAAAATCACATGCTTATGAGTGTTTGTCCTGGCTTGGTATGAGTCGGGTTCACCCATCACGTGCGAGCAATGTCCGGCAGGTGATATTCCGTTTGGCGCCGTAGCCACCTCGTCCATCCAGACGACGGTCAGGAGGTCTACTCCCCTCTTTCTTGGCGACCCCGTCCATTCCGGGACGCCGGCGCCCTTGTTTGTTGGCAACTGCATGCACGACACCCCTACCTGGAACATCTCATTGTAGGTCGTCTACATAGGAGACCCGTGCCGCACGCCTACCCGTGAGTAGACGACGCACACAGAAGCTATCGTCACTGAGTACAAACCCCTCGGTGACGGCCACATCTCATCCCTGACGTTGTCCTGCATCAAATTAGTATCAGAGCAGGCTGTGGTTGCTCACAGCGCGCCTCCGACGCCGCACTTTCATCACTAGGTGCATCTGCATCGCATCGCATTTCATCGTTTTTCAAAACGCATCTAGGATTCCCTTGGGATGGCCATAGAGTCGCGATCGAGCCAGAGAGCTGAACGCGGAGGTTCTACCTCCCCACGACGGTTAGAACCATCGCCTGACAAGAGAGGCAACGCTACTGCCCTCTCAGAGCATCGTCCCGCGACACCGGTAGCCGGCCTGATACCGTCGCCTATCGAAGCCGCGCGGACTGCACCTGCCGTTACGGGTGCCCCCGAGTCATCCGGACCACGAGATCCCACTAGCACGTCTCGTGAGCTATGGATCTCCCCGCACGGCTCACCGCCCTCTCGCGGTGAGTCCCCCCCTAATGATTACGACGACGAGAGGGCCGTAGGATGTCGACCGTACGGGAAGACTCCCATTGACCAGGTCACACCCTAGAGCACCGCTACTCGCGGACGAGGAGTACACCGCCAGCTTCCACCCAAGGAGGACCCACATGAAGATCAAGGGGCGTACTTTCGCGCAATGGTCACCATGATGGAGCGCATGGAGTGGAGGCTCGCGCGCCCCCGATCCCTCGTACACATACCCGGACCAGCGTTCCCCGCTCGAGGGACGACGCCACGACCCGCCTTGGGTCGCCCGACACGTGCCACGACCGAGGAGACCCTACGACGAAGACAAAGACGTGTACGAGGACTACGACCGCCGGTACGACGACGTCCCATACCGTGGACGTCCTGACCTAGACCCCCCATGAGGCCCACGTGGCGGCCGTGATGGGGATAGACGATACCAGCGGGATGACTACGCCCACGATTACATGGCCGACCGTCTCGGCTGGGCGGACTACTACGTTCGATGACGAGATTGCGACCTGGACGCCGACCACCCAGTGCGCCGAGGCGAACCCGTCCGGCCTCGCAATCACCAGCAGGTAGCAGACATACCTGCCCACCGTGAATACCTCTACCGGCCACCACACCGCCGGTATGAGAGGGACGACCATGTCCCCCGTCATCCGCCACGCGCGATGCCTGAGGGCCGCGCCCCTCGCGACGGTAGTCCCCGCCCTCGGGACGACCGGGACTGCGAGCTGACCCCACCATGATGACACATCGACCCGCGTCGCGAGGGCTACCCGGTGCCCGATCGGCACTCGGATGACAAGGAGTGATGACGGGAGGAGCACCGCGCCCGCATCCAGAGGAGCGCACCTGCCAATGTCGCCATCTTCGAGGGTTCACGGAAACCCAAGTAGTTCATCGACTGGGAGTCGAGCATGAACTCCTACTTTCGGTGGTACCGCATGGACAATGAACTCTACGTCGAATATGCCGAGGTGAGACTTGGCGGACAAGCCAAGATATTCTGGCAGAACAAGCGCATCGACGCCGAGCAACGAGGACGACCCATCATGTCCTGGGTCGACATGGCACAGAAGCTACAGAGCACGTATGTTCCTCGATAGTATCAAATGTCGTTGTTCCTCACGTGGCTCGACCTTAGGCAAGGTCGACTCTCTGTGACGGAATACATTGAGGCGTTCGAGGAATGCCGTATGCTTTACTAATTTGTGGAGGACCCGCGAGTCATTATCGGGTTGTTCGCCCATGGGCGCCAACCAGCACTGCGCAGCGATGTTTTCATGTGCAACCCGGTTGAGGTAGATGAGGCGTATCACCTGGTCGAGCACATGGATCCTCCGAGTGACGAGGCGACACCCCCTAGTGCGACCACCGCGCCCCAGATCACTCCGGTTCGAGCTATTCCTGCCCAGACTATTCCGCCCGCGACCACTCGGGCTACCCAGACCACCGGGGTGCAAGGAGCCGCCCCCGCCACTTCTGTGGGTTCTACCCCACCGGCTCGGGTTGTCACAAATGACACACCGACCCGTAGCATCACCGTCAGCCAAGCACACTTAACGTGCTTCAAGTGCCAAGGTAGAGGGCACCGGGCAAACCAATGCCCATCTTCGGCACTATTGATCGACGTTGGAGACGTCGACCTCGGCTATACGGAGGACATGGACGCGCCACTAGACGATCACTACCACGGAGACAAGGAGTTCGCCATCGAGTACGAGGAACCCGACGGACAGATCGGGTACATCCAGATTACCGTTCCTCGCACATCTCCGTCACCGACGCCCTGAGCCACGGAGTGTCCGCTGGCCAACATAGCCATCGATCACCCTAGTGCTAGTCGAGTGCAGGCTCCACCTCGAGCCGCCCCACCTGTTCGGACCGCCCCGTAGAACCCCGACTGGACCCTATGGCAAACGTGTCGCTCCGCACATCGATCTTTTACACTTATAACCCAGCATTTCTGGAAGACCTTATGGAGTCTCCTCGGTACGCGGCTCAAATTCTCGACTACCTACCACCCTCAGACCGATGGTCAAACTAAGGTCGTCAATCGATGTTTGGGCAACCTATTACGTTCCCTCATGGGCGAACACCTCACGACTTGGGATTTGATCATCCCTCACGCTGAGTTCGCATAAAACTCCTCAGTGAACCGCACCACCAGGTTGAGCCCGTTTGAGATCGTCTATGGCCTAGCCCCTCGTCGCCCACTAGACTTAGCACCTGTTGACCCGCATGTTAGGGTATCCGAGGATGGCATTGCATTCGCCCAACATATTTTTGCATTGCATCAGCATATTTATGATAGGATCACGAGCCAAAATGCATTGTACAAGCAGTCTGCCGACTTGCACCGCCGATCCCGAGTCTTCGATGTGGGAGACCTAGTGATGGTTAAGCTTAGACCGGAGAGATACTCTCCCGGGACGGCTACAAAGCTACATGCTTGTAGTGCCAGCCTGTTCTCGATCCTCCGAAGGGCGGGCGAAAATGCCTACGTCGTTGAGATTCCTCCTACGTGGGGAATAAGCTCCACATTCAATGTGGCAGATTTGGCTCCGTACTGGACCCCTTCTCATCCCCACATCCCAGCCTCTCTAGACCCTATCAATGTGAGTGACCTTGCCGCGACCACTCCCCCGTTTGTTTCACCCGATTGGCACGAGGCAATCGACTGTGTACTGCAGGAGATAATTGACTATGCAGGGGAGGAAGTTTCGAGAAGGTTCTTGGTACGGTGGCTGGGACGGACAAGCAAAGATAAACGTGGATATCGGAGGCAGAGCTTTGCCGTCTTCGACCGGATCTACTTCAGCCGCCGCCCTTCGACACCCCTAACTCGCCGGAGTCGAGTTCTTCTAACTCTGGGAGGATTGATGGCGCAGCACCAGCCGCAGACCTGGATACGTCTTCGGAGACGTCACCGTCACCTTCGTCAGCACCGGCCGTTCGCGTGCAGCCCGCTTGGCAAGCCAAGGCGATGGTACGCACGCCCGGATTCAAGTATTCCGGGTAACGGACTTTTATATTCGTCTTTACGTTTTTGTTTGTTTGTCGTTTTCTATCATGAACTTCGTCCTTCGTTGTTTCACTTATGCACCGTGATCACGTGTAAGGAGGGAGGTTCGACCCTATAAGGATCTCCCCACCCCCCTCCCCGTGTTCGTCTTCGTTTTCCTTGTCTTCCAGTCGTCCTCATGTCTTTTAGGTCATAGGGTTATTTTCAGTCAAGAGAAGGTCCTTTTGGAGGGCCCCCATATCCCCCCCCCTATATAAGGGTCGGATGGGTGCCCAAAGAAAGATACGATGTTTTTGTTGAAAGAAAAAGTTATCGATGAATGTTGAAAGAACGAAGGTCTGTTCGTGTTGAAGAAATTAGGGTTCTACCCTAGAGGAAGGTGTCGGAAGAAGAAGGGAGGAGAAGAAGGCAGAGGAAGAAGACGAGAACAGAGGAAAGGAAGAACCAACCTTCCCCTCCACCTTTGGCTACCGTGGAACACCGCTCGCGCTTCCTGGGCGTGGCTGACACCACTACCCTCGCGGTGCAATCTGCCGAACCTCGAGCCCGACTACGCGCGGGTCTGCCTGTCGATCACCGCGCTCCCACTCCGTGACCCACAGATCTTCACCGCCGCCGCCCGTCTGCCGCCTGCTTGACACCCCATCCGTGCCATGAATCCCCTGATCGTGGCGTTGGCACCTAACATCGCACTCCATCGTTGCCCGCCTTCAGCGCCACGAGTTGCACCAGCTGACCTCGGTCGCCGACCTGTCAACTCCTGAGCTCGGGCTCTGTTGCTGCTGAACTTGATTGCCGCCCAGCGAGCTGCTCCTCGACACCTGTCGTGCTTCACCACGAGCTCGCATCGCCGCATCCTTCTGCCGCGCGGGGCGCCCTAACTCGTCGCGCCGATTACTTCTGCGCTGTGAACGGCGAGCCCGTAGTGCCCACACGATGTACCTGGTCCGGCCGATGTGCTTGCCGACCGTGTGCTGAACACTGCCCACTATAGCGCCACCGCGCTGTGCTTCTACACTGCACTGCTTGCTGTCAAGCCATGCCGACGTGCCGCCCTTGCGATACGCGCACCCGCCGCGCAACTCACTGCGCGTGCATTGCTTGTTGTCTGCACTGCGCCCAGTTGCCCGCACCTGCTACGAGTTTTGCATCATGCTACGCTGTCGTGCCACCGTCGATCAACGTGCGGCGCTGCCCCATGCCGACGAGGCCTCACTCTGCCCCCCGTCAGCCGCCGTCGTCGCACACAACTCGCTGAACCCGTTGGTTCATCCTGTAGCCATGGCGATTCACCACTACTTGTCACGCCCCGACTAACGCCGTGACTCCCCACTAAGGCCCCCGACACCGCCATCAAATTCTGACCCGAGACGAAGACGAGTCCCCGAGGAACGACGATAAGGTACGCCCGTTCGTTCCCATCCTTTATTTCTTGTAGTACGGACGTGGTCGACGTCCTGCGGCGGGAGTGCTCATCCGTTCGTCCTTCTCCGAGGACAATCATCTTGGACGGCACGTCCCGCTTGTCGGTGGTGTCCCGGAAAGTCCTGCGCGGGGCCTCAATTCGTGGTAGCTAAGGGTGACCGTTTTTCACTTCGTCTGTGCTCCACAGATAGTCATCGAGGCGTTGGTGGGCCCGACTACCGGTGGAAGGGGATGTTCAGCCGGCCGGATGACGAGGACGGCGGCGAACTGGCAGCTGCATATGACGGCCATGGACGACGTCGTGCGGTGAGCGGCTATGGTCAGCAACAGTGGCGGCGGTGGCAGCCGAAGATGGCGGCAGCGGCCGTTGGAGATGGCAGCGATCGAAGGTGGTGGTGGCCAAGATGGCGGCGACGGATATAGCGCAGGCGGCGCCCAGAGATAGCCAAGATATGGAGCCACGGTAATGGGCCTCCTTCGGGGTAACAGGCCTCGTGCTTGGGCTGGAGCGGGCCATCGAGATTTGGGGCGGCCCATTAAAATTTGGCCCGTAACGGGCATAGGGCTGTCGTGGCATCCTCGAGATACTTGCATGGCGATTGGGCTTCCCGAAGAGCGGTTGTGGCACCTCGGGGTGCATGCAGGCGGCTGGACTTCATGGCGATTTTGAGGGCAGCGGTGGTGCTTTGGGGCGCGGGATGCGGCGCCTCGGGTGTGGGCGCCGCATCGTCGAGTGGGCCCCTTGGGCTGGAATAGGGGCACCAACCCATAGTGCTCGGGCCCAATGGGCGAAGTCGGCGCGGCTGAGGACTGACCAGTGTGGGGCGCGGCCCGAGGCGTGGCCCAGGGCGCGGTGCGGGTGCGGACGTCGTGCGATCCCGTTTGGCGTGCGCAGCTCCGACGGCTGTAGCAGCTCTTGCAGCTGTAGCGGCACCGACGGTTGTAGCGGCTCCGGCGGCAATAGCGGCACCGGCGGCTGTAGCGGCTCCGGCGGCTGCGGCCGCCGCGGTAGTGGTGCTCGGTGCAGCGGCTAAGGCCGCTCCTGGTTCGGGCAGCTGCGGCCGTTGCGTCCACTATGGCTGATCCGGCGGCCGCGGCTATGGCACTGCGGGCAGCTGCAGCAGCTCTAGCGGCTCTTGCGGCTGCGGCCGCTACGGCGGCTGCACTCTTGGCGGCCATTGAGGCTGCTCTAGCTGCGTGCGGCTGCAGCCGTTGTGGCTGCTCCCAAGCTACGACCATTCTGGGCGCCTGTGGCCGCTTAGCAGCTGCGGCGGCTCCGGTGGTTGTGGCTGCTGCAAGGGTGGTTGAGGCCGTTTCGGCTGCGGGCGGCTGCGTCCGTTCCGACCACTGCGGCTGATCCTGCGGCCGCGGCCGTTGAGGGAGGCTACGGCCGCTGCAGTGGCTATGGCCGCTCGGGCGGCGGTGGGCGGCTGCAGTTGTTGCGACCGCTACGGATGATCCGGCGGCCGCGGTCGTTAAGGGCTGCTAAGGCGGCTCGGCAGCTGCGGCCGCTCCGGCGGCTACGGGCTACTGCGGCCGACGCTGGCTACTACAACCGCTCCGGCGGCTGCGAGCGGTTGAGGCCGCTGCGAGCGGCCGCGTGGCTGCCGGCGGCCGCGGCGGCCGCGCCACCCGGCGGCCGCGCCACCCGGCAGCTGCGGCCGATGCGGGCTGCTGAGGCGGCCCCGGCGGCGGCGGGCGATGCGGACTGCTGCGGCCGCCCAAGCGACTGCGGCCATTGCAGGCGGCTACGTCCGCTTCGGCAGCTGCAGCCACTACGGGCGGCTACGGCTGCTTTGGCGGCTATGGCCGCTATGGGTGGCTGCGGCCGCTGTGGGCCACTGCGACCGCTCGGCGGCAGTTGCCTCTACTTGCGACGGTGGCCGCGGGTCTGGCGGCTGCAGGCCCTACTCCGGCGTGGGCTATGCGAATTGGGCGTTCCTCCGACCAGGGACCCTAGCAGCGGCCGCCGCCTAGGGTTCCGTCAGTCTATCCTAACGGAACGAGGGGGGGAGGAATGGGACGGGCGGACAAAGTGGGCCCTGTCCCGTCCGCCCTTCACTCTCCTACTCTCTACTGTCAAAATGGAACGGGACTCCTTTTTTTCAAAAATTCCAAATAGACTTAGGAGAACGGGCGCCCTCTCCTTCCCTTATGTAGGGAGGATAATGGGCCGTAAGGAGGAATCAAAAGAGGGGGAACCCATTATGAAAGGGTCCCCTCTTAAGACCACTAATACATGGTTTATTTGAACATGAAACTTTAACTAAACCTAGGAAAAAAAACTAGAAATTAGAGGGCTTCGCCATCAGACGTCGTGTTCATATAGCCAGGGACGGCTAAAGATGATGCTTCCCACTTTCATGGGAAGTACGTCATAGAGGACGCTCTCATCATAGGCGCTCACCTTCAACGGTACGAGGGACTAGTTCTTCACCGGTAGCGATGAAGCATCGATCCACGACACATCGTAGGAAGTCGGATGAGGAATCGGGGTTAGCCCGAGTCGGGTAACCATGGTGTCGGATATGGCATTGATGCAACTCCCGCTATCGACGATCAGTTTACACACTTTGTCGTTGATCTTGACATAAGTTTAAAAGATCGATGTGCGGAGAGACGCGTCTGCCATAGGGTCCGGTCGGGGCTCTACTGGAGTGGTCCGAACAGGTGGGGCGGCTCGAGGGGGAGCCTGCACTCTACTAGCACTAGGCTGGTCGATGGCTATGTTGGCCAGCGGACGGTCCGTGGCTCGTGGCACTGGTGATGGAGACGTGCGAGGAACGGTGATCTAGATGTACCCGACCTGTTCATCGGGTTCCTCGTACTCGATGGCAAACTCCTCGTCTCCATGATAGTGATCGTCCGTGGTGCGTCCACGTCTTCCATATAGCTGGGGTCGACATCTCCCATCTCGATCAACAGCGCTGACGATGGGCACTGATTTGCCCTATGCCCTCTTTCTTGGCACTTGAAGCACGTGACGTGTGCTTGGCTGACAGTGATGCTACGGGTCGGAGTGTCGTTCATGACGACCCGAGCTGGCGGGGTAGAACCCACAGAAGTGGCGGGGGCGGTTCCTTGCACTCCGGTTGTTGGAGTAGCTCGTATGACCGTGGGCGAGGTAGTCCAAGTAGGGACGGGTCGAACAGGTGTGGTTCAGGGCGCGGTGGTCACGCTAGGTGGTGTCGCCTCATCACTCGGAGGATCCATGTGCTCGACTAGGTGATACGCCTCATCCACCTCAGCTGGGTTGCACTTGAGAACCTCGTTGCACAGGGCTGGTCAGAGTCCGTGGCCGAACAGCCCGATAATGACTTGTGGGTCGTCCACGAATCGGCAACGCATACGACATTCCTCGAATGCCTCGATGTATTCCGTCACGGAGAGTCGACCTTGCTTAAGGTCGAGCCAGGTGAGGAACAGTGAAATCTGGTATTGTCGAGGAACGTACTTGCTCTATAGCTTCTGTGCCATGTCGATTCAGGACATGATGGGTCGTCCTCGTCACTCGGTGGCGACGCGCTCGTTCTCCCTGAATATCTTGGCTTGTCCGCCAAATCTCGTCTCCGCGTATTCGACGTAGAGGTCATCTTCCATGCGGTACCACCGAAAGTAGGAGTTCATGCTCGACTCCCAGTCGATGAACTCATTGGGTTTCCATGACCCTCAAAGACGGCGACGTCGGTACTCCTCCCGTCATTGTTCCTCATCATCCAAGTGCCGATCGGGCACTAGGTAGTCCTCATGACGCGGGTAGACACGTCGTCGAGGTGGGCTCAGCTCGCGGTCACGGTCGTCCCGATGGCGGGGACTACCGTCACGAGGGGTGCGGCCCTCACGCGTCGTTGGACATCGTGCTCCCTCTCATGCCGCCGATGTGGTGGCCGGTAGAGGTTGTCACGGCAGGCAGGTATGTCCGCCACCTGCTGGTGATCGCGGGGCTGGACGGGTTCATCTCGGCGCGCCGGGTGGTTGGCGTCTAGGTCGCGATCTCGTCGTCAGACGTAGTGGTCCGGCCGGGCCGGTCGGTTGGCCTCGTAGCGTAGTCGTCGGGCGTAGTCGTCCCGCGGGTGTCGTCTATCCCAAGCACGGGCATCATGAGGGCCTTGTACGGGGTCTAGGTCAGGACGTCTATGGTATGGGACGTCGTCATATCGGCGGTCGTAGTCCTCGTACACGTCTTCGACTTCGTCATAGGGGCTTCTCTGTCGTGGCGCGTGTTGGTCGACCCAAGGTGGGTCGTGTCGTCGTCCTCGAGTGGGGAACGCAGGTCTGGGTACGTGTACGGGGGATCGGGGGCGCACGAGCATCCGCTCCATGCGCTCCATCCTGGCAGCAATGGCGCGAAAGTACGCCACTTGGTTGTCATATGGGTTCTCCCGGGGTCGAAGCTGATGGTAAACTCCTCCTCGGCCGCGTCCTGTGCCTCGTCCACGAGTAGCGGTGCTCCGGGGTATGACCTCATCAATGGGAGACTTTCCATGTGGTCGACGGCCTACAGCCATCTCTTCGTCGTAATCACTAGGAGGGGACTTGCCGCGAGAAGGCGGTGAGCCGTGCAGGGAGATCTGTAACACACGAGACGTGGTAGTGGGATCTCGTGGTCCGGATGACTCGGGGGCACCCGTGACGATAGGTGCAGTCCGCGTGGCTTCGGTAGGCGACGGTACCGGACCGGCTACCGGTGTCGCCGGACGGTGCTTCGAGAGGGCACTAGCATTGCCTCTCTCGTCAGGCGACAGTTCTGACCGTCGCGGGAGGGTAGAACCTCCGCGTTGAGCTCTCCGGCTCGATCGCGTCTCTATGGCCATCCCTAGGGGAACCTAGATGCCTTTTGAAAAACGATGAAATGCGATGCGATGCGGATGCAGCTAGTGATGCAAATGCGGCGTCAGAGGCGCGGTGTGAGCAACCACATCATGCTCTGATACCAATTTGATGCTGGACAACTTCAGGGACGAGGTCCAGCCATCACCGAGGATCGTACTCGGTGTCGAAAAGTATTGTGTGCGATGACGACTCACGGGTGAGTCGCCTAGCACGGGAATACTATGAGGACGAGCTACGATGGAATGCTCTGGGTAGGGGTCTCGTACGTGTAGTTGCTGACAAGCAATGGGAAGCCAACGTCTCGGTGTCAACAGGGTCGCCCGACGATGACAAAGTAGACCTCCTGATCTTCGTCTAAGTGGACGAGGTTGCTTCGGCGCCGTACGGGATATATCCCGTCGGGTGTTGCTCGCACGAGACGAGCAAAACTGACTCGTATCAAACTAGGTAGGACGCTCAAATTCTCGTAATGTTCTCTCAGCCTGTCTCGCTCACCTACGTCTAACCCGAGCATGGTGGAGGCAACCGACAGATATACTGCAGGAAATAAAAGACGAAATGGAACGACGTATCTCATGGTTGTATCGCGAACGTCCATCGTCGTCTCGAGTAGGGACTCAGCAGGTGCACCACGATGTTAAGGTAGTATGTGGTCGGAGGTGCCGGCAGCAGGCGCACAGGCAGTCTGGATGCAAAGGCGCCAGGATTGAGGATCGGACAGAATTGTCATCGGTAGGCGCAGTAGTTTGCGGCGGCGGCGCGTGTGGAGCGCGGGGCAGCTTGCGCGATCAACAAGGCACCTGAGAGCAGCTCGGGCAGCAGGCACCACGCTGAAGCGCGGTTTAGCGCTGGAATGCGCGGTGGGCGCGGAAGGGGCCGGGACGCGCGCGCAGCAGCAAGCAACCCACGCTCACAGGCAAGGCTCGCCTAGCACGTCTGGTTGCGGTTGGCACAGGCAGGGATGCACCGCAGGGTGCAACCGAGCGGTGGCTCAGAGCAACGACTTGGCGTCCGGCCAAGTCAAGGCGAGGTTGCATAGCAGGCAAAGACAACGGGCAACACCGGTAGGAAGGCGACCAGTGTCGGCAGGGGTACTGATGGGGGACCATCCCGGAGGCGCAACGACCAGACGACATCAGCCTCGCCGAGCTGCTCACGCCGATGCTCGCTACCCGGGGTTTAAGTACCCTACGTAAGCATCCTTATCTTACTTGATTTTGTTTCTGTTTTTGTTTGTGTTTTTGGATTTCATGGATTGGGCCAGTGTTGGGCCTCGCCCTCGTCCTTTACTTTTATTTTTCAGTTTTAGATTCAAATTGTAAGGAGAGGCCGAACCACGTCTCACGATGGTTCATCCTCCCCCCACTTTCACTTGGCTCCTATCCTCACTATATAAGGGGATAGCATGCCCAAGAGAACATTTGAGTCATTTGTTGAAAAGAAATCCAACTTGTGTCTCCACTATCGTCGAGAGTAGAGATTAGAGAGGTCCGGCTAGCCTTGCCCACGTCGAGCACACTCGGTGGTTAGAGCCCTCGTCGTCACGTTGAGATCACTCTGTGGCAACGTGTCCAAGCGTCCCGTCGAGATTACTCCGGCACGAGTAAAGAATCCAAGAAGTCGTCGCCGTCTGGAGCTGAAGAAACCTTCGTTGAGATCACTCTGAGAGAGTCCAAGGCTGCAGGTTTGTCGTCGACGATTGCCTTCCACGAGGTTATTCAAAGATCCCACCAAGGTTCCCAAGAGAGCCCAAGAAACCATCTTCTTGAAGGTTTCTTGGGCGGTTAAAGCTCAAGAACACCCATCCTTGGGTCCCAGAACGGCTCTGATCGTCGACAATGCCTCGGTCGTCGCCATCGGCTCTGCAACCGTCCTCCTCCACCGTCACCGACCTCGGCTCCTGCCAGCGTCCGTGCGCCCGCGCGCCCTCACGAGTCCGCGCGCCGCTCACGCCTGCACACCGATCGCGCCCGCACGCCGCCACTGCCCGCGCACCACCTGCACCCGTACCCGCGCGCCACCTTGCTTGCGTGCCCCGCGTCCATGTGCCACCCACGCTCACACGCCCCGCGCCCGCGTGTCCCCGTGCTCGCTCATCCGTGCTAGCGCGCCACCCGCGCCCGCGAATCCTCGCGTCCACAAGCCGCCGCGCCCACGAGCCGGCCAGTCCGCGCGCCCTCGCGCCCACGCGGCCCCGCGCCCGCACATCCCCGCTTCGGTGCGCCCCCCACCCGTGCGCCCTATGCCAGCCAGCATCCGTGTGCTGGCCCGCACCAGCGCCTCCATCCGTGCCCGCCATTGAGCAGTCGCTTGTTCCTGCCATCCGTCGCCGGTCCAAGCTTCGTCATCGACTTGGGTGCAACTTGCGCCGTGGACTATTGACCAATCAGATACCCACCCGTCTCGCCTCCATCAATACTCAGTATTATTACCTATTCCAGTCTCATCTCCTGCTATCATGTCCTCTGCCGAAATTACAACTCTTGATAGGATAGCCACTTCATCGAGTGATAGGATTTTACTTGTGGTTAAAAGGGTGATTGTTGACTTAGACACCGAACATCCTAGGGCCATCAAACGCCCCTCTCATCTTAGACGTCTAGTTGGTCACTAGGGTCATTGGGAGTTTGATTTTGGGAACAATATCTCACCATTGATCGTTGTGGATTTATTTCTCTATCCGTGAACAGCCGTCATTGCTCAATCGAGGTTTTCTTCGTTGTGCATACATTCATATAAATCTCGAACCCGTCTGTCTATTCCTGTGACGTAATACGAGCCGACTGATCCCGACAGGTTGTATTACATCATATTGGTATCAAAGCCGGTCGTGTTAGCTTTTGCTTAACACGGTGGGTAGCATATCATCAGAAAAGTTTATTGAATTACGCACGTCATATTTTGAAAACCATCCGCATTATACCGTCATTTCATATCATCTATCACGTGCATACCCCTAGAAAACTTATACGTTGTGGATGGTTGATCATAGGATGGTTCGTACGCGAGCCCAGTGTCAGGAAACCGATTACCTTGAATGCGACGACGATCATGACCATGATCTCGTCATAGGTGATCCTCAACTAGAGGATCCATTAGGCGAACAACTGCCCGCAGAACCTGTAGAGAACGAAGAGGTGCCTTTACCTCCTCCTCCACCTAGGGAACCCGCCACACGGGTTCTGAGGCCTCCAGCTAAAGCGGCACCACCGGCACACCGAGCATCTGAAGACCTGCAATCCTCCACCGCCCCCCCTATTCGTAGGGCACCGGCGAACGAGCCCTATGACGACCCCTTGGCCAGCGAGGTTCCCCAGCCCCTGGGCAAGGCTCCAATGCAGGAGCCTCCAGTCTCGACATACCGACCACGAGATCCCAAGGTGCCACCACCTCACTACCGCCGAGCTGAAGACTGGGAGTACGACCCCGGCAATCGACGAAGATCTCCTCATCGGGAGGAGCAGGCAGCACCGCAATATTATGATGATCGTTCCTATCCTCCGGATAGGAACTACTACCCTCCCGAGAACCGGAGTTCTCGGCGTTATGACTACCTCGAGTATCCCGATGGTGGGGTCCCCAACCCCAACCGCATACCGGTGGGGAATGCACCGCACTATTCGTCCCGACCAGGTAGCCCCCGGCAGCCACCCATTGTCCGACGACCGGATGTCGCCACTTATGGTGACAGCTCCGCCTATCTACCGCACTATAGTGCTGCACCCACTCACGCGCCTGACCCATATGAGGAGGCCCCGGCACTGCCCCGAGCAGTGCCGAGATACCCTACAAATTACGACCCTACTCCACGTCAAGATTATCCACCCGATGACTTGTCGTGCCCTAGGAAACCCCCAGCATACCTCCCCCACTCAGAACGTGCCTATCCTACACACTCCCCGTCACCACCGAGACGACCTCACCACGACGGATACCCGGAGGAGCGACCTCCCTATTGCCCGGCACCACGCCGAGACGCCTACTACGAGGATCGACCGGGTCATGTTTATCCGCGAGACGCACCCCGTCGCCCACCTGCTTGTCGTCATGAGGACGAGCATGAGCGATGTAGAGAGGCGCATCGCGCCATGATCCAAAAGAGCGTAAGGATTGAGGTGCCCATCTTTGAAGGGTCACGAAATTCGAAAGACTACACGGACTGGGAGTCGGACCTGGAAAGCTACTTCTAGCGGTACAATATGGATGATGATTTATGTGTTACATACGCCGAGGCTCGACTTAGAGGACAAGCAAAAATATTTTGGAAAAACGAGAAGGAAGTGGCCCGACGACGAGGAGATCCACCCTTCACATGGGAAGAGATGTCGTGAAAGTTGAAGGATAAGTATATCCCAAAACTTTACATGACTCGACTCATGTTGAAATGGATGGACCTTAAGCAAGGGAAGCGTAAGGTCTCCGACTATATCGAGGAATTAGAGGAGTATCGAATGCGGCGCGAATTTGTGGACAGCCCACAAATTCAGATCGCATTCTTCGTCCATGGGCTACGCCCCGACCTAAGAGCTCGAGTGTTAGAGCAGAATCCCTCGACCATCGACCTCGCCTATAATCTCGTTGAGAGCAACGAGCTTAGTCACGACGACGTAGTGTCGATTACCTCCTCTGCGCCCTGACCCACTCATTCGACAGCAACATCCACGACGACTCGTACCACCGCAGCTTGGAGCCGGAGTAGTACTGCCACTCCCTGACCCTCGGCTCCGCCAGCGACACCGGTCCCGGCGCTGACACCGCCCACGCCATCGGCAATATCAACAGCTAGAGCCCCAAATGCCCCACGCGAGCCAATTCAGTGCAAGGGCTTTGGACATCAACGGACTGACTGCCCTACTGCCATGGTTATGGATATACACGGGCAGCCAGTGGAGGAACAACCCGAAGATGACCTCAAAGTGGACGAGTATCTGGCTGAGTGTCCGGACGGCGAGGATGTGGATGACCCGCTTGGGTATATCCAAATCACATCGATCACCATGCCCTCGACATACCCCGTTGCCACCATGGATACCAGCAGGGTTAGGAGCACCACCGAAGGTGCCCAGGCAAACTCCGCGCAAGCTAGTACCACCTTGGCTTCCCGGCCGGTCGACATCGCTCAGCGCACGTCAATTTTCTACATGTACGTCAAAATTGGTGGACGTACCTACAAGTTGATGGTCGATAGCGGTAGCTGCATCAACAGAATCTCCAAAGATACAGCGAACTGGCTCGGACTTCCTTTGCTACCTCAACCCACTCCGTACAATGTGTCGGTGATCGACGCATCGACCATTCCGGTGAAGATGCAGTGCTACGTGCCCTTGAAGATGAGCACATACGACGAGAGGGTTCTATGTGACGTACTACCAATGAAAATTGGTAGTATTATCCTCGGTCGACCATGGTTGTACGATCATGACGTACAACTATCAGGAAGAGCAAACACGTGCTCTTTCATCTACGGCGGATGTCGACTCATATGGTACCCCTCGGTGCGGTTACCATCACTGCCCATGCAGTCGACGATGGCACCATCCCGCACTGCGCCCTCCGCCATTATCACTAATGGCTGCATCTTCCAGCGAGAATTGGAACATGACCGGGAGTCCTATCCCATATGCTACGCCGTAACACTATCGGACGGAACTACTGAGTCGGAGCACGAGACTCCACCCCCGAAGATCACCCAATTCCTTGAGGAGTATGCGGATGTATTCCCCGCCAAACTACCGAGTGAGCTCCCTCCCTTACGACATATTCAGCACGCCATTGACTTGGTCCCAGGAGCCACTCGCCCTAACCTTCCCGACTACCAGATGGATCCGGTTAAATACGAAGAGTTATACTCCTAGGTGAAGGATCTCCTAGCTAAAGGCTTAATTAGGAAAAGCCTTACCCCATGTGCCATGCTGGCCCTGCTCGCCCCAAATAAGGATGGTACTTGGAAGATGTGCTGCGACTCACGAGCCATCAACAAGATCACGGTGAAATACCATTTTCCCATACCACGAGTCCAGGATCTATTCGACAAGATGGTAGGCGCGTCTATCTTTTCCAAGATAGACTTACGGAGCGGTACCATCAAGTCAGGATTGGACCTGGAGACAAATGGAAGATGGCGTTCAAAATAAAGGATGGCCTCTTCGAGTGGAACGTTATGCCGATCGGGTTATCAAACGCTCCTAGCACGTTTCAGCGTTTGATGAACGAAGTACTTCGTCCATACATCGGTAGGTTTGTCGTCGTAAACTTCGATGACATCTTGGTGTACAGCAGAACCCGGGAGGAACATGCACAACACCTACGCCACGTGTGCACATCGTAACGTCAGGAGAAACTATACACACACCCGAAGAAGTGTACCTTCTTCACCTCCGAGGTCTCCTTCCTCGGATTTATCCTATCCTCGAACAGAGTAGCCGTCGATCCGGCCAAGATCAATGCCATCATTTCCTGGCCCATTACTGACTTCCTCAAGGGGGAAAAGTTTGAGTGGACCCCCTCCGCCGACCAGGCCTTCGAGCTTCTTAAGAGGCTCATGACCGAGGCTCCGGTCCTCAAGCTCCCAGACTTCAACAAAGCATTCTAGGTCACGTATGACGCATCCGGAGTCGGAATCGGAGGAGTCCTCAGCCAAGAGGGACACCCTATCGAGTCCTTCAGCGAGAAGCTGAATGATACTCGAAAATGGTATGACAACTATGACCGAGAGTTCTACGCTCTCGTGCAGTCCGTGCGCCATTGGCGCCACTACCTACTCCCCAAGGAGTTTGTATTATACTCGGATCACGGAGCCCGTCGACACCTACACGATCAGAAGAAGGTTAGTGACCGCCATGCTCGATGGATCGCCTACCTTCAGGATTTCACTTTCATCATAGGACACAAGAAGGGAAAGGATAACGTCATCGTCGACGCCTTGAGCCATGCTTGGTGTCACACCAAGGGGCAGTTGTTGATCTGCCATTGGCGACGTGTCATGATGTGCGAAGGAGCGTGCGTGCCTAGAGATGTGCGTAGCGAAGACGGTTGCAGCGTGTCTGTGGCGGAGGTGTTGACGTCGGTTGACTATCACGGTGTGTCTGTGGTGGAGACTTTGACTTCGGCAAATGGTGGCAGCGCGTCCGTTGTCGATGCGATGGCGTCCACGCCACCAACTCCCTTTGGCTCCGTCCAGTTCCTGATGGCCTTCACCTTTGGGGGATCCATGCGCAGACTTCCCTTCCCGTCTAGGTGTCCAAGAAACTCAATCTCTTGCAAAGCGAACTCGAACTTTTTCGGGTTGAGGTAGAGCTCATGCTCCTTCAGCTTGGCCATCATCTTCCTCTGGTGCCTCACATGGTCATCCAAGCTCTGGATGTATACGAGAATATCATCCAAGTACACAACAATGAAATCATCGATATAATCCTGAAAAGTATTGTTCATCAGATAAGAAAACGTAACAGGAGCATTCGTGATGTAATACGACCTGTCGGGATCGGTCGTCTCGTATTACGTCACAGGGATAGATGGACAGGTTCAAGATTTATATGAATGTATGCACAACGAAGAAAACCTGGAATGAGCAATGATGGCTGTTCACGGGTAGAGAAATAAATCCACGACATTCAATGGTGAGATATTGTTCCCAAAATCAAATTCCCAATGACCCTAGTGACCAACTAGACGTCTAAGATGAGAGGGGCGTTTGACGGCCCTAGGATGTTCGGTGTCTAAGTCAACAATCACCCTTTCAACCACAAGTTAAATCCTATCACTCGACGAAGTGGCTATCCTATCAAGGGTTGTAAATTTCGGTAGAGTGGCGCGCGAGCGCGGGCGGTGCGTGGGAGCGGGCGGCGTGAGGGCGCAGTTGGAGTGCAGGCGTGAGCAGCGCGCGGACTCGTGAGGGCGCACAGGCGCACGGACGCTGACAGGATCCAAGGTTGGTGACGGTGGAGGGCGATGGTGGCGGAGACGATGGCGACGACGGAGGCGATGTCGACGACAGGGCGGATCTGGGATCCAAGGATGGGTCTTCTTGAGCTGTAACCACCCAAGAAACCTTCAAGAAGATGGTTTCTTGGGCTATCTTGGGAACCTTGGTGGGATCTTTGAATAACCCCGCGGAAGGCAATCATTGACGACGAACCTGCAGCCTTGGACTCCCTCGGAGTGATCTCAATGAAGGTTTCTTCAGCTCCAGACGGTGACGACTTCTTGGATTCTTTACTCGTCTTGGAGTAATCTTGACGGCCTGGCAGCCTTGGCTGGGGCGGCCTGGGCGGCTTGGCTGGGCGGCCTAGGCGAGAGAGAGAGAGAGGGCGGAAGAGAGAGGGGAAAGAGAGAGAATAGGAGAGGGAGAGAGGATGGCGAAAGAGGAAGGAGAGGGGACGGGAGGCCGACGTCGCGAGGTGGTGGCGGCGGTAGTGGCGGCGACGGCGATGGTGACGGCTAGGGTTTAGAGGAGTAGGGAGGTTGGGTAGTCCTCCAAGAAGAGTTAAACAAAACTCAATTCTTGAAATTATGACTGCCTAAGAGTTTCTTGAAAACAATGGCCTTTCTATAGGCCTTGGAGGAAAGAGAAATTGATGAGAAAGTAAAGACGTGCGTCGTGTCACGCCAAAGGGCAGTTGTGGATCTGCCTTTGGCATCGTGTCATGACGCGCGTAGAGACGTGCGCGGGTGGAGACGTGCTAGTTGGCGGTTGTGGTGTGTCGGCTTTAGTGTTGACTCCGGTTGACCGTAGCGGGTTGACTTCCATTGACTCTGGTTGACCATGGTCCATAGCAGGCGTGTTGACTTTGGTTGACCGTGGTGATGCGTTCATCGATGATATGTTGGCGTCCTCGGCATCACAACAACCCTGGTGCAGCCGCGTGTGGACTATCGGGGCCAATTGCGGACGTACTGGTGAAGTTTGCTGGGGTGATGCCCGCTCAAATCCCCGCGAAGTTGCCACCCAGGCGGGATGTGGACCACGAGATCAAATTGCTCCCCGGAACACGTGCCCCTACGGGCACCCTACAAGATGCCCCCCGCTTACCTGGAGGAGCTGAGGAAGCAGCTCTAAGAACTACTGGAGAGCAAGCTCATCCGGCCGTCCAAGGCCCCCTTCGGCGCTCCAGTTCTCTTCCAGAAGAAGAAAGATGGATCGCTCCGACTTTGCGTGGACTACCGAGCATTGAATAAGGTAACATTGAAAAATAAATATCCTGTACCGAATGCTGAAGAGTTATTTGACAGACTCGGCGAGGCTTGCTACTTCGCACAGATGGACTTGAAGAGCGGGTACCACCAAGTGCGGATCAAGTAGGAAGATGAATCGAAGACGGCGTGCGTGACTCGCTATGGATAATCTGAATTTTGTGTGATGCCCTTCGGGCTCATGAATTGATGGGGGACTATCCCAGAGGCATCATGACCAGACGACATCAGCCTTACCGAGCTGCTCGCGCCAATGCTCGCCACCCGGGGTTTAAGTACCCCGCGTAAGCATCCTTATCTTACTTTCTTTTGTTTCTATTTTTTTTGTGTTTTTGGATTTCATGGACTGGGCCGGTGTTGGGCCTCGTCCTCATCCTCGTCCTTTAATTTTATACATCAGTTTTATTTTCAAATTGTAAGGAGAGGCCAAACCACGTCTCGCGACGGTTCGTCCTCCCCCCACGTTCACTTAGCACCTATCCTCACTATATAAGGGGATAGCATGCCCAAGAGAACCTTTGAGTCATTTGTTGAAGAGTTATCAAATTGTGTCTCCCCTATCGTAGAGCGTAGGGTCGGAGGTTTGGCTAGCCTCACCCACATCGAGATTACTTGTGGTTGATAGGATAACCATTGTCTTAGATGTCGAACACTCCAGGGCCGTCAGAAGCCCCTCATCACGTAGTCGTCTAGTCGGTCCCGCGGGTCATTGGGAGTTTGATTTTACTATCACTCTCCTCTCACTGATCGGCGTGGTTTGCACCTTTATCCGTTGGTACCTATATTGCTCATTCATTATTTTCATTCACCGACTTGCATTCCACAAACCAGTTCATCGTAATTTCTGTGGCGTAATACGAACCGACCGATCCCGGCAGGTCGTATTACATCAGTCACCGTACTACTTCCCCTAGGAACATCTGATTGGGGCGGCGACACGACCATTGCATTCACGTTGGTGGCCACTACCGTCCCTCTTGGGCAATCCCTCATAAAATGGGGTCCTCTACAAGCAAACAAGTCAGCTTGTTGCCCCCGTCACTTGGACTCTGCTTCCACAATGTCTGGCTCTTGCCCTTGTCTCGACCCTTGCCGTGGCCCTGCTCAAATTTTCTCTTTAGGCTCTGACTGCTTGGCGTTGCTGGTGTCTCAGTGCGCTCCTGACATAGCTTGTAACCTCTCGCGGGTCTATCCTCTATTTTGGCGGGTCTTGAGGGTCGGAGTTCCATTCCTTACATGACTTTGTAGCCTGAGTTTAGGTCTCTGCACTGTCTCCTCTCCAGCTCGGTCTGGAGCCACTAGGGAAGGCCCTTGGCGAAGCGGTAGAGCTTGTCCGCCTCAGACATGTCGGTTATCCTCCGGATTATGGACTCGAATTGGCCCACATATTCCCTCGGATTGCCCGTCATCTTGAGGTTTTCCTGCTCTCCCCTCGTAATC
Organism: Wolffia australiana; assembly: GCF_029677425.1. NCBI lineage: Eukaryota > Viridiplantae > Streptophyta > Magnoliopsida > Alismatales > Araceae > Wolffia > Wolffia australiana. The sequence goes on along the minus strand of NC_135850.1, from coordinate 8,940,151 downwards.
GATGCTGTGTTGTGCGGCATGAAGCTCTCATTTATTTCCTGCACAAACTCTTTGATGTAATACGAAGGGCGTGCCGCGATCGGACGGCTCGTATTATGTGACAGGGCGAGGAAGATTGAGTGCATAATTAATGAAAGATGAATGCAGATTGAGAAATTCCCACAATGAGCAAATAAGACGATTCAAAGAGAGGGATGATGAAAATCGTCGTCCACCAAGAGGAGATATTGATCTGATTAGACTCCTAATGACCCTAGGGACCAACTACGACGTCTAAAGTGTAAGGGGCATTTAACAGCCCAAAGGTGCACGACGTCTAAGAATCGGCGAATAATCCTCTACTACAAGGAAAGTCCTACATCTCGACAAAGGTGGCTATCCTATTGACGGGATCGTATAAACCTGATAGAGGACGCGATAGGGGAAGACGGCACAGCAGTAAGTAATAATACTGGTAATTATGGAGAGGAGTCAAATAGGTACCTTGTTGACAAAAGTCCATTGCACAGTAAGATGTTCAGGTCGCCAAAAGACGAAGAAGGATCAACAGGCGGAACCACGAGGAGGAGGCGTGTGGACGAGGGAACACACGGGCAGTAGGTGGATGATCGCGCACGGTTGTGTGTCGTGAGGGTGGAGCGCGCACACACAGACGTCCGGCAGATTGGAGCACGAGCAGGCACCAGAGGTGAGCGTGGGCGCTGGGCGGTGGGCGAGCGCGCAGGGACTGCGCATGCGCCAGACGGCGGGGCGCGGTGGCCGTGCGGGCCAGGCGAGAGCGGGCACCGGGTGCAAACAAAAATGAAAAAAATTTCATTGATGACGAAAACAATTTTCATGAGACTCCCCCCCCCGGTAAAAAATGGCATGTTCCTACATGATGGGAAGTAAACTGAAACAAGAAGTGAAGAAAGCTAGTAAGAAAAAGCAAACCAAGGATTGGAGATCTGCCATTGGCGACTTGTCTTATCCATATTGTGGTGGTTGTGGGCTTGAATGGGCGATGCTGCAACTTGACGAAGAAAACAAAAAACAAAACAAAACGCAAGAAAAAGAAAACAGGAAAACATAAATTAACTGAATTCTTAGATCTTGCTACTATCATTAGGAAGCTTTTCTAAAGCGATGTTAATGGGTCCTTGTAAATCCTCATGCTGTAAATATGGCTTTAGTCATTGTCCATTCACTGTGAAGCGTTTTTGAGTTTGAGGATCTAAAATCATGACTGCTCCATTTTCATAGACTTCTTGTACAACGAATGGACCATCCCACCTAGTTTTCAACTTGCCCGGAAATAGTTTTAACCTCGAATTGTCAAGCCAAACTTTTTGGTTCTCTACAAATACCCTTCTCCATAAACTTTTATCATGAAATGTCTTCATTTTGGCTTTATAGATTTTTGAATTCTCATAGGCTTCATTCCGGAGTTCTTCCAACTCATGCAATTGAAGGATTCTTTGGTTGCCTGCTTGATCTAAAGCCAAATTGAGTTTCCTACCTGCCCATAGTGCCTTGTGTTCTAATTCTAAGGGTAGGTGACAGGCTTTCCCAAAAATTAGTCGAAATGGGGACATTCCTAAAGGGGTTTTGTAGGCTGTCCTATAGGCCCATAATGCCTCGTCTAGTTTCCTAGGCCAATCCTTCCCATCAGGACGCACTATCTTCCTTAGGATTTTCTTGACCTCTCTATTGCACAATTCAACTTGACCATTAGCTTGAGGACCATTAGCTTGACCATTAACTCTCATGGTAGTGACTCGATGATGGACACCGAATTTCTTTAGGAGAGTTCTAAAATTGTAATTGGTGAAATGAGAACCTCCATCACTAATTATAGCTCTTGGGCATCCATATCGATAGCAAATATTTTTTTCTATGAAATTGGTCACTACTTTGCTATCATTTGTCTTTGTGGGGATGGCTTCTACCCATTTGGACACATAATCGACAGCCACCAGAATGTATTCATATCCATGAGAGTTTGGAAAGGGTCCCATAAAGTCTATTCCCCATAAATCAAAAATCTCTACCTCTAGGATCGGTTGTAAGGGCATACGATCTCTCTTATTGATATTAATCGAGGCTTGCCAAGCTAGACAATTATTATAAAACTTTGGTGCATCTTGAAATAAAGTAGGCCAGAAAAATCCCGATTCTACGATTTTGTGAGCTATTACCTTAGCCGAGTAGTGTCCTCCTCCTGGTTATGCATGGCAGAACTCCAAGATACTCCTTTGCTCACCTTCAGGTATGCACCGCCTCAATATTTGATCTAGCCCTTGGTGGAATAATTCTGGGTCTTCCCGAAAGTAAAATCTGCTGTCCTTCAAAAGCTTCTTTCTTTCATAGGACGTCCAACCTGTAGGAATTTTTCCTGAAACAAGAAAATTGACAATATGTGCAAACCAAGGAACCGATGTTCCGTTTGTTGTTAGAACATATTCATCAGGAAATTCATCATTGATTAGCTTAGGTGGGGTGCCATATATTCTAGATAGGTGATCAGCGACCACATTTTCACATCCTTTCTTGTCCTTGATTTCTAAATCAAATTCCTGCAATAAGAGAACCCATCTAATCAACCTAGGCTTAGCCTCCTTCCTTGCTAATAAATATCTAATGGCTGCATGACCAGAAAAAACAGTAATTTTACTACCTAATAAGTAAGATCTAAACTTTTCTAACGCAAATATGATTGCCAGCAATTCCTTCTCCATAGTCGTGTAGTTCAATTCTGCATCTACTAAAGTTCTGCTGGCATAGTACATGACCACTGGTTTCTTATCTATTCTTTGGCCTAACACTACTCCTACAGCATAATCAGAAGCGTCACACATCAATTCAAAAGGAAGGGTCCAATCAGGCCCTTGCAATATAGGCGCATTCACTAATGCTTCTTTCAAAGTATAAAATGCAGTCTTAGCTTCTAGTGTTAGTTCAAATTCATTATTCTTAGACGATAAAAGATTAGTAAGGGGTTTAGAAATTTTAGCAAATTCCAAAATGAAGCGTCTATAGAAACCAGCATGGCCAAGAAAACCTCTAAGGGTTTTTAGGTTGGTTGGAGGTGGAAGGTCCTGGATGATTTCGATCTTGGCCTTGTCCACTTCCAGCCCACGGTTGCTTACCATGTGACCCAGCACCACTCCCTCCTACACCATGAAATGAGATTTTTCCCAACTTAGTACGAGGTTGGATTCAATGCATCTCTTTAATACTTTGGTGAGATTTAGGAGGCAGTTCTCATATGTGGATCCAAAAATGGAAAAATCATCCATGAAGATTTCTAAACATTATCCCACTAGATCGGAGAATAAGGCGTTCATGCATCTTTGGAATGTGGCGGGGGCATTACATAACCCGAAAGGCATACGCCTAAAGGCGTATGTCCCCACAGGACTGGTGAAGGTCGTCTTCTCTTGATCTTCAGGATGAATGTTCACTTGGTTGTATCCTGAATATCCATCAAGAAAACAAAAGAATTGCTGCCCGGATAGTTTTTCCAAGATTTGGTCCATGAAGGGTAGTGGGTAATGATCCTTCTTGGTGGCTTTGTTAAGTTTCCTATAGTCGATGCATACTCTCCATCTTGTGGTTAACCGTTTCTGCACTTCCTCTCCCTTTTCGTTCACTTCTACAGTCACTCCGGACTTCTTCAGTACCATGTGAATGGGACTCACCCATCTACTATCGGATATGGCATATATGATTCCAGCATTTAACCATTTTAGTATTTCCTTCTCAAGGACTTCACTCATGTAAGGGTTGAGCCTCCTTTGATGCTCTCTACAAGGTCTAGATTCCTCCTCCAAGAATATCCTATGTTCACAAATCGAGGATGGAATACCTCGTATGTCATCAAATGTCCACCCTAAGGCCTTCTTATGATCTCTGAGTACCTTGAGTAGGTCATCTTCTTGTTTTTGGGTAAGTGATGAAGATATGATAACAGGTAAACTTCGACCGAAGGAGTGTCAGTAATTTCATCTTCTAACTTTCTCTCTTCTACACGCGATAAATATTCCTTCATCACCGCAACTTCTCCTTCATCCTCTGTACAAAGTTTTAGTTCTTCATTGCTCCCTAAGGGACACCTCACCATTTTTGATATATCAATTTGTACTCTTTCCTTCCCAATCTTAAATTCTACAGTCCCCTTCTCCCAATACATGATTGTCCTTGCCGTTACTAAGAATGGCCTCCCTAGAATGATAGGGGCTAAACTAATATTCCCTGATATTTTGACATCAGTCACTATGAAATCTACAGGAATTTCACAATTTTCTACAGTAATCATGACATCTGTCAACCTTCCTTCGGGTTGCCTAACAGTGCCATAAGCTAGGAGTAAGTCCATATGTATTTCCTCTATTTCCCCAAATCCATATTCCTCGTATAAAGTTGTAGGAATGATGCTTATGCTAGCTCCGGTATCTAATAAAACTTTGGAAAAGGTTTTCCCTCCGATTTCACATGTAATGAACGGAGCTCCTGGATCCCTCATCTTGATAGGGATAACATTCAGAATGCTAGAGGCATTTTCTGAAAGCTTTACCACTTCTCTAGGTTTTCTAGTGCAGGAATCCTTAAGATATTTCTTCAAGGACGTAGCACACTTAAGCATGTCTTCTACAGTCATAGTCATGGTGGCCTGTTTGAAGTTTTCTAACAACCTAGTTTCATAGTCATAGACGGGTTTCTTCCTATTTAGAGCAGAGGGGTAAGGAACTTCTTGATCAAGAGTGGAAGGTAGAGGTTCCTTCTCATAGGAAGTTTCCCCCTCTTCACTACCTTGCTCATTTTCCCTCTTTGAATTCTTTGAAGAATTCTGATAAGGATCCTGAAGTTCTTTCCCGCTTCTCAATTTTGAGATTGCTAGAACTTCAAGATCTTCCTTATTTATCTCTTCATGAACAGAATGTTCTACGTGGAGTAAATTGCACGGATTAATCATCGGTTGAGTAGGGAATCTACTAGTTTGACAGTTATGTTCTAAGTTCTTACCTTGAGGTTCAGCAGTTCCAGGTCTGAGGCTCTCCAGCAACCTTCTGGTTTGCTCCTGAGATTCCAGCATTTGCCTCGTTTGAAACTCCATCATCACCTGCATTCGCATCTCCCTTTCTGCCCTCAACTTCTGATTCTGCTTTTCTATCATATCTGAAATAACAGGGGTTAGTGCAGAAAAATCTGGCTGGTTTTGGGATGGAACCTGGTAAGATTGCTGGGGTCTAGGCTGAAATTGCTGTTTCTACTGAAATTGAGATGGAAATGGAGGTTTGCTGCCTTGGTTAAAGCCCTCTCCACTTTGTAAATTTGTCTTCTTTTGTCCAGTCCACGGTTGCTGTTGTTGGTTGAAAGCCTTCACTTCTTCCTCCATGGACTGGCAAGCTCCATCTTCATTATCTCTACTGAAACAGAGAGAGCAGATTTTAGCTTTTATGATTGGAGAGTTATTAAGGAAAACGTTTCTCAATGTAGAGGTGAGCTCCTCCAATTTCTGGTTAGTCTCCTTGAGGCCTGCATGCAGCTCCGCCTCCTTAGCATTGCCCTACAGCACTCCTGCTCTCTTTGGCTGCACATTTCTCCCGTTTGGATTTGCTCCAATCTCCTGCAAATTAGTCTCTACAACTCTATCCAAAATATTAAAGACTTCATCTTCATATGCGGTATATAAGGTTCCACCGGTGGCTAAATTCACCTTATTTTTCATGAAATTTGACAGTTTTCAATTCCATGATGAGGACATTTCCTCATCAGGTCATTGAATCTCTCCCAGGCTTCACTAAAAGCTTCGCCTTCGTGGGGGTGGAAATTGTGGATTTCTATTCTATAAAAATGTGTTTTAGAGAGAGGGTAAAGTTTATGCAGAAACCTCCCCTGCATCTCATCCCAAGAATTGAAGGTGATTCCTAAATTACGATACCAAGATAAAGCTTTATCTTTTAGAGTTAGAGGAAAATACTTCATTTTTAAAATCTCTGTAGATAATCCTGGCATGTTTTGTGAAGAACACCTAATATGGAAATCATCTAAAAATTCTAGGGGGTTTGTGCAGAATGTCCATTAAATTCAAGTAGAGACTTTATTAATGCATTGTCATACCTGAACATGATACCCTCACCTATATTTAGGTTCACATCTGTTTGCCTCAAGCTTCCTGAGGGTGTTGATCTGTCCAGCATGGTTCGTCTTCTGTCATGCTGTTGACGTCCTTCTTCTGTCATGTTTGGCTGCTAGTTATCTTGTTGGGTGACTGTAGATTCTGGAGCGGAGTCCCTCGCACACGTAGCGTTCTGTGCAATTCGCCCACCAGCTTTGGATCTTGTCACTACCATAGACTTAAAAAGACTGTTAGAAAGACAATAAGCTGAGGAATTTTAATCCTGCAGCTTTAGGAAAAAGAGTCAATAATAACTTGAAAAGAAAATAGAATTACTATTGTAATACCGTGCTCCCCGGCAACGGCGCCAGTTGATAGGCTAAAATTTAGGGGTATTTTTACTGGTTATTTATTGATCAGTCGTGTGAGGGTTTGAGCTAAACAACAACAAAAGTTAACCTCGCAGCCTTAGGGCGAGTAAGGTGTTGAACCACAGGGAGCAAGTAATCAGGTAATGTTCCTCTTTCAATTTTAATTTATGTTGTAAAATTCAGATAATGTATTCTAACAATCAAATCATAGACTAAAGTAATATGATTCTACAGCAAGGTGTGTGTAGAATCTCAACTTAGTGCAGTCAAAAGTTTATATAGGAATAATCAAGAAGTGAGTAGAGTGATCTTCAATAGATAAATTTAAAGAATTTATTCAGAAGATTAGATTTAGAAACTCTAATCTTCAGAAGGAACAATAAATTTCTCAGCTTAGTTACAGTCCTATGCCTGTAAAGTTGAGCAAGAGCAGTTCCCTGCACGCAGCTTGGCTGCGCGCGGCAATTCTCTGCGCGCTACTTGGCTGCGCGCAGGGAATCTCAGCGTGCAGGTTCGGCTGCGCGCGGCTTCTGCGCGCATGGCTTTGTCTGCGCGCGGCCCTTGCTGCGTGCGGCCTTACTGCGCGCTGCCTAAGCTGCGTGCGCCTTGGCTGTGCGCAGCCTTGCTGCGTGCGGCCTAGGCTGTGTGCGACCTTGGCTGTGCGCAGCCTTGCTACGCGCGGCCTTGGCTGCGTGCAGCCTTGGCTGTTGTTGCTCTTCTGCTGCATGTGGCCTTGCTGCGCGCAGCCTTGGCTGTGTGCAGCCTTGGATGGGCGCAGGATTGGCAAAGCTTGCACAAAGGTGGCAATCAACCAAAAAAACACCGAAGTGAGGATGAAATTGATCAGGAACAGATTGCAGAGAACAATTTTGAACAGATAAACTTGAGATTAACCTAGAAAAGGGAACAATTTGGTTTGGAACAATTGGAAAACACTACTCAGTACTTTCCAATCCCAACTTCAATTGTCTTAGAAGGGAGAAGAAGACAACAACAGAAGCTGGAACAATCACACCACCTGGTGTCACACCTTCTAGCGAGATGATGATCGTCTTGCTCTAGCTATGCCTCAGCTTGCTTCTCTCCCAGCTCCAATGCTCATCAGCTCTTGGAGGGTTTGCAGAACTCCTCTCTCCAAGCCCTAGCCTGTTTGGACAGAATTTCTGGACAACTGAAAATGGCTCTTTGAAAGAGCATGTATAGGTTTCCTCTCTTGAGCTTCTTAAGCTTCTTGGGCTTCTTTGGCCTTTTTGGGCCTTTAGGGCTTGCCCAAGTAAGTGATCTTCCGTTTTTAAGAAATCAGCCTTCGTCTTGTGGATGAAATCGGCCTTCGTCTTTGTGGATAAAATCGGCCCAAGTAAGTGCCCTCTTTGTTGGACTTCCTCTAAATCTGTACTCATTTAAGTGAAAAATAAGATCCAATCCACTTGATTCTCTGAATCAAGTTGGGTTAGTAAAAATCATGAATTGAATGGTAAATATGGAAATAATATATGCAAATAATGATTTGATTAACGTCACTTACTGGATTATTATATGACATATTTGTGGTCATCAGGAGCACGGGCGCGGGCGGCGCGCGGGCGCAGGCAGCGCGCGGGCGCGGACGGCTCGCTGGCGTGGGCGGCTCGCGGGCAAAAGCAGCCACGGGCGCGCGCACGGACGGCTGCGGCGCGCGACTCGCGGTGAGTGAGCGCGCGTAAGCGCGGCGCGCGACGCGCGGCGCTCACAGCGCGAGCAGCGCGCGGGCTTGTTGGCGGGCGTGCGAGCGAACAGGCGCTTGCGAGAGCGGAGGTCGGCGGCGGTGGAGGGCGACGGAGGCAGAGGTGACGGCGGCGGTGGGTCGAATCTCGAGCCCAAGAAAGGGCTTCTTGAGCTGTAACCGCCCCCAAGAAACCTTCAAGATGATGGTTTCTTGGATGATTCTTGGGGACCTTGGGTAGGATCTTGTGAATCCTATGGAAGGCGAGCGTCGGCGTCAGACCGGCGGCCTCGGGCACCTTCGGAGTGATCTCAACGAAAGCTTCTTCAGCTCCAGGCGGCGACGACGTCTTGAATTCTTTACTCGTCCTGGAGTAATCTCGACGGAACGCTTGGACACGTCGTCACGGAGTGATCTTGACGTGATGACAAGGGCTCTAACCATGGAGTGGTCTCGACGTGGGCGAGGCTAGCCGGGCCTCTCTACTCTCTACGATAGTGGAGACATAAGTTGGATTTCTTTTCAACAAATGACTCAAATGTTCCTTGGGCATGCTATCCCCTTATATAGTGAGGATAGGTGCGGATGGTCCTCCATCAGCTCAGAGACCCACGTTACACCAAGGCGCCACGACAGGGCTTCGAGCCGCGGGGAAAGGATGGACTCGTGGGCCGTATGACGGCGCAGCCCCGGACACGCCATCGGAGTCGTCATTGTCGTCCCCGACAGCACCTGCTCCAGCATCGTATACATCTTTGGAGACGTCATCGCCGCCCTCGACAGCGCAAGCCATCCGCGTTCAGCCCGCCCGACAAGCCAAGGCATCGGTACGCACGCCCGGATTCAAGTATTCCGGGTAATGGACATCGTATCGTATCTTTATGTCTTTCTTTACTCGTCGTTTTGTTTTAGTTATCGTCGTTCGTCGTTTTCCTGACTCGTCACAGTCTAGTGTAAGGGAGGGAGGCTCATCCTGTCAGGATCCCTCCCCCTCCCCCTATCGTCTGTTGATTCCGTGAGTCATTTTCGTCTTGTCGGAGTCAACAGGTTAGCTATTTTAAGTTTTAGTTTATATTTGTTTTGGCTTAATGGGCCAAACTCACCTTCCCCCCTATATAAGGGAAGCTGGGTTGCCCTAAAGGACTTAGACGCTATTTTTTTATGAAAGAAAGTTTCCCCATGTTGGGTTGAGAAGATGAAATCTCATCCTTGAAAGGTTAGGGTTTCGACAGACTGAAGATTGCAAGCTGGGAGAATAAGAAGAAGAAGGATCTGAGGATAAAGATGATGTAATACGACGTCGGCCGGGATTGATCGGCTCGTATTACGTCACAGGAATTATGATGCGAGGACTTGAGATGTAATTCAATGCACGGGAAAATAGCGGATGAGCAGTAGAGGGAATCGACGGATAACGGTGTCGGCCGTGCCGGTCAACGAGAGAAGAATGATCCTTAGATCAAACTCCCAATGACCCGCAAAATCAACTAGACATCTAGACAATGAGGGGCGTATGACGGCCTTGGAGTGTTCGGCGTCTAGGCCAAAGAATATCCGTCAACCTCAAGAATTCCTACACTCGACGAAGGTGGCTATCCTATCCGTGAATTGTAATGAAAATAATGGCAGAGGACGCGATAGCGGAAGACGAGACTGGAAAAGATAATAATGCTGGTAAACGGAGGGGAGACGAGACTAACCTTAAGTCCCGCTAATCCACGGCGTCAAATCTCATTCTAGCAGGTGATGTGGTGTAGATGGCAACGTGTCGGTCGACGACTCTGCCGAGATCGCTCGGACCTCGGACTGATGAGCGCAGGAGGTGATCAAGTCAACCAACCTTGGGACCACGGCAAAGGATGTGGCAGCAGACGGGCATGCGCGGAGGTGTTTGGTGCGCGCGTGCACGGGCCAGCGCGAGGAGCACGACGCGCGCACTAGCGAGCGGACGCACCGTGCGGTGGTCGTAGGCGAGGGCGCGCGGACGCCTGCAGCGGCGGGTGGAGAGGCGCGCGGGAGGGGTACCCTCTCACGCGGGCGCCGGGCGATGAACGGTGGAAGGGTGGTCGAGCGGGAGGCGATGGCGAGGGGCCAAGAATCGAGAGGAAAGAAGTGTGGGAGAATTGAGGGTTCAAGAATGGTAATGGGGAAGGGTCAAGAACGAGATGGGGAAAGGACCAAGAACGAGATGGGACGGATCAAGAACGAGATGGGAAGGATCAAGAACGAGATGGGAAGGTTCAAGAACGAGATGGGAAGGATCAAGAACGAGATGGGGGGGGTCAAGAACGTGAAGGGACGGATCAAGAACGAGATGGGAAGGTTCAAGAATGTGATGGGAAGGATCAAGAACGAGATGGGGAGGGTTCAAGAACGTGGAGGGGCGGATCAATAACGAGATGGGGGGGGGTTCAAGAACGTGAAGGGATGGATCAAGAAGTTCAAGAAAATGGGTGGGGCGTGGTAGAATCAAGAAACGGGGCGAGGGGAAGGAATCAAGAAAACGTGGGGGAGGGGAAAGAGGGGAAATTCAAGAAATGTGGGAGGATGTTCAAGAACGGTGGTAGGGTGGATCAAGAACGAAGAGAAGGGGGGGTATGGATCAGGAATGGTGGAAGGGTGGAAAAAGGTACCAAGAAATGGCTTTCTTGAACTGTAACAACCAAGAACCCTCCAAGAAAGAGGAGTTCTTGATGGATCTGGGGTGTGCTCCCTCGGCGGAGCAGATTTCCCCGGTTGATGGCGTGTCGGCGATGCTTCTTGAATCTCCCAAGACCCCCGGAGTAATCTCGACGAAGGCCTCTTTCGATTCTTGATGGCGGCGGCTTCTTGAAACTCTTTCCTCGCACCGAAGTGATGTCGACGGTGCGCTTTAACACGTCTCCCTCGGAGTGATCTCGACGGGAGAGACGTGGGCTCTACCCACGTAGTGATCTCGACGTGGGGTGGGGCTAGCCAAACCCCCTACACTACTCTCTACGATAGGGGGGAGACGAATAGTGAATAAACTTTTCAACAATGACTCCATGGTGTTCCTTGGGCATGCCATCCCCTTTCATAGTGAGGATGGGTGCCAAGTAAACGTGGGAGAGGATGAACCGTCGCGAGACGTGGTTCGGCCTCTCCTTACAAATTCAAAATACAAACATAAAAAGTAAAAATGACGAGGACGGGGCCCAACAACATTGGCCCAGTCCACGAATCCAAAAATACAAACACACATGAAAATGAGCACAAGTAAAAAGATAAAAGTTCTTACGTGGGGTACTTTAACCCCGGGTGGCGAGCGTCGGCGCGAGCTGCTTGGCGTGGCTGATGACATCCCGTCGCATCATCCTCGAGATGGTTCTTCATCATCATGGCGTCATCCTCGAGATGGTCCTTCATCATCCTCCCGGGGTGGGAGGAGCTCGACTCCGGCGAGCAAAGCTCAACAAGGTCTTCAAGTGGAGGCAGCAGGTCCGGTCGGAGTCGGCGAAGGTCATCCTCGGAGATCCACGTGTCGTCGGATGATGGTCGCCCCTGCCAATGGACTAGGAAAGAACGGCCAACTCGCTCCCCCTCAGTGTGAATTACCTCCTGCAGTATCGTTTCTATCGCGTCTTGCCGTACAAGGAGGGGAAATGGAGAAGGAGTGGGTTTGCTCTCACTTTCACTACTATTAAGGCTCAATTATATGATGGTCCTCCATCATACAACTACCACTATCTACGATCGTTTTACACATCTTATCACCAATTTTAAAATATGTCTAAAATATGGATGTCCTCAATGCAGAATTATCGGTGGTACGCTGAGTAAGGTTGCAACGGATAATGCCCCTAACTGACGTAGATGGGTCGTGACGAGGAAGAGACGGGGGACAGTATGTGATACCAATGAAACTCACTAATCCGTCATCATGCACAAATTCATCGACAACATAGCTCTCAACTCTATACTCCTCCTCATCTATAGGTGGCTCATCAAAGGTAGGGTCACTATCGAGGGGCTCCTGTCCTATGTGCAAGGCTCGTGAAGGGCATTGGGAAGCTCTATGACCTCGACCTTGGCATTTAAAACAAGTCAAGCCGGAAGGACCGAGTTGTTCAGAATTGGGTTGAGGAGGAGCCCTAGCGGTGGACTCTAGGGAGGGTGAGGGACGAGTATTAGGCGTAGTTGATGACTGATTCGGAGCAGGTGGACGATGTTCGGTGGGAGTACGAGTAGGGGGAGGAACGGGTGGTGGTGGTTCCGAGAGAGCTAAGGGAGGATTACGCTGGGTCGCACGATTGGAATAAGAAGGGTTAGATAAGTGCGACCAATCTGTAAGAGCAGGGCGATTGTACACGGGACTATGGTATAAGTTCTGACAAAGTTCTAGGTCTTCTACAATCTGATTGGCCTGCTCGAGAGTCGTGGCCTTACGGACAAGCAATTCCGTCTCTAGATAAGGGTTAAGACCAGTCCTAAAACGAGAAATAACGACTCGAGGATTCTCTTCAACTCAACACCTCATATAGAATTCCTCAAATTGAGTGATATACTCGGAGACAGGCCGCCTACCCTGCTGCAGTTTGTGCCATTGGTCAAGAAGGTTGTCAAGATAGGCAAGTGGGACGTATTTTTCACATAGTTTGTCCTTCATTTGGGGCCAAGTATCTATGGGTGCCTCACGACAGTTATAAATCGAAAATTCAAGATTTTCCCAAAAGATCTTGGCTTGTCCACCTAATCTCATCTCGGCGTACTGGACCTTCTGCCACTCTAGCATATTGTACCACTTGAAATAACTATTCAATTTAGACTCCCAATCAAGATACTCTTTAGGGTCCCTAGATCCGTCATAGTATGGAACATCGACTTTGACGCTACGCTGAATCTGCTGCCATTGGTTGTCGTGATCCACACGGCAGTGATCGCGATGGGGAACCACATCCTCGGGTGGAAAAGGATCGTTCCTGTCCGGACGATTCCCGTTCCATCCGTGATACCTATCATCGGGCGGATAAGGATCATTCCGTGGGGGATGATTCCTATCGCGCTCTAGGATCCTCCCCTCCGGTGGATGGTAGTCGTCCCATAGTGGGCAATTTCCATCATGCACCGGGGCTCTATCCACAGGTGGATAGGGATCGTTCCGTGGGGGACGATTCCTATCCTGACCTGGGGTCCTAGGTTCGGGCGGATAGTAATCGTCGCGACGATTTCTATCATGAACCGGAGTGCGAATATCCAGAGGAATCGGATCGTCTCGCTCGAGACGATTCTGATTTCGTCTTCCGGATCTATCTTCGGGTCGTATAGGATCATCAATGTCGCGATGATTCCTATCACGATCTTGAGATCTAGGATCTGGGGGATAGTGGTTCTCGCGATCGCGGCGATGTCGATCCAAACCTCTATTTTCGAGTTGATAAGTCCGTTCGCTCACCGCATCGATCGAACTAGTTAGATGATTGTCCATATTGGTAATTCGTGTATTGACATCACGAAAACCATTATGGACAGCGTCTAATACACGATCGATGTCTCCTCGAGAAGAGGTCGATGGTACGGATGATGACAACTCGTGGACAGGGACGGACACCTCACGACCGTCTTGGGGTTGGTCTGTCATCAGAGCGGCGACTCGTTTGCCGGAACGCAAATGCATGCAAGGAACTGACAGATGATGATGAATGTCGACGTCTACAATGGCGGAAACGACTGGGCTAACAGGTTAGGCTCTGATACCAATTTAACGTAGGACGACTACGGGGTATGCGAGGAAGGGTGGGACGACAGGACTAGAGGTAGGATAGGCGTGAGGGATAAAACAATCCACAGAAATTTACGGTCGGATCCGGACTTAAAAACCAATGAAAATCTGGTGGTGCAGCTCCGACCCTTATCGAGGGTGGGAGTACTGTCTTCCCCCACCGCGACAATGCCTAAGCACCGAAATCAATACGTCGAATTTGCATCACGAGGAAACACTCAAGAGGTGGGTTGAAGAAGCAGAGAATCCAAACCAATTCAGATTCCGACGGCGGTGGAAACTTCTCGAGAAAACACTGGACGGAGAACACGTCGACACCAAAGAGTTTAGGCGTACCTCAGCACCGTAGTGCATGAAGAGGTTGCGGGCAATGCTGAACGTGACAAGGCTGGGCGAACCCGGGTGTTGAGCGGCCCACTGGACGAGGATGAGGCTGGACGTTCCGGGCGTTGAACGGCCCTGGTTAAGTGCGATTGTGGTGGGCGCAGCGTCAAGCGTGGGCGAACACCCGCGCGCGAGAAGCGAGCGAAAAGTGCGCGGAGTGCATGGAGCGGAGTGCGTGGAGTGCCCGGAGTGCGGCGGAGCACACCCGAACGTGCGCAGCGCGCGCGCCTTAAAGCGCCGACGGCGTCCGGACAGGGGCAGCTGGAGTGCGGTCTCGGGCGGCCCTAATGGAGGACCATCTCGAGGACGACGGCACGATGACGAAGAACCATCTCGAGGATGACGCGACGGGATGTCATCAGCCACGCCGAGCAGCTCGCGCCGACGCTCGCCACCCGGGGTTTAAGTACCCCGCGTAAGAACTTTTATCTTTTTACTTATGCTCATTTTCATGTGTGTTTGTATTTTTGGATTCGTGGACTGGGCCAATGTTGTTGGGCCCCGCCTCGCTATTTTTACTTTTATGTTTGTATTTTGAATTTGTAAGGGAGGCCGAACCACGTCTCGCGACGGTTCGTCCTCTCCCACGTTCACTTGGCACCCATCCTCACTATATAAGGGGATGGCATGCCCAAGGAACACCTTGGAGTCATTGTTGAAAAGTTTATTCACAATTCGTCTCCCCCCCTATCGTAGAGAGTAGTGTAGGGGGTTTGCTAGCCCCACCCCACGTCGAGATCACTCCGTGGGTAGAGCCCACGTCTCTCCCGTTGAGATCACTCCGAGGGAGACGTGTTAAAGCGCGCCGTCGAGATCACTCCGGTGCGAGGAAAGAGTTTCAAGAAGCCGCCGCCATCAAGAATCGAAAGAGGCCTTCGTCGAGATTACTCCGGGGGTCTTGGGAGATTCAAGAAGCGTCGCCGACACGCCATCAACCGGGGAAATCTGCTCCGTCGAGGGAGCACACCCCAGATCCGTCAAGAACTCCTCTTTCTTGGAGGGTTCTTGGTTGTTACAGTTCAAGAAAGCCATTTCTTGGTACCTTTTTCCACCCTTCCACCATTTCTTGATCGCCCACCCCCCTTTCCCCATCGTTTCTTGATTCCCAACCGCCTCGTCTTGCCTTTCTTGATCGCCCACCCTCCTTTCCCCATCGTTTCTTGATTCCCAACCGCCTCGTCTTGCCTTTCTTGATCGCCCCCCCCTTTCCCCATCGTTTCTTGATTCCCAACCGCCTGCCTTGCCTTTCTTGATCGCCCACCCTCCTTTCCCCATCGTTTCTTGATTCCCAACTACCTCGTCTTGCCTTTCTTGATCGCCCACCCCCCTTTCCCCATCGTTTCTTGATTCCCAACCGCCTCGTCTTGCCTTTCTTGATCGCCTACCCTCCTTTCTCCCAACGTTTCTTGATTCCCAACCGCCTCATCTTGCCTTTCTTGATCACCCACCCTCCTTTCCCCATCGTTTCTTGATCCCCAACCGCATCCTCTTGTCTTTCTTGATCACCCACTTTCTTTCCCCTTGATTTCTTGATTTCTTGATTTCTTGATTTCATGATTTCTTGATTTCTTGATCTCACCATATCTCCTTGATTCCCCTTCGTTCTCCCCTTCGCCCTCATCTTTCTTGATTTCTTGATTCCCACCCTCTACGCCATAACCGATTACTTGGTTTTCTACCCCACCCCCACGACTATTCCCACGATACTTGGTTCGCTGTCTTGCCCGCCCACACGACTACGCCGTGCGCCAGCCAAGCGCGCGCCTTGTGCGCCCTCTGCTCCGACTTTTGTTGCACGCCACCCGTGGACTCAGCTCTCTGCTGGTAGTTACGACCGCACCGTCCGCACCCGGTTTTGTCCTCGCCAACGACACTCGTCCGCACGACCCGACACTAAGCATCCGCTCGACGACTTGGACGCCTTGGACTAAGCGATACAAAGGTCAGTCTCGTCTCCCCTCTATAAACTCCAGTATTATTATCTTCGACAGTCTCGTCTTCCCCTATCGCGTCCGCTACCGTGATATTCTCGAACATCATCGGATAGGACTAGCCACCTTGTCGAGCATAGGGATTCTTGTGGTAGACGGACTGTCATCCGACTTGGACGCCGAACGCTCCAGGGCTGTTAGATGCCCCTCACTTAGTAGACATCTAGTAGGTCCAGCGGGTCATTGGGAGTTTGATCTTAGGTTCACTCGTCTCTCATTGATCGGTACGGCCGACATCGCTATCCGTCAAGTCCTTATCTGCTCATTCGTATTTTCTCATCATTCGGCTTACATCCCATACATTCGCATCATAACCCTGTGACGTGAAACGCGCCGATCGATCCCGGCCGTCGTCGTATCGCATCAGGCCCTGGCGAAGGCTATCGGGGCAGGCGAGGGCGGCTTGCAGGCGGCGCGCGAACAGCGTGCAGGCGGCGCTCAGGCAGCGCGCAAGTGGTGCGCGTGCGGTGCAAAGGCGACGCGCGGGCGAAGCACAGGCGGTGCGCTGTGGATGCGCGGGCGGCGCGCAGGCGGCGCGCTGGCGCGCGCGAGCGTGCGCGGGTGGCGTGCAGGCGGCGTGGCGGCGGCGCGGCGGGCGGCACGCGGCGCGCGGGCAGCCTGGGTGGCCCCTTGGCGGACTACCTGGGTAGCCTTGGGCGAGAGAGAGAGAGGACGAGAGAGAGAAAGAGAGAATGGAAAGAAAGAGAGAGGAGACGGGAGGTCGACGTCGCAAGGTCGCGGAAGTGGCGCCAGCGTCGGCGGGGGTGGCGACGGCGACTAGGGTTTGGAAGGTGGAAGATAGGGGAGGCTGGGCAATCGTCCAAGAAGAGTTAAACAAAAACTAAATTCTTGAATTCTGATTGCCTAATGTTTCTTGAAAACAATGGTCTATATATATGCCTTGGAGGAAAGAGAAAATGACGAGAAGATAAAGAGGAGAAAAGAAAGACGTGTGCCATGTCACGCCAAAGGGCAGTTGTGGATCTGCCTCTGGCGTCGTGTCATGATGCGCGTAGGGACGTGCGTGGTTGGAGACGTGCTTGTTGACGGTTGTGGCTGATTAGTCCTAACTAAGGGGTACAATTTGATTGAGAGTCGTTTGTGAGGATAGTTAAGTACCAATCAACAATTTAATTTCCTTACTAGTAGTATTTTAGTAAGGGTCGATCCCTCAGGGAGCTAGGTAGTTAGTTAGAAAGATTTTCAATTAGTATTGCAAGTTCAACATTCATATAACCTTTTTTGTAAAGCTTTTAGTGATTATGAAGGTAAATGTTCAATTAAGAAGGATGATATGAATATTAGTAAGTGTAAAAAACTTTCCGTAGAAAGTTTAGATTGAAAATGATTTTTGAGAATTTTTTCAGAATTTTTTATCGTCTCTAGAGAGAGATAAAAAATTCTGAATTAATTGAATGGGAAAAAGAAGAGGAGAGAGATAGCGCACAAGCCTGGGCGCTTCCGCCACTGCTTGTGCACTGGGCTTCGCCGCTCCGTCACGGGTCACGCGCGCGGAGGTCCTCTCACGTGCTATGGACCAAAACGACGATATCTGGAGTTCCAGATATCGGTTTGACCCGTGTGAGTAGGCGTTGGAAAGCTTGAGACGCTGGCTATCTGCTTAAGTATAGCCAAGAAGCTTAAGAGAATTATAAAAGGAGATAGTGTGGAAAGAACAGCGTAAAGTTTTTGTCACACCACAAATGGCCCAAGATTGTTGCTCCAACTCCCTACCAACTGGCTTCAAGATCCAGGACGCTTCTAGAAGACTCCTTGCACCTTCTGAATGAAGATGGACCCAGGAACAAGCTCAAGAAAGACACAAAGTAAAGAAAACAATACTCAATTCTTGGATGCCCTCAAAGAGGGTGAGGGGGGCCCTTTTATAGGGGTACATGTGTTTGTTTCAGTCATTCTTGGTGGTTGGATCATGGATGAACGTCCAGGATTGATTTCTTGAAGCTTCAATCCAGGTGAACAGACCCCAACCAACCAGATTCTTTCCCTCCAGGTCGAATTTGGAGGGAACAGAACAAGTTGGTTAGAGTTGGTTAGAGTTTGTTACAAATCATCTCTAGCCCTTGGATTTGGGCTGGAATGGATGGATGGATGGGTTCCACCTCATGGATCCTGGCCTGGATCTCAACCTTGGGCTCTCATCCAACCAGGATCTGCCATCTGGAGTCACCCCCATATGTCTTGATCAACCTGGAAGCCTCCAAGGACATTCTAGAAGGTCTCCTTCAAGCTCCTTTGCACCAAGCCTATCAATTGAGTCAGCTCCACTGGTCAGCGTGTATCTTTTTTATCTTTGCTCCTTTTGACTTGAATTTTTGTCCCAAGCTTTCGACTACGTTCTTGACTTTCCTATAAAATTTTGTAATTTTATGACCATGAAAAGTCAACCTTGACCTGAAAAGTCAACACACTAGGGAAATCGTTAGATTCATATCCCACTTGACTCAATGAGTCAAGTGGGGGTTAGAAATATCCCTCAAATCCAATTAAGAGCAAGTCCAGAACTGTTTAACTTGTGAAATTCATGTCAAATCATTGATGGAAACACTAATTAAGTAGAAATGTAAGTTTTTTCATCTTTAGGGTAGTGAAAAGGCATGATCTCATTACTATGCAAAAACAAGCAGTTTTGGCAATGATGTACTTACTTATAGAAGATATAAGATGATTAATGCATGGAAATAACTACCCTTATTTGAGTTTATCAGTGGCATGTTGACTTTGGTTGACTTTGGTTGACCGCGGTCCATAGCGGGCGTGTTGACTCCGGTTGACCGAGGTGACGCGTTCAGTGTTGAAGTGTTGACGTCCTCGCCATCACAGCGTCGAGCGGCGGCGGCAGTGGCGTTGAGCGGCGGCGGCAGCGACGGCGAGCGGCGGTGGCAGCGTTGAGCAGCGGCGAGCAACGGCGGCGGGGGCCGGCGGTGGCGGGGGCGGCGGCGGGCGGCGGCGGCGGGGAGCGACGGCGGCGGCGACGGCGGCGGCGGCGGCGGCGGCGGCGTTGATGCGAGAGGCGGCGGCGGTGTCGATGCGGCAGTGGTGGCCGGACTAAACCGCAGGTCTAGGCCGCGTGATGGGCCACAGCCGGGGCCGCGGTCTGGACCGCGCTTTAAGCTGTGGTCTGGGCCGCGGTCTGGGCCGTGGTCTAGGCCGGAGGCAGCCCAATAACCAAGGCCCACAAGGGCCTAGGGATGACGTGGCAACCTTGGCTTGCGTGCCCGGCCGTCAAAGAAATGGCACCTCGAGATGCAAGCCGGGCGGCTAGGCAACTGGCAAGCGGCACCTCGAGGCACGGTAATATGGCGCGTCGAGGCACGGTTTCGGCGGCTGGGCCTGGTGGGCCTGGCTGGTTGGAGCCGGCCCATTAGGCCGAAGGGCCCATTGGGCTGGTCGGCTGGACCTGGGTGTGCGGTGGCGCGGCCTGAGTCCAGCGGTTGGGCGCGATTGGGCGGCGCGGGTGGCGCGGGGCAGCGCTGAGGCAGCGCGGGGCTGGGCAGTGGCAGCGCGGGACGCGGCGGGGCGGCGCAGGGCGCGGCAAGGCGGCGCGGGGCGCGGTGAGGCGGCACAGGGTGCAGCGAGGCGGTGCGGGCGCAGCGAGGCGGCGCGGGGCACGGCGAGGCGGTGTAGGGCGCACCGCCTCGCCGCGGGTGTGCCGAGGCGGCGTGGGGCATGGCGAGGCGGCGCGGGGCGCGGCGTTGTGGCGTGCCAAGGTGGCGCGGGCGCCGATGGGCGGCGCGGGGCGTGGCGAGGCGGCGTGGGCAAGGCAATGCGGCAGGTGGATGGTGCCGGTGGCGGCGGAGCCGCTCTAGGTCACTCGGACCTTTTCCAAAAACTCTTTTCTCAAAAGGAAAAATCTGTCTATGCCATTACAAGGGGTTCCTTATATAGGACCCATGATGCAAATAAGTGAAATCCTAACGTATGAAATATGAAAATTTAAACTAACCTAGCAAAAAAAAGTGCAGATACGTTGAGGGCGTCGCCATTAGGATTCCCTAGGGATGGCGATAGAGATGCAATCGAATCGGAGAGCTCAACGTGGAGGTTCTACCTCCCCGCGACAGTCAGAACCATCGCCTAACGAGAGAGGGCACGCTACTACCCTCTCGGAGCATCGTCCCTCAACACCGATAGCCGGCCCGATACCGCTGCCTATCGAGGCTGCGCAGAAGGCACCCACCTTTACGGGTGCCCCCGAGTCATCCGGACCACGAGACCCCACTAGCACGTCTCGTGGACTTCGGATCTCCCCGCGCGGCTCACCACCCCATCGTGGCGAGTCCCCCCTAGTGATTACGACGAAGAAACGGCCATACGCCGTCGACCGCTTGTGAAGTCGCCTGAAGACGAGGATGCACCCTGGAGCGCCGACGCCCGCGGACGAGGAGTACACCGCCAGCTTCCACCCCAAGAGGACCTGCATGAAGACCAAGGGGCATACTTTCGCTCCATGGCCGCCCGGATGGAGCGCATGGAGCGGATGCTCGAGCGCCCCCGATCTCTCGTACCTGGACCAGGACCGGCATTCCCCGCACGAGGACCACGACACAACCCGCCGTGGGTCGATCGATACGCGCCACGACGGAGGGGCCCCTACGACGACATTGAAGACGTGTACGAGGCGTACGACGGACATTATGACGACGTCCCCTACCCCGGTCGTGTAGACCGAGACCCGTGGCGCGACCCGTATCATGCTCGTGCCAGGGATGACCCCCTCCGCAGGACGACTACGCCCGCGAGTACTTGGCCGACCGTCCGGCCCGAGTGGACCACTATGTCCGACGCCAAGATCGGGACCTAGACGCCGACCACCCAGCGCGCTGAGACAAACCTGTCCGGCCTCGTGATCACCCGCAGGTAGCAGACATACCTGCCCGCCGTGACAACCTCTACCAGCCGCCACACCTCCGGTACAAGAGGGACGACCTTGTCCCATGTCACCCACCCTGCGCGATTCCCGAGGCCGCGCCCCTCGCGACGGTAGGTCCCGCCCTCAGGACAGCCGTGCCCGCGAGCTGACCCCGCCCCGACAATGCGTCGACCCGCGTCCAGAGGAGGATGACGACGAGCGATGACGGGAGGAGCACTACGCCCACATCCAGAGGAGCGTGCATGCTGACGTCGTTGTCTTTGAGGGCTCACGGAAACCCAAGGAGTTCATCGACTAGGAGTCAAACATGAACTCCTACTTTCGGTGGTACCGCATGGATGACGATCTATGCGTCGAGTACGCGGAGATGAGCCTTGCCGGACAAGCCAAGATATTCTGGGAGAACGAGCGCGTCGCCGCCGAACGACCAGGACGACCCATCACATCCTGGGTCGACATGGCACAGAAGCTACGGAGCAAGTATGTACCTCGTCAATACCAGATGTCGTTGTTCCTCACTTGGCTCGACCTTAAGCAAGGTTGAATCTCCATGACAGAGTATATTGAGGCATTCGAGGAGTGCCATATGCGGTGCCGATTCGTGGAGGACCCGCGAGTCATCATCGGACTGTTTCCCCACGGGCTCTGGACAGCTCTGCACAACGAGGTTCTCAAGTGCAACCCGACTGAGGTGGATGAGGCGTACCACCTAGTCGAGCACATGGATCCTCCGAGTGACGAGGCGACAACTCCCAGCGCGAGTACAGCGCCCCGAGCTACATCGGTCCGACCCGTCCCTATGCGGACTACCCCGCCCACGATCATACGGGCTACTCCGACTGCCGGGGGGCAAGGGACCATCCCCGCCACTTCCATGGGTTCTAACCCACCTGCTCGGGTCATCACGCATGACACTCCGACCCGTAGCATCACCATCAGTCAAGCACACCTCACGTGCTTCAAGTGCCAAGGGAAAGGGCACAGGGCCAGTCAGTGCCCATCGTCAGCGCTGTTGATCGACATGGGGGATGTTGATCCCGGCTATACGGAGGACGTGGATGAGACATTGGATGATCACTATCATGGAGACGAGGAGTTCGCCATCGAGTATGAGGAACCCGACGGACAGATCGGGTACATTCAGATCACGATTCCTCGCGCGTCCCTGACACCGGCACCACGAGTCACGGACAGATCGCTAGCC
Organism: Wolffia australiana; assembly: GCF_029677425.1. Lineage (NCBI taxonomy): Eukaryota > Viridiplantae > Streptophyta > Magnoliopsida > Alismatales > Araceae > Wolffia > Wolffia australiana. Next base: position 8,917,768 of record NC_135850.1, on the reverse strand, counting down.
AACATAGCCGTTGACCAGCCCAGTGCTAGCAGGACGCGACCGCCACCTCGAGTTGCGCCCCCTGTTTGGACCGCCCCCGTGACGCCCCGACCGTACCCTATGGCAGACGCATCGCTCCGCACCTCGATCTTTTACACCTATGTCAAGATCAACGACAAAGTGTGTAAATTGATCGTCGACAATGGGAGTTGCATCAATGCCATATCAGATGCCATGGTCCTCTGACTCGGGCTGACCCCGATACGCCACCCGACTCCCTATGACGTGTCGTGGATCGACACTTCATCACTCCCGGTGAAGAGCCAGTGCCGCGTACCGTTGAAGGTGAGAGCCTACTACGAGAACGTCCTCTGTGACGTGCTTCCCATGAAGGTGGGAAGCATCATCTTAGGCCGTCCCTAGCTATATGACCACGACGTCACTCTCGCCGGAAGGACGAACACGTGTTCATTCTTATACCAGGGACGACGGATCACTTGGCACCCGTACACGACAAAGCCGGCGAACAAGCCGGCCCCAACCAAGCCCATAGGGCTCATGGTTGTCCGAGGCCCCTTGTTCGCCCAAGACTTGGGACGCGAGGGCGACGATACGCCCCTATGCCTCGCCGTCACCCTCGACGTCTCTGCCGAATGACCCGTAGAGCCCCGAACCCAAGAGGTCGAGGCCATTTTATCGGAGTTTGGTGACGTGTTCCCCGAGGAGCTACCCAGCGAACTACCGCCGATGCGTAGCATCCAGCACGCGATCGACCTCGTGCCTGGCGCCTCGTTGCCGAATCTACCACACTATCGCATGGAGCTGCAGACGTACGAGGAGCTGCTACGACAGGTCCGCGAGTTACTCGCGAAGGGCCTCATCGCGAAGGGCCTCACCGGCACTACTAGCTCTGAAGAAGGACGGTATATGGTGTATGTGATGCGATAGTCGCGCCATTAACAAGTTAATGGTACGATACCGTTTTCCCATCCCGCGCGTCCAGGATCTCTTCGACATGATGGCCGAAGCCACTATCTTCTCGAAGATAGATCTACGCAGTGGCTACCACCAGGTATGGATTCGTCCCGGAGATGAATGGAAGACCGCCTTTAAGATAAAGGACGGATTATACGAGTGGAGAGTCATGCCCTTTGGCCTCTCCAACGCGCCAAGTACCTTTCAGCGCCTCATGACGGAGGTACTGTGCGCCTTTATCGGGAGGTTCGTCATCGTCTACTTCGACGACATACTCATCTACAGCCAGTCGAGGGAGGAACACCTCGACCACCTTTGGCAGGTCTGCACCTTCCTCCGGCGTGAGCAGTTATACGCGCACCCGAAGAAGTGTAGCTTCCTCACCTCGGAAGTCTCCTTGGGTTCATCGTATCCGCATAGGGCGTTGGTGCAATCCAAGACAAGGTCCGGGCTATCACGTCCTGGCCGTCACCGGCCAGCCTCCACGACGTCCAGAGCTTTATCGACCTTGCCACCTTCTACTAATGATTCGTACATAAGTTCAGTTCTGTCACTGCTCCTATCACTGACTGCCTCAAGGTGGAGTCGTTTACTTGGACCCCCACCGTCGAGCGAGCTTTCTAGCACGTGAAGCTCTTGATGTTGCAGGTGCCTGTCCTATGCCTACCTGATTTCGGGAAGGTGTTCGAGGTTACATACGATGCCTCGGGCGTCGGGATCGGTGGTGTCCTTAGCCAGGAGGGTCATCTCGTTGAGTTTTTCAGCGAAAAGCTGAACAACGTGAGATTACTCTACTCGACTTACGATCCCAAGGAGTCGTTCAAGCATTATGACACTGGCGACATTACCTCCTTTCGATGGAGTTCGTCCTATTTTCCGATCACGAGGCGCTCAAATACCTACACTCCCAGCAGAAGTTGAGCGACTGACACGCGCGATGGATCGAGTACCTACAGGACTATTCCTTCGTCATCAAGCACAAGGAGGGCAAGGACAACATCGTCGCCGATGCACTTAGCCGACGAGCACACGTGCTCAACATCATGAGCGTGAAAGTTCTTGGGTTCGAGACTATCAGAGATGGATACGACAGCTGCCCCGATTTCGGGCCGGTCATCGCGCGAGTTCGACACGGACCGTCTTGTGACTACCAGGACTATGTCATCACAGACGACTACCTGTTCTATCAGAACAGACTCTGCGTGTCCCGCACGTCACTACGCGACTTCCTCACGTGGGAATGTCATGCGGGTGATCTTAGCGGTCACTTCAGACGCAAAAAGACCATCTCCGCCGTAGAGTATCAGTTCTACTAGCCGTCGTTGAAACGCGATATCGGCAACATCATTACCCAATGTCGCGTATGCGCCTTGGCCAATCAGGTCAAGAAGAGCGCGGGTTATACACACCGCTGCCGACGCCCAAGCGTCCGTGGGATGACGTTAGCATGGATTTCGTTCTAGGACTTCCCCGGACCGCACGACGACACGACTCTGTCATGGTCGTCATTGACAGGTTCTCGAAGATGGCGCACTTCGTGCCCTGTGCGAAGACGTCTAACGCCACAAAGGTTGCACAATTATTCTTCTGAAAAATTGCGCGCCTCCATGGACTACCATCTTCGATCGTGTCCGATCGAGACGTCCTCTTCACGAGCTACTTCTGGAAGACCTTGTGGAGTCTCCTCGGCACACGGCTCAAGTTCTCGATTGCCTACCATCCGCAGACCGACGATCAGACGAAGGTTGTCAATTGTAGCTTGGGCAACCTACTACGCTCCTTAGTGCGCGAACACCCCGCGACATGGGATTTGATCATCCCTCGCGCTGAGTTCGCCTACAACTCCTCGGTGAACCGCACCACCGGGTTGAGCCCGTTTGAGATCGTCTATGGCCAGGCCCCTCGTCGCCCACTAGACTTAGCACCTATTGACCCGCATGTTAGGGTATCCGAGGACGGCATTGCATTCGCCCAGCATATTTCTGCATTGCATCAGCATATTCATAATAGGATCACGAGCCAAAATGCATTGTACAAGCAGTCTGCCGACTTGCACCGCCAACCCCGAGTCTTCGATGTGGGAGACCTAGTGATGGTTAGGCTTAGACCATAGTGCTGGCCCGTTCGCGATCCTCCAAAGGGTGGGCGAAAATGCCTACGTCGTCGAGATTCGTCCTATGTGGCGAATAAGCTCCACGTTCAACGTGGCAGATCTGGCTCCGAACCAAACCCCTTCTCACCCCCACACCCCGGCCTGTCTAGACCCATTCAGTGTGAGTGAGCTTGCCGCGACCACTCCCCCCCCTTGTTTCACCCGATTGGCACGAGGTAATCGACTATGTACTACAGGAGATAATTAACTATGCAGGGAACGAGGTCGCGAGGAGGTTCTTGGTACGATGGCTTGGACGCACCAGCGCAGATGACATGTGGATTTCGGAGGAGGAGCTCCGCCGCCTTCGACCGGATCTACTCCAGCCGCTGCACTTCGACGCGCCTAACTCGCCGGAGTCGAGTTCTTCCGACCCTGGGAGGATTGATGGCGCAGCCCCGTCGACAGCCCTGGACCCGCCTTCGGAGTCGTTGTCGTCATCCCCGACCGCACCAGATCCAGCCCCATATACGTCTTCAGAGACAACACCGCCGCCCTCGACAGCGCCGGCCGTCCGTGTTCAGCCCGCTCGGCAAGCCAAGGCGACGGTACGCACACCCAGATTCAAGTATTCCGGGTAACGGACACCTATCGTTTTTGTGTTTTGTCTCGTTTGTCATCTTTTAGTTTTGATCTTCGTCTTACGCATCGTCATCGCATGTACGGAGGGAGGATTCGACCCTATAAGGATCCCCCCTCTTCATCCTCGTTCATCTCCGTTTCTTCATCTTATAGTCATCATCATGCCCTTAGGTCCCAGGGTTATTTTGTGATAGAAACTGGTCTTTTTGGTCTTTGGGCTCCCATACCCCCTCCCTATATAAGGGTCGGAAGGGTGCCCTAAACACACGATGTTTTTGATGAAAATTTGAATCTTGTTATTTTGAAAGGGCTGTCTTCTCCCTGTTGAGTTAGGGTTGCAACCTGGTGAAGCAGCAGTAGAAGAAGAGGCAGAGGAAGGTGGAAGAGGAGCTAGCGGAGCTGAGGAAAAGGACGAGCAAGCTTGGTCGTGGGAGATTCTGTCGTCCCTATGCCCACGCGCACGCTCGCGCCCCGCGCAGTAGTGCCCGCCTCGCCTCCCGCGGCTGCCGGTCCCCCTCGGCCCTGTCGTACGCCTCCGTTCTCCTCTCTTCTGGGTGACGGCGAGCCGCGACACCCGTCTGTCACGCAATCCCAACACTACCAAACTCGCTGCGGATCCCTCCCCATCGCGGGGTTGCACCGGTCCTCCCCCCTTGCAGTTCCGACGTGATCTCGGCCGCGATCGGCCTCTCTGCATGTGTTCTGGTCCTCTCCCGTACCCCGACCGGTCACTCCAGACCCTAGGCGGCGCCTTCTAGGTGTCGTCGCACCAGTTGATCCCGAGAGGACGCCCACGTGCCCGGTTGCACCCGATGACTGGACGGCTCCCCAACCCTGTGACCATGCAGGTTGCGCCGGCATCCGACCGTGACGATCTCTCTACGCACGCGTTCCACGTGCTCGACGAATTGTCGAGCGTACTCTCCTGCCGCGGGTTCTCCGTGCGATGTGGAAGGTCCACTTCATCCGGGCGTCCTATGCTCAACATCCCAGCGCCCGAGCAGTCTCCTTGTGCACCACCTGCCCGCCAACCGGCGCTCAGCGCGCACCCTAGCCGTCGCGCCCGTCACTCCTCGCTGCAACCCCGCGCCGTGCCGGCCCCGCCGTCCTCCCAATGTCGGCGCACCTCGCTTCAGTTGCTGACCGACTTCCCGAGATGCCTCCGGACGACTACTTGGTATGCCCTCCTCTCTCGGCCCGTCTTTTATTTCCCTGAGTATATCTTCGGTTGCCTCCACCGCGCTCGGGTTAGACGTAGGTGAGTGTGATAGGTTGAGAGAACGATACGAGAAATTGAGCGTCTTACCTGGTTTGATACGAGTCGGGTTCGCCCGTCACGTTCGAGCGCTACCCGGCATGGTAAAACCCGCCCGGCGCCGTAGCGACCTCGTCCCTCCGGGCAAGGGTCAGGAGGTCCTCTACCTTCCCCGGGTGACCCCATCGAACCCCAGACATCGGTTTTCTCTCTGCTCATCGGCAGTTGCACGTACTACACTCCCTCCCGAATCATCTTCATCCTAGTTCACTTTCGTAGGATTCCCGTGCCCGACGAGCCCTACGAGCATTCGTCGCGCACCGACACACCGTCGACACCGAGTACAAACCCTCGGTGATGGAAGGACTTTGTCTTGGACGTGGTCCTGCATCAAGATGGGTCCGTGGACGATCTAACGGCGGCGAAGTCTTAGAATAGTCAACAATAGGAGGTGCCGATGGTGGTGAAGTTACCATCATCGCCATTAATGCGATGCCAGTTGGGCCAGGGCCCCCATCCATGTGGGCGGCTTCGTCAGATCCAATGGCCAACGGTGGACCAAGTTGAATAAGAGATTCAATGGCGGCCGTTGGATCTGACGTGGCTATGGGACAGGATTCAAGGCTAAAAAACGCATTTAAAGAGCCGTCGGCACTTAAAGCCAACGGCTCTTTTTTTTTACCATTGGGGTGGATTACCATGGGTCCATCATCTGGACCATTGTTGGCACACCACGTGGCATCGCCGCATGGGATTGAGGGTTGCGAATTTTTTTCTTTGTTTTTTCGCCGAGGGCGACTTAAAAATAAAAATTTACATAGTAAAAAATGGAGCTAATGGAGAATAAATTGTACCTTACTGTTCTGCACCCGAAGCCGAACAATTCAAGCCCAAATTTGACAATATTTAGCTCAGTGTAGGGCCCAAATTTTGAAAAATCAAATTCAAAAATGAAACACACCTTCAATCTTCAATTTCCTCTAGAATGAGCTATACTGATCCGTTTGAGGCAAATTTTGAGTCGATTGCGATAGTTACAACCTTCCAAATCCAATAAAATTGGTCTCAGCTCATTCTGAAGTGGGACACAAAAGTTATGAGCGAATTACCAATTGTAGAGGAGAGATAAGCTCTGCCCAAGGAGAGAGAAAAAATTTAGGTTAGGGTTAGGGTTAGGGTTAGGGTTAGGAATATTTTTGGGGTTAGGGTTAGGGTTAGGGTTAGGGTGATTAGGGTTAGGGTTAGGGTGATTAGAGTTAGGGTTAGGGTTAGGGTTAGGGTGATTAGGGTTAGGGTTAGGGTGATTAGGGTTAGGGTTAGGGTTAGGGTGATTAGGGTTAGGGTTAGGGTAACGGCACTGTAGTAAGTAATATATTTAAATTAATGGGGAGGAGACAAATAGGTACCCGATTGTCAATGTCCACAGAACGATGCAGGACTCAGAGCAAGAAAGATCGTCCACGAGACCCCGAAATGGCGCGTTGTCGATGGTGAAGAACCATAGTCTCAGTTGTCATCAGTGACGAGCAGACGGCCGTGGTGATAAAGTGCTAGAGCATGATCGTGGCAGGCGGTGCGTGAGCGATCGACAGGGTCGGCGACACGCAGGTGAGCAGTGGCGCGCACACATGCAATTTCGGGTGGGCTTAGTGTGAGCGCTGGTCGTGCACGGGCCTAGGGTTCACGTGAGCGCGGGCGCGCGTGCGCTTGTGCGGTCGCAGGGGCGCGCGAGGGGTGCCCGCTAAGGCCGCGCGCTAGGCGCGCGTGGGCTGGAGCGCGTGAGGGCGCCGGCGCGCGTGCAGTCGTGGGTCGGTGGGTACGGGCGCGGCGTGCGCACAGGCGCAAGGTGCGCGCAGTGGTGGGGTGTGGGTGGTGCCACGGATGGGCGCAAGAGCAGGGCGACAGGACGTGGGCATCGGGACTGTTCACGGCGCTGGGCGTTGGGCGCTGCGTAATGGGCGGGGCAGCGCAAAGAGCAGGCGTCGCGCGGAGCCGACCTGGCAGAGGCTTGTAAGGGAGGTCAGGGCTGAGCGTGCGGGCGGGGTGCCTGCGCGCGGCCTATGCAAGGCGATCTCCGGCGGCTGGGGAGATCTTGCAACAGCTCCAAGAACAGGCTTTCTTGAAGTTGTGCCACCTAAGAATCCCAAGAAGATGGTTTCTTGATCTGAGAATGGGCTCTTGATGGCGGATGGCGAGATCTTGATGGAGGGTGATGGCTGCGCCTCTTGAACCTTTCAAACACCTTCAGAGTGGTCTCGACGAAGGGAGTCTTCCGGCTCCAAGAAGTGGTAGAGTCTTGAATCTTTAGGCGTCCCGGAGTAATCTCGGCGAGGACGTTGGAACACGTCATCACAAAGTGATCTTGACGTGACGACGAGGGCTCTAATCCACAGAGTAATCTCAACGTGGGCAAGGAGCCACCCCTCTCTACACTCTAAGTCACTACGATAAGGGAGACAACTTTGAGAATTTTTCCTTCAATAATTGCCTACCTTCACTTGGGCATGCTATCCCCTTATATAGTGAGGATAGGTGCCAAGTGAGAACGTGGAGAGGACGAACCGTCATGAGACGTGGTTCGGCCTCTCTTTAATAGTTACAAGCAAATGAAAACACAACGCAGACGAGGCCCAAAACACCGGCACAGTCCGTAAAATCCAAGAATGAAATCACAGAGACAAAACAAATAAAAGACGAAAATAAGATGCTTATGCGGGGTACTTAATGACGTTGGACAACAACGGAGTGATCGACTAGGGAGTGGACGATGAATGAATGGACGATTGGGTTGACGGGCCAAAGTATGAGTAGAGGGACGATGAGGGATAAAACAGCCACAGAAATCATACGATCGGATTCAGAATTTAAAACCGATGAAAATCTGGTGGTGTAGCTCTGACCCTTATTGAGGGCGGGAGGACTGCCTTCCCCCACCGCGACGATGCCTAAGCACCGAAATCAATATCCGCATTCGCGTCGCGAGATACACTCAAGAAAGTGAGAGAAGAAGCAGAAAATCCAAACCAAATCTTATTCTAACGGCGATGGAAACTTCTTGGGAAAATACTGAACGAAGAACACTTCGACACCAAATAGTTCAGGCGTACCTCGGCACCATAGTGCGTGAAGAGGATGCGGGAAACTCTGCTCGTGACAAAGCTGGAGGAATCCGAGCATTGAGAGGCCCACTGGACGACGGGATCTAAAGGTTCCGGGCGTTGAATGACCATGGTTGAGACTCTGCCTGGTTGGTCAAAGGTTGGAGTGCTTGGGCGTGGGCGTCGTTGGGGGGACGACTCACGTGCGCTACGACAGGGTGTCGCGGATGATAGGAATGCGCCGCCGTAAGAGGCTTGGAGGCGTCCAGAAGCACGGGTGACAGAAATGCGACGTGCACGGGGGCCCTGGGCGGCCTAGGGTGGCCCGGGGGCGGCCTAGGGTGCAACCTTGGGCGGCCTGGGGCGGGATGACCTAGGCGGCCTAGGGTGCAGCCTTGGGCGGCCTGGGGTGCAACCTTGGGCGGCCTGGGGCGGGATGCCCTGGGTGGCCTGGGGTTGCTGCCTTGAGCGGCCTTGGGGTGCAGCCTTGAGCGGCCTGGGGCGGGATGCCCTAGGCGGCCTGGGGTGCCGCCTTGGGCAGCCTAGGGCGGGATGCCCTGGGCGGCTTGGGGTGCCGCCTTGGGCGGCCTGGGGCGGGATGCCCTACGCGGCCTGCAGTGCAGCTTTGGGCGACCTAGGGGATGCCTTGGGCGGCCTAGGGCGGGATGCCCTGGGCCGCCTGGGGTGCAGCCGTGGGCGGCTTGGGATGGGGTGTCCTGGGCGGCCTAGGGTGCAGCCTTGGGCGGCTTGGGACGGGATGCCCTGGGTGGCCTGGTGTGCTGTCTTGGGCGGCCTTGGGCGGGATGCCCTGGGCGGCCTAGGGTGCAGCCTTGGGCGGCATGGGATGGGATGCCCTGGGCGGCTTGGGGTGCAGCCTTGGGTGGCCTGGGGCAGGATGCCCTGGGCAGTCTGGGGTGCAGCCTTGGGCGGCCTGGGGCGGGGTGCCCTAGGCGGCTTGGGGTGCAGCCTTGGGCAGCCTGGGGCGGGATGCCCTAGGCAGCCTAGGGTGCATCCTTGGGCGGCCTGGGGCGGGGTGCCTTGGGCGGCCTCGGGTGCAGCCTTGGGCGGTGATAACACCCTAATTTTGGTCTTTATTTCATGTTATTAGCATGATTTATGCATTAAAAAGGCTTAAAACTGGGTTGTTATCATATATTTACACAAAAATAATGCTTTCAAGTAATTTCTGATTTTTCCCTGATTCTGTTAATTATATGAATTTTTAAGGATTTATTGAAGCTCGAAATAATTATTTTTTGGATGAAAATGGCACATTAAAAATTTTATTTTGACATTTATCAACATGGGAATGAATCAGGGAATTTTCTAGAATTTTCTAGAATTTTTTACGAAGTTTTAGGAATTTTCTGGGATTTATTTCAAGAAGAAATGCAATTATTCTATTAAAAAGGGCATATTTATAAGAGAAAAAATGTATTTATGCAATTTCTAGACTTTTCGGGGCCTTTTTGCAACGTTTTGTTGCAAAAAGACCCTGAAAACAGCTCTCGGTCGCCATGGGAGGCGTAAAGATCCAATTTAAAATCATTCAGGGTTTATTTGCAATTGCATTATTAATTTTAGAGAAAATCGGAGGAGAGAGAGTGCCGAAAGGACATATATACAAATACCTCTGGGCGTCGTCAGATATCAATAATCTGTTTTATGAAGGGCTTTGTTGAAAAAGCGCGCCGGTGCCTTCCGCCGCGTCGACGTGGCGAAATCATAGCCGTTGGATTAAAATCCAACGGATATGAGATGTGCACTACACGCAGGAGGTAAGTACACCGCCCGTGCAGCGCATACAACGCGCATGCACGGGTGGTGATGTGGCGACAGTTTAATGGATAAGGTATAAAGAAACGCACCGGTACGTGCGTAGCGATGCATATACAAATCCCGCTTTTTGATTTTGTTTTGTTTTTTCTTTTTTCGCAGGTGGGGTACGTGGCGCACTGAGAGAGAGCCCGCCAAAGAAATTTGAAATGCGGCAACCAATAGGCTGCCGACACGTCATTGCGTGAATTAAGAAATAAATCAATTTTAATCCAATGGTTAAAATTGGTTAAAATTGATTTATTAATAACTTTTGATCCTGAAGTCCGATTGAGATGATTTTTTTATGGATTTGCTAGTCTTGATCCCCTCTTTCTATCTGTATGGTTGGATCATTCAGATCTAGCCTACATTGATAGATAAAAATTAATTACTAAACGGGGGTTAAAATGGTGATTTTCACCATGTAACCTAGGTATAAAAGCTGAATTTCAAGAGGAGGGGCTCATTCTGGAGGGTGCTTCATCACAGCTGCAAGACAGAGAGGAGTCCCAGCCTGGATCAACAGTTTTGGTATTTTTTTCTTTCATTGTATTCAAACTTTTGTGCATTTTGAATGAAATAGGTTAAGTTGTTTGTTTCTTCATCTCCATTCTAAGTCTGAACTTCTAAATCGCTTGGCTTGAGCGGCATGTACAAGCCCTGATTAGGATTGAGAGGAGAAATTGAGGAATTTTACCTAGGCATTCAATTGCATTACAAAAGAAAATTCTAAAAATTTTATTTTTAATTCTTCGAATTCTCAATTTTCCCATTTTAGTTCTGAACTATCAATCTGCAAAAATCAACCCAACTCATTTTAAGAACCCTCTTTCAACCTCTCTAAATGACTTCTTGGATCCTTTAATTAGGATCGAAGAAGGAAATTTAGAGCCCTTAATTCTTCTAGTCTTCTCATCTCTTCTATCCCCCTCTCTAAATTCTCACCTAATTAGGGTGACTTGATCCTCATTGAAGATCAAATTCACTCTAATTAGGATCTAAAACACCAAAAAGAAAATCAAATTGAAATTCCTACTTGCCTCCCTTGGACGACACTCATACTTATCACTATACATATTAAGTAGAGTTTTATAAATTTTATTGCATAAGCCAAAAATTCACAACGACAAGGGCTAAAAAATTGCGTAATTTTCACCCCTATTTGCGGCTTATCAATTGGCGCCGTTGCCGGGGAGGCAACACTTAGGAATTCAACATATTTTTATTTGTAAACACATTGGTCAATTGTTGCTCATGAGTTTGTTAAGTCTCCTTATTATTGATTTTGATTTAAGACGGTATTTGGTTTTAACGACTAGCGAGTGTTGTGTTTGAATTTGTGGTTTTGTATGAAGCTTAGGTCTGGATTTGAATCAGGGAGCAGTGACAGAAATCCCCCTGTAGTAGATTCCACCACACCCGAGTCATCTTTCACCGAACCCACATTCGTAGAGGAGATATTGATTAGACCCGTACCAATGGACCCAATAGGTAATGGAACAGGAAACCCTGAGGTAGTTAACGATGGAAGGAGGAGGATTAGAGAGTATTCCACACCAGCAGAAACCCCCATCTTAACCAGGATATCTGCCCCGATTGGAGAAGATGTGATGTTTAGAATCGATCCACACCAATTTGAGCTATTACCTTCCTTTTTGGGGAAGGCAAACGAAGAGCCCTATGACTTCTTAGAAAAATTTTACGAAGCATGTGATAGTTGCACTTACCCCAGAATTTCCAAGGAAGTTGTGAGAATGAAAATATTCCCTCATGCTCTTAAGGATAGAGCTAAGGATTGGTTTAGAACATTGGGAACAAATTTTGAATCATGGAATGATATGGAAAAGAGCTTCTTAAAAAGATATTATACAGTGGCTAGGACAAATTCTTTCAGAAGAGAGATTAGAAATTTTCAGCAGGGAAATGATACATTTAGCGAAGCCTGGGAGAGATTGATGGGGCTCATTAGGAAGTGCCCCCACCATGGCATTCAAAAATGGGAGTTAGTGCAAATTTTTATGAAGGCTTGAATGATGTGGAGAAAGGCAGAGTTGATATCTCAAGTGGAGGAGCAATAGCTGACATGTATGAAGATGAAGCTATGGCACTACTACAAAAAATGTCTGATAATTTAGCCTATCACCAAGATGCCTCCGATCATGTTAGGGTTACCCCTCGGAAAGGTGGACTGTTGGATGTTAGAGGGGTTGAACCCCAGATTACTATGGATAGAATTGAAAAGCAGATAGGTGTAATGATGGGAAAAGCCATGGAAAAGATGAATGAAAAAATGATCTCACTATGGCAAGGTCAGAATAGCGGAGGAGCACCCAACCAAATAAATCGATGTGAAATGTGCTCAAGTGATAGCCACACCGGAGAAGAATGCCCTATGATATCAGAAGTGAATGCTATAGGTAGGCAAGAAGGGAGAAATGTCCAATGGGGAACTAGAGGAAACTTAGGAGGATGGAACAACAACAACCGACCACCCCAACAACAGTTTCAATCCAAGGCGAACAATCCCCACCACCAACAACATTATCAACCTTACCGAAATTTTTCAGATCCCACTAATGCGACTCTCACCAAGGTCATCGAGGAGCTGCAAGAAGACAAGAAGAGGATGCTCAAGCTTTTTGAAGAAATGGAGGAGAGGCATCGGAGGGAGATGGAGAAGCTCAAGGCGGAGATCTGCCTTCACAGTGGTCAACAATTTGCGCACGGGGGAGCACCGCAAGGTACGTGTGAAGACCCTATGAAGATGGGCGCCAAATCAGGTAAACTCCCTACTCAGGCCTGTATTAATCCTAGCAATTTACTTTATGTTGATGACATGTGTAGTGTAGTTAATGAGCATATTCATGACATGCATGCATTGACTGAACAACAAGAAATAGGAGAGCTGAGTGCTATATCAAAACTTAGGAGTGGGAAATAGTTGGCTAATCCATTTGCAGCTATAGAGAAACGAAATGAAGTGGAGGATAAGTTAGAGGAAGTAGAAAAGGATGAGGATGAAGGGGTAGAGGAAAATCTGGAAAAGGAACCCAACCCCAAAACATTTTGCCCACCTATCCCTTTCCCTAGTGCCTTACAAGAGAAGAAAGAAAAATCGAAAGACAGCCCACTTCTTGAGTATTTGAAAGAGGCTACGGTCAAAATTCCTGTTTTAGATGCGATCCAGTACATCCCTGATTATTCCAAATTTGTGAAAAACCTGTGTACACCTCCTAGGAAGCAAAAGAGGATTCAACTTTCTGAGAATATTAGTTCAATTTTTCTGCATGAATTACCTCAAAAGTGCAAGGATCCGGGAGCACCAGTGATCAAATGCGAAATTAGGGGGGAAGTATTCACCAAAGCCTTACTTGATTCAGGAGCAAGTGTGAATATCATGCCTAAGGCCTTATTTGAGACTTTTAAATTTGGTGAATTACAACCTGTAAATTTAGAATTGCAGTTAGTGGACGGATCAATTAGAAGACCGTGTGGACAGTTGGTGGATGTGGTGATGAAAGTAGAAAAGTGTTCATTTCCTGTCGATTTTATAGTAGTGGATGTAAAAATTTCAGGAAAAATTAGTCATGCACCGATTATTTTAGGACGGCCATTCCTAGCTACCGCAAGAGTGAACATAGATTGGAATGCAGGAAAAATTAACTTGCGCATGGGAAAAGAAGAGGTTGAGTTACCAATCTCTCAATTGATGAAGTATCCCAATAGTAGCCAGGAAGACATTTATACATGTTCCCTAGATGATGAAAATGATGAATGCCATGCTATAGGGAAAGTAATATATGAGGTGATGGCGGTGAATGAGAGTGCTTATGAGGGGGAGAAGGATGACCATGGTGAAATGAAGGGTGAAAACATGAATAACTACAGATCTACGCCCACTGACGAATTAGAATTGAAACCTCTTCCTTCTCACCTTAAATATGTTTTTTTAGGTCCAAGAAAGACATATCCATTAATCATCTCTTCAACCCTCACTTTAGAGCAGGAAGTTAACCTATTAGATGTATTACGACAGCATAAGAGCGCTATTGGATGGACCATAGACGACATCAAGGGAATTAGTCCTGATATCTGTCAGCATAGAACTTTTTTCGAGGAAGGATCCAAACCATCAGTTCAGCATCAACGTAGATTAAATCCTTATCTTTACGATGTGATGTCAAAGGAGATTACCAAATGGCTGAAAGCAGGATTCATTTACCCAATTTCAGATAGTAAGTGGGTGAGTCCAATTCATGTAGTACCTAAAAAAATAGGGATTACTGTCCAAAAGAATCAGGATGGAGAAGAGATCCAGACGAGGGTAGCATCGAGTTGGCGAGTATGCATAGATTACCGAAAGTTAAATCTAGCAACAAAAAAAGACCATTATCCTCTACCTTTTATTGATCAAATACTTGAAAAATTAGCTGGACAGAGTTTTTACTGTTTCTTGGATGGGTACTCAGGATATAATCAAATTAGCATTCATGAAAGTGACCAAGATAAAACTACGTTCACATGTCCTTTAGGAACATTTGCTTTTAGAAAAATGCCATTTGGACTTTGTAATGCACCAGCAACCTTTCAAAGGTGTATGAGTGCAATGTTTTTTGATCTAATTGGTACATGTCTTGAAGTTTTCATGGATGACTTATCCGTGTTTGGTGAATCTTTTGGGTCTTGTTTGTCTAACTTGGATAAAGTGTTACAGATTTGCGAAGAAAACAAGTTAGTGCTCAGTTGGGAGAAATCCCATTTTATGGTGGACAGGGGGATCGTCCTAGGTCATCATATCAGCAAGGAGGGGCTGGCTGTGGACAAGGCAAAGATCGAGATCATCAAGGAGCTTCCACTTCCATCGACCCTAAAGCAACTTAGGGGTTTTTTGGGCCATGCCGGCTTTTATCGTCGCTTTATTAAAGATTTTGCTAAAGTGGCTAAACCTCTCACTTTGATTCTATCTAAAGACAAAGAACTTATTTTGAATGATGAATGCAATTTGGCTTTTAATTTGATTAAAGAAGCATTAGTTACGGCTCCCATCTTACAAGCTCCAAATTGGAGTGAACCCTTTGAGATTTTTTGTGATGCTTCAGATTATGCAGTGGGAGCTGTTTTGGGACAACGCAAAGACAAGAAACCGACAGCTATTTATTATGCAAGTAAGACTCTCGACGCCGCTCAGGTAAATTACTCTACCACAGAGAAGGAATTACTTGCAATTGTCTTTGCTTTGGATAAATTTCGATCTTACCTAATAGGGAATAAGATTATAATCTTTTCAGATCATGCTGCACTTAAACATTTGTTAAGTAAGAAAGAGACAAAACCTAGATTAATGAGATGGATCCTACTTATGCAAGAATTCGACATTGAAATTAAAGACAGGCGGGGAGTGAATAATTGTGCGGCTGATCACCTCTCCCGCCTATCATTGCCAGCCCTAACTCCCATCACAGATTCTTTTCCTGACGAGCATATTTTAGAAATTTCTACACGGAAATTGCCTTGGTATGCTCATATAGTAAACTACTTAGTAACCGGGCAATTTCCACAAGGTTGGAATTATGATGATAGAAAAAAGTTTTTTAAGGATATCAAGTATTACTATTGGAATGAGCCTGAATTATTTAGATTGGGCGTCGATCAAATTTTTAGGAGATGTATACCCGAGGATGAACAATAGAGAGTCTTGGAATCGTGTCACTCATCCTTGTGCGGAGGACACTACGCCTCCAAGATAACGGCACATAAGGTCCTACAATGTGGATTTTATTGGCCTCATCTTCATCGGGATGCATATGAATTCTGCAAGAGATGCATTCGATGTCAAGCGGTGGTCAATGTAAGTCGCAATGCCTCTATGCCTTTAAACCCTATCCTTGAAGTTGAGTTGTTTGATCTTTGGGGCATTGATTTCATGGGACCCTTTCCTCCTTCTTTGGGCTATGAATATATTTTGGTAGGTGTTGATTATGTCTCTAAGTGGGTAGAAGCCATACCAACACAAAAAAATGATCATAAAGAAGTTGTTAAATTTGTCAAGGATAATATTTTCTCTCGGTTTGGATGCCCACAAGCCATTATTAGCGATGGTGGAACTCATTTCAATAACAAAGTCTTTAAATAATTGTTAAAACGATATGGAGTTCATCATCGGCTTACCACTCCGTATCATCCTCAAGCCAATGGCCAAGTGGAAGTCTCCAATAGAGAAATTAAAAAAATCTTGAAGAAAATTATTAACCCTAATGGAAAGGATTGGTCGAGCAAGTTGCCGGATGCGTTATGGGCATATCGGACGGCATATAAAACCCCGTTAGGAATGTCGTCATTCAGGTTGGTGTTTGGAAAAGCTTGTCATCTCCCTTTAGAGATCGAACATCGCGCTTTATGGGCTATCAAGAAACTTAACTTATCGTTAGATGATGCAGGTGACCATCGCTTATTGCAGCTGCATGAATTGGAGGAGTTGCATAACGAAGCATACGAAAATTCACGCATCTACAAAGCCAAGATGAAAGCATTCCATGATCAACACATACACAGGAAGGTTTTTGCCTATGGCCAAAAAGTATGGTTATATAATTCTCGACTTAAACTATTTCCAGGAAAGCTTAAATCAAGATGGGATGGACCTTATGTAGTATGTCAACATTTCGACAATGGGTCTGTTCTCCTTCGAGATCCAACACATGGAGCTGAATTCAAGGTCAATGGGCAGCGTTTGAAACCCTTCCTTGAACACGAGCCGCACCCCCCTAATGAAGACATTTCTTTAGAAGCGGCGACATCACCCTCTACTTAAGAGCATCAATAAGATTTGTTTTCTTTTCATTACGTTTTAGGATTCATTTTTTCTTTGCATTATTTTCTTTTACTATTATAGCTCCTTACTTTTGTTGCATCTCTTGTGGTAACTTTGACCAGGTTGCGGGAGTATGTAATTCAGCAAATCCGAGTTATCGCCAGGATCTCTTGTTCATAATGCTAAAGGGCCCCATATCCTCCATATCATTGTTTGCCCCTCTAACCTCAATTTTATTCTTCATGATTTTAGTAGCTTTGCATTGAGGACAATGCAGGTTTTAGTGGGGGGGAGATAGATCATTTTTAGGTGACAAACTATGGTTCATGCATTTAATTTTACAGAATTCTACATGAAGTGAACCTGTTTTTTTTTAACAATCTTTAGCATGCACAGTCATGAATTAATTTTCTTTCATCCAATGGTTTGGGAACAAGTGTGGAGAAGTTAGGCTCCTAGAGCGGATCAAGAACATGTTGAGGTGCAACACAAGTGATTTTGGGCGATGTGGATTCAATTTCAAATTGGGGAGGGTGTCTAGTAGGTGATTAGATGATGGAAAGTCAAGGGTAGAAGCTCTATGCTTCAAAGGGGAGTGACGAGTGAACTGAGAGCCCCCATTCCATCAACTCTAATAGTCGATCCCACTTATGCATTTCGTCTCCCCATTAGCCTACTTTCATTCCAAAATAGTGAGCAGCCATTCTCCGAGTCCTATGCACAGAATCCACCACCTCATTCACCTTATTGTTCCACACGCTTCACGCCATATCCATCACAACTTGACTCCACCACCTTGCTTCCGCTACCGAGGATATGCTTATCTCCCAAGTACGTCTATCTCCCTTTCCACGGTATCACTACGATATTGTGTCTTTGTATCTTTTCTGTCAATAATTCGCTCTGCATCATCTAAATCTCATTCTTCTATCTCTTCTCCCTAGACCAATATGATTGTTATGACACTCATGCTAGTTGTGATAAAATATTTGAAAAACCATTCAAGTCATGGAAAGTGTTTCATTTGTTGTTATCCTCCTTGTTTGATATACCAAAAAAAAAAGAGTTTGAAAAAAAAAAAAAAGACAAGAGGAATGAGAAGAAGACAAAGAGAAAGGAGGGGTTTGACTTGCACCATTTCTGGTTTTGACTTTCAATTCAGGGCAAGATTGTCTTTATTCTCTATATCATCACATTGGTCTCATCTCTTCTATCTCCCTCACTTCTTCTAAAAATCTTGGGAGTACGTTATCCAAGGTAGCACCGCACCCGTTGGACCATAAATCTCTCATTGTTCATGCTCACCCTAATTCTTTCACGAAGTCTCATTCTCCCCCATCACAACTCTATCATAGATTCTTCTCGTTGTGTTCCATATTCTGTGCTCAACAGGAGGAGGAAATGGCTTCTTCTATTCTTAGGAAAGAGAAAAGGCTAATGGAGAGGCAAGTACTAGGTGGCCGCCACCCCGGGAGAGAGTGATCTTGCTCGCTAGAGATGTGAGGCCAGCTGCACATGAGTGGAGAGAGTTTACCTGAGGAGTATAGCGTCATACCTAGAAACAAGTACACTCCCTTCTCATCCACTTAGGCATCCAAGCCAAGGAGAAAGAAACCCCACATTCCTGAAAAGGTCGGGGCTCAAAATGTCATTTAGTGTTTTAGTTCGGCTTGTGATTGATACCCTTAACACTTCCCACACTTGTTGTCTGACCTACAGGATGAAAGAGATGATAATTCAGCAAAGTACTTAGATGTTGCTAAGGGACTAGCAATGTCTAAGTAGGGGGGTATATGATAACACCCTAATTTTGGTCTTTATTTCATGTTATTAGCATGATTTATGCATTTAAAAGGCTTAAATTTGGGTTGTTATCATATATTTACACAAAAATAATGCTTCCAAGTAATTTCTGATTTTTCCCTAATTTTATGTTAATTATATGAATTTTTAAGGATTTATTGAAGCTTGAAATAATTATTTTTGGATTAGAAGAATTATTCCTTGATTCCCCGGCAACGGCGCCAATTGATAAGCCGAAAATAGGGATGAAAATTACGCAAATTTTTAGCCCTTGTCGTTGTGAATTTTTGGCTTATGCAATAAAATTTATAAAACTCTACTTAATATGTATATTGATAAGTATGAGTGTCGTCCAAGGGAGGCAAGTAGGAATTTTAATTTGATTTAATTTTTGGTGTTTTAGATCCTAATTAGAGTGAATTTGATCTTCAATGAGGATCAAGTCACCCTAATTAGGTGAAAATTTAGAGAGGGGGGTAGGAGAGATGGGAAGATTAGAAGAATTAAGAGCTCTAAATTTCCTTCTTTGATCCTAATTAAAGGATCCAAGAAATCATTTAGAGAGGTTGAAAGATGGTTCTTAAAATGAGTTGGATTGATTTTTCAGATTGATAATTCAGAACTAAAATGGGGTAAATTGAGACTTCTAACAATTAAAACTAAATTTTTTTATAATTTTCTTTTGTAATGCAATTGAATGCCCAGGTAAAATTCCTCAATTTCTCCTCTCAATCCTAATCAGGGCTTGTACATGCCGCTCAAGCCAAGCGATTTAGAAGTTCAGACTAGAATGGAGATGAAGAAACAAACAACTTAACCTATTTCATTCAAAATGCACAAAAGTTTGAATACAATGAAAGAAAAAAATACCAAAACTGTTGATCCAGGCTGGGACTCCTCTCTGTCTTGCAGCTGTGATGAAGCACCCTCCAGAATGAGCTCCCCCTCTCGAAATTCGGCTTTTATACTTAGGTTATAGGGTAAAAATCACCATTTTACCCCCGTTTAGTACTTAATATTTATCTATCAATGTAGGCTAGATCTGAATGATCTAACCATACAGATAGAAATAGGGGATCAAGACGAACAAATCCATAAAAAAATCATCTCAATCGGACTTCAGGATCAAAAGTTATTAATAAATCAATTTTAAACCAATTTAATCCATTGGATTTAAAATTGATTTATTTATTAGTTTCGTTTTTAAACACGCAATGACGTGTCTCTCTCTCATTCGCTGGCGCATTTTGAATCCTCCTTTTTGCAGAAAAGTCCTTAAAAAGCCTGGAATTGCTTTTGGACGCCGCCCAAAAGTAATTGCGTATATGCCCCTAGCGCACTCTCTCTCCTCCGATTTCTCCTAAAACATTAAAAATATATATTAAAAATTGCAATAAAACCCTGAATGATTTTAAATAGGATCTTTACGCCTGCCGTGGCGACCGAGAGCTGTTTTCAGGGTCTTTTTGCAACGAAACGTTGCAAAAAGGCCCCGAAAAGTCTAGAAATTGCATAAATACATTTTTTTCTCCTATAAATATGCCCTTTTTTCATAGAATAAATGCATTTCTTCTTGAAATAAATCCCTGAAAATTCCTAAAAATTCGTAAAAAATTCTAGAAAAATTTAGAAAATTCCCTGATTAATTCCCATGTTGATAAATGTCGAAATAAACTTTTTAATGTGCCATTTTTATCCAAAAATAATTATTTCGAGCTTCAATAAATCCTTAAAAATTCATATAATTAACAGAAAATTAGGGAAAAATCAGAAATTACTTGGAAGCATTATTTTTGTGTAAATATATGATAACAACCCAAATTTAAGCCTTTTAAATGCATAAATCATGCTAATAACATGAAATAAAGACCAAAATTAGGGTGTTATCAATGCCCCAGGATCGTCTTCGGAGATGTCAACCTCGTCAGCAACATCACCGCCGGTTTGCACCCAGCCCACACGGCAAGCTAAAGCGACGACACGCACGCCCAGATTCAAATATCCCGGGTAACGAGCCCCTTATCTTCTATTTTCCTTCATCGTTTCATTTGGACTTCACCGGCGTTTCTTTCCTTTGTGTCATTTCTATCTTCTGTTTTTTTGCCTCTTTATCTCGCCTTACTCGTTTTTTTGCAATGTCCAAAATTCTGATATTTGCAACACTTTACCTTAGACTTATCACAAGTATTTCTGTCTTCTTAATTGGAGGAGTTGAAAGAGTTTCTTCCTCTCCTCTCCCAATGTTTCTTCCCCTGCCTCTGCCACGGCCTCGTCCGGAAGAACTCTGACCAATAACATATTTCTTTGTTTTAGCCGATGTTCTCATCAAGATCACTTGTTCCTCTTTTCTAGCTTAATTCTCCCACCACTTCCTTTCATCCAGCCTAAGCTCATGAACTTTGAGAGAGCTGATCAATTCCTCCATGCTCATAGTACTTAAATTTCCAAATTGCTCGAGAGAAAGAGTCAAAGCACCATGCCTTGACTGCTTAGCCTTGAGAAGTTTGCCCACCACTTCTCTTTCAGATACTCTTTATCCAAGACTCCTTAATTCTCCCACCAATTTTGTGAACATCTGAGAAATCTGCTAGGCTTTCATCTTTCTTCATTGAAAGATTCTGATAACACCCTAATTTATGTCTTTATTTCATGTTATTAGCATGATTTTATGCATTTAAAGAGCTTAAAATGGGGTTGTTATCATATATTTACAAGAAAATAGTGTTTTCTAGTGATTTATGCTTTTTCCCTAATTTTCTGTTAATTCTATGAATTTTAAAGGATTTATTGAAGCTCGAAATAATTATTTTTGAATGAAAATGTCATATTTAATAATTTATTTCGACATTTATCAGCATGGGAATGAATCAGTGGAATTTATAGAATTTTCTAGAATTTTTTACGAATTTTTAGGATTTTTCTGAGATTTATTTGAAGAGGAAATGTATTTATTTCAAGGAAAAAAAGTATATTTATAATAGAAAAAGAAGTCTTTTATTATTTTCGAACTTTCAAGGGCCTTTTTGCGAACTTTCGTTGCAAAAAGACCCTGAAAACAGCTCTCGGCCGCCACTGCAGGCGTAAAGATTGAATTTAAAATTTTACAGGGTTTTATTGCAATTTTTAATATATATTTTTAATTTTTTTAAGAGAAATCGGAGGAGAGAGAGTGCGCCAGGGGCATATACGCAATTACTTTTTGGCGGCGTCCAAAAGCAATTTCAGGCTTTTTAAGGACTTTTCTGCAAAAAGGAAGATTCAAAATGCGCCAGCCAATGAGAGAGCGACACATCATTGCGTGTTTAAAAACGAAATTAATAAATAAATCAATTTTAAATCCAATGGATTAAATTGGTTTAAAATTGATTTATTAATAACTTTTTGATCCTGAAGTCTGATTGAGATTATTTTTTTATGGATTTGTTCGTCTTGATCCCCTCTTTCTATCTGTATGGTTGGATTGTTCGGATCCAGTCTACATTGATAGATAAATATTAAGTACTGAACGGGGGTAAAATGGTGATTTTTACCATATAACCGAAGTATAAAAGCTAAATTTCGAGAGGGGGAGCTCATTCTTGATGGTTCTCTATCACAGCTGCAAGACAGAGAGGAGTCCCACCCTGGATCAAGTTATCTGGTAGTTTTTCCTTGATTGTATTTGGATTTGTGCATTTTGAATGAGATTAGTTCAATTTCTTGTTTCTTCTTCTTGGTTTTGATCTGAAATTCTAAATCGCTTGGCTTGAGCGGCATGTACAAGAACTGATTAAGATTGAGAGGATAATTTCAGGGATTCAACTAAGCATTCAACTGGATTCCAAAGAAAAACTCTAAAAAAATTACTTTTAATCCTTAGGAGATTAAATTACCCCCATTTCAGTGCTGAATTATCAAAGTTGCAAAAACAAACCAAACTCAAATTAAAAATTCCCTTTTAACCTCTCTAATTGATCTCTTGGATCCTTTTATTAGGATCAAAGAAGCCAATTTAGAGCTCCATATTTCTTCTATTCATCTCAACTCTTCTACCACCCTTTCTAAATTCTCATCTAATTAGGGTGACTTGATCCTCATTGAAGATCAAATTCAGTTTAATAAGAGTGAAACGACCAATACAATCACCAAATCGAATTCCTTACTAGCTTCCCTTGGACGACACTCATACTTATCACTATACGTCTTAAGTGGAGTTCTTATAAATTTTATTGCATAAGCCAAAATCCACAACGACAATGGGCTAAAAATTGCATAGTTTTTACCCCTATTTTCGGCTTATCATATTCTCTCCTCTCAGTCCTTGTGCATGACACTGAATGACTCTTTCCACTCTAAGATTTTAAAATCTTCAGGATCTCCTAGAGCCCCGTTCTCTTCAAGATGTACCTCCATTCTCATTGCTTGTTGCAACCTGATCTGCGGGAAGAATCTTTGGGAGCCAAGCTTCAGCTACACATTACTTTTCAGCCATCGTCGTTGGCTCTCATTTCCTGAGCCCACTCGAGATGAAAGAGAGAACGAACAATAGAAGTGTTGGTGGTGACAACATCAACGTACCATCATCAGACGTGATGCCACCATCACCCGAGACGTCCGGCATCCTGACTCGTCATCAACGCCGACTGGAGAATCGCCATGATGGCGACCACATCAACGCACTAGTGACGGACGCGTCTCCACTAACACATGAAATGTCCTGCGTCATGACCCGTCAACAACGACAAGTGCAAAACTGCCCTTTGACATGACATGTCGACACGTCGTCGCGTCTTTGATGGTTATTTTATTTCTTATTTTGTCTTTCCTCCAAGGCCTATATGTAGGTCAATGTTGCAAGAAACACTTGGTGAATCTATTTTCAAGAATTGAAGTTTTTCTTCTTGGAAGATTTGCCCTATTCTCCCCGTTCCGTTCTGGTCGCCGCTGCTGCATTGGCCACCCGTGGCCGCCGCCCCGCACCCTTGGCCGCAGCCCTACGCCCCGGCCATCCACTCCCTTGGGCGTTGCCCTGTGCCTTGGGCGCCCGCGCCCTGCGCCCTTGGCCGCTGCCATGCGCCCTTGGCCGCTGCCCTGCACCCCGGTCGCCCGCACCCTTGGCCGTCGCCCTACGCCTCAGTCACCAGCGCCCTACGCCCTTGGCCGCTGCCCTACGCCTCGGTCGCTCGCTGATGACTTTAATTATGTCATAAAATAATCAGGGATTTGCCATTAATCAAAGCATCAATTGCATACATTAATTCCATATTTACCATTATTTGCATGCATTATTTTCATATTTACTAACCCCACTTGGTTCAGCGAATCAAGTGGATTAGATCTCACCTTTCATCTCAATGCAGTACAGATGTGGATAAAATCCAATGAAGAAGGCACCTGATTAAGCAAGACTTGAACAAAATTTACAAGAAGAAACCTGATGTGATACGACGACGGCCGGGATCGATCGGCGCGTTTCACGTCACAGGGTTATGATGCGAATGTATGGGATGTAAGCCGAATGATGAGAAAATACGAATGAGCAGATAAGGACTTGACGGATAGCGACGTCGGCCGTACCGATCAATGAGAGACGAGTGAACCTAAGATCAAACTCCCAATGACCCGCTGGACCTACTAGACGTCTACTAAGTGAGGGGCATCTAACAGCCCTGGAGCGTTCGGCGTCCAAGTCGGATGACAGTCCGTCTACCACAAGAATCCCTATGCTCGACAAGGTGGCTAGTCCTATCCGATGATGTTCGAGAATATCACGGTAGCGGACGCGATAGGGGAAGACGAGACTGTCGAAGATAATAATACTGGAGTTTATAGAGGGGAGACGAGACTGACCTTTGTATCGCTTAGTCCAAGGCGTCCAAGTCGCCGGCGGATGCTTAGTGTCGGTCGTGCGGACGAGTGTCGTTGGCGAGACAAAACCGGTGCGGACGGTGCGGTCGTAACTACCAGCAGAGAGCTCAGTCCACGGGAGGCGAGCAACAAAAGTCGGAGCAGACCACGCACAAGGCACGCGCCTGGCTGGCGCACCGCGCAGTCGTGTCGGCAGCAAGACAGCCAACCAAGCATCGTGGGAATAGTCGTGGGGTGGGGCAGAAAACCAAGTAATCGGTTATGGCGTGAGGTGGGAATCAAGAAATCAAGAAAGATGAGGGCGAAGGGGAGAACGAAGGGGAATCAAGGAGATATGGTGAGATCAAGAAATCAAGAAATCATGAAATCAAGAAATCAAGAAATCAAGAAATCAAGGGGAAAGAAAGTGGGTGATCAAGAAAGACAAGAGGATGCGGTTGGGGATCAAGAAACGATGGGGAAAGGAGGGTGGGTGATCAAGAAAGGCAAGATGAGGCGGTTGGGAATCAAGAAACGTTGGGAGAAAGGAGGGTAGGCGATCAAGAAAGGCAAGACGAGGCGGTTGGGAATCAAGAAACGATGGGGAAAGGGGGGTGGGCGATCAAGAAAGGCAAGACGAGGCAGTTGGGAATCAAGAAACGATGGGGAAAGGAGGGTGGGCGATCAAGAAAGGCAAGACGAGGCGGTTGGGAATCAAGAAACGATGGGGAAAGGGGGGGGCGATCAAGAAAGGCAAGACGAGGCGGTTGGGAATCAAGAAACGATGGGGAAAGGAGGGTGGGCGATCAAGAAAGGCAAGACGAGGCGGTTGGGAATCAAGAAACGATGGGGAAAGGGGGGTGGGCGATCAAGAAATGGTGGAAGGGTGGAAAAAGGTACCAAGAAATGGCTTTCTTGAACTATAACAACCAAGAACCCTCTAAGAAAGAGGAGTTCTTGACGGATCTGGGGTGTGCTCCCTCGACGGAGCAGATTTCCCCGGTTGATGGCGTGTCGGCGACGCTTCTTGAATCTCCCAAGACCCCCGGAGTAATCTCGACGAAGGCCTCTTTCGATTCATGGTGGCGGCTTCTTGAAACTCTTTCCTCGCACCGGAGTGATCTCGGCGGCGCGCTTTAACACATCTCCTCGGAGTGATCTCGACGGGGAGGCGTGGGCTCTACCACGGAGTGATCTCAACGTGGGGTGGGGCTAGCCAAACCCCTACACTACTCTCACGATAGGGGAGACGAATTGTGAATAAACTTTTCAACAATGACTCCCAGGTGTTCCTTGGGCATGCCATCCCCTTATATAGTGAGGATGGGTGCCAAGTGAACGTGGGAGAGGACGAACCGTCGCGAGACGTGGTTCGGCCTCCCTTACAAATTCAAAATACAAACATAAAAAGTAAAAATGACGAGGACGGGGCCCAACAACATTGGCCCAGTCCACGAATCCAAAAATACAAACACACATGAAAATAAGCATAAGTAAAAAGATAAAAGTTCTTACGCGGGGTACTTAAACCCCGGGTGGCGAGCGTCGGCGCGAGCTGCTCGGCGTGGCTGACGACATCCCGTCGTGTCATCCTCGAGATGGTCCTTCGTCATCGTGGCGTCGTCCTCGAGATGGTCCTCCATCAAAACCCTAAAAAGCCCAAGAAGCCCAAAAGACCAAGAAGCCCAAGGGAGGAACCTATAAACAATCCTTCAAAGAGTCATTTGGGGGCTGTCTAGAATTTTTGTCTAAACAGGTTAGGCTTGGAGAAGAAGAGTTCTACAGACCCTCCAAGAGCTGATGAGCATTGGAGTTGGGAGGAGAAGCAAGCTGAGGCATAACCTGAGCAAGACGATCACCACCTCGCCGGAAGGAACGTGACACAAGGTTGGTGTGATTGTTTTGGTGTCAAAGAGTGTGTTCTTCTCCCTCTAAGGCAATCTAGGTTGGGTTGGAAAGCACAATCCGTGCATTTCCAGCATTTTCCAACTGAAATTGTTGTTCGTTTTACTTAATCTGAAGTTTTTGTTCAGCTTTGTTCTTGTGATTCTCTTATTCCCATCTATCTTTCATTCCCATCCATCCTCCATTTCCATCTATCTTCCAATTCCATCCATCGTTCATCTTCTCTGTTCGTCAGCTCACTAGAGAGCTTAAGAAGCACTGAGTGCAGGCACGCCCGCGCGCAAGCCCGCGCCGCACGTAGGCCGCGCGCAGCTGAGGCAGCGCGCAAGCCCGTGCCGCACGCAGGCCGCGCGCAGCTGAGGCCACACGCAGACATCACTGCGCGCAAGCCCGCGTGCAGCCTGCCCTCGCCCTAGATTACATGCGTAGGCCTGTAAGGGAACGAGGCCGAAGGCCCTTCAGCATTTTCTGAAGATTAGATTTTCTAAAATCTAATCCTCTGCAGAAGGACCTAGAAGAAGCTATTTAAGATTTCTGTAAAATCAATTTATCTGCTGGAGTTCTTGATAAGTGGATTTACTGGATAATATTTTACAGAGTTTTACTGAAGATATTTGAATTGATTGTTAGAACAAATTACAGAGATCTGATAACATAAGTTAAATTGAAAAGGAATTACTACTACATTACTTGATCCTACTGGTTCGACACCTTACTCGCACTAAGGCTGTGAGGTTGATTTTTATTATCGATTAGTTCAAATACTCACTTGACTAACTAGTAAAAAACCAGAAAAAAACAGCACAATTTGTGCTTATCACTCCCGCCCTTGGCCGCCGCCTGCGCCCTATGCCATCGGTCGCCCGTGCCTAGGCTCATGGCCACTCGCGCCTTTGGCCGCCGCCTGCGCCTTGGTCGCCCACACCCTGCACCCTCGTGCGCCCGCGCCCTTGGCCACAACCATTCACCCTAGCCGCCTACGCCCCGCGCCCTCAGTCGCCCGCGCGCATAACGGTCACGCCCGCTGCAGCTCGCGCCCGCGCCCTTGGCCATACACTCCTTTGGCCGTCCGCACCCTCGGCCGCTCATCCCCTTGGCTGGAGCGTCCTCGGCTACCTACGCCCACTGCCGTCCTCGCTCTCTTCTCCTGCCACTCGCTTGCGCATCTCCATCAACGGGTCGTCCCTTCTTCGTGCTCGTCAACGACACTCTGAGAATTCCCGCAACCATGTCACGCACTATCTGGTGTTGAGGTATTTCTACACTCTTTGGTGTTCCGTGTTCTTCATCTAGTGTTCCTCGAGAGTTTATCAACCGTCGTCGGGTTTGATTTGGATTTTGAATCTTCAAGCGACTAGTTGAGTACGTTTTTGAATCTTTTAGCAAACGACCGTTCGAATTTATTGATTTTGGTACTTGGTATCATCGCAGTGGTTGAAGACAGTACTCCCGCCCTCGACGAGGAAAGGGGCTGCACCATCACTATTTCATCGGATTTAATTCTTCGGATTCGGTCGTGTGATATGTGGTCTGGTTTTATCCTACCCGTTCCCCAGTCGTCCCAACATCCAGTACCCGCCTTCACCCCATCCTCGTCTCCTCTAGTCATCCTGCATCAAGTGTGTAAGTCATTTCATCTTGAGTTGAAAAACAACTTCAAATGACTCAAGTAGAGTTCTAAGGGGACCAATTGTTTGACACTTAACATAGACCATCATGCAGTCCAGCGTTATCGTTCGCTATCCTGAGTAGGGATGGGAAGTTCATGTTTCGATGTTGAATGAACATTGTTTGATGACAAACGAAAAGATGAAAATTTTGGTTTCTGTTCGTATTCGTTGGTGGACGAACACGAACGCTCCACTTTTTTAAAATGTATGATCAGAGAGATAGAGATAGAGAGAGAGAGAGCAAGGGGGAGGGGAGCCCAGGGGAGGGGGCAGGGAGCGAGAGAGAGATAGAGAGAAATGAGAGAGGGATCAAAGGGGAAGGGAGCACAAGAGGCGGGGTGGGAAGCGAGAGAGAGAGAGAGAGAGAGAGAGGCTGGATGGGGGGGCAGGGGGTAAGAGAGAGGGGCAGGGAGAGAGAGAGGGTGGTGGAGAGAGAGAGGGAAGCACGGCCGCACACGGTAGGGCACGGGAAAGGGGGGGTGGGGAGATTGAGATTTGGGGAGAGAGAGAGGGGGCACGG
This sequence comes from Wolffia australiana, assembly GCF_029677425.1. Classification (NCBI taxonomy): domain Eukaryota; kingdom Viridiplantae; phylum Streptophyta; class Magnoliopsida; order Alismatales; family Araceae; genus Wolffia; species Wolffia australiana. The sequence goes on along the minus strand of NC_135850.1, from coordinate 8,889,374 downwards.
GAGAGAGAGTGGGGAGACTGAGGGAGGGAGGGGAGAGGTTGGGCCACGGGAGACTGGGAGGGAGGGTGGGAGAGAGAGATTCCCGATTCTCCCGATTCACCATATATTCGTGTCCCATTTGGTTATGATAGGTATCCAGACGATTTTATCCTTTTCGTGGATTGTATAAAATAAATAAAGAACATAGAATACATAAATATATCCAGCGCTCTACAGCATACCCGAAATAACAACAAATCATCTCTAAATATCAATCTGCCACCTTAGGATAGAGTTTTCTGGTTCTTACCCGGTGAGGAACGCTCCAACAAAAGTAGTACGAAGAGATAATAAACTCGGGCCATGATGAAAGAGGTTTCCGAACGTCTCCTTGGCGCAGGGTTGTCGTTTTTCGCCTTTTGTGGTAGCACGCGTTTCGATAACCCTACGATGACTACTATTTGTGTTGCCCCCTTCGGCCTTCAGCAAAGTTAAAACCTCTGCGGACAGTCTTTTACCCTTTGCCGAATATGAGGAGGTGCAGCTGGCAAGCCCTATCTGTTGACCTTCACCTTTCTCTCTTCAGAATGACCTCACGTCTTAACGATTCCCATGCATCGCGGAGTTAATGCATTTAATATAAAAACGCTACAGTACGATGGCGGGTCTAATCATGAGGAAAGAAAGAGGCGAGGAGATATTGATTCGTATTTACATCATGACAATGACAAGGAAAGTAAAGGGTGTGGCGTCGCATCAAACGACGCAGCGGGAGGTCTTGGGGTCCCAGACGGCGGGGAGAAGGAACTTGCGGCCGGAGGGGCCGGCGGCGTTGAAGTTGCCGCCGGTGGCGGGGTCGGCTTTCAAGTATCCGGGGAAGCCCGGGTACGCGCCGTGCCCGAAGATCCCCGCGCAGGCGGAGGCCGCCTCCAAAGGCGCTTCCTTGGGCCCCTGGTAGTAGCCATCTCCAAAGGGATTGGTCGCCGTCGCCGCCAGCATCGCCGCCAGGTTTATCACCATTCCGTCCGCGCCGACGTCGCCGTTGGGCGCCACCAGCGGCGGCGTCTGCGGCCCGTAGATGGGCTGGTGGAAGGGCCACGCGCACTGACCCGGGCACTGCGTCTCCGCGTTACCCACCCAGACGAACGGCGAGCCCCCGGGCCGCCGCCCGTGGGTTCCGCACCGGCTCACGCAGAATCCCTCCACCGGCACGTCCGCCGCAGTGAGAACGACCGCGATCGCACCGCGCCGCCGGACCACCGCGGCCAGCCGCCGGACGTCTGTCTTGTTCGTTGTCTGGGTGGCGCTGAGGTGATGCTGGCGGCCTAGCGTGAGAACGACGGCGGCGCCGTTGTAGGCCTCGGTGGTCCGCCACCAGGACACGACGGACGGCGCCGGCGGTCCGTCGGCGGAGAGGGAAGAGAGGAAGGCGACGATGATGGCTCGCTGGGCCGCGGCGAAGTCGCCGAACCAGACGAGCTCGAGGGTATAGTTCCCCTTCAGAAGAGTCCCGTTGTGGTACTCGAGAACCAGCGGTGGCTGCTTCAGTAGAACCGCCGCCGCCGGCCATGGCGCCACCATTAGAACTGCTATCTCGAGGAGGAAGAAGACCCGGGTTGCCATTTCTCTACTATGAATGAGGATTGCAGAAGAAGCTCGGTGGGTTTTTATAGCCAGTTCGGAAAGCCCAGTGAGAAGGGGGGAAGTCAGATGATCAAGGACGAGAATAACCCTGCTTTAGTGTACAGTTTTGAGGGGGGAGAGTGTACAATTTTGTTTCTGGCAGTCGGTTTGGCCACAAGACTGCCAACTACTCTCTGGTTGGCATTTCCAACGTTTCCGTCTTTGTCCTGCCCTGACTACTTCTCTTTTTGAAACTTTTATTCCCGCTAAAAAACAAAGGTCTCAGAGTGCCGTCAGAATTGGATGATATGAGCATATGTTCATGTATTGTTCCATATTCAATTCATTAAAAACTGAAAGTCTTCGGCCATTACTGTGTTGTACTGCTCTGGTTGTATTCTCTCCCCATTTGAAGGAAACGGAGATTGATGAAGCTCTGGGTATCCGCGTTTCATCAGTATTGAAGGATGGACTAATATTTTCTGGATTGTTTCCTCTTCTTGTTGGTGGGCATTGACAACGATAAAATCCATTATGGAATCGCGATGCCATAATGATTTTTGTGTGCCATTCATTGGACAAGATGTGACCAAACAGATGGTGACACTTGTTGAGTAGTCATTTAATCCGAAATGTATATTTAAATACATTTTATATATCAAAAAATGTACTTCACTGTTACTAAAACAATTTCTTAATGAATTAATCATAACAGAATTATTAAAAAAATAAAAAGTTAATTTATGCATTTAGTATTTCAAAACATGCAACCTTATCTGAGTTGTAAAATGAATTTCTAAATAATAGAAAGTCATAAACATCTGTAAAAAGCTAAAAAAAACTGGAAAAGTGTAAAATCACAATAAATTATATTTTAACCAATTTGAACCATGATAACATAGCACGTGGATAATTTGGTGCAGATATTCATGTAATATGAGTCATACTTTTATGTGAATTTTCACGTTATTCACCCCCTTGACTGTACATATGGAATGTACAGTTAGTTTTCTTTACATCACTCCATACATGAAACCAAAATATATTTTCAGAAAGTGTTGGAAATATATATGTATATAATATGATAAAAATTAAAACTCTCCATGCCACTTCCAATTCAAACCGTTTCAAGAATGTGCAAACCAACCCTCCTGGTTTGGGCAGAGCTAGTGAAGTGAGCTAGAAAGGCACACTTCTATTTAGATATTAGACTATGATTGTAAGGTGTTTCACTTCTGACTAGTAGTGGCGGACTCCATGTCTCTCATACCCAGCCCACTCTCCCTCAGTAGCGGCTACCCGGAGCTTAATCTCTCTCACTAACACTCCTTGTACATGAATTTACAAGCAAGACAATCTCCTCCCCCAATTTAGCACATATTGTAAATAATATGATCCCAATAAAATGTTGGTGATGAGGATGCATATCATAAGGGTAAATGAGGGTAAATTTGATGAGATAAGGAAGGAATGGAAGAAGGAGATGAGGTGTATGAGAGAGGATTTAAGAAGGGTTGTGTCACTTCAGATAGCCTACTCCCAATATTTTAACAAACAAGGAGATAGAATGAAGCAGGATGGTGATGTATATATGTCCTCACTAGACTCATTAGACACTTTAATGGTTTTTTTTTTGGAAGGCATGATAAGGAGAAACAACTAGAATGACATAACAGATAAATGAAACACATTTACTTTGATTTTTTGGACCTCAAATTTTACTTGGCATTGGTGACTTCCATTTTGGGGGCATAGAACAAAATATAGGAGTTGCTCTCTTTTTATCCTAATTAAAGTAAGAATTGATGGTATTAGAGAGTGATTACTGATGGGGGACCATCACGACGACACAGCCACGGGACGCGCTCGACCTCTCCGAGCCGCTCGCGCCGACGCCCACAACCCCGACTTTAAATACTCGTCGTAAGTCTTTTTTATTATTTTCTGATTTTGTTTGTTTGTGACAAATATTCGGATCTGGCCAGGTGTTAGGCCTCGTCCCCCCCTTTCTTTCACGTTTCATCTCGTCGTTATGTGTAACGAGGAGGGCCACGTCACGCGACGGACCCCTCCTCCCCTTTGGCTCTTGGCACCCTTCCCCCCCTCCCCCCCCATATAAGGGGAAGGCATGCCCCAAGAGCAGTTTCGTGAGTCTTTTGAAAAATTGATCTTTTCTATAGTCCTCGTTCTTTCCTTGGTGCAAAAAATAGCAAGGGGTCATCCCCTACCTCTAGCCTGTTCAGGGGGGGGAGACTGTTCACCTTCCTCCTCCCCCTTCCCCCCCCCTTCTTCTCCACCCAGATCGGAGCCAGGTCGATAGCTGAGCCATCCGCTCTGATCTTTGCGCGAGAAAATTCACCTCGCCGCCGGTTGGAGCTGTCCCGCCGATCCGAAGGTTTGCGTTCTTGCGCCAGTGCCATCGACGGTCGTTGTCACCGCGACCCTTAGCCAGCCCGAATCAACTGCCGCCGTTCCTGCGGATCTCAGCCAGAGCCGCAGCCTCGCTGCTCTCCGTCGATCCCCGTCTGCGTGGAACTCAAAGATCGTCTGCCGCAACCGCGCCTTGCGACTCTTCATCGCGCACACGCTTGCCAGAGCAGGCCTTTTCCCGCTAGTCAACCCACGCGCGCCCGTGGTCTCCCGTATCCGCGCGCGCGCCGCCGAATCCTCTGTGCATTGTGAACGGGCAGCGTCGACGCCCTCCGACTGCCCGGTGCCGCGCTTGCCAGCCGAGTCTTCTACGCGCGCGTTCCACCGCCTCTCAGTGCCGCCCGTCACCCTGTGCGGTCGTCCCTAGTTCAACTCGTCTTGGCGTCGCCGCCTCCCACACGGATCCTCCGCGGGTGCCCTCGCCCACTCCTTCAGCAACAGTGCTGCGTGCAGACCTGCCCGGTGCCGTGGCCGTGCCAACCTCAGCGACCATAGCTGCGCCCTTTGACAGAGCACCCACCCCGAACTCCGGTCGCCCGCTGCTGCCCGTCGGTCCTCTGTACGTCCCAGGACGCGGAGTCCTTTCCGGAACCAGCTCTCAGCTGCGCGGTCAACGCTGCCCGACAGCCTTCAGTCCCCACTCCCCTCCAGGACTTCTCCACCAAGACTTGCTGAATTGCTTCGTAAAGCTGAGCGTGGAGTATTCTCTTGATAGCTCACCGACTGATGGACTCAAACCAGGTTCTCTTCGCTCCTTCCCCTCTCCATTAGTAGTATTATTATTTCCTGCAGTGCTGTCTTTCCCTATCACGTTCCGCTGTCGCTTAATTTTAACATCCGAATAGGCTAGCCACCACTTGTTGAGTGATAGGATCTCTTTGAGATTGACGAACTGATCATAGTCGTCGACTGAGAACTCTCCCGGGCCGTCGCACGCCCCTCTCGTCGTGCTAGCTCGTGTCGGTATTGCGGGTCACTTGGAGTCTGTCCTGACCTGTTCGTCTTTCTTAGAACGTACTGTATCTCTCGCCCCACCGCTGGCCCGTCCCTGTGCTCTCGAAGGCTTCTTAAAACGTGCATTCATTCACATAACTAAACTCACATCGTGCAGCCTTCTGTGACGTAATACAAGCCGTCAATCCCGGCCGTCCCGTATTACATCAATTAACCAATATAGTGAGGACATTAAGAAATAGACATACAAGAATGGGGTTAAGAAATTGAAGAATGAACACGTAGTTAAAGGGGATGCAAAGAAAGATATTAGATTGATATCATGGAAAGGGAGACATGGAATCAGAGAAGGGTGGTCAGAGAATGGTTGATGCAGGACAACGTCGGGGACGAGATCCTACCATCACCGAGGTGTAGGATTCGGTGTCAAAGGGATGATGTCGGACGTCTACTCCGTGGGAGTCGACCGACACGGTTCTCCTACGAGGAATACCTACTATAAAATGCACGGGTGTGGGGTTTAGTACGTGCGTCTACCGATAAGCAATTGGAGGCCGACGTCCGGGGTGTCGTTGGAGTCGCCTGGGGACAGTAGGTAGACCTCCTGACCCTCATCCGGATGGACGAGAATGCTATGACGCCGAACAGGATGACTCCCGTCAGAGGGTGCACACACGTGACGGGCTTACCCGACTCGTACCAGACAGGAAAGACGCTCGGAATACAATAAGTTTCACTCAACCTGTCACACTCACCTACGGCTAACGCGAGCGCGGTGGAGGCAACCGAAAACGTACTGCAAGAGATAAGAGACGGGACGGATGGGCGTACCTTATCGCCGTCTAGGGGTAGTCGCTGGTATCTCGGGGCAGCTGGGTGGCAACGTGCTCGGATGCGGGGCGTTATGACGGTGCGCAAGGACCCGGGGCGCGAGGGGCACCGGGTGCAACTCCAAGAGTGGCGCGAGAGATGTCTGTTGCGGCAGCTAGGCGTGGCACAACGTGACTCGGTGTGCGCGTGGCAGTAGGGTGCAACGCGGTCGTGTGGTGTAGCTGGCGTGGCGGGGGGGCACAACACGCCTATGCAAAGTCGTGGCCGCGGTGTGCTACCTCAGGTGCGGGGGGGAGGCCTGCGGGCGGATTCGCGGCGGGCTCGTGTCGTGAGCGAACAGGAGAGTGGCACTGCGGTGGGCATCTCGAGCCGCGCGGGCGTCAGGGTCAATGGAGACGGCGGCGTCTCCAGCCAACGACGAAGAGCGACGCTAGGCGTCGGAGGCAGCAGGGAGTCCGGGAGGGAGTGATCGGGCACGAGGCAGCGACGGAGAGTGGCTCGATCGCGGCGGGATTGTGTGTGCGGTCCAGGCGAGCGTGGGATTGCACATGTGGGCGTCTATACCCAGTGCGAGGCAGCGAGGGGCTCCGCGGGGTGCAACTGCAACCCGAGCAGGCACCGCGTGGGCACAACGGCTGGCTTCGCGGCGAAGGGGTCGTGCGCGGGGCAGCGTCTGCGGACCTAGTCGCGGCCACGGCGTAGTGCTAGCGGCGCGGCACGGTGATGTGTAGCAGCGCGCTTTGCTGCGCTGCGCGGGATGAGGCGATGGCGTCGCGTTGCGGGAGCGTGGCCTGTCGCGGCAGGGAAGTCCAGCGGAGGTGGCGTGGCGGCGGTGTTCCTTCCCCCTGCGCTTCTTGATGGCGCAGCACCGTCCGACACCGCAGGACCCTCGCTCAAGGAGTCCGCATCGTCATTGAGCCCGCCACCGATGCGCGTCCAGCCTGCGCGACAAGCCAAAGCGACGATGCGCAGGCTCGGGTTCAAATATTCCGCATGACGGCGTGCCATCTTCGATCCGTGACTGCTTGCATTTCCCCCTTTTATTTCCCACTTTCACAGCTTTCTTCGTACCTGCGTGTAACGAGGGGAAGTTCCCGTATGAGGATATCTTCCCTTCCCGTTAATGGGCCCTAGACCTTTAAACCAATTTCCCTTTTATTTTGTTTTGTTTTTGTTTCAAGGGGCCCATCCACCTATTCCCTATAATGGGAAGGGGTGGGCGCCCTCCTTAGACACTCTTGAATTTCTTTGAAAAAGGCATAACGTTTGGAAGTCAAAGAGTCACTCTCGTTGAGGAGAGGAGGAAGAAGAGGAAGAAGAAGAAGAAGAAGGAAGAAGAAGAAGAAGAAGAAGAAGGAGAGGAAGAGAAAGAAGAAGCAGGAACGCCCGCCAAATCGCACCGCCGCGCCCGCTCACCGCTGCACGAGCGCCGCCGCCGCTGGCACCTCCACCGGCCCCCACTTTCGCCGCCCAGCACCGCCTCCCCAGCCTGCACGCGCCACCGACCGCCGGCCTGCACATCTCCTGCACCGCCGAGCGCCGCGCCACCACCGTGCGTCCGAACGCCTCGCCGCTCACACATCTCTGCTCGCCGCCTTGGAAACCGCCGTCGTGCCACGCCGCGCTTGCCGATCACGCCCCGCGGGCATTGCCCGCCTGTGACTGCGCGCTCCACCGCTCGCACGTCGCCGCTCGCCTCCCAATGAGCTGCCTTCGGGCCGCGCCTCACTTGTCGACCACGGCCCCCGCGCGTCGCCTGCCTGCCACTGCGCGCCCATCAGCCGCCGCACCGCGTTCCCAGGGGTACCGCAATCCGCATGCCCGCGCGCCCCTCGCTGCCAACGTGCTCACGCGCGCAGCTGCCTGCACGCCGCGCCCGGCGACGTCCCAAGCCACAAGTTGCCCCGGTGTCGCGCCCCCACGCGTGCCCTGGCGTCGCGCACTCGCCCTCGCTGCATCACCACCTACGCCGCCACCCAATCGTGTCGCCTGCGCCCTCGAGCCGTCGCAACCTCTCATCTTCTTCCGTGGTACCAACGATATAACTGTCGCTGGATGCGATGAAGGTACCTCTTTACTGCCCTTTACGTCTCTTATCTGCTTCAGTATACCTTCGATTTGCCTCCTCCGCGCTCGGGTTAGACGTAGGTGTGAGAGACAGATTGAGAAAAAGACGACGAATAAATTGAGTCTTACCTGTCCGGTATGAGTCGGCTTCGCCCGTCGCGTGTGAGCATCTTGGCGGGAAATTCCCATTCGGCCACATAGTCGCCCTCGACCCTCTCGGACGAGGCTCGAGAAGTCTAGACTACCCGTCCCTAGGCGACCCCGTTGAATCTCGGGAACGGCACGCCCCGCGAGTTGGCACTTGCACGTACCACATCTAGAACTTTCGTCATTTCCTCACATTCCATAACTGTTTATCATCATTATCGGTCGACACTCCCGTCGTCCGATAGAGTTCCTTATTCGATACCAAGCCACTACCCTCGATGACGACCGGACGACGTCTTGACGACGTCCGGCATCACTTCTCTTCCTCCTCCCTTTCCATCCTCTTCTTCCCTTCTCCCTTCTGGCATCTGATAAGCCAAAAATAGGGGTGAATTTTGCAATATTTAAACCCCTTGTTGTTGTTAATTTTAGCTTATACAATAAAATTTAAAAAACCCTAACTTAAGATGCATAGTGATTAGTAAAGGGTATCATCCAAGGGAAGCTAGTTAGTTAATTCAATTGATGATCTAATTGAATAAATTGACACTAATTAAATTTAATATGATCTTCCATGAAGATCAAATCACCCAAATTAGATGAGAAATTTAGAAAGGGAGGTAGGAGAGATGAAAGGAGTAGATGAAATAAGGGGCTCTAAGTTGAACTAATTGACCCAATTGACAGGATCAAATAATTCAATTAGAGAGATTAAGAAGAAAATTTAGAAGTGTTTTGGTTGGTTCTTTAGGTTTGACAATTCAGTAATAACTACTGTATTGGATAATGAAATGGAAAATTTAATATCCTAGAATGTTAACCCTTTTTTATAAGTTTTTTTATAGTTTTCTTTGATATGCACTTGGAATAGCTATGAAATCTCTCAATTTCTCCTCTCGATCCTAGTCAGGGCTTGTACATTCCGCTCAAGCCAAGCGATTTAGAAGTTCAAACATGGATCAAGAAGAACGATTAAGAAATGCAACTAACAACATCCAAAATACACCAAAAATTCAAATACAAAGAAGAAAAAAAATACCAAATAGGTTGATCCAAGCTGGAGCTCCTCTCTGTCTTGCAGCTGTGATAGAGCACCATCAAGAGTGAGCTGCCCCTCTCGAAATTTAGCTTTTATACTTAGGTTACATGGTAAAAATCACCATTTTACCCCCGTTTAGTAATTAATTTTTATCTATCAATGTAGACTGTATCTAATGATCCAACCATACAGATAGAAAGAGGGGATCAAGACGAGCAAATCCATAAAAAACTCATCTCAATCGGACTTCAGGATCAAAAGTTACTAATAAATGAATTTTAAACCAATTTAATCCATTGGATTTAAATTCATTTATTTATTCATTTCTTTTTTTAACACGCCATGACGTGTCGCTCTCTCATTGGCTGGCACATTTTGAATTCTCCTTTTTGCAGAAAAGTTCTTAAAAACCCTGGAATTGCTGCTGTACGCCGCCCAAAAGTAATTGTGTCTATGCCCCTTGTGCACTCTCTCTCCTCTGGTTTCTCCTAAAAACATTAAAATAAATATTAAATAATTGCAATAAAACCCTGTAACAGTTTAAATAATATCTTTACGCCTGCAACCATGACCGAGAGCTGTTTTTTAGGGCATCATTGAAACAAAAATTTAAGAAAAGCCCCTCAAAGTTTGAAAATAATCTTAATACTCATTTTTTCCTTATAAATATATACTTTTTCTTCATAAAAATTCATTTCTCACTTGAATAAATCTCGAAAAATCCAATTAAATCCTAAATAAATTCTAGAAAAATTCCATAAAATTCTAGAAAATTCAGTATTTCATCCCCATAATAATTAAGCTCAAAATTAAATTTTAAACCCTGCAATTTTCATTTTAAAATAATTATTTCAACCCTGCAATCTTAGTGAATTATGATGAGATTGTAATACAGAGATCACTAGTCTTTAAGCATGTGTTCTAAACATTCCTATTCAAAGGATACGCCAGACGGACATCGAAGTATCCGGATAGAATAACACTATCTAACCTCACTCATATGATGAGTATGACCGGTCCCGTAGCCATTAGTGTGGCAACACTATAGATAAATAGTGGGTGCTCTTTAGTGGAAAGAGTTCACTGAATTGATCCGTACGAATCCCTGAATGGTATTATACCGAACTGTCAATCAGGTTGATTCACGTCACGGTTATGTAAGTGGTCCTTAGACCTGAGATACCAAAGACGTCTTGTGGACAAACGGTTGTACTTTGGCTATGGCCAACGAGTCTCTAATCATGGGATTCTAAACGGTCTTAGTTCGGGTGCATCAAGAAGTACACGAAGGCGATTGAGTGGTCAAGATGGGATCGTCCACACTCGGTATAAGAGGTGACAGCTCAAGGAAGACGATGCAACTAAGTCCTTGGCCAAGGCAGTGAAATATCAGAGAAGAGTTCTCCGATGATTTCCAAATGCATCAGTACTAACTCAGATGACCGATTAGGGTTTGACAGTTGACCATACCCTAAGTCGTCCAAGGAGCGTCAAGTGGATGAGGGATTATACATACACGGTAACCGATGACGAATAGGTTCCATGAGTGAGTCGATACACACTCCTTTGTATCTTCTAGGACACGAGGTGTAGCTTGGCACCCCACGTGTCGGAGTCTCGACCTATCGATTCGGTTAAATCGATCCGACATTAATTAATCTATATGATGATATAGTTAATTAATTTGGAAGGCCAATAAAGGTTAGAGGGTCACACGCAAATGGTCTTTTGGACGTTGGAAGATATACTTAAGTTTTGGGGGTTTTTATGAAAAATACCCACTTAGTATAAATAGGGGAAGGCCCTGAACAAAATTCACCCAGGCCAGAATTGTTCAGGGCCCTGTCCCCTTCTTCTCCACTCTCCCCACACTCCCTCTCCATCCCTGATGTGATCGGGACGATGTAACGACGCCGACGGAGAAAGAACGGGGCTCGTCAACGAGAAGGAGGAGATCCGACGCGCTGAGGACTACGTGGATAAGCCTAGAGGGTGCACACTTGAGCAACTCGACTCATCTCACTCCGGGATCGAAGAAATCATGAATGAGATTCGTGCAAAGGTACTTAGGTTTATGTTTTCGTTGATGCCGTTCGATTCGCAAAAATACTTCCGCTGCGCATCATTTTGTTCTGTTCATCCAGATCTAGGCTCCTATAGAACCCAACAAACACCATAAGACACAACAAAAACCCTACGAACCTACGAACTTAGGGAAGCAAAACAACAAGGAAGAACAATGGAAACAAGAGGGGAAGGGAGGGGAGATCCTTACAGGATGAACCTCCCTCCTTACACGTAACTATGACGGTTTTAAAACGACGAACGACGAAGACCAAAACCAAGAGGATGAACAAAACGAAGACGTAAAGACGATGATAAAGTGTCCGTTACCCGGGATATTTTAATCCGGGCGTGCGTACCATCGCCTTGGCTCGCCGATCGCGTTGAACACGTACGGCTGGTGATGTCGAGGGCGACGGTGACGTCTCTGAAGACATTTCCGGGGCTGCGGCTGGTGCTGCACCATCAATGGTTCCCTAAGTTTGAGATGATGGAGATGGGAGTAAGAGAAAGATGAGTTCATGTGTAAGTATTGGATGACATGGAATCCATTTGTTCTTTATTGTTCATGGATCAAAAAGAGGAAATTATGTGCCTTTAGTGTTTGGTGGAATGCCTGTTGATAGGCCAAAAATAGGGGTAAAATTTATGCAATTTTAACCCTTGTCGTTGTCAATAAAATTTATAAAACCTCACTTAAGATGCACAATGATGAGTGAAGGTATCGTCCAAGGGAGGCTAGTGAGGAGTTCAATTCGATGATTTTTTTTATAATTAGGACTAACTTGATCTTCAATGAAGATCAACTTAACCTAATTAGAAAGGGAATTTAGAGAGGGAGGTAGAATAGATGAGAAGAGTAGAAGAATTTAGGGAACTCTAAGTTGAATTAATTGATCCAAATGAGAGGATGAAGGAATTCACTTTAGAGGGATTTAAGAAGAAAGTTTTGGTTTGGTTTTTTTGTTTTTGTAGATTTGATAATTCAGAACTGACTACAATATTAGATAATAAATAAAAAAACAAAGTTTTAATACCCTAGAATTCAAAGTTTTTTTTGAGTTTTCTTTGGGCATGTAGTTGAATACCTAGTTAAATCTCTCAGTTTCTCCTCTCAATCCTGATCAGGGCTTGTACATGCTGCTCAAGCCAAGCGATTTAGCATTTCAGATCAGAATCAAGAAGAACAATCAAGAATTTGAACTAATTTCATTCAAAATGCACCAAAATTCAAATACAAAGAAGGGAAATGAACCAAACAGGTTGATCCAGGCTGGGGTTCCTCTCTGTCTTGCAGCTGTGATAGAGAACCATCAAGAATGACCCCCTCCTATCAAAATTTGGCTTTTATACCTAGGTAAAATGGCCAAAATTACCATTTTATCCCTAATTAGTAATTAATTATTCATCTATCAATGTAGGCTTGGTCAATGATCCGACCATACAGATAGAAAGAGGGGATCAATACGAGCAAATCCATAAAAAAATCATCTCAATCAGACTTTTGGATCAAAAGTTATGAATAAATGAATTTAAACCAATATTAGCCATTGGATTTAAATCCATTTATTTATGTATATTTTTTTTAAACTGCGCGCTGATGTGTCCCCCTCCTACTGGCCGGCGACTTTTCAACTTCTCCAGGTGGGTTTCTTCGCGTTGCGCCACGTACCACCCTGACGAAATAAAAACAGAAAAAAAACTCAAAAGTTGCATTTTAAATACATTTTGATACGCACGTATGCATGCGGTTAGTCTTTGCCCCGACTGATTGGAGCTTGCCACGTCAGCGCCCGTGCATGCGCGTTGTACGCGCCGTGCGGAAGGTGAACTTACCTCTCAACGCTGGTCTTCATCACGCGCTGTCGGATTCTCATCCGACGGCCACGATGGGGCCACGTCGATCAGTCAAAAACTTCCTTGCGCTTTTGTAAGATAAACCTTTAAAAAACCTGTCATCTACCTTAGAACATAATTTTCTTAGTGAGAGGATATGGCACCAAATAAGACCTCTTCAATGAGAATGTGCCATGATGGAGATCCACATAGATTGCTCAGCACTTCCATGATGGTTGATATTCTTCAGTGTGTGCAGCTATCTCTTTCAAGTGGAAGGTTGTGAGTGGGTGTGGAGCTTCAGATTCAGCATAAAGCTTTAGCCGTTCTCCATTCACCGTGTACTTATTTTTTGTCTTAGGATCCAAAATTAGAATAGTCCATTTTCAAGAAAATCAATTATACTGAATGTCCATCCCACCTGGAATTTGTATTTCTTGGGAAAAATTTTAACATAGAATTATATATCCATTCATTTTGACCTTTCTTAAATTGCTTATGGTTCCTGGTCCTATCATGATAATTCTTGATTTTGGTTTTATATATATTTTACTTCCCACATGATTTATCCCTTAGCTCTTGGAGTTTATGCATCTTAAATAAAAAATTTCCATGATGCATCTAAATTTTCTTAGTATTCCATTAAGCTTTACGTCCAAATTCCACTAAAAGTTGTCAAGCTTTTCCAATGAAAAACCCATAAGGAGAAATCCAGAAGAGGTTGCTTTCTGGAAGTTCTGTATGTCTGTAGAGCATCATAAGGCTGGCTTAAAAAATAACATCCATCAAGACTCATAATATTTTTAATAATTTCTTTAGTTTCTTATGTGAATTCTCAATCTTCCCATTAGTTTGTTGGTGATATTGGGTAGTGATCCTATGGTTTACCCTACATATTTTAAGTATTTTCCTGAAAGGATAATTACCATTGTGACTATTTGATAACACCCTAAATTTGGTCTTTATTTCATGCTATTAGATCAATTTTATGCATTTAAAGAGCTTAAAATGGGGTTGTTATCATCTATTTATATGAAAATAGTTTTTCAAGTGATTTCTGGTTTTCCCTGTATTTTCTGTTAATTATATGAATTTTAAGGGATTTATTTGAGCTTAAAATAATTATTTTTGAATGAAAATGACAAATTTAATATTTAATTTCAAGATTTATCAGTACGGGGATGAATCAGTGAAATTTCTAGAATTTTTTAGGATTTTTTAGGATTCTCTAGGATTTTTTATGAGATTTATTTGAAGAAGAAATGCATTTTTTTAAGAAAAAACATATATTTATAAGAAAAAATGAGTATTATGATTATTTTCAAACTTTGAAGGGCCTTTCTGTAAAATTTTGTTGCAATGATACCCTCATAACAGCTCTTGGTTGTGGTTGCAGGCGTAAATATATTATTTAAAATATTCTAGGGTTTTATTGCAATTATATAATATTTGTTTTAATGTTTTTAGGGAGAAAGCCAGAGGAAAGAGAATGCCCAAGTGGTGTATACGCAATTATTTTTGGGCGGCGTCGGCGGCAATTTTTCGTTTTAAAGAGGATTGGTGTGTAAAATGACAGGCGACCATCGTGGCGACGATGTGGCCTCATCACAACCGTCGGATGAGAATCCGACGACGGATAGTGATAGCAGCCACTGGGTGGTAAGTTTACCGCCCGTGCGGCGCATACAAAGCACACACATGGGCGGTGACGTGGTGTGCCATGAGTGGATAGCGCATTGAGCAAAGGCACCTTAGGTGCTTGGCGATATTTACGGGGCTGATTTCTCTCAATTTTTTTTCTTTCTTTTTTTATTTTCGCCAGGGGTACGTGGCGCAACGAGAATCCACCCGCCTGAAGAAGTTGAAAGGTCACTGCCAATGGGAGGACGACATCTCAGCGAGCTGTTAAAAGAAAATTTTTATGAATGAATGATTTAAATCCAATGGCTAATATTGGTTTAAATTCATTTATTCATAAATTTTGATCCAAAAGTCTGATTGAGATGATTTTTTATGGATTTGCTCGTCTTGATCCCCTCTTTCTATCTGTAACTACCATTGAGATCAAGCCCACATTGATATATAAAAATTAATTACTTATTAGTGGTAAAATGGTAATTTTTACCATTTTACCTAGGTATAAAAGCCAATTTTCGAGAGGAGGGGGTCATTCTCGATGGTTCTCTATCACAGCTGCAAGACAGAGAGGAGCCCAAGCCTAGATCAACCTGTTTGGTACCTTTCCTTTCATTGTATTTGAATTTTTGGTGCATTTTGGATAAAGTTAGTTTAATTTCTTGATTGTTCTTCTTGACTTTGGTCTGAGTCTCTAAATCGCTTGGCTTGAGCGGCATGTACAAGCCCTAATTAGGATTGAGAGGATTAATTGAGAGATTTAACTAGGTATTCAAATGCATTTCAAAAGAAAACTAAAAAAAAAACTTTCAACTCTAGGGTATTAAAATTTCTCTTTCATTATTATCTAATAGTGTAGTTAGTTCTGAACTATCAAACCTACAAAAAACCAACCAACCATATCAAAATTTTATTCTTAATCCCTTGAATTGAATTCTTTGATCCTTTCATTTGGATCAACTAATTCAACTTAGAGCCTTGTTACTTCTTCTACTCTTCTCATCTCTTCTACCTCCCTCTCCAAGTTCCTTGTTTAATTAGGTTAATTTAATCTTCATTGAAGATCAAATTAATCCTGATTATGGTTGATTTATCAAGAAAAAAAATCATCGAATCGAACTCCTTAGTAGCCTCCCTTGGACGATACCTCTACTCGTCATTGTACATTTTAAGTGAGGTTTTATAAATTTTATTGTATAAGCTAATGACAAGGGTTTAAAATTGCATAAATTTACCCCTATTTTTGGCTTATCACTACCGTCATCAGTAATAATTTCTCATGGGCAACCAAACCTGCAAAAAATATGTTTGTTGAATTAATTTAAGAACTACCTTATAATCATTTGATCTATCAGTAATAGCTTCAACCTTTACTGACAGTTAATCCACAATATGAGGACATATTTATGCCCATCTGAGTTGGTAAATAGTCCCTTGAAAGTGGCCCCAAAAGTAAAATATATCTACCTTAATAATAGGAAAGAGTGGCATAAAAGATTTGTTCTTCATGTTCACTGTAGTAAGGAATTCCTAAAAATTGATGTGAACTTAAAAGCATCATAAAACAGGCTTTTAAAAAACAAAACACATTTTAAAACTTTAAAGACACTTTTTTAGGGGCATAGTTTCCTCTGGATAAGGATGAATGACATGCATCTATGATACTCCAATGTTCCTCCTCAATTATGCGTCTCCTAAACGCACGGTTAACACCTAGTTTAAAAAATTTATGCTCATCATAATATCATTAATTAACGTATTTATAGAACCTTTTTCTATCATTAACATTCCATTCATTGAGATGTGTTACATACATCATGTTTATCCATGATTTCAAAATCAAGTTCTTGAAAAAGTAAGATCCACCTAATTAATCAAGGTTTGGATTCTTTTCTCTTCAGAAAATTCTTTAATGCAGTCTGTTCTAAAATAATTCCTAACAAAAAAATATGAAATAATTTTTTTAGGCAAAAATAATTGCATGAAATTCCTTTTTAAATTATGGTTTCTTATCAATTCTTTGATGGTGAATAGCTCCAATTGCACAATCAGAAACATCTCACATAAGTTCAAAAAGGTTTATTCCAATCAGGGGCCTGTAATATAGTTATTTATTCAGTGCTTATTGAATCTAAAATGAGGGTTTAGAATTATCATCATAAACAAGAAATATACATCTACTAAAAGTAAGTGAGTCAAAGTTTATTAACTTTTTATAAAAATCTTTATAAAACTTCTGTAGAATCTAGAATGCCCAAGAAAACCTCTATGTATGTTTGGGGTTGTGGGAAGGGGAATGTTCTCGATGACCTCTAGTTGGTCACTGTGCACTTTTATTCCGTCATTGATGTTAAGACAGCTCAGGGAAATTCCATCTTACTCTGTAAAGGGGGACTTATCCCAGCTCAGCACAAGATTATTCTGGACACATCTACAAAAGCTGTGCTAAGTCATATAAACAGATATAAAAATAACCAAAGACATAAAATTCTCCATCATAAATTAAAAACTCACAAACTAGTTTATAAAACATAGCAGTCATGTACATATCCAACATTTCTAGAGTATTGGATAACCCGAATTCCATTTTATGAAATGTGAAAGTACCCACTTGACAGGTAAATGTTTTAGGATTTTTATGATTTTTTTTTTTACTTGTAAAATGAATACCCATCTAAAGAACAATAAGTTCTCTCCCACTAGCCTTTCAAGAAGCTGGTTCATGACTGGTAATGGAGCTTTTTTGTTATCAAGTCTAGCTTCCTATCGTCTATGCAAACTCTCCAACTTGAAGCTACCCTTGTTTGAACTTCCTCCCTATTTTCATACTCTGTGGCAGTTATTTATATCTTCCTAGGCACCGTTTGTATGGGACTAACCCAAGGGCTATGTGAAATGGCATATATGAAGCCAGGAAGAAGTTCATTCGTGATCTTCTTTTTTACAACATTCAACGTGTGAGGATTGAGTCGTCATTGAGATTATCTTTTGAATTTTAATGTTTTTAATAAAAATTGGTTATATATTGATATGACATTTGGAATAACTCCTTGAACATTGTATGTTCTCCATCAATTGCATATTTATAAGTATATAGAACTTTTAGAAACTTGAGTTCAGGTTTAGAAGATAATAACTATGATGTTATCATAGGGAAATAATTATTTAGTTATAGATATGCTGATGAAAAGGCGAAAATGGGGTTTAAGTATTGTCGTCGTTATTTTTGCTTTCAATCAAATAAAATTTGTAATAGTAGACTTACACAGATATGTATAGAGGTGAGTAAGGTCGTCTCCACAGGGATTGGGTTCCTAGAGCTAGACTTAACTAATGAGTAGCACGACTAACAAACACAACTAGGTGTTTGTTGGAATCTCTAAGTAAAAATAAGGAGGGATTTAAGGGTGATTTATAAAGGAGAATATCCTTACTGATTTTATTTCAACCTCAGACTTTAAACATGGGTATAGGAAGAAGATTAGTGATTTTAGGAATTTTTTATAGAATTTTTAGAGGTCGAATAATATGAGAAAACACAGAAGACAATATTGAATTTCAAGTGTTTGTAGAAATGCCTAAAAGAAAATATCCATTTTTTTATAGTTTTTTAGAAAGGAACGAGAGGGAAGTTTCAATGTATTTTATTAGGATATAGATATATTTTAGGAATTATATATCCATTGATTTTATGGAACTTTTTAGAGATTTTCAATTGCGTTGAAAATATTTAAACCGATTTAAGGAGATCGAATTCAAGGACTGCAGATCAGGTGTTTGACGAAATGTTGGAGAGAGGTTTCGGAAATTTTGTTTTGTATGTTTAACTCGAAATCGATTTCACTCGATTTCGAGGTAAGAGTTTGATGAGATTAGTTAATCTCTTTTTTTTTTTGGGAATTAAAGGAATTAGGAATGATAAGAAATCTAAATCAAGTACTTACCGGATTTCTGCGCCAATTCGGGATCGCCGGCGGCTCCTGACCCGTCCTTAGCCGCGTCGTCCTTCAGGTAAGTTTTTATTCTCTGTCGGCTTCCTTTCTCTCTTCTAATCTCCCTTCAGGTCGCGGCTCTGTCACAGCCGTTGACCAAGAGACGAAGGAGAACAAAAAAACAGGCGGAGGATCTTCTCCTCCGGCGTTAATTTTGATTTCAAAATGGGCGTTCAGTTCGGCGGCGAAAGATGATCTTTCAGTGATTTAAGATCCTTTTATAGGTCAGGAATGGTCGGATGACCTTCCTGACCGATATGGGATTATTCCGGCGAAGTTTCCGGCGGCGAGTCAGCGGAGATCCGCCTTCTCGTCGCCGGATTGACTTCGCCGGCGACGGAGATGGAGGTGGGATGAGGAAAACGACCGAGGAGCTTCCGACAATCCGATCCTCTCTTGAAATGGTCCAACGGCTATGATTAAATCGTAGCCGTGGACCCCTTTATTTTTGGTGGACCCCTGTTCTGTCAGCATTGCTACGTCAGCGTCCGCTGCTACACGGCATTTTTGGATTCGTCCACTACAGCGCGTTTGGATGAGCTGTCAACCTGAAAATAAAAGAAAAGAAATTAAAATATGATCTTGACCGTCGATCTTCCGAAGGAAGATCGACGGTCAAGATTATAACCCGGACTTTAATAAAAGCCCGAATCGACTTGGGCTTCGGGCCAGGATAGCTCGAAGCCCGGTCGGGTTTTCCTGATGTAACACGATCGGGTTCTCATATCAAGCGATTCATGTTACGTCAAAGGTGGGGCTAATGCGGTCATATCGTAGATCAGAGACGAGTGATGACGATGTCATGTAATGATGATGCGACAATAA
This sequence comes from Wolffia australiana, assembly GCF_029677425.1. Taxonomy (NCBI): domain Eukaryota; kingdom Viridiplantae; phylum Streptophyta; class Magnoliopsida; order Alismatales; family Araceae; genus Wolffia; species Wolffia australiana. The sequence goes on along the minus strand of NC_135850.1, from coordinate 8,869,952 downwards.
AAATGATGTAACACGATCGGGTTCTCGTATCAAGCGATTCGTGTTACGTCAAAGGTGGGGCTAATGTGGTCATATCGTAGATCGGAGACGAATGATGACGATGTCATGTAATGATGATGCGACAATAAAAACCTATGAGAAGTACGAATTCGGTGTCGTCACGCAGCAACACCCACTAGGCTACGGCAAGCAGGACTTAGGAATGCCACTAGGCTCCCGATGATCCGGTTGTCAGATGGAAGGCCGGCGGTGCGAGCTCGGCTACTGCCGCTCTTGCACACACCCTCGACAATCCCAACCAAGGTCGTCCCGAAGGAGATCCTAACCCTCAGAAAGTGAGTCCTATCTATCACTATCCTAACCCCGGCGGCGGAGAAAACGTTTGGAGGTACTGAAAGAAATAATATAACGCCGATGGGAAAAGTCAGAGAACGTATCAGGAATGATACACTCGGGTTATCGTCTTCGATCCGTATGAGGCGAGCGACACGGTGCGGCAGCAGTATCACGATCACCGTGGCGAGGATGAGGAGATGGCCAAGGCCCGGTCGCGGGCAGGGGCGAGGCGTCCAAAGGGGAGCCCATAGCATGGGACAGCCATAGTCAGTTCTGACGGCCCTAGCGGTTGCGGTCGCCGCTGGCGGTCGCGGGCGGTCGCTAGCGACTATAGGTGACCGCGGGCGGTTGCAAGCGGTCGTGGGCGGTCGCTAGCGGCCGTGGGCGGCTGCTGGCAATCGTTGGCGGTCGTGGGCAGTTACTGGCGGCCGAGGGTGGTCGCTGGCGGCCGAGGGTGGTCGGCGGCGGCGCTGGCGATCGGCGCGGCCGTGGCGTCGCTGGCGGCCGTGGGGCGATGCGTTAGCGGCCGTGGCGTCGCTGGCGGCTGTTGGCAGTTTCTGGTGGCCGTGGGCGGTCGCTGGCGATTGTTGGCGGCTGTTGGCGATTGTTGGCGGCTGGTGGCAGTCGCTGGCAGCCGTGGGCGGCGGCTGGCAGCCGTGGGCGACCGTTGGCGGCCCTAGGCGGTCGCGAGGGGCCGTCGGCGGTCGCTCGCGGCTGCTGGCGGTTGCTGGCGGCCGTGGGTGGTCGCTGGCGGCCGGCGCTGCGGCGGCGGTGGGCAGTTGCTGGCGGCCGTGGGTGGCTGCTGGCTGCCCTAGGCGGTCGCTGGGGCCGTCGGCTGGCGGCCGATTCTTGGCGGTTCTTGCGGCGGCGGCCGTGGGCGTCGGCGGCGTCGCTGGCGTCTGCGAGGGGCTGCGCTAGCGGCCGTGGCGCGGTCGCTGGCGTTGCTGGTGGCGCCAGGTGGCTGCTGGCGGCCGTGGGCGGCTGCTGGCGGCCCTAGACGGTCGCTAGGGGTCGTCGGCGGTCGCTGGCGGTTGCTGGCGGCCGTGGGCGGCTGCTGGCGGCCGTGGGCGGCTACTGGCGGCCGTGGGCGGCTGCTGGCGTCCCTTGGCGGCGCTGGAAAGCTTCAGGAGCGTTCGCCGGAACTCCGACGAAGGTGGCGGAGACGGCGGTTTTCAGCGATGACGGCGGCGGTTTCCGGTGATTTTTAGGGTTTCCTATCTCTCTCCCATTTGCAGAGTTGCATTTTTGTAAATAACTCGAAAACTAAATATAACATTAAAAACCAGAAAAAAAGGTAAAAATCACATTTTGTTTTAGTCTTTCTTTCTTCCTTCATACAAGGGGTTTCCTACCCTTATAGGGGGGGTTCCATATCAGTTATGGAAGGTGAAAAGACCAACCTTAAAACAGGAAATAAACCAACAAAAAAAAACAAACAAAAGAACAAGGACGATATTACCTTGAGGCTTGATGGTCCCCCATCATTTCCTCTTCAGATTTATCTAAAATTGCGGCCCGATGGGCCACGATCGTTCTCATCGCATATTGACCCGGCCCGATCGCATGTGAGATATGGGATTTCGCAATCCCATATCGACGATTTTAAAAATACCGATTGGTATATCAACCGTCGCACTTCCACTTAAAATGAATGCCAACCCGTACTTACCTTTGGGCTCTACCGGCTGGCTTGCTTTCAGGCGCCACCGTTGGCTCAGACTGTGCAGCGCGTGGAGTCTGCGGCGGCGGCCTTTGGCTGCGGATGCGGGCAGCTTGTGCAGTGCGCTTGGGCTGTGGACGACGCCCCCCGTTTTCTGATGTTTTTAGTATATATTTTTTTCCTTCTATAATTTTTATTCTTGTACTCCAAAATCACATGCCTTAATATTTTTATAAATGCAAAATGCATAAAATGTCAAGTTTTACACAATGAGTTCATCTTTGCATAAAAGTGGGATTTTAACCTAAAAATGCATGTTCATTTCATTCAAAATGACTTCATAACTTCCTAATAAATTTTGATTTACATGCATGTTATGTGACTCGTCATATGCATATTTCAAAGTTGAAGGTCAAAATTTTGTCTCAATATTATATGGCAGGAAAATGTTTGCTGGTGTTGATGATTGCTCATTCATGAAGTCATTAGACTGAAGACAAAATAAATCATAAGAGAAAGAATCAACATTGAAAGCATTCTTTTCTACTAAGCCTTGCAAACAAACATCCTAGTATCCTTAGGGTTTCATTGGTTTATTTATAATGATTCAATGTTTTCACCTCATATTCAAAAGTCCAGCTGTACCTTTATCCCAATAAATGGTATCATTTGCTGTGGTTGGAAAGGTTCTTCCCAAATAATGGGCACATGCATAAGATTTCTTGTCATTTTTATAGCTGAACTATTAAACCAACCATAAATTCAAAATTTACTACTTTTACCATCGCATCCTCCAATTTCTCATAAGGTTTTTTTATTGATACATAGCCAAGCTGTGATTCAAGAAAAATGGTTTGTGCTTGATAACATCAAACTAGATCAATAAAACTAGATCAACGACAAATCTTTTGATTTGCACTAGCATTATTCTTCATTTAAGGATAAAATAAGAAATTTATGTTTTTTGCTGATCTTTATTTCTGTATATTTTATTGATTTTTCTTGATTAACACCACTTGAGCATTTAGAGTCAATTGGATTTCTCAAATCTTGTTAGAGTTTTATTTGAAATACAAGACTTAGGTAAATAAGATATGAATTTGGGATACAAGTAGGAGTAAAGGAGAAACCTAAGTCATACAATAGATAATAATAACAGACCCAATACACAAGAAGCCCACTCTAGAAGCTCATTCAACCTCCTTAAGTACTGGTTCAACTAGGGACAAGAATTTCAAATACAGGATTTAGGTAAATAAGATGTGAATTAGGGATACAAGTGGGAGTAAAGGAGAAACCTAAGTCATCTAATAGATAATAATAAGAGGCCCAACACAAGAAGCCTACTCTAGAAGCTCATTCAAACATCCTTAAGTACTGGTTCAACTAAGGGCAAGAATTGTGTAACTAACAAAAAAGGGTACAACTTTTAGAGGATATCAGCTCAACTCAATTCTCTTGAAGGATATTCCAAGAAAGGAAAGAGATCTAAGAGCACATTTCATTCAAATAGACCCCTTATATATTTTGCATAATAATGAATATTCTCGATAACTTTAGCTAGTAGAATGCTGATAAATGCAGTTTATAGTTTATGTATAGCTAGTGGGATACTGTAAAATGCTTCTAGAAATACATTCTTTCATTCTTTATCATTGAATAATTTTAAATCACTTGGTAATGAAATAGCTGGTCTATAATTTTTTAGATTAATATTTGCAATTTTGAATGCCTTTGATCAGTTTAGAAAACTGCATCTATATTATTCTCATCATCTTCGCAACGTCTTCATGAAATTTAGTTGTATCTATATTTTTCTCATGTGTTTCATGTAAAACTTTTCCATTTATGAGTTTCAAAATTGCAAGTAAATATTGATTGCTCACATGATTATTTCTATCATGATAATATTTAAAAATATCACCATTAATTAAGCTACCGGATAATGCAACATTAACATCCTTATTCTCATTTTCAAATGATAAATAATATGAAGAATCAACTTTCCTATCTAAACAAAAGTCATTCAAATTTACTATCTGTTTGATAACATGCATACTACAAATTAAATATCACACAAGAATGTTTGCATTAAAGTGCCCATATGTGTATGTGATAAGCTCAATTTTACTGTGTTTTTTTACTGGTTATTTATCAGTAACATGTGTGAGGATTAAGCTTATTCAACGAATTTATAAACCTCACAAGTTAGGGCGAGTGAGGGTCGATCCACAGGGAGCAAAAGAAAACAGCAGGAAATTCCTTTTCAGTACGTTAAAGTGCAACTTAATCAAGCCGTCTACAGAGAATTTCTCTGTAGACAGATCCTTTGCCCTTTGGGGCAAAGGATCGAACACCTTGCGTGCAGGGATAACCTGCGCGCAAGGTGTTGCGTGCTTGGCGGCCTCCTGCGCGCTGACTATGCAGCGCGCGGCGGCTGCCTATGCACGGAATGCCTGCACGCAACAGCGTGCTGCGCGCGGCTGCGTGCTGCGCGCGGCTGCGTGCTGCGTGCGGCTGTGCGCAGCAGTGCGCTGCTACGTGCTGCGCGCGGCTGCGTGCTGCACGCGGCTGCGTGCTGCGTGCGGCTGTGCACAGCTGTGCTGCGCGCGGCTGCCGCGGCTGCGCGGCTGGGCGCGGCGCTGCACGCTGCCGGCTGCGCGCTGCTGCACGCGCGGCTGCACGCTGCCGGCTGCGCGCGCGCTGCACGCTGGTTGTACGCTGCGACGCGGCCAGCGGCGTGCGCTGTGTGCTGCGTACAGTGCACGCTGGTGCACGCTGCACGCGCGCGCTGCGGCTGTGCATGGCTGAGCGCGACGGCTTTGCTGCACACGGCGTGGTGGAGATGCGGAGGAGTTCTGTTCTTTTGGAAGATTTGGGGAAGACGATTTGAACAACAAAGGAACAAAGTTTAAACTGAAATCAAATCTAAACGAAACAATCCTCAGTTGGGAAACATTGGAAGATCTTGTGACTCTTCCAACCCAACCAAAATTGTCTGAGAAGAGAGGGATTATAGGGCTGAAGCTTGCGATTTCCCCACGTCGGGTGTCACGTCCTTGCGGCGAGGCGTGGTTCTTCAATCCAAGCTATCTTCAGTCTCTTCTTCCTCTCCAACTCCAAAAGCTCATCAGCTCCTGGAGGGTGCAGAAATCCTCTTCTCCAAGCCCTAGTTTCCTTAGAGAAAATTCTGAACACCTAAACTCCTCTCTCAAGAGAGTATTTATAGGTTTTCTCTTAAGTCATGCCCAGGGGCATTTTCGTAATTTTTGCCACTTTGAATTTTTGCCCACTTCTGTTGATCCTCCTCTCTTCCTTGATCTTCTTAACCTGTTTCTGAATGTTCACTAGCCATAAAACGTTAAATATATTCCACTTGATTCAAAGAATCAAGTGGGGTTAGTGATTTCATAAAACAATACATATGCATGAACTTAGCATGAATTCACAAGATAATTGTAATGAATTTAAACTTGAGAACTTGATTATTTGATGACATATTTTAGAGTCATCAAACACCCCCCAACTTAGATCATTACTAGTCCCTTAGTAATGACATGCAGGTGAGAATAAAAGATGATCTCAAGGTGAGTTTTGACTTCCGATAACTTTGATTCATGCTCTTCTCAAGGAGTATTTTCAGCAATTAAAATTGACCAGCGTAGAAGAAATTTAGGATCTATCTCAGCCTTAGACCTCAACTAAGTGCACATGATCTATGGAGTACATATAGTAAGTACATAGTATATGGAATAAGATCGAGTTAACACCCCAAGCGCACTACTGAACGAGGCGTAGAGAGTGGTATTAATGCTAGCTCAATACTATGGCTATAGTAGCATCGGCTCAAACACACGGGAGACAGCTTTTCCACCTTTATTTTATTTGGCATTTGCTGCTTGTTGGTCATTTTTGATGACAATCAACTTTAGTACTATGATGCAAGCTTTTGCTTGTTTATGCGCAGTGCAGCTTTCACTTGATAGTTTGGTGGCGCTTATCCACTACCCATGTGCCGTCCTTAGTAGACCGGCAGCTTATTCCCCCGACGAAGTTATGTATCCTTCATGGGTCAGGGAGCTTCACTCACGTCATAATAATACTGCCAATGAGCTAACACTAACCCTACTCTCCACTAAAGCTAAAAATTTTCGTGCATGTAAGTGCTAACTCAACCCGAGGTGGATGGTGAGGTGAGAGAAGTATAATGGTAATAGATACGACTGTCGTGGTATGGATCATAGTGCACCTAGCTAGGCTTACTTCACCTAGGATTCCCTAGCTGGCCACTCTTGCATTTCTACCCTTTTGAAAAGAATCGAATTATCATGCATATCATTGGACAATCATCTCCGAAGATCATCAAATATCCATGGTTTGTGAATGCAAAACGAAAAATTTCATGGATAATGCATGTAAATGTACTCCTCCCCTCAATAAAAGGCATGTTCCTACATGACAAATCATAAATGAGAGAAAGGAGAAAGGAATACCAAACCATGGAAGGAAGGGCAGCGATCAGCATGCGTGTTGTCTAGTGACGTGTTAGGTGGGCGTGGATCGGAGTGGCTGCACACGAGAACAGAAACAAAAACGCAGAAACAAAAACAAAACAAGGAAAGTAATCAAGCAGAGAATATGAAATGTAGTAAAAACAAAACTAATCGGATCATGAGCTATCATGCGATGGCTTTTCTAACGTAATATTCATGGGGCTGTGAAGATCTTCTTCTTCTAAGTAGGGTTTGAGCCGCGTTCGCTCACAGTGAATCGCCTTTGAGACGTAGGATCTAAAATTGTAACGGCTCCATTCTCAAAAACCTGTTGAACAAGGAAGGACCATCCCATCGCGTTTTCAATTTACCTGGAAAGAGTTTTAGTCTAGAGTTGTAAAGCCATACTTTTTGATTCTCCACAAAAATTCTTCTCCTCAAGCTCTTGTCATGAAACATCTTCATCTTGGCTTTATAAATCTTTGAATTCTCATAAGCCTCATTTCTTAACTCTTCCAACTCATTCAATTGAAGAAGTCTATGCTTGCGGCTCTATACAAATCTAGGTTGAGTTTTCTAATAGCCCAAAGGGCCTTGTGTTCTAACTCAAGTGGTAGGTGACAAGCTTTGCCAAAGATAAGGCGGAAGGGAGACATGCCGAGAGGGGTTTTGTAAGCTGTCCTATAAGCCCATAACGCCTCGTCTAGCTTCCTGGACCAATCTTTCCCATCTGGACGCACTATTTTCCTCAAAATTTTCTTCACCTCTCTATTGCACAATTCAACTTGTCCATTGGCTTGAGGATGATATGGGGTAGTGACTCGATGATGAACACCAAACTTTTTGAGGAGATTCCTAAAGTTGTAATTTGTGAAGTGTGAACCTCCATCACTCATGATCGCTCGTGGGCATCCATATCTATAAAAAATGTGTTTTTCAATAAAATTGGTCACTACCTTACTGTCATTGGTTTTGGAGGGAATGGCTTCTACCCATTTGGAGACGTAGTCAACAGCCATCAAGATGTATTCATAACCGTTAGAACTAGGAAATGGACCCATAAAATGAATTCCCCATAAATCAAATATTTCCACTTCTAAGATGGGTTGTAGGGGCATTCTATCTTTCCTATTGATATTGATGGATGCTTGGCATGCTAAACAACTGTTATAAAATTTCTGCGCGTCATGAAATAATGTAGGCCAAAAGAAACCCGATTCAACAATCTTATGAGCTGTTACCTTGGCCGAGTAGTGACCCCCTCCTGGTTTTGCGTGGCAGAATTCTAGGATGCTTCGTTGCTCGCTCTCGGGGACGCATCGTCGGAGAATTTGATCTTGTCCTTGGTGAAACAGCTCCGGATCTTCCCAAAAATAAAATCGCGCATCCTTGAGTAGCTTTTTTCTCTCGTGGGAAGTCCAACCTGTAGGAATTTGTCCTGAAACTAAAAAGTTGACAATATGTGCATACCAAGGAACGAATGTTCCTTGTGCAGTTAGGACAAATTCATCAGGAAATGCATCATTAATTTGTTCAGGTGGGGCGCCTATGATTCGTGAGAGATGGTCGGCTACTACATTTTCACACCCTTTCTTATCTTTAATTTCCAAATCAAATTCCCGTAATAAAAGCACCCATCTAATCAATCTCAGTTTAGCCTCTTTCTTCGTTAACAAGTATCTAATAGCTGCATGATCAGAATAAACAGTTATTTTACTACCAAGTAAATAAGACCTAAACTTTTCTAAAGCAAAAATAATGGCCAGCAGCTCCTTTTCGGTGGTGGTGTAATTCAGTTGTGCGTCCACTAAGGTCCTGCTGGCGTAGTAGATCACCACGGGTTTCTTATCAATTCTTTGGCCTAACACTACACCTACTGCAAAATCAGAAGCGTCGCACATTAGTTCAAAAGGAAGGGTCCAATCGGGCCCTTGCAGGATAGGCGCATTAACCAAAGCTTCTTTCAATTTATAAAATGCATCTTTAGCCTCTAGTGTTAGTTCAAAATCATTATTTTTAGACGATAAAAGGTTTGTAAGAGGTTTAGAAATTTTAGCAAAATCAAGGATAAAACGTCTATAGAAACCAGCGTGGCGAGGAAACCCCTAAGGGTTTTTAGGTTGGTTGGAGGTGGAAGGCCCTGGATGATTTTGATTTTGGCCTTGTCCACTTCCAATCCACGGTTGCTGACCGTGTGTCCCAGCACTACTCCCTCCTGCACCATGAAATGAGATTTTTCCCAACTTAGGACAAGGTTGGACTCAATGCACCTCTTCAATACTTTGGTGAGGCTTAGGAGGCAGTTCTCAAAGGTAGATCCAAATACTGAAAAATCATCCATAAATATTTCTAAACATTCGCCTACTAAATCAGAAAATAGGGCATTCATACATCGCTGAAATGTGGCGGGGGCATTGCATAACCCGAAGGGCATACGCCTGAAGGAATATGTCCCTACGGGACTCGTAAATGTTGTCTTCTCTTGATCATCAGGATGGATGTTTACTTGGTTGTATCCTGAATAACCATCAAGAAAACAAAAATATTGCTGCCTTGACAGTTTTTCTAGTATTTGATCTATGAAGGGTAGTGGGTAGTGATCCTTCTTTGTCGCCTTATTTAATTTCCTGTAATCAATGCATACCCTCCACCCTGTGGTCAATCTTTTCTGCACCTCTTCCCCTTTTTCGTTCACTTCTACGGTAATTCCAGATTTCTTTGGTACCATGTGTACAGGACTCACCCATCTACTGTCGGATATAGCATAAATTATTCCTGCATTCAACCACTTAATCACTTCTTTCTCAAGAACTTCTCTCATGTAAGGGTTGAGTCTCCTTTGATGCTCTCTACAAGGTTTTGCTTCCTCTTCTAAAAATATCCTATGTTCACAGATCAAAGATGGAATTCCTCTAATATCATCAAAGGTCCAACCTATGGCATTTCTATGCTCCCTAAGTACCTCTAGCAAGTCCTTTTCCTGTTCAGAGGATAGTGATGAAGATATGATTACCGGTAGGATTTTCTGCTCATCTAGATATGCATATTTGAGGGATGAGGGCAAAGGTTTCAATTCTGGCCCTACCTCTACCGAAGGGGGGTCTATGATCTCTCCCTCTAGCTCTCTACCCTCTACTTGTGACAAGTATTCTTTAACCACATCCTCTCCTTCATCTTCTGCACACAATTTTAACTCCTCATTGCTTCCTACAGGACATTTCATCATTTCGATATATCCAGTTGAACTCTCTCCTTTCCAATTTTAAACTCAACCGTCCCCTTCTCCCAATCCATAATCGTTTTGCCGTAACCAAGAATGGTCTACCTAAGATGATAGGAGCTAAACTAATGTCTCCGATATCTTTACATCTGTCACTATAAAGTCTACAGGATTTCACAATTCTCTACAGTGATCATGACATCGGTTAACCTTCCCTCGGGTTGCCTAACAGTGCCGTCAGCTAAGAGTAGGTCCATATGAATTTCCTCCAACTCTCCAAACCCACTCTCCTCATATAATGCGGTCGGAATGATACTTATGCTTGCTCCCGTATCTAATAAAACTTTAGAGAAGGTGTTTCCTCCTATTTCGCATGTAATGAAAGGGGCTCCGGGTCTCTCATTTTGATAGGGATGGCATTAAGAATGCTAGAGGCATTTTCAGATAATTTAACCACTTCCTAGGCTTCTTAATGGTGCAAGAGTCCTTAAGGTACTTCTTTAGGGAAGGTGCACACCTAAGCATATCTTCGACAGTAACAGTCATGGTGGCTTTTCTAAAATTCTCTAGCAGTCAGTTTTCATAATCAAATATCGGTTTTTTTCTATTTAAAGCGGAAGGGTAGGGAACATGCTGCCCACTCGTAGAAGGTAGAGGCTCCTCCACGTAGGGGGGGTCCTCTCCTTCTCCCTCTTGTGGTTCGGTTCCCTTCTTAGAATTCTCTATAGAAGTCCGATAGGGATCCTGAAGTTCTTTCCCATTTCTCAATTTTGAGATGGCTAGAACCTCAGGATCATCTCTATTCGTCTCATCATGAATGGAATGCTGCACATGATGCAAGTTGCATGGATTGATGGACGGTTTCGTGGGAAGTTTATAAGATGTGCAAGGAGAATCTAACGGTATACCTTGGTGTTCAGATTGGACAGGTCTGAGGCTTTCTAGCATCTTCCTCATCTGCTCTTGAGCATCCAGCATTTGCTTCGTTTGAAACTCCATCATCACTTGCATCCGCATCTCCATTTCCGCCCGCAACTTTTCATTTTGCTTTTCGATCATATCTGAAATGACGGGAGTTAATGTGGAGAAATCAGGTTGAGTTTGCGATGAAACCTGATACTGTTGTGGAGGCCTGTGCTGGAATTGTTGTCTCTGCTGGAACGGGGGTTGAGCTGCCGGCTTGTTTCCTTGGTGGAAGGCCTCTTCGTTTTGGAAATTTGACCGCTTTTGACCCGCCCACGGTTGTTGCGGCTGGTTGAAAGCCTTCACCTCTTCTTCCATGGCTTGGCAAGCTCATCTTCATGTTCCCTGCTAAAACAGAGAAAGCAGATCTTAGCTTTAATGATGGGAGAGTTACCTAGGAAGACATTCTTCAAGGTAGAGGTGAGCTCCTCCAATTTCTGGTTGGTCTCCCTTAGGCCCGCTTGTAGCTCTCCCTCCTTGGCGTTGACCTGCAGAACTCCTGCTCTCTTGGGCTGCACATTCCTCCCATTCTGATTGGCTCCAATCTCCTGCAAATCAGTTTCTGCAACTCTCTCCAAAATATCAAAGACTTCATCCTCATATGCAGTATAAAACGTTCCACCCGTGGCGAGGTTTACCTTGTTTTTCATAAAATCAGAGAGAGACTCATAAAATATCTGAGCTAGTAGACATTGTTCAATTCCATGGTGAGGGCACTTCCTCAACAGATCATTGAACCTCTCCCATGATTCACTAAACGCCTCACCATCATGAGGATGGAAGTTGTGAATTTCCCTTCTATAAAAGTTAGTTTTGGAGAGAGGTAAAATTTCTGCAGAAATTTTCCTGCATCTCTTCCATGAATTAAAAGTGATTCCTAAATTATGTACCAGGAAAATGCTTTATCTTTTAAGGTTAGAGGAAAATATTTCATTTTTAAAATTTCTGTAGATATCCCTGAACGCTTTTGAGATGAACACCTAATGTGGAAATCATCAAGGAATTCTAATGGGTTTTGAGCAGGCAGTCCATTAAATTCAGGTAAGGAATGAATTAATGCATTGTCATATCGAAAGGAAATACCGTCACTGATGTTCAGATTTACATCGGTTTGACGCAAGCTTCCCGACGGTGTGGACCTATCCAGCATAGTCCTCCTCCTCTCATTCTGCTGGTGCATCTCTTCAGCCATATTTCTCTGCTGAATTTCTGGTTCTGTCACTGTAGAATCCGGAGTGGCGTCTCTAATGTCTTTTTCTACAGACTTTTCACCAGCTCCTGAGCGTGTTACTACCATAAATCTACAGCAAACGGTTAGAATAACAATGAGCTGAGGATTGTCAAGTCCTGCAGCTCTAGAAAAATCAACAAAAATGACTGTAGATTTAGAGAAATGACAGTAGATTCACAAAAATGACTCTAGATTCACCAAAATGACTGTAGGTTTAGAGAGATAACTGTAGATTCAGAGAAAATAGAATTTTCTACTGTAATACCGTGCTCCCCGGCAACGGCGCCAGTTGATAAGCTCAATTTTACTGTGTTTTTTTACTGGTTATTTATCAGTAACATGTGTGAGGATTAAGCTTATTCAACGAATTTATAAACCTCACAAGTTAGGGCGAGTGAGGGTCGATCCACAGGGAGCAAAAGAAAACAGCAGGAAATTCCTTTTCAGATGCGTTAAAGTGCAACTTAATCAAGCCGTCTCTACAGAGAATTTCTCAGTAGCAGATCCTTTGCCCTTTGGGCAAAGGATCGAACACCTTGCGTGCAGGGATAACCTGCGCGCAAGGTGTTGCGTGCTTGGCGGCCTCTGGCGCTGACTATGCCGCGCGCACGGCTGCTGCCTATGCGCGGACGCTGCGCAACAGCGTGCTGCGGCGCTGCGTGCTGCGCGCGCTGCGTTGCGCGCAGGCGCCTTGCGCGCGCAGCGCGCTGCGCGGCTGCGTGCTGCACGCGGCCGCTGCGTGCTGCGCGGTGCATGCCGTGCTGCGCTGCTGCACGCGCTGCTGCGGGCGCTGCCGCACGCGCTGCGGCTGGCGCTGGCTGCACGCGGCTGCGCGCTGCCAGCCTGCGCGCTGTCTGCACGCTGCCGCGACTGCTGCGCGCTGTCTGCACGCGGCCAGACGCGGCACGCTGCGGCCGCAGCGCGGCCTGTGTGCTGCGCATACAGACGCTGGTGCACGCTGCCAGCTGCGTGCTGCGCTTGGCTGCACGGCTGAGCGCGACGCTTTGCTGCACACGGCGTGGTGGAGATGCGGAGGAGTTCTGTTCTTTTGGAAGATTTGGGAAGACGATTTGAACAACAAAGGAACAAAGTTTAAACTGAAATCAAATCTAAACGAAACAATCCTCAGTTGGGAAACATTGGAAGATCTTGTGACTCTTCCAACCCAACCAAAATTGTCTGAGAAGAGAGGGATTACAGGGCTGAAGCTTGCGATTTCCCCACGTCGGGTGTCACGTCCTTGCGGCGAGGCGTGGTTCTTCAATCCAAGCTATCTTCAGTCTCTTCTTCCTCTCCAACTCCAAAAGCTCATCAGCTCCTGGAGGGTGCAGAAATCCTCTTCTCCAAGCCCTAGTTTCCTTAGAGAAAATTCTGAACACCTAAACTCCTCTCTCAAGAGAGTATTTATAGGTTTTCTCTTAAGTCATGCCCAGGGCATTTTCGTAATTTTGCCACTTGAATTTTTGACCACTTCTGTTGATCCTCCTCTCTTCCTTGATCTTCTTAACCTGTTTCTGAATGTTCACTAGCCATAAAACGTTAAATATATTCCACTTGATTCAAAGAATCAAGTGGGGTTAGTGATTTCATAAAACAATACATATGCATGAACTTAGCATGAATTCACAAGATAATTGTAATGAATTTAAACTTGAGAACTTGATTATTTGATGACATATTTTAGAGTCATCAGTATGCTATCCTTGATTAAAATGATTCATATAGCCTTTTGTGTCATTTTTTGATATTCCATATCTTAAATATTTATGATATTCTAATTTCCCTCATAAATTATGTTTTTGATCTGAACTATTAAAAGCAGGGACTTTGGCGCAAAATTTCAAAAAATTGAGTTAGCCAAAGCCCACCAAAATTCAGTAAAAATGCATCAGCCAATCAAAAATTGACTTGAAATTGCTCGTAAACCAAAATTTAATTAAAAAAATAATATATGTGTCCAACTAGGATTGGTCAATTACTCTAAATACCAAAGTATACATTTACTCTTACTCTTAGGATTGGTCAATTACTCTTATTCATTGATTAATTACTTTTAATCTTGAAGTCAGATAGAGCTCAAAATTTATGGGCTTGCTCATCTTGCCCTCATCTTTCTATCTGAAGGTTGGATCAATCAGCTACGTCGATGGATAAAAATTAATTAAGTATTGGGATAAAATTGTAATCATTATCATTTAACCCAAGTACTAGAGCTGAAATTTGAGCTGAGGAGGTCATTCTGGAGGGGGCGCTTTCACAGCTGCAAGACAAAGAGAAGCTACAGCCTAGATCAACTCTTTTGGATATTTTTTTTACTTCATTGCATTTGAATTTTAGTGTAATTAGAATTATTTTTTTTAGTGATTTTCTTGATTGTTCTTCTTTATTTTAGTATGAAACTCTAAATAGCCTGGTTTAAGCAGCACGTACAAACCTTGACGAGAATTAAGAGGAATTATTATTGAATTGAACTAACTATTCCATTAGCACATTAAAAACAGAAAAAAAATACAAAAAAGAGTTAAATTTCTAGGTAATATTAGGTCAAGTTTATGACAAAGTAGTGACTTAGTTTGGATAGGCAGTCCCCCACCCCAAAACAGATTAGCATTTTCTTCTTAACCCCTCTATTTTACTACTATGATCCTCTTTCTTGGCTAAAAAAAATCAATTAGAGAATTCCTAATTCTTCTATTATTGCCATCTCTTCTACCCTCATTTCGAAATCCTTCATATGATTATTGTCATTTGATCTTCATTTGAGATTAAATTAATTCTATTTAGGGCCACATAACTCAAATGGATAAATATTTGAATGGCCTTACTAGCCTCCCTTGGACGATACCTATACTCATCATTATACATCTTAATTTTAGGGCTTTAAAATTTTTATTGCATAAACTGAAACCAACAATGATAAGGGATTGAAATTAGATAATTCATCCCTAAGATATTTTCATTAGTGTTAGTTTAAGTGGCTACGGAATAACCTTAGAGGGAGGGATGAGTTAGACTCTCTATCTATATTTTTTTTGTAATTAACCTATAATTTTTCTACCTAAGAAACGAGGTAGAGGAAATGGGAGGCACAAATATTTGTTTTAGAGAACTTAGGCAAATCCTTAATGTTGTTCGAGGGTACCCGTCTCGAGGTGATGATGTGCCCAAAATGTTTTTGTGTAAGTTCCCCCCCCCCCCATAACATGATAAATGCATGTATATTTTCATACATTTTATATGTTTTGATATTATTAATTTAAAATTTATCATGTTATCACTTGAATTAAATAAATATTTATGCACTAGCTATAAATTCTAATTTTGCACAGTATGGTTATTTTATACTAAACTCCTTGACTTCTTTGAAGTCAAGCAATTTTAGTACTGATGAGTATTCTATAGTTTCACATGTGCAGAAATTTACAGGAATGAGAAGATGGTAACTCTTAAAGAGTTGGAAAATTTTTGTGAGCTTATTGATTCTAGAAAGGGGCTTGAAAGGATCAAGTGGAGTTGTGGACCTTCAAAAGAGAAATCTGAGGAAGATGGGCCTCTACCTTACCTGAAAATTGGGCTCTCAAATGCCTTTTAAAGAAAGAAGCAAAAGATTACAAGGGGAAGCTCTCAACCAATGGGGAAGAAGAGGCAAAATGGCAAGAGAAGATAATAGAAAATGCACAAAAGAGTATTTTAGTAAGTCTCCCAATGTATAAATATAATTTTTATCCCTCATTTCCCCACATTCTAGACGTGATCTAGCAAGTGGCTGACCAGCAGGACAAGGTATTTTTCAGAATCCAAGTTGTTCAACCTGCTTAATCTAAGTTTATTGAAGTTTTCTCTTAATCCCATCTCTTGTTTGCATTGAAAAATGCCTGATCCAGAATTGAGAGGAAGCATTGAGGGCTTAGTGAACTTGCATTGAGGTTTTAGAATCTTAGATTTCTATTTTCCCCATCATTATCCATCCATTTACCCTTAAAATTCATCATTTTCTCAATCTAAACACTCCTTTTTTCTCTCAAAAATAGATTACTTATCTCTCTTGACCTTCCGCCATATCCTTAGTTCATCCTCTCAAAATTTTGTAATAAATCTCCTTCGCTTACACCTTCAAATTCCCTCTCAAACTCTCTCAGCATCATTTATTCATATCCTCTCTCTATCTCCTCATTTTCTCTCTCTCTATCCTCTCATTTCGACACTTTCTCTCTAAACATGTCTATTTCTCCCTAATAAAATATCTCCCTATCTCTCTATAGATCCTCAAGCATTCCCCACTCCGAATTCTAAAAAATCAGATTTAAATATCACTTTTTATCCTTTCAAAACTTGTATTTTCCCTCTCCCAACTACTGCTGTGTGCCGCTTGTGCTGTAGGGACAACCCATTTCCCACCAACACCCGTAGGGGCAACGCACACGACCACAGGGCACATGGTAGCCATGTGCAGGACTTGGCCAAATAGGCTAAGTTCTTGATGTAATATGATTAACGTCGGGATCGACGACGCGTATTACGTCACAATAATGCGTGATGCGAGTTCTGTTACGTTGATGAATGCGCTTTTAAAAGTCTCAAGAGCGACAGGACGGGCTGACTGTGGGCGAGAAATACAGTAAGTCCTAAGGAAGACGAACAGGTCAGGGCAGACTCCGTGTGACCCGCCGACTCTACACGATCAAGCACGACGAGAGGGGCATCCTACGGTCTGAAGGAGTTCTTCCCACAAGACGGTGATCGGTCGTCAATCTCAAAGAAGGTCCTACCCCTAGACAAGACTGGCTATCCTACCCGACCTTAACAAAGGAACTGGCAGAGGAAAGCGATAGGGAGAGACGGCACTGGAGGAAATAACAATACTGTTAAATGTAGGATGGGAGGGTGGAATAAGAACCTGGCAGTAGTAATTCCGGGCAGCAGTAGTCCTGGCGAGCAGTCAAAAGAAGTCTCGAACAGAATGGTCCGGCAGCCGTAATCCTGGCAGCACCAATACCCGGCAATAGTAATCCGAGTAGCAGTAATCCTGGCGAGCAGTCGAAAGTAGTCCTGGACCAGAGTGGTCTAGCAGCAATAATCCCCTTGGCTGTAAAGTCCACCGTCAACGGTCGATCGGTGGAGATGCAATATTCTTAACGACGATCCAAGGGAGAGGGAGGCCGTCAGCACAACGACCCCCGAGGTCGAGCCGTATTAGTTTTCCTGGTGGAGATCGCGCTGGTGTTGAGTCGGCGGGCAGAGAACAACAGGCGCCATTCGGTGGATGTTCTGGGCAAGCAGGGAACGACGGGAACAACCAGAATAAGATGGTGGGTGTCGCGAGAGGAGGATGACGACGGCGGAGCCAGAGGAACAGTGGGTCAACTCAGAGCAGGATGGCCACTCGGCGACGACGTCTGGCCTCGGTCGTGGGGGGGGGGGCGAGAAGCGAGCGTACGAAGCCTGGAGTCAGTCGGCGGGGCTTTTCTTCTAGAGGTGAGAAGAATTCTCCCGAAGACGCTAACGGCGAGGAGGAGGTCGCGGCAAGCGACGGGGTTCGCCGCGGAAGGTCCGGCCAGATGAAGGCTTCCCGTACGGATGATGCAGACCCTAGGTGGTCAGAGGAGCGAGCTTGGAACCAGGAGTCGCAGGAAGAAGATGAAGAGACAACGAAACTTGCTATTTCTGGCTATGAATGAAAAACTGAATGAAACACTGTTTGTTTGCAAAAACTCTCTGGTTGCCCTTGGGCATGCCTTCCCCTTATATAGGGGGGGAAGGGTGCCAAGAGGCTAAGCATAGAGGAGGGGTCCGTCGCGTGACGTGGCCCTCCTCTTTACACAAAATTTCAAAGAAAGAGACGAGACGTAAAGACGGGATCGGTCCAACACACGACTCGATCCGGAATTTCAATTAAGCAAATAACAAAGAAACTTACTTCGAGTACTTGAATGCAGGGTCGCGTGCGTCGGCACGAGTGGCTCGGGGAGGTCGAATGCGTCCCGTGTCGGTGTCGTCGCGATGGTCCCCTATCAGTTCTGACCATATAGGGTCAAGCCCAATAAGGTTTAGCCCATTTGGCTAAGTCTTGACTTAGCCAAATGGGGCTGAACCTTGGTGGACTTACCAACTAAGGCCAGCCTTATACGGGCCACACAAGGCCCAATGGCCCATCAGTCCACCGCCGCCGCTGTCGTCGCTCCGCCGCCGCCACCGCCACTACCGCTGCCGCCACTGCCACCGCCACTGGTTCGCCGCGCACCACTGTCGTTGCCGCCGATTGCCGGAGTAGGTAAATTTTATGTGTTTTAGTATTTAAAGAAATCGCTAGTGATTAAAGCAATCATATATGGATTGAAGCAAGCTTCGTGAAGCTGGAATCTCATATTTGATGAGGCTATCAGATCTTATGACTTCATTAAGAATGAAGATGAACATATTCGTGATTTGATATGTAAATGATATTCAACTCATTAAAAATGATGTAGGAATGTTGTCATTAGTAAAGACATTGTTATCTAAGAACTTCTCCATGAAACATTTAGGAGAAGCAACCTACATATTAAGAATACGTATCTATAGAGATGTTGGATTCCAGAGGCCTTGACATGGATGAAGACGATGATTCCTCTCAACAGAAGACACATAATAGAATCAAAATGACATCGATAACATCATTAAACAAAGTACCTTTACATGGATTGCATCTGTGATTTCTTGGATCCCAGAGTGAGACGAGTAATGTGCTTTAGTGTGCAGCCTCTTGACGTATCCACACAATCCTCGTCATGTCAAATCTCCTCCTTCCCATTAACGAGCCCTGTTCAATTTCCATCATCATCGTTACGTCATCCCGATCGCATCGGGGATGAAGAGACGGTGTAGAGAGAATGGAGAAGAAGGGGTAACGCCCCTGAAAAATTCTGTCTTAGGTGAATTTCATTCAGGGCCTTTCCCTATTTGTATTGTGGGTATTTCATAAACCCTCAAAACTTAGGCATCTCTTCTGATGTCTGGAAGACCATTCGCGTGTGACCCTCTAGGCCCATGTATTAGTCTAATTAACGACTCTAGTGACCCAATAACCTTTATTGGCCTTCCAAATTAATTAATTATATCATCATATAGACTAGTTAATGTCGGATTGATTTAACCCAATTGATAGGTCGAGTATCCATGATGTCGGACGTCATCCGGGATGTAGTCTAGTTGGTACCGAGATGAGGCTCGGATACCTAGATGTTGGCAGTTGATGTCGTCAGCAATGTCGTCTGGAGGATAATTTCTGACGGGAATGTAACTATGCAAAGATGTGTCCTACGTGGAAGTACGTGCAGGCCCCGACTAGTGGAGGTTTGCCAAACTCCGAGCTTCTAGGTGGGTGACTAGAGATGGTGACGATGACCTTCTAACCCCCATCGAAGCGACGATGGTACAGCGCCGAACGGAATAATTTTGTAGGAGCTCGCACATAACAGACGAGCTCAACCCATAGTTGTAAAGACACTCGACTCATAGTTTTCTCATTAATCTCTCACCTATCTCAAACCCAAGCACGGTGGAGTGCAGCCAAAAATATAAGAAGTAATGTAACTGTCGAGCAAGGTGGATGATGTACCTTCTTGGCGGTGTCGACGTCGTTGGCACAAGGGGGGCAGTCGGGCCGGTAGGATGGATGATGCCGTGGGAGAACACGGCGTGGCTCGACAGACGGCGAGAGCGCAGCGCTGGAGCGGAGTGTCAGAGATGACCATGGGCATGGAGGGAAAGAAATAGCTGCCGGTCTCAGCACAGTGGGTTTGTCAACTCTGATGACGGCGTTCCAAGGTGGATCCAATCCGGGTAATTGTTGTTACTGACGATGATTGGTGATGGTACAACAATGAGGATGCGTGTCGAAGCCTGAGCGGTGGGTGATAACACCCTAAATTTGGTCTTTATTTCATGCTATTAGCATAATTTTATGCATTTAAAGAGCTTAAAATGGGGTTGTTATCATATATTTACATAAATTTAATGTTTCAAAGTGATTTCTGATTTTTCTCTAATTTTCTATTAATTTTATGAATTTCTGGGATTTATTTGAGCTTGACATAATTATTTTTAAATGAAAATGGCAGGTTTAAAATTTAATTTCGAGCTTAATTATTATGGGGATGAAATACTGAATTCTCTAAAATTTTATGGAATTTCCTAGAATTTATTTAGGATTAATTGGATTTTATGAGATTTATTTACGTGAGAAATGAATTTTTAAAGAGGAAAATGATATATTTATAATGATAAAATGAGTTTTAAAGCAATTTTTACTCTTCTAGGGGTTTTTCATAAATTTTAGTTACAATTATGCCCCCAAAAACAACTCTCATTCGTGTATGCAGGCGTAAAGCTATTATTTAAATAGTTACAGGGTTTTATTGCAATTACTTAGTATTTTTTTAATGGTTTTTATGAGAAATCAGAGGACAGAGACTGCGCAAGGGGCATATACACAATTACTTTTGGGTAGCGTTCAAGAGCAATTCCAGGCTTTCTAAAGGACTTTTCTGCAAAAAAGAGAATTCAAAATGCGCCCGCTAATGAGAGGGAGACACATCATGGAGTGTTAAAAAAAAAGAATAAATAAATGAATTTAAATCCAATGGCTTAAATTGGTTTAAAATTCATTTATTAATAACTTTTGATCCTGAAGTCCGATTGAGATGATTTTTTTAATGGATTTTCTCGTCTTGATCCCCTCTTTCTATCTGTATGGTTTGATCCTTTAGATCAAGACTACATTGATAGATAAAAATTAATTGTTAAACAGGGGTAAAATGATGATTTTTACCATGTAACCTATGTATAAAAGCTAAATTTTGAAAGGGGAGCTCATTCTTGATGGTGATCTATCAAAGCTGCAAGACAGCGAGGAGCTCCAGCTTGGATCAACCTATTTGGTATTTTTTCCTTCTTCGTATTTGAATTTTGGGTGTATTTTGGATGAGGTTAGTTTAATTTCTCGATTGTTCTTCTTGATTCTGGTCTGAACTTCTAAATCACTTGGCTTGAGCGGCATATACAAGCCTTACTAGGATAGAGAGGAGAAATTGAGAAATTTACCTAGCTATTCCAAGTGCACATTAAAAAAACTATAAAAACTTCAATTTCTAGGAGATTAAATTTCCCATTTTATTATCCAACAGAGTAGTTATTTTTGAATTATCAAGCCTACAGAAACAACCAAAACAAATCAAAATTTTCTCCTCTCAACCTCTCTAAGTGACCCCTTTGACCCTTTTCTTTGGATAAAAAAGCCAATTTAGAGTCCCATAGTCTTCTATTCCTCTCATCTCTCCTACCTCCCTTCTAAATTTCACATCTAATTAGGGTGATTTCATCTTCATTTAAGATCAAATTAAAGTTAGTTAGTGATGTAATACGATGAAAGCCGGGATCGATCGGCTCGTATTACGTCACAGGAAATGATGAACGGGTTTGTAATTAGTATGGATGAATGCTGAGAGACGAAATTCCCTAATGAGCAATAAGCGACGATCATGACAAAGGAATGAAATCACGTCAATCAGTAAAGAGATATTGATCCCGAATTAAACTCCCAATGACCCTTCGGTCCAACCAGACGTCTAAGGAATGAGGGGCGTTTAATGGCCCAAGAATGTTCAGCATCTAGAATCAACGTCTAACCTTCTACCATAAGAAGAAACCTACCACTCGACGAGGTGGCTATCCTATCAATAAGTCGATGAAGATGGGTAGAGGACGAAATAGGGGAGGACGAGACTGTAACAGGTAATAATACTGGGAATTGAAGGAGGGGAGACGAATAGGTACCTGGTTTTGGTGATAGTCCACGGCGTAAGACGCGTTCAAATCAATATCGAGGAATGGACCGGTGGCGGGCAGTGGGTTTGGATGAACGAACGAGGGGCTGGTGGACGGCGTGAGCAGGGCGAGCAGAGCTGAGACCTTGCGCGGGCGTGTGGGTGGACGCGGGGCCGCGCATAGCGGTGATACGCGGGCACGGGTGAGCGCGGGGTGCGGGTGGGCTGGCGCGGGTGACCATGCGGCACGCGGGCGCGGGCGGGCGTGCAGGTGCGGGTTGGCGAGCGGCGCGCAGGCGAGGACGGGCTCGCGGGCAGGCGCGCAGTGCGCAAGCGTGGCGCGGGCGACCACGCGGTACGCGGGCGCGGGCGGGTGCGTGGGCGCGGGCTGGCGAGCGCGCACCAGCGAGGGCAGCGTCGGCGCGGCGGGCGTGCGGCTGGCGACGGGGTGGCGGACGCGGCGGACAAGCGCGCTGGACGGCGTGCGGGCGGAGTACCACGTGGCGGATGAGCGGCTGGAGGCGGAGGCGTCAGCAGCGGGGCATTGGCGGGGCGGAGCTGACGGCGGCGGGGGAAATCTTCAGCCCAAGAATGGGTTTCTTGAACTGTAACCGCCCAAGAAACCTTCAAGAAGATGGATTTCTTGAACGTTCTTGGAGGCTCCCTTGGTGGGATTCTGGGTATCCCGTGGAAGGAGGGTGTCGGCGACGATTCTTGAACCTCTAGTACCTTTGGAGTGTTCTCGACGAAGGACCCTTCAGGCCCAGGCGGCGTCGATTTCTTGAATCTTTTCTCGTTCCGGAGTGATCTCGACGAAACGATTGGACACGTCATCACGGAGTGATCTCGACGTGACAGCGCGGGCTCTATCCACGGAGTGATCTTGACGTGGGGGAGGTTAGCCAAACCTCTCTATGCTTCACTCTCTATGATAGGTGGAGACACAAGTTGGATTTTCCTTTAACAAATGACTCAACTTTCCACTTGGGCATGCTATCCCCTTATATAGTGAGGATAGGTGCCAAGTGAACGTGGGGGGAGGACGAACCATCGTGAGACGTGGTTCGGCCTCTCCTTACAATTGAAAAATAAAAACTAAAAATAAAGAAAAGGACAAGGACAAGGCCCAACACCGGCCCAGTCCATGAAATCCAAGACAAGGACAAGGCTCTACTTAAACCCCGGGTGGCGAGCATTGGCGCGAGCAGCTCGCCGAGGCTGACGTCGTCCCGTCGTGGCGTCTCCTGGATGTTCCCCCATCAGTTAGTGTCAAATTATTCAATTACATCATCAATTGAATTAACTTACTAGTTTACCTTGGACGATACCCTTTACTTATCACTACACATCTTAAGTAAGGCTTCATAATTTTTATTGTATAAGCTAAAAATGGCAAGGGATTAAATTTTGTAAAATTGACCCCTATTTTTGGCTTATCAGTGGGCTAGTGAGTGCCTAGTAGCGGGGTGCAATGACAAATACCAGAGTCGCGATGAGGAGGTCCGTGGTCAGAGCACAACGCCGTGCCCAGGAGATGCACGGTGAGACCCGGTCGGGTGGGGGGGGGGCACCGCCACACGTTCTGGTAGTTGTGTCTGGTGCTGTCCTTGTTGCCATCACACGGGTACGTTCAGAGTGAGATCCATGCACCGCATGACCGGAGTTCGGCCCACGCGCTGAAGCACGTGCGTTGACCGGGCGGTGGGCGAAGTCTGCAACGACGTTGCGATCATCAACTCCTCTCTTGCGGACTGCCTTCTTGTCCACGCATAGGGGCACTTTGGCATCATTCTTCTAGTCGCCAGACAAGGCGTCACCATCCAGTTGACTCCGCGAATGAAGACGGGTACAACTGGGCGAAGGGATGGGGGGCAGTTCTTCAATGGTGCAAGTCGCACACCTTGCTCAAGTGCTAGTTGGGATTGATGGTGCGGCGGGCACCCGATTTGCAGAACCGTTGAAGATGGGAGAACCTGTGAGCAGAAGGAGACCCTGATCAGGCCTCTTCCTTCTTCCACCATTCACAGTTCTTCTCCCCTTCCCTTATTCACGATCATTATCTGCCTCCTTTTTTTATCGAGCGATGCAGACCTAGGGCACATTCTTTCAACAAAATAACATCGCTGCTGGAATAAGGCACCCATCATGCTCATATATAGGGGTCATGATGGGCCCATAGAAAGGGTCGAATTCCCTTAAAAGGGTCCAACATGGGGTCCTTATTACAAAGTGACCCCTTTTCTTGAAAACAAAACAATGTAAAATGATACGGCATGAAAACCATACCATAAAAAAGTAATGACGATGTGAACGACGCATGACACACGATGATACCAATGCAATGAAACAACGCACAAACAGAATAAAACGCGAACCGAATGAGCATGGATAGGATTTCACATAGAGTATTTGAACCCGGGCATCTTCACGGTTGCCTTGGTATGCCGGTTGGGCTGAACGCAAACCGGCGAGGGCATTGATGATGGTGATGGCATATCTGAAGATGTCTTTGGGGATGCCAAGCTATTTCTCGTGTTCTACAAGATACAAAGGAGTGTGTATCAACTCACTCATGGAACCTGTTCATCGTCGGTTGCGATCCCTCATCCACTTGACACTCTTTGGATGACTTAGGGTATGGTAATCTGTCAAACTCATATTGGTCATCCTAGTTAGCATTGATGCATTCGGAAATCATCGGAGAACTCTTCTCTGACATTTCATTGCCTTGGCCAAGGGCTACATTGCATCATCTTTCTTGAGCTGTCACCTCTTATATTGAGGGTGGACGATCCCATCTTGACCACTCAATTGTCTTTGTGAACTTCTTGATGTACCTGAACTAAGACTGTTTTTAATCCCATGATTAGCGACTCGTTGGCCAAAGTCAAAGTACAACCGTCCATCCACAAGACATCTTTGGTGTCTCAGGTCTAAGGACCACTTACACAACCATGATGCGAATAAACCTGAATGACAGTTTGGTATAAAAGCATTCAGGGATTTGTACGGATCAATTCAGTGAACTCTTTCCACTAAAGAGTACCCACTATCTACCCTTAGTGTCTCCACACTAATGGCTACGGGACCTGTCATACTCACCATATGAGTGAGGCTAGATAGTGCTATTCTATCTGGATACTTCGATGTTCTTCTCATGTATCCTTAAATTATGAATGTTTAGAACACATGCTTAAAGACGAGTGATCTCCGTATTATGATCTCTTCATAATTCACTATGTCTGATCATGTATTCATGGACTTCATTATAAGCACCACATGTGAACTATAATGAATATGTTCTATTAGTGAACATAGAATGAGATGTGGAATGTGTGATTGGCTTGCTGGCCACATATCTTTCCATCAGTCTCCCACTTGGACAAAAGCCAATCACTCTTAGTGAACAAACCCTTTGTATACGAGCGATACACAAAATACATTGAGATAATGGCTTCGCCTATAGATCTGCTATAATGACATTAAATAGAACACTAGTATTATTTAATCTCCTACTAAAGATGATCTTCCTAATCAAGTGAAATGTCTTAAGAAGTTATCCAACTTCATATGAGACCTAGACTATTTCACTTGTGCAATAGCACTATTGGTGTCACACAATAATGAAATAGGGTTTATGATCAAATATAAATCTAGGGTTAGTGATGAACATTTTAATCACTCTTTCTTCTTTTAGAAACATCAGCTACAATGATGTACTCGACTTTCATCGTCAAGTTTTAAGTTTTACTACTTGGAAATTTTCCAATTGGTTATACTTCCATACACTAAGTATAACTTCAAATGTAGACTTTCTAGCATTTGAATCTATTTGAAAACTCAATTTATGTAAGGCTTGAGTTTCAATCTATATTCTCCATGAAATAAAGTATTTTCTTTTATCTACTCATGACATCAAGGATATATCGCATATTGTTTTAGTGCTCATAACAATTAGAGTTTAGGCCATTTTAGGCCTCAAACATAGAATGATGCCCATCGTTAATCTTATTATTATGGCACAATAAACCTTTTTCAGAGTTATCCATCCCAAAGCTCCTTTTGGTGATAGCTATTTTTATGGATTTGGAGAATAGTGATAACATTTTTGACCTAGCTCTATAGATTTGTCTTCTCAATACATAGGTTACTTCTCCAAAACCCCTTCGTGGAGAAGATATTTGACAATCATTCTTGTATCGAGTATAACACTCCTACATCATTCTCAATGAGTAGAATGTACTCTATATGATAATTACGATTGTATTTGTGCTCCCACTGATCGTCATTTATAGAATGTGTGACTGGCTTGCCGGCCACATATATTCCATCAAGAGATAGATTGAGGAGGTTGCTAGGATTATCCTAATCTATGTACATAGATATCATTGTAAAAATGCTTGGATGGAGAACTCTAAGAGATGTCGCATACTGATGAGGCATGGAGTTCAGATATATAAGGAGCACTCACCTAAGCCTCATGACGATGGAGCGATGATGTCAACAATTCCACATGTGTTGGTTATTGGATCCATCATGTACTCGATTCTATGTACTAGGTGATGCAGGACGGAAGTCTAAGACGTCGTCCCTTCGTCACCAAGTATGATGGATCGGCAACGGTAAATGATACGTATCGTGCGACGATGGTGTCCTCGTCCGACGGGTAACCCTAACGGGTATGTAACTACTATGTAAGATGAGGATCCTATGTGTCGTATGTGTAGGCTCCGACTCGAGGGAGACACCGAGCTCCTAGCTTGGATGGGTTGCCGGGTGTCGGCATCGGTGGCCTCTCGAACCTCGTCGGAGCGATGAGGATGTTTACGGCCGAACAAAATCAATCTGTAGGGCTCGCACGTAATGGACGTACTCGTCCGTACCAGTAAGACACTCAAAGACGTAGTTTTTCTCTCGTTTAACCTCACTCACCTACCTAGCCGAGCGTGGTGGAGTCAGAACGAAAAGACAATGCAAGGAGTAAATAAACGAGCGTTGGAGAGTACGGCGTACCTTGACGACGGGCTTGTAGTGCGGTGATTCATCGACGGCCGGTGTCAGAGCGGTTTGGATGATGGGCGCTGGAGAGATCACGGTGGCTCGACGTGTAGCGATGGTGTCGGAGCGGTTCGTAAAGTTTGGTCATCGAGGATTCAGACATCGGAAAATCATTCGGACGGAGATGGGGGGATGCGCGCGGGGAGACACAGGGTGGTGCGGGACGGCACGAACGTTAGTGTGTGACGCACGCGGCACGACGTTGTGGGCACGGCAACGCGATTTCCGTGATCAGGGAGGCGGTTGCGGCGAGTGTAGCGTGGGACAGACAGCTCGGCAAGGGCATGAGTGGGCCGGCAGAACGGCGGTGCGGTGGCGCGGCGGCGCAGTGCGATGGTGCAAGTAGGTGCGTGGGGCAGCAGCGGCGCGGCTGCGCACTGGGTGGCGCGCGAGCGTGGCGGTGGCGCGGGGCCAGCGGCGGTGGTGCGTGGCGCGCGCGGGCACGCCGGTGCGTACGTGCCGGCGCGGGCGTGGATGCACTCGGCGGCGGCGGGGTTCGCGGTGGCTCGCGGCGGTGCACGGCGGCAGCGGGGAAACCTTCCCTCTTCCCTTCTCTTCCTTTCCCCTCTTCCGTTCCTTCTTCTTCTTCCCTCTTCTTCCTCTTCATTCTGTTCTTCTCAAGCGAGGAATGAGACCCACAACCTGTTCGATAAAATGCCAAACTGAAAAAAAAGAGATCTGAGAACCCTAGGGCGCCCGCTCTTCCCTTATAATGGGGAGAAGAGTCCATAACGGGTCCAATTGGGAAGCCCTTATAAATGGGCTCCCCTTTACAAAACACATATGAGAGTAAAAGGGGAAATAAAGGCAAATAAGGGAAAAATGAAGAAAAGGCAAGGGGAAAAGGTTAGAGTGAGGCCCATCCCCTTGATGACAAAACCACGGATGGACGAACGTCGCAAACGTGATGAAACATGATGAAAACGATATGAACGAGAATGGGAAAAACAAAAACATGCGAGAGAGAGAGCGATAAGAACAAAACGATGATCGAGCTTCTTTCACCCGGTCGTTGACGTTGAGGGCGCGCGCGGCGCTGATGACCCAATGATGACTCTTGATGGTGTGCGCCATCAATCCTCCCGAGGTCGGAAGAACTCGGCTCCGTCGAGTTGGGGTAGCTGGTGGCGGCGTCCGGCAAAGGCCTGGTCGTCGCTGTCATGCGTCGCGCTCCGTGGCGATTGGGGCTTCTGCATATGCACATGTCGTCCTCCACGGTACCCGGCTCCCTACATTGTTAGTTACCCCAAGCAGTATACGATCGCCTGACTCGTGCCAATTGGGTGTGTTCACTGGGGAAGTGGTTGAGGCAAACTCGCTCACAACAATGGGGTTTAGAAAGGTCTGGGTAGGGAGGAGAGAGGAGACTCGGTAGGGGATCAGGCCCGCCACGTTAGTGGAGCAGGTCCCCCACAAAGGAGGGACTTCGGCAACGTAGGCATATCCGCCCACTCCTCGGAGGGTCGAGAACGGGCCGGCGCTACGAACATGTAGCGTTGGGGCCGGCCTGGGAGAATAGCTCTCCGGCCAAAATCTCACCGACACTCGGTTTCCCATGTTGGTCACTCGGAGTTGGCTCTGCGAGTTGGCAGCCTGCTTGTACTGTGCATGACTAAATGATGAACTATCATGATGATCATGATGATCATGATGCAACGACAAAACATGCTGGGAAAATGCGTGATGAGGGACTACTACGGGTGGTAAGGGTGGAGGTCATGATGGGAGTTGGCCGTTGGAAATCTCGGGTGGGCTCAACCTAGCGGCATGGGCCTCCGGGGAGACAGGCGCGTGTTTGGCGCGCGGGGAAGGGTGACGACGATGGGCCGTGCCCTTACGGATGGTGCAGCGGGCGCTATGCGTCCGCCGCTCGTCATCCAGGCGGTAGAAGGGTGCGGGGTCCGCATTGGGTCGACAAACATCCTGGGCAAATCTGTGGGGTCGCTACGCGTCGGCTCCGGGCGAGTGGCGCGGGTGGCTGGCCTGGCAGTGCAGCTTGTCGGACGACTGGCGTGGGCGGTTTGTATAGCTGGACGAAAGGCTCCGGTGGCGCCGTGCATGGCGCAGGTCTCCTAACGAGCGGCGTGGGCTGTCCAACGGGCGGCGCGCTCGGTCGGGCACAAGTACGCGTCCTCGTCAATGTATCCCGGCTCTCGAGGGGGCGCGGGATAGTGGACAATCATAAGTCCAACCATCTTGGTCGGCGTACTCTTCACTGCTACCGTCGTGGTGTAAGGGTACCACGTGACCCGTCGTCGATTGTGCAAAAATGAACACGCGTTCGATTTGCCAGCTATGGTGACATCAAGATCATAGATCCAGGGACGACCCAAGATGATACTTCCTACTTTCATAGGACGGACGTCACATAGGACGGTCTCATCATACGTCCCCATTGTTAACGGGAAGTGGTATTGTCCCTTCACCGATAGAGACGAAGCATCGATCCATGACACGCCAAAGGATGTAGGATGAGGCATGGTCACCAACCCTAGTTGGGTGACCAACGTGTCCGAGATGGCGTTGACGCAACTACCACTATCCACCGTCAACTTGCACACTTTGTCGTTGATCCAGCGCCCACTATCTGGATGTACCCAACCTGAGGGTCGGGTGGGTCGTACGCGTTCTCGAGCTCTTCGCCTGCACGGTAATCATCGATGGGTAACTAATAAGCTCTCAAATTTTAGGTGAATTTACTGGTTGTTTAGCAAGATAATCGTGTGAGGTTGAGAGCTTATACAACAATATTTATAAACCTCACGGCCTAGGGCAAGTGAGGGTCGATCCACAGGGAGCAAGGAAATCAGCAGGGAATTCGTTTTAATGCAATATAACTTTCAGGTTGTAGGTCTGCACTTGCATTTTATAGGATACTATTCAATAGAACTCAATAAATTCTTTCAGGGAAGATCCGCAGGTGACCTTAACTTTGAGGTGGTAACCTCTACTTAAGGAATGAGCAGACGACTGATAAGCGACTCAGCTTACCAGTCTTCACGCTCTCGCCAGCCTGTTTGGCAATTTGCCAAATAGGTGGTGGGCGTTTGTGCAGGCCGCCTCACCCGCAGCTTAAGCTGCCGAGGGGGATGTGCCTGCACGTGCACACCTGCAGGTAGCGAGCGCGCGCGTAGCCCCCGCTGCGCGTGGCTGCAACTACACGTCGCGGCCGCGGTGCTACTGCGCACGCAGGCTGCGATGCAGCTGCGCTCGCACGCGACCTTGCAATGCGTGGCCTCAGCCGTGCGCCGCGGTCGAGCGCTCGCAGCAGGGCTGCACGCGAGCGTTGCTGCGCTGCTAAGGCACGCAGAGCAACGGCCACGCAGCTGCAGGGCTACTCAACTTGCTGAGGCTGGGTAGCTTGGCTCTTTCGGGGGAAGAATTCGATTGGACAGAGAGGATGAACAACAGGAACGAAGTGGCAAAGGAAAACAAGAACAAAACTTAAAAAAATTGATAAACTTTCAAATCCAAACTAAACAGAAACAATGTTGATTGGAATTGTTGGAAGATCTGGAGATTCTTCCAGCCCAACCAAAACTGTCTAAAATGGAAAGGGATTACAAGGCTGAAGCTTGAGATTTCCCTATGCCGGGTGTCACGTCCTTGCGGCGAGGCGTAGGTCTTCAATCCAAGCTATCTTCAGTTTGATCTTCCTCTCCAACTCCACAAGCTCATCAGCTCCTGGAGGGTGCAGAAATCCTCTTCTCCAAGCCCTAGTTTCCTTAGAGAAAATTCTGAACAGCCTAAACTCAACTCTCAAGAGAGTATTTATAGGTTTCTCTTAAGTCATGCCCAGGGGCATTTTCGTAATTTTTGCTTCTTTGAATTTTCGCCCGCTCCTCTTGATCCTCGTTTCTTTCCTTGATATTCTTAACCTGTCTATGAATGTTCACTAACCATAAAATGTTAAATATCTTCCACTTGATTCAAAGAATCAAGTGGGGTTAGTGATTTCATAAAATGATGGATATGCATGATATTAGCATGAATTAACATTCTAATTTTGATGAATGAAAACTAAGAAGATTAATTATTTGATGACATATTTGAGAGTCATCAGTAACAAATCCAGATCTCCAGTCCGGTCCTGTTTGGTCTCTTCGGTATCGATCAAGAGAGCCGAAGACGAACACTAGCTTGCTCGGTGCCCTTTCCCTTGGCACTTGAAGCACGTAAGTGGTGCTTGACTGACGGTAATGCTGCGGGCCGGACTATCACTCATGACGGCCCGAGCGGGAGGGGTAGAACCCAAGGAGGTGACGGGGGCAGTTCCTTGCCCTCCAGCAGTCTGAGAGGCCGGAACGGTAGTGGGCGGGGCGGAGCGAACGGGTGTCACTTGGGGCGCGGTGTGAGTGGCGTGCGCAGGGGCCTTGTCGCCTGGATGCTCCATGTGCTCCACTAAGTGGTAGGCTTCGTTGACCTCTACTGGGTTGCACTTGAGAACCTCGCTGCGCAGGGTCGGTCGAAGCCCGTGGGCAAAGAGACCGATGATGATTCGCGGGTCCTCCACGAATCAACATCGCATCCGGCATTCCTCGAACGCCTCGATGTATTCCATCACCAAGAGTCGACCTTGCCTAAGGTGGATGATGGGGGACCATCGCGACGACACCGCCACATGACGCGCTCGACCTCTCCGAGCCACTCGCGTCGACGCCCGCGACCCCGAGTTTAAATACTCGTCGTAAGTCTCCTTTTATTATTTTATGATTTTGTTGTTTGTGATGAATATTCGGACCCTACCAGGTGTTAGGCCTCATCCCTCCCCCTTTCCTTTTTCGTCCGTCTCATCGTTATGTGTAACGAGGAGGGCCACGTCAGGCGACGGACCCCTCCTCCCCCTTTGGCTCTTGGCACCCTTCCTCCCCTCTATATAAGGGGAAGGCATGCCCCAAGAGCAGGGCAGTGATTCTTTTGAAAAATGGTCTTTGGAATGTTTTCTTCACGTCTTCTCCCTTAGAGTTAAATTTAGAAAGACTCCTTCTTCCTCTGGGGTGTCTGCTCGCTTTCCCCTGGGTCTCAAGATCCAGAGTTTGTGATTTGTGCTCATCCAGGCCAGCTTCGCCAGCACCACGAGTTCCTATTGATCTCTTCCGACGGGCTCCCGTGACCAGCGGTCTTCCACGCATGCGTACATCGGCATCTCAGACCGTCACCCTCTTCTAGCAGCAGTCTGGTCCTGAACTCGGCGATCGGGTAGCCCTCCGCCGTCCGTCTCACCGTCGCCGATCGCCCCTGAAGTCTTCTGTCTCCCTCCGCCAACTCGGAGCCTCCTGACGCTCGGGTCTCACCGGCAGCTCTACCGCCACTCGCTCGTCTTGTGCTCGTGGTGATCAGTGAACGAACCCCCTTGTCCAACCCTGCGCCCGATCGCGCCTTCCCGATCTCTGAACACGCGCTAGACCTCGTCTTCTTGCCCCGCGCACACGCGCCTCCAGGGCCGTCCGTGCATCAGACCCTTCCCACGTTCGTGGCTAATTACTCTTGCCAGCTTACGCCCGCTGCTGGCATCCAGTTGCCTCGACCGCCAACGTGAAATCCCTCTAGTACTGAGACTCACGGGGGCCGATCTCTTTCGACCTGCCTTGGCCGTCTATGCTCTCGATCTTCCCCCCCCCCTCCCTTGGGGTATCGCAGCTTGTTGACCACTCGGTCTCACGATCTTACTGACCGTGCCGTTTGTATCGATGCTCGTTGGTGATAACTGGACGGTTGTGCCCTTCTGGCAGAATCTTGGTCTTCACGTCGACGTATAGCCACATATTGGGTGTTGTTTGACTCGTGAGAAGGGTGCGGGACCTTCTCGTCTGCCAGTCATCATTGGAGCATATCCAGGTACCACTCCGTTCCCTCTCTACATTTACAGTATTATTACTCCTTGCCGTGCTGTCGTTTCCTATCGTATTCCGCTGCCACTTAATCTTGACGATCGAATAGGCTGGCCACCCCTCGTCAAGTGATTGGATTCCTTTTGGATAGAGGATCAGGTTATAGTTGTTGAAGGTGAAATCCGGAGGGCGGTAAAACGCTTCTCTCGTCGTGCTCGCTCGTGTAGATCCCGGAGGTCACTCGGAGTCGATCCTAATCTAGTCGTCGTCGAGGAGTTACTAAAACGTCGCCCCACCCGCGGACCGTCCTTCCTGCTCCTGAGGGTTTATTTTAAAACAAGCATTCCCTCGCACGTGGCACGCATCTCATATTGTTGTGACGTAACATGAGCCGTCGATCCCGGCGTTACCGTGTTACATCAGTGGAGCCACGTGAGGAATAAAGACATTTGGTATTGTTGCGACACGTACTTACTCCTCAACTTCTGCGCCATGTCGGCCCAAGACATGATGGGCCGTCCTCGTCGCTCGGCGGCGACTCACTCGTTCTCCTAGAAGATCTTGGCCTGTCCGCCAAGTCTCGTCTCCGCATATTCGACGCACAAGTCGTCGTCCATGCGGTACCACCGGAAATAGGAGTTCATGCTCAACTCCCAGTTGATGAACTCCTTGGGTTTTCTTAATCCCTCGAAGACGGTGACGTCGGCACGCACGCTCCTCTAGATCCTAGCGTGGTGCTCCTCTTGTCGGCGTTCATCGTTGTCCGTAAGCCGTTGGGGCTGCGAGTGACCCTCATGATGCGGGTCGACGCATCGTCACGGCGGGATCGGGTCGCGGTCGTGGTCATCCCAGAGTCGGGGATGACCATTGCGAGATGCGTGGATATCGGGTATCGCACGTGGCGGGTACCTGGGAACCTCGTCAGGTTCCTCGTACCGGCAGTGGTAGGGTGGCCAGATGAGTCATCGTGGCGGGCCAGTGGATCGGCGTTGTATTTATGATCGTGTGGCCAGACCTAGTCATCGCGGCGTGCCGGGGGGTCGGCATCAGAATCACGATCATAGCGCGGGACGTATTATCCCCGACGGACCGGTCGGTCGGCCTCGTATCCTCGACCGTGGAATCGGACATGTTCATCTCGACGGGCCGATGGGTCAGCTGCATAACCACGGTCGTCGTGCTGGACGTGGTCGTCTCAGCGGGCCGGTATGTTGGCCTTGTAACCTCAATCATGGCGCCAGGCACACTCGCCTTGGTGGGCTGGTTGGTCGTCGAAGTATCCATGATCGTCGTGCCGGACGTAGTCATCTCAATGGGCCGGTATGTCAGCCTCTGGTCTTCGGTCATATGGCCGAACGTATTCGTCTCGATGGACCGGTAGATCAGACTCATACCCACGATCAGAGTCGTCACGTGGGTATCATCTATCCCAGGCACAGACGTCCGGTGTGTCGCGTGTGGGGTCTCAGGTGGGGCGCCGATCTCGAAGCTCCTCGTCTGGCCTCTAGTCGTGCTCCTCGTACTCATTATCATCGCAAGGACTTGATGCTGGATGTCGTCAGGACATCGTCCGGTCGTCACTGAGGGTAGTGGCTCGGTATTGAATAAGGAACTCTATCAGACAACGACGGGGAGTGTCATCCGATAATGATGATAAACAGATATGGAATGTGACGAAATGACGAAAGTTCTAGATGTGGTACGTGCAAGTGCCGATTCGCAGGCGTGCCATTCCCGAGATTCAACGGGGTCGCCTAGGGATGGGTAGTCCAGACTTCTCGAGCCTCGTCAGAGAGGGTCGAGGGTGACTATGTGGCCAAACGGGAATTTCTCACCAACATGCTCACACGCGAGGGGCGAACCTGACTCGTACCGGACAGGTAAGACTTTCGAGTTATTCGTCATCATTTTCTCAATCTGTCTCTCTCACCTACGTCTAACCCGAGCACGGAGGAGGCAAATCGAAAGTATACTGAAGCAGATAAGAGATGTAAAGAGCAGTAAGGAGGGGTATCGCGACCTGCGACGGATATCACGTAGCACCTTGGAGCCGGAGGAGCAGCAGTTGCGCGTGCGCGGACGTCGGAGAGCTGTAAGGTGCGGTGAGGCAGCGGCGTGGGCAGCCGGCAGGTGCAGGGCGGTGGCGTAGTGCAGACAAGTGCCAACGGGAAATAAAGGCGGGAAATGAAAGCAGTCACGGGTCAAAGATGGCGCGCCGTCATGCGGAATATTTGAACCCGAGCCTACGCGTCATCGCTTTGGCTTGTCACGCAGGCTGGACGTGTGTCGGCGGCGGGCTCGATGACGATGCAGACTCCTTGAGCGACGGTCCTACGGTGTCGGACTATGCCACGCCATCAATCCTTTCGGGGTGGGAAGCACTCGACTCCGGCGAGTCAGGGTTGATGAACGGCAGCGGTGGGAGCTGATTCGGTTGAAGGCGATGGAGCTCTTCTTCTGATATCCAGGCGTCGTCCGCACTAGTCTGTCCCGCCCAACGCACTAGGAACCTCCTCGATGTCCTCTCTCCTACATAGTCAATTACCTCCAGAAGTACACAATCGATTGCCTTGTGCCTATCGGATGAAACAATCGGGGGAGTGGTCGCGGCAAACTCACTCACATTGATGGGGTCTAGAGAGGCTGGGTTTGAGGGATGAGAAGGGGCCTGATACGGAGCTAGGTCCACCACATTGAACGTGGAGCTTATTCCCCATGTAGGGGGAATTTCAACGACGTAGGCGTTGTCGCGCACTCTATGGAGAATCGGGAATGAGCCGACACTACGAGCATGTAGCTTTGTAGCCGTCCCGGGAGAGTACCTCTCCGGCCTGAGTCTAATCATCACTAAGTCTCCCACGTCGAAATCTCGGGGTCGGCGATGCAAGTCGGCAGCGTGCTTGTACAATGCATTTTTCTGTGTGATCCTATCATGGATGCGATGATGCAATGCAGAAATATGCTGGGCAAATGCAAGACCATCTTATGACACCCTAACATGCGGATCTACGGAGCTAGATCTAGTGGTCAACAAGGGGCCTGGCCGTAGGCGATCTCAAAAGGGCTCAACCCGGTGGTACGGTTCACCGAGGAGTTATAAGGGAACTCGGCGCGTGGTATGATCAGATCCCCCGTCGCGAGATGTTCACCAACAAAGGGACGGAGTAGGTTGCCCAAACTTTGATTGACTATGATTTACTCAATTTATGGTGGTTTTTACTGGTTGATTATGGGTTAGTCGTGTGAGGAATTGAGCTATTCAACAATAAAAGTTAACCTCACAGCCTGAGGGCGAGTAAGGTGTCGATCCACGGAGAGCAGGTAAGACAATAGCAATTCAGTTCAATTCAGTTTGTACTTTTAGATTTCAATATTCAGTTTTAAAAATAAGCTAAATTGTTCTTAGTAAAATCTTGTAGAGCAGTCTTTTAAAAACTCAATTTAGCAGAATATTCAGTGAAGAATTTCTTCACTAAATGATTCACTTCTTCCCTTTGGGGCAATTGCACAAACACCTTGTGGGTGTTCCTGCTCGCGAGTGTGCCTGCACGAGGGTGCGGCCTGCGCGCGGTGCCTATTGCGCGCATGTTGCTGCCTGCGCACAGGTGTGCCCGCTCGCAGCGCGGCGACTGCGCACG
This sequence comes from Wolffia australiana, assembly GCF_029677425.1. Lineage (NCBI taxonomy): Eukaryota > Viridiplantae > Streptophyta > Magnoliopsida > Alismatales > Araceae > Wolffia > Wolffia australiana. The sequence continues at coordinate 8,833,719 of NC_135850.1, read as the reverse complement.
ACTATGGCTGCTGGCGGCCTTGGTCGTGCACAGCTCGGCTGCGCGCGGCCTTGGCTGTTGGCAGCCTTGGTCGTGCGCAGCTCAGCTGCTGGCGGCCTAGGCTGCTGGCGGCCTTGGCTGCTGGCGACCTAGGCTATGGCCTTGGTCGCTGGCGGCCTTGGCTGCTGGCGGCCTATGCTGCTGGCGGCTTGGGCTGCTGGCGGCTTGGGCTGCTGGCGGCCTATGCTGCTAGCGGCCTTGGCTGCTGGCGGCTTGGGCTGCTGGCGACCTTGACTACTGGCAGCCTGGGCGGCGGCCTTGGCTGCAACCTTGGGTGCAGGCTGCTTCGTTGCCTGCGGATGTGGTTGTGCCTGGCTTGGGTGTGCACAGTCTTGTTGGGCACAACCTAGATGATTCTCATGAGGTAAATTGTGAACAAGTTGCAGTGGGAACACTGAGGATTTGAAGAGGGATGAGAAGAAAGAAACGATTCAAACAAACTGTAAACTCAAAATCAAACTAGAAGAAGAAACAAGATCAGTTGGAATCGTTGGAAGATCACTAGAGTGTTTCTTCCAACCCAAATTAGATTGTCTATAGGGAGAGAAGTACACAGTTACTGAAACTTGAGAATCGCTCCGTCCTTGTGTCACGATCCTTGCGGCAAGGTGGAGGTCGTCTAGCCCAAGTTATTCTTCAGCTTGCTCCTTCTCTCCAGCTCCAATGCTCATCAGCTCTTGGAGGGTGCAGAACTCTTCTTCTCCAAGCCCTAGCCTGTTCAAGTGGAAATTCTGGACAACCTAAAATGCACTCTCAAGAGGCTATTTGTAGGTTTCTTTCATTTGTGCTTCTTGGAGATTTTTTAGGGCTTTTTCTTCCTTATAGTTTTTCGCCAGCTCCTCTTGATCAAATGCAGTCCTCTTGATACTTGATCCATATCTGAACTCATAAATCCCATAAGTGAGATCTAATCCACTTGATTCAGAGAATCAAGTGGGGTTAGTAAGTGGGAAAATAATGTGCATGAAATATGACTATTATGGATTAAATGTATGCAAATGACACTTCGATGCTCAGAGAATCCTTAATTATTTATGACATATTGAGAGTCATCAGACTACCTCTGTTTGACTATCGGTCTGCGGATGATAAGCCGTTGAAAATTTGAGCTTTGTGCCCAAGATGCTCCACAAGGTCTTCTAGAAGTAGCTTGTGAAGCGCACGTCACGGTCGGACACGATCGAAGCTGGCAGGCCATGGAGGCGCACAATTTCCCTAAAGAATAGTTGTGCGACCTTCGTGGCGTCAGACGTCTTCGTGCAAGGCACGAAGTGTGCCATCTTTGAGAACCCATCCACGACTACCATGATAGAGTCGTGGTGTCTCGCAGTCTGAGGTAGCCCTAGGACAAAATCCATACACACGTCATCCCAGGGATGCTTGGGCGTTGGTAACAGGGTGTATAACCCGGCGCTCTTCTTGACCTGTTTAGCCAAGGCACAGACGCGGCATTGGGCGACTATGTTGCCGACATCTCGCTTTAATGAAGGTCAGTAGAACTGGTATTCTACGGCCGCAATGGTCTTGTCGCAGCCGAAGTGGCCGCTAAGTCCTCCGTCGTGACATTCCCAAGTGAGGAAGTCACGTAGTGACATGCGGGGCACGCATAACCTGTTCATGTAGAACAGGTATCCATCAGTGATGACATAGTCTCGATAATCATGGGACGGGCCTCGTCAGATTTCGGCGATGATCGAGCTGAAGTCGGGGCAGCTATCGTACCCGTCTCGGATGGTCTCAAACCCGAGGATTGTCGCCTTCATAACGTTGAGCATGTGGGCTCTGCGACTGAGGGCATCAGCGACGACATTGTCCTTGCCCTTCTTGTGCATGATGACGAACGTGTAGTCCTGTAGGTACTCGACCCACCTGGCGTGTCGGTCGCTCAACTTTTGCTGCGAGTGCAGGTATTTGAGTGCCGTGTGGTCTGAGAAAAGTACAAACTCCGAGGACAAGAGGTAGTGCCGCCAATGCCTCAAGGCCTGAATAACGATGTAGAACTCCTTGTCGTAGGTGGAGTAACACAACTTGGCGTCATTCAGCTTCTCGGTGAAGGACTCGACGGGGTGGCCTTCCTGACTGAGGACGCCACCAATCTTGACGCCCGAGGTGTCACTTGTGATCTCGAATACCTTCCCGAAGTCGGGTAGGTGGAGTACCGGGGCTTTGATCATCATGAGCTTTATCTGTTGGAAAGTTCGTTCGGCCGCGGGGATCCAAGCAAATGTCTCCACTTTGAGACAGTCGGTGATGGGAGCTGTGACGGAACTAAAGTTTTGTATGAATCGTTGGTAGAAGGTCGCGAGACCTATGAAGCTCCTAACGTCGTGCAGATTAGCCGGTGTTGGTCATGGTGTGATGGCCCGGACCTTCTCCGGGTCTACGGCAATGCCCTGAGCGGAGACGATAAACCCGAGGAAGGTGATTTCTGAGGTGAGGAAGCTGCACTTCTTGGGGTGAGCATAAAGCTGCTCGCGCCGTAGGATGGTGAAAACCTGCCGGAGGTGGTCGAGATGCTCGTCTCTCAATCGACTATAGATGAGGATGTCGTCAAAGTAGACGACTACAAACTTCCCTATGAACGCGCGTAGTACCTCATTCACAAGGCGCTGAAAGGTATTCGATGCATTGGAGAGGCCAAATGGCATAACTCTCCACTCATATAACCCATCCTTTATCTTAAAGGCGGTCTTCCATTCGTCGCCGAGACGAATCCTAACCTGATGGTATCCACTCCGTAGATCTATCTTGGAGAAGATAGTATATCTGGCCATCATGTCGAATAATTCCTGTACACGGGGTGATGGCGTAGCCCTCAAGTTATCTAGTTATTTTTTTTGTTTTTCTAAGTCTAGGTTAAAATTTCCTGTTTTCGCTTAGGGTTTTTCCTTTGTAACCCAAGGGGCCTATATATAGGACCCCTAAGGTAAGAGTAAGAACAAGTCTAATTTTGAACTTTTGGAAATAAAGATCCCGTTCCCGTTTTGAGAGAAGAGAGAAACAGTGAAGGCGGGCGAGGCGGGGCCGACTTTGGCCACCGTCCCGTTCCGCCCCTCCGTTCCGTCGGGAGACAGGCCGGAACCCTAGGTGGCCGCCGCCGCGGGTCCCAGTCGGTGGAGCGCCGCCGGATCGCGAGAGCCGCCCCAGTAGGGCGCCGCCCAGTAGCGCGCAGCGGCGCCGCCGCCGCCCGCGGCGCGGCCGCCGGCGGCCGCCGCCGCCGGCAGCGCGGCCGCCCGCAGGCCGCAGCGGCCGCAACCGCGGCCAGCGCCACGCCGCCAGCCGCAGCCGGCCGCAGCGCCCGCGGCCGCCCGCGGCGGCGCAGCGCTGCAGCAGCGCGGTACGCGCGGCCAGCGCGCGCGGCCGCAGCGGCGGTACCCGCGGCGCCGGCCGCCGCCCGCAGCGACGCCGCCGCCCTCGCGGCCGCGCCCTCGAGGCGCAGCGCGGCTGACACCGGCCGCCGCGCGGCCGGCAGCCGCGCGGCCGCCGGCCGGCGCCGCCCGCGGCGGCGCCAGAACCGCCCGCGGCCGCCGGGTCGCGCGGCAACCGCGGCCGGCGCGGCGCCCGCAGCCGCCTGCAGCCGCCTAAAGCCGCGCAGTAGCGCGCCGCCGGCGGCAGCGCGGCGGTGCAGCGGCAGCCGCCGCGGCGCGGCCCGCCCGCAGCGGCCGCACGCCCGCGGCAGCCGCCCGCGGCCGCAGGCGCCGCGGCGCGGCCGCCCGCAGCGGCGCAGCGCCGCGCAGCAGCGCCACCGCCCTCGGCGGCGCTGCCGCCGCCAGAGCCGCGCGCGACACCGGCCGCCGCGCGTACGGCCGCGGCCGGCGCGCGGTGCCTGCGATAAGCGGCGGCGCAACCGCCGCAGCGCCAGGTCGGCGCCAGCCCCAGCCCGTAGCGCTGCAGCCGCGGGGCGGCAGCGAGCCACAACCGCTGAGCGGCCCGCGGCCGAGCGGCGCAGCAGGATGCAGCGCTGAGCGCCCGCAGCGCCGCGTCCGCCGGCCGCGGATCGGCGTGGTAGCCTGGCGCGGCAGCGCCCGCAGCGCCGCAGCCACCCGCAACCGCGGAACGCGCGACGCTGCGCCGAAGTCGCAGGCGCCCTCGCCGACGCCGCGCCGCGCGCCGCCTACACTGGTCAGTCTCGGCCGTGCGACTCCGCCCATTCGGAGGATTATGGGTCGGTGCCTCTATTCCGGTCCAAGGGCCTCTCCGATCATCGTCGCCGCCCGCGCCTCAAAGCGCCTCTCGAATCGCGTCGTCCAGCCACCACCAGCCGCCTTCAAACCACTCTCGGGAAGCCCAATCGCCATGCACGCATCTCGAGGATGCCACGACAGCTCTATGCCCGTTACGGGCTAACCTAATGGACCGCCACCATCTCGGTGGTCTGTTACCCGGCGAGGCCCACTACCGCGGCTCAATATCCGGCAATCTCCGGCCGCCGCCGCTATATCCGGCTGCGCGCTGCCGCCATCTTGGCCGCTGCCCACCTTCGGTCATCGACATCTCCGGCGGTCGCCGCCACCATCTTCGGCTGCCGCCGCCGCCACTGTTGCTGACCATCGCCGCTCGCCACACGACGTCGCCTATGGCCGTCTTATGTAGCTGCTAGTTCGCCGCCGTCCTCACCATCTGGCCGGCTGAACACCCCCCCTTCCACCGGTAGTCGGGCCCACCAACGCCCTAACGACTACCTGTGGAGCGCAGACCACGTGGAGATAGAGTCTACTTCGGCCCTCCAACGAATTGAGGACCCCAGGACAAGATCTTTTAGGGACACCCACCAACAAGGTGGGCGTGCCGCCCAAGATGAACGTCCCCGAGAGGGACGAACGGACTGCACGCTCCCGCCGCACGACGTCGACAATGTCCGTCCTGCATCACGGGGAATGGGAAAACGGTACTTGACCGTTATCTTGTTGATGGCACGACTATCGCAGCACATACGCCACGTGCCATCCTTCTTCGGGGCTAAGAGAGCAGGAACTGCACACGGGCTAAGGCCCTTCTCGAGGAGCTCCCAGACCTGTCGTAGTAACTCCTCATACTTCTGCAGCTCCATACGATAATGAGGCAGGTTCGGGAAAGTCACACCGGGCATGAGATCTATGGCATGCTGAATGTTACGCATCGGTGGTAACCCACCGGGTAACTCATCCGGGAAGACATCGCCGAACTCCGATACGAGGGCATCAACCTCGGGTGGTCAAGAAACTACGAACGGATCGGTGGGGATGTCGAGGGTGACGGCGAGGCACAAAGGCATGTCGTCCCCCTCGCGGCCCAGGTCTCGGGTGAACAAGGGCCCTTGAACGACCACTAACCCTACGGGTTTGGTCATGGCCGACTTGTTTGCTGGCTTCATGGTATAAGGGTACCATGTAACCCGTCGTCCTTGGTACATGAACGAACAAGTGTTCGTTCGCCTGGCTAGGGTGACGTCATGGTCATATAGCTAGGGACGGCCTAGGATGATGCTCCCCACTTTCATGGGAAGTACGTCGCAGAGGATGCTCTCGTTGTAGGCGCTCACCTTCAACGGGACGTTGCATTGACGCTTCACTAGAAGTGAAGAAGCGTCAATCCATGAGACGTCGTAGGGAGTAGGGTGTTCGATAGTGGTCAACCCTAGTTGGGTAACCATCGTATCAGAGATGGCGTTGATGCACCTTCCGCTGTCCACGACCAGCTTACACACCTTGCTGTTGATCTTGACATATGTGTAGAAAATCAAGGTGCGGAAGGCCGCATCGACGAATGGTTCTGGCTGCCGTTCAGCCGGAAGGGTCCTAGCGGGAATGGTGACCTGCGGTGATGGTCGTGCTCTACTAGCGCTGGGTGCATTGACGACGATGTTGGCCAACGGTCGATTGGACACACGTGGTGTCACGGAGGGGGTCCCTCGTGCCTTGGGAATCTGTATGTACCCGACCTGTCCTTCGGGTTCCTCATACTTGAGGGCGAACTCTTCTTCTTTGTGATACTGGTCATCTTGTGGTGTATCCAGTCCGTCCATATGGTCTGGGTCTACGTCTCCAGCGTCGATCAGGAGTGCCGATGAAGGGCATTGATTGGACTGGTGTCCTCTTCCTTGGCACTTGTAGCACGTCACGTGTGCTTGGCTAACTGCGGTGGTCCAGGCCGGTACGTCGCTCGTGGCGGCCCGAGCTAGTGGGGTGGACCCCACAGATGTGGCGGGGGCAATTCCTTACCCCCCGGTGGTCGAAAAAACCCGTGTAGTCGCGGTTGGTGTGGTCTGAATGGGGTTGGTCCGGATAGATGGGTTCCGGGGCGCAGTGTTCGCGCTAGGTGCCGGATTGTCGTCGGCGGGAGGCTCCATGTGTTCCACAAGGTGGTAAGCCTCGTCGACCTTGGGCGGGTGGCACTCTAGGACCTTGTTCTGCAGGGCGGGTCTGAGGCCATGGGCGAACAACCCGATGATGACCCGAGGGTCTTCCATGAAGCGGCATCGCATCCAGCATTCCTCAAAGGCTTGGATGTACTCCATCACCGTGAGTCGCCCTTGCTTGAGGTTGAGCTACGAGAGGAAGAGGGACATCTAATACTGCCGAGGTACGTACTTGCTATACAGCTTTTGCGCCATTTCTACCCAGGACGTGATGGGTCGTCCTCATTGCTCGACAGTGACACGCTCGTTCTCCCAGAAGATCTTGGCCTGTTTGCAAAGTTTCGTCTCCGCGTAGTCGACACATAGGTCGTCATCCATTCGGTACCACCGAAAATAGGAGTTCATGTTTGACTCCCGGTCGACGAACTCTTTGGGCTTTCGGGAACCCTCAAAGACGGCAACGTCAGCGCGCACGCTTGTCCAGAGGCGCGCGCGGTGCTCCTCGCGCCGACGTTCATCGTCGTCCAGGTGCCGCTCGGGCACGAGGTAGTCTCCGCGTCACGGTTCCATGTGGCGGTGGGGTGGGATCATCTCGTGACCACGGTCATCCCAAAGGTGGGGAGGACCCTCACGAGTGATAAACTCAATTTTCAGGGTGTTTTTTACTGGTTATTTAGCAGTTAATACGTGTGAGGATTGAGCTTACACAACGAACTTTATAACCTCACAGCTTAGGGTGAGTGAGGGTCGATCCATAGGGAGACGGCAAAAAACAGCAGAAGAATTCTTTCTATCAAATCAGTTCTTTTAGATCTCAATACTCAAGTATAAACTCTGGTAAACGATCTTCAGTACAACGACAGAGCTTTCTTTAAAAGTCTCGGTGCAGCAAATCTTCAGTAAGGCTTTCCTTACTGGGATTTGCTTTGCACTTTGGGGCAATTTCACAAACACCAGTGGTGTTTGTGTAGCGCCTGCTGCAGCGAGCCTGCTCGCGGCGCTGCGCGGCGGCGAGCCTGCTGGCGGCGCTGCATGGCCCGACCTGCTGAAGCTGGCTGGCGTGCAGCCAAGGCGGCGAGCTGGCGCGGCGCTGCGCAGCAGGCGAGCTGCTGGCGGCGCTGCGGCGCGCTGGCGAAGCCTTCTGCGTGCGCTGCCCGCGCGGCCTGCGGCAGCGCAGCGCTGCATGGGCGACCACTGCGGCGGCGCTGCGCGCCTTGCCAGCCTTCGCTTGTCTTGCGCGGCGAGCCTGCTCGCGGCTGCTTGTGCGAGGCGAGCTTGCTGCACGCAGCGCTGTTGCGTGCGGCGTTGTTCCCCGCGGCTTGGATTGCTGGCAACCTAGGCTGTTGCCTGGGTTGCTAGCAGTTTGGAAGTTCTGCAGGGATGGATTTCACGATCTGATGCGAGAACAATGGAATTTTTGCTAGAACAGAATGGGAAACGATTCAATCAACTATGAAATTCGAAATCAAGCGTTACCAAAGGAACAACAGAAATTGGAAATGTTGAAGACACAGCTTGTGATCTTCAACCCAACTCTGAATGTCTTAGAAGGGAGAAGAAGATTGTACTAAAACTGAAACGCTCACGCCTTCTCGTATCACTCCTTCCGGGCAAGGCGACGATCGTCGTGCTCCAGCTACTCCTCAGCTTGCTTCTCTCCCAGCTCCAATGCTCATCAGCCTTGGAGGGTCTGCAGAAATCCTTTCTCTCCAAGCCCTAGCTTCCTTGAGAGAAATTCTGGACAACCTAAAATCAACTCTCAAGAGGGTATTTATAGGTTTCTCTTAAGTCATGCCCAGGGGCATTTTTGTAATTTTTGCATCTTTGAATTTTCGCCCGCTCCTCTTGATCCTCGTCTCTTTCCTTGATCTTCTTAACATGTCTCTGAATGTTTACTAACCATAAAATGTTAAATATATTCCACTTGATTCAAAGGATCAAGTGGGGTTAGTAATTTCATAGAATGATGCATATGCATGATATTAGCATGAATTAACATTATAATTTTGATGAATGAAAGCTAAAAAGTTTAATTATTTGATGACATATTTGAGAGTCATCAACGAGGTGCGCGGTCGACGGGCATCGTGCGTTGTGGGTGTAAGGGGACGTCATCAACCCCGTAGTGTCGAGGCTGGGGCGGCCAAACGTAGTCGTCACGGCGCGCCGGTGGGTCGACTATCTGCCTAGGATTGTGGGGCTTGACTGGGTCGTATCGGTGGACCAGATAATTAGCATCCATTTCACGATCATATCATCGGACATCCGCGTCATACCCGCGGGCGGGGTCATCTCGCGGTGCTGCATATCCTAGGCACGAACATCCTGGGGGTCTCGTGCTTTGTCTCTGATCAAGCATCCCTACAGAGGGGCGTGGTCTGATCGATCGTCAAACCTCTCGTAATCGTCATCGAGGTCGTGGATGCGTCTCCCTTGGGGTCCTTGTCGAGCAACCCATAACGGGTTGTGAGGTCGCCCTCGGGCGGCCGGGCCCAAGTCAGCTCCATGCTTGGACGTATGTTGAATGGCGAACATGCGCTCCATGTGTTCCCTCCTGGGGGTCATGGCACGGAAGTAGGCTCCTTGGTCGTCCGGTAGCTCTTCCAAAGGCGGGTATTGGCGGGGTACTCATCACTGTCTGCATCCTCGACCCCGTGTGGGGGTCGTTTGGGGGATGTAATCGATGATGAGAGACTTCCCGTGGGGTCGACGACCTATGGTCACTCGGTGGGGTCTCACCGAGTGATCGCGGTGAGCAGCATGGGGAGGGCTGTGGTTTACGGCACACACCAGCAAGCTCCCGTGGACCCGATGATTCGGGGTCCCACGTGTCGTCGGGTGTGGTCTGCGCGGCCTCGGTAGGCGGTAATATGGGACCGCCTACGAGTGTCGCGGGATGGGGTCCAGAGAGGGCAGTATCGTTGCCTCTCTCGTCATGCGACGGTTCGGAACATTGCGGGGAGGGAGAACCTCCGCGTTGAGCCATCCGTGTCGATCGCATCTCTACGGCCATTCCTAGGGATTCCTATATGAATTTCCGAAAGATGATGCGATGCGGATGCGACTAGATGCTGATGCGAAGTCAGAGACGTGCTGTGGGCAACCACAGCCGGGCTCTGATACCAATTTGATGCCGGACGTCGTTGGGACATTGTCCGGTCATCACCGAGGGTAGTGGCTTGGTATCGAATAAGGAACTCTATCGAACAATGACAGGAAGTGTCATCCGATAATGATTATAAACAGATATGGAATGTGACGAAATGACAAAAGTTCTTGATGTGGTACGTGCAAGTGCCGATTCGCGGGCGTGACATTCCCGGGATTCAACGGGGTCGCCTAGGGACGGGTAGTCCAGACTTCTCAAGCCTCGTCTGAGAGGGTCGAGGGCGACTATGTGGCCAAACGGGAATTTCCCGCCAAGATGCTCACACGCGAGGGGCAAACCCGACTCGTACCGGACAGGTAAGACTCTCGAGTTATTCGTCGTCGTTTTCTCAATCTGTCTCTCTCACCTACATCTAACCCGAGCGCAGAGGAGGCAAATCAAAAGTATACTGAAGCATATAAGAGACGTAAAGAGCAGTAAGGAGGGGTACCTTCGTCGCGACCTGCGACGGATATCACGTAGCACCTTGGAGCCGGAGGAGCAGCAGTTGCGCGGGTACGGACGTCGGAGAGCTGCGGGGTGCGGTGAGGTGTCGGCGCGGGCAGCCAACGGGTGCAGGGCGGTGGCGTAGCGCAGACAAGTGCCAACCGGCAGCGCGATCGGGTGCAGTGTGGTGGGCGGGCGCGACGCGGGGCGCGGAATTCGGGTGCGGCGTGGCACGAAAGGGGCCGCGGTGCGGCGCGGCAAGGCGCGGCGGCTCGGTGGTGGTGACATGGGATGGGGCAACGGGGCTGCGGCGGGTTGCGGGGCGCAGAGTGGTGGTCGGATGCGGTGCGGGCGCCGCCCAGGCGGGGGGCGCGGCGCGGTGGTCGGCACAGGGCGACGCGGGGCACGGCACGGGGCGCGGGCGACAAAGGAGCGGCGGGCGGCGATGGTGCTGACCCTCCCAGCGGCGGCAAAGGGGCGGTCGATGGATGGTGGAACGGCAGTGAAACGGCGGCGAGCGGCGGTGGGAAGGATGGCATGCGGTGGCGATCTGATGGGCGGCCAAGACGGTGGACTTTCTCTCTCTCTCTCTCTCTCTTCTCCTTCTATTCCTTCTTCTTCTTCTTCTTCTTCCTTCTTCTTCTTCTTTCTTCTTTCTTCTTCTTCCTCTCCTCACGAAGGTGACTCTTTGACTTCTCAAAACGTATAACTTTTTCAAAGAAAATCAAGAGTGTCTAAGGAGGGTGCCACCCCTTCCTTTTATAGGGAATAGATGGATGGGCCCCTTGAAACAAAAACAAAACAAAATAAAAGGGAAAATGGTTTAAGGGGCTATGGCCCATTAACGGGAAGGGAAGATATCCTCATACGGGAACTTCCCCTCGCTACACACAAGTACGAAGAAAGCTGTGAAAGCGGGAAATAAAAGCGGGAAATGCAAGCACTCACGGGTCAAAGATGGCGTGCCGTCATGCGTAATATTTGAACCCGAGCCTGATGCACAACCACGTCCAAGACGAGGTGTTGCCGTCACCGAGGGTTCATATTCGGTGTTGAAGGCGCATTGGTGCGCGATGAATAATCGAGGGTTCGTCGGACACGGGTCTCCTACGAGGATGACCTACGATGAATGGTGCTCGGGAGGGGGTGTTGGACGTGCAGTCACCCGACGAGCAGGAAGAAGCCGACGTCTGGGGGATCGACGGGGTCGCCCAGAGATGAGTAAGTAGACCCCCTGACCCTCATCCGGATGGAAGAGGTTGCTATGGCGCCTAATGGGGTATACCCCGCGGAATAGTGCTCGCACGTGACGGGCAAGCCCGACTCGCACCAAACCAGGAGAGATGCTCAATATGACGTATATCTTCACTCGCCTTTCCCGCTCACCAAAGTCTAGCCCGAGCGCGGTGGAGGCAACTGTAAATGCACTGTAGAAAATAAATGATGGGAGCGATCGGCGTACCTCGTCGTCGTATGAGAGAATCGTCCTCGCGTCAAAGAAGCTCACAGGGTGCAACGTCCGCCCTGAGAGGAGGCGTCGTCGGTCGGCGTTGAGGGGAGCGTGATGGACGCCGGTCGTCAGACAAGAGCGGCGCGAGAAGACAGCTTGGATCACCGGGTGGAGGGGCGCGGACACTCCGGGGGCAGCAGACCAACCCCTAGCGGGATAGCTCCGCCGATGGTGAGAGAGGCAGGTAATTTGTCGAGCACGTGGGGCGCGGGCCCGGGCAGCTCGCGCGGTCGGGGGGGGGGGGGGGCGAGGGGGGTCGGCAGGGTTGCGCCACCGTCAAGCGCCCTGATAAAACCCTAATTTTTATCTTTATTTCATGTTATTAGCATGATTTTATGCATTTAAAGAGCTTAAAATGGGGTTGTTATCATATATTTACATGAAAATATTGTTTTCTAGTGATTTCTGAATTTTCCCTAATTTTATGTTAATTCTATGAATTTTAAAGGATTTATTGAAGCTCAAAATAATTATTTTTGAATGAAAATGGCATATTTAATATTTTATTTTGACATTTATCAACATGGGAATGAATCAGTGAATTTTCTAGAATTTTCTAGAATTTGTTACGAATTTTTAGGATTTTTCTGAGATTTATTTGAAGACGAAATGTATTTATTTCAAGGAAAAAAAGTATATTTATAATAGAAAAAGAAGTATTTTTATTATTTTCGAACTTTCAAGGGCCTTTTTGCAAACTTTCGTTGCAAAAAGACCCTGAAAACAGCTCTCGGTCGCCACTACAGGCGTAAAGATCCAATTTAAAATTTTACAGGGTTTTATTGCAATTTTTAATATATATTTCTAATGTTTTTAGGAGAAATCGGAGGAGAGAGAGTACGCTAGGGGCATATACGTAATTACTTTTGGGCAGCGTCCAAAAGCAATTCCCGGCTTTTTAAGGACTTTTCTGAAAAAGGAGGATTCAAAATGCGCCAGCCAATGAGAGAGCGACACGTCATTGCGTGTTTAAAAACGAAACTAATAAATAAATCAATTTTAAATCCAATGGATTAAATTGGTTTAAAATTGATTTATTAATAACTTTTGATCCTGAAGTCCGATTGAGATGATTTTTTTATGGATTTGTTCGTCTTGATCCCCTCTTTCTATATGTACAGTTGGATCATTCAGATCCAGCCTACATTGATAGATAAATATTAAGTACTAAATGGGGGTAAAATGGTGATTTTTACCATATAACCTAAGTATAAAAGCTAAATTTCGAGAGGGGAAGCTCATTCTTGATGGTTCTCTATCACAGCTGCAAGACAAAGAGGAGCCCCATCCTGGATCAACAGTTTTGGTACTTTTTCCTTTCATTGTATTTAAACTTTTATGCATTTTGAATGAAATAGGTTAAGTTGTTTGTTTCTTCATCTCTATTCTGATCTGAACTTCTAAATCGCTTGGCTTGAGCGGCATGTACAAGCCCTGATTAGGATTGAGAGGAGAAATTGAGGGATTCACCTCGGCATTCAATTGCATTCCAAAAGAAAACTCTAAAAAGTTTAGTTTTAATTCTTAGGATACTCAATTACCCCATTTTAGTTCTGAATTATCAACTTGCAAAAATCAACCAAACCCAAATTAAAAATTCCCACCAACCTCGCTAATTGAATTCCTTGATCCATCCAATTGGATCAATTAATTCAATCTAAAGCCCACATTTCTTCCATTCTTCTCACCTCTTCTACCCCCCTTTCTCAATTCTCATCTAATTAGGGTGACTTGATCCTCGTTGAAGATCAAATTCACTCTAATTAGGATTAAAACACCAAAAAGATAATCACATTGAACTTCCTACTTGCTTCCCTTGGACGACACTCACACTTATCACTATACATGTTAAGTAGAGTTTTATAAATTTTATTGCATAAGCTAGAATTCACAACGACAAGGGCTAAAAATCCATAATTTTCACCCCTATTTTTGGCTTATCACGCCCGTCGAGCGCAGAAGCGCACGGAGGCACGGACACTGTGATATGCAGGGTGGCAGCTGGCCGTCCTGAGTGCAGATCGTCGCGCCGCGCGTGGTGCAACTCTGCGGTGGCAGGGGCGCACCGCGTGGTGCAGGGGCGACGTCCTTCGCGAGGGCCCAGCCGCGAGAACAGACGGCCAGGAGCCGTGGGACCAAGAATGTGCAGACGGGTTCGTGGGCGAAGGCGCCGGTTTGGGAGTGCGATGACGCCGGACGGGGCGACCAGGTGTAACTCGAGCCTGCGGCACGAAGGAACACGCTGACAGCTAAGGGAGCTCAGTGGGGCGACTGTCTCCTGCGGGAACTCTGGAGAGGATTCCGGCGACGATGCGGGCGGAAGTTGATCAGGAACTCACGCTGGACGGTCGGTCGTGACTGTGATCGCGGAGAGCCGCAAGGGCCGGGTGCAACATCGTGGAGGGAGAGGAGTCCAGGACGGCTGGCTGCAACAACTCGTGGTTCACCAAGGACGGGCGGACGATGGCAGGGCTGGACAGGGGGGGGGGTGCAGCAGCCTGCTAGCGGCGTGATGGCGCGCGGCGGCGCGGAGGGTCTCACAGTTGCGCTGGCGCGCAGGCACTGGTCGCGCACAGTGCAGATGCGCGCGGGCGTGCACGTGGGCGCAGAGGTGCATCGGTGGCAGTCTTCTTCAATCACTCCTGCTCGTCGTCTTCCACAGTCCTTGTAGCCTTCTTCTTCTTCGACTTCTGCTTCTTCTTCTGCAACTTCCTGGAGTGGTCGTAACCCTAGCTTAACAAGGAGGAGGCCATCTTCTTCAAACAACGATATTCAAAATTCATCAAAATGCACAAAGTCTGAGTGTTAGGGCACCCATCCGACCCTTATATAGGGGGGGGCATGGGAGCCCAAAGACCAAAAAGACCTACTTTCATCTCAAAAGAACCCTGGGACCTAAGGGCATGAGGAAGACTGTAAGACGAAGAAAATGAAGGTGAAACGAGGGAGAGGAGGGGAGATCCTTGTAGGGCCGGATCCTCCCTCCGTACATGCGATGACGATGCGTAAGAAAACACGAAAGACGAAACTCAAAACCAATAGACGCCAAACGAGATGAAACACGAAATGATAAGGTGTCCATTACACGGAATACTTGAATCCGGGCGTGCGTACCGTCGCCTTGGCTTGCTGGGCGGGCTGAACGCGGACGGGCGACATTGTCGAGGGCGGCGGTGATGTCTCTGAAGACGTATCCAGGAATGGAGCTGGTGCTGTTGGGGACGACGGTGACGCCTCCGAAGGCGTGTCCAGGGTTGTCGCCGGGGTTGCGCCATCAATCCTCCCGGGGTCGAAAGAACTCGACTCCGGCGAGTTAGGCGCTTCGAAGGGCAGCGACTAGAGTAGATCCGGTCGAAGGTGGTGGAGCTCTGTCTCTGAGATCCACGTGTCATCTGCGCTGGTGCGTCCAAGCCATCGTACCAAGAACCTCCTCGCGACCTCGTTCCGTACATAGTCAATTATCTCCTGCAGTACACAGTCGATTGCCTCGTGCCAATCGGGTGAAACAAGCAGGGGAGTAGTCGTGGCAAGCTCACTCGCACTGAATGGGTCTAGAGAGGCCAGGGTGTGGGGGTGAGAAGGGGTTCAGTACGGAGCCAGATCTGCCACATTGAACGTGGAGCTTATTCCCCACGTAGGAGGAGTCTCGATGACGTAGGCATTTTTGCCCACCCTTCAGAGGATCGAGAACGGGCCGGCACTACGGGCATGTTGCTTCGTAGCCATCCCGGGAGAGTATCTCTCCAGTCTAAGCCTAACCATCACTAGGTATCCCACGTCGTAGACTCAGGGTCGGCGGTGCAAGTCGACAGACTGCTTGTCCAATGCATTTTGGCTCGTGATTCTATCATGAATATGCTGATGCAATGCAGAAATATGCTGGGCGAATGCAATGCCGTCCTCAGATACCCTAACATGCGGGTCAACAGGTGCTAAGTCTAGTGGGCAATGAGGGGCCTGGCCATAGACGATCTCAAACGGGCTCAACCCAATGCTACGGTTTACCGAGGAGTTGTAGGCGAACTCGGCGCGAGGGATGATCAAATCCCATGTCGCGAGGTGTTCGCCCACTAAAGAGCGTAGTAGGTTGCCCAAGCTACGAGTGACGACCTCCGTGTGACCATCAGTCTGCAGATAGTAGGCAGTCGAGAACTTGAGCCGTGTACCGAGGAGACTCCACAAGGTCTTCAAGAAGTAGCTCATGAAGCGGACGTCTCGATCGGACACGATCGAAGATGGCAGTCTATGGAGGCACACAATTTCTCGAAAGAATAGTTGTGCAACCTTCGTGGCGTTAGACGTCTTCGCGTAGGGCACAAATTCAACGACGACCATGACGGAGTCGTGTCGTCGTGCTGTCCGTGGGAGTCCTAGAACGAAATCCATGCTGATGTCATCCCATGAACGCTTCGGCGTCGGTAACAGGGTGTATAACCCGGCGCTCTTCTTGACTTGTTTGCCAAGGCGCATACGTGGCACTAGGCAACGATGCTGCCAACATCGTGTTTCAACGACGGCCAATAAAACTGGTACTCTACGGCGGAGATGATCTTGTCGCGTCCGAAGTGACCGCTAAGACCACCGGCGTGACATTCCCACGTGAGGAAGTCGCGTAGTGACGTGCGGGGCACGCAGAGTCTGTTCTGATAGAACAAGTAATCGTCCTTGATGACATAGTCTTGGTAGTCACGGGACGGTCCTTGTCAAACTCGTGTGATAATCGGCCCGAAGTCGGGGCAGCTGTTGTATCCCTCTCTGATGGTCTGGAACACGAGGACTTTCACTCTCATGATGTTGAGCGCGTGGGCTCGTCGGCTAAGTGCGTTGGCAACGACGTTGTCCTTGCCGTTCTTTTGCTTGATGACGAAGGAATAGTCCTGCAGGTACTCGATCCAACGCGCGTGTCGGTCGCTCAACTTCTGCTGGGAGTGTAGGTATTTGAGCACCTCGTAATCTGAGAAGAGCACGAACTCCTTCGAAAGGAGATAATGTTGCCAGTGTCGTACGTCGAGTAGCATAGTCTCGTGTCGTTCAGCTTTTCGCTAAAAAACTCAACGGGGTGACCCTCCTAGCTAAGGACACCACCGATCCCGACGCCCGAGGCATCGCAATTAACCTCGAACACCTTCCCGAAGTTGGGTAAGCGGAGGACAGGAGCCAGTGTCATCAGAAGCTTCACGTGCTGGAAAGCACGCTCGGTGGTGGGGGTCCAAGTGAATGGCTCCACCTTGAGGCAGTCGGTGATAGGAGCCGTGACAGAACTGAAGTTCTGTACGAATCGTCGATAGAAGGTGGCGAG
This sequence comes from Wolffia australiana, assembly GCF_029677425.1. Taxonomy (NCBI): domain Eukaryota; kingdom Viridiplantae; phylum Streptophyta; class Magnoliopsida; order Alismatales; family Araceae; genus Wolffia; species Wolffia australiana. The sequence continues at coordinate 8,816,939 of NC_135850.1, read as the reverse complement.
ACCGATGAAGCTCCGGACGTCGTGATGGCTGGCCGGTGACAGCCATGATGTGATAGCCCGGACCTTGTCCGAGTTCGCGGCAACGCCCTGTGTGGATACGATGAACCCGAGGAAGGAGACTTCCGATGTGAGGAAGCTACACTTCTTAGGGTGCGTATATAACTACTCGCGCCGGAGGATGGTGCAGACCTACCGAAGGTGGTCGAGGTGTTCCTCCCTCGACTTGCTGTAGATGAGTATGTCGTCAAAGTAGACGACGACGAACCTCTCGATAAAGGCGCGTGGTACCTCATTCATGAGGCGCTGAAAGGTACTCGGCGCGTTGGAGAGGCCGAAGGGCATGACTCTCCACTCTTATAACCCGTCCTTTATCTTAAAGGCGGTCTTCCATTCGTCTCCGGGATGAATCCGTACCTGGTGGTAGCCACTGCGTAGATCTATCTTCAAGAAGATAGTGGCTCCAGCCATCATGTCGAAGAGGTCCTGGCGCGCGGGATGGGAAAACGGTATCGTACCGTTATCTTGTTGATGGCGCAACTGTCGCAGCACATGCACCATGTACCGTCCTTCTTCGTGGCTAGTAGTGCTGGTACGGCGCATGGGCTGAGGCTCTCCTGGATGAGGCCCTTCGCGAGTAATTCACAGACCTATCGTACCAGCTCTTCGTACCTCTGTGGGTCTGATGTGAAACGACGATGGCTGGGATCGATCGGCACGTTTCACGTCACAGGATTATGATGCGAATGTATGAGATGTAAGCCAAATGATGAGAAAATACGAATGAGCAGATAAGGACTTGACGGATAGCGACGTCGGCCGTACCGATCAACGAGAGAGGAGTGATCCTAAGATCAAACTCCCAATGACCCGCTGGACCTACTAGACGTCTACTAAGTGAGGGGCGTCTAACAGCCCTGGAGCGTTCGGCGTCCAAGTCGGATGACAGTCTGTCTACCACAAGAATCCCTACGCTCGACAAGGTGGCTAGTCCTATCCGATGATGTTCGATAATATCGCGGTAGCGGACGCGATAGGGGAAGACGAGACTGTCAAAGATAATAATACTGGAGCTTATGGAGGGGAGACAAGACTGACCTTTGTATCGCTTAGTCCAAGGCGTCCAAGTCGTCGAACGGATGCTTAGTGTCAGATCGTGCGGGCGAGTGTCGTTGACGAGGATGAAACCGGGTGTAGACGGTGCGGTCGTAACTACCAGCAGAGAGTTGAGTCCACGGGTGGCGTGTAGCAAGAGTCGGAGCAGAGGACACACAAGGTGTGCGCTTGGCTGGCGCACGACGCAGCCGTGTGGGCGGGCAAGACAGCGAACCAAGTATCATGGGAATAGTCGTGTGGGTGGGGCAGAAAACCAAGAAATCGGTTATGGCGTAGAGGGTGGGAGTCAAGAAATCAAGAAAGATGGGGGCGATGGGAGGGCGAAGGGGAGGACGAAGGGGAATCAAGGAGATATGGTGAGATCAAGAAATCAAGAAATCAAGAAATCATGAAATCAAGAAATCAAGAATTCAAGAAATCAAGAGGAAAGAAAGGTGGACGATCAAGAAAAGCAAGAGGAGGCGGTTGGGAATCAAGAAACGATGGGGAAAGGAGGGTGGGCGATCAAGAAAGGCAAAAGGAGGCGGTTGGGAATCAAGAAACGATGGGGAAAAGAGGGTGGGCGATCAAGAAAGGCAAGAGAGGCGGTTGGGAATCAAGAAACGAAGGGGAAAGGAGGGTGGGCGATCAAGAAAGGCAGGGGTAGGGGGAGGGTGATCAAGAAAGGCAAGAAGAGGTGGTTGGGCGATCAAGAAGGGCAGGGGAAGGGGAAAGGGCGATCAAGAAAGGGTAGGGGAAGCGGTTGGGCGATCAAGAATTTCAAGAAAATGGAGGATGAGAATGGGTGGCGTTCAAGAATCGGCGGGAAAGATCAAGAAATGGGATTAGATGATCAAGAAGCAAGGGTGAAGGGGTGGCATCCAAGGAAATGTGGGCGAGATGGGCTGGATGAAGGAGAAGGGGGGGGGGGGGGTTGTGGTGGAAGATGGGCAGGGAGGGGATTAAGAACCTAGTTGGCGTCGGGTTCTTGATGGTCGGGGCAATGCTCCCTCGACGGAGCGGATTCCCAGCTTGGTCGCGGCGTCGATGACGTTCAGGAACCTCCAAGAATTCCCGGAGTGATCTCGACGGAGACTCTTCTTAGCCTGAAGGACAGCAACTTCTTGAAAATCTTTAACCCGTGCCGGAGTGATCTCGACGGCACGCTTCAGCACGATCCTCCCGGAGTGATCTCGACGGAAGAAACGTGGGCTCTACCCACGGAGTGATCTCGACGTGGGGTGGGGCTAGCCAAACCCCCTACACTACTCTCTACGATAGGGGGGGGAGACGAATTGTGAATAAACTTTTCAACAATGACTCCAAGGTGTTCCTTGGGCATGCCATCCCCTTATATAGTGAGGATGGGTGCTAAGTGAACGTGGGAGAGGACGAACCGTCGCGAGACGTGGTTCGGCCTCTCCTTACAAATTCAAAATACAAACATAAAAAGTAAAAACGACGAGGACGGGGCCCAACAACATTGGCCCAGTCCACGAATCTGAAACTACAAACACACATGAAAATGAGCATAAGTAAAAAGATAAAAGTTCTTACGTGGGGTACTTAAACCCCGGGTGGCGAGCGTCGGCGCGAGCTGCTCGGCGTGGCTGACGACGTCTCGGCGTGGCTGCTGGAGATGGTTCTTCGTCATCGTGGCGTCGTCCTCGAGATGGTCCTCCATCACAACATAGCGGACCCACTAACTAAGCTGCTAGGTCACGACATTCTTTGAGCATTATTGTCACACAATGGGATTGTTGAACATGGGTGATTTGCTTTAGTCCAAATGGGAGATTGATGGATATTATGTGACAGTCAAGCCAATCACACTATTGTGTTTATTTAAGTTCATTGAATAAAATATTACATTCATTATATTTATAGTGTGATGTTTACAATGAAGTCCATGAATACATGCAATGACATAGTGAATTATGATGAGATCATAATACAGAGATCACCATTCTTCATACATGTATTCTAAATATTCATATTCAATGGATAGTCGAGATGAACATCAAGTTATCAGGATAGAATAGCACTAACTGATCATGCTTGTATGATAAGTATAGCTAATCATGTGGCTATTAGTGTGGCAACACTACGGATAGATAATGGGTGCGCTTTGGTGAAAGAGTTCACTGAATTGATCCATATGAATTCTTTGATGGTATTATATCTAAAAGTCAATCAGTTTGATTCATGTCACAGTTGTATAAGTGATTTACTGACCTGAGACACCAAGGACATCTTGTGAATGGACGATTGCATTTTGATTAAGACTTATGAACCTTTAATCATGAGATTCAGACAAGTCATAGCTCAGATATATGATGACTCTCAAATATGTCATCAAATAATTAAACTTTTTAGTTTTCATTCATCAAAATTATAATGTTAATTCATACTAATATCATGCATATGCATCATTTTATGAAATCACTAACCCCACTTGATCCTTTGAATCAAGTGGAATATATTTAACATTTTATGGTTAGTAAACATTCAGAGACAGGTTAAGAAGATCAAGGAAAGAGACGAGGATCAAGAGGAGCGGGCAAAAATTCAAAGAAGCATAAATTACGAAAATGCCCCTGGGCATGACTTAAGAGAAACCTATAAATACTCTCTTGAGAGTTGATTTTAGGTTGTCCAGAATTTTCTCTAAGGAAGCTAGGGCTTGGAGAGGAAGGTGTTCTGCAGACCCTCCAGTAGCTGATGAGCCATTGGAGCTAGGAGGAGAGGCAAGCTGAAGAGTACCCGCTCAAGAAGATCGTAGACTCGCCGGACAGGACGTGACACGAAGCCGGAGTGATTGAGCTGGTTCAGCTTCGTATTCTTCTCCCTCTTGGACAACCTCTGTTGGGCTTGAAGCATTCTGTAAGGTTCTTCAGCAATCCCCAACCAGAGTTGTTTATGTTTTAGTTAATCCAAAGTTTTTTTGTGTTCAATTCATCCTACTTCTTGTTTTCCCACAAAAAATCTATAGCCCTCTACTGAATTTGCCCTAGAATTTCTCACACGCAGCCAGCAATCAAACCGCCAGTGACCCAGGCCTCAGCCTAGGTCGCCAGCGGCTCAAGCTGCTAGCAGCAAGATCGCAGCGCCTGCTCAGCGCAAACGCTGCCTGCAGCAGCGTAGTGCGTAGCAAGCCCGCGCGCAGCCGCCACTTGCAGCAGCGGCGCACGCAGGCTCGCCCGCACGCAGGCTCGCCCGCGCGCAGGCACGCCCGCGCGCAGCAGCTGCCCGCAGCAGCTGCCGCTGCAGCAGCAACATCATGCGCAGGCACGCCCGCAGAGTAGCTGCCCGCGCGCAGCATGCCCGCGCAGCACGCCGCCAGCGCAGGCATGCCCGCGCAGGCACGCCCGCGCGCAGCACGCCGCGCGCAGGCACGCCGCGAGCAAGCGCCGCTGAGCTGCTCGCGCGCACACGCCGCCGACAGCAGCCACGCCGCAGCGCCAGGCACACAAACACCCGCTGGGTGTTTGTGAAATTGCCCCAAAGGGCAAGGGCAAATCCTCAGTAAACCTAATCCTTACTGAATATTTGCTGCACCGAGACTTTTAAAGAAAACTCTGTCTTTTGTACTGAAGATCATTCACCAGCGTTTATACTTGAGTATTGAGATTTAAAAGAACTGATTTGATAGACAGAATTCTTCTGCTGTTTTTTTTGCCGTATCCCTGTGGATCGACCCTCACTCGCCCTAAGCTGTGAGGTTATAAATTTCGTTGTATAAGCTCAATCCTCACACGCATTAACTGATAAATAACCAGTAGAAACCACTAAAATCGAGCTTATCAATATAGTAAGAAGCTCACAGAGATGATTGAGTGGTCAAGACGAGATCATCCACCATTGGTACTAGAGGAGATTAACTCAAGGAAGATGATGCAGAAAATCCCTTTCTAGGGTAGTAAAGATGTTGGAGAAGGCGTGCTCCGATGATCTCCGTTACGCGTTAGTACTAATCAAATGCTAGATTAAGGTTTGATGATAAACCATACCCTAACTTGTTTGAGAGTCTCGTGCAGATGATAAGTTATACATATACGACAACTGATGGCAGTAAAGGTTCCATGAGAGAGTTCAAATACTACCCAATATCTTATAAAGCACGAGGTGTAGCTTGGCACCCCATGGGTTAGAAACTTAATCTATCGATTGGGTTAAATCGATCCTTAGTTAATTAATATATATGTTTATATATCTAATTAGTAAGGTTGGTCAATAATGATTACTGGGCCATTTAAGTCATTAACTAGAATGACACATGGGCCTATAAGGTCACACACATAAGGTCATAAGGTCATTAGTGGATATATTTTACTTTGTAGGGTTTTTGAGAAAAACTTATGTAAAAATATAAATAGGGAAGGGGATATCATTTCAAGCACCCAGGCCACCCATATTGAGAACCCCCCTTTCTCCACTCTCTTCTCCTCTCAACAAAAGAGTGTCTTCACTTTGAGAAGATCTTCACGATTTTTAAGAAGAGGTGAAGAAGACGAGGTGGAGATCCAAGCATGAAGTGATCGCGTGGATACTTCTAGAGGTCGGACACTTAAAGGGCTTTAGAACGATCTCATAGCGGTAAAGTCAAGGGTGAAACAAGTTACCCACAAGGTATTTTTGATGTACGTTTGAAAGATTGATTAAGAATTAATGAACATGCTTCCGCATCCATGGAATCATATTTTCCATTGATGAACCAAGACACTTAACCCAACATTGTGGGCATCGAACAATATACTTCAAATTTGTGGGTTTCATGAAAAATACCCGCTCACTATAAATAGGAGAAAGCCCTGAAAAAAAATTCACCCATGACAGAATTGTTCAAGGTTCTTACCCTCTTCTCCCATCTCCCTTTGTCTCCTCTCCATTCTCAATATAATTGGAACTACATAAATATCACGATGGAGCATGACCAGGGGTGATTATGATGGAAGGGATTCAATCTGCCATGAATTGCATTTATGTGTAAAGGCTTCACATTGAGTGACTCAAGACATTTAACTCTAGTAACTGATAAATCAAGGATGAAATTTATGCATAAATAATTTGATCCATTTTTGTTTTTATGTCATTTTGACCCTATTCAAAGTCTTTCACTGTATCAATCCCTTTAGTTTCATCCAAAACGGGACCATAGAACCAGAAACCATCCTCGTTTGAGGTCACATTTCGTTTACATTAATGAGCCCTCCTCTTTTTAGTCCTACTTCTCTAGCATTAATGGAGAAACTTCGCCAAAATGCCCAGTCTTCCACTAACCTTTTCATATTCTTGAGGGACTCATGTACAACAATGTATTTTCTTTTATTTTTATCCTCCATGAAAAAAATTGTAAGATCATGATCTCTATACATTTTCATAAAAAGTTACCACACCCTTTAAATTATTTCCCCTATTGTGGATTTTTATGGAAGGCAGATATGTCTACATAATAATAAAAATACACATAGCATTTTGATAAAATATTTTTGTTTCAATATGGGTCATAGTTTTTTAGTATGTTTCTTTCATTTCACACAATTGTAGAAGTATATTCTTGTAACTCTAGCAACATATTTTGTACTAGCCATGTTCTTGTATTATTCTCAATAGGACTTCACTATATCAGATAATAAAAAATTTATCACAACCTTGAAAATATTTTTTTAGAACATTAACACATTATGTTTTTATTTCATTAATTCTAATGAAAGGAATATATCTTTTTTCCAATAAAATATTTATCTAACATACAGTCCATATGCAGATAACCTCATGGGTCTTTATATGCAGAAATTAAATGTAATGATATAAAATAATCTAAAAAACACAAAGAATTTTATTCTTTTTATGTCTAGTCTAGATTCATTACTACAGACATATATCTCAATGAAATACTTTATGTGCGTTCAATTTTAATATTTATCTAATATTTAAAATATTTCACTGTAACAAACCCCTTAAAAATTGAATCAAGGTTATATCACCTAAACTGTTTAATATTTTCAGTAGTTTCTGGATTATAAATAAGGATAGAGTACATTGTGAGGGACTCAACGACGTCCTCTAATCATCTCCCTTGAGCTATCACCTCTAATACAGAGGGTGGCGATCCCATCTTGACCATTCGATTGTCTTCGTGAACTTCATGATGCACCCGAACTAGGACTATTTAGAATCCCATGATTAGGGACACATAGGTCATAGCCAAAGTACAATTGTCCTTCCACTAGACTTCTTTCGTGTCTGAGGTCTAAGGACAACTTACACGACCATGATGTGGATCAACCTGATTCAAAATTCAGTATAATACCATTTAGGGATTGGTGCAGATCAATTCAGTGGAATCTTACCACTAAAGAACACCCACTATCTATCCTTACTGTCTCCACACTAATGGCTATGGGAACAACCATACTCATGATATGAGTGAGGCTAGATAGTGCTATTCTATCTGGCTACTTCGATGTCTTTCTCGCTTATCCTTCAAATAGGAATATTTAGAACACGTGCTGAATGACAAGTGATCTCCGCATTACGATCTCAACATAACTCAATAAGTTACATCATGTAGTCATGGACTTCACTCTAAGCACCACACGTGCATTTAATGAATATGTTCCTTTAATGAATATGGAACAAGATGCATAATGCGTGATTGGTTTTCACGCCGTCCCACATGGCTCGACACTATGACTCGCTCTTGTGATGTCCAGTGCCGTCGTACCATTCCATGATGTCTTGCCATTCTGTGCAGTTGTGCCAGCCCATGATGTCTCACCATGCCCTGCTGCCATTAGTCTGCTGTGCACCACCTCCACCTTTTGTGTGTCTCATTTAGAGTTTCTAGTTGGGTTCACGTCTGGTTTTGTCAAATTGTACATCATTTATTCCAATCATTGAACAACGCTCTAACTCTTTGCATATCCCTATTGTGCTATGTTAGTGCCAGAGGTCCACTCTTCCCTATTTGGCGATTCACATTATTTCGCTTGTTTTCTTATGTTTTTTCACCCCCTTCAAACTTAGCAGAATAGATAAGTGGAATTTGTTGTCTTATTCTAATGTTGGAAGGTTTGGGAGTTTTGATTGGGAGCTTTGTTTTTGTCACGGTGGTCGTAAAACAACACTCTGGGTCTTGGACGACGAACGGGCCTGCACTATTTTCTGGATTTAAAAGTTCAAAGAGATCTTGCTGATTTGGGATCTATTTTATCCATTCTTAGGTGACATTTTCTCATCCCGTTCGACTGAGTCCTAGTCATCCTGAATGACTTAAACATTTCTAGTCTTAGCATAAACGACGCAATTACAAACTGATAAATTTAGTTTCACAAGAATATAAGTAATTTTTTTCAATTTAATTATTTGCAAAGAAACGGTGATGAAATACTACAAAGTTAGCGGCGAATTGTGTTGTAAAAGGTACTTTCAAGATCCTACACCACGACTGCAAAAAAGTTTCCGTCTCGCCATTCAGTCCTGGTTCTAGTTTTTTGAACGATAAACTTAAAGTCAGTGATACATGAGCTGGCTGCACGGAAAGGAAACATACTAAATATCCTATAAAACTTCTACATGCATAGAGAGTAAGAAATAAAACTGAGTAACGCTCCGTCCGCAGTACTCAGGAAGGAGACACTTGTTCTGAAAGATAACGTCAAAGACGCAAGTGGCCAGCTCGAGGGCTCCTTTCTAGTCCACTCTTACGAGTTGTATCGGTGATAGGGATCAAATCCGGATCGCGAACCCCATTCATACCCGCGCACTTCATATGCTGGCGGCACCGCCGCTCCATCCCCACCGCGTGCTCCACCAGAGCTGCTGCCGCTGGTGTCCAGATAACCTATCGGTGGTGCTTCCCCAGAGACGCTACCTCCGTCTCCAACATACCCAAATCCTGCCCCGGTGCGAGGTGTAACAATGCTGTACGTGTGGGGGCGAAGAGGCGCAACCACAGCGCCGCTCAGTGGCTGCCCCGCCAAAGATCGCGCCTGTGCGACCGTAACCAGCACCGGGCTACCGCGACCGGCGCGTTCATATTGACGCTGGAGTTGCATAAATCGCGAAAGCGGCGCGACGTAGTCGGCGAACCCGAGGCTACCAAGCGCTGAAATGAGGTCCTCTGGGGTGATCGTCTTCCTCCGTGCGCTGTGGCAGCGCCTGTTCGCCTCTGCTGTGACGTATGAAATAAAACGTGAAACGTAGTCCATCATGGTGTCCTTAGCATCGTCTGAGATCTTCGCCTGGAGAGGTAGAACTTTGCGCATAATGCGGGTTACGTTGGCGACGGGCATGAGCAGCTCGGCAGGAACCGCATCTCCCGTGGCCGCCGGCACCGATTGATTGACTGATGAGACCTCGTCGTTTTCGTTGTCAATGTTGCTCCGGTTCGCTGCGTCGTTTTGGTCGACTTGGATTGGGTTCCGTTCGGACTCATTAGATGCTGTAAGTATGCATGGTTAACATGTTTGAGAATGTGACAGAACAAGAAGAGAAAAAAGATGACTGGAACTAGAGCGAGGACAAGATGGTGACGAACAGATCGAGGGCCAACTCGGGAAGATTGTTGGCCCCCGTTTGTGACAAACTGATGTTGAACAATAATAGAAAAACCAATTAAAAACGACGACAAAGATGAAGGTATGAGGTGAAAGGGAGGATCCGGGTGAAATCTGAGATCAACGTTAACGTGAGACGATAACTTGTGTCAACAAGAAAGAGAACGCGAAAGAAAGGATTGACGTACGCTTCCGAGCTCCGTTGTTGGGCGTTCGAGTGGTGTTTTCTCTGCCTTCCATCGTTCACAAGCCCTAGGATGATGTTCGCTCGTCAACAACGCTTGATGGTATCTGAAGATGATGGCTGGCAGGTAAGAATTTATACATCTTTCCGGAGAGAGCCAGTGTCCACAGTAAGGCAAATTTATTTCGTAGATTCAGATCAATTATCGAGTGCAGAGTAATACAATTACGAGCAGCTACAAATTCTCATACAAAGCATTTCATATAAATTTTTTTGTATTTTCCTATGAATAATAATACGGCGCCATTTATAGATAACATGTAAATCAACTATTTGACGGAAATTCATGAAATACGCGTCGTCTCATTTACTGGTCTTGACTGGCAAATAGTTTGACGTTAACAATAAATTAGGGATCGTGAACAATGATTTTCCTCTCCAACCCTGACTGTCCAATGTGAAACGTTCAGGAGCGCGACTACGAAATGTACGGTCCTCTTAGCGAACCGCTGGGTTTCCTAAAGCGGTCCTATCCGCCGTTAATTTTTTCTGCAAAATTGAACGGGTGGCGGAAATCTTTTCTTCATCGCTGCCACTTTCCAGTGGAAGGATAAATCACGAAGAGAGTCAAAGAAACTCTTACTGTATGAGGGCAGAGCGCATTAAGAGGATTCCGTTTGGCGCGAGATCAAATTCACAAGTATCTTTCTCTAGCATATTTGGATCTGGCTTCTCTGTCTCGATATCTCTGTCTATCTCTCATCCCATTGTCTCTCAAAGAGACGTTTGAGGCAGCCAAAAAGAGTGTACGGAATAATAAATTACCTCCGCACAGATGCCCTTTAATATCGTCTTGCATGTGCCGAAACGTGAATGGTAATGAGGGTTATCATCTGCTGATATTCGAAAGGAGAGGAGAGGGAAAGGGGGGATGTGGGGGGGAGGGGGGGGAAGACATAGGGGGGTGATAGCGGAGGAGTTTTACTCAGTCTACGCCAACACCCCTTTTAGTAAACTGGGATAATATTCTATACTCGTTAGAGACTTAGAATATAGGAATCAATATATGTTCAAAGATTGATAAGGATCAAACATAGACAGCCAGGATCAAATCGTAGATAGTTATAACGGTTGAGATTAGGTTGCGACATATCCATTGTAATAAGATGGGTCCACGACACGATGAACGACAGGGATTGGTGCACCCATCTTATTATAACGGCTAGGATTAATGATGTAATACGATCGGCCGGGTTCGATCGGCTCGTATTACGCCACAAGAATTCGATGAATAATTTCGTGAATGATATGAATATATGACGATGAAGAAAACGTCGAATGAGCAAGACTCGGTCGTTTACAAGCAGGGAAGGAGACCTCCCCGATCAAGGGGAAGATATTGACCCTAGATCAAACTCCCAATGACCCTCTTGACCGACTAGACGACTACGCGGTAAGGGGCGTGTGACGGCCCTAAGATGTTCGGCGTTCAAATCAACGAATATCCTTTCAACCACAAAAATAAGATCCTATCTCTCGACGAATGTGGCTAACCCTATCCGTAGATTATATTAAAAGAGGGCAGCGGATGAGAGAGGGGAAGACGACACTGAAGGCGGTAATAATACTGGGAATGACGGAGGAGAGACGAGAGGGTACCTTGTATGTCGATAGTCCACGCCGTGGGAAATGGTGTCTCGACGTAGTCAAAGGCGATGGGAGATTCCGCGTGGGTGAGGCACAACGAGGCCGGAGGATGGGGTTCTTGGCTTGTAATCACCCCAAGAATGCCTCTAGATGGTGGCTCGTGTCGATTCTTGAATTTCTTGCACAGTAGTTGATCGGGAATGCCAAGAAGGTGACGATTTCTTGAAGCCTTGATCGTTCTTGAGCGGTAGTAGATGAAGAAAACCAAGAAGGTGGTGGTTTCTTGAAACCTTGGGGTTCTTGAGCGGTAGTTGATCAAGAACGCCAAGAGGGTGGCGGTTTCTTGAAATCTTGGTGGTTCTTGGTGGATGGCGATGGCGGCGACGGACGATGGCGGCGGCGGGGATGATAGCCTCCAAGAAGAGGGTTCTTGAAAATAACCACCCAAGAAGTCTGTGATAGAGGGGCGTTTCTTGATCTTCTTGGATAAATCTTGGAGGAGGTCGATGGTGGCGGCGGCGGGGATGATAACCTCCAAGAAGAGGTTTCTTGGACGTTTCTTGGGGACTAACAACCCGAGATTCCCAAGGAGAGGGCGTTCTTGGAGGAGGTTGGTGAAATCTTGGGGACGAACAATGGCGACGCGTACCCGGAGTGATCTCGACGGTGACGGTTGACGATGCTTCTCCCTTGGTGACACTTTCTTGAATCCTTGAGACCCTTCGAAGTGATCTCGACGGAGGGCTTCTTGGCTTCAAGAAGGGAGGAATTCTTGAATCTTTTAGCTTCTTCGAAGTGATCTCAACGAAGACGTTGAACGCGTTCCCACAGAGTGGTCTCGACGTGGGGGACACGGGCTCTACTCCACGGAGTGGCTTCGACGTGGGCGGGAATAGCCAATTCCCTCTACTCTACTCACTACGATAGGCGGAGACAAGAGTTGTAAAAATTCTTTCAACAAATGATTCAAATGTTCCTTGGGCATGCTATCCCGTTATATAGTGAGGATAGGTGCCAAGTGAACATGGGGAGAGGATGAACCGTCGCGAGACGTGGTTAGGCCTCTCCTTACAATTTCAAAATAAAACCAAAATTTCAAAAGTAAAGACGAAGGCGAGGCCCAACATTGGCCTAGTCCATGAAATCGAAAGACACAAGCAAAACATAAACAAACACAAGGGAAGATAGAGATGCTTACACGGGGTACTTGAACCCCGGGTGGCGAGTGTCGACGTGAGCTGCTCGGCGTGGCTGATGTCGTCCTGTCGTGCCGTCTCCAGGATGGTCCTCCATCAATTAAATGGGATATATCCGTTATAATCAAAGGGACTACAGCACCGATCAACGACTGTGACCGGTGTACCCAATCCATTATAACAGATGAGATTACTCTAAGGGATTCTGTTATAACAGATGAGTACACCGATCAACGGTTAATATCGGTGCACCCATCTGTTATAACGGTTGAGATTAAACCATTTTATATTCGTTGCATATCTGTTACAATGGATATATAAATGGATGCCTCTTAAACTATTCTATAAGTACTATAAATACAAACCAATGTAGAGTTGGAAAGACTTGCGGAATAAGAACGATCTTCATCTTGCCTCATCTTACCTGTTCTTCTCTTCTCTCTTCTCTTTCTCCCTCTCTCCTCAACTGCTTCTTCACCTTCATCACCATGAATTTCAACAGGGAGATGGGGGGAGTTTCATTGGATGACGAAGAAAATGCGAACCACCTCAGCGTTACAAAAGAACGAGGTGCGAATGGTAGAATTGAAATTAAGTATTTTCTTCATGAAAAAGTAGTGATGAGGTTTCAAAGAAGAATAAAAACATCTTATGTTGAATGAACGATATTGATGTTTTTTTAATAGTTAGAAAGAGAGAGATTAAGATTTTAGTATTTGCATTATGGAGCAAAAAAATGCAAGTTTTTGGCATAAAAATATGACTTAATTGGCTTTAATAGGTTGATAGAACAGTGCACGTGTTTGTCTTCATCATAAAAATGAATGACTTTGAAAGATGATTTGCATAGTGAAAGTTCAACTTATTAATATATTCACACCACACAAGTAATGTGCAGTGAGTGGTCCACCTGGCTTCCAGATAATCTGTATCAAGGCTCTTATTTCGAGATGATTAATATGGTTATCGAACAACAAGAGCCAATATCACTAAATCAGAACCTTGACACGTACATCAGTTTTAAAAATGCACAAAATTTTCCAGCAGAATACAACCCATGTCTACAATTTTGGGCAATGTTTTAGCAAAATCATAACGATAGTATTGAAAAATACTTAGATATCATAAAGTGGTGTTTACAAATATCCCAGATCAACATAACTATTAATCCTCACTAAACGGATCGTAAACTAAATTCTCTCAAAATTATAAGGTATCTAGTGGGGAACGACATGGGACCCGCGCCCCCCCCCCCTAACAAGATAAACTTCCTTTTATCCCTTTTTTATTTCCTTTTCTTTCTTTTAATATCATTTGGTTTTTTATTGCAATTCCAAACGCCTCAAGGGAGAAGGCTATAAAAGCCCCCCTCCATTGATATAAATATTGGTGCGATTTGAATTTAAAAAGAGTCTTCATTTTCACCTATGGGCTTCGTCTCCAACGCCGCGTTGCCGCTATCGCCGTCGCATTGCGTTACTGCCGCGCCGCCACTCGGACGGAAAATCCTCCACCTTTCATTTACAATCTGTCGGCCTCATCATCACGGTCTCCATCATCGTTGTCCACCCCTGTCCTGCAACAATTTGGTATCAAAGCGCACGAACCTAATGGAAACACCTCCATCGCATTCTTTGTTATCGGGTCACTACTTTTCCTTCTACGAAGCATTTTATCAAGCCCTAGTGGATGGATTTCAGCAGATTAATGATGCCCTCCAGCGTTTTGAGTCCAACATGGACATGGTGGAGGCACGCATGGGTATAAAGCACTCCATTGTCCCTAGCGAGCTCCTGTGCGGCCAGGACCATCCAAAGCCGCACCAAGGGTTGCAGGCGTCACTTCAAGGGATGCGTCTTCCATTCTCACTGATGGCGCGGCACCGTCCGACACCGCAGGGTTGTCACGCGAGGAGCCAGCACCGGCATCGAGCCCGCCACCAACACGTGTCCAGCCGACACGACGAGCCGCAACATCGACGCGCAACCCCGGGTTTAGATATTCGGCGTGATGACATGCCACCTTCGGATCGTTTTACTTGTTTCTTATTTTCTTGTCATCGCTTTTCATCTTTTTCATTTTGTCGTTGTAGCGAGGGGAATAACCCATATGAGGATATCTTCCCCTCCCACCTACCTTAGTGGGCCTTACAAGCCCTTTTTATTTCCTTTTTCTTTTTCCCCTTTGTAGTTTAAGGGGGCCCAGTTCATCCTTCCTATATAAGGGAGGGGTGGGCACCCCCACAAAGTACTCTTGATTTTTCATTTGAAAGTTATAATGTTTTGGGAGACCAAGAGTCACGTTCGTGAGAAGAGGAAGAAGAAGAAGAAAGAAGAAGAAGAAGGAAGAAGAAGGAAGAAGAAGGAGGAGGAGAAGGAGGAGGAGGCAGGAGAATGAGGAGGAAGCTGATCTGCCGCTGACCGTGCGCCGCCGTCCGCTTGTACGCCGCCGCCGCCTAACCCCTTTGCCGCCTCGCGCGCTGCCGCTGGTTCGCGGACCGCCGCCATCCCACGACCCGACGCCAGACGCTCGCCTGCGCCGTGCCCCGTGCAGTCGCCCGCCCGCTTGACACCGCCGCCCGCGCATCTGCGCCGGTGCCCGTGCCGCTCGCGCGCCGCCCTTGGTCCACGCACCGCCACCGTTCCACGCCCTGACGCCGTGCCGCTCGCCTGCCCTGTGCCCCGCGCGATCGCCCACCCGCGCGATGCCCTTGCCCTGCACGCCTGCGCAGCTGTCGTTCGCGCACCCGTGCGCTGGCCGTGTTACTTTCGCGCCTGAGCTGCTTCTACCGCACGTGCCCAAGCGCTGAAAGGGCTCCACCTGCACAGCAGTCGCGCGTTGCCATTGTCCTACACGGCGGCGCGCTGCCCGTGCAGTGCCCGCACATCGCCAGCACGTTGCCCGCGCTTTGCACCGCACCTTGCGCTATCGCTGCCCGTGCGTACGCCTCGCCCTCAACCTACCAGCTATCTCCAGAACTTGTGGATACAAAATATCCATTGCCAGTGCAACGAATGTACCCCCTACCCTGCTACCCTTTATGTCTCTTACTTTCTTCAGTAAACTTTTGAATTGCCTCTTCCGCGCTCGGGTTAGATATAGGTGAGAGTGAGACAGGTTGAGAAAATGATGACAAGTATCCCGAGAGTCTTACCTGCTCGGTACGAGTCAGGTTCTCCCGACGCGTGTGAGCATTTCAGCGGGTATTCCCGTTCGGCGACGTACTCGCCCTTGACCCTCTCGGGCGAGGTTCGGGAGGTCTGTTTGGCCTCACCAAAAGCAATCTCGTTGTTTCTCTGGAACGACAACACCGCATTTTGGCACACGCACGTACGACAGTAGGACCTCGCATGCATTCACGTCATCATTCATACCTATTCATCTGCATTGCTCGGACGATGCTGAACGTCGTCGTCCGATCGAGATCCGGATTCAATACCGAGCCGCTACCCTCAGTGTCGACCGGACGACGTCTTGACAACGTCCGGCATCAGTCACAACAATCCATAATATCCCCCATGGCTCGCACCATCTCTGCTCTATCGTCGACCGAGACCTAGTCTCCCCTAGCGGCACAACCATCCACACTATGGGGCCTCACAAACCCTAGCCTTCATGAGGGTCTGCTATCAAATCTGAGACAACTCGCAAGTGGGTATCGCAAACCTGCCCTTATGGGGGGATCCGATCTCACCTGCGTAGCTCCAGCATCGTCCAGCCCCTTTCACATGACTGCAGATCCTTATTGGCTAATTGTTGGGCCTGGCAGACCCACTCTAGTGGGGAAATTGAATTCCCCTTGCCCAACTCTATCCACGCACAACATCAATCCCGCATCCATCCTCCTCGAACTAGCGGCCTTGGCCCATGCTCAGGCCACCATCCCACGCCACCACCTACGGCTCCGCCCCGCGTTTGGCCTTCCCTGCTATCGCCATTGTTCGGCGGTGCCATGGATGCGTTGGCACGTTCATGTTGTTGCCCATGCGTGGACGCACGGGTGGCGCGCACCCGCACCCCCACTGATGGCGATGACGTCAACACACCATCTGCGGACACGACGCCACCATTTCTTGAGACGTCACACATCATGAATCATTGCCAACATCAACTGTGGAACTGACCTAACAACGATCAAGTCAAAGCATCGGCATCAGTCACGTCTCCACCTACAAATGCCCTTTCACGCATCATGACACATCGTCAATGACAGATCCAGAACTGCCCTTTGACGTGGCACGATTACACGTCGTCCACTTTTATTTTCTATCATTTCTCATATTTTCTCTTTCATCCATGGCCTATATGTAGGCCAATAATGCAAGAAATATTTGGCAAATTTATTTTCAAGAATTGAAGTTTCTTTTTTCTTGGAAGATTTGCCCCAACCCTATCCCCTCACGAACCGTTGTTGTCGCTGCCACCACAGCTGGTCGTCCGCCCTCGCAGGCCACCTGCGAGCACAGGCTACCGCCCGCGCAGGGAGGCGTTGCCCACACAGGCCGCGACCCGCGCAGACCGCTGCCACTCGCATAGGCCGCAACCCGCATAGGCCGCTACCATGCACACAGGCCGTGGCGTGCGTAGGCTGTCGCCGCCCACACAAGCTGCAGCTATGCCGTCCTCTACCGACCACGTAGACCACATCACGCGCACACCACCACCGCCCACACATGACGCAGCCTACGCAGGCCGCTACCGCCCACACAAGCCACAGCTCGTACAGGCCGCAACCGCCTGCACAAGCCGCAGCCTGCGCAGGCTGCCGCCGTCAACATAGGCTACCGCCCGTGCACTGACCCCCGTCCGCACAGCCATCTCCTGCCAACACGACCCCTACAACCAGTATCTGGGGCTTCAGGCCCTTCATTCGGCAAGCACACGCCCCATTTATTGTTTAGATTTCGGGGCACTGCCTCGAACCCCGCAAGGGGGCGACAACCCCTTGACCCCCTACCAACTGTCCCCGCAGTTGGATCTACAACACCTAGTCGAAGCACACATCAACCGTCCCACCAACGACACATCGAGAATATCCCACAACCTCTTCACACACTATCTAGTGCCGAGGTACTTCTACACTCTTTGGTGTCCGTGTTCTTCATCCAGTGTTCCTCAAGCATTTATGATGGCGAGGACGCCAACACATCACCATCAGACGTGTCGCCATGGTCAACTGAAGTCAACGTCTCCGCCATGGATATGCCGCCACAGTCAACCGACGTCAACACTCCCGCTATGGACACTCCACAACCATCTCAGCTACGCATGTCTCCACGCACGCACGCACGCCCCTTCGCGCATCATGACACGTCGCGAACGGCAGATCAACAACTGCCCCTTGGCGTGACATGAAGCACGTCTCCTCTTTAAGTTGTATTTTCTCTTTCCTCCAAGGCATATGTGTATAGGCCATTGTTTCAAGAAATAGTTAGGCAGTCATAATTCAAGAATCGAGTTTTTGTTTAACTCTTCTTGGAGGACTGCCCAAGCCTCCCTATCCCGTCTTCAACCCTACCTTGTAGTCTCCGCCACCTCCGTCGCCTCCACCGGTGCCGCCGCCACCGCCTCGCGTCTTGTCGTCGGCCTTCCCTCCCTCTTCCCTCTCCTCCATTTCTCTCTCTCTCTCTCTTCTCGCCCTAGGGCCGCCCTCCATAGGACGCCCAAGGGCCGCCCTTCCAGGCCATCCAAGGGCCGCCCAAGGCCGCCCTCCCAGGCCGCCCCTTGGCCGCCCTCCCAGGCCACCCAGGGGCCGCCCTCCCAGGCCGCCCCAAGGCTACCAAGGCCGCCCCCTTGGCCGCCCTCCATAGGCCGCCCAAGAGCCGCCCTTCTAGGCTGTCCAAGGGCCGCCCTCCCACGCTGCCCAAGGGGGCCCAAGGCTGCCCCTTTGGCCGCCCTCGCAGGCCACCCAAGGGGCGCCCTCCCACGCCGCCCCAAGGTTACCAGCACTGCCCCCTTGGCCGCCCTCCCAGGTCACCCTTGGCCCGCCCACTCCAGGCTGCCTCTTGGCCGCCTATCCTAGCCGCCCAAGGGCTGCCCAGGCCACCCACTCAAGGCCACCCAGGGTCCCCCCTTGGCCACCCAATCAAGGCCGCCCAAGGATCGCCCCAAGCACCCATTCCGGGCTGCCCAAGACTGCCCCTTGGCCACCCGCCCCAAACCACCTACTCCGGGTCGTCTTGAGGTTGCCCTTGGCCGCTCTCCCAAGCCGTCCTCAGACCGCTCCGGAACTGATCTTGGACCATTCGCTCTCTGCCAGGGCCGTACAACGCCCAGAACGCCCAGATCCTTCTTCGTCTAGAGGGCCATTCAACGCCCCGATTCACCAAGTCTTGCCTCGATTGGAATTTCCTGCATCCTCTTCACGCACTTTGGTGCCGAGGTACGCCTGAACTCTTTGGTGTTGAAGTGTTCTCCGTTCAGTATTTTCTCGAGAAGTTTCCACCGCCGTCAGAATTAGATTTGGTTTGGATTTGCCACTTCCTCCCTCTCTTTCGAGTATTTCTTCGTGATGCGAATTTGGGTATTGATTTTGGTGCTTAGGCATCGTCGTAGTGGGGGAAGACAGTACTCCCGCCCTCGCTAAGGGTAGGAGCTGTGATGTGAAACGACGATGGCCGGGATCGATCGGCGTGTTTCACGACACAGGGTTATGATGCGAATGTAAGGGATGTAAGCCAAATGATGAGAAAATACGAATGAGCAGATAAGGACTTGACGGATAGCGACGTCTGCCGTACCGATCAACAAGAGAAGAGTGATCCTAAGATCAAACTCCCAATGACCCGCTGCATCTACTAGACGTCTACTAAGTGAGGAGCGTCTAACAGCCCTGGAGCGTTCGGTGTCCAAGTCGGATGACAATCCGTCTACCACAAGAATCCCTACGCTCGACAAAGTGGCTAGTCCTATCCGATGATGTTCGAGAATATCACGGTAGCGGACGCGATAGGGGAAGATGAGACTGTCGAAGATAATAATACTGGAGTTTATGGAGGGGAGACGAGACTGACCTTTGTATCGCTTAGTCCAAGGCGTCCAAGTTGTCGAGCGGATGCTTAGTGTCGGATCGTGCGGGCGAGTGTCGTTGACGAGGATGAAACCGGGTGTGGACGGTGCGGTCGTAACTACCAGCAGAGAGCTGAGTCCACGGGTGGCGTGTAGCAAGAGTCAGAGCAGTGGGTGCACAAGGCGCGCGCTTGGCTGGCGCACGGCAAAACCGTGTGGGCGGGCAAGCCAGCGAACCACGTATCGTGGGAATAGTCGTGTAGGTGGGGCAGAAAACCAAGAAATCGGTTATGGCGTAGAGGGTGGGAGTCAAGAAATCAAGAAAGATGAGGGCGATGGGAGGGCGAAGGGGAGGACGAAGGGGAATCAAGGAGATATGGTGAGATCAAGAAATCAAGAAATCAAGAAATCAAGAAATCATGAAATCAAGAAATCAAGGGGAAAGAAAGGTGGGCGATCAAGAAAGACAAGAGGAGGTAGTTGGGAATCAAGAAACGATGGGGAAAGGAGGGTGGGCGATCAAGAAAGGCAAGACGAGGCGGTTGGGAATCAAGAAACGATGGGGGGAAGGAGGGTAGGCGATCAAGAAAGGCAAGACTAGGCGGTTGGGAATCAAGAAATGATGGGGAAAGGGGGGTGGGCGATCAAGAAAGGCAAGACGAGGCGGTTGGGAATCAAGAAACAATGGGGAAAGGAGGGTGGGCAATCAAGAAAGGCAAGACGAGGTGGTTGGGAATCAAGAAACGGGGGATATGTTCAAGAAGCGGGGGAGGAGGGGTGGCGTCCAAAGAAAGGTGGGCGAGAGGGGCTGGATGAAGAAGGGAGGGGTGGATGTAGAAGAAGAGGGGCAGGGGATCAAGAACCTGGCTGGCGTCGGGTTCTTGATGGTCGGGGCAATGCTCCCTCGACGGAGCAGATTCCCAGCTTGGTCGCGGCGTCGATGACGTTCAGGAACCTCCAAGAATTCCCAGAGTGATCTCGACGGAGACTCTTCTCAGCCCTAAAGGACCGCGACTTCTTGAAAATCTTTAACCTGTGCCGGAGTGATCTCGACGGCACGCTTCAGCACGATCCTCCCGGAGTGATCTCGATAGAAGAAACGTGGGCTCTACCCACGGAGTGATCTCGACGTGGGGTGGGGCTAGCCAAACCCCCTACACTATAACTACGATAGGGGGAAGATCAATTGCAACTCAATTTTCAACAATGATTTCCCAATGTTCCTTGGGCATGCCATCCCCTTATATAGGGAGGATGGGTGCCAAGAGAACGTGGGAGAGGACGAACCGTCGCAAGACGTGGTTCGGCCTCTCCTTACAAATTCAAATACAAACATGAAAATAAAAGGAAATGACGAAGGACGGGGCCTAACACTGGCCCAATCCATAAATCCAGAAATATAAGAAAACAAACATAAATGAAAATACATACTTACCCGGAGTACTTAAACCCCGGGTGGCGAGCGTCAGCACGAGCTGCTCGGCGTGGCTATCGTCGTCCCATCGCGTCATCCTCAATCTGGCTCCTCGTCTTCGTGGCGTCATCCTCGAGATGGTCCTCCATCAAGCTGCACCACCAGCTTTTCATTGATTTTAAAGACTGAATTTGGCTGTGTGGATTTCTGTGGACTGCTTTATCCCTCCCATACCCTAACCTTCCATTGTCGTTCATACATCCGTAACCTTTTCCCGTTATCCCTGTCGTCCATTCCTTAGTCACCCTGCATTACTAATCACTCAATCCTTGGTCGTCCTGTGTCAAATTGGTATCAGAGCCTAACCTGTCAGCCTAGTCATTTTCGCCTTCGTAGACGTCTTCATTTGTGAGTCCCATTTCATGCATCTTCGTTCAGGCAAATGAGTCTCCGCTCCGATGATAGACCAACCCCAAGATGGTCGTGAGGTGTCCACCCCCGTCCATGAGTTGTCAACGGCCGGCCCACCGGCCTCCTCTCGAGGAGACATCGATCGTGTGTTATACGCCGTCCAGAGTGGTTTTCGTGATTTGAATACACGAATTACCAACATGGACAATCGTCTAACCAATTCGATCGATGCGGTGAGTGAACGGACTTACCAACTCGAGAATAGAGGTCCAGATCGACATCGTCATGATCGCGAAGACCACTACCCACCTGATCCTAGACCTTGGGATTGTGATAGGAATCATTGTGATCTTGGTGATCCTATACGACCCGAGGATAGATCCGGAAGCCGAAATCAGAATCGTCCCAAATAAGATGATCTGATTCCTCTAGAGAGTCGCACTCCAGTCCGTGATAGGAATCGTTGAGTCGATTACTATCCGCCTGAGCCTAGGACCCCAGGTCAGGATAGGGATCGTCCCCCACGGAACGATCCCTATCCACCTGTGGATAGAGCCCTGGTGCATGATGGAAATCGTTTACCCCGAGCCGATTTCCATCCACTAGAGGAGAGGATCCCAGAGCGCGATAGGAATCATCCCCCTCAGAATGATCCTTATCCGCCTGATGATAGATATCGCGAATGGAACAGGAATCGTCCGGACAGGAACGATCCTTATCCACCTGAGGATATGGTTCCCCCTCGCGATCAGCGCCGTGCGGATCACGACAACCAATGGTAAAAGATTCAGCGTAGCATCAAAGTCGATGTTCCATACTACGAGGGATCTAGGGACCCTAAGCAGTATCTTGATTGGGAATCCAAATTGAATAGTTATTTCAAGTGGTACAATATGCTAGAGTGGCAGAAAGTCCAATACGTCGAGATGAGATTAGGAGGACAAGCAAAAATCTTTTGGGAGAATCTTGAATTTTTGATTTATAACCGTCGTGAGGCACCCACAGATACTTGGCCCCAAATGAAGGACAAACTGCGTGAGAAATGCGTCCCACTTGCCTATCTAGATAACCTTCTTGACCAATGGCACAAACTGCAGCAGGGTAGATGCCCCGCCCCGTCTCTGAGTATCACTCAATTTGAGGAATTCTATATGAGGTGTCGAGCTGAAGAGAATCCTCGAGTCGTTATTTCTCATTTTAGGATTGGTCTTAACCCTTATCTAGAGACAGAACTGCTAGTCCGCAAAGCCGCCATCCTAGAGCAGGCGTATCAGATTGTTGAAGACCTAGAGCTATGTCAGAATTTATACCATACTCCCGTGTACAATCGCTCTGCTCTCACCGATCGGTGGCACTTATCTAATCCCTCTTATTCCAATAGTGTGGCCCAGCGCAATCCGCCCTTAGCCCTTCCGGCACCACCACCATCAGTTCCTACTTCCACTCGCACTCCGACCGAACATCGTCCACCAGCGTCGACACCATCCTCTACTACGCCAAATGCTCGTACATCGTCTTCCCTTGATTCCACAGCTAGAGCCCCTCCTCTTCAATCCAACCCCGCACATATTGGTCCCTCTGGCCTTACCTGCTTTAAGTGCTAGGGACGTAGACATAGAGCTTCCCAATGTCCGTCCCGAGCCCTACATATAGGTCAGGAGCCTTCCGATAACATCCCACTTTTAGATGAGCAGCCCATCGACGAGGAAGAGTACAGGATAGATAGCTACATCGAAGACGAATTCATGCACGAGGAAGATATAGTGGGCTTCATCGGTGTCACCGACTGCCCACCAACCCTTCCTGGTCGGGATCCGTCTACGTCTGTTAGGGGAGTCATCCGATGCACCCTTACCCAGCCTTCGACTGATACTTCTGCTTTGAGGACTTCCATATTCTATACCTATTTCAAGATTCGTGACATGATGTGTAAAACGATTGTAGACAGCGGTAGTTGTATTAACGCCGTATCCGATGTCATGACATCACGCTTGGGATTACTTTTAATCGACCATCCTAACCCGCATTTTGTATCCTGGATTAATGCTACTTTGATTCCCGTAAAGAATCAATGCCGTCTTCCTTTGAAAGTTCAATCATACGAGGAAGACGTATTGTGCAATGTGCTACCCATGAAGGTGGGCAGCGTTATCCTCGGCCGCCCTTGGCTGTATGATAATG
The DNA here is from genome assembly GCF_029677425.1 of Wolffia australiana. NCBI lineage: Eukaryota > Viridiplantae > Streptophyta > Magnoliopsida > Alismatales > Araceae > Wolffia > Wolffia australiana. Next base: position 8,793,245 of record NC_135850.1, on the reverse strand, counting down.
ATGTACACCTTTTCGGTAGAAGCAACGCATGTTCATTCATCCACGAGGAAAGAAAATGACGTGGCATCCTTATACCCAAAGTCCACAAAAGCCTTCGCCGAAATCTCCATCCTTAAGCTTGTGTATCCTTAGCGGTCAACAATTTTAGAAGGAGTTAGATAGTGAAATGGCTATGTGTTTAGCTATGATTCCTGATCACTCCTCCGAGGATTCCTCCGCTCCACTCCCCGAGGTTTCTCAGCTACTCGAAGAATTTGCAAGCGTCTTCCCTAACGACTTACCCGACGACCTACCTCCGATGCGTGACATCCAGCACACTATCGATCTCATTCTGGGTTCATCTTTACCCAACCTCCCTCATTATCGGATGGATCCTACACAGTACAAGGAGTTACACCGTCAAGTCCAAGATCTCTTAGACAAGAGGTTCATCCAAGAGAGCCTCAGCCCGTGCGCCGTACCCGCACTGCTGGCCCCCAAAAAGGATGGGAGTTGGCGCATGTGCATCAACAGTAGAGCTATAAATAAGATTACGGTCAAGTATAGTGATGCCGGACATCGTCAAGACGTCGTCTGGTCGACACCGAGGGTAGCGGCTCGGTATCGAATCAGGATCTCAATCGGACGACGACGAGCAACGTCGTCCAAGAATGCTGATGGGCAGGTATATATGATGACGATGATGTGTGAAAACGCTATTATGGTATGTGCTTGCGCCGAAGTGCGGTGTTGCCGTTTTAGAGAATGACGGGATCGCTTCTGGTGAGGTCAAATGGACCTCCCAAACCTCGCCCGAGAGGGTCGAGGGCGAGTACGTCGCCGAACGGGGATACCCTGCTGGTATGCTCACACGCGTCGGGAGAACCCGACTCGTACCGGGCAGGTAAGACGCTCGTATAAATTCGTTGTTTTCTTAACCTGTCTCGCTCACCTATATCTAACCTGAGCGCGGAAGAGGCGAATCAAAAGTGCACTGAAGTAAGTAAGAGACGTATAGAGCAGTGAGTAGGGGTACCTTTGTCGCGCTGGCGATAGATATTTCGTATCGGAGATCCGGGGGAAGCAGCAAAAGACACAGCGTCGTTGGGCGGATGGCGGCGTGACGTCCGGGCAGCCGGGAAGGCAGAGCGAGTGCTGGGCGCCGCGTGAGCGTCGACGTCAGCGTACAAGTAGTCCGGGGGTGGTCAAGGGCGGTCGATGGAGAAGCGTAGCGGGTGGCCCAGCACAGGAGCAGTGGGGCCATTAGGAAATGCTCGTGGACCAGGCGCGGGCCGGCTTAGCAGCACGACGCACTGCAATGGGCGCTGGGCACGCTAGCAGTGGGGCGGGCACGATGACGCGGTCACTTTTGGGTGCGACCGTGCACGGTTGTGCAGGAATGAGGGGTGAGGGACGAGGCCGCGCGAGTAACAGCGTCGGCGCGCGCCGACAGCGACTCGCTCGGCGCACGCGATAGGCTGCTTGCCCGGCGCTTGGAAGCCGCGGCCGCGATGGGAGGGAACAACGGACGGCGAGGAGGAGTAGTTGAGCGACGGTGCGAGCGGAGTCGGCGAGGAAGGGAATGGGGCGGCGGTGACGGTGCAAGGCCGACGACAGCGGCGAGTAAGCGGCGAGCGGAGGCGAGAGATGACAAGTGGCTGCTGGGGACGGAGAGCGACGGCGGGTCGGCAATCCACGGTGAATGTTAGTGAGCGGCGGCACGGGTATGGCGGGCGGCGGCTGTTACTTCTCTTCTCCTCCTTCCTCCCCTTCTTCTTCCTCTTATTCCCTCTCTTCTTCCTTCTTCTTCTTCTTCTTCTTTCTTCTCCATTCTTCTTCTTCCTGATGCAATACGATCGGCCGGGTTCGATCGGCTCGTATTACGCCACAAGAATTCGATGAATAATTTCGTGAATGATATGAATATATGACGATGAAGAAAACGTCGAATGAGCAAGACTTGGTCGTTTACAAGCAGGGAAGGAGACCTCCCCGATCAAGGGGAAGATATTGACCCTAGATCAAACTCCCAATGACCCTCTTGACCGACTAGACGACTACGCGGTAAGGGGCGTGTGACGGCCCTAAGATGTTCGGCGTTCAAATCAACGAATATCCTTTCAACCACAAAAATAAGATCCTATCTCTCGACGAATGTGGCTAACCCTATCCGTAGATTATATTAAAAGAGGGCAGCGGACGAGAGAGGGGAAGACGACACTGAAGGCGGTAATAATACTGGGAATGACGGAGGAGAGACGAGAGGGTACCTTGTATGTCGATAGTCCACGCCGTGGGAAATGGTGTCTCGACGTAGTCAAAGGCGATGGGAGATTCCGCGTGGGTGAGGCACAACGAGGCCAGAGGATGGGGTTCTTGGCTTGTAATCACCCCAAGAATGCCTCTAGATGGTGGCTCGTGTCGATTCTTGAATTTCTTGCACAGTAGTTGATCGGGAATGCCAAGAAGGTGACGATTTCTTGAAGCCTTGATCGTTCTTGAGCGGTAGTAGATGAAGAAAACCAAGAAGGTGGTGGTTTCTTGAAACCTTGGGGTTCTTGAGCGGTAGTTGATCAAGAACGCCAAGAGGGTGGCGGTTTCTTGAAATCTTGGTGGTTCTTGGTGGATGGCGATGGCGGCGACGGACGATGGCGGCGGCGGGGATGATAGCCTCCAAGAAGAGGGTTCTTGAAAATAACCACCCAAGAAGTCTGTGATAGAGGGGCGTTTCTTGATCTTCTTGAATAAATCTTGGAGGAGGTCGATTGTGGCGGCGGACGACGACGGCGACCGGGATGATAACATCCAAGAAGAGGTTTCTTGGGCATTTCTTGGGGACTAACAACCCAAGATTCCCAAGGAGAGGGCGTTCTTGGAGGAGGTTGGTGAAATCTTGGGGAGGAACAATGGCGACGCGTACCCGGAGTGATCTCGACGGTGACGGTTGACGATGCTTCTCCTTGGTGACGCTTTCTTGCATCCTTGAGACCCTTCGGAGTGATCTCGACGGAGGGCTTCTTGGCTTTAAGAAGGGAGGAATTCTTGAATCTTTTAGCTTCTTTGGAGTGATCTCGACGAAGCCGTTGAACGCGTTCCCATGGAGTGGTCTCGACGTGGGGGACGAGGGCTCTACTCCACGGAGTGGTCTCGACGTGGGCGGGAATAGCCAATTCCCTCTACTCTACTCACTACGATAGGTGGAGACAAGAGTTGTAAAAATTCTTTCAACAAATGATTCAAATATTCCTTGGGCATGCTATCCCCTTATATAGTGAGGATAGGTGCCAAGTGAACGTGGGGAGAGGACGAACCGTCGCGAGATGTGGTTCGTCCTCTCCTTACAATTTGAAAATAAAACTGAAATTTGAAAAGTAAACGATAAAAGGCGAGGCCCAACATTGGCCCAGTCCATGAAATCCAAAGACACAAGCAAAACATAAACAAACACAAGGGAAGATAGAGATGCTTATGCGGGGTACTTGAACCCCGGGTGGCGAGCGTCGACGAGAGCTGCTCGGCGTGGCTGATGTCGTCCTGCTCGGCATGGCTAAACATTATAAACTTTCAATAGAAAATCAAGAGTAAGTCTTGGGGGGGGTGCCCACCCCTCCTTATATAGGAAGGATGAAAATGGCCCCCCCTTAAACAACAAAGAGAAAGGGAAAATGAAAGAAACTAAGGGGCTTGTAAGGCCCGTTAAGGTAGGAGGGAGGGGAAGATGTCCTCAGATGGGCTCTTCCCCTCACTACAATGACAAAATGAAAGACGAAGAGCGAAGAAAGAAAATAAGAAACAGATAAGTAGAACGATCCGAAGACGAAGGTGGCGCGTCGTCACGCCGAATATCTGAACTCGGGGTCACGCGTCGCTTCTGCAGCTCGTCGTGTCGGCTGGACACGTGTTGGTGGCGGGCTTGATGACGGTGCTGGCTCCACGAGTGACGGTTCTGCGATGTCGGACGGTGCTGCGCCATCAATCCTCCCGGGGTGGAAAGGACTCGACTCCGGCGAGTTAGGGTGGATGAACAGTAGCGGTGGAAGTAGATATGGCCGAAGGCGATGGAGCTCCTGCTCTGAAATCCACGTGTCGTCCGCGCAAGTCTGTTCCGCCCAGCGCACCAGGAATCTCCTCGATATCTCCTCACCTGCATGGTCAATTACCTCCTGTAGTACACAATCGATTGCCTCGTGCCTATCGGGTGAAACAATCGGGGGAGTGGCCGCGGCAAACTCACTCACGCTGATGGGGTCTAGAGAGGCTGGGTCTGGGGGGTGAGAAGGGGCCCAATACAAAGCTAGGTCTGCCACATTGAATGTTGAGCCTATTCCCCAAGTGGGGAGAATCTCGACGACATACGCATTGTCGCCCACTCTTCGGAGGATCAGGAACGGGCCGGCACTACGAGCATGCAGCTTTGAGCCGTCCCAGGAGAGAACCTCTCCGACCTAAGTCTAACCATCACTAAGTCTCCCACGTCGAATACTCTGGGTCGGCGATGCTAGTCGGTGGCTTGCTTGTGCCAGACGGCCTCAGTTCTGCCTGTCTTCGTGCCTCTGGTGTTGCTCCTCGGATGCACCTCCTCGCCGCGTTCACCGACCTTTGGTTCGGGAATTCTTTCAATCAATATTCGTGGAAGGATCATCGCCAGGTTCTATCTCAATTTCTCCGTCACTTTACCCGTATGATTACTTCCTCTTGTTCCGTCACTCCCTATTGTTTTCCTCTGCGGGTTTTATTTTATTAAGATTGGATAGGATAGCCATCCTTGTCGAGAGGTAGGGACTCTCTTTGTGATTGACGACTATATTGTTGACATTAGGGGTTTGACTCCGACGGGCCATAAAACGCCCCTCCGTCGTAGTATTGGTCACAAATTCTTACGGGTGATCTAGAGTCTATCATCTTGTTTGTCTGTCGAGGATTTATTGAATTGTTCTCCCTAGTCGACCCGTCCTTATGCTAAACTGAGTTCTTAAAATTGCATAATTCATCAAACTTAAATACTCATCTATCGCGCATAGCTGTGACGTAATACGTGCCGTCGATCCCGGCTTACAACATATTACATGATGGACTTTTTGCCACTCTAACATATTGTAACACTTGAAATAACTATTTAATTTTGATTCCCAATGAAGATACTCTTTAGAGTCCCTAGATCCCTCGTAGTATGGAACATCGACTTTGACGCTACGCTGAATTTTCTGCCACTAGTTGTCGTGATCTGCACGGTGGTGATCGCGAGGGGGAACCACATCCTTGGGTGGAAAAGGATCGTTCATGTCTGGACGATTCCCGTTCCATCCACAGTGTCTACGATAAGGAAGATAAGGATCATTCTGTGGGGGATGGCTGCCCTGGGCAGCTTGGGCGGCGGCCTTGGTTTGCCTTGGGCGGCTGATAAACTCAATTTTAGGGCGTTTTTTACTGGTTATTTAGCAGTTCAGACGTGTGAGGTTCAGAGCTTATGCAACAAATTTATAAACCTCACGGTGTAAGGCGAGTGAGGGTCGATTCATAGGGAGCAGGAGAAAACAGCGGAAATTTCCTTCTTTATTCAATAGATATGTCACTTATCAATTTAAAATAAATATTAAACACTGTTAAATGATCCTCAGGAAAATCACAGAATTCCTCTTTAATTCCCAGTGTAGTCGAAAGATTTAACTGCTATTGCTCTGATTAAGTTAAAGATTTAACTTAATAGAGGCTGTCTACAGAGAAGTTCTCTGTAGACAGTACCTTTGCCCTTGGGGGCAAAGGATCAAACACCTTGCGTGCAGGGTACCTGCGCGCAAGGTGTTTGCGTCTGGCGCTGTCGCGGCGTGGCTGCGTGGCGCTGTTGCGTGCAGCAGCGCTGTTGCGCGGCGGCGTGGCGCTGCGGCAGCGGCTGCTGCGCTTGGCGCGACGCGACGCTGCTGCGTGCAGCAGCGCTGTTGCGTGCGGCGTGGCTGCGCGCGACACTGCTGCGCGCGGCGCTGCTGCGTGTGGCGGTGTTGCTGCGCGTGGCGGTGGTGTTGCGCGCGGCGGTGCTGCTGCGTGCAGTAGTTCTGCTATATCAAAGGGATTTTTGGGGAGGTTTGGGGAGGATGATCAGAACAAGAAAGAAACAAAGTTCAACTGAAATCAAATCTAAAACGAAACAATCCTCAGTTGGAAAACATTGGAAGATCTTGTGACTCTTCCAACCCAACCAAAATTGTCTGAGAAGAGAGCGATTACAGGGCTGAAGCTTGAGATTTCCCCACGTCGGGTGTCACGTCCTTGCGGCGAGGCGTGGTTCTTCAATCCAAGCTATCTTCAGTCTGTTCTTCCTCTCCAACTCCAAAAGCTCATCAGATCCTGGAGGGTGCAGAAATCCTCTTCTCCAAGCCCTAGTTTCCTTACAGAAAATTCTGAACAACCTAAACTCCTCTCTCAAGAGAGTATTTATAGGTTTTCTCTTAAGTCATGCCCAGGGGCATTTTCGTAATTTTTGCCACTTCAAATTTTTGCCCATTTCTCTTGATCCTCCTCTCTTCCTTGATCTTCTTAACCTGTTTCTGAATGTTCACTAGCCATAAAATGTTAAATATATTCCACTTGATTCAAAGAATCAAGTGGGGTTAGTGATTACATAAAACAATACATATGCATGAACTTAGCATGAATTCACAAGATAATTGTAATGAATTTAAACTTAAGAACTTGATTATTTGATGACATATTTTAGAGTCATCAAACACCCCCCAACTTAGATCGTTACTAGTCCCTTAGTAATGACATGCAGGTGAGAATTAAAGATGATCTCAAGGTGAATTTTGACTTCCGATAACTTTGATTCATGCTCTTCTCAAGGAGTATTTTCAGCAATTAAAATTGACCAGCGTAGAAGAAATTTAGGATCTATCTCAGCCTTAGACCTCAACTAAGTGCACATGATCTATGGAGTACATATAGTAAGTACATAGTATATGGAATAAGATCGAGTTAACACCCTGCGCACTACTGAACGAGGCGTAGAGAGTGGTATTAATGCTAGCTCAATACTATGGCTATAGTAGCATCGGCTCAAACACATGGGAGACAGCTTTTCCACCTTTATTTTATTTGGCATTTGCTGCTTGTTGGTCATTTTTGATGACAATCAACTTTAGTACTATGATGCAAGCTTTTGCTTGTTTATGCGCAGTGCAGCTTTCACTTTATAGTTTGGTGGCGCTTCTCCACTACCCATGTGCCGTCCTTAGTAGACCAGCAGCTTATTCCCGACGGTTATGTATCCTTCATGGGTCAGGAGCTTCACTCACGTCATAATAATACTGCCAATGAGCTAACACTAACCCTACTCTCCACTAAAGCTAAAAATTTTCGTGCATGTAAGTGCTAACTCAACCCGAGGTGGATGGTGAGGTGAGAGAAGTATAATGGTAATAGATATGACTGTAGTGGTATGGATCGTAGTGCACCTAGCTAGGCTTACTTCACCTAGGATTCCCTAGCTGGCCACTCTTGCATTTCTACCTTTTTGAAAAGAATCGAATTATCATGCATATCATTGGACAATCATCTCCTAAGATCATCAAATATCCATGGTTTGTGAATGCAAAGACGAAAAAATTTTCATGGATAATGCATGTAAATGTACCCCCCCCCCCCCTCTCAATAAAAGGCATGTTCCTACATGACAAATCATAAATGAGAGAAAGGAGAAAGGAATACCAAACCATGGAAGGAAGGGCGGCGATCAGCATGCGTGTTGTCCAGTGACGTGTTAGGTGGGCGTGGATCGGAGTGGCTGCACACGAGAACAGAAACAAAAACGCAGAAAACAAAAACAAAACAAGGAAAATAACCAAGCAGAGGGAATATGAACTGTAGTAAAAACAAAAACTAATCGGATCATGAGGTATCATGCGATGGCTTTTCTAACGTAATATTCATGGGGCTGTGAAGATCTTCTTCTTCTAAGTAGCGTTTGAGCCATTGCCCGTTCACAGTGAATCGTCTTTGAGACGTAGGATCTAAAATTGTAACGGCTCCATTCTCAAAAACCTGCTGAACAAGGAAGGGACCATCCCATCGCGTTTTCAATTTACCTGGAAAGAGTTTTAGTCTAGAGTTGTAAAGCCATACTTTTTGATTCTCCACAAAAATTCTTCTCCTCAAGCTCTTGTCATGAAACATCTTCATCTTGGCTTTATAAATCTTCGAATTCTCATAAGCCTCATTTCTTAACTCTTCCAACTCATTCAATTGAAGAAGTCTATGCTTGCCGGCTCTATCCAAATCTAGGTTGAGTTTTCTAATAGCCCAAAGGGCCTTGTGTTCTAACTCAAGTGGTAGGTGACAAGCTTTGCCAAAGATAAGGCGGAAGGGAGACATGCCGAGAGGGGTTTTGTAAGCTGTCCTATAAGCCCATAACGCCTCGTCTAGCTTCCTAGACCAATCTTTCCCATCTGGACGCACTATTTTCCTCAAAATTTTCTTCACCTCTCTATTGCACAATTCAACTTGTCCATTGGCTTGAGGATGATATGGGGTAGTGACTCGATGATGAACACCAAACTTTTTGAGGAGATTCCTAAAGTTGTAATTTGTGAAGTGTGAACCTCCATCACTAATGATCGCTCGTGGGCATCCATATCTATAGAAAATGTGTTTTTCAATAAAATTGGTCACTACCTTACTGTCATTGGTTTTCGAGGGAATGGCTTCTACCCATTTGGAGACATAGTCAACAGCCATCAAGATGTATTCATAACCGTTAGAACTAGGAAATGGACCCATAAAATCAATTCCTCATAAATCAAATATTTCTACTTCTAAGATGGGTTGTAGGGGCATTCTATCTTTCCTATTGATATTGATGGATGCTTGGCATGCTAAACAACTGTTATAAAATTTCTGCGCGTCATGAAATAATGTAGGCCAAAAGAAACCCGATTCAACAATTTTATGAGCTGTTACCTTGGCCGAGTAGTGACCCCCACCTGGTTTTGCGTGGCAGAATTCTAGGATGCTTCGTTGCTCGCTCTCGGGGACGCATCGTCGGAGAATTTGATCTTGTCCTTGGTGAAACAGCTCCGGATCTTCCCAAAAATAAAATCGCGCATCCTTGAGTAGCTTTTTCCTCTCGTGGGAAGTCCAACCTGTAGGAATTTGTCCTCAAACTAAAAAAATTGACAATATGTGCATACCAAGGAACGAATGTTCCTTGTGCAGTTAGGACAAATTCATCAGGAAATGCATCATTAATTTGTTCAGGTGGGGCGCCTATGATTCGTGAGAGATGGTCGGCTACTACATTTTCACACCCTTTCTTATCTTTAATTTCCAAATCAAATTCCCGTAATAAAAGCACCCATCTAATCAATCTCAGTTTAGCCTCTTTCTTCGTTAACAAGTATCTAATAGCTGCATGATCAGAATAAACAGTTATTTTACTACCAAGTAAATAAGACCTAAACTTTTCTAAAGTGAAAATAATGGCCAGCAGCTCCTTTTCGGTGGTGGTGTAATTCAGTTGTGCGTCCACTAAGGTCCTGCTGGCGTAGTAGATCACCACGGGTTTCTTATCAATTCTTTGGCCTAACACTGCACCTACTGCAAAATCAGAAGCGTCGCACATTAGTTCAAAAGGAAGGGTCCAATCGGGCCCTTGCAGGATAGGCGCATTAACCAAAGCTTCTTTCAATTTATAAAATGCATCTTTAGCCTCTAGTGTTAGTTCAAAATCATTATTTTTAGACGATAAAAGGTTTGTAAGAGGTTTAGAAATTTTAGCAAAATCAAGGATAAAACGTCTATAGAAACCCGCGTGGCCGAGGAAACCCCTAAGGGTTTTTAGGTTGGTTGGAGGTGGAAGGCCCTGGATGATTTCGATTTTGGCCTTGTCCACTTCCAATCCACGGTTGCTGACCGTGTGTCCCAGCACTACTCCCTCCTGCACCATGAAATGAGATTTTTCCCAACTTAGGACAAGGTTGGACTCAATGCACCTCTTCAATACTTTGGTGAGGCTTAGGAGGCAGTTCTCAAAGGTAGATCCAAATACTGAAAAATCATCCATAAATATTTCTAAACATTTGCCTACTAAATCAGAAAATAGGGCATTCATACATCGCTGAAATGTGGCAGGGGCATTGCATAACCCGAAGGGCATACGCCTGAAGGCATATGTCCCTACGGGACTCGTAAATGTTGTCTTCTCTTGATCATCAGGATGGATGTTTACTTGGTTGTATCCTGAATAACCATCAAGAAAACAAAAATATTGCTGCCGTGACAGTTTTTCTAGTATCTGATCTATGAAGGGTAGTGGGTAGTGATCCTTCTTTGTCGCCTTATTTAATTTCCTGTAATCAATGCACACCCTCCACCCTGTGGTCAATCTTTTCTGCACCTCTTCCCCTTTTTCGTTCACTTCTACGGTAATTCCAGATTTCTTTGGTACCATGTGTACAGGACTCACCCATCTACTGTCGGATATAGCATAAATTATTCCTGCATTCAACCACTTAATCACTTCTTTCTCAAGAACTTCTCTCATGTAAGGGTTGAGTCTCCTTTGATGCTCTCTACAAGGTTTTGCTTCCTCTTCTAAAAATATCCTATGTTCACAGATCAAAGATGGAATTCCTCTAATATCATCAAAGGTCCAACCTATGGCATTTCTATGCTCCCTAAGTACCTCTAGCAAGTCCTTTTCCTGTTCAGAGGATAGTGATGAAGATATGATTACCGGTAGGATTTTCTGCTCATCTAGATATGCATATTTGAGGGATGAGGGCAAAGGTTTCAATTCTGGCCCTACCTCTACCGAAGGGGGGTCTATGATCTCTCCCTCTAGCTCTCTACCCTCTACTTGTGACAAGTATTCTTTAACCACATCCTCTCCTTCATCTTCTACACACAATTTTAACTCCTCATTGCTTCCTACAGGACATTTCATCATTTTTGATATATCCAGTTGAACTCTCTCCTTTCCAATTTTAAACTCCACCGTCCCCTTCTCCCAATCCATAAGCGTTTTTGCCGTAACTAAAATTGGTCTACCTAAGATGATAGGAGCTAAACTAATGTCTCCCGATATCTTTACATCTGTCACTATAAAGTCTACAGGTATTTCACAATTCTCTACAGTGATCATGACATCGGTTAACCTTCCCTCGGGTTGCCTAACAGTACCGTCAGCTAAGAGTAGGTCCATATGAATTTCCTCCAACTCTCCAAACCCACTCTCCTCATATAATGCCGTCGGAATGATACTTATGCTTGCTCCCGTATCCAATAAAACTTTAGAGAAGGTGTTTCCCCCTATTTCGCATGTAATGAAAGGGGCTCCGGGGTCTCTCATTTTGATAGGGATGGCATTAAGAATGCTAGAGGCATTTTCAGATAATTTAACCACTTCCCTAGGCTTCTTAATGGTGCAAGAGTCCTTAAGGTACTTCTTTAGGGAAGGTGCACACCTAAGCATATCTTCGACAGTAACAGTCATGGTGGCTTTTCTAAAATTCTCTAGCAGTCGGTTTTCATAATCAAATATCGGTTTTTTTCTATTTAAAGCGGAAGGGTAGGGAACATGCTGCCCACTCGTAGAAGGTAGAGGCTCCTCCACGTAGGGGGGGTCCTCTCCTTCTTCCTCTTGTGGTTCGGTTCCCTTCTTAGAATTCTCTATAGAAGTCCGATAGGGATCCTGAAGTTCTTTCCCATTTCTCAATTTTGAGATGGCTAGAACCTCAGGATCATCTCTACTCGTCTCATCATGAATGGAATGCTGCACATGATGCAAGCTGCATGGATTGATGGACGGTTTCGTGGGAAGTTTATAAGATGTGCAAGGAGAATCTAACGGTATACCTTGGTGTTCAGGTTGGACAGGTCTGAGGCTTTCTAGCATCTTCCTCATCTGCTCTTGAGCATCCAGCATTTGCTTCGTTTGAAACTCCATCATCACTTGCATCCGCATCTCCATTTCCGCCCGCAACTTTTGATTTTGCTTTTCGATCATATCTGAAATGACGGGAGTTAATGTAGAGAAATCAGGTTGAGTTTGAGATGAAACCTGATACTGTTGTGGAGGCCTGTGCTGGAATTGTTGTCTCTACTGGAACGGGGGTTGAGCTGCCGGCTTGTTTCCTTGGTGGAAGGCCTCTCCGTTTTGGAAATTTGACCGCTTTTGACCCGCCCACGGTTGTTGCGGCTGGTTGAAAGCCTTCACCTCTTCTTCCATGGCTTGGCAAGCTCCATCTTCATGTTCCCTGCTAAAACAGAGAGAGCAGATCTTAGCTTTAATGATGGGAGAGTTACCTAGGAAGACATTCTTCAAGGTAGAGGTGAGCTCCTCCAATTTCTGGTTGGTCTCCCTTAGGCCCGCTTGTAGCTCTCCCTCCTTGGCGTTGACCTGCAGAACTCCTGCTCTCTTGGGCTGCACATTCCTCCCATTCTGATTGGCTCCAATCTCCTGCAAATCAGTTTCTGCAACTCTCTCCAAAATATCAAAAACTTCATCCTCATATGCAGTATAAAACGTTCCACCCGTGGCGAGGTTTACCTTGTTTTTCATAAAATCAGAGAGAGACTCATAAAATATCTGAGCTAGTTGACATTGTTCAATTCCATGGTGAGGGCACTTCCTCAACAGATCATTGAACCTCTCCCATGATTCACTAAACGCCTCACCATCATGAGGATGGAAGTTGTGAATTTCCTTCTATAAAAGTTAGTTTTGGAGAGAGGGTAAAATTTCTGCAGAAATTTTCCTGCATCTCTTCCCATGAATTAAAAGTGATTCCTAAATTGCGGTACCAGGAAAATGCTTTATCTTTTAAGGTTAGAGGAAAATATTTCATTTTTAAAATTTCTGTAGATATCCTGAACGCTTTTGAGATGAACACCTAATGTGGAAATCATCAAGGAATTCTAATGGGTTTTGAGCAGGCAGTCCATTAAATTCAGGTAAGGAATGAATTAATGCATTGTCATATCGAAAGGAAATACCGTCACCGATGTTCAGATTTACATCGGTTTGACGCAAGCTTCCCGACGGTGTGGACCTATCCAGCATAGTCCTCCTCCTCTCATTCTGCTGGTGCATCTCTTCAGCCATATTTCTCTGCTGAATTTCTGGTTCTGGCACTGTAGAATCCAGAGTGGCGTCTCTAATGTCTTTCTCTGCAGACTTTTCACCAGCTCCTGAGCGTGTTACTACCATAAATCTACAGCAAACGGTTAGAATAACAATGAGCTGAGGATTGTCAAGTCCTGCAGCTCTAAAAAATTCAACAAAAATGACTGTAGATTTAGAGAAATGACAGTAGATTCACAAAAATGACTGTAGATTCACAAAAATGACTATAGGTTTAGAGAGATAACTGTAGATTCGGAGAAAATAAAAATTTCTACTCTAATACCGTGCTCCCCGGCAGCGGCGCCAGTTGATAAGCTCGGACTTTATGTGTTTTTTACTGGTTATTTAGCAGTTCAGACGTGTGAGGTTCAGAGCTTATGCAACAAATTTATAAACCTCACGGCGTAGGGCGAGTGAGGGTCGATCCACAGGGAGCAGCAGAAAACAGCAGGACGATTTTTTATCTTTCTGTGTTTTGATTCAAATCACAATTCAATTAATTAATTCAGTCCTTTTACCTAGTTAATCTGTTCTCAGTTGGTTTCTTAAAGGGGTCTCTGTAAAAGATATTCGATTGAGGATATGTATATATTTTTTAGTCAAGATTTCCTAATCTGTTCTGCCAACAGAGACTTTTCTCTGTTGACTGATCTTTTGCCTTTGGGGCAAAAGATCAAGCACCTTGCGTGCAGAATTACCTACGCGCAGGGTGCTGAGTTGTGCGTGGCTCTTAAACCACGCGACTTGCGCAGCAGCGCCGCTCTGGCGCGCGGCTGCAGCGAGCTGCGGCCTCTTGCGCTTCAGCGCAGAGGCGGCTTGCTGGCGGCTAGCGCAGCGGTGTGTGCCCAGCCCTTCCTGTGCGTCCGCGCAGAGGTGTCTGCGCACGAATGCCGTCTTGGCTCCTCCGCAGCGGGCGCGGCGCGCGCAAGGCTCTGCCGCGCGGGGATCCTGCGTGGCGGGTGCTATGCGCAGGGATGCTCCCCTGAGCGTGGTTCTGCCTTGCAGCTCGCTGCTTGCGCACCCTCTGCTGGATAAAACTGGAAATGCAGGTTGGTTGGGTGTCCCTCGATGACAAATTGATGAACGGTGAGGTGAGGGGTGAAACGTTAAGCGAAATCAAAATAACTATGAACTGCAAATCAAAGTAGCATCAAACAATCTCTGGTTGAGCTGCTGAAGAACCTGAAGGTTACTTCAACCAACTGAAATTATCAAAAGGGGAGAAGAGAACAGATCTGAACCAGCTCAATCACTCCAACTTCGTGTCACGTCCCGTCGGCGAGTTGGCGATCTTCTTGAGCGGGTATCCTTCAGCCTGCTTCTCCTCCCAGCTCCAAAAGCTCATCAGCTCCTGGAGGGTGCAGAAATCCTCTTCTCCAAGCCCTAGTTTCCTTACAGAAAATTCTGAACAACCTAAACTCCTCTCTCAAGAGAGTATTTATAGGTTTTCTCTTAAGTCATGCCCAGGGGCATTTTCGTAATTTTTGCCACTTCAAATTTTGCCCACTTCTCTTGATCCTCCTCTATTCCTTGATCTTCTTAACCTGTTTCTGAATGTTCACAAGCCATAAAATGTTAAATATATTCCACTTGATTCAAAGAATCAAGTGGGGTTAGTGATTTCATAAAACAATACATATGCATGAACTTAGCATGAATTCACAAGATAATTGTAATGAATTTAAACTTAAGAACTTGATTATTTGATGACATATTTTAGAGTCATCAGCGGCCTTGGGTAGCGGCCTTGGGCAGCCTAGGGTGGCTACCTTGGACGGCCTGGGGCGGCAGCCTTGGGCGGCCTGGGATGGCTGCCCTGGGTGGCCAAAGGCGAGGGAAGAGAAGGGGGGAGGTGGAGAGAGAGAAGACAAGAGAGAAAGAGAGAGGGAGAGAGATGGTGAAGAAGATGGCCGACAACGCGAGGCGGTGGCGGCGGTGACGTCGAAGGTGGTGGAGGTAGGGTTGGAGAGGGATAGGAGGCTGGGCAGTCCTCCAAGAAGAGTTAACAAAAACTCAGTTCTTGAATAATGACTGCCTAACGGTTTCTTGAAACAATGGCCTATTGATGGCGAGGACGCCAATACATCACCATCGAACATGTCGCCACGGCCAACCAGAGTCAACACGCCTGCTATGGACTCAACGCCACGGTCAACCCAAGTCAACCCGCCACATTCAACCTAAGTCAACACCAAAGTCAACACACCGCAACCATCGACAAGCACGTCTCCACCCGCGTACATCCCTACGTGCGTCATGACACGACACTTGAGGCACATCCACAACTGCCCTTTGGTGTGACACGACGCACGTCTTTGATTTCTCGTCTCTAATTTCTCGTCATTTCTCTTTCCTCCAAGGCCTATATATAGGCCATTATTTTCAAGAAACACTTAGGCAGTCATAATTTCCAGAATTGAGTTTTATTTAACTCTTCTTGGAGGACTGCCCAGCCTCCCCTATCCCTCTTAACACTAGCCGTCATCGCCGCCGCTACTGCCACCACAGTTGCCGCCGCCTCGCGTCGTCAGCCTTCCACCCTTTTGACCTTCCTCCCTCTCTCAACACTCTCGTCTTCTCTCTCTCTCTCTCGAGATTCCATCAAGGCCGCCCAGGCAGCCCCTTGGCCGCCCGTCTAGGCCGCCCCAATGGCTGCCTGCGTTGCACCATCAAGGCCGTCCAGGCAACCCCTTGGCCGCACATCCAGGTCGCCCCAAGAGCTGCCTGCGCTGCACCATCAAGGCCGCCCAGGAAGCCCCCTTGGCCACCCGTTCAGGCCGCCCCAAGGGCTGCGTGCCTTGCACCTTCAAGACTGCCCAGGCAGCCCCATTGGCCGGCCGTTCAGGCCGCCCCTAGGGCTGCCCGCGCTGCACCATCAAGGTCGCCCAGGCAGCCCCCTTGGCCGCGCGTCCAGGCCGCTCCAAGGGCTGCCCGCGCTGCCCCTTCAAGGCCGCCCACGCAGCCCCTTGGCAGCCCGTCCAGGCCGCCCCAAGGGCTGCCTGCACTACCTCTTCAAGGCTGCCTAGGCAATCCCCTTGGCCGCCCGTCCAGGCCGCCCTAAGGGCTGCCCGCACTACCGCTTCTAGGCAGCCCCCTTGGCCGCGCGTCCGAGTGCCGCCCCAGGCCACCCGCCCAAAGCCGCTCGTGCCCGTTGCGTGCCCATCACACGTGCTTCCGGGCGCTCTCGAAGCTTCTTCCGGTGGAGCATACCGTTTAGGTTTCGGGGCGCTGCCCCGAACCCCGCTAGGGGGCGACTCCCCACTTGACCCCCCCAAACTGACCGCGCAGTTGGATCCATGACACCTTGTCGTAGCGCACGTCACTCGTCCCGCTAGCGACGCCCAGGCCCAAGCACTCCGGCCTTTGAGCAACCAAGCCGAGTTTCAACCAGGGCCATTCAACGCCCGGAACACCCAGAATCTCCCTCGTCCAGTGGGCCACTCAACGTCCGGATTTGCTCAGCCTCGTCACGATCGGAATTTCCCGCATCCTCTTCACGCACTACGGTGCCGAGGTACACCTGGACTGTTTGGTGTCGAAAGTGTTCCCCGTCCAGTGTTTTCTCGTGAAGTTTCCACCGGCGTCAGAATTAGATTTGGTTTGGATTTCCACTTCTTCTCTCTCTTTCTCGAGTGTTTATTCGTGACGCGAATTTGGATATTGATTTCGGTGCTTAGGCATCGTCGGGGTGAGGGAAGACAGTACTCCCGCCCTCGATAAGGGTCGGAGCTGCACCACTAGTGTTTCATCGGTTTTAAAGTCCAAATCTGACCGCGTGTATTTTTGTGGCTGTTTTATCCCTCCCTACAAACCCGTCTATTACCCGTTACCCATCATCATCCATCCATCCATCCCCTCAATCACCTTTTCCTTAGTCGTCCTACGTGAAATTGGTATCAGAGCTTAACCTGTCAGCCGAGTCATTTCCGTTATCGTAGACGTCTCCATTCATCATTCGTTAGTCCCATTGCATGCATTTGCATTCAGGCAAATGAGTCTCCACTCCGATGAGAGGCAAACCCCAAGACGGTCGTGAGGTGTCCGTCCCTGTCAATGAGTTGTCATCATCCGCCCCACCGACCTCCTCTCAAGGGGACATCGATCGTGTATTAGACGCTGTCCATAATGGTTTTCGTGATGTCAACACACGAATCACCAATATGGACAACCGTCTAACCAGTTCGATCAATGCGGTGAGTGAACGGACTTACCAACTCGAGAATAGAGATCTAGATCGACATCGCCGTGATCGCGAGAACCACTACCCACCTGATCCTAGATCTCGAGACCGTGATAGGAGTCATCGCGACCAAGGTGATCCTATATGACCCGAGGATAGATCCAGGAGCCAAAATCTGTATCGTCTCGAGCGAGACGATCAAATTCCTCCTGAGATTCGTACTCCGGTCCGTGATAGTAATCGTCTCCCGCGAAACGATTACCATCCGCCCGAGCCTAGGACCCCGGGCCAGGATAGGAATCGTCCCCCACGGAACGATCCCTATCCACCTGTGGATAGAGCCCCGGTGCATGATGGAAATCGTTTACCCCGAGACGATTTCCATCCACTGGAGGAGAGGATCCCGGAGCGCGATAGGAATCATCCCCCTCGGAATGATCCTTATCCGCCTGATGATAGATATCGCGGATGGAACGGGAATCGTCTGGACAGGAACGATCCTTATCCACCCGAGGATATGGTTCCCCCTCGCGATCAGCGCCGTGCGGATCACGACAACCAATGGTAAAAGATTCAGCGTAGCGTCAAAGTCGATGTTCCATACTACGAGGGATCTAGGGACCCTAGGCAGTATCTTGATTGGGACTCTAAGTGATGTAACACGGTAACGCCGGGATCGACGACTCGTGTTATGTCACAGATGTTCGATGCGTGTCAATTATGAAGATGAATGCGCGTTCAAATTTCCTCTTAGAGCGACGAGGGCGGGCCGACGGTGGGGCGGCGATTCAATAAATCCAAAGGGGAACGATTAGGTCAGGATCGACTACGAATGACCCGCTGAATCTCACGATCGAAGCACGACGTGAGGGGCACGTTACTGCCCACAAGAGTTTACCAACGACGATTATGAGCCGATCGTCAATCGCAAGGAAATTCCTATCACACAACGACGGTGGCTACCCTAACAGGAATCGTGTTACGATTAAACGGCAGCGGAAATGATAGGGGCAGAAAGTACTGTAAGACGCAATGATACTGTAAAATGGAGGGGGGGAAAGAGTAAGCAGGAACTTGGTCTTGCTCCGTCAGCGACGAACAATCGAGGATATACTGGCGTCGGGTACACAATCCAATCCTCAGGAGCTTATGAGAAGACTCCCACGAGCCTGGTTGACTGGCAGTATATCGGCGACGTTGACTAGCGACAGGGCTTTGGCATGAGCGAGGGACACTTGAAGCAACGCTTGTAGAGGTTACGGATGCACGGGGCCACCAGTCGCGGAGTGTGGTGACGGTCGCACCGTGACGAGCTGAGGGACATCAGCTGCAAGGCTCACGCGAGTGCCGAGAGAGCGTTGCAGGACTTGGCGAGCGTCGGTCGATTGAGGGACGCACTAGGGTGCGGTGACAGGGTACGCGGTCGCGAGCGCTCGCGTTGTCGGGCGGGCGAGGCGCAGCTACAGGGCGCGTGCTAGCACGCGCAGGAGCGTCGACGGCGACGGTTGGGGATTGCGCGCGAGCGCGCGGGACAGTGCCAAACGCCGGTGTTGACCGGCGGGTACCCACGAAACGGCGGAGTAGTCCCTAGTCGCAGCGGACGTACTAAGGCGCGGGGAGCAGATGGCATCACTTCTTGGGCGGCGAAGGCGTCCGAGTGGCGATGAAGTTCCAGAAGGGGAAACAGGGCGGCTGATGGCGATGTCCGTGGCTCGAACCGGCGGTATCCGGCCGGCGAGGTCGTCGGGTTCAGCGGGCGGCGCTCCTAGAGCCGTCAAGCCATACCAGCGGGCGGCAAATGGGTCCAGGTGTAGGGGCGAACCGAGATCTCCTTGGGCCAGACGAGAGAGACCACGGAAGAAGACGGGGACGGACCTGGCACTAGATCTGGCAGGGGAAGATGAATAGACCCCTGGTAGCAGACCAGAGGAAGAAGAAGACACCTTGCTATTTCCTAACTCATAATATAGAACGGGAATTGACACAATGCAAAAGGTTGGTTTTCCAAAAGATTCACTAAAGCAGTCCTTGGGCATGCCTCCCCTTTATATAGGAGGGGAAGGGAGGGTGCCAAGAGACGAGGCTAAGGGGAGGGTCTGTCACGTGACGTGGCCCTCCTCTTTACATGAGAACGAACAAAACATCAAAATCGGGACCAGTCCAATACACGACCCGGTCCAAAATTAACACTTTTCGATAAATAACAATAAAACTTACTTGGGGTACTTGAACTCTGGGTCACGGACGTCGGCACGAGCGGCTCGGAGCGGTCGAACATCTCCTGTGTCGGTGTCTACATGATGGTCCCCCATCATCCTCCCGGGCCGAGAAGAGCTCAACTCCGGCGAGCTAGCCGCCAAGATGTCACTGATGGGCTGGAGCAGGTCGGGTCGATGTTGCCGCAGGTCTTCCTTTGTGATCCACGTCTCGTCTGACGTCGTGCATCCCTGCCAGTGCACCAGAAACATGCGTTCCACTCGATACCCTACAGCGTTAATTACTTTATGCAGTACTGTTTCTATCCTTTCTTGCCGCATACGAGTAGGTAGGGTAAAAGGAGTATGTGTGCTCTCACTCACTTCACTATCAAGCTTTGAGTGGCTGTGAGGCTCTTCGGTAGGTGGCAAGGGATGATATCGGACCAAATCACAGACGTTGAAGGTAGAACTAATTCCCCAGCTAGGAGGAATACTCACGACATATGCATTGTCGTTGATCCGTTGGGCTACTCAGAAAGGCCCGGCACTACGAGCATGAAGCTTCGTAGCGACCCTTGGAGAATGTCTCTCAGGCCTCAATCTAACTATCACTAGGTCGCCCTCAGAGAATATACTGGACCTACGTCTGATGGCGAGGACGCCAATGCATCAGCCCGGGACACGTCACCGCAGGCAGTCGGGGTCAACACAGACGTTACGGATCCAAAGATGAAGTCAACAGAAGTCAACCCACCTCGGTCAACAGGAGTCAACGAAGAAGTCAACACGCCACAACCGTCGTCCGCCACGTCACCACCCGCGCACGTCTCCACGCGCGTCATGACACGACGGCAAAGGCAGATCCACAACTGCCCTTTGGCGTGATGTGATGCACGTTTTCCCTTGCGTATCTTATTTTCTAGTTATTTTCTCTTTCCTCCAAGGCCTATATAAGGTCATTTCTTTCAAGAACTCATTAGGCAATCATAATTCAAGAATTGAGTTTTCTTTCTAACTCTTCATGGAGGATTGCCCTACCCCTTATCTTGCCCTAACCTTCCCCGTCGTCGCCGTCGTCATCGCCGCCGTCGTCATCACCGCTGCGCAACGCGCTGATCACCGCCGCGACCGCCACGCCACGCGTGCCATCCCGCGCCGCCGTGCGCCTCCTACGCCAGCGCGCAGCGGCGCGCACTGCCGTCGGCGCCTCAAGCGCGGCGCTCGCGGCCTTCAGGTGCGCTCGCGCACCGCGCGCGCGCCGCGCGCGGAGTTCGTCGCGCCCACCCGGTGTCCCGCTTCATAACGCGTCAACCAGGGCGGACAACGCCGAGCGCCCGTTCGATATCACGCCGCTTCGTCGCCACGAGCAGAATTACCTGCAGCCTCTACACGCACTGCGGTGCTGAGGTATACCTGAACCCTGTGGTGTCGACGTGTTCTCCGCTCAGTATTTTCTCGGGAAGTTTCCACCGCCGTCAGAATTAGACCTGGATTTCCTCTTCTTCTCTCCTTTTCTCGAGTGTTTCTTCGCGACGTGAATTCGAGGTATTGATTTCGGTGCTTAGGCATCGTCGCGGTGGGGGAAGACAGTACTCCGCCTCGATAAAGTCGGAGCTGCATCACCAGATTTCATCGGTTTTAAGTCCGAGAATCGACCGTGATTTCTATGGATTGTTTTATCCCTTACCCATTCCTACCCATAGCCTCGTCATCCGCCCTAAATCGTCCATCCCATAGTCGTCCTACGTCAAATTGGTATCAGAGCCTAACCTGTCGCCCAGCCATTTCCGCCAACGTAGACGTCTTCATTCATCATTTGTCAGTCCCCTTGCATGCATTTGCGTTCAGGCAAACGAGTTCCCGCTCCGATGACAGACCAACCCCAAGACGGTCGTGAGGTGTCAGCCCTATCCATGAGTTGGCGTCACCCACTCCACCGCCCTCTTCGCCTGGGCGTTGATCGTATACTAGGCGCTTTCCATAATGGTTTTCGTGATATGAATACACGAATGACCAACATGGACAACCGTCTAAGTAGTTCGATCGACGCGGTGAGCGACCGAACTCAACAACTCGAAAATAGAGGCCGGATCGTTTCGCGTGATCGTGAGAACCACTACCCACCTGATCCTAGAGCTCGAGATCGTGATAGGAATCATCGTTACGTTGATGATCCTATACGTCCGATGATAGATCCGGAAGTCGAAACCAGAACCGTCTCGAACATGGCGATATGATTCCTCCGGATACCGTACTCCAGTTCGTGATAGGAATCGTCGCGACGATTACTATCCACCGAACCCTAGGACCCCAAGCCAGGATAAGAATCATCCTTTGCGGAACGATCCCTACCCTCCCTTGGAGAGAGCCCCGGTGCACGATGGAAATCGTCCACTACGAGACGATTACCATCCACCGGAGGAGAGGATCCCAGAGCCAGATAGGAATCATCCCCTCGGAATGATCCTTATCCGCCTGATGATAGACATCGCGGGTGGAACGGAGTCGTCCGACAGGAACGATCCTTTTCCACCCGAAGTGGTGGTTCCTCCTCGCGATCACCGTCGTGCGGATCACGACAACGACTGGCAGCAGATTCAACGTAGCGTCAAAGTCGATGTCCCATACTACGAGGGATCTAGAGACCCTAAAGACTATCTCGATTGGGAGTCAAAATTGAATAGCTATTTCAAGTGGTACAATATGTTAGAGTGGCAGAAAGTCCAGATGCCGAGATGAGATTAGGAGGACAAGCCAAAATCTTTTGGGAAAACCTTGAATTTTCGATTTATAACGCCGTGAGCGCCCATCGATACTTGGCCTCAAATGAAGGACAAACTCAGAGAAAATATGTACCACTAGCTTACTTAGACAACCTCTTAGACCAATGGCATAAACTACAACAGGGTAGACGTCCGGTTTCAGTACATCACCCAATTTGAGGAGTTTTACATGAGGTGTCGTGTTGAGGAGAACCCCGTTGTTATTTCTCGCTGGACAGGTCTCAACCTGCACCTTGAGACGGAACTTCTAGTCCGTAAAGCCACTACGTTAGAGCAGGCCTACCAGATCGTAGAAGACCTAGAGCTGTGTCAGAACTTACATCATTCTCCTGTGTATCATCGCCTGCTCTCACCGACGGCCCCCTTTATCTACTCCTTATGCCAACCGTGCAATCCAGCGTCAACCTCCCTTAGCTCTTCCAGCACCACCACCACCTCCTCTCAGCTCCGCCACTTCCAGCTCCCCGGGCTCCTACCCCTACCTGCACTCCATCCGAACACCGTCCCGCCGCTCCGACTCAATCATTTCCTACCCCGACAACTCGTAGCTCACCGTCCCTCGAGTCCACCGCAAGGGCCCCTCCTCAATCCAACTCTTCACAACTCGGTCCTTCTGGCTTGACTTGTTTTAAATGCCAAGGTCGAGGTCATAGAGCTTCCCAATGCCCCTCTCGAGCCTTGCACATTGGACAGGAACCCTTCGAAAGCGAGCCTACCTTAGATGAGCCATCCTTAGAGGAAGAGGAATATAGAGTAGAGAGCCATGTTGTTGATGATTTTGTGCTTGATGATGGATTAGTGAGCTTTATTGGCATCACAGATTGCCCCCCATCTCTTCCTCGTCATGACCCATCTACATCAGTTAGAGGAATTGTCTGTTGCAATCTTACTCAACCTACTACTGACAACCCTGCATTGAGGACGTCCATATTTTACACGTATTTCAAAATTGGTGATAAGATGTGTAAGACAATTGTAGATAGTGGTAGCTGTATTAACGTCGTCTCCGACGTTATGACTTCGCGTTTGGGACTACCGTTGACTGATCACCCTCACCCCTACTTTGTTTCGTGGATTGATGCTACCTCTATCCCTGTGAAAAACCAATGCCGTCTCCCCTTGAAGGTCCAATCCTATGAAGATGAGATTTTATGCGATGTTCTACCCATGAAGGTGGGCAGCATTATCCTTGGCCGCCCTTGGCTGTATGATAACGATGTACACCTCTATGGTCGGAGTAATACTTGTTCTTTCATCCATCAGGGCAATAAAATCACATGGCATCCCTACACTCATAACCCGCAAAGGGCCGTCTCGAAATCTACTTCCATAGGCTTGTGTGTTATTAGTGGATCCCAATTTCAAAAAGAGCTTGATAGTGAAATGACTATGTGTTTAGCCATGATTCCTGATCACTCCTCCGAGGACTCCTCTACTCCACCCCATGAGGTCTCTCAGCTTCTTGAGGAGTTCGCTAGTGTTTTCCCCAATGATTTACCCAATGACTTACCTCCAATGCGCGATATTCAGCACGCTATTGACTTTGTTCCGGGGTCATCGTTACCCAACCTTCCCCACTACCGTATGGATCCCACGCAGTACAAGGAACTCCAACGTCAAGTCCAAGACCTCTTGGACAAGGGATTCATTCAAGAGAGCCTCAGTCCTTGTGCCGTCCCAGCACTACTAGCTCCCAAAAAGGACGGAGTTGGCGCATGTGCATCGATAGTAGAGCCATCAACAAGATTATTGTCAAGTATAGATTTCCCATTCCTCGCATCGACGATATGTTTGATATGATGGCAGGTTCGACAGTTTTCTCCAAAATTGATCTTAAGAGCGGTTATCACCAAGTTCAGATCCGACCGGGAGACGAATGGAAAACAGCCTTTAAGATCAAAGATGGACTTTATGAGTGGAAGGTTATGCCCTTTGGGTTGTCCAATGCACCTAGCACTTTTCAGCGATTGATGAACCACATACTCAGACCGTTCATAGGAAATTTTGTGGTTGTTTATTTTGATGATATCCTTATCTATAGCAGATCCACACCAGATCATCTCCAACACATTCGCTTTAGTTTGTGAAGTCTTAAAAACCGAGCAGTTGTACGCTCACCCAAAAAAATGTTCTTTCCTTGTTAGTCATGTTTCTTTCTTAGGTTTCATCCTCTCTGGTCAAGGTGTATCCGTCGATCCGGCCAAAATTGATGCCATCACCCAGTGGCCAACACCTAGAAGTGTGCATGATGTTCGTAGTTTTCATGGTCTAGCAACGTTCTATCGCCTTCATATCCAACTTTAGCACCATCATGGCACCCTGACTGAATGTCTTAAGGGAACTCATTTTGAATGGACTATAGAAGCTCAAAGATCCTTTGAGGAGATCAAGCGAGAATGACTCAAGCCCCAATTCTTCGACTACCTGATTTTGATAAAGTATTTGAGGTTGCTTGTGATGCATCGGGATTAGGAATTGGTGGGGTCCTGAGTCAGGAGAATCATCCCATCGCCTTCTTTAGTGAAAAGTTAAATGATGCTAAGCTCAAATATTCTACCTATGACAAAGAATTTTATGCGATCGTCCAATCTTTACGTCATTGGCGTCATTACCTACTCTCCAAAGAATTTGTCCTCTACTCTGATCACGAAGCCCTTAAGTATCTCCAATCCCAGCAGAAGTTAAATTCATGCATTAAATGGGTTGAGTTTATTCAATCATATACCTTTGTCCTCAAACACAAGAGGGTGTAGAGAACCGAGTCGCGGATGCTTTGAGTCGAAGGGTCCATTTGCTGAATGTTATGAAGGTTGAGGTTATTGGATTTGATCACATGAAGGACCTGTACCCTGATTGCCCTGATTTTGCTCCCATTTTGCTGACTTTAGGCAAGAACCCGAATTCTGCTAACCAAGACTATCTCTTAGAAAACGGATTCTTATTTTATGATCGACGCCTTTGCATCCCACGCTCCTCTCTTAGGGACTTTCTCGTATGGGAAACACATGCTGGAGGCCTTAGTGGTCATTTTGGGAGAGACAAAACCATCGCAATGGTTGAGCATCGATTCTACTGGCCCTCCCTTGCGAGACGTAGCTAATATAGTGTCCCAGTCGGTGTGTGCTCTCGCCAAACAGGTCAAGCAGAATACTGGGCTCTACACTCCATTACCAGTTCCTCAAAAACCGTGGGAGGATGTGAGCATCGACTTTGTGCTAGGGCTTCCAAGGGCGAACAAGCGCCATGATTCCATCATGGTGGTTGTGGATCGTTTCAAAAATGGCTCATTTTATTCCTTGTTTTAAAACGTCTGATGCTTCTCATGTTGCTCAATTGTTTTTCAATGAAGTAGTTCGTCTCCATGGACTTCCAAAGAGCATAGTGTCAGACAGAGATGTCCGATTCACTAGCTACTTTTGGAAGACTCTTTGGCATCTTTTGGGAACAAAGCTTAAATGCTCTACAGCTTTCCGCCCCAAACTGATGGACAGACCGAGGTCGTTAATAGGAGCCTCGGCAACCTATTACGATCATTGGTAGGAGACAACCTCAAGTCTTGGGATTCTGTCATTCCGCGTGCCGAATTTGCTTATAACGCATCAGTCAACTGTACTACCGGTATGAGTCCATTTGAACTAGTGCATGGTCACCTTCCCCGTACCACCACCGACCTCATACCAATGTTACCGCATGCTAGAGTCTCAGATGACGGTCATGAATTTGCGCATCATATTAGAAGTCTGCATGAGGAAATCCGTACACGCATCACCCATAGTAATGCCTCATATAAACAATCCGCAGATTTGCACCGTCGTTTTCGTGAATTTAAAGAAGGTGATATGGTGATGGTGCGGATTAGGCCGGAGAGATTTTCTTCCAAGCGGGCTACTAAGCTTCATGCTCGTAGTGCCGGGCCGTTTCCGATCCTCAAACGAGTTGGGGAAAATGCCTATGCCGTTGACATACCCTCTTCGTGGGGAATAAGCACTACTTTCAATATCTCAGATTTAGTTGCCTTTAAAGCCCCACCTCCTTCGTCTGATAGCCATGTTCTACCCGCGGACTTTCTGGTGAGCGAGTTTGACTTGTCCACTCCGCCTCTACCTTCTGACTGGCATGAAATCATCGAGGAAATGCAGAAAGTAATCACCGTCACCAAAGGTGGAATGGTGCGGAAGTTTCTTGTTCGTTGGCAGGGCAAAGCGTCGATGGAGGACACGTGGATCACGGAGGACGACTTGGCTCGCTGCGCCCAGACTTGGTCAGGCCCTGGAGCTCAGCTGCTTACTCGACAGAGTCGAGTTCTTCGCACCGGGAATTGATGGCGAGGACGCCAATGCATCAGCCCGACACGTCACCGCAGGCAGTCGGGTCAACACAGGCGTTACGGATCCAAAGATGAAGTCACCAAAAGTCAACCCACCTCGGTCAACAGGAGTCAACGAAGAAGTCAACATGCCACAACCGCCGCCCGCCACGTCACCACCCGCGCACGCGTCTCCACGCGGCGTCATGACACGCACGGCAAAGGCAGATCCACAACTGCCCTTTGGCGTGACGTGATGCACGCTTTTCCCTTGCGTGTCTTATTTTCTAGTTATTTTCTCTTTCCAAGGCCTATATAAGGTCATTTCTTTCAAGAACTCATTAGGCAATCATAATTCAAGAATTGAGTTTTCTTTCTAACTCTTCATGGAGGATTGCCCTACCCTCTTATCTTGCCCTAACCTTCCCGCCGCCGTCATCGCCGTCATCGCTGCCGCCGCCGCCGCCGCCGCGGCGCGCGCCGCCGCTGTCGTCATCACCGCCACGCGCGCAGCCGCGCGTCACACGCCGCGACCGCACGCCACCGCTGCCATCCCGCGCACCGCACCTCCGCACGCCGCGACGCGCGGCGCTGCGCTGCGCCGTCGGCGGCGCCTCAAGCGCTGCGCGCGCCGGTGCGCTCCACGCACTTCGCGCGCCGCGCGCGGGAGTTCGTCGCGCCCGACCCGGCGTCCCCGCTTCATAACGTCAACTAGGGCCGGACAACGCCCGGAGCGCCCGTTCCAGTATCACGCCGCCTTCGTCGCCACGAGCAGAATTACCTGCAGCCTCTACACGCACTGCGGTGCTGAGGTATACCTGAACCCTGTGGTGTCGACGTGTTCTCCGCTCAGTATTTTCTCGGGAAGTTTCCACCGCCGTTAGAATTAGACCTGGATTTCCTCTTCTTCTCTCCTTTTCTCGAGTGTTTCTTCGCGACGTGAATTCGAGGTATTGATTTCGGTGCTTAGGCATCGTCGCGGTGGGGGAAGACAGTACTCCCGCCCTCGATAAGGGTCGGAGCTGCATCACCAGATTTCATCGGTTTTAAGTCCGAGAATCGACCGTGATTTCTGTGGATTGTTTTATCCCTTACCCATTCCTACCCATAGCCTCGTCATCCGCCCTAAATCGTCCATCCCATAGTCGTCCTACGTCAACGTCCCTTGTCAGCGGCAGCCTTGTATTGCTCATTGAGGGATGATATGCGTGAATGAATATGCTCATGTATGCTCCTAAGTTTGTTTGCAAAATCATATGCGTCGTTAGAAATTTTACTACATGAATCTAAGGGAAGAAGGTCAATGGGCTTCCTAGGAAGTTGACCGTACACTATCTCGAACAGGGCCTTTCCCGTTGTGCGGTTCACCGAGTGGTTGAAGGCGAATTCAGCGCGGGGTAGGACTTGATCCCACGTCCTAAGGTTTTCACCCACTAGTGATCTAAGGAGGTTACCCAGACTACGGTTGGTAACCTCCGTCTGACCATCCGTCTGAGGATGATACACGGTGGAAAACTTCAGTTGGGTCCCCATGAGAACCCATAGAGTCTTCCAGAAGTAGCTTGTAAACTTCACGTCTCGATCAGAGACAATGGTCGTAGGTACGCCGTGTAACCTGACCACGTGATCGAAGAAGAGCCGAGCGACTCTAGATGCGTCGGATGCTTTCGAACATGGCACGAAGTGCGCCATCTTCGAGAAGCGGTCGACGACAACCATGATGGAATCATGGTTTCTCAAGGTCTTAGGTAAACCTAAGACAAAATCTATGCTGACGTTCTCCCATGGCCTGTCGGGAACGGGTAGGGGCGTGTAGAGGCTCGTGTTCTACTTTGTCATCTTCGCCCTCCTACACGTGGAGCATTGAAAGAAATGATTTTCCCCACATCTCGCTTCATGGACAGCCAAAAAGAATCGATGCTCCATCTCCTGGATCGTCTTGTTGATGTTGAAGTGTCCGCTCAAGCCGTAAGCGTGCGTTTCCCATAATAGGAAATCTCGGAGGGATGTCTGGGGTATGCATAGCCTCTTGCCGTGGAAGAGGTACCCGTCGTTGAGGTAGTAATCCCGGGATTTCAGGATGGTGCTGTCGTGGACCTGCGCGAAGATTTTTCCAAAGTCGGGACAATCGCTGTAACCCTCGCGTAGCTGCTCAAACCCGAGGACTTGAGTCCTCATCACATTCAGTACTAGGGGTCTCCTACTCATGGCATCGGCTACTACGTTCTCCTTGCCCTTCTTATGCCGAACGACAAATGTAAAGTCCTGTAAATACGCGATCCAACGCGCATGACGATCACTGACCTTGCGCTGATCGTGAAGGTGGCACAGCGCACTGTGGTCCGAGAAGAGAACGAACTCCTTCGGGAGGAGGTAGTGGCGCTAGTGGCGCAACGATTGCACTAGGGCGTAGAATTCTCGGTCATAGTTATCGTATTGCCGGCGCGTGTCATTCAGCTTCTCGCTGAAATACTCGATGGGATGTCCTTCCTGACTGAGGACTCCCCCTATCCCAACGGCTGAGGCGTCGCACGACACCTCGAAGACTTTTGCAAAGCCGGGTAATCGGAGTACCGGTGCCTCTGTCATAAGCTTCTTCACTAGCTCGAAGGCGTGATCTGCTGCGGTGGTCCACTCGAAGTGCTCCTTCTTGAGGAGGTCCGTGAGGGGTGCCGTGACACCGCTGAAGCCCGGCACGAATCTCCTGTAGAAGGTGACGAGTCCTATGAAGCTACGAACATCGTGTACATTCTTCAACTTTGGCCAAGTGGTGATAGCGTCCACCTTGGCGGGATCGGCGGCGACTCCTCGCAATGATAAGATGAATCCGAGGAAGGATACCTCGGATACGAAGAAGCTACACTTCTTCGGGTGAGCGTATAGCTTCTCGCGGCGTAGTGTGGCGCACACTAGCCGGAGGTGCTGGAGGTGCTCGTCCCTCGTAGTACTATACACTAATATGTCATCGAAGTACACGACGACGAACTTTCTGATGAACGGGCGAAGTACCTCGTTCGTGAGCCTCTAGAAAGTACTCGGGACGTTCGAGAGCCCGAATGGCATGACGTTCCACTCGTATAATCTGTCCTTGATTTTGAACGCCGTCTTCCATTCGTCTCCGGGTCGGATCTGAATCTGGTGATATCCACTCCGAAGATCTATCTTCGAATAGATAGTGGCTCCGACCATCTCGTCGAACAAGTCTTGTATCCTAGGTATCGGGAAATGGTACTTCACCTTGATCTTATTAATGGCCCTGGAGTAACAACACATGCGCCAAGTCCCGTCCTTCTTGGGCCTGAGTAGGGCCGGTATGGCGCACGGGCTAAGGCTCTCCCTGATCAATCCCTTGGAGGGTAATTCCTTCACTTGCCTGTGCAGTTCTTCGTACTTCACCGGGTCCATCCGGTAGTGAGGCAGGTTTGGGAGAGATGCTCCCGTCACTAAGTCAATAGCGTGCTGGATGTTCCTCAGTGGAGGAAGCTCGCAGGGGAGCTCAGCGGGAAATATGTTCGCGAATTCGGCTACTAGCAGGGACACTTCCGGATCCTAGGGGTCCGTCTCCTCCTGAGTCGACGATTGTGAGGCGGTGAGTGCGAAGCAAACTGGTAGTGTGTCCTCGACGGGTTCGAGGCCTCTCCTAAATATGCATCCATTCGTAATGGACGGTGTCGGAGGTGGGGCCTCCTGCCCGATGATAGGCGCGGGCTGGGCGGTATGGACGCGGGTCGAAGGATACCATATAAGGCGCCGACCTCCATAGATGAACGAGCATGTGTTCTCTCGTCCTGCTAGCTGTACATCATGGTCAAACAACCATGATCGCCCAAGAATGATACTACCAATTTTCATTGGTAGCACGTCACAGAGCACCTGCTCGTCATACGTGCTCATCTTCAATGGAACATGACACTACATCCGTACCGGGAGGGTGGATCGTCGATCCAAGACACATCGTACGGCGTCAGGTGCGGTACTAACGTGAGCCCTAGCTTGCGGGCGGTGTCCTCGGATATGGCGTTGACATAGCTCCCGCTATCTACGATAAGCTTGTATGTTCGCCCGGCGATCTTCACGTACAAGTAAAAGATGGAAGTGTGCTGAGTCATGTCCGCACTTCCAGGCGTAGTCAGCTTCGAGGCCGGGGTGGGGGCGCCGGGGGGCGCAGCCAAGCTGGGCTCGGCGGGACGCGGGATCGTCCTGGGTAGGGCGATGGCCACGGGAGTCGGTCCCGCTGGTGGAGCGGTGACGGGGCCTGCCCGGGTGCTATGGCCCCTAGAAGGAGTGCCCTGTTGGATGCGTAGGGTCGCACGGGCTGGGCCGGAGTCGGGGGTGCTAGGGTAATCTGAATGTACCCGAGGAGTTCCTCCTAGTCTTTCCCTTCAGGGCACTCCCCAGGATACTCGTCCACCTCCAAGTCGTCCTCCGACGGGGCATCTACCGGGTTCCCGTGAATGTCCATGTGCAGGAGCGAGGGACACTCAGTGCGGTGGTGTCCGAATCCCTTGCATTTGAAACACTACATGGGTTCTCGGGCGGCTACCTGGGCCCTAGCGGTCGACACCACGGATGGGGTCGATGGTGTCGGAGCAGGTGCCGGAGAGCGGGCTGGAGTGGCCGGTCGGGGTGTGGCCGGGGTTCCTCGTGTCCACCCGGATACCACTCTAGGGGTGGAGCTCGGGGACGAGCTAGTGCTTCTCACCCGAGGTACGACGGCGCTCGTCGGAGTAGTGTCATCATGGGAGTATTCGTTACTCTCCACGAGGCCGTATGCTAAGTCCATGGTGCTAGGGTTCTGTTCTAGGACTTTAACCCCTAGATCTGTCCGTAATCCGTGGACGAAAAAGGCAATCTGAATCTGAGGGCTTTCCACGAACTTGCACCTCATGCGATATTCCTCGAACTCCTCAATGTAGTCGTTGACCCGCCGTCGACCTTGCTTTAGGTCCATCCACTTGAGCAACAAGCGGGTCATGTAGAGCTTAGGGATATACTAACCTTCAGCTTGCGAGCCATCTCAGTCCATGTGTGGGGTAGATCTCCCCATAGTCGGGCAGCCTCCTTCTCGTTCTTCCAGAAGATTTTGGCCTGCCCTCCGAGACGAGCTTTGGCGTATGAGACGCACAGATCGTCGTCCATATCATACCACTGGAAGTAGCTTTCTAAGTCGGATTCCCAATCGGTGTACTCCTTCGGGTTCCGGGATCCTTCGAAGATAGGTACTTCCATGCGCACGCTCTTCTGAATCATAGCGCGATGCACCTCGCGTCGTCTCTCTCGTTCATCATTCGGATGACGAGCTGGTGGGGGTCGAGGGACCTCCCGAGGGCCTACTTGCCCTGCGTAGTCCTGGACCGGTGCGACCGGGGGTGCCGGTGGTGGATAGTAGACCGGTGGTGCGACGGGTGCCTCCGGAGCGTGGCCGGGGTATGGGTATGCCGCGGTCGGTGCTGGGGGTTCGGGTTGGACCGCATGCTCCGGATATGGGTGAGGAGCGTAAGTGGGCACTACGGCAGGCTGACCGTGCGTGCCGATCGGGTAGGTCGGCTGTGGTGCCGGCGGGTATCCCATGGGTAGTGCGGGGCCGCGACAGGGGGCGCGTGGGGTGCGCTGTGGGGCTGAGGCACGGGCACGTGCGCCGTGCTATAGTATGTCGGCGGCCCGTAAGTAATCGGGGCAGCCGGGGAAGGGGCGCCATAGGGTAGCCCACTCGGTCCTGCGGTATAGGTTGGCGCATAAGTCGCCGGGGCATAGGTCTGCACGGGGGGAACCCCGTGGTGCTGACTGGACGGGGGCAGTCTCGCCTCTGATGGGTAGTGCTCTCTATCATGTCGATAGGAGTGTTCCTCGGGGAAGCGCTGCGCATGATACCCGTCGGGTGGTGGTGACCGTCGTCGGTGATGCTCCCAGCTCCGCTGCTTGTGGCACCAAGGTTGCCACGCCGGTGGATCGTACTGAGATGCTGCTGCAGGCCTTGGAGGGACATACGGCGGGACCGGGACGGGGCTGCTCGGTATGGGGGCCTTGCCCGGGCGTTGGGGTATAACCCCCGACGAGCTAGTGGTCTGGTGACCACTAGGCGGCGCTCTGGGGCTAGCCGCGGAGGAGGACACACGGTCTTCGGCTCTAATGGCCGGGTGGGGTGATGCTACCCCACCGTTCGGAGTAGGGACCCGAGGGACGAGTGCCTGGACCGAAGGATGACGAGGCAACGATGCCTCCTCGTTCACTATCGGGTCCTCATAATATGGGAGATCTGACGGATCTCCCGGGTGAAGATCCTCTATGTTAGGATAAAATTCATGATCCGCGCCAGAACCTTCCGCATCGACGTGCTGCATTTGGGCCCGTGTCCGAACCATTCTATGGTCAACTTCTTTAGAATTGACTACGGGTACTATCTAAGTGATGCTACTAAATGAGATGGATGCTATGACGTGTTGTTTTTTTTTCGTTTTTTTTGTGCGAATGCAAATGAATTTAAAATGTGCAATGAGAAAATGAAATGATGTGTAATAAATGCGGGAACGAGTAAATAATATCCGACCAACCGTGTTAAGCAAGTGCTAACACGACCGACTGTGATACCAATATGATGTAAGGGGGTAACACTGGGATCGACGGCTCGTGTTAAGCAAGTGTTCGATGCATGTCAGTTATGAAGATGAATGCGCGTTCAAATTTCCACTTAGAGCGACGAGGGCGGGCCGACGGTGGGGCGGTGATTCAATAAATCCAAAGGGGAACGATTAGGTCAGGATCGACTCCGAATGACCCGCTGAATCTCACGATCAAAGCACGACGTGAGGGGCACGTTACTGCCCACAAGAGTTTGCCAATGACGATTATGAGCCGATCGTCAATCACAAGGAAATTCCTATCACTCAACGACAATGGCTACCCTAACAGGAATCGTGTTACGATTAAACGGCAGCGGAAATGATAGGGGCAGACAGTACTGTAAGACGCAATGATACTGTAAAATGGAGGGGGGGAAAGAGTAAGCAGGAACTTGGTCTTGCTCCGTCAGCGACGAACAATTGAGGATATACTGGCGTCGAGTACACAATCCAATCCGCAGGAGCTTATGAGAAGATTCCCACGAGCCTGGTTGACTGGCAGTATGTCGGCGACGTTGACTAGCGGCAGGGCTCTAGCACGAGCGAGGGACACTTGTAGCAACACTTGTAGAGGTTACGGATGCACGGGGCCACCAGTCGCGGAGTGCGGTGACGGTCGCACCGTGACGAGCTGAGGGACATCGGCTGCAAGGCTCGCGCGAGTGCCGAGAGAGCGTTGCAGGACTTGGCGAGCGTCGGTCGATCGAGGGACACACGGGGGTGCGGTGACAGGGTACGCGGCCGCGAGTGCTCGCGTTGTCGGGCGGGTGAGGCGCATCTACAAGGCGCGTACTAGCACGCGGAGGAGCATTGGCGGCGATGGTCAGGGATTGCGCGCGTGCGCGCGGGACAGTGCCAAATGCTGGTGTTGACCAGCGGGTACCCACGAAACAGTGGAGTAGTCCCGAGTCGCAGCGGACGTACTCAGGCGCGGGGAGCGGATGGCAGCACTTCTCAGGCGGCGAAGGCGTCTGACCGGCGATGAAGATCCGGAAGGGGAAACAGGGCGGCTGATGGCGATGCCCGTGGCTCGAACCGGCGGTATCCGGCTGGCGAGGTCGTCGGGTTCGGCGGGTGGCGCTCCTAGAGCCGGCAAGCGATACCAGCGGGCGGCAAATGGGTCCAGGTGTAGGGGCGAACCAAGATCTCCTTGAGCCAGACGAGAGAGACCAGGGAAGAAAACGGGGATGGACCTGGCACTGGATCTGGCAGGGGAAGATGAACAGACCCCTGGTGGTGTAACACGTTGATCGAATTTGAGATCTTGTGTCACGTCATGATGTTGGTTACCAAGACGCAGTTAATGAAATGGTATATTAAGATGATTCAAGAAAATAACAATAATAGTAACAGTAATAGCGGGAAGTACGAAGATCGCAGGATGGTATATTAACTCTAGGCACATTAAGTGGGTCGAATTCATTCAGTCTTATACCTTTGTCCTTAAACATAAGAGGGGAGTCGAGAACCGAGTCGCCGATATTTTGAGTAGAAGAGTCCATTTGTTGATATTATGAAAGTCGAGGTTATTGGGTTTGATCAGATGAAGGACCTATATCCTGATTGCCCGGATTCTGCTCCCATTCTACAGATCTTAGGCAAATACCCGAACTGATGGCGCAGCCCGGACACGCCGTCAGAGTCGTCACCGTCGTCCCCGACAGCATCAGCTCCAGCCCGGTGATGTAATACGATCGGCCGGGATCGATCGGCTCGTATTATGCCACAAGAATTCGATGAATACTTTCGTGAATGATATGAATATATGACGATGAAGAAAACACCGAATGAGCAAGACTTGGTCGTTTACAAGCAGGGAAGAAGACCTTGCCGATCAAGGGGAAGATATTGACCCTAGATCAAACTCCAATGACCGTCTTGACCGATTAGACGACTATGAGGTAAGGGGCGCGTGACGGCCCTAAGATGTTCGGAGTTCAAATCAACGAATATCCTTTCAACCACAAAAATAAGATCCTATCTTTCGACGAATGTGGCTAACTCTATCCGTAGATTATATTGAAAGAGGGCAGCGGACGAGATAGGGGAAGACGACACTGAAGGTGGTAATAATATTAGGAATGACAGAGGGGAGACGAGAGGGTACCTTGTATGTCGATAGTCCATGGCGTGGGAAATGGTGTCTCGACGTAGTCAAAGGCGATGGGAGATTCCGCGTGGGTGAGGCACAACAAGGGCGGAGGATGGGGTTCTTGGCTTGTAATCACCCCAAGAATGCCTCTAGATGGTGCCTCGTGTCGATTCTTGAATTTCTTGCGCAGTAGTTGATCAGGAATGCCAAGAAGGTGACAATTTCTTGAAGCCTTGATCGTTCTTGAGCGGTAGTAGATGAAGAAAACCAAGAAGGTGGTGGTTTCTTGAAACCTTGGGGTTCTTGAGTGGTAGTTGATCAAGAACGCCAAGAGGGTGGCGGTTTCTTGAAATCTTGGTGGTTCTTGGTGGATGGCGATCGCGGCGACGGACGATGGCGGCGACGGGGATGATAGCCTCCAAGAAGAGGGTTCTTGAAAATAACCACCCAAGAAGTCTGTGATAGAGGGGCGTTTCTTGATCTTCTTGGATAAATCTTGGAGGAGGTAGATGGTGGCGGCGGACGACGGCGGTGACGGGGAGAATAACCTCCAAGAAAGGGTTTTTTGGGCATTTCTTGGGGACTAACAACCCAAGATTCCCAAGGAGAGGGCGTTCTTGGAGGAGGTTCGTGAAATCTTGGGGAGGAACAATGGCGACGCGTACCCGGAGTGATCTCGACGGTGACAGTTGACGATGCTTCTCCCTTGGTGACGCTTTCTTGAATCCTTGAGACCCTTCGAAGTGATCTCGACGGAGGGCTTCTTGGCTTCAAGAAGGGAGGAATTCTTGAATCTTTTAGCTTCTTCGCAGTGATCTCGACGAAGACGTTGAACGCGTTCCCACGGAGTGGTCTCGACGTGGGGGACGCGGGCTCTACTCCACGGAGTGGTCTCGACGTGGGCGGGAATAGCCAATTCCCTCTACTCTACTCACTACGATAGGTGGAGACAAGAGTTGTAAAAATTCTTTCAACAAATGACTCAAATGTTCCTTGGGCATGCTATCCCCTTATATAGTGAGGATAGGTGCCAAGTGAACGTGGGGAGAGTGATGGAGGACCATCTCGAGGACGATGCCACGATGACGAAGAACCATCTCGAGGATGCCGCGACGGGATGTCGTCAGCCACGCCGAGCAGCTCGCGCCAACGCTCGCCACCCGGGGTTTAAGTACCCCGCGTAAGAACTTTTATCTTTTTACTTATGCTCATTTTCATGTGTGTTTGTATTTTTGGATTCGTGGACTGGGACAATGTTGTTGGGCCCCGTCCTCGTCATTTTTACTTTTTATGTTTGTATTTTGAATTTGTAAGGGTGGCCAAACTACGTCTCGCGACGGTTCGTCCTCTCCCACGTTCACTTGGCACCCATCCTCACTATATAAGGGGATGGCATGCCCAAGGAACACCTTGGAGTCATTGTTGAAAAGTTTATTCACAATTCGTCTCCCCCCCTATCGTAGAGAGTAGTGTAGGGGGTTTGGCTAGCCCCACCCCACGGTGAGATCACTCCGTGGGTAGAGCCCACGTCTCCCCGTCGAGATCACTCCAAGGGAGATGTGTTAAAGCGCGCCGTCGAGATCACTCCAGTGCGAGGAAAGAGTTTCAAGAAGCCGCCGCCATCAAGAATCGAAAGAGGCCTTCGTCGAGATTACTCCGGGGGTCTTGGGAGATTCAAGAAGCGTCGCCGACACGCCATCAATCGGGGAAATCTGCTCCGTCGAGGGAGCACACCCCAGATCCATCAAGAACTCCTCTTTCTTGGAGGGTTCTTGGTTGTTACAGTTCAAGAAAGCCATTTCTTGGTACCTTTTTCCACCCTTCCACCATTTCTTGATCGCCCACCCCTTTCCCCATCGTTTCTTGATTCCCAACCGCCTCGCCTTGCCTTTCTTGATCGCCCACCCTCCTTTCCCCATCGCTTCTTGATTCCCAACCGCCTCGTCTTGCCTTTCTTGATCGCCCCCTTTCCCCATCGCTTCTTGATTCCCAACTGCCTCGTCTTGCCTTTCTTGATCGCCCACCCTCCTTTCCCCATCGCTTTCTTGATTCCCAACCGCCGTCTTGCCTTTCTTGATCGCCCACCCCCTTTCCCCATCGTTTCTTGATTCCCAACCGCCTCGTCTTGCCTTTCTTGATCGCCTACCCTCCTTTCTCCCATCGTTTCTTGATTCCCAACCACCTTGTCTTGCCTTTCTTGATCGCCCACCCTCCTTTCCCCATCGTTTCTTGATCCCCAACCGCATCCTCTTGTCTTTCTTGATCGCCCACTTTCTTTCCCCTTGATTTCTTGATTTCTTGATTTCTTGAATTCTTGATTTCATGATTTCTTGATTTCTTGATCTCACCATATCTCCTTGATTCCCCTTCGTTCTCCCCTTCGCCCTCATCTTTCTTGATTTCTTGATTCCCACCCTCTACGCCATAACCGATTACTGGTTTTCTGCCCCACCCCCACGACTATTCCCACGATACTTGGTTCGCTGTCTTGCCCGCCCACACGACTACGCCGCGGCGCCAGCTGCCGCGCCTTGTGCGCCCTCTGCTCCGACTTTTGTTGCACGCCACCCGTGGACTCAGCTCTCTGCTGGTAGTTACGACCGCACCGTCCGCACCCGGTTTTGTCCTCGCCAACGACACTCGTCCGCACGACCCGACACTAAGCATCCGCTCGACGACTTGGACGCCTTGGACTAAGCGATACAAAGGTCAGTCTCGTCTCCCCTCTATAAACTCCAGTATTATTATCTTCGACAGTCTCGTCTTCCCCTATCGCGTCCGCTACCGTGATATTCTCGAACATCATCGGATAGGACTAGCCACCTTGTCGAGCATAGGGATTCTTGTGGTAGACGGACTGTCATCCGACTTGGACGCCGAACGCTCCAGGGCTGTTAGATGCCCCTCACTTAGTAGACGTCTAGTAGGTCCAGCGGGTCATTGGGAGTTTGATCTTAGGTTCACTCGTCTCTCATTGATCGGTACGGCCGACGTCGCTATCCGTCAAGTCCTTATCTGCTCATTCGTATTTTCTCATCATTCGGCTTACATCCCATACATTCGCATCATAACCCTGTGACGTGAAACGCGCCGATCGATCTCGGCCATCGTCGTATCACATCAGAGAGGATGAACCGTCGCGAGACGTGGTTCGGCCTCTCCTTACAATTTGAAAATAGAACCGAAATTTCAAAAGTAATGACGACGGCAAGGCCCACCATTGGCCTAGTCCATGAAATCCAAAGACACAAGCAAAACAAAAACAAACACAAGGGAAGATAGAGATGCTTATCGGGGGTACTTGAACCGCGGGTGGCGAGCGTCGACGCGAGCTGCTCGGTGTGGCTGATGTCGTCCCGTCGTGCCGTCTCCAAGATGGTCCTCCATCATCCGGATACGTCTTCAGAGATGTTACCGGCGACCTCGACAGCGCCGACCATCCGCGTTCAGCCCGCCCGACAAGCCAAGTTATCGGTACGCACGCCCGGATTCATGTATTCCGGGTAATGGACACCGTATTGATATATTCTACGTCTTTTATTTACTTGTCTTTTGCTTTTAATCATCGTCGTTCGTCGTTTTCCAACTCGTCATGATCTTATGTAGAGGAGGGAGGTTCGTCCTATAAGGATCTCCCCTCCCCCACTTTCGTTCGTCATCGTGTTCTGTTTTTGTAAGGCCATCGGTTAGTCTGCTTTGTTTTCCTAATTTATTTTTGTGTTTTCGGCCTTCGTCATCAAGCACAAGAAGGGCAAGGACAACGTCGTTGCCGACGCACTTAGCCGACGAGCACACGTGCTCAACATCATGAGAATGAAAGTTCTTGGGTTCGAGACTATCAGAGATGGATACGACAGCTGCCCGATTTCAGGCCGATCATCGCGCAAGTTCGACAGGGACTGTCCCGCGACTACCAGGACTATGTCATCACGGACGACTACCTGTTCTATCAGAACAGACTCTGCGTGCCCCGCACGTCACTACGTGACTTCCTCACGTGGGAATGTCACGCTGGTGGTCTTAGCGGTCACTTCGGACGCGACAAGACCATCTCCGCCGTAGAGTACCAGTTCTACTGGCCGTCGCTGAAACGCGATGTCGGCAACATCGTTGCCCAGTGCCGCGTATGCGCCTTGGTTAAACAGGTCAAGAAGAGTGCCAGGTTATACACCCCGCTACCGACGCCCAAGCATCAGTGGGATGACGTTAGCATGGATTTCATTCTAGGACTTCCCCGGACCGCACGACGACACGACTCCGTCATGGTCATCGTTGACAGGTTCTCGAAGATGGCGCACTTCGTGCCCTGTGCGAAGACGTCCGCAGCACGAAGGTCGCACAATTATTCTTCCTAGAAATTGTGCACCTCCATGGACTACCATCTTCGATCGTGTCCGATCGAGATGTCTGTTTCAAGAGCTACTTCTGGAAGACCTTGTGGAGTCTCCTCGGCACACGGCTCAAGTTCTCGACTGCCTACCATCCGCAGACCGATGGTCAGACGGCGGTCCTCAATCGTAGCTTGGGCAACCTACTCCGCTCTTTAGTGGGTGAACACCTCGCGACATGGGACTTGATCATCCCTCGCGCTGAGTTCACCTACCACTCCTCGGTGAACCGCACCACCAGGTTGAGCCTGTTTGAGATCGTCTATGGCCAGGCCCCTCGTCGCCCACTAGACTTAGCACCTATTGACCTACATGTTAGGGTATCCGAGGACGGCATTGAATTCGCCCAGCATATTTCTGCATTGCATCAGCATATTCAGGATCACGAGCCAAAATGCATTGTACAAGCAGTCTGCCGACTTGCACCGCCGACCCCAAGTCTTCGATGTGGGAGACCTAGTGATGGTTAGGCTTAGACCGGAGAGATACTCTCCTGGGACAGCTACGAAGCTACATGCCCGTAGTGCCGGCCGGTTCTCGATCCTCCAAAGGGTGGGCGAAAATGCCTACATCGTCGAGATTCCTCTTACGCGGGGAATAAGCTCCACGTTCAACATGGCGGATCTGGCTCCGTACCGAACCCCTTCTCACCCCCACACCCTGGCCTCTCTAGACCCATTCCGTGTGAGTGAGCTTGCAATGACCACTCCCCCGCTTGTTTCACCCGATTGGCACGAGGCAATCGACTGTGTACTGCAGGAGATAATTGACTATGCAGGGAACGAGGTCGCGAGAAGGTTCTTGGTACGATGGCTTGGACGCACCAGCGTAGACGACAGGTGGATTTCAGAGGAGGAGCTCTGCCACCTTCGACCGAATCTACTCCAACCACTGCCCTTCGACGTGCCTAACTCGCCGGAGTCGACTTTTTCCGACCCTAGGAGGATTGATGGCGCAGCCCCGGACACGCCGCGGGAGTCGTCACCGTCGTCCCCGACAGCACCAGCTCCAGCCCCAGATACGTCTTCAGAGACGTTAACGTTGCCCTCGGCAGCGCCGGCCGTCCGTGTGCAGCCCGCCCGACAAGCCAAGGCATCGGTACGCATGCCCGGATTGAAGTATTCCGGGTAATGGACACCGTATCGATATATTCTACGCCTTTTCTTTACTCGTCTTTTGCTTTTAATCATCGTCGTTCGTCATTTACCGACTCGTCATGATCGTATGTAGAGGAGGGAGGTTCGTCCTATAAGGATCTCCCTTCCCCCACCTTCGTTCGTCATCGTGTTCTGTTTTTGTAAGGTCATAGGTTAGTCTGCTTTGTTTTCCTAATTTATTTTTGTGTTTTTGGCCTAATGGGCCAACCTTCTCTTTCCCCTATACAAGGGAAGAGAGTTGCCCTAAAGAGTTCAGACGATGTTTTGATGAAAATTTGAATCTTGTTCTTTTGAAAATGCTGTTTCTCCCTGTTGAACTAGGGTTGCGATCGTGAAGAAGGAAGAAGGCTGAGGCAGTCGACGGAGCAAGGAACCCGGGGACAACTGTCAAGAAGCCCCCGCTTCCGCCTCTGGTGCGGGCGGCCACACCGAACTGCCACTACTACAGTTGATTTTGCTGCCCTACGGGTGCAACTCCGCCCGCTGAGCCGCCTGCACCTCTAGCGCCGAGAGCCGCACCCCCCCCACACCGAGCAGCGCTTTCGTTTTCCTCCACCGCGCTCGGGTTAGACATAGGTGAGCAAGACAGGCGAGTGAAAACTTACGTCCATTTGAGCGTCCCACCTGGTCAGGTATGAGTCGATTCGC
The DNA here is from genome assembly GCF_029677425.1 of Wolffia australiana. Lineage (NCBI taxonomy): Eukaryota > Viridiplantae > Streptophyta > Magnoliopsida > Alismatales > Araceae > Wolffia > Wolffia australiana. Next base: position 8,751,780 of record NC_135850.1, on the reverse strand, counting down.
CCGTCGCGTGCGGGCAACCTCTGGCGGAAGACATCCCGTTCGGCGCCGTAGCAACCTCATCCATCCGGACGAGGGTCAGGAGGTCCACTTACCCATCTCCGGGCGAGCCGGACGTCGGTTCGCCCCTGCTCTTCGGCAGCTGCACGTACTACACCCTCTTCCCGGTCATTTTTTTCTTCCTAGCTCGTCTTCATAGGACTCCCGTGCCAGACGAACCTCAAGCATTCATCGTACACCGATGCGCCATCACCGCCGCCGCCTTTGCCACAGTCGGCGCCGCCTCACGTCGTCAGCCTTCCACCCTTTCGACCTTCCTCCCTCTCTCAACACTCTCGTCTTCTCTCTCTCTCTCGATATTCCATCAAGGCCACCCAGGCAGCCCCTTGGCCGCCCGTCCAGGCCGTCCCAAGGGCTGCCCGTGTTACACCATCAAGGCCGTCCAAGCAACCCCTTGGCCGCCTGTCCAGGTCGCCCCAAGGGCTGCCCGCGTTGCACCTTCAAGACCGCCCAGGCAGCACCATTGGCCGCCCGTTCAGGCCGCCCCAAGGGCTGCCCGCGCTGCACCATCAAGGTCGCCTAGGCAGCCCCCTTGGCCGCCCGTCCATGCCGCCCCAAGGGCTGCGTGCGCTACCTCTTCAAGGCTGCCTAGGCAATCCCCTTGGCCGCCCGTCCAGGCGGCCCTAAGGGCTGCCTGCACTGCCCCTTCTAGGCCGCCCAGGCAGCCCCCTTGGCCGCGCGTCTGAGTGCCGCCCCAGGCCACCCACCCAAAGCCGCTCGTGCCCGTTGCGTGCCCATCACCCGTGCTTTCGGACGCTCTCGAAGCTTCTTCCGGCGGTGCATACCGTTTAGGTTTCGGGGCGCTGCCCCGAACCCCGCCAGGGGGCGACTCCCCCCTTGACCCCCCCCCAACTGACCGCGCAGTTGGATCCATGACACCCTGTCGTAGCGCACATCACTCATCCCGCCAGCGACGCCCACGCCCAAGCACTCCGGCCTTTGAGCAACCAAGCCAAGTCTCAACCAGGGCCATTCAACGCCAGAACGCCTAGAATCTCCCTCGTCCAGTGGGCCACTCAACGCCTCACTTTGTTCAGCCTCGTCATGATCAGAATTTCCCGCATCCTCTTCACGCACTACGGTGCCGAGGTACGCCCGAACTCTTTGGTGTCGAAAGTGTTCCCCGTCCAGTGTTTTCTCGTGAAGTTTCCACCGCCGTCAGAATTAGATTTGGTTTGGATTTCCACTTCTTCTCTCTTTCTCGAGTGTTTCTTCGCTACGCGAATTTGGATATTGATTTCGGTGCTTAGGCATCGTCGCGGTGGGGGAAGACAGTACTCCCGCCCTCGGTAAGGGTCGGAGCTGCACCACCAGTTTTTCATCGGTTTTAAAGTCCGAATCTGACCACGTGTATTTCTGTGGCTGTTTTATCCCTCCCTACAAACCCGTCTATTACCCGTTACCCGTCATCATCCATCCATCCATCCCCTCAGTCACCTTTTCCTTAGTCGTCCTACGTCACCTATACATATATGCCTTGGAGGAAAGAGAAAACATGACTAAACCAAGAGAAATTAAACACAAGAAATTAAAGAGGGACATGCAACGTGTCATGCCACGGGGTAGTTGTGGGTCTACTGTTGGCGACGTGTCATGATGCATGATGGAGCGTGCGTGCAAGGAGACGTGCGTAACGCCGGTATGTTGAATTTGTACGATGATAGTTGCGACATGTCCATGGCGGAAGTGTTAACTTCGGTTGATTGTGGCGGTGTGTGCGTAGCAGAGACGTTGCCTTCGGTTAACGGTGGCGACGCACCCGGTGTCGATGCGTTGGCTTCCATGCCACCAGAGATAGAGATAGAGATAAAGAAAGGAAAAAAGATAGAGATAGAGATAGAGCTAAAGATTGAGATAAAGATAGAGAGAGAGAGATAGAAACTGAGACAGAGATAGATATAAAGATAGAGATAGAGATAGAGATAAAGATAGAGATAGAGATAAAGATAGAGATAGAGATAGAGATAGAGACAAACAGAGATAGACATGGAGATAGAGATAGAGATAGAGATACAGATAAAGATGGAGATATGAAGGAGGACCATCTCGAGGACGATGCCATGATGACGAAGAACCATCTCGAGGATGACGCGACGGGACGTTGTCAGCCACGCCGACCAGCTCGCGCCGACGCTCGCCATCCGGGGTTTAAGTACCCCGCGTAAGAACTTCTATCTATTTACTCATGCTCATTTTCATGTGTGTTTGTATTTTTGGATTCGTGGACTGGGCCAATGTTGTTGGGCCCCGTCCTCGTCGTTTTTATTTTTATGTTTGTATTTTGAATATGTAAGGAGAGGCTGAACCACGTCTCGCGACGGTTCGTCCTCTCCCACGTTCACTTGGCACCCATCCTCACTATATAAGGGGATGGCATGCCCAAGGAACACCTTGGAGTCATTGTTGAAAAGTTTATTCACAATTCGTCTCCCCTTATCGTAGAGAGTAGTGTAGGGGGTTTGGCTAGCCCCATCCCACGTCGAGATCGTTCCATGGGTAGAGCTAACGTCTCTCTCGTCGAGATCACTCTGAGGGAGACATGTTAAAGCGCGCCATCGAGATCACTTCGGTGCAAGGAAAGAGTTTCAAGAAGCCGCCGCCATCAAGAATCAAAAGAGGCCTTCGTTGAGATTACTCCGGGGGCCTCGGGAGATTCAAGAAGCGTCGCCGACACGCCATCAACCGGGGAAATCTGCTCAGCCAAGGGAGCACACCCCAGATCCGTCAAGAACTCCTCTTTCTTGGAGGGTTCTTGGTTGTTACATTTCAAGAAAGCCATTTCTTGGTACCTTTTTCCACCATTCCACCATTCCTGATCCATACCCCGCCCTTCTCTTCGTTCTTGATCCACCCCACCACTGTTCTTGAACATCCTCCCACATTTCTTGAATTTCCCCTCTTTCCCCTCCCCCACATTTTCTTGATTCCTTCCCCTCGCCCCGTTTTTTGATTGTACCACGCCCCACCCATTTTCTTGAACTTCTTGATTCGTCCCTTCACGTTCTTGAACCCCCCCCCATCTCATTCTTGAACTGCCCCTCCACGTTCTTGAACCCTCCCCATCTCGTTCTTGATCCTTCCCACCACGTTCTTGAACCTTCCCATCTCGTTCTTGATCCGTCCCTTCACATTCTTGAACCCCCCCATCTCGTTCTTGACCCTTCCCATCTCGTTCTTGACCCTTCCCATATTGTTCTTGATCCTTCCCATCTCGTTCTTGATCCGTCCCATCTCGTTCTTGGTCCTTTCCCCATCTCGTTCTTGACCCTTCCCCATTACCATTCTTCAATCCTATATTCTCCCACACTTCTTTTCTCTCGATTCTTGGCCCCTCGCCCTCGCCTCCCGCTCGACCACCCTTCCACCGTTCATCGCCCGACGCCCGCGCGAGAGGGTACCCCTCCCGCGCGCCTCTCTGCCCACCACTGCAGGCGTCCACGCGTCCTCGCCTGCGACCACCGCGCGGTGCGTCCGCTCACCAGTGCGCGCGTCGTGCTCCTCGCGCCGGCCCGTGCGCGCGCGCACCAAACACCTCCGCGCCTGCCCGTCTGCTGCCACCTCCTTTGCCATGGTCCCAAGGTCGGTTGACTTGATCACCTCTTGCGCTCATCAGTCTGACGTCCGAGCGATCTCGCCAGAGTCGTCGACCGACACGTTACCATCGACACCACATCACCTGCCAGAACAAGATTTCACACCGTGGATTAGCGGGACTTAAGGTTAGTCTCGTCTCCCCTCCGTTTACCAGCATTATTATCTTTTCTAGTCTCGTCTTCCGCTATAGTGTCCTCTGCCATTATTTTCATTACAATTCATGGATAAGATAGCCACCGTCGTCGAGTGTAGGAATTCTTGAGGTTGACGGATATTCTTTGGCCTAGACGCCGAACACTCCAGGGCCGTCATATGCCCCTCATTGTCTAGATGTCTAGTTGATTTCGCGGGTCATTAGGAGTTTGATCTAGCGATCATTCTTCTCTCGTTGACCGGCACGGCCGACACTGTTATCCGCCGATTCCTTCTACTGCTCATCCGCTATTTTCCCATGCATTGAATTACATCTCACGTCCTCGCATCATAATTCCTGTGACATAATACGAGCCGATCGATCCCGGCCGACGTTGTATTGCATCAAGATAGAGATAGAATAGAGATAGAGATAGAAATAGAGATAAAGATGGAGATAGAGATAAAGATAGAGATAGAGATAGAGATAAATATAGAGATAGAGATAGAGATAGAGATAGAGATAGAGATAGAGATAGAGATAGAGATAGAAATAGAGATAGAGATAGAGATAGAGACAGAGATGGAGATACAGATAGAGATAGGGATAAAGATAAAGATAGAGATAGAGATAGAGATACAGATACAGATAGAGATAGGGATAGAGATAGAGATAGAGATAGAGATAATAATAGAGATAGAGATAGAGACGGAGATAGAGATAGAGATAGACAGAGAGATGGATATAAAGACAAAGATAGGGATAGGGATAGAGATAGAGATAGCTATAGAGATAGATATAAAGATAGAGATAGAGCTAGAGATAGAGATAGAGATAGAGATAGAGATAGAGATAGAGATAGAGATAGAGATAGAGATAGAGATAGAGATAGAGATAGAGATAGGGATAGAGATAGAGATAGAGATCGAGATAGAGATATAGATAGAGATGGGGATAGAGATACAGATAGACTTACATATAGAGATAGAGATAGAGATAGAGATAGAGATAGAGATAGAGATAGGGATAGAGATAGATATAGAGATAGAGATAGAGAAAGAGATAGAGATAAAGATAAAGATGCAGATAAGAAGAGATAAAGATAGAGATAGAGATAGAGATGGAGATAAAGATGGATATAGAGATAGAGATAGAGCTAGAGATAGAGATGGAGATAAAGATGGATATAGAGATAGAGATAGAGATAAAGATAGAAATAAAGACAGAGATAGAGATAGATATAGAGATAGAGATAGAGATTGACATACAGATGGATATAAAGAAGAAGATAGGGATAGAGATAGAGATAGAGATAGATATAGAGATATAGATAGAGATAGGATAGACGTAGAGATACAGACAGATATAGAGATATAGTTAGAGATAGAGATAGGGATAGAGATAGAGATAAAGATAGAGAAAGAGATAGAGATAGAGATAAAGACAGAGATCAAAATAGAGATGGAGATGGAAAGAAAGATAGAGATAAGGGTTGAGATATAGATATATAGCGATCCGATAGACATAGAGATAGAGATAGAGATAGAGATATAGATAAAGATAGAGATAGGGATAGTGATAGAGATAAAGATATAGATAGAGACAGATATAGAGATAGAGATTGAGATGGAGATAATAATAGAAATAGATACAGAGATAGAGATAGAAAAGGAGATTGAGATAGAGACAGAAAGAAAGATAGAGATTAGGATTGAGATACAGAATGAGATAGAGATTGAGACAGAGATAGAGATAGAGAAACATATAGAGATAGAGATAGAGATGGAGATAGACATAGTGCTAACGAGTTAGATAGAGATAAAAAAAGAGAAAGAGATAGATAAAGATATAAGGATATAGATTGAGATAGAGGTAAAGATAGAGAAAGAGACAGAGATAGAGAAAGAGATTAACATAGATATATAGATAGAGATAGAGACAGAGATAGAGATACATAAGGACATAGATATAGAGATATAGATAGAGATGAAGATAGATATTGTTCTAAGTCTTGATATAGAGATAGAAAAAGAGTTAGATATAGATACAGAGATAGAGATATAGATAGAGATAGAGATAGAGAGCGACATAGAGACAGAGATAGAGAAAGAGATAGAAATAGATATAGATATAGAGATAGAGATTGAGATAGAGATAGAGATACAGATAAAGATAGAGATAGAGATAAAGTTAGAGATAGAGATAGAGATATAGATAGAGATAGAGAAAGAGAAATAGATAGAAATAGGAATAAAGCTAGAGATAAAGACAGAGATAGAGATAGAGAGAGACAGAGATAGAGATAGAGATAGAGATAGATATAGAGAAAGAGACAGGGATAGAGATAGACATAGTGCTAAAGATGGAGATAGAGGTAAATTTAGAGATAGAGATCGAGATAGAGATAGAGATAGAGATATAGATAGAGATAGAGATACAGATACAGATACAGATAGAGATTGAGATAGAGATAGAGATAGAGATAGGGATAGAGATAGTGATGGTGCAGCACCTCCCGACACCACAGGATTGTCGCTCCAGGAATCTGCATCATCATCGAGTCTGCCGCCGACGCGCGTCCAACTGACACAACAAGCCAAAGAGACGACGCGCACACCAGGGTTCAAATATTTGGCGTGACGATGCACCATCTTTGGATCGTTGTCGCTCACGCATCTATCATTTTATTTACTCGCATCTTCTTTCATAGTTTATCGTCTCACCTACTTTCTAGTGAGGGGAAGTTTCGATATGAGGATACCTTCCCCTCCCACCTACCTATTTGGGCCTAATAAGCCCCCTTTTATTTTCTTTCCCCTTTGGTTGTTTAAGGGGCCCATTTATCCTTCTTATATAAGGGAGGAGTGGGCGGCCCCCCCACTTACTCTTGAATTTCATATCAAAGTTTAACGTGGAAGTTGAACAGTCACGTTCATTGAGGAATGGAAGAAGAAGAAGAAAGAAGAAGAAGAAGAAGGAAGAAGGAAGAAGGAAGAAGAAGAACGAAGGGGAAGAAGAAGAAGAGGAAAGGGGGAAGAGAGAAGGCCGTTGCCTCACGCTCCGCCGCCGCCGTTACTCCTCCTCGCCGCCGCACGCCGCCAACGCCACGTCGCGCCATCTTGCCACATCCTCACGTAATTGCTGCACCCCGCGCCGTCTCGCTGTGCCCCGCGTCGTCACGCTGCGCCCCGTGCCTTCAGGCCGCGCCCCGCTCCGTCTCGTCGTACTCCGCACCGTCAGGGCCGCGCCCGTGCCATCTCTCCGCACCCCACGCCGCCTCATCGTGTCGGGCCGCCCCGCGTCTTGCCTGCACCGCCTTGGGCCGCATCCATTCTCGGCGCCGCGCCCGCGTCTTGTGTTGCGCCCGCGGCGCGCCGACCTCTACTGCCCGTGCCCTGCACGGCGGACCATGCCCACGCTCGCGCCACACTGTCCACCGACTGCCTGTGCCCCGCGCAGCGATCTGTGCTTAGCACCGCACCCCTCTTTGCGCCTGCGCCAAGCCCAAGCTCTGCCCTGCGCGCGTATGAGGATTCCTTCCGCTCCCAGCACCTTAGTGGGCCTTAACAGGCCTTTATTTCCTTTTCGTTTATTTCATTTCTTTTTGTTAAAGGGGGGCCCATATCATCCTTCCTATATAAGGAGGAGGGGCGCCCCCCAAAGGACCACTCTTGAATTTGGAAGTTATATTTGTGGAAGTTGAAGAGTCACGTACGTGAGAAAAGGAAGAAGAAGAAAGAAGAAGAAGAAGAAGAAGAAGAAGTAGAAGAAGAAGAAAAGGAAGAAGAAGGAAGGAGAAGAAGGAAAGGGGGAGAAGAGAACCGTCGCGCCGTCGCCCTCCTGCTGGAGCCCCGCCGCACCGCCGCCGTCGCATCGTTACCCCTGCATGAGCCCGCTGCACCGCCACCCGTCGCACCGCCGCTCAGCGGCAGGAGCTTCACCGCGACGCCATCGCCCGTCCAGGGCCCTGTCACGCCGTCGCCACCTCCCAGATCGCCGTCTCACTGCTGCTCCCGCCCGGCTCGCCGTCTCGCCACCGTCCTCTGTCTGGCGCGGCCGTGTGGGCGCCGTACTCGACCCTTCACAGCCCCGGTGTTGCGCCAGCCCTCGACACCCCCGCCATTCTGCTCGGCCCTCGCCCTCCTGCCACCAGTCCGTGCCACACCACCGCCCGATCGCCTTCCCGGCTGCTCCGCACCTGCCCGAGCCGTGCCTCCGCGGCCCGGACGCAAGTGGTGTGCAGTGCCCGCCAGGAGACGCGGCCGCACGAGTCCTTTGCGCCCCTCGCGCGCCACCGCCCAGCGCCGCACCACTTGTGCGCGCCCGCTGCGCGACGCTCCCACTGTGCGGGCGCACGGTACGCACTACACCCCAGCGCCGCGGTACCTGCGCGCGCCTACCGCGTGCCCTGCCGCCAGCACCGCTTGCTTGCGCATGCCGCAGCGCGCCGAGTCTGCTGCCTGGAGCACCCCGGGTGTGTGCCACTAACCCGGGTCCCGTCGACCCCGAGCGTTTGATTGGTGCTTGCAGGCACCCCGTCCCAGTAACCATCTGGAACTCTCGTCATCGCCTACCCCGCTCTGCCCCGGTCGTACGTCAGCGCCATCTACTCCCTTCCCTAAAGCTCCGGATCCCGTTGGTACAATAGTCGTCGCCAGCGCGATGAAGGTACCCCTTTACTTTGCCTCTTTGCGTCTCTTACGTCCTTTAGTGCACTTTTGATTCGCCTCCTCCACGCTCGGGTTAGATAGGTGAGAGCGAGACAAGTTGAGAAAATGATGTAATTTCACGAGAGTCTTACCTGGCCATTACGAGTCAGGTTCTCCCGACGCGTGTGAGCACTACAGCGGGATCTCCCCGTTTGGCGACGTACTCGCCCTCGACCCTGTCGGGCGAGGTTCAGGAGGTCCGTCTGACCTCACTCAAAGCGATCCCGTCTATTCTCTGGAACGGCATCCACTGATCATCGGTGCACGCACGTACAACAAGTAGGGACTTTTGCATTGCACGTCATCATTATTACCTGTCTATTTGCATTCTCGGACGACACTAACTGTCGACGTCCGAGTGAGATCCTGACTCGATACCGAGCCGCTACCCTTGGTATCGACTGGACGACGTCTTGACGACGTCCGGCATTAGGGGGCGTGGTGATCGGCGTGATTTGGATGTACCCAAGCGGGTCATCCACATCCTCACCATCCGGAATCTCAGCAGGATACTCGTCCACCTCGAGGTCGTCTTCGGGCTGCTCCTCCACCGGCTGCCCGTGTATGTCCATAACCATGAGGGTGGGGCAGTCAGTCCGTCGATGCCCGAAGCCCTTGCACTTGAAACACTAAATCGGCTCGCGAGGAGCATTCGGGGCTCTAGTTGTGGATATCGCCGATGGCGTGGGTGGCGTCGGCGGCGGGGCCAATGCTGCTGGTGGAGCCGAGGGTCGAGGTGTGGTGGTACTACTCTGGCTCCACGCGGCGGTGGTACGGTTCGTCGTGGATGTTGCCGATGAGTGAGTGGGTCGGGGCGCCGAGGAGGTAGTTGACACTACTTCATCCTGACTAACCTCGTTGCTCTCAACGAGACTATAGGCGAGGTCGACGGTCGAGGGGTTCTATTCTAACACTCGAGATCCTAGGTCAGGGCAAAGCCCATGGACGAAGAATGCGATTTGAATTTGTGGGCTGTCCACAAATTTGCATCGCATTCGATACTCTTCGAACTCCTCGATGTAATCAGAGACCTTCCGCTTCCCTTGCTTGAGGTCCATCCATTTCAACATGAGAGGAGCCATGTAAAGTTTTGGGATATACTTATCCTTCAACTTTTGTGACATCTCATCCCATGTGAAGGGTGGGTCTCCTCGTCGTCGGGCTGCTTCCTTTTCGTTCTTCCAAAAGATCTTTGCTTGACCTCCAAGTCAAGCCTCGGCGTACGCCACGCACAAATCATCATCCATATCGTACCACTGGAAATAACTTTTCAGGTCCGACTCCCAGTCCGTGTAGTCTTTTGGGTTTCGTGACCCTTCAAAGATGGGCACCTCGATCTTTGCACTCTTTTGGATCATGGCGCGATGCGCATCTCTCCGTCGTTCATGCTCGTCCTCGTGGCGACGAGCAGGGGACGACAGGGTGCATCCCGCGGATAGGCATGATCCGATCGGTCCTCGTAGTAGGCATCTCGGCGAGGTGCGGGGTGATAGTGTGGTCGTTCCTCCGGGTATCCATCATAATGTGGTCGTCTTGGTGGCGATGGGGAATGTGCTGGATAGGCATGCTCCGGGTGTGGGAGGTATGCCGGGGGTCTCCTAGGTCGAGACAAGTCCTCGGGTGGATAATCCCGACGTGGGGGACGGTTGTAACCGACGGGGTATCTCGGTGCCGCTCGGGGCGGTGCTGGGGCCTCCTCATAGGGATCTGGTACGTGAGCGGGTGCAGTCCGGTAGTGTGGTGGATAAGCGGAGCTGTCACCATAAGTGACGACATCCAGTCGACGGGCAACGGGCGACTGCCGTGGGCTACCCAGTCGGGCCGAGTAGTGTGGTGCATTCCGCACCGGTATGCGGTTGGGATTGGGGACACCATCATCAAGATACTCGGGATAATAATAACGCCTATGATCATCGTAATAACGCGGTGCTGGCCGCTCCTCCCGAGGAGGAGATCTTCGTCGATCGCCATGGTCGTACTCCAAGTCTTCAGCTCGGTGGTAGCGAGTCGGTGGTGCCTCGGGGTCCCGTGGTCGGTATGTCGGGGCCGGAGGCTCCTGCATAGGAGCCTTGCCGGAGCGTTGGAGAACCTCGATAGCCGAGGGGTCGTCATAGGGTTCACTCGCCGAGGCCCTACGTGTAGGTACCGTGGTGATAGATTGCGGTCTTCGGAAGCTCAATTCGCAGGTGGTGCCGCTTCAGCTGGAGGCCTCAGAACCCATGGGGCGGGTTCCCTAGGTGGAGGAGGAGGTAAAGGTACCTCGTCGTTCTCCACCGGATCTGCATGCAGCCGTTCGCCTAATGGATCCTCTAGTAGAGGATCACCTATGACAAGATCATGATCATGATCCTCATCGCGTTCAAGATAGTCGGTATCCCAACACTGGGCTATGATCAACCATCCTATGATCAACCATCCACAACCTAAAATTTCTAGGGGTATGCACGTGATGGATGATATGATATGACGTGTATAATGCGGATGATTTTCAAAATATGACATGTGTAATTCAATAAACTTTTCTGATGATAAGCTACCGACCGTGCTAAGCAAAAGCTAACACGACTGGCTCTGATACCAATATGATGTAATACGACCTGCCAGGATCGGTCGGCTCGTATTACGCCACAGGAATCGATGGACGAGTTCGTGACTTATATGAATGAATGCTTGATAGATGAAAGCCTTGAATGAGCAATAACGGTGTCGACAGATATAGTAATAAATCCACGACGGTCAATGTCGAGAGATTGATCCTAAGTCTAATTCCCAATGACCTTGAAGACCAACTAGACGTCTAAGATGGGAGGGCGTTTGATGACCCAAAAGTAGTTCGGCGTCCAAGTTGGTGATTAACCCTTTACCACAAACAAGACCCTATGATGGGGGACCATCGCGCCTTGTTTTTTTGTTGTTTTTTTTGTTGGTTTAATTCCTGTTTTATGTTTTGCCTTTTCACCTTCCTTAAATCGCCTGGACCCTCCCTATAAAGAGAAGGGAACCCCTTGTATTAGGAAGAGGAAGAAGAAAGACTCAAAAATGTGATTTTTACCTTTTTCTCTGATTTTTAGTGTTGTTTTTAGTTTTTAAGTTATTTACGAGAATGCCACTCCGGAAACCGCGGCCGTCATCGCCGGAAACCGCCACCGTCGCCGGAAAATGCCACCCTCGCTGGAGCTCCGTCGCTGGCTCCTCAGGCCCCTTAGTGCCGCCAGCGACCACGCCGGGCCACCAGCAGTCGCCAAGGGCCGCCAGCGACCCCGCTAGGCCACCACCAGCCGCCTAGGGCCGCCAGCGGCCGCCAGCGGCTCCAAGCGGCCGCCAACGACCGCCCACGGCTGCCAGCGACTGCCCACAGCCGCCAGCGACCGCCCACTGCTGCCAGCGACTGCCCGCAGCCACCAGCGACCGTCCACAGTTGCCAGCAACCGACAGCAGCTGCCAGAGACCGCCAGAGACCGCCAGCGACCGCGCACGACCGCTAACGATCGCAAGCAGCCGCCCACGACCGCTCGCAGCCACCCACGGCCGCCAGCAGCCGCCCACGGCCACTGCGACGCCACGGCCGGCAGCGTCCGCCCGGCCATCGCCACGGCCACCAGCGCGCCACGCACCGCCAACAGCCCCCCACGGCCGCCAGCAACCACCCACGGCCACCAGCGACCGCCCACGGCCGCCACCAACCGCCAACAGTCGCCAGCGACCGCTAGCGATCGCCCACAGCTGCCAGCGACCGCCAGCAACCGCCCACGCCGCGAGCGCCACGGTCGCCGCCGATCGCCGATGCTGGGCCGACCGCTAGCAGCCGCCTACGACCGCCAGCGACCACCCTCGGCCGCCAGCGATCGCCCACGGCAGCCAGCAGCCACCAACAGCCGCCCACGGCCGCCAGCGACCGCCCGCGACCGCCTGCAACTGCCCACGGCTGCCTACGATCGCCAACGACCACCCGCGACCGCCAGCGGAGACCGCAGCTGCTAGGGCCGTCAGAACCGACTGCGGCTGTCCGGCCGATCGCGGCCGCCCAAGCCGCCCGCCTCCGCCAAGGCTGATCGGGGATGCCATCACTTGAACGCCTGGCTCGCAAACCTCCCCTAGCCTTCCTGCCGCTGTTCTCTCAGAGACGTTGTCCCGTCCTACGGGTGCCCCTTAGTTTCCCTTTGGACGCCTTGCACCTGCCCACGGCCACGCTTCGGCCATCTCCTGCATCCTATCCTAGCTAATCGTGATACTGCTGCCGCACCGTGTCGCTCGCCTTTTATGGGTCGAAGACGATACCCCGAGCCTATCATTCCTGGTACGCTCTCTAACTTTTCCCATCGGCGTTATATTATTTCTTTCAGTACCTCCGAACGTCTTCTCCACGGCCGGGGTTAGAATAGTGATAGATAGGACTCACATTATGAGGGTTAGGATTTCCTCCGAGACGACCTTGGTTGGGACTGTCGAGGGTGTGTGCAAAAGCGGCAGTAGCCGAGCTCGCACCATCGGCCTTCGACCTGACAACCGGATCATCGGGAGCCTAGTGGCATTACTAAGTCCTGCTTGCCGTAGCCTAGTCGGTGTTGGTACGTGACGACACCGAATTCATACTTCTCATAGATTTTATTGTCGCATCATCATTACATGACATCGGCATTACTCGTCCCCGATCTACAATATGATTGCATTAGCCCCTCCTTTGGTGTAACACGAGTCGTTCTATCTGAGAACCCGATCGTGTTACATCACCCTACCTCTCGACGAAGGTGGCTATCCTATGAACGAGTTGATGAAAACTGGGCAGCGGACGAGATAGTGGGAGACGCGACTGAAGAAAGTAACAATACTGGAACTTAACGGAGGGGAGACGAGTGGTGTACCTGATGTGTCGAAAGTCCACGGGGGGGAGGAATGTCCCGGTTGTCACGAATCGAGACTAGACGGTGGGATGGCAAGGAGTTACGAGCAGCAGCGACGAGTGACGGGGCCCCGGCAGGATTGGCGCACGTGATCGCCGAGCGCGGCGAGGACGAGCGCCTAGCAAGTGACGAGGGGAGGGCGCGTGGGCGCGGCATGCGCTAGGTGAGCAAACGCGGCCAGGCGCGTGGTGCGCGGCCGCGGACAGACGCGGGCGCATTGTGCGAGCGAGTGCACGAGCACGATGTGTGCGGAGCGCGTGGTCACTCGCGGGCGCACGGTGGTGGCCGCCGGCATGCGCGCGCGGGCGCGGGCTGACGAGCGGCGCGCAAGTGCAGCTCCGGGAGTAGGCCGCTGGGCAGACGACGCTGGAGCACCGAGCGAGGTGGAGGCAGAGCCGGGCGGGCGCAGGATGACTGCAGGGGCGTGGGTGGCGACGCAGATGGCGCGCGCGGTGGTGGAGGGCGGCCAAGATGGAAGGCGCGCAGTAGACAGCGGCATGGATGGCGGGCATGGTGGTGAAACGATGGCGGGGAATATCTCACACCCCAAGAAGGAGAGTTCTTGAACTGTAACTGATCAAGAACCCTTCAGGATGATGATGTTCTTGACGTTCTTGGGGCTCGCGGTCAGTGGTGGCAGGACCTTGATGGACGATGGCGGTGACGATCCTTGGATCTTCGATTCCCTTTGGAGTGATCTCGACGAGAGGGTCTTCAGCTCCAAGAATTACCGCCTTCTTGAATCTTTAAGCGCTTCGGAGTAATCTCGACGAAGCGATTAGGCACGTCGTCACAGAGTGATCTCAACGTGACAGCGCAGGCTCTATCCATGGAGTGATCTTGACGTGGGCGAGGTTAGCCAAACCTCCTACGCTCTACTCTCTACGATAAGTGGAGACACAAGTAGGAAAACTTCTTCAACAAATAACTCAAGTGTTCTCTTGGGCATACTATCCCCTTATATAGTGAGGATAGGTGCCAAGTGAACGTAGGGGGAGGACGAACCACTGCGAGATGTTGTTCGGCCTCTCCTTACAATGTGAAAGTAAATTTGAAACATAAAAGTAAAAGACGAAGACCACGCCCAACACTGGCCCAATCCATGGAATCCAAAAACACAAATAAAACTAAAGGAGGACGACTACGGGGTAGGCGAGGAAGGGCGGGACGACAGGACTAAGGGTAGGATAGGTGTGAGGGATAAAACAATCCACAGAAATTCACGGTCGGATTCGGACTTTAAAACCGATGAAAATCTGGTGGTGCAGCTCCGACCCTTATCGAGGGCGGGAGTACTATCTTCCCCCACTGCGACGATGCCTAAGCACCAAAATCAATATGTCGAATTCGCGTCGCGAGGAAACACTCGAGATGTAGGTTGAAGAAGCAGAGAATCCAAACCAATTCAGATTCCGACGGCGGTGGAAACTTCCCGAGAAAACACTGGACGGAGAACACGTCGACACCAAAGAGTTCAGGCGTACCTCAGCACCGCAGTGCGTGAAGAGGTTGCGGGGAATTCTGAACGTGACGAGGCTGGGCGAATCCGGGTGTTGAGCGGCCCACTGGACAAGGACGAGGCTGGACGTTCCGGGCGTTGAACGGCCCTGGTTAAGTGCGGTTGTCGTGGGCGCAGCGTGAAGCGTGGGCGAACACCCGCGCGCGCAAAGCGCGCGAATGGTGCGTGGAGTGCACGGAGCGCGCGGAGTGCGGCGGAGTGCACCCTTCGTGCGCGCAACGTGCGCGGCTTGAAGCGCCGACGGCGTCCGGACAGGGGCAGCTGTAGTGCGGCCTCGGGCGGCCCTGGCAAAGGCTGTCGGGGCAGGCGAGGGCGGCGCGCGGGCGGCGCGCAGACGGTGCGCGGGCGAAACGCGGGCAGGGCGCCGGCGATGCGCGGGCGGCGCGCGGGCAGCCTGGGTGGCCCCTTGGCGGACTACCTGGGTAGCCTAGGGCGAGAGAGAGAGAAAGAAAGAATGGAGAGAAAGAGAGAGGAGAGGGGAGGGCGACGTTGCAAGGCCGCGGCAATGGCGATAGCGGCGGCGGCGGCGACGGCGGCTAGGGTTTGGAAGGTGGAAGATAGGGGAGGCTGGGCAATCCTCCAAGAAGAGTTAAACAAAAACTCGATTCTTGAATTATGATTGCCTAATGTTTCTTGAAAAACAATGGCCTATATATAGGGCTTGAAGGAAAGAGAAAATGACGAGGAACAAAAGACGAGAACATAAACACGTGCGCCGTGTCACGCCAAAGGGCAGTTGTGGATCTGCCTCTAGCGTCGTGTCATGAGCGCGTAGGGACGTGCGTGGGTGGAGACGTGCTTGTCGACGGTTGCGGCGTGTTGACTTTGGTCGACTCTAGTTGACCGTGTTCCATAGTGGGCGTGTTGCCTCCGGTTGACCGTGGTGACGCGTTCGATGCTGAAGTGTTGGCGTCCTCGCCATCAAAAACATAAACAAAAGCAAGTAAGATAGAGATGCTTACGCGGGGTACTTAAACCCCGAGTGTCGAGCATCGGCGCGAGCGGCTCGGCGAGGCTGATGTCGTCCGGTCGTGATGTCTCCGGGATGGTCCCCCATCATAAACATTTCAAATTAAAATCATGTGCATCTTTAAATAAAGTTGGCCAATAAAACCCACTTTCCATTACCTTATGAGCTGTTACCTTAGCCGAATAGTGACCTCCTCTAGGGTTGGAATGGCAGAATTTAAGGATGTTGTTCTGTTCTTCTTCGGGTACGATCTTCTAAGAATTTGATCCACTCCTTGATGGAATAGCTCTGGTTCTTCCCAAAAGTAATCTCGCATGTCCTTGAAGAACTTCTTTCTCTCATTGTAGCTCCATCCTGAAGGAACTCTTCCTGTCACCAAAAAATTGACAATGTTTGCAAACCATGGAACATTTCCTGTCTGGATGGCCAGAATTTGCTCATCCGGAAATGCTTCATGGATAAGTGAGGAGTCATTTACTTTGATCCTAGAAAGATGATCAGCAACATAATTTTCACATCCCTTTTTATCTTTAATTTCTATATCAAATTCCTGAATAATAAAATCCATCTGATGAGCTTATGTTTACCTTTTTTTTAGACAAAAGATATTTTAATGCCGCATGATCAGTGTAAACTATTATTTTACTACAAAGCAAATAAGGTCGAAATTTTTCTAAAGCAAAAATTACAGCTAGCAGCTCTTTTTCTGCGGTAGAGTAATTGAGTTGTGCATCAATTAAAGTTCTGCTAGCATAATATATGGCCACAGGTTTCTTCTCTTTCCTCTGTCCTAAGACTGCCCCTATAGAAAAATCTGAGGCATCACACATGATTTCAAATGGCAAGCTCCAATCTGGAGCTTGCAAAATAGGTGCATGTGTGAGAGCCTTCTTCAGCTCTCCAAAAGCAGAAGTTTTACTAAGAAGGAAATTAGTAAGAGGTTTGGAAATTTTAGCAAAGTTTTGAATGAACCTCCTATAGAAACCTGCATGGCCGAGGAACCCTCTAAGGGTTTTTAGATTTGTGGGGAGTGGAAGGCCCTGGATGACTTCTATTTTGGCCTTGTCCACTTCCAATCCACGATTGCTGACCTTCTGCCCCAATACCACTCCCTGTACCATAAAATGAGATTTTTCCCAACTTAGCACAAGGTTACTTTCAATGTATCTTTGAAGAACTTTAGTGAGATTTAGAAGGCAATTTTCAAAGGAATCTCCAAATACAGAAAAATCATCCATAAATATTTCTAAACAATCACCTACTAAATCAAAGAATAAAGAGTTCATGCATCTTTGGAAGGTGGCTGGAGCATTACATAGGCCAAAAGGCATGCGCCTAAAGGCTGTCCTGATAGTTTTTCTAAAATTTGATCAATGAAAGGAAGGGGATAATGGTCTTTCTTTGTAGCCTTATTTAATTTTCTATAGTCAATACATACCCTCCATCCAGTTATCAGCCTTTTCTGGATTTCTTCTCCCTTTTCATTGATCTCTACTGTTACTCCAGATTTGTTTGGCACCATGTGAACAGGATTGACCCATTCACTATCAGAAATGACAGAAATAATACCTGCATCTAGCCATTTTAATATTTCATTCTCTAATATTTCCCTCATATGTGGGTTCAGCCTACATTGGTGCTCCCTAGAAGGTTTAGAATCTTCTTCTAAAAATATTTTGTGTTCACAAATTGATGAAGGAATTCCTCTAATATCCTCGAATGTCCATCCTAAGACTCCTTTATGCTATCTCAATACCTTAAGCAGATCATTTTCTTGCGAAGGAGTAAGGGACAAGGAAATAATCACAAGTAGGGAATTTCTAGAATCTAAGAATGCCTATTTTAAAGATGATGGGAGAGGTTTAAGCTATAAATTCAAATCTAGGGAGAGTGTAGGAGGCTCAGGTTCTACTTTTTCCTCATTGGGATCATCTACTCTCAATAAAAACCCTCGAATAGCATCTACATCATCCTCCTCTTCATCACAAAATTTTAACTCTTCGTTACTCCCTTTAGGACATTTCATCATCTTGGATATGTCTAATTTGACTATTTCCTCTCCAACCTTAAATTCAACAGTCCCTTTTTCCCAATCCATGATTGTTCTAGTTGTCACCAAGAAGGGTCTTCCTAAAATGATAGGTGCTAAACTTAGATCTCCCTTCACCTTGACCTCAGTTATAATAAAATCGACGGGGATCTCACAATTTTCAACGATTATCATCACATCAGATAACCTAGCCTCTGGTTGTCTAATTGTTCCATAAGCTAGCAATAGATCCATGCAGATTTCCTCTAATTCTCCAAAACCGTATTCCTCATATAAAACTTTTGGAATAATACTAATACTAGCTCCTGTATCTAATAATATTCTAGTAAAAATCTTTCCTCCAATTTCACATGTAATAAAAGGAGCTCTTGGATCTCTCTTTTTAATGGGAATAGATTTTAAGATACTACAGGCATTTTCAGAAATCTTAACTACCTCCTTGGTTTTCCTAGATGTGCATGAATCCTTTAAATATTTCTTTAAATAAGGAGCACATTTAATCATATCCTCTACTGCTACTGACATAGTGGCTTTCTTAAAATTCTCTAGGAGTCCATACTCATAATCAGGAGAAGACTTAAGGGGTTTTAAGGCCGAAGGATAAGGAATGGGAGGGGTGTAGGTTGAAGGTAGGGGTTCCATACTAGGTGATGGAGCCTCTCCTTCTCTTAGGTTATTTTACTCCAATTTTGTTTTTTCCTTGCCTAGGTAAGGATCTTGAAGTTCCTTGCCATTTCTCAATTTTGTAATGGCTTGAATTTCTTCAAGATCTTCCTCATTGTCAGGATATAGGCTTTCCTCTTGTAAATGACATAAATTTTTTGGATTGATGGAAGGTTGAGTTGGAAATCGACTTGAGTGGGAGTTGGATTCAACTCCCTTACCTCCATGGTCAAATGTCCTTTGCTTCAAGCTCTCCAAACATTGTCTTGTCTGCTCTTGAGCATCGATCATCATCTTTGTTTGTGTTTCCATCATGGCTTGCATGCGCATCTCCATTTCTTCCGTTAGCCTTAGATTCTGCTGCTCTATCATGTGAGAGATCACAAGAGTTACAGTGGACAAATCTTGTACCTCATTTTGTGGAGCTGCTTGACAAGACTGCTGTGGTGGGGTCTGGAATTGGACTCGTTGCTGGAGAGGGGCCTTGGTTCCTTGGGAGTAGATTCCTTGGTTGTTGTAGATGGGCCTCTATGGTCCTCCCCAAGTGATGGCGCAGCCCCAGACACGCCGTCGGAGTCGTCACCGTCGTCTCCGTCAGCACCAGCTCCAGCCCTGGATACGTCTTTGGAGACGTTACCGCCGCCCTCGACAGCGCCGGCCGTCCGCGTTCAGCCCGCTCGGCAAGCCAAGGCGACGGTACGCTCGCCCGGATTCAAGTATTCCGGGCAAGGGACACCTTATCATTTCCTTATTTCATTTCGTTCGTCGTGTTTTAAGTTTTTAATCTTCGTCAATCGTGTCTTCTCTTGTGTCCCGTTTAAGTGTAAGGAGGGAGGTTCGACCTTATGAGAATCGCCCCTCCCCCTCGTCCTGTTCGTCATCGTTTTCCTTGATCTCGTCTTGGTTTTCATGTCCTTAGGTCTTGGTGTTATTCTGATATAAGGGCTGGGTCATTTTGGTCAAAGGGCCCTCACACCACCCCTCTATATAAAGGGAGGTGGGGTGCCCTAAACTCTCACGTTGTAGAAATTTGAAAGTATCATTCTCTTTGAAAGAATTGCCTTCCCGTTGACCTAGGGTTACGGTGAGCTGAAAAAGAAGGAGATCATAAGCCAGGAGAAGAAGAAGAGGCAGCGAAAGATAGCAGGAAGAAGGCGAGGCCAGGACCCGTTTATGGCATGCCTTCGGCGCTCAGTCGCCCCGCCGCGCGGAAGTGCAACTTTCCGCACCGCGGTGCACGGTCCCGCCTCTAGCACTTGCCTGTTCTGCCTGATGCCGCTAGCGGCCACCCCTGCAGGACCTCTCTGCTGAACGAACCATCCTGCACGGTCTCTAGTGTCCTCACCTCGATCGGGTCATCCCTCGCCGTTGCTTAGGCCAGTGGTGACCCCCCTTGGCGGGAATCATCCTTCCCGACGCTTGCCCGTATCTTGCCACGGCCTGTGTACTCTCGCCTCACCATGGACCTGTTCCACCCTGCTCGAAGGACGTCCTCGTCCAGAAAGCTGTTTGGTGCAATACGCAGTCAAGCCTGTGGCGAATCGTGCTCCTTACAGGGGTATTTGCCACGGACCATAACCACCGCGACCGGACCACGGGACCTTCACCCGACCACCCGGTTCCACCAACCGAGGTCGCCTCTCGCTCCCAATTGCCTTGTCGCTCCACGGCCCTTGCTGGTGAACGAGGCCGCGTGATTGCACCCTGTGGTACGATCAGCGGACACCTCCCTCCGTGCGCCGGGCTACTCTACCTCCGTGCGCCTCTCGTCACTGTGCGCACCCGACCGCCCAGGCCGCGCCCGTGGCCTCCTTGCAGCAAACGCGTGTGCCGCACGCGCGGTCCCGCCATTCGTGTCCGAATGCGCAGTCTGCCACCATCCTGTGTCGTGGCACCGATGACTTGCTAGTGAATTGCCAAGCGACCGATAGATTCTCCAGTCCCCGGCAACGACGAGGTACGCTGCCCTGCGCTCACCTCTTATTTCTTTCAGTGCATCTTCGATCGCCTCCACCGCGCTCGGGTTAGACGTAGGGGAGTGAGACAAGCGAGTGAAAAACGACGCACCACTGAGAGTCCTTCCTGGTTTGGGAATGAGTCAGTTCACCCGTCGCGTGCGGGCAACTTCCGGGGGGAAATTCCCGTTCAGTGACCTAGAAACCTCATCCTTCTAGACGAGGATCGGAAGGTCCCCTCTCGTCCCCAGGCGACCCCGTGGACCCCGGTCCTCGGCCTCTATTGGTTCGTCGGCAGCTACGCGTACTACACCCCTTCCCGGTCATCATCATCCTAGCTCGTCTTCGTAGGACTCCCGTGCCGACAAACCCCGGCATTCGTCGCGCACCGACGTGCCATCATCACCGAGTACAAACCCTTGGTGACGACAGGGCTTCGTCTCGGACGTGGTCCTGCATCACGAAGGTTGTTGGTTGTGGTTCAAGAAATGGACCTCCTCCTCTCCAAGTTGGCATGCTCCATCCTCATGATCTCCGCTAGAACATAGAGAACAAATCTTTGCTTTCACAAGGGGTGAATTAGGGAGAAAAGCATTCTTTAGAGTGGAAGTCAATTCTTGAAGTTTCTTGTTGGTTTCTCTTATCGCTGCATGAAGATCAGCTTTCTTTGAAGTTACTTGCAGCACTCCTCATTTGGGGTTGGCATTTCTTCCATTCTGACTTGCTCCTATTTCTTGTAGGTCAGTTTTAGCCACCCTTTCCAAAAGGTCAAAAACTTCATCCTCATAAGCCATATAGAATGAGCCACCAGCTATTTGATTCACTTTACTTTTAAAAATATCAGGAAGTGATTCATAAAAAATTTCAACTAGCTGACACTTTTCTATTCCATGGTGAGGGCATTTTCGGATTAATTAATTGAACATTTCCCATGCTTCACTAAATGCTTCATGATCATGGGGCTGACCATCTTCTGCCATATCGACTTCTTCTTTATCTTGAGCACGAAGTGTTGGCGGAAGGGCAGGATATTGAGTGTCTAGATCTTCCTCAGCACTAGTCCCAACCTTAGACCTTATTACAACCATCAATCTGTAAAATAATAATTTGAAGTGCCGTTTATTGAGGGTTAGCTGCCCTCAACTTTGGCAAAAGAGGAAAAAAATACAAATTCACTAAAAAACAATCACCGTGCTCCCCGGCAACGGCGCCAATTGATAATTCAAATTTTGGGGTAATTAGTGATGAGCTAACTTCACTAATGAGTGTCGTTGGTTTATCCGAATTAAAACAACAAAAATTTATAATAACCTTACTAGCGTAGGGAGAATAAGGGTCGATCCACAAGGAGCAAAGGTTTTTCCTTAGGAATTTGTGCTTTCGTTACGTTTTTTTTTAAATAATTTTAGAAGTAGGTTTACTACATATGAAGATAAATAACTAATTAAATAAAAATATATAACAAAGAAAATAAAATATTATTATAATATTATAATAATATTAGTAGGCAGAAAATAATTTTTTGGGATTTTTTTGGAGTATTTGAAAGCTAAAACAAAATAGGAAATGAAACAGTTTGGCGCTCTGGACTTGGTCAAAATTTGGCCAAGTCCGGATGCCAAATAGGGAAAATAGCTTGGTGGAGGAGAGAGAAAAAATGGACTAGACTAAATTCACTCTAGAATGAGTTCTAGAATGAATTTTAGAGCTTGGTTGGATGCATTGAAACCATCTGGATATTGGCTAGCTGATCCAAGACTAATCAGAGGACAAAAGATGAACATAAAAGAGTGAAAAGGAGAAATAATAAGGTAACCTCTTTGTCACACCCTCCAAGGCCCAAGTGACTTCTTCTTCTCCTTTCCACCAGCGTCTTCGGCCCTGGATGCTTCCTGCTCAGCCAGGCACTCACTGAGGTGAATGGATCTATGACTCAATTGCACTTAGGCCACCAAACATTACTTTGGATTGAATCACAAGATGAATATTACAATAGGGTGAAGGGGTTTATATAGGGAGAGAGAGCAAATGAGAGCCATTCAATTTTTAATACAATGGATGGCCAGATATTCTTTTCAGGGTCATGATCCACGTCCATTATGGTCCTCTAATCAGCATTGAGACCTTTGAAATACCCCCTGGACGTTCAAGGCTTCTTTCCTTAATTAGCATTAAAGGTGCTATCTTTAAGTCTCTTCCCTTGGATGTTTTGTGGATTGAATGGCTGGATCTTCTTCTCTGGCTTGGATCCACATCCAAGGTTGTCCTCCAATCAGAATTGAAGCCCCTGAAATGTTCATAAATAATCATGACTCGACATTCCCCTTGCCCTCCTTTCTTTGGCCCAACATGCTTCTGATAGTGGGCTTAGTGGAGCTTCCTTAGTGGGCCGTCAGACTAGAGGCAACTGTCTTGCTTTGGGCCTTCTTTCTTGGCCCAGGTTTGTGGCTGAGCCTGCTCCTCTGGTCCAAATAGCTTCCTCTTCATTTAATTATATTCTTAATTCATGAAAGTTTCACCTAATTCCTGCATCTTCCACATAAACTAATAAGAGAGTGAGATTCATTCAACTTAACTCATTTAGTTAAGTGGGGTTAGTCCCACAGATGGTAATAATTAACTCCAAATTAGAAAAAGGTGATTTTATTTCATTATTTTTCTACTTATTTATCTTTATCTGGATATATTATCAACATTTTTTTTAATGTTGATAATATATCCAGATAAAGATAAATAAGTAGAAAAAATAGCTAGAAAGGCACATATATATTACTATCATTTTTGATTTATCAATAACGGATCAGACAACTTTTTCACCAACTTGACTCAATCCAGTATCTCCACAAACTCCACATCCTCGGTTAGCTTTCTCTCTCTCTGACTGTTTCAATTATAAGCATGTAGGAACATGTTGTATTTTAAAGAGGGGGGGGGTATCATAAAATTATTTCTCTAAATAAGGAATGATGATCTTGGTTGATATCCAAGTAATGATAGATCGAGTACTAAAAATCTTATCAAGGATGTTTGGAGTTAATAGACTTGACAGCCACATTAAACCCAAGGTGAATTAAGCCTAACTAAGTGCATGGATGTTCATACTAGTTGATTTCACAATTCTCATCATTATATTTCTCTCACCTTATCACCCACCTCAGGTTGAGTTCACACTTACATGCATGACATTTTTCGCTTTAGTGGAGGGAAGGGCTAGTGTTGACTCAAAGGCAGTATTAAATACTGATGTGAGTGAAGCTCCCTAAGCTATAGAGGGATACAAAACCTCTTTCAGGAAATAGGCTGCCAATCTACTAAGGACAGCATATGGGTGGTGGATAAGCACCACTAAAAATTTAGAAATAAAGAAAAGCTGCACAAAGCTGATATGTCGTTCCAAAAAGGACAAAAATGCAGAAAAATGTGCAATAAAAGAAAATTGGAAAAGCTGTCTCCCATATGTTTGAGCCGATTGTATTATAGCCGTTAGTCAAGAGAAAATACTAGCACTGCTCTCCGCGCCCTGTTCAGTAATGTGCTTGGGGTGTTAACTCAACCTTATCCCATATATACGTACTTAGTTATAGGTATTTCATAGATCAGAAGTGCATTTAGTTTTGGTTAAGGCTGAAATATATCTTTTGGGAATTTGTCTGAAAGCTGACCATGTTCAATTGACAAAGCACTTCTCTTGATGAGCTAAAAGCAAGAGCAATAAAAAACAAGGAGTCAATGATTGATCATCATTTATCTTTATTTATGTTTCATTACTATGGGACTAGTAATGATCTAAGTTGGTGGGTATTTGATAAACATAATTTTGTGATAAATTATATCATCAATTAAACATATATGATGATGAGTTTATTATGTAATACTATTCAATATATGTTTCTTTTGACTAACCCCACATGATTCTATGAATCAAGTGGATTAGATCTCATATTTGCATAAATAAGTACAGAAACTTAGTTAGGGATAATGCACATGGATCAAGAAGGGCGCTTGGACCAAGTCAAATAGCAGCTATGGATCAAGCTGGACAAAGTCAAATGGCAGTTATGGATCAAAATAAACCAAGTCAAATGGCGGTTATGGATCAACATTAACCAAGTCAAATGGCAGTTATGGATCAACATGAACCAAGTCAAATGGCGGTTATGGATCAACATAAACCAAGTCAAATGGCTGTTATGGATCAAGCTGGACCATTCAAAAGATCCAAGCAGTTTAGAGAGAAGAAATCCTATAAATACCATCTCAAGAACAATGTTTAAGTTGTCTAGAATTTTTGTTTAAAGAGAGAAAGAGTTGTCTGAATTCGAGATTCTGTAGACCCTCTCTTGTTGATGAGCAACTGAGTCAAGTGAAGAAGCAAAGCTGAGACGATTCTAAGGAGGAGGAGCATTTCCTAGCCGTGAACGGGTGTGACACAAGGTAAATGTGATTTCTTAGAATTCAGCAATTGTTTAAACACTTTTTAGATAGATTAAGTTGGGTTGGAAAGCACAGAGTTCTAACTTTCCAACAGATCCAACTAAATCTATTCATAATTTCTCCTTTCCTTTCCCTATTATTGTGCATATCATAGTGTGTTAAGTGTGCTGCCGCCGCACAGGTTGTGCGCAGTAGCACACTTCTGCCGCACAAGCTATGCGCAAACGCACCTAGTTGGTGCACACTGCCGCACGCGAGTTGTCCTACAAGCAGATCGAGGACTGAGTCAAAATTTTGACTAAGTCCTGATCTGTCATTGTAGTACACGACCGCCGCAAGTCGTTAACGCACAGGTTGTGCGTAGCAGCACAGCTACCGCACAAGTCGTATGCAGCCAAGGGCCGCTACTACACACAGCTATGCGCAGCCGCTATCGCCACCGCACAACGCTGCGCGCGGTAGCACATAGCTACCACAAAACGTGGACAGATCTGAGACTTAGTCCAGATCTGTCTAACTTTTATATTTTAAATTTCAATTTGAGATTAATAAATCTCAAATTAAAATTTAATAAGTAAAACTAAAAATAAAACAATTAAAATCTTAGTTATTAATCTGATATTTGAAGTTTAAATCTGTCTAAAATAAATATTGAATCAAGAAAATAAAACAGAAATATTGAATTGAAATAAATAGACTGACCTGCTCCTTGTGGTTCGACCCTTACTTACCCTAGGTTAGTGAGTTTAATTAATTGTTTCATAATCTCAGATCCTCACACATTGATAAGTTAAACAAAGTATTAAACTCATTAGGTAAATATCAAAATTTGGGATTTTCAACTGGCACCGTTGCCGGGGAGCACGATTAATGAGTGAAAAATATTTATTTCTGTTCAATTATTACTGTTTATTTTTAAAGGCTGAAGGATTAAAACCCCTCAGCTTATTATATTTCTAACATCTTGGTTTGAGATTTATGGTAGTAACAAGGTCTAAAGCTTGGGGAAGAATAGAAGAGGAGGCGACTCACCAAGACACTCATTTCCAGAATCTTCAATCACCAAGCAAACTAAAGAGAATCAAAGCATGGCAGAAGAAGGACACCAGCATCAAGATAGAAGGAGGACAATGTTTGATAGATCTACTCCATCAGGGAGCATAAGGCAAACTGATATAAATATAAATGGGGGAGAAAGAGTCATGCTCAGGTATGACAATGTGATAAATATAATTTTGTCATCATTTAAGCATATATAATGACGAGTTTATTATGTATTACTATTCAATATATGTTTCTTTTGACTAACCCCACTTGATTCTATGAATCAAGTGGATTAGATCTCATCTTTGTTTAAATAAATACAAATACTTAGTTGGAGATAATGCACATGGATCAAGGAAGGCGCCCTGACCAAGTCAAAGACCAGTTATGGATCAAAATGGACAAAGTCAAATGGCGGTTATGCATAAACATGAACCAAGTCAAATGGCGATCATAAATCAAGCTAGATCATTCAAATGATCCAAGCAGTTTAGAGAGAAGAAATCCTATAAATACTTTCTCAAAAACAATGTTCAAGTTGTCTAGAATTTTTGTTGGAAGAGTGGAGTGTTGTTTGCAATCAAAGTTCTATTGACCCTCCGTTGTTGATGAGCAACTAAGCCAAGTGAGGAGACAAAGCTGAGAAGATTCTAAGAAGAAGGATCACTTCCTAGCTATGAAGGGGCGTGACACAAGGTATGTGTGATTTCTTAGAATCCAGTTCTTGTTAAAATCACTTTTAGACAGGTTAAGTTGGATTTGAAAGTATAGAGTTATTTTTTTCCAAAATATCCAACATTTCCTGTTAATTCTACTCTTATAGTTGTGTTTTCATACACAACTCTATGTGAGTGCACTGCATATGCACGTGTCGTGCACTATCGCCTGACGCCAGAGAGCACAACAGCGCCTGGCGCCAAGACGCCGCTGCACAGCACCACAACCCGTGCGCTGCTGCTGGCGAGCACACAGCCGTGTGTCGCCACGCAGCCGCAGCGCACAACACCGCAGCGCTGCAGCCGCAACGCACAGCCATGCACAGCGCATAGCCGCGCGCCGCTGCACAGCCGTAGCTCACAGCCGCGCGCCGCTGCACAGCCGTAGCGCACAGCCGTGCGTCGCTGCACAGTATCGCACATAGCCATGTAGGGCTTATCTCAGAGAGATCTGGACTTGGACTAAGTCCAGATCTATATGAGATTTGAATTTAAATTTTGGATTAACAAATCTTAAATAAAAAAAAATCAAATTTAAGATAGTTAAATCTTTACTCGTATTTCAAACTTGAAATCTTAAAACAATTATTGATTGAATTGAAATATAAATTAAACTGAAATACCTGCTCCTTGTGGTTTGACCCTTACTTACCCTAGGTTAGTGAGGAATTTATTTGTTAAATAATCTCACATCCTCGCACATTGATAAGATAAACAAAATTTAAAATCATTAATTTAAAAACACTAAATTTCAGATTATCAATTGGCGCTATTGCCGGGGAGCACGATTAATCAATGAAAAATATTTATGTTCAATTATTTCTGTTTATTTTTTATAAGCTGAAGGATTCAAACCCCTCAGCTCATTATATTTCTAACATCTTGGTTTGAGATTTATGGTAGTAACAAGGTCTAAAGCTCGTGGAAGAATAGAACAGGAGGTGACTCAACCAAGGCACTCATATCCAGAATCTTTAATCACCAAGCAAACTAAAGAGAATCAAAGCATGGCAGAAGAAGGATACCAGCATCAAGATAGAAGAAGAAAAATGTTAGACAGATCCACTCCATCAGGGAGCATAAGGCAAACTGATATAAATATAAATGTGGAAGAAGGAGTCATGTTCAGGTATGTCAATGCTTAATAAATTCTTTACGTGAATTCAATTGTCATACTTCACAGAATACTTTAGAATTTTTAGATGACTTCCATATCAGATGTTCTTCTCAAAATGTACAAGGTCTATCTACTGAAGCTTTAAAAATGAAATATTTTCCATGAACTATAAAAGACAAAACTTTTGCATGGTGTCGAAATTTAGGTATTACATTTAAATCTTGGGAAGAAATGCAAAATAAGTTTTTACAAAAATTTTGTCCTCTTTCCAAAACAAATTTTTACAGAAGAGAAATTTATAATTTTTATTATCATGAAAATGAGGCATTTAGTGAGTCATGGGAAAGATTTAATGATTTATTTAGAAAATGTCCTCATCATGGTATTGAAAATTGTCAATTAGCTCAAATATTTTATGAATCATTGTCGGATTTTATGAAAAATAAAGTAAATATAGCTACTGGAGGAACTTTTAATACTTCTTATGAAGATGAAGTTTTTGATATGCTAGAGAGAGTAGCAGAAACTGACTTGCAGGAAATAGGAGCAAACCACAATGGAAGGAACTCACAGCCAAAGAGAGGAGGTGCTTTGCAGGTCAACATCAAAGAATCAGAATTACATGCAGGAATCAAGGAGACTAACCGAAAATTAGAAGAGCTAACCTCAACCTTGAAAAATGCTTTTCTAAATAATTCTCCTATTGTTAAAGTTAAAATCAGCTCTCTCTGTTTCAGCAAGGATCATGAAGATGGAGCTTGTCAAACCATAGAAGAAGAGGTCAATGCATTCAATCAACAACAACCTTCTTGGGCTGGACAGAAGAGAAACAACTATAATGCAGAAAGCTTCAACCAAGGAAATAAACCACAATTCCAACCAAAACTCGAGTTTCAGAATCGACCTCAACAACCCTATCAGGTTCAATCACAACCCCTTCAAGATTTTTCTTCACTAACTCCTGTAATTTCACATATGATAGAAAAACAGAACCAAAAGCTTAGAACAGAGATGGAAATGCGGATGCAAATGATGATGGATTTACAAACCAAGCAAATGTTAGAATCTCAAGAGGAAACCGTAAGATTACTAGAGAGCTTCAGAATGGGATCAAGTGAACATGGAGGTAAGGGAGTTGACTATAACTCCCAAGAAGGTCGATTTCCAACTCAACCTAGTATAAATCCTTGTAATTTATTTCATATAGAAAAGTATTTTCATGAAGAAGAGAATCATTAAGGATCTTGAAATTTTGGCAATTTCAAGACTGAGAAATGGAAAAGAACTTCCGGATCCTCATGAGTCTTTAAAAAAATCTATAAATGAAAATGAGTGCGAGGATGAAGATAAGGAGCTTTCTCATAAGAAAGAGCCTTTACCTTCAACTCATGCTCAAGACATTCCTTATCCCTCTGCCCTAAACAGAAAGAAGCCAGTTTGTGAGTACGAAACTAGGCTTTTAGAAAACTTTAAGCAAGCCACCATGTCAGTAACTATAGAAGATATGATTAAGTGTGCCCCCTCATTAAAAAAATATCTTAAGGATTCATGTACTGGTGGAAAGCCTAGGAAGGTAGTGAAGTTATCTGAAAATGCTTCTAGTATTTTGAATTCTATTCGTATAAAAGTGAGAGACCCAGGAGCTCCATTTATTATTTGTGAGATGGGAGGTAAAATATTTTCTAGAGTTTTATTAGATACTGGAGCAAGCATTAGTATTATCCCTACAGTATGATATGAAGAATATGGATTTGGAGAATTAGAAGAAATTAGTATGGATCTATTACTAGCTGATGGAACAGTTAGACAACCTGAGGGCAGATTGATGGATGTCATGATTAATGTAGAGAATTGTGAAATTTCTGTTGATTTCATTGTTACAGATGTAAAGTTAAGGGAGATATCAGTTTAGCCCCCATTATTTTAGGAAGACCCTTTTTAGTGACAGCTAGGACAATTATGGATTGGGATAAGGGGACTGTTGAATTTAAGATAGGGAATGAAAGAGTTAAGATTGATATTTCCAAAATGATAAAATGCCCATGGGCAAGTAGTGAAGAATTAAAATTTTGTGAAGAAGAAAATGAAGGAAATGAGGAAATAGAGGAGTACCTATTGAGTATAGAAGAGTTGGATTCATAAGAAATGGATAAAACCACTTCAATAGAAATTCCCATAGAATTAAAACCTTTACCATCTTCTCTTAAATATGCCTATTTAGATTCCATGAGGACTTTACCTGTGATTATATCTGCATCTCTTACCCAAACCCAAGAAAAGGATCTACTTAGGGTTCTTAGAGATCATAGGAAAGCCTTAGGATGGACATTTGATGACATAAGAGGGATTCCACCTTCCATTTGTGAACATCGAATATTTTTTGAAGAAGAATCTAGACCATGTAGAGAGCATCAGAGAAGGCTAAATGGTGCAGGACCACGTCCGAGACGGGGTCCCGCCATCATCGAGGGTTCGTACTCGGTGTCAGAGGAGAGACGGTACGCCACGAAAGCCGGGGTTCGCCGGGCACGGGAGTCCTACGAGGACGAGCTAGAATGACGATGACCTGGTAGGGGTGTAGTACGCGCAGCTGCCGACGAACAAAGAGAGGCCGATGACCGGGGTCGAGGGGGTCGCCCAGAGACGGGAGGGAACCTTCCAACCCTCGTCCAGGTGGACGAGGTTGCTAGGTCGCCGAACGGGAATTTTCCCGCCGGAGGTTGCTCGCACGCCACGGGCAAACTGACTCGTTCCGAAACCGGGAAGACTCTCAATAATGCATCGTTTCACTCGCCTGTCTCGCTCACCTACGGATAACCCGAACGCGGAGGAGGCAAAGACAATGCACTGCAAGAAATAAGAGACGAGGGGTGGGGAACGGCGTACCTGGTGGGCGAACGAGGGACTTGCCCGGCGTTTAAGTAGCTCACCGGGCGCAGAATCCGTGCTGGGATGGTGCAGTCGGCCGATGGTCCGGGAGTACGGAGGGCGTTGGTCGAGGGACAGGAAGTATCGCGAGGCGGCGGCCCAGATCTCCGAGTGACGGAGCGTAGGGCATCCGAGTGACGTAGTTCGGCCACTAATAAACTCAATTTTTGATGTGATTTTTTACTGGTTATTTAGCAGAAATGTAGTGTGAGGATTGAGCTTATTCAACAATACTTATAACCTCACAGCCTTAGGGCAACTAAGGGTCGATCCTCAGAGAGCAGATAAAACAGCAGAGATTTTCTTTGCAATGTAGTTCACTTATCAAATTGTATGTCAATACTGGAATTGGAGAAGTTATCTTCACGATTGCCCAACTAATTTCCTTAGAGAGGGAGTCTGAAAGAATCTCTAACAAAATCAGGCAACTCCTCTCCAAGACTAATGACAGTAAGCCTGTAGACAAGGGAATATTTCCTTGTCTACAAGTGCACGCCTGCGGCTTTGGCAATATGCCAAACACCAGGTGTGCGCTCGTGCAGGCTGACCTGCCCGCGGCCTCAACTGCGTGTAGGAGTGCCCGTGGGGCGCAGCTGGTGCAGCTGCGCAGTCGCGCAGCTCACGTGCTACGCTGCGAGCCTGCCCGCGGCGCTGCTGCGCGCGGGCAAGCCTGCTCGCGGCGCTGCGGCGCGCGGGCGAGCCTACTCGCGGCGCTACTGCGGGCGGGCGAGCCTGCTCGCGGCGCTGATGCGCGCGGGCGAGCCTGCTCGCGGCGCTGATGCGCGCGGGCGAGCCTGCTCGCGGCGCTGCTGCGCGCGGGCGAGCCTGCTCGCGGCTTTTGCAGCACGCAGGCGTGGCCTGCGCGCGGGATCCCTGTGCACGGCGCTGCTTGCGCGCGGGTTCTCACACGCAGGCGGCTGTGTGCTGGTCGATCCTGCACGCAGATCCCTTGGCAGCAGGCGGCTATGTTCTTCCTGCCTGAGCAAGACCTCACCGATTGTTATGTAGAGAATCGATTAAGCATGATGAGTTAAGATTCGGATGAAATCAAACACAGAAAAGGTAAAAGAAAATGAACTCTGAACAACAAGAAAATCTTCGAATTAAACAAAACAACTCTGGTTGGAAACTGCTGAAGAACCTTGCAAAGTGCTTCAACCCCAACTGAGATTGTCCAAGAGGGAGAAGAAAACAAAGCTGAACCAGCTCAATCACTCCGACTTCGTGTCACGTCCTGTCCGGCGAGTCGACGATCTTCTTGAGCGGGTACTCTTCAGCTTGCTTCTCCTCCCAGCTCCAATGGCTCATCAGCTACTGGAGGGTCTGCAGAACACCTTCTTCTCCAAGCCCTAGCTTCCTTAGAGAAAATTCTGGACAACCTAAAATCAACTCTCAAGAGAGTATTTATAGGTTTCTCTTAAGTCATGCCCAGGGGCATTTTCGTAATTTATGCTTCTTTGAATTTTTGCCCGCTCCTCTCGATCCTCGTCTCTTTCCTTGATCTCCTTAACCTGTCTCTGAATGTTTACTAACCATAACATGTTAAATATATTCCACTTCATTCAAAGGATCAAGTGGGGTTAGTGATTTCATAAAATGATGCATATGCATGATATTAGCATGAATTAACATTATAATTTTGATGAATGAAAACTAAAAAGTTTAATTATTTGATGACATATTTGAGAGTCATCAGCCACCTGGTGGTTTGTCTCCACCGTCAGGTGAGAGGGGCAGGCACTTCCTCGAGCACCGGGGGCACGGAGAGGAACAGCTCCGGGATCAGGAAGACAGTGAAGGTATCGGCCGCGAGCGCCACGGACGAACACCCGTTGGCCGCGGGATTGCACAAGAGACGCGGGAGCGTTGGGGCGCGGGCGCGGCAGCGACCCATCTGGCGTACAGGTCAATGCGACACCCCGGGACAACCTGGAGGTGGCGGGAATGAATCGCGGGGTGCAAGTACGTCGCCCTGGACGTGCTCTGTTCACCGTGATTCCGGACGTACGAAACTAGGGTTACAACGAGCGTCGCTCGCCCACTTCGGGTGCAATGCGGCCGCAGCACCGATTGCTGATGGAACGGAAAGCACGTCTTGAACGCGACCGTTGGGTGGGCGGAGAGGCCGATCTCAGGGGGAAGCCGGGACCAGTTGCCAGACCTGCACTGTCCGGCGAGGACGACCTAGAGGCGAGCAGGCTGGAAGGTGCTGCCACAGCCGAGGCGATTCTCAATGCCGTGGTCGTGCGAGCGCCGACAGCAGCGCAGGTGGCGACCCGCACCGTGGCCGCGAGTCTTCACGACCGCAAAAATGCCGCTGAGAGGCGGGTTAGCAGCAACCGACTAGGGCAGTGGGGCGACGGGCGAGGGCCCTTCTCCAGTCCTCCTTGTTCGTCAGGGGGGGGGGGTCTCCGTCCTTCTTCCTCCACAAGGTGCAACCCTAGCTCATCGAGGAGGAGGCCAGCTATTTTCAACAATAGCGAAACTTTCAAAAATTCATCAAGTGCATTGTCTAAGTCTTCTAGGGCAACCCTGCTTCCCTTATATAGGGGGGAGGTGGGTTTGGCCCATTAAGCCAAGACAAAGATAAACTGAGACTTAAAATAGCTAACCTATTAACTCCGACAAGACGAAAACGACTCACCGAATCAACAGACGATAGGAGGGGGGGGAAGATCCTTATAGGATGAACCTCCCTCCCTTACACTAGGCTGTGACGAGTCAGGAAAATGACGAACGACGAAAATTAAAACGAAGCAACGAGTAAAGCAAGACGTAAAGATACGATACGGTGTCCATTACCCGGGATACTTGAATCTGGGCGTGCGTACCGAAGCCTTGGCTTGCCGGGCGGGCTGAACGCGGATGGTCGGAGCTGTCGAGGGCGGTGGTGACATCTCCGAAGACGCATCCGGTGCTGGAGCAGGTGCTGTCGGGGGCGACGGTGACAACTCCGACGGTGTGTCCGGGGCTGCGCCATGACTAAATCCTTACATGAGAGAAGTGCTCGAGAAAGAAATTTTAAAATGGTTGAAAGCTGGGATTATTTATGCTATATCTCATAGTAAATGGGTAAGTCCAGTTCATATGGTACCAAAGAAATCTGGAATAACTGTAGAGGTAAATGTGAAAGGAGAAGAGGTTCAGAAACGAACCTACAGGATGGAGAGTATGCATCGATTATAGGAAACTCAATAAAGCTACTAAGAAAGATCATTATCCATTACCCTTTATTGATCAAATTTTAGAAAAATTATCTGGGCAAATTTTTTTCTGTTTTCTTGATGGATATTCAGGATACAATCAAGTTAATATTCATCCTGAAGATCAAGAGAAAACAACATTTACTAGTCCTGTAGGAACTTATGCTTTTAGGCGTATGCCTTTTGGTTTGTGTAATGCTCCAACAACATTCCAAAGGTGCATCGATGCTTTATTTTCAGACTTAGTAGGAGAATGTTTAGAAATATTCATGGATGACTTTTCTGTCTTTGGGAGTACATTTGAAAATTGTTTGTTAAATCTCACTAAAGTATTGAAAAGGTGTATTGAATCTAACCTTGTACTAAGTTGGGAAAAATCTCATTTTATGGTGTAGGAGGGAGTAGTGCTGGGACACTTAGTAAGCCATCGTGGACTGGAAGTGGACAAAGCAAAAATAGAGATCATCCAGGGCCTTCCACCTCCAACCAATCTATAAACCCATAGGGGTTTCCTCGGCCATGCAGGTTTCTAGAGAAGGTTCATTTTAGATTTGCAAAAATTTCAAAACCTCTTACGAATCTTCTGTCGTCTAAAAATAATGATTTTGAATTAAATGTTGAGGCAAAAACTGCTTTTGAAAAATTAAAGGAAGCACTCATACAAGCACCCATCTTGCAAGGTCCTGACTGGACCTTGCCATTTGAATTGATGTGTGACGCTTCAGATTATGCTGTAGGAGCAGTTTTAGGCCAAAGAAAAAATAAGAAACCTGTGGCTATTTATTATGCTAGTAGAACCTTAATGGATGCACAACTTAATTATACCACTACCGAAAAGGAATTACTAGCAATTATATTTGCTTTAGAAAAGTTTAGATCTTATCTTTTAGGAAGATGATGGGGGACCATCCACTTCGAAGCCCTCATTCATCCACTTCGTCACGTGAAGGTTCATGCATATGATCCAGTCTTCGGAGTACGCGGCCTCGTCAACGGCCCAACAAGGTTTGACGTTATCATTACTTGCATTTTCTCGTTTAGTCGGCCATGTACATCGGCCAATTGTCTGCTTGTTTTGTTTATTCACGCGTGTTTAAACCGTTGTAAAACCTGCACGTTGCGTGTGTGTTAGCGCACGTGTAGGTATAGTCGTGTGACGCTCTCCCTCTCTCCTAATAGGGGGCCCTACTCTTTAATTGGGCCTTTCTCTCCTTTATTTTTAAGGGGACAAGGCCCATATTTGCCCCTATAAAAGGTGGGGGCCGCCCATGGGAAAGGGAAGAAGAAAAAAGACTCAAGAAAATGTGATTTTTAGCTATTTTTCTGATTTTTAGTGTTTTTTTAGTTTTTGACTTATTTATGAAAATGCCACTGTGAAGTTAGGAGAGAGAGAGGAAACACAAAAGATCGCTAGAAACCGCCGCCGCCATCGCCGGAAACTGCCGTCTCCACCACCGTCGTCGGAATTCCGGCGACCATTCCTGAGGCTGCCTAGCGTTGCCAGCTGACCCTCCGGGCCACCAGCGGCCGCCGAGGGCCACCACTAGTCGTCGAGTGCCGCCAGCGGCGATCGTGGCCGCTAAGGCCGCCAGAACCGACCGCCGCCGGGCCAACCGCCGCCGCCGCCGCAGCCGCCCAAGCCTCGCGGCCTGAGCCACGCGGCGCCTCAGACCTCCACGGCCGCCAGGGCGCCCGCAGCCGCTAAGGCCAATCGCGACCGCCGAGCCTCGCGCGCGCTGAGCCACCAAGGCTGCCCCAGGTCTCTACGGCCGCCCGAGCCACCGCGGCCGCCCTTGGACTCTACGGCTGTTGAGCCTCCGCGGCCGCCCGAGCCACCGCGGCCGCCCCAGCCCCCGCGGCTGCCCTAGGCCTCCGCAGCCGCCAGCAGTGTCCGTGGCCGCCAGGGCTAAGCGCGGCTGCCCTAGCGTCTACGGCCGCCTAAGCCACTAGGGCCGCCCGAACCTCCGCGGCCGCCAAGCTGACCGCGCCGCCAGGGCCGACCGTAGACGCCGTCCCTAGATCGCCGGGCCTGCAACCGCCCCTCGGCCATCCGGCCGCCGTTCTCTCGCAGTCGCCGTCCAATCCTACGGGCGGCCCACAGTCTCCCTTTGGACGCCTCGCACCCGCCCCCGCGGCCACGCCTCGGTCAGCCCCAGCATCCAATCTTGGCTGATCGTGGTACCGCCGCACCTTGTCGCTCGCCTTCCACGGCTGCCGAAGAACACACCCCCGAGCCTATCATTTCTGGTACACTCTGTGACTTCCCCATCGTCGTTATATTATTTCTTTTAGTGCCTCCGAACGTTTTCTCCACCACCGGGGTTAGGCTAGTGATAAATAGGATTCACGCTCTGAGCGTTAGGATTTCCTTTGAGACGTCCTTGGTTGGGATTGTCAAGGGTGTGTGCAAAAAGTGGCAGTAGCCGAACTCGCACCGTCGGCGTTCAACCCGATATCCCGATCATCGGGACTCTAGTGGCATTCCCAGGTCCTGCTTGCCATGGCCTAGTGGGTGTTGGCGCTTGTCGACACCGAATTCATACTTTTTATCGAGTTTATTGTCGTATTATCACTATCATGACATCATCGTTACTTGTCTTTGCTCTATGATATGACCGCATTAGCCTCTCCTTTGGTGTAACACGAGTCGCTCGATCCGAGAACCCGATCGTGTTACATCAGTAAAATTACTGTATTTTCTGATCATGCAGCAATTAAATATTTGTTATCAAAGAAAGAAGCAAAACCTAGATTGATTATTTTCCTGATGAACGTGTTCTAACAGCACAAGGAACAGAGCTTCCTTGGTTTGCACATATGGTGAATTTTATTGTTTCAGGAAAAATACCTACAGGATACACATCTCACGAAAGAAAGAAACTTATCAAAGATATCAGATGTTATTTCTGGGAGGAGCCAGAGTTATTTCATCAAGAAATCTTAAGAAGGTGTGTACGTGAAACAGAGCAGAAAAGTATTTTGGAATTTTGTCATGCAAAACCAAGAGGAGGACACTACTCTGCTAAGGTAACAGCTCATAAAGTTTAGAATCAGGATTTTTCTGGCCTTCTTTATTTCAAGATGCTCAAAAATTTTACACCACGTGCTTAATATGTTAAGCCTCGATTAATATTAATAAGAGAGACCGTATGCCTTTAAAGACTATTTTAGAAGTACAAATCTTTGATCTATGGGGAATAGATTTTATGGGGCCATTCCCAAACTCTTATGGTTATGAGTACATTTTGATGGCAGTTGATTATGTGTCAAAATGGGTAGAAGCTAAATCTACCAAGACTAATGATAGTAAAGTAGTTGTGAATTTTGTGGAAAAGAATATCTTTTATAGATATGGGTGCCCTAGAGCTATAATAAGTGATGGCGGTTCTCATTTTACAAATTATAATTTCAGAAACCTTTTGAAGAAGTTTGGAGTACATCATCGAGTCACAACTCCCTATCACCCTCAAGCTAATGGTCAGGTAGAGTTGAGTAATAGAGAGGTTAAAAAAATACTTAGAAAAATAATACGTCCTGATGGGAAAGATTGGTCAAAGAAATTGGATGAGGCATTATGGGCTTATAGGACTGCTTATAAAACTCCTTTAGGAATGTCTCCCTTTCAAATGATTTATGGAAAAGCTTGCCATTTAACTTTAGAATTAGAAGATAAAACTTTATGGGCAATGAAGAGGCTTAATATTTCTTTGGATAAAGCAAGAAAGCATAGAATACTTCAATTACATGAGTTGGAAGAAATTAGGAATGAAGCATATGAGAATTCTAAAATATATAAAGCCAAAATAAAAGCATTTTAGATCCCCACTCTCAAAAATGCTTCACAGTAAATGGACAAAGACTTAAACCATATTTGCAAAATGAGGATTTACATGGACCTATCCATATATGATGTAACACGACCTGCCGGGATCGAGCGGCTCGCGTTAACACCACAGGGAGTGGAGGGCAGAGCGACGGAGTGGCAGCACGGGGCGAAGGCTGCGGTGAATTTGGTGGGCCTGGCTTTCGGTAGAAAATGGTTGATGACGGCGGTGATGTCAACACGTCTCCGGAGTGATCTCGACGCAGAAGTGAGATGACGACAACGCCCACAAGCTGCAAATCTTGGATCTCTAAGAAGCGCCTTCGGAGTAATCTCGACGAGGAGGCGGTGATGAATCCAAAGAGTTGCTCAGCTTGAATATTTAAGAACGGCCTCGGAGTGGTCTCGACGAGGTCGCAAGGTGGTGTCTTACGGAGTGATCTCAACGTGAGAATGCATAGTGATGACTCATAGAGTAATCTCGATGTGAGGGAAGGTAGTGACTACGAACTAACTAGGAAGGCAGCAGCATAGGGCGGATGTATTTATATCCTATCGAAGGACTAAGAAGGCTATAACTAACTACGAGGGTTCTAACTAAGTAGGATGTGACTGTGAGGGTTCTAGCTAACTATGATTGGAGGGTAACCGACGAGGGTATCGGCGGCGGCGGATCGTCAACAAGTCCTCGAATTGATCTTGACGAAGAAATTTTGGCGACGTCAACCATCGAGAACTGAAAAGTCTGGATTCGTCCCGGAGTAATCTCGATGGGGCGAATGAAGATAACTGGAGGGGTCCGAGCCGGTCGTGGAGCTAAGCAGGCAGAGGAGACCGAGGGCAGCTGAGGCGATGGGCGGTGGTCGGTTGGTTAAGGGCAGCCAAAGGTGAGCGGAGGTGGCCCGGGTTGGTCATATGTGGCCGGAGGAGGCTGGAGGCATCCGGAGAAGGCGATGATGGTCGGGTCAGCTAAGGGCGGACGAGGAGAGGAGGGTAGTAGAGGCGGCCGTGGCGGCTCAGGAGGCGGAGGGCAGATGAAGCGGCCACGTGTGGCAATGGTGGGTGAGGGCGACCGAGGTCTCTGAGAGCAGTCTGGGCAGCCGAGGGTGGCCTTGACGACCAAAGGATGGCCGGAGGTGACTCGAAGCGGCCCCGGTGGCATAAGGTAGCCAAAACGGCCGAAGATGGCTGGAGGCGGCCATAGCTCGACGAGGACAGCCCAAAGGCGGCCGTAGCTGGCCGGAGATGGCCCGAGGCGGCCAGAGGCTGTCAGGCGACCGGAGGCGAACCGAAAGGGCTGGAGGCGGCTGGATGTGGGCGGAGGCAGGTGTTGGCTGCCAGAGATGCCAGGGTCGTAGGCGGCCCTGGAAGCCGTGGTGGCCGTAGAGGCCATGAAAGGCCGGAGCGGGCCGACACGGCCGAGGAGGTCGAGGCCGTGACCCGTCCAAAACCACCGTCTCAACCAATGGCGGTCGGGCGGTCGAGGATCGTCGAGGGACGGTCGGAACCGACCGTGGGCAGTCGGAGGCGGCCAAGGCGGTCAGGTGGCGGCCAGAGAGCCAAGTATGGCCGTAGGCCGCCGAGAATCGGACGCGAGGCCACAGACGGCCAAGGCGGCCGCTAGGGGGCTGACGTGGCCGGAGATCGCCACGGTAACCATTGGTGGCCGGAAGGCAACCTAAAAGGGAAGCCGAACAGGCCGAGAATGGCCATAGAACTTCCAATGGGCCAAGGATGACGTCGAGGGTCGCCAGGAGGGCAGGAACACGGCCGAGAACGGCGGAGGAGCTTCCGGGGTGGCCGGAACATCGTCCATGGCATTCCGAGGAAGTTGAAAGCCTGTGTCGACCAACGAAGAGTTGGATGCGACCGAGGAAGGACGGAGGCACCAGGGAGGACGCTCGAAGGAGTCCCTTAGCTACCGAGATGGCGGCGCTGGCGTCGCCGGCAAAGTCGGCGCCGGAGCTCTGACAACGGGAACGGGAGAAATGCCCTACGAACATTCTTGGATGGCATTTCCGTAAATTTTCCAAACTTCCAAGAAATGAAAAATAGCTCTCAAAAAACACTTCTAAAACGAGTAGAAAATTCAAAGGACTACATTTTGAAAAACTCTCTTTCGATTTCAATTCTCCATTTTCCATACATGGGGCAACCTTCCTTTTATAGGGAAGGAGGGAGCCCAAATCAGTTAGGGAATTACAAACAAACAACCAAACAAACAGAAAACAACAAAACAAAAAAAACAAAAAGATAACCCCTTAAGGCCTCATTGTCCCCCATCAATATATACCTCCAGATAAGTCTCCAAATAATGCTAGCATGATTTAGATTTTACTGCTTTCTTTCCCTTTTTGTTTTGTTTTCTTTCATTAAGTTTGCAGGTTTAGCTATCCAAAGCATCAACTGAATAATGGATCAGACAACATCTTCACCAACTTGACTCAATCCAGTATCTCCACAAACTCCACATCCTCGGTTAGCTTTCTCTCTCTCTGACTGTTTCAATTATAAGCATGTAGGAACATGTTGTATTTTAAAGAGGGGGGGGGTATCATAAAATTATTTCTCTAAATAAG
Source organism: Wolffia australiana (assembly GCF_029677425.1). Classification (NCBI taxonomy): domain Eukaryota; kingdom Viridiplantae; phylum Streptophyta; class Magnoliopsida; order Alismatales; family Araceae; genus Wolffia; species Wolffia australiana. The sequence goes on along the minus strand of NC_135850.1, from coordinate 8,711,385 downwards.
GAATGATGATCTTGGTTGATATCCAAGTAATGATAGATCGAGTACTAAAAATCTTATCAAGGATGTTTGGAGTTAATAGACTTGACAGCCACATTAAACCCAAGGTGAATTAAGCCTAACTAAGTGCATGGATGTTCATACTAGTTGATTTCACAATTCTCATCATTATATTTCTCTCACCTTATCACCCACCTCAGGTTGAGTTCACACTTACATGCATGACATTTTTCGCTTTAGTGGAGGGAAGGGCTAGTGTTGACTCAAAGGCAGTATTAAATACTGATGTGAGTGAAGCTCCCTAAGCTATAGAGGGATACAAAACCTCTTTCAGGAAATAGGCTGCCAATCTACTAAGGACAGCATATGGGTGGTGGATAAGCACCACTAAAAATTTAGAAATAAAGAAAAGCTGCACAAAGCTGATATGTCGTTCCAAAAAGGACAAAAATGCAGAAAAATGTGCAATAAAAGAAAATTGGAAAAGCTGTCTCCCATATGTTTGAGCCGATTGTATTATAGCCGTTAGTCAAGAGAAAATACTAGCACTGCTCTCCGCGCCCTGTTCAGTAATGTGCTTGGGGTGTTAACTCAACCTTATCCCATATATACGTACTTAGTTATAGGTATTTCATAGATCAGAAGTGCATTTAGTTTTGGTTAAGGCTGAAATATATCTTTTGGGAATTTGTCTGAAAGCTGACCATGTTCAATTGACAAAGCACTTCTCTTGATGAGCTAAAAGCAAGAGCAATAAAAAACAAGGAGTCAATGATTGATCATCATTTATCTTTATTTATGTTTCATTACTATGGGACTAGTAATGATCTAAGTTGGTGGGTATTTGATAAACATAATTTTGTGATAAATTATATCATCAATTAAACATATATGATGATGAGTTTATTATGTAATACTATTCAATATATGTTTCTTTTGACTAACCCCACATGATTCTATGAATCAAGTGGATTAGATCTCATATTTGCATAAATAAGTACAGAAACTTAGTTAGGGATAATGCACATGGATCAAGAAGGGCGCTTGGACCAAGTCAAATAGCAGCTATGGATCAAGCTGGACAAAGTCAAATGGCAGTTATGGATCAAAATAAACCAAGTCAAATGGCGGTTATGGATCAACATTAACCAAGTCAAATGGCAGTTATGGATCAACATGAACCAAGTCAAATGGCGGTTATGGATCAACATAAACCAAGTCAAATGGCTGTTATGGATCAAGCTGGACCATTCAAAAGATCCAAGCAGTTTAGAGAGAAGAAATCCTATAAATACCATCTCAAGAACAATGTTTAAGTTGTCTAGAATTTTTGTTTAAAGAGAGAAAGAGTTGTCTGAATTCGAGATTCTGTAGACCCTCTCTTGTTGATGAGCAACTGAGTCAAGTGAAGAAGCAAAGCTGAGACGATTCTAAGGAGGAGGAGCATTTCCTAGCCGTGAACGGGTGTGACACAAGGTAAATGTGATTTCTTAGAATTCAGCAATAGTTTAAACACTTTTTAGATAGATTAAGTTGGGTTGGAAAGCACAGAGTTCTAACTTTCCAACAGATCCAACTAAATCTATTCATAATTTCTCCTTTCCTTTCCCTATTATTGTGCATATCATAGTGTGTTAAGTGTGCTGCCGCCGCACAGGTTGTGCGCAGTAGCACACTTCTGCCGCACAAGCTATGCGCAAACGCACCTAGTTGGTGCACACTGCCGCACGCGAGTTGTCCTACAAGCAGATCGAGGACTGAGTCGAAATTTTGACTAAGTCCTGATCTGTCATTGTAGTACACGACCGCCGCAAGCCGCAACGCACAGGTTGTGCGTAGCAGCACAGCTACCGCACAAGTCGTGCGCAGCCAAGGGCCGCTACTACACACAGCTATGCGCAGCCGCTATCGGCCACCGCACAACGCTGCGCGCGGTAGCACATAGCTACCACAAAACGTGGACAGATCTGAGACTTAGTCCAGATCTGTCTAACTTTTATATTTTAAATTTCAATTTGAGATTAATAAATCTCAAATTAAAATTTAATAAGTAAAACTAAAAATAAAACAATTAAAATCTTAGTTATTAATCTGATATTTGAAGTTTAAATCTGTCTAAAATAAATATTGAATCAAGAAAATAAAACAGAAATATTGAATTGAAATAAATAGACTGACCTGCTCCTTGTGGTTCGACCCTTACTTACCCTAGGTTAGTGAGTGTAATTAATTGTTTCATAATCTCAGATCCTCACACATTGATAAGTTAAACAAAGTATTAAACTCATTAGGTAAATATCAAAATTTGGGATTTTCAACTGGCACCGTTGCCGGGGAGCACGATTAATGAGTGAAAAATATTTATTTCTGTTCAATTATTACTGTTTATTTTTAAAGGCTGAAGGATTAAAACCCCTCAGCTTATTATATTTCTAACATCTTGGTTTGAGATTTATGGTAGTAACAAGGTCTAAAGCTTGGGGAAGAATAGAAGAGGAGGCGACTCACCAAGACACTCATTTCCAGAATCTTCAATCACCAAGCAAACTAAAGAGAATCAAAGCATGGCAGAAGAAGGACACCAGCATCAAGATAGAAGGAGGACAATGTTTGATAGATCTACTCCATCAGGGAGCATAAGGCAAACTGATATAAATATAAATGTGGGAGAAGGAGTCATGTTCAGGTATGACAATGCTTTCATAAATTCTTTACCAAAATTCAATGGTCATTAACAGAATCCTTTAGAAATGTTAGATGACTTCCATATCAGATGTTCTTCTCAAAATGTACCAGGTCTATCTACTGAAACTTTTAAAATGAAATATTTTCCATTAACATTAAAAGACAAAGCTTTTGCATAGTATCTTTTTGTCTATCTCCATCTCTATCTCTATATATGTCTATCTCTATCTCTATATCTATTTCTATCACTATCTCTATTTCTATTTCTATCTCTATGTCGATCTCTATCTTTATCTCTATCTCTATCTCTATCTCTATCTCTTTGTCTATCTTTATCTCTATCTCTATATCTATCTCTATCTCTATCTCTATCTATGTCTCTATCTGTATCTCTATCTCCATTTGTATCTCCATATCAATGTCTATCTCTATCTCTATCTTTATCTTTCTGTCCATCTCTATCTCTATATACATGTCTATCTCTGTCTCTATCTCTATCACTATATCTGTCTCTATTTATATCTTTATCTCTATCGCTACTTCTATCTCTATCCAAATCTCCATCTCTACCTGTATCTCGTCTCTATCTCTATCTCTATCTCTATCCCTATCTCTATCTCTATCACTATCTTTATCTCTATCGATATCTCTATCTCTATCTCTATCTCTATCTCTATCTCCATCTCTATCTCTGTCTATATCTCTATCTCTTTGTCAATCTCTATCTCTATCTCTATCTCTATCTCTTTCGCTATCTCTATCTCTATGTCTCTATCTCTATTTCTATCTATAGCTCTATCTCTGTCTCTATCTCTATCTAAATCTCTATTTCTATGTCTATCTCTATCTCTGTCTCTATCTCTATCTCAATATCTATCTCCATTTCTATCTCTATTGATAAGCTCGGACTTTATGTGTTTTTTACTGGTTATTTAGCAGTTCAGACGTGTGAGGTTCAGAGCTTATGCAACAAATTTATAAACCTCACAGCGTAGGGCGAGTGAGGGTCGATCCATAGGGAGCAGCAGAAAACAGCAGGACAATTTTTTATCTTTCTGTGTTTTGATTCAAATCACAATTCAATTAATTAGTTCAGTCCTTTTACCTAGTTAATCTGTTCTCAGTTGGTTTCTTAAAGGGGTCTCTGTAAAAGATATTCGATTGAGGATATGTATATATTTTTTAGTCAAGATTTCCTAATCTGTTCTGTCAACAGAGACTTTTCTCTGTTGACTGATCTTTTTCCTTTGGGGCAAAAGATCGAGCACCTTGCGTGCAGAATTACCTGCGCGCAGGGTGCTCAGTTGTGCGTGGCTCTTAAACCACGCACTGCCCAAGCGCCGCTACGCTTGGCACGCGAGCAAGCGGCCTGCTGCGCTTCCGCGCGCGGGACGGCTTGCTCGCAGCGGCTAGCGCAGCGGTGTGTGCCCAGCCCTTCCTGTGCATCCCGCGCAGGAGGTGTCTGCGCACGAATGCCGTGCGCGCCTGCTCCTCCGCGCGGACGCGTGCGCGCGCAAGGCTGCTGCCGCGCGCGGGGGATCCCTGTGCGTGGCGGGTGCTACGCGCAGGGATGCCTTGCAGCTCGCTGCTTGCGCACCCTCTGCTGGATAAAACTGGAAATGCAGGTTGGTTGGGTGTCGCTCGATGACAAATTGATGAACGGTGAGGTGAGGGGTGAAACGTTAAGCAAAATCAAAATAACTATGAACTGCAAATCAAAGTAGCATCAAACAATCTCTGGTTGAGCTGCTGAAGAACCTGAAGGTTACTTCAACCAACTGAAATTGTCAAAAGGGGAGAAGATAACAGATCTGAACCAGCTCAATCACTCCAACTTCGTGTCACGTCCCGTCGGCGAGTTGGCGATCTTCTTGAGCGGGTATCCTTCAGCCTGCTTCTCCTCCCAGCTCCACAAGCTCATCAGCTCCTGGAGGGTGCAGAAATCCTCTTCTTCAAGTCCTAGTTTCCTTAGAGAAAATTCTGAACAACCTAAACTCCTCTCTTAAGAGAGTATTTATAGGTTTTCTCTTAAGTCATGCCCAGGGGCATTTTCGTAATTTTTGCCAGTTCGAATTTTTGCCCACTTCTCTTGATCCTCCTCTCTTCCTTGATCTTCTTAACCTGTTTCTGAATATTCACTAGCCATAAAATGTTAAATATATTCCACTTGATTCAAAGAATCAAGTGGGGTTAGTGATTTCATAAAACAATACATATGCATGAACTTAGCATGAATTCACAAGATAATTGTAATGAATTTAAACTTAAGAACTTGATTATTTGATGACATATTTTAGAGTCATCATCTATCTCTATCTCTATCTCTATCTCTGTCTCTTTATCTATATCTATCTCTATCTCTATCTCTATCTCTATCTCTATCTCTATCTCTATCGCTATCTCTATCTCTATCTCTATCTCTATCTCTATCTCTATCTCTATCTCTATCTCTATCTCTAGCTCTATCTCTATCTCTCACTATCTCTTTCTCTATCTCTGTCTGTATCTCTATGTCTATCTTTTTGTCTATCTCTATCTCTATCTCTATCTCTATCTTTATCTCAATCTCAATCTCTATCTCTATCTCTATCTCTATCTCTACCTCTATCTCTATCTCCATCTCTATCTCTATCTCTATCTCCATCTCTATCTCTATCTCTATCTCTATCTCTATCTCTATCTCTATCTCTATCTCCATCTCTATCTCTATCTCTATCTCTATCTCTATCTCCATCTCTATCTCTATCTCTATCTCTATCTCTATCTCCATCTCTATGTCTATCTCTATCTCTACCTCTATCTCTATCTCAGTCTCAATCTCAATCTCTATCTCTATCTCTATCTCTATCTCTATCTTTGTCTCTATCTATACCTGTATCTCTAGCTCGATCCATATATCTATATCTAAATTTATCTCTATCTCTCTGTCTCTATCTCTTTCTCTATATCTATCTTTTTCTCTAGCTCTCGCTCTATCTCTATCTCTATCGCTATCTATATCTCTATCTCTGTCTCTATATCTATCTCTATTGCTATCTCTATCTCTATCTCTGTCTCGATCTCGATCTTTATCTCTATGTCTATCTCTATCTCTATCTATATCTCCATCTCTATGTCTATCTCTATCTCTATCTATATCTCCATCTCTATGTCTATTTTTATCTCTATCTTTATCTTTTTATCTATCTTTATCTCTATCTCTATCTTTATCTCTATAGATATGTCTATCTCTATCACTATCTCTATCTCTATGTCTATCTCGATCTCAATCTCTATCTCTATCTCTATCTCTATCTCTTTCTCTATCTCTATCTCTATCTATATCTCTATGTCTATCTCTATCTCTATCCCTATCTGTATCTCTATATCTCTATATCTATCTCTATCTCTATCTCTATCTCTATCAATATCTCTCTCAGTCTATTTGTATCTATATGTCTATCTCTATCTTGATCTCTATCCCTATCTCTATCTCTATCCCTATCTTTGTCTTTATCCGTATCTCTATCTCTATCTCTATCTCTATCTGTATCTGTATCTCTATCTATATCTCTATCTCTATCTCTGTTTCTATCGCTTTCTCTATCTCTTTTTCTCTCTATCTCTTTGTCTATGTCTATCTCTATCTCTATCTCTATATCTACTTCTATCTCTATCTATATCTCTATCTATATTTATATCTCGATCTCTATCTCTATCTCTCTCTCTATCACCATCTCTATCTCTATGTTTATGTCGATCTCTATTTCTATGTCTCTCTCTGTCTCTATCTCTATCTCTATCTCAATCTCTGACTCTATCTGTATGTTGAACTCTATCTCTATATTTATCTCTATATATATCTCTATCTCTATCTCTATCTATATCTCTATCTCTTTCTCTATCTTTATCTTTTCTTTATCTGTATCTCTATCTCTATATCTATCTCAATCTCTATCTCTATCTCAATCTATATGTCTATTTATATCTTTATCTTTATCTCGATCTTTACTTGTATCTCTATCGCTATAACTATCTCTATCACTATCTCTATCTCTATCTATATTTTCATCTCTATATCTATATGTATCTCAATATCTATTTGTGTCTCTATCTCTCTCTCTATCTCTATCTTCGTCTCAATCTCTATCTCTATCTATATTTTCATCTCTATATCTATATGTATCTCAATCTCTATGTGTGTCTGTATCTCTATCTTCATCTCAATCTGTATCTCTATCTCTATATCTATCTATATCTCTATATCCATATCTATCTTTATCTCTATCTTTATAACTACTTCTATCCCAATCTCGGTTTATATCTCTATCTGTATCCTTCTCTCTATCTCTATCTCTATCTCTATCTCTATCTTTTTATCTATCTCTATCTCTATCTCTATCTCTATCTGTATCTCTATCTCTATCTCTATCTCTATCTCTATCTCTATCTCTATCTCTATCTCTATCTCTATCTCTATCTCTATCTCTATCTCTATCTCTATCTCTCTCGCTATCTCTATATCTATGTGTATCTCTTTCCCGATCTCTATATCTATCTCTATCTCTATCTGTATCTCTATCTTTATCTCTATCTCTATTTCTATCTCTATCGCTATCTCTAACTCTATCTCTATATCTATCTCTATCTCTGTATCTATCTATATCTCTATCTCTATCTCTGTCTCTATCTGATGTAATACGATGATGGCCGGGATGGATCGGCTTGTATTACGTGACAACAAAAAAAAGAGACGATGAGTGGTTTCGTAGTTAAATGAATGAATCTCGAGTTCAGAGAGTTCCCGTTAACTGAGCAATATTCGGACAACAAGGACAGGGATGGAAGTGGATACCAATCACTAAACGAGATATTGATCCGGATTAAACTCCCAATGACCCGTTGGACCAACTAAGACGTCCAAGGAGCGAGGGGTGTTGGATGGCCCGCAAATGTTCGACGCCTACGGGATCAACGATGAATCTTCAACCACAAAGAAGAAACCTATCTCTCGACGATGGTGGCTATCCTATAATGATTATCGGAATAAAGCAGGGCAGAGGAAGAGATAGCGGAAGACGGCACTGGAGACAGGTAACAATAGTGGAAGTAATGGAGGGGAGATGGAGAGGTACCTGATTTGACGATAGTCAATGGCGTGGGAAGCAGCGTAGTTGACCGGTGGACAAAGGTGAGTCGACAGCAGGATCGCAGCGGACGACGGCGGCCGGGGCGGCGGCGGATGGTGCGAGACCTCCGAGTGGAAGGTTTCTTGAAAATAACCACCCAACAACGCTGTGATAGAGGGGCATTTCCTGATCTTCTTGGAGGGCTCTTGGAGAGTGCTGGACGAATCTTGGATGGATCTTGGTGGAGGGCGATGGCGGCGGCGGGCGACGGCAGCAGCAGGGATGATAGCCTCCAAGAAGAGCTTTCTTGAAAATAACCACCCAAGAAGACTGTGATAGAGGGGCATTAATTGATCTTCTTGGAGGGATCTTGGAGAGTTCTGGGTGAATCTTGGCTGGATCTTGGTGGAGGGTGATGGCGGCGGTGGACGATGACGGCGGCGGGGACGACAGCCTCCAAGAAGAGGTTTCTTGAAAATAACCACCCAAGAAGACTGTGATAGAGGGGCATTTCTTGATCTTCTTGGAGGGATCTTTCTCTATCTCGATCTCTATCTCTAGCTCTATCTCTATCTATATCACTATCTCTTTCTCTATCTCTATCTGTATCTCTTTGTCTATCTTTTTGTCTATCTCTATCTCTATCTCTATCTCTATCTCTATCTCTATCTCTATCTCTATCTCTATCTCTATCTCTATCTCTATCTCTATCTCTATCTCCATCTCTATCTCTATCTCTATCTCTATCTCTATCTCTATCTCTATCTCTATCTCTATCTCTATCTCTATCTCTATCTATATCTTTTTCCTTATCTCTATCTCAATTTTAATTTCCATCTCTATCTCTATCTCTATCTCTATCTCTATCTCTATCTCTATCTCTATCTCTATCTCTATCTCTATCTCTATCTCTATCTCTATCTCTATCTCTATCTCTATCTCTATCTCTATCTCTATCTCTATCTCTGTCTCTATCTTAGTCTCTATCTCAATCTCTATCTCTATCTCTATCTCTGTCTCTATCTATACCTGATGGCGAGGACGCCAACACTTCAACACTGAACGCGTCACCTCGGTCAACCGGAGTCAATACGCCCGCTATGGACCATGGTCAACCAGTGTCAACCAAAGTCAACATGCCATAACCATCGACAAGCACGTCTCCAACCACGCACGTCCCTATGCGCGTCATGACACGACGCCAGAGGCAGATCCACAACTGCCCTTTGGCGTGACACAGCGCACGTCTTTCTTTTCTCATCTTTATCTTCTCGTCATTTTCTCTTTCCTCCAAGGCCTATATATAGGCCATTTTTTTCGAGAAACATTAGGCAATCATAATTCAAGAATCGAGTTTTTGTTTAACTCTTCTTGGAGGATTGCCCAGCCTCCCCTATCTTCCACCTTCCAAACCCTAGTCGCCGTCGCCGCTGCCGCAGCCGCTGCCGCCACTGCCGTGGCCTTGCGACATCGACCTCCCCTCTCCTCTCTCTTTCTCTCCATTCTCTCTTTCTCTCTCTCTTCCTCTCTCTCTCTCTCGCCCAAGGCTACCCAGGTAGTCCGCCAAGGGGCCACCCAGGCTGCCCGCGCGCCGCCCGCACGCCGCCCGCATGGCGCCTGCGCTGCCCGTGCACCGCCAACGCGCGCCGCCAGCGCGCCGCGCCACGCCAGCGTTCGCCACGCCGCGCGCCGCAGACGCATCGCACGCGCGCCGCGCGCTGCGCTGCGCTGCGCGCCGCCAGCGCCGTATGCGCGCCGCCCTCGCGCTCCGCGCGCCGCCAGCGCCGTATGCGCGCGCCCTCGCGCCGTGACGCCACTACTCGCCTGCCCCGACAGCCTTCAACAGGGCCGCTCGAGACCACACTCCGTCTGCCCCTGTCCGAACGCCGTCGGCAGTTCAAGCCACGCGCGTTGCGCGCGCACGGTGCGCTTGCCGCCGCCAGCGCGCGCGCACTCGCGCGCTCCGGCGCTCCGGCGCTCTGCCCGCTTCGCGCGCTCAGCGCCCCCGCGCGCCGCTCTGCGGACCCTTCGCGCGCTTCGCGCGCGCGGGTGTTCGTCCACGCTTGACACTGTGTCCATGACAATCGCACTTAACCAGGGCCGTTCAACGCCCAGAACATCCAGCCTCGTCCTCGTCCAGTGGGCCGCTCAACGCCTGGATTTGCCCAGCCTCGTCACGTTCAGAATTGCCCGCAACCTCTTCATGCACTATGGTGCTGAGGTACGCTTGAACTCTTTGATGTCGACGTGTTATCTGTCCAGTGTTTTCTCGGGAAGTTTCCACCGCCGTCGGAATCTGAATTGGTTTGGATTCTCTGCCTCTTCAACCTAGCTCTTGAGTGTTTCCTCGCGACGCGAATTCGACGTATTGATTTCGGTGCTTAGGCATCGTCGCGGTGGGGGAAGACAGTACTCCCGCCCTCGATAAGGGTCGGAGCTGCACCACCAGATTTTCATCGGTTTTTAAGTCCGGATCCGACCGTGAAATTTCTGTGGATTGTTTTATCCCTCACGCCTGTCCTACCTCTAGTCCTGTCATCCCGCCCTTCCTCGCTTACCGCGTAGTCGTCCTACGTCAATACCTCAATCTCTAGCTCTATCCATATATCTTTATCTAAATCTATCTCTATCTCTCTGTCTCTATCTCTTTCTCTATATCTATCTCTTTCTCTAGCTCTCGCTCTATCTCTATCTCTATTGCTATCTATATCTCTATCTCTGTCTCTATATCTATCTCTATTGCTATCTCTATCTCTATTTATATCTCTATCTCAATCTCTATTTCTATCTCTATCTCTATCTCGATCTCGATCTTTATCTCTATCTCTATCTCTATCCCTATATCTATCTCTATCTATATCTCCATCTCTATGTCTATCTATATCTCTATCTTTATCTTTTTATCTATCTTTATCTCTATCTCTATCTTTATCTCTATAGATATGTCTATCTCTATCACTATCTCTATCTCTATCTCTATCTCGATCTCAATCTCTATCACTATCTCTATCTGATGCAGGACAACGTCCGAGACGAAGTCCCGCCCTCACCGAGAGTTCGTACTCGGTGTCGAAGACGCATGTGCGCGACGAAGCCGGAGTTCGTCGAGCACGGGGGTCCTACGGAGGCGGCTATGATGATATGCGCCGGGAAGCGAGGTGTAGTACTTGCAGCTGCCGACGAGCAAAAGTGGCCGACGACCGGGACCGACGGGGTCGCCCGGAGACGGGAGGTGACCTCCTGACCCTCGTCCGGGGGGACGAGGCTGCTACGACGCCGAAGGGGATTTACCACGCCGGAGGGTGCTGGCACGTGAAAGGCGAACCCAACCCGCAATGAACCAGGAGAGACGCTCAAGTAGTCGGCGTTTTCACTCGGCCTGTCCCGCTCACCTACTCCTATCCTGAGCGCGTTTTCACTCGGCCTGTCACGCTCACCTACTCCTACTGTGTCCGTTACCCAGAATACTTGAATCCGGGCGTGCGTACCGACGCCTTGGCTTGCCGGGCGGGCTGAACGCAGGTGGCCGGCGCTGTCGAGGGTGGCGGTAACATCTCCAAAGACGAGTTCGGTGCTGGAGCAGGTGACATCTCTATCTCTATATCTATCTCTTTCTCTATCTCTATCTATATCTCTATGTCTATCTCTATCTCTATCCCTATCTGTATCTCTATCTCTATCTCTATATCTATCTCTATCTCTATCTCTATCAATATCTCTCTCAATCTATCTGTATCTATATGTCTATCTCTATCTCGATCTCTATCCCTATCTCTATCTCTATCCCTATCTTTATCTTTATCTGTATATCTATCTCTATCTCTATCTCTATCTCTATCTCTATCTCTATCTCTATCTCTATCTCTATCTCTATCTCTATCTCTATCGCTATCTCTATCTTTATCTCTATCACTATCTATATCTCTATCTCTATCTCTGTCTCTATCGCTTTCTCTATCTCTTTCTCTCTCTATCTCTTTCTCTATCTCTATCTCTATCTCTACCTCTATCTCTATCTCTACCTCTATCTCTATCTCTATCTCTATATCTACTTCTATCTCTATCTATATCTCTATCTATATTTATATCTCGATCTCTATCTCTATCTCTCTCTCTATCACCATCTCTATCTCTATGTTTATGTCTATCTCTATTTCTATGTCTCTCTCTGTCTCTATCTCTATCTCTATCTCAATCTCTGACTCTATCTGTATCTTGAACTCTATCTCTATCTTTATCTCTATATATATCTCTATCTCTATCTCTATCTCTATCTCTACCTCTATCTCTTTCTCTATCTTTATCTTTTCTTTATCTGTATCTCTGTCTCTATATCTATCTCAATCTCTATCGCTATCGCTCTCTATATGTCTATTTATATCTTTATCTTTATCTCTATCTTTATCTGTATCTCTATCTCTATAACTATCTCTATCACTATCTCTATCTCTATCTATATTTTCATCTCTATATCTATATGTATCTCAATATCTATTTGTGTCTCTATCTCTCTCTCTATCTCTATCTTCGTCTCAATCTCTATCTCTATCTATATTTTCATCTCTATATCTATATGTATCTCAATCTCTATCTGTGTCTGTATCTCTATCTTCATCTCAATCTGTATCTCTATCTCTATATCTATCTATATCTCTATATCCATATCTATCTTTATCTCTATCTTTATAACTACTTCTATCCCAATCTCGGTTTATATCTCTATCTGTATCCTTCTCTCTATCTCTATCTCTATCTCTATCTTTATATCTATCTCTATCTCTACCTCTATCTGTATCTGTATCTCTATCTCTATGTCTCTCGCTATCTCTATATCTTTGTGTATCTCTTTCCCGATCTCTATATCTATACGCTTCCCCTGTTTTAGGTCCATCCAACTCAACATGAGATGTGTAATGTAAAGCTTAGGGACGTACTTGTCCGTGAGCTTACGGGACATCTCGGCCCAGGTGAAGGGTGGGTCTCGCCTTTGTTGCACGGCTTCCTTCTCATTCTTCCAAAAGATCTTCGCCTGACCTCCAAGCTGTGCCTCGGCGTAGGCGACGCATAAATCGTCGTCCATACGATACCACTGGAAATAACTCTCCAGATCCGACTCCCAATCCGTGTAATCCTTAGGGTTCCGGGACCCTTCGAAGATCGGCGCCTCCATACGGACACTCTTCTGAATCATTGCGCGATGTGCCTCTCATCGTCGCTCATGCTCATCGTCGGGACGACGGGCAGGAGGTTGTCGAGGTGCACCTCGAGGATGATCGTAATCCGGACGGTCCTCGTAGTGGTTGTCGTGACGAGGTGCGGGATGGTGGTAGGGTCGTCCATCCGGGTAATCGTCACGATAAGGCCATCTCGGTGGTGTCCTATGCCATGGTGGATACGTATCCTCCCGGTGGGGAGGATGATCGAGGTGTCTCGGGTACCGCTGATCGTTGTCGGGGTAATGTCCCTGGCGTGGTGCGCGATCGTAATCCTACGCATGTCTCGATGGTGCTCGGGGCGGTGGTGGGGCCTCCTCGTACGGATCCGGCGCAGGGACGGGGGCGGCTCTGTAATGGGGAGGATACGCGGAGCTGTCACCATAGGTGATGACATCCGGCCGACGTGCTACGAGTGGCAACTGTGGGCTACCCGGTCGTAAAGAATAGTGTGGGGCATCACGCACCGGAATACGGTTGGGGTTGAGTACCCCATCCTCCGGGTAATCGTGATGCCGCGAGTCCCTAAGCTCGGTGTGATAGTAGTTCCTATCCGGACGATAGGAACGATCGTCATAGTAGCGGGGTACTGGTCGATCCTCCCGAGGCGGAGATCTCCGCCTGCTTTCGCGGCCGTAATCCTGTGGCGGGGACCATCGTCGATCGTCGCGGAGATACTCCCGGGGTGGGGATCGTCGGCGGTCATCACGATCGTGCTCCCATTCGTCAGCTCGTGGGTATCGAGGAGGTGGGACCTCGGGGTCTCGAGGTCGGTACTCAGGGACAGGGTACTCCTGCATGGGAGCCTTTCCCGGTCGTCGGGAAACATCTCGAGCCAAGGGCTCGTCATAGGCTTCGTCGACCGGCGCCCTACGCGTAGGGACGGCGGTGGAAGATCTCCGGTCCTCGGAAGCTCGCAGCGTCGCGTGTGCCGGTTCAGCTGGAGACCTCGGGACCTAAGTAGCAGGTTCCCTAGCTGGTGGTGGAGGTAGATGCACCTCCTCGGGATCCATCGGTTAGTGCGGTGGTTGTTCGCCTATAGGATCCTCTAGAGGAGGATCCCCTATGACGAGATCGTGGTCACAATCATCGTCCCGTTCGACATAGTCGGCATCCCGACACTGGGCTCGCGTACGAACCATCCTATGATCAACCATCCACAACCTAGAAGTGTTCTAAGGGTATGCACGTGATGGATGAGAGGCAATGAAATGACGTGCACGATGCAAATAAATTTTGAAAATATGACATGCACAATGTCAATAAAATTTCTTAAATATCCTACCGACCGTGTTAAGCGAGAGCTAACACGACCGGCTCTGATACCAATATGATGTGAAACGACGACGGCCGGGATCGATCTGCGCGTTTCACGTCACAGAATTATGATGCGAATGTATGGGATGTAAGCCGAATGATGAGAAAATACGAATGAGTAGATAAGGACTTGACGGATAGCGACGTCGGCCGTACCGATCAACGAGAGAGGAGTGATCCTAAGATCAAACTCCCAATGACCCGCTGGACCTACTAGACGTCTACTAAGTGAGGGGCGTCTAACAGCCCTGGAGCGTTCGGCGCCCAAGTCAGATGACAGTCCGTCTACCACAAGAATCCCTACGCTCGACAAGGTGGCTAGTCCTATCCGATGATGTTCGAGAATTTTGCGATAGCGGACGCGATAGGAGAAGACGAGACTGTCGAAGATAATAATACTGGAGTTTATGGAGGTGAGACGAGACTGGCCTTTGTATCGCTTAGTCCAAGGCGTCCAAGTCATCGAGCGGATGCTTAGTGTCGGATCGTGCGGGCGAGTGTCGTTGACGAGGACGAAACCGGGTGTGGACTGTGCGGTCGTAACTACCAGCAGAGAGTTGAGTCCACGGGTGGCGTGTAGCAAGAGTCGGAGCAATGGGCGTACAAGGCGCGTGCTTGGCTGGCGCACGGCGCAGCCGCGTGGGCGGGCAAGACAGCGAACCAAGTATCGTGGGAATAGTCGTGTGGGTGGGGCAGAAAACCAAGAAATCGGTTATGGCGTAGAGGGTGGGAGTCAAGAAATCAAGAAAGATGAGGGCGATGGGAGGGCGAAGGGGAGGACGAAGGGGAATCAAGGTGATATGGTGAGATCAAGAAATCAAGAAATAAAAAAATCAAGAAATCAAGAATTCAAGAAATCAAGAGGAAAGAAAGGTGGACGATCAAGAAAGGCAAGAGGAGGCGGTTGGGAATCAAGAAACGATGGGGAAAGGAGGGTGGGCGATCAAGAAAGGCAAGAGGAGGTGGTTGGGAATCAAGAAACGATGGGGAAAGGAGGGTGGGCGATCAAGAAAGGCAAGAGGAGGCGGTTGGGAATCAAGAAACGAAGGGAAAAGGAGGGTGGGCGATCAAGAAAGGCAGGGGTAGGGGTAGGGCGATCAAGAAAGGCAAGAAGAGGTGGTTGGGCGATCAAGAAGGGCAGGGGAAGGGGAAAGGGCGTTCTAGAAAGGGTAGGGGAAGCGGTTGGGCGATCAAGAATTTCAAGAAAATGGAGGATGAGAATGGGTGGTGTTCAAGAATCGGCAGGAAAGATCAAGAAATGGGGTTAGATGATCAAGAAGCGAGGGTGAAGGGGTGGCGTCCAAGGAAATGTGGGCGAGATGGGCTGGATGAAGGAGAAGGGGGCGGGGGTGGATGTGGTGGAAGGTGGACAGGAGGGGGGATCAAGAACCTGGTTGGCGTCGGGTTCTTGATGGTCGGGGCAATGCTCCCTCGACGGAGCGGATTCCCAGCTTGGTCGCGGCGTCGATGACGTTCAGGAACCTCCAAGAATTCTCGGAGTGATCTCGACGGAGACTCTTCTCAGCCCTGAAGGACAGCGACTTCTTGAAAATCTTTAACCCTTGCCAGATTGATCTCGACGGCACGCTTCAGCACGATCCTCCCGGAGTGATCTCGATGGAAGAAACGTGGGCTCTACCCACAGAGTGATCTCGACGTGGGGTGGGGTAGCCAAACCCCCTACACTATAACTACGATAGGGGAAGATCAATTGCAACTCAATTTTCAACAATGATTTTCCAAATGCTCCTTGGGCATGCCATCCCCTTATATAGGAAGGATGGGTGCCAAGAGAACGTGGGAGAGGACGAACCGTCGCAAGACGTGGTTTGGCCTCTCCTTACAAATTCAAAATACAAATGAAAAAAGAAAATGAAAAACGAAGGACGGGACCCAACACTGGCCCAATCCCTAAATCCAGAAATATAAGAAAAAACAAACATAAATGAAAACGCATACTTACCCAGAGTACTTAAACCCCGGGTGGCGAGCGTCGGCGTGAGCTGGTCGTTGTGGCTGTTGTCGTCTCGTCGCATCATCCTTGAGATGGGTCTTCATCTTCGTGGCGTCGTCCTTGGGATGGTCCTCCATCACCACCGCCGTTAGAATTAGATTTGGTTTGAATTTTCTACTTCTTCTCCCTCTTTCTCGAGTGTTTCCTCGTGACGCGAATTCGGGTATTGATTTCGGTGCTTAGGCATCATCGTGGTGGGGGAAGACAGTACTCCCGCCCTTGAAAGGGTCGGAGCTGCACCACCATATTTTCATCAGTTTAAAATCCGAATCCGTTCGTGAATTTCTGTGGATTATTTTATCCCTCACATACCCATCCTACCCTTAGCCCATACATCCTATCGTCCCGCCCTTCCTCGCCTACCCCGTAGTTGTCCTACGTCAAATTGGTATCAGAGCCTAACCTGTTAGCCCAGTCGTTTCCGCCATCGTAGACGTCTACATTCATCATCATCTATTAGTCCCTTGCATGCATTTGCGTTCAAGCAAACGAGTCGCCGCTCCGATGACAGACCAACCCCAAGACGGTCGTGAGGTGTCCGTCCCTGTCCACGAGTTGTCGTCGTCCGTACCACCAACCTCCTCTCGAGGAGACATCGATCGTGTATTTGACGCTGTCCAGAACGGCTTTCGTGATGACAATACACGAATTACCAATATGGACAATCGTCTAACTAGTTCGATCGATGCCGTGAGCGAACGGACTTATCAGCTCAAAAATAGAGGTCTGGATCCACATCGCCGCGATCGCGAGAACCACTATATCCCAGATCCTAGATCTCGAGATCGTGATAGGAATCATCACGACGTTGATAATCCTATACGACCCGAGGATAGATCCGGAAGCCAAAATCAGAATCGTCTCGAGCGAGACGATCCGATTCTTCCGGATATTCGCACTCTGGTTCATGATAGAAATCGTCATGACGATTACGATCCGCCCGAGCCTAGGACCCCAGGTCAGGATAGGAATCGTCCCCCACGGAACGATCCCTACCCACCTGTGGATAGAGCCCCGGTGCACGATGGAAATCGCCCACTACGGGACGATTACCATCCACCGGAGGAGAGGATTCCAGAGCGCGATAGGAATCATCCCCCTTGGAATGATCCTTATCCGCCTGATGATAGATATAAAGAATGGAACAGGAATCGTGCGGACAGGAACGATCCTTTTTCACCCGAGGATGTGGTTCCCCCTCGCGATCACCGCCGTGTGGATCACGACAACCATTGGCAGCAGATTCAGCGTAGTGTCAAAGTTGATGTTCCATACTACGAGGGATCTAGGGACCCTAAAGAGTATCTTGATTGGGACTCTAAATTGAATAGTTATTTCAAGTGGTACAATATGCTAGAGTGGCAGAAAGTCCAATATGTCGAGATGAGATTAGGGGGACAAGCGAAAATCTTTTGGGAGAATCTTGAATTTTTTATTTATAACCGTCGTGAGGCACCGATAGATTTGGCCCCAAATGAAGGACAAACTACGTGAAAAATACGTCCCACTTGCCTAGCTTGACAACCTTCTTCGAGTATATAACTCAATTTGAGGAATTCTATATGAGGTGTCGAGTTGAAGAGAATCCTCGAGTCGTTATTTCTCTACATCTATCGCTATCTCTATCTCTATTTCTATTTCTATCTCTTTCTCTATCTCTATCTCTATCTGTATCTATATCTCTATCTCTGTCTATATCTCTATGTCTATCGCTATCGCTATCTCTATTTCTATATCTATTTGCATCTGTATCTGTATCTCTATCTCTATCTCTAACTCTATCTCTATCTCTATCTCTATCTCTGTCTCTATTGCTATCTCTAGCTCTATCATTATGTCTATTTCTATCTTAACTTCTATCGATGTCGCTATCTCTATCTCTATGTCTATCGCTATCTATATATCTATCTCTATCTCTATCTCTATCTCTATCTCTATCTCTATCTCTATCTCTATCTCTATCTCTATCTCTATCTCTATCTCTACCTCCATTTCTATCTCTATCTCTATCAGTATCTCTACCTCTATCTCTATATCTATCTCTATCTCTATCTTGATCTCGATCTCTTTATCTATCCCTATCTGTATCTCCATCACTATCTCTGTATCTATCTCTATGTCGATCTCTATATCTATCCCTATCTCTATCGCTTTCTCTATCTCTATTTCTATCGCTATCTCTATCTTTATCTCTGTCTCCATCTCTATCTCTATCTCTATCTCTATTTCTATATCTATCGCTATTTTTATCTCTATTACTATTTTTATCTCTTTCTCAATCTCTACCGCTATCTCTGTCTATATATCTATGTCTATCTCTATCTCCATCTCTATCTCTATCTATATCTCTATCTCTATCTATATCGCTATCTCTATCTCTATCTCTATCTCTGTCTCTATTGCTATCTCTTTCTCTATCAGTATGTCTATCTCTATTGCTATCTTTATATCTATACCTATCTCTTTCTCTATCTCTATCTCTATATCTATCTCTATCTCTACCTCCATATCTATCTCTATCTCTATCAATGTCTCTACCTCTATCTTTATCTTTATCGCTATCTCTACCTCTATCTCTATCTCAATCTCTATCTCTATCTCTATCTCAATATTTATCTCTGTCTCTATCTCTATCTCTAGTTCTATCTCTATCGATATCTCTAGGCCTATCTCTATCTCTATCTCTCCATCTCTATCTCTATCTTTAGCTCTATCTCTATCTTTACCACTATCACTATCTCTGAGTCTATCTCCATCTCTATCTCCGTCTCAATCTCGGTCTTTAGCTCTATATCTAGCTCATTATCAATCTCTATCTCCAGCTCTATCTCTATCCCTTTATCTATCTCTATCTCTATCTCTAGCTCTATCGCGATCTCTTTCTCGATCTATATATCTATCTATATCTCTATCTCAATCTCTATCTCTATCTCTATCTCTATCCGTATCTCTATCTCTATCTATATCTCTATCTCTTCTCTGTCTCTATCTCTATCTCTAGTTCTATCTCTATCGATATCTCTAGGCCTATCTCTATCTCTATCTCTCCATCTCTATCTCTATCTTTAGCTCTATCTCTATCTTTACCACTATCACTATCTCTGAGTCTATCTCCATCTCTATCTCCGTCTCTATCTCGGTCTTTAGCTCTATATCTAGCTCATTATCAATCTCTATCTCCAGCTCTATCTCTATCCCTTTATCTATCTCTATCTCTATCTCTAGCTCTATCGGGATCTCTTTCTCGATCTATATATCTATCTATATCTCTATCTCAATCTCTATCTCTATCTCTATCTCTATCCGTATCTCTATCTCTATCTATATCTCTATCTCTTCTCTGTCTCTATCTCTATCTCTAGTTCTATCTCTATCGATATCTCTAGGCCTATCTCTATCTCTATCTCTCCATCTCTATCTCTATCTTTAGCTCTATCTCTATCTTTACCACTATCACTATCTCTGAGTCTATCTCCATCTCTATCTCCGTCTCTATCTCGGTCTTTAGCTCTATATCTAGCTCATTATCAATCTCTATCTCCAGCTCTATCTCTATCCCTTTATCTATCTCTATCTCTATCTCTAGCTCTATCGCGATCTCTTTCTCGATCTATATATCTATCTATATCTCTATCTCAATCTCTATCTCTATCTCTATCTCTATCCGTATCTCTATCTCTATCTATATCTCTATCTCTATCTCTATATCTATCTCTATCTCTATCTCTATCTCTATCTCCATCTCTATCTCCATCTCTATCTCTATCTCTATCTCTATCTCTATCTCTATCTCTATCTATATCTCTATCTCTTTCTCTCTCTATCTGTATTTCTATCCCAATCTCTATATCTATCTATATCTCTGTCTCTGTCTCTATATCTCTCTCCATCTCTATATCATTCTCTCTCTCTATCTCTATCCCTACCTCTATCTCTATCTCTATCTCTAACTCTGTCTATATATCTATCTCTATCTCTTTTTCTATCTAGATCTCTGTCTCTATCTCTCTCTCTCTATCTATAACTCTATCTCAATCTCTATCTCTATCACTATCGCCGTCTCTGTCTCTATCGCTATCTCTATCTATATCTCTATCTCTATCTCTATCGCTATCTCTATCTTTATCTCCATCTCTATTTGTATCTCTATCACTCTCTTGATCTCTATCTATCTCTCTCTCTCTCTCTATCTTTATCTTGATCTTTATCTCTATCTCTTTATCTCTATCTCTATCTCTATCTGTATCTTTATCTCTATCTCTATCTTTATCTCTATCTCTATATTTATCTCTATCTCTATCTTTATCTCTATCTTTATCTCTATCTCTATCTCTATCTCTCTCTCTATTTCTATCTCTATCTCTACCTCCTTCATTATCGCTGTCTCTCTCTCTCTCTCTATCTCTATCTCTATCTCTATTTCTATCGCTATCTCTATCGCTATCTCTATCTCTATCTCTATTTTTATCACTATTTCTATCTCTATATCTATATTTATCTCTATCGCCATCTATATCGCTATCTTTATCGTTATATCTATTTCTATATCTATCTATATCTCTAACTCTATGTCTACCTCTATCTTTTTTCTATATGTATCCATGTCTCTATATGTATCTCTGTCTCCATCTCTGTCTATATCTCTGTCTCTATCTGTATATCGATGTCTATCTCTATTTCTATCTGTTTCTGTATCGCTATCTCTATGTTTATCTCTATCTTTATCTCTATCTCGATCTCTATCTCTATCTCTATCTCTATCTCTATCTCTATCTCTATCTCTTTCTCTATCTCTTTCTCTATCTCTATCTCTATCTCTATCTCTATTTCTATCTCTATGTCTCTCTTTATCTCTATCTTTATCTCTATCTTTATCGCTATCGCGTTCTCTAATTTTCTTTCTATCTATATCTATATCTCTATCTCTATCTCTATCTCTAACTTAATCTTTATTTTCTAGCTCTATATCTTTATCATATCTCTATCTCTATATCTCTCGCTATCTTTGGTTCTATCTCTATCTCTATCTCTCTCGCTATCTTTGTCTCTACCTTTATATGTATCCCTATCTGTCACACGGTCAAATCTCGAGCTAGGTCTCTTCCTCGGAATTGGCGTGTGTCGTCCTCAGTGCTTGGAGCAGAACACTAAGCAGCCTTGATCTCTTACAGCGGAAGCTTTTGCAATTGCTTAAGATCGCATAGAAGGGGTTAGAGGAGATGTTGGTGCTAGTCACCGTTACTGAATAGGGTCATTGCATTGATATCTTAAAGAGTACATCAGGATTACATGGGGGAAGACGAGGGGTGTTACAAGGAACGAGATGAGGCACCTTGCGCCGACGTAATGTCACCACACCGCCTCAGGGCCGCCGCTCCGCACGCGCGCCCCCGCTCTGCCGCTACGCAAGTGCGCCGGGCCGGGCGCCGTGCGCCCGCGGGCCTGGCGAGCACATATGCCACCCTTGCCTTGACGATCACACACGCCGCCAACAAATATCTCAACACTCTAGCGCGCAGTCTGTGCGACGCCGCCGCATTCGACGCCCCCGAGTTGGGCGCTGCATGCCCAGTACTAGCCGCAGGACCGCTGCCCGCCCACTATGCCGTCTCGGCGCTCTCTGTGAGCCACATGCCTTAGTCTCCTGACGGGATGTCTCCCTACTGCGCGCCCCGCACACGCAATGCACGCGCTGCCCGCGCGGCCCCTGCGCGCCCCCCCGCACAACTCCGCGCGCTGCACCCGCGGCATGCTGCCCGGATTGCGCGTCCCACACCCGCGCGCAGTGCTTCCCGCTCCCGCGCGCAGCGCTCGGCGCTGGCGAGTAGCATTGGCGCCCGTGCGTGGTGCTTGGCTTTGGCGCGACGCTTGGCGCGAGCGCGCAAACGCCGATCAGCTCGCGCGCCCAACACGCGCAGACCGTACCGGATCCGTCCCGCCTTAGGCATGGACGGGCACGTGCGCAGTCTGCCGTGAATCACCACCGACAGTGGCAATGGCCTAAAAGATCAGGTATTTGGATATCATTATCCATTGTGACTCAGTCCTTAAAAATGTCATGAGCCAAATACAACGGACACGCCCTCCCAATAAGCACGTAGGCCTCTGGGCAGGGAATGCCATCTAGTTAGGGGCCTAACACGCCCCCGCCGCCTGAACTTGTCGATGCACTCGTCGACACCCGCTGCTCCGCTTTATATGCTTGCAGTAGGTTCTCAAACTGCCATAAGTCCGAGTCGCGCTCCCAGGTGGCTGATTCCTCTGGCCTGTTCTTCCACTTGATGAGGTACTCAATCTTGTGATAGCAGCATGACGTCCTCCCCGATCAATTTCCTGCTTTGCCAGGACAGCTTCTACTTCTTGGTCGAAGTGCGCCCGCACATTTGGTGGTGTACGTTGGGGCTGGTTCCTCGCCACGCCTTCAGGATCTGGTATATACTTCTTCAGAACCGACACATGGAAGACCGGATCCAGGCTTGCCCACAATTTCTTGAGGTTCTTGAATGTCTAACCGCCAAGAACGTCGAGTCCTGAAAAATGAAATTTGGAACCTTTCGCCAGCCAGACGGACACGGAGTGATCTCGACGTTCTTACCGCTCAACGACGAAGTGCACGATCTTCGTGCTCTAACTCTACAATATCTAACTATTGCTCTCAAAGAAAGAAGGAACACAAAACAAGAATGATATGATTTCAGATTTCTCAAGTCTGTCTATCACTTGGGCATGCCATCCCCGTATATAGGAAGGATGCGTGCCAAGTGGCCCTTCGTGGAGAAGGAAACCAGCGCAAGACGAGGTCCTCCTCTTTACAAGCATTACACTTGACGAAAAGGAAATAACGCACGAGGCCCAAGACAACGGTCCAATCAAATTGTTCAGAAAATTACAACTAAAATAAATAATAAAGAAAACATCAGAATCATCATGCCGAATACTTGAATATGAGATCACGAACATTGGCATGAGCTGCCCGGTGCGATCGAGCTTGTCTTGTGTCGGTGTCGGTGCAATGGTCCCCCATCATCCTCTCGGGATGGGAAGAGCTCGACTCCGGCGAGCAAAGCTCCACAGTGTCTTCAATAGGTTGGATCAAGTCTGGTCGATGTCGTCGTAGATCTTGTTCACTGATCCATGTATCGTCCGATGTAGGTCGTCCCTACCAATGTACAAGAAATGTACATTCAACTCGATCCTCTACAGCATTAATTACTTCTGGTAGTACCGTTTTTGTCTTTTCTTGCCGCATAAGGGTAGGTAATAAAAGTGGAATGTGTGTACTCTCACTCTCATTACTATCAAGTTTCAAGTGGCTGTGAGGCTCTTCAATGGGTGGCATGGGATGATATCGGACTAAATCACTGACGTTAAAGGTTGAACTAATTCCCATCTTGGGGAAATACTCACGACGTAGGCATTGTCGTTGGCTATTTGGGCTATCCGGATAGGCCCAACACTACGAGCGTGTTGCTTCGTATCGCCCTTGGAGAGCGTCTCTCAGGCCTCAATCTAACCATCACTAGTTCACCTTCCGAGAAAATTCTGGAGATTCGTGCTTTGTCAGCGTCAGCCTTATATTGCTCGTTTAGAGATGATATGCGTGTATGAATATGATCATGCGTGTTCCTAATTTCATTTGCGAAATCATATGCTTTGTCAGAATATTTACTACGTGCATCTAATGGAATGAGATCAAGGAGTTTCCTCAGAAATTGACCATAAACTATTTCAAAAGGAGCTTTCCCAGTAGTGCGGTTCACCGAGTAGTTAAAAGCAAACTCGGCGCGGGGCAAAGTTTGATCCCATGTTTTAATGTTGTCACCAACTAATGATCTAAGTAGATTGCCAAGACTATGGTTGACAACCTCGGTTTGACCATCCGTCTATGAGTGGTACGCAATAGAGAATTTTATTTGGGTTCCCATGAGGACTGATGGCGAAGCCCTCAAATATCTAGTTTTTTTTTCCTAGGTTTAGATAAATTTTCATCTTTTACGATAAGTGTTTTCGCCCTTATTTTTCTCATGGGTCCTCTATAAAGAACCCCTATGTAACATAAAGATAGACTTTTTCCCTTTGAGAAACCAGTTTTTGGAAGAAAAGAGAGGTCGGAGAGACCTAGAAGAAGGCGGCTCCACCGTCGCCGGCACTGTACGGCCGCTCCGCCCTCCCGAATCCCGCACGCCCGCGCGCCCCTCTGCGCGGACCCAATGCTGCTCACGCACTGCCCGCGCCGCCCATGCCCCGTCTGCGCGCCCCGACCCGTCACCGCCGCGCCCCTCTACGCGTCATCCGCACATGCCTCGTGCCACTCACGCACCGGCCGCGCCGCCCTCGCCTTGCACCACCCGCGATGCCTGCGCGCCCCGCGCGCTGCCCATGCCGCCCATGCGCCGCCGCGCCATGAGCCACCGCGCTCCTAGCCACAGCACCCAGGCCGCCGTGCCCCACGTTGCTGCACCTAAACCGCCGTGTCCCGCACCGCTGTGCATCAAGCCGCCACGCCTCGTGCCGCAAAGCTCAGCACCGCATGGCACCCTCCCGCGGCATGCCCAGCTGCGCCACCCTGCGCCACCCTGCGCCACCCCCCGCCGCCCCACGCCATGCCCCACCGTGCGCTCCGTGCCGTGCCCTACCGCGCCCTTACGCTGAGCCCTGGCCGTGCCATTGCGCGCCCAGGCACAGCCGACCGGCCCACTGGGCCAATCTGCCTAATGGGCTAGCGCCAGCCTGCCAAGCCCACTAGGCCCAACCGTTATGACCACGCCCCGAAGGGCCGTCTCTTGCGCTTGGAGGCGTCAGCTGCCCTAGCCGGCCCAGCTCGCGTCCCGACGTGCCACTCCTTCGGATGCCAGGCATGTTTCCCAAGGTGCCACATCAGCCCTAGCCCTTGTGGGCCATCGTTATTGGGCCACCAGCCCATCAAGTCTTCTGCGGCCCAACATCGCAGGCCACAGTCCATGGACCATGGCCCATTACCGTTGCCCAGTGCCGCGGTCCATCTCTACGGCCTAGTGCGGCGGCCGAGCCCGCAGCCCACACCAAGGCCCACCCCGCGGCCCACACCGTGGCCCCGTATGCACCCCAGACCACGGCCAAGCCCGCGGTCCAGAGCGCGGCCCCGCACGTGGTCCAGACCACGGCCCAGCCCGACCCCGCCGCCGCAACCGCCCCGGGCCGCCACCGCCTCCGGTTGGCGCCGCCACCGGGCACCGCCGCGGCCTCTGGCTACCGCCGCCTCCGGCAGCTGCCAACGCCACCGGCTGCCGCTGTCACTGGCCGCCTCCGACCGCTGCCGCCATAGGCCACCACCGCCACCCGCCGCTGCGGCCTCCGGTCGCCGCCATTTGTTTTGGCCGCTGCCGCCACCTCCGTCCGCCGTCGCCACCTCCAGCCGCCGTCGCCATTTTTGGCTGCCACTAGCGCCACTGCCGCCATTGCTTGACGACGCGTCCACATGACGCCGCCGCCGCCTCTCGACCCCATCACCGCTCGACGCCGCTATCGTCGCCGCTGCCGCTCGCCGCTACTGCCGCTCAACGCCGCCGCGGCTTGACGCTGCCGCCGATGCCGTTCGCCTCCGCCGCTCGACGCCGTCGCTGCTCGTCGCCGCCGCCGCCAGCCGCCACCGTTCGCCACCACCGCTCGATGCCACAGCTGCTGCCACTCGCCCTGCCGCCTCTGGCCACCCCCGTTGATGCCTGTGACTGCCGCTGCCACTGTGAGAGCATCGACACCGCGACGACCATCGCTGCTGCCCTGTTTGCCGCCGTCTTCGTAATACGGTTGGCGGAACCGCCCCGCCCACGGTAATCGGGTCCACTAGTGCCCCGACGATTATCTGTGGAGCGACGACCACCTGAAGATAGAGACACCCTTCGGCCCCAACAAATTGAGGACCCACGCAGGACCGTCCCAGGACACCCCCACCTAGAGCGGAACGTGCCGTCCGAGTCGATCATCCTTGAGCCGGACGAACCGACACCACGATTCCCATCGCAGGACGTCGACGACGTCTTCGTCCTACATCAAGGACCCAAAGTGTCTTCCAAAAATAACTAGTGAACTTCACGTCTCGATCCAAGAGGATAGTCTTGGGCACCCGTGTAATATGACAATATTATCAAAGAAAAGTCGGGCAACCTGGGATGCATCAGATGTCTTTGAACATGGCACAAAATGTGCCATCTTCCAGAAATGATCAACCACAACCATGACGGAGTTATGGTTCCTAGACGTCTTAGGAAACCCTAAGACAAAATCAATACTAATATCTTCCCACGGCTTGTCGGGAACGGGTGGCGGGGTGTAGAGTCCTGTGTTTTGCTTGGTAAGTTGGGCCTTAGCACATGTTAGGCATCGCGAAATGATATTTCCTACATCTCGTTTAAGAGATGGCCAAAAGAATTGTTGCTCCATTGCTTGAATGCTTTTGTGTACTCCAAAGTGTCCACTTAACCCACCGGCATGTGTCTCCCATATCAAGAAATCACGTACCGAGGTCCGGGGAATGCATAGCTGCTTGCCTTGGAATAAATATCTGTCGTCGATGTAGTAATCCCGCGATTTCGGGATTACTTTTTCACGGACCTGTGGGAAAATTTTCCCGAAGTGCGGACAGTCGATATAGTCGTCTAGTAGTTTCTCAAATCCAACAACTTGAGTCTTCATCATGTTTATGAACAAGGGTTGTCTACTTAATGCGTTGGCCACGACATTGTCCTTGCCCATCTTGTGATGAATAATGAATGTAAAATCCTGTAAGTATGTTATCCAACAAGCATGGCGATCGTTAACCTTGCGTTGATCATGTAGGTGAAGTAATGCGCTATGGTCTGAATATAAGACGAACTCCTTCGGTAGAAGGTAGTGACGCCAATGGCGTAAGGATTGAACTAATGAGTAGAATTCTCTATCATAATTATCTTATCTCTTGCGCGTGTCATTCAAATTTTCACTAAAGTATTCTATGGGATGTCCTTCTTAACTTAGGACTCCTCCTATTCCAACACCGGAAGCATCACATGATATCTCGAAGACTTTGGCGAAGTAGGGTAATCTTAGTACTAGTGTTTCCATCATGAGCTTCTTGACAAGCTCAAAGGCATTATCTGCTGAAGATGTCCATTCGAACTGGTCCCTTTTAAGGAGGTCAGTAATAGATGCAGTGACACCACTAAACCCTGGTATGAACCTCCGATAAAAGGTGGCAAGTCCAATGAAACTCCTCACGTTATGTACGTTCTTCAATTTTGGCCATGTGGTTATCGCTTCCACTTTAGCTGGATCGGCAGCTACTACCTTCGATGACAGTATAAAACGTAAAAAGGATACCTCGGAGGTGAAGAAACTACATTTCTTCGGATGCGCATATAGCTTTTCTTGGCGTAGGACGGCGCATACTTGCCGTAGGTGTTGGAGATGATCACTCCTCGCGTAGCTGTAAACTAGTGTAACATCGAAATAAACTACAACAAACTTTCCTATAAATGGGTGGAGTACTTTGTTCATCAACCTTTGAAAAGTACTCGGGCCATTGGACAGCCCGAAAGGCATGACGTTCCATTCAGAGAGGCCATCTCTGATTTTGAACGCCATCTTCCATTCATCTCCCAGTCGAATTCTGACCTTATTGTAGCCACTATGTAAAACTATCTTTGAAAAGATAATGGCGCCGACCATTTTGCCAAATAGATCCTGAACTCTAGGGATTGGAAGGTGATACTTCACTGTGATTTTGTTAATAGCTATTGAATCACAGCACATGCTCAATGTTCCGTCTTTCTTGGGCGCAAGTAAGGTGGGTACATCACACGGACTTAGACTCTCTCTGATCAATCCTTGGAGAGCAAGTCTTTTACTTGTCCGTATAATTCCTCATACTTGATCAGATCCATTCTACAACGAGGAAGATTTGGGAGGGAAGCTCCCGGAACTAAGTCTATAGCATGCTGAATATTCCTCAAGGGAGGAAGCTCACATGGTAATTCAGTAAGGAATACGTCCACAAATTCCTCTACTAATTGAATTACCTCGGGGTCCTTTGGCTTTGCTTCTTCCTTTGCCGTCGATGGGGATATGGCTAATGCAAAGCATATTGGCATGACATCATCTTCCGGCTCTAGGTCTCGCCTAAAAATGCAACCATTGGTTACAAGAGGTCTTTGTTGTGAATGATCCTGTCCTGGGGTAGGAGTCGGTAATGGGACATGAGTGCGGATCGAGGGATACCAAATAAGGCGTCGACCCCCATAAATGAACGAAAATGTGTTCGCTCGTCCGGAGAGCTGAACATCGTGATCAAACAACCAAGGTCGTCCGAGGATAATACTACCAATTTTCATTGACAGTACATCACATAGTACCTGTTCATCGTATGTGCTCATTTTTAATGGAACATAGCACTGCATCCTCACCGCTAGGGTGGATGCATCAATCCAAGACATGTTGTACGGCGTAGAGTGCGGTATCAACGTGAGTCCAAGTCTCTGAGCTATGTCCTCGGAGATGGCATTGACACAGCTCCTACTATCTACTATGAGCTTGTAGGTATGTCCCGCGATCTTGACGTACAAGTAGAAAATAGATGTACGCTGAGTAGCATCAGCATTGTTCGGGAGAGATGGCTTTGACGATGTGGTAGAAGCGTAGGATGTAGTCATTGTAGAAGGACCGGGAGGTCGCGTGCTCGTCCTAGAAATGGCGATAGCGACAGAGTTTGACCCCGGTGGTCTAGAGGTAACTAAACCTGAACGGGCACTAGAGCTGCCCACCTGAGCGCCCTGCTGGATACGTAATGTCACAACAGGTTGAGCAGGAATCGGGGGGACTAGGGTTATTTGGATATAACCGAGGGGTTCTTCCAATTCCTCTCCTTCGGGGCACTCTCCCGGATATTTGTCAACCTCTAAATCATCATCTGGTGGTGTATCTAGTGGGTTCCCATGGATATCCATATGCAAGAGTGATGGACATTTAGTGCGACGATGTCCAAACCCTTTGCATTTAAAGCATTGCACGGGTTCACGGGCAGCTATCGGGGTTCTAGCTGTCGACACGATGGAGGGCGTACGCGTTGTCAGAACCGGGAATGGAGTGGGTGTTAGCTCCTCGGTTCCAGCCAGATGTGGCTCGAGTGGTCGTACTCGTAGATGAGTTGGTAGCACTCGTTCGGGGTGCAATGGCACTAGGCGTAACTGCATCCTCACGAGAGTACTCATTACTCTCGACTAGACTATAAGCTAAGTCTACGGTGCTAGGGTTCTGCTCTAAAAATCTTACTCCTAAATCTGATCAGAGTCCGTGGATAAAAAGGCGATTTGAATTTGAGGGCTTTCCACAAATTTACGTCTCATGTGATATTCCTCAAATTCCTCGATATATTCACTGACCTCTCACCTGCCGTGCTTTAGGTCCATCCATTTGAGCAATAGGCGGGTCATATAGAGCTTTGGGATATATTTATCCTTAACCTTTTGGGACATCTCATCCCATGTCATGGGCGGATCACCACGACCTCATTTTCATTCTTCCAGAAAATCTTAGCTTGCCCTCGGAGACGAGCTTCAGCGTACGATACACATAGATCATCCTCCATCTTGTACCACTGGAAATAACTTTCCATATCTGATTCCCAATCCGAGTAATCCTTAGGATTCCGTGATCCCTCAAAGATTGGTACTTCTATGCGTACACTTTTCTGAATCATGGCGGGATGCTCCTCTCATCGTCTCTCTCTCTTTTGTCATCATTATGATGAGCAGGTGGTGGTCGGGGAATTTCTCGTTGACCTACGCGGCCTAACTGATACGGGATACGAGTAACCGGGGGGAGGGGCACGGCGCGGTTGGAGATAATAGGCTCCATCCTCGGCATACCCGTGAGGTCGGTAAGGAGCCATTGGTGCTTGGGGTACGGTCTGGTTGACTTGTCCCTGATAAGGTGGAGATGCATAAGCGGTCGTTAGGGTTGGTTGACTATGCATGCCTAACGGATACACGGGCTGAGGTGCTGGCTGATATCCCATAGGATACTGCTGCGGCGCTATAGGTGGAGGTTGTATAGTACCCTGTGGTGGGGGTACGGGCATGTGTGGCATACTATAATACGACTGTGGACCAAGGTTGGGTCCATAAGGGAACGGTGCGAGTTGAGGACCGGTAGTGTATGCTACCCCATTCGGTGCTATCGGATAAGTTTGCGCGTATGGTGCAGGAGGACAGGTCAGTGTGGGAACTACTCCATAATGTTGGCCATGTTGCTCGTATTAAGGAGGTGCTCTTGCCTCCATAGGGTAATAGTTCCTATCGTGTGGATAGGACCGGTCTTCATGGTATCACTGGTTGCGATATCCCTCGGGTGGTGGCGATCTCCATCGATGGTTCTCCCAGCTTCGTTGCTTGTAATGACGCGGTTGGTAGGTATGCTGGCTGATAACACCCTAATTTCTGTCTTTATTTCATGTTATTAGCATGATTTTATGCATTTAAAGAGCATAAAATGGGATTGTTATCATATATTTACATGAAAATAGTGTTTTCTAGTGATTTCTGATTTTTTCCTAATTTTCTGCTAATTCTATGAATTTTAAAGGATTTATTGAAGCTCGAAATAATTATTTTTGAATGAAAATGGCATATTTAATATTTTATTTCGACATTTATCAGCATGGGAATGAATCAGTGAATTTTCTAGAATTTTTTACGAATTTTTAGGATATTTCTGAGATTTATTTGAAGATGAAATGTATTTATTTCAAGGAAAAAAAGTATATTTATAATAGAAAAAGAAGTATTTTTATTATTTTCAAACTTTCAAGGGCCTTTTTGCGAACTTTCAGTGCAAAAGGACCCTGAAAACAGCTCTCGGTCGCCACTACAGGCGTAAAGATCCTATTTAAAATCCTTTTTATTGCAATTTTTAATATATATTTTTAATGTTTTAGGAGAAATCGGAGGAGAGAGAGTGCGCCAGGGGCATATACACAATTACTTTTGGGCGGCGTCCAAAAGCAATTCCAGGCTTTTTAAGGACTTTTCTGCAAAAAGGAGGATTCAAAATGTGCCAGCCAATGAGAGAGCGACACGTCATTGCGTGTTTAAAAACGAAACTAATAAATAAATCAATTTTAAATCCAATGGATTAAATTGGGTTAAAATTGATTTATTAATAACTTTTGATCCTGAAGTCCGATTGAGATGATTTTTTTATGGATTTCTTCGTCTTGATCCCCTCTTTCTATTTGTATGGTTGGATCATTCAGATCTAGCCTACATTGATGGATAAAGATTAAGTACTAAACGGGGGTAAAATGGTGATTTTTACCATATAACCTAAGTATAAAAGCTAAATTTCGAGAGGGGGAGCTCATTCTTGATGGTTCTCTATCACAGCTGCAAGACAGAGAGGAGTCCCACCCTGGATCAAGTTATCTGGTACTTTTTCCTTGATTGTATTTGGATTTGTGCATTTTGAATGAGATTAGTTCAATTTCTTGTTTCTTCTTCTTGGTTTTGATCTGAAATTCTAAATCACTTGGCTTGAGCGGCATGTACAAGCCCTGATTAGGATTGAGAGGAGAATTTGAGGGATTCAACTAAGCATTCAACTGCATTCCAAAGAAAAACTCTAAAAAAATTAGTTTTAATTCTTAGGAGATTAAATTACCCCCATTTCAGTTCTGAATTATCAAAGTTGCAAAAACAAACCAAACTCAAATTAAAAATTCCCTTTTAACCTCTCTAATTGACCTCTTGGATCCTTTTATTAGGATCAAATAAGCCAATTTAGAGCTCCATATTTATTCTATTCATCTCAACTCTTCTACCCCCCTATCTAAATTCTCATCTAATTAGGGTGACTTGATCCTCATTAAAGATCAAATTCAGTTTAATCAAAGTGAAACGACCAATACAATCACCAAATCGAATTCCTTACTAGCTTCCCTTGGACGACACTCGTACTTATCACTATACGTCTTAAGTGGAGTTCTTATAAATTTTATTGCATAAGCCAAAATCCACAACGACAAGGGCTAAAAATTGCATAGTTTTTACCCCTATTTTTGGCTTATCACTGGCCATAAGGGCGAGATGGTGCGGGTCTTGGGGCAACGTAGGTTGGGGCCGGAGCAGGATTGCTCGGCATAAGAGCCTTGCCAGGGCGTTGAGGGAGGTCGCTCATCGAGCTGGTAGTCACGTGTCTACTTGGTGGGGCTATATGACTGGGTACCGCGGTGGCCGAAATCCGATCTTCGGATCTAGCACGCTGAGCATGAATCACTATCCCACTGTTTGAAGTGGGGACCCGAGTAACGGGTTCTCTAACTAGAGGAGGAGGAGGAGGAGGTAATGGTATCTCCTCGTTCTCTAATAGTTCCTCTTGATATTGCACATCTAACGGATCTTCGTGAGGAAGATCCCCTACGGTGGGATCAAATCCATGATCCTCACCGTGTACTCCCACTTCGGCATTCTGCATTTGGGCTCGCGTATGAACCATCTTATGGCCAATTTCTTCTAGAATCAACCATCTTAAATGAAATGACGAGTTATAATGTAGATGAATTTCAAGATATGACGTGCGTAATGAAATTCAGATGATATACTACCAACCGTGTTAATCAAGTGCTAACACGACCGGCTCTGATACGAATATGATGTAATATGATGTCAGCCGGGATCGACGACACGTATTACGTCAAAAAAAGGCACGATGAAGATATTAATGAAAATGGATTATGCAATGTATGAAAACTCTAACCAGCGATAAGGACAAACCGGTTAAGCTGAAAAATACAATACATCCTCAAATAGATGAATAGATCAAGTAGACTCTAGATGACCCTCGGAATTCACGAGCAAATCTACGACACAAAGGCGTTTTACGGCGCATCGGAGTTATACCTTTGACACCAGCAATCTAATCGTCAATCTCAAGAAATCCCTAACTCTCGACAATGGTGGCTAACCTATTCTGCGATGTCGATAAAGGGGCAGCAGAGGAGCAGATAGGGGACGACGATACTGTAAGAAGTAATAATACTGAAAATACAAGCGGAAGTCGAAAGTATAACCTGGAATAATCTATCCCCTGATTCTTGCTGAGGGACGACGCGTCAAGGCGTAGACTGATACAATGAGCGCGCGGCGGTTGGCACGGGCTCGGTAACGCAAGGTTTTCCGGGTTGGCACAACCAGTGAGCGGCGAAGACCTGCGCGGAGCGTGACGGGGTGATGCAGCCGCCGGTCAGCGAGGTTCGTGTGGACGTTCGACAATGGGGCATGGCAGGCGGGAGGCGGAACCAGCGCGGGCGTGCGCCCCGTTGGCCAACCTATGAGCAGTGAGGGCTGCATGGCGCGTAGTCTAGCGATGATGGTTGAGGCCCGTGCGGATGCGCGACAAGCTGGCGAGGCCGCCGGGCGGTGAGGTGGGCTCGCGCGTGAGGCAGAGCGTCAGACAGCTGTGGGCGACCTAGACCGCGGGGTCACACACAGGGGAGCAGGGCATGGCCGAGGCGGTGCATATAGAGACGACGAATGTCAGAGGAAGGGAGGGCAGAGTCGAGAGGCGCCGCAACGGTGGTCGGGTTGCTGAATAGGGCAACGGTGGGCAGCGAAGGGCAAGCGGTGCGACAACATGATCGGGCGTTGACAAGGCAATCAATCCAGGCTTGCCCATAGTTTCTTGAGGTTCTTGAATGTCTAACCGCCAAGAATCATAGAGTCCTGAAAAGTGAAATTTGGAACCTTTCGCCAGTCAAACGGACATTGAGTGATCTGGACGTGCTTACCGCTCGACGACAAAGTGCACGATCTTCATGCTCTAACTCTACGATATCTAACTATTGCTCTCAAAGAAAGAAGGAACACAAAACAAGAATGATATGATTTCAGATTTCTCAAGTCTGTCTATCACATGGGCATGCCATCCCCGTATATAGGAAGGATGCGTGCCAAGTGGCCCTTCGTGGAGAAGGAAACCAGCGCAGGACGAGGTCCTCCTCTTTACAAGCATTACACTTGACGAAAAGGAAATAACGCACGAGGCCCAAGACAACGGTCCAATCAAATTTTTCAGAAAAATACAACTAAAATAAATAATGAAGAAAACATCAGAATCATCATGCTGAATACTTGAATCCGGGGTCGCCAAGATTGGCACGAGCTGCCCGGTATGGTCGATCTTCTCTTGTGTCGGTGTGGTCAAGCTTATCTAGTGTCGGTGTCAGTGTGATGGTCCCCCATCACTATCTCTATTTCTATCTCTATCTCTATCTCTATCTCTATCTCTATCTCTATCTCTATCTCTATCTCTATCTCTATCTCTATCTCTATCTCTATCTCTATCTCTATCTCTATCTCTATCTCTATCTCTATCTCTATCTCTATCTCTATCTCTATCTCTATCTCTATCTCTATCTCTATTTCTATCTCTATCTCTATCTCTATCTCTATCTCTATCTCTATCTCTATCTCTATTTCCATCTCTATTTCCATCTCTATCTCTATCTCTATCTATATCTCTATCTCCATCTCTATATCTATATCTATCTCTATCTCTATCTCTGTGTCTATCTTTATCCCTATCTCTATCTTTATCTCTATCTCTATCTCTATCTCTATCGCTATCTCTATGTCTATCTCTATCACTATCTCTATCTCTATCTCTATCTCAATCTCTATCTCTATCTCTATCTCTATCTCTATCTCTATCTCTATCTCTATCTCTATCTCTATCTCTATCTCTATCTCTATCTCTATCTCTATCTCTATATCTTTCTCTATCTCTATGTCTATCTCTATCTCTATCTCTATCTGTATCTCTATCTCTATCTCTATCTCTATCTCTATCTCTATCTCTATCTCTATCTCTATCTCTATGTCTATCGTTATCTCTCTGTCTATCTCTATCTCTATCTCTTTCTCTATATCTTTCTTTACCACTAACACTATCTTAATTTTATTTTCATCTCTATCTTTATCTCTATCTCTATCTCTATCTGCGTCTCAATATATCTGCTTCTCTATCCTATTTCTATCTCTATTTCTTTCTCTCTCTCTATCTCTATCTATATCTATCTCTATCTCTACCTCTATCTCTATCGTTATGTCTTTCTCTATCTCTATCTCTATCTCTATCTCTATCTCTATTTTGATCTCTATCTCTATATCTATCTCTGTGTCTATCTCTATCTCTATCTCTATCTCTATCTCTATCTCTATCTCTATCTCTATGTCTATCTCTATCTCTATCTCTTTCTCTATCTCTATCTCTATATCTATCTCTATCTGTATCTCTACCTTTATCCCTATCTATATCTCTATCTCTATCTCTATCTCTATCTTTATCCTTATCTCTTTGTCTATCTCTATCTCTATTTCTTTCTCTATCTCTATCTATATCTCTATATCTATCTTTTTCAGTAGCTGTATCTTAATTTTAATTTCCATCCCTATCTCTATCTCTATCTTTATTTCGTTCTCTATCTCTAACTCTATCTCTATCTCTATCTTTATATCTATATCTATCGCTATTTCTGTCCCTATCTCTACCTCTACCTCTATCTCTTTGTCTATCTCTATCTCTATCTCAATCTCTATTTATATATCTATCTCTATCTCTATCTCTATCTCTATCGCTATCTCTATCTCTATCTCTATCTCTATCTCTATCTCTATCTCTATCTTTGTCTTCATCTCTATTTCCATCTCTTTCTCTGTCTCTATCTCTTTCTCTATTTATATCTTTATTGCTTTGTCGACCTCTATCTCTATCACTATCTCTATCTTTATCACTATCTCTATCTCAATTTTAATCTGCATCTCAGTCTCAATCGCTATCTCTATATCGATCTATATCTCTATCTCTATCTCTGTCTATTTCTTTATCTATACATCTATCTTAATCTGTATCTCTATCTCTAAATTTATCTCTATCTGTATCTCTATCTCTATCTCTATCTGTATCTCTATCTTTATCTGTATCTCTATCTCTTTCTCCATGTTTTTTTCTATCTCTATCTCTATCACTATCTCGATCATTATCTCTATCCCTGTATCTATCTCTAACTATCTCTATCTTTATCTCTATCTCTGTCTACATCTCTATATCTATCTGTACCTCTATCTCTATCCCTTTCTCTTTCTTTATCTCTATCTCTATATCTATCTATATGTCTTTGTCTATCTCTATCTATATCTCTATCTCTATCCCTATCTCTATCTTTATCTGAATCTGTATCTCTATATGTATCTCTATCTCTATCTCTATCTCTATATCTATCTCTATCTCTATCTTTATCTCTATCTATGTATCTATCTTTATCTCTTTGTCTATCTCTATCTCTATCTCTTTCTCTATATCTTTCTTTATCACTAACACTATCTGAATTTTATTTTCATCTCTATCTTTATCTCTAACTCTATCTCTATCTATCTGCTTCTCTATCCTATCTCTATCTTTATTTCTTTCTCTATCTCTATCTCTACCTATATCGATCTCTATCTCTACCTCTATCTCTACCGCTCTCTCTATCTTTATCTCTATCTCTATCTCTATTTCTATCTTTATCTCTATCTCTATCTCTATCTCTATCTCTATGTCTTTCTCTATCTGTACCTCTATCTCTTTCTCAATCTCTATCTTTATCCCTATCTCTATCTCTATCTCTGTCTCTATCTATATCTCTATCCCTGTCTCAATCTTTATCTCTATCTCTATCTCTATCTCTATTGCTATCTTTATATCTATCTCTATCTCTATCGCTGTCTCTATCTCTTTCTCTATCTCTCTCTTTATCCTTATCTCTATTTGTATCTCTTTCTCTTTCTCTATCCTAAAGCTATATCTATCCCTATCTTTATCTCTATCTTTATCTCTTTCTCTTTCTCTATCTCTATCTCTATCTATTTCTCTATCTCTATCTCTATCTCTATCTCTATCTCTATTTCCATTCTTCTCTTTCTCTATCTCTATATATTACTTATCTTTGTATATTTATATGTTATATCTATCTCGATCTCACTCTATCTTTATGTCTAACTCGATATTCATCTATATCTCTATCCGTATCTCTATCTCAAACCCTATCTCTATTTCTATCTCTATATCTCTGTATATGTCTGTATGTTTATCTCTATCTCTATCTCGATCTCTTTCTGTGATTCTCTCTCGATCTCTATCTCTATCTCTATCTTTATCTCTATCTCGATCTCTATCGCTATCTCCATCTCAATCTCTATCTTTCTCTCTCTATCTTTATCTCTATCTCTATCTATATCTCCCACTCTATCTCTATATCTATCTCTATCTTTATCTGTATCTCTTTCTTTTTCTCTATCTCTATCTCTATCTCTATCTCGATCTCTATCTCTATCTCTATCTCTATATCTACCTCTATCTCTATCTCTATCTCTATCTCTATCTCTAACTCTATCTCTATCTCTATCTCTATCTCTATCTCTATCTCTATCTCTATCTCTATCTCTATCTCTATCTCTATCTCTATCTCTATCTCTATCTCTAACTCTATCTCTATCTCTATCTCTATCTCTATCTCTAATTTTATCTCTATCGCTATCTCTATATCTATCTCCATGTCTATCTCTATTTCTATGTCTATCTCTATCTAAATCTGTATCTCCATCTCTGTCTCTATCTCTTTCTCTGTCTCTATGCCTATCTTTATCCCTATCTCTATCTCTATCTCTATCTTTATGTCAACCTTTATCTCTATCTCTTTCTTTATCTCTATCTCTATCTCTCTCTCTATCTCTATCCTTATCTCTTTGCCTATCTCTATCTCTATCTCTATCTAGAGCTCCATCTCTATATCTTTTTTATTATATCTATCGAAATTTTACTTTCCATCTATATCTCTATCAATATCCATATCTCTATCTCTATCTCTATCTCTATCTCTATCTCTATCTCTTTCTGTATCTCTATCTCTATCTCTATCTGTATCTCTATCTCTATCTCTATCTCTATCTCTATCTCTATCTCTATCTCTATCTCTATCTCTATCTCTATCTCTATCTCTATCTCTATCTCTATCTCTATCTCTATCTCTATCTCTATCTCTATCTCTATCTCTATCTCTATCTCTATCTCTATCTCTATCTCTATCTCTATCTCTATCTCTATCTCTATCTCTATCTCTATCTCTTTCTCTATATCTATCTCTATGTCTATCTCTATCTCAATCTTTATCTAAATCTCTATCTCCATCTCCATCACTATCTCTATCTTTTTCATTATAACTATCTCAATTTTAATTTCCATCTCTATCTCTATCTCTATCTCTATCTCTATCTCTATCTCTATCTCTATCTCTATCTCTATCTCTATCTCTATCTCTATCTTTATGTCCACCTTTATCTCTACCTCCATCTCTTTCTCTATCTCTATGTCTATCTCTATCTTTATCGCCATCTCTGTCTCTATCTATATCTCTATCTCTATATCTATCTTTTTTCTCTCTCTATCTCCAGCGCTCTCTCTCTATATATATCTTATCTTTGTATATATATATATCTTATCTCTATCTTAATCTCTCTCTATCTTTTTGCCTATCTCTAGCTCTATCTCTATCTCTGTCTATATCTTTATCCCTAATTCTATCTCTATCTCTATCTCTATATCTCTATCTAAATCTGTATCTCCATCTCTATCTCTATGTGTTTGTCTATCTTATCTCTATCTCTATCTTTATCTCTATCTATATCTCTATCTCTATCTCTCTCTATCTCAATCTCTATATCTATCTCTATCTCTATCTCTATCTCTTCCTCCAACTCTGTCTTGATATATCGCTATCTCTATCTTTCTCTCTATCTCAATCACTATCTCTATCTCTATGTCTATCTCTATCTCTATCTTTAGCTCTATCTCTATATCTTTCTCTATATCTTTCTTTATCACTAATACTATCTCAAATTTATTTTGATATCTATCTTTATATCTATCTCTATATCTATCTCTATGTATCTGCTTCTCTATCCTATATCTATCTCAATTACTTTCTCTATGTTTATCTTTATCTATATCTATATCTATCGCTATCTCTACCTCTATCTCTATCTCTATATCTATCTCTAGCTCTATCTCTATCTCTATCTCTATCTCTATCTCTAGCTCTATTCTATCTCTATCACTATATCTATCTCTATCTCTATCTCGATCTCTATCTCTATCTCTCTCTCTATCTCTACCTCTATCTCTATCTACATCTCTATCTCTATGTCTTTGTCTATGTCTATCTGTATCTCTATCTCTATCTTTATCTCTATCTCTATCTCTATATCTATCTTGATCCCTATCGCTATCTCTATCTCTATCGTTATCTTTATCTCTATCTCTATCTATATCTCTATCTCTCTCTCTATCTCTATCTCTGTTTCTATGTTTATCTCTTTGTCTATCTCTATCTCTATCTCTTTCTCTATATCTTTCTTTATTACTAACACTATCTCAATTTTATTTTCATCTCTATCTTTAGCTCTATCTATATCTATCTGCTTCTCTATCCTATCATTTTCTCTATTTCTTTCTCTATCTCTATCTCTATCTATATATATCTCTATCTCTGCCTCTATCTCTACCTCTATCTCTGTCTCTATGTCTATCTCTATCTCTATCCCTATCTCTATCTCTATCTGGATCTCTATCTCTATCTTTATCTCTATCTCTCTCTCTATCTCTGTCTTTATCTCTAGCTCTATCTCTATCTCTATCATTATGTCTGTCTCTAACTTTTGCTCTATCTGTATCTTTATCTCTATATCTATCTCTACCTCTATCTCTTTCTCTATCTCTATCTCTATCCCTATCTCTTTCTCTATCTCTGTCTCTATCTATCTGTTTTTCTCTCCTAACTCTATATCTATCTCTATCTTTATCTTTATCTTTATCTTTATCTGTTTCTTTATATTTGTCTCTATCTCTATCTCTATCTCTATATTTATATCTATCTCTATCTATATCTCTATCTCTATCTGTATCTCTATCTCTATCTATATATCTCTATCTCTACCTCTATCTCTACCTCTATCTCTATCTCTATGTCTATCTCTATGTCTATCTCTATCTCTATCTCTATCTCTATCTCAATCTCTATCTGGATCTCTATCTCTATCTTTATCTCTATCTCTATATCAATCTCTGTCTTTATCTCTAGCTCTATCTCTATCTCTATCTTTATCTCTGTCTCTATCTCTTTCTCTATCTCTATCTTTATCTCTATCTCTACCTCTATCTCTTTCTCTATCTCTATCTCTATCTCTATCTCTATCTATCTGTTTCTCTATCCTAACATTATATATCTCGATCTTTATCTCTGTCTTTATCTCTATCTCTTTCTGTATCTTTGTCTCTATCAGTATCTCTATCTCTATCTCTATCTCCATATTTATATCTATCTCTATCTCTATCTCTATCTCTATCTCTATCTCTATCTTTATCTCTATCTCGATCTCTATCTCTATCTCAATCTCTATCTCTTTCTCTATCTCTATCTCTATCTCTATCTCTATCTTTACCTCTATCTCTATCTCTATCTCTATCTCCATCTCTATTTCTATCTTTATCTCCATCTCTATCTCTATCTCTATCTCCATCTCTATTTCTATCTTTATCTCCATCTCTATCTCTATTTCTATCTCTTTCTCTTTCTCTTTCTCTATCTCTATCTCTATCTGTATATCTATATCTATCTCTATATCTATCTCTATCTGTATCTCTATGTGTATCGCAATTTCTATGTCTATCTCTATCTAAATCCCTATCTATATTTCTATCGCTATCTCTATCTCTCTCTCTTTCTCTATGTCTATCTTTATCTCGATCTCTATCTCTATCTCTATCTTTATCTCTACCCTTTTTTATCTCTTTCTCTATCTCTATCTCTATATCTATCTCTATTTCTATCTCTATCTCTATCAATATTCTCTCTCTATCTCCATCTATCTCTCTATATATATATCTTATCTTTGTATATAAATATATATCTTATCTCTATCTCGAGCTCTCTCGATCTTTATGTCTATCTCTATCTCTATCTCTGTCTATATCTCTATCTCTATCTCTATCTCTATCTCTATCTCTTTAGCTCTATCTATATCTGTATCTGTATTTCTATCTCTATGGGTTTCTCTATCTTATCTCTGTCTCTATCTCTTTCTCTATCTCTATCTCTGTCTCTATCTCTATATCTGTCTCTATCTCTATCTCTATCTCTATCTATACCTCTATTTCTTTCTCTATTACTCGCTCTATCTTTTCTCTATCTCTAGACACATCTCTATCGCTTTCTCTATCTCTATTGCTATGTCTATCTTTATCTCTATCTCAATCTCTATCTCTATCTCTATCTCTATATCTATCTATATCTCCATCTCTATCTCTATCTCACCCTCTAACTCTGTCTTGACATATCTCTATCTCTATCTCTCTCTCAATCTCAATCTCTATCTTTATCTTTATCTCTATCTCTATCTCTATCTCTATCTGTATGTCTAATTATATCTGTATCTCTATCTCTATCTCTTACTCTATCTCCATCTTTTGCTCTCTTTATTTCTATTACTATCTCTATCTTTATCTCTATCCCAGTCTCTATCTTTATCTCTATCTTTATGTGTATCTCTATCTCTATCTCTATCTCTATATCTATCGCTATCCCTATGATGTAATACGACGTCGACCGGGATCGATCGGCTCGTATTACATCACAGGAATTATGATGCGAGGACGTGAGATGTAATTCAATGCACGGGAAAATAGCGGATGAGCAGTAGAGGGAATCGGCGGATAACGGTGTCGGCCGTGCCGGTCAACGAGAGAAGAAGGATCCCTAGATCAAACTCCCAATGACCCGCGAAATCAACTAGATGTCTAGACAATGAGGAGCGTATGACGGCCCTGGAGTGTTCGGCGTCTAGGCCAAAGAATATCCGTCAACCTCATGAATTCCTACACTCGACGACGGTGGCTATCCTATCCGTGAATTGTAATGAAAATAATGGCAGAGGACGCGATAGCGAAAGATGAGACTGGAAAAGATAATAATGCTGGTAAACGGAGGGGAGACGAGACTAACCTTAAGTCCCGCTAATCTACGGCGTCAAATCTCGTTCTGGCAGGTGATGTGGTGTAGATGGTAACATGTCGGTCGACGACTCTGGCGAGATCGCTCGGACGTCGGACTGTTGAGCGCAGGAGGTGATCAAGTCAACCAATCTTGGGACCACGGCAAAGGATGTGGCAGCAGACGGGCATGCGCGGAGGTGTTTGGTGCGCGCGCGCACGGGCCGGCGCGAGGAGCACGACGCGCGTACTGGCGAGCGGACGCACCGCGCGGTGGTTGCAAGCGAGGGCGCGTGGATGCCTGCAGCGGCGGGCGGAGAGGCGCGCGGGAGGGGTACCCTCTCGCGCGGGCGTCGGGCGATGAACGGTGGAAGGGTGGTCGAGCGGGAGGCGAGGGTGAGGAGCCAAGAATCAAGAGGAAAGAAGTGTGGGAGAATTGAGGGTTCAAGAATGGTAATGGGGAAGGGTCAAGAACGAGATGGGGAAAGGACCAAGAACGAGATGGGACGGATCAAGAACGAGATGGGAAGGATCAAGAACGAGATGGGAAGGGTCAAGAACGAGATGGGAAGGATCAAGAACAAGATGGGGGGGTTCAAGAACGTGAAGGGACGGATCAAGAACGAGATGGGAAGGTTCAAGAACGTGATGGGAAGGATCAAGAACGAGATGGGAAGGGTTCAAGAACGTGGAGGGGCGGATCAAGAATGAGATGGGGGGGGTTCAAGAACGTGAAGGGACGGATCAAGAAGTTCAAGAAAATGGGTGGGGCGTGGTAGAATCAAGAAACGGGGCGAGGGGAAGGAATCATGAAAACGTGGGGGAGGGGAAAGAGGGGAAATTCAAGAAATGTGGGAGGATGCTCAAGAACGGTGGTGGGGTGGATCAAGAATGAAGAGAAGGGGGGGATATGGATCAGGAATGGTGGAAGACTGGAAAAAGGTACCAAGAAATGGCTTTCTTGAACTGT
The DNA here is from genome assembly GCF_029677425.1 of Wolffia australiana. Lineage (NCBI taxonomy): Eukaryota > Viridiplantae > Streptophyta > Magnoliopsida > Alismatales > Araceae > Wolffia > Wolffia australiana. The sequence continues at coordinate 8,667,996 of NC_135850.1, read as the reverse complement.
AACAACCAAGAACCCTCCAAGAAAGAGGAGTTCTTGATGGATCTGGGGTGTGCTCCCTCGGCGGAGCAGATTTCCCCGGTTGATGACGTGTCGGCGACGCTTCTTGAATCTCCCAAGACCCCCGGAGTAATCTCGACGAAGACCTCTTTCGATTCTTGATGGCGGCGGCTTCTTGAAACTGTTTCCTCACACTAGAGTGATCTCGACGGTGCGCTTTAACACGTCTCCCTCGGAGTGATCTCGACGGGAGAGACGTGGGCTCTACCCACGGAGTGATCTCGACGTGGGGTGGGGCTAGCCAAACCCCCTACACTATTCTCTACGATAGGGGGGGAGACGAATTATGAATAAACTTTTCAACAATGACTCCAAGGTGTTCCTTGGGCATGCCATCCCCTTATATAGTGAGGATGGGTGCCAAGTGAACGTGGGAGAGGACGAACCGTCACGAGACGTGCTTCGGCCTCTCCTTATAATTCAAAATACAAACATAAAAAGTAAAAACGACGAGGACGGGGCCCAACAACATTGGCCCAGTCCACGAATCCGAAAATACGAAAACACATGAAAATGAGCATAAGTAAAAATATAAAAGTTCTTACGCAGGGTACTTAAACCCCGGGCGGCAAGCGTCGGCGCGAGCACGGCATAGCTGACGATGTCTAGTCGCGTCATCCTCTAGATGGTTCTTCGTCATCGTGGCATCGTCCTCGAGATGGTCCTCCATCACCCTATCTCTATCTCTATCTCTATCTTTATCTTTATCTCTATCTCTATCCCTATCTCTATCTCTATCTCTATCTCTATCTCTATCCCTATCTCTATCTCTATCTCTATCCCTATCTCTATCTCTATCTCTATCTCTATCTCTATCTCTATCTCTATCTCTATGTCTATCCCTTTCTAAATCTCTATCTCCATCTCTATCTCTATCGCTTTCTCTAACTCTCTCTCTGTCTCTATCTGTATATCTATCTCTATCTGTATATCTATCTCTATCTCTATCTTTATGTGTATCGCAATTTCTATGTCTATCTCTATCTAAATCTCTATCTTTATCTTTGTCTCTATCTCTATCTCTATCTCTATATTTATATCTATCTCTATCTATATCTCGATCTCTATCTCTATCTGTATCTTTATCTCTACTTTTTTTTTATCTTTTTCTCTATCTCTATCTGTATCTCTATCCCTATTTCTATCTCTATCTCTATCAATATTCTCTCTCTATCTCCATCTCTCTCTATATATATATATCTTATCTTTGTATATATATATATATATCTTATCTCTATCTCGAGCTCTCTCTATCTTTATGTCTATCTCTATCTCTATCTCTATCTCTATCTCTGTCTATATCTCTATCCCTATCTCTATCTCTATCTCTATCTCTTTAGCTCTATCTATATCTGTATCTGTATCTCTATCTCTACGTGTTTCTCTATCTTATCTCTATCTTTATCTCTTTCTCAATCTCTATCTATGGCTCTATCTCTATCTTTATCTCTATCTATATCTCTATCTCTTTCTCTATCTCTATCTCTATCTTTTCTCTATCTCTATTTCTATCTTTATCTCTATCTCTATCTCTATCTCTATCTTCATCTATATCTCTATCTCTATCTCTATCTCTATCTCTATCTGTCTCTCTATCTCTATCTCACCCTCTAACTCTGTCTTGACATGTCTCTCTCTATCTCTCTCAATCTCAATCTCTATCTCTATCTCTATCTCTATCTCTATCTCTATCTCTTTCTCTATCTCTATCTCTGTTTCTATCTCTATCTTTATCTCTATCTATACCTCTATCTCTTTCTCTATCTCTATCTCTATCTCTATCTTTTCTCTATCTCTATTTCTATCTCTATCTCTATCTCTATCTCTAGCGCTATCTGTATCTTTATCTATATCTCTATCTCTATCTCACCCTCTAACTCTGTCTTGACAAATCTCTATCTCTATCTCTCTCTCAATCTCAATATCTCTCTATCTCTATCTCTATCTCTATCTCTCTCTTAATCTCAATCTCTCTCTATCTCTATCTCTATCTCTAGCTCTATCTCTATCTATATATCTAATTCTATCTTTATCTCTATCTCTTACTCTATCTCCATCTTTTGCGCTCTTTATTTCTATTACTCTCTATATCTCTATCTCTATCTCTATCTCAATCTGTATTTCTATCTATATCTTTATGTGTATCTCTATCTCTACCTCTAATTCTATCTCTATCTCTATCTCTATCTCTATCTCAATCTCTATCTCTATCTCTATCTCTGTCCCTATCTGTATCTCTATATCTTTCTCTATCTCTATCTCTAGCTATATGTTTGTCTCTATTTCTATCTCTATCTCTGTCTATATCTCTAGCTCTATCTCTATCTTTATCTCTTTCTCTATCTCTATCTTTATCTCTATCGCTATCTCTATTTCTCTCTATATCTCTATCTCCATCTCTATCTATATCTGTATCTCTATCTGTATCTATATCTATCTCTCTCTCTATCTTTATCTCTATCAATGTCTCTATCACTATTTCTATCTCTATCTGTATCTCTATCTCTAAGTTTATCTCTATTTCTATCTTTATCTCTGTCTCTGTCTTGATCACTATGTCAATCTCTATCGCAATCTCTATCTCCATCTGTATCTGTATCTGTATCTGTATCTACATCTCTATCTCTATCTCTATATCTATATCTATATCTAACTCTATATCTATCTCTATCTCTATCTAGAGCTCCATCGCTATCACTATCTCTATCTCGATGTCTATCTCTATCTCTATCTCTATATGTATCTATCTCTCTATCTCTATCTCAATCTCTATTTCTATCTCTTACTCTATCTCCATCTTTTGCTCCCTTTATCTCTATCTCTATCTCTATCCCTATCCCTATCTCTATCTCAATATCTATCTTTATCTCTATCTCTCTCTCTACCTCTATCTCTATCTCTATCTCTATCTCTATCTCTATCTCTATCTCTATCTCTATCTCTATCTCTATCTCTATCTCTATCTCTATCTCTATTTCTATGTCTATCTCTATCTCTATCTCGATCTCTATCTCTATCTCTATCTCTATCACGATCTTTATTTCTATCTCTATCACTATTTCAATGTTTATCTCCATCTCTATCTCTATCTCTATCTCTATCTCTATCTCTATCACTATCGCTATTTGACTCTCTATCTCTATCTCCATCTCTATCTTTATCTGTATATCTATCTATCTCTCTATCTCTATCTCTATCTCTATCTTTATCTCTATCTCTGTCTCTATCAATATTTCTATCTCTATCTGTATCTCTATCTCTAACTTTATCTCTATTTCTATCTTTATCTCTGCCTTTGCCTTGATCACTATGTCAATCTCTATCGCAATCTCTATCTGTATCTGTATCTGTATCTGTATCTGTATCGGTATCTGTATCTCTATCTCTATATCTATATCTATTTCTAACTCTATATCTATCGCTATCTCTATCTAGAGCTCCATCCCTATCACTATCTCTATCGCTATATTTATCTCTATCTCTATCTCTATCTGTATCTATCTCTTTATCTCTATCTCTATCTCTATTTCTATTTCTTACTCTATCTCCATCTTTTGCTCCCTTTATCTCTATCTCTATCTCTATCTCCATCCCTATCCCTATCTCTATCTCAATATCTATCTTTATCTCTATCTCTATCTCTATCTCTATCTCTATCTCTATCTCTATCTCTATCTCTATCTCTATTTCTATCTCTATTTCTATCTCTATCTCTATCTCTATCCCTGTCTCTATCTCTATCTGTATTTCTTTCTCTATCTTTATCTCTATCTCTATCTCTTTCTCGGTCTCTATCTCTATTTCTATCTCTATCACTATCTCTATCTCTATCTCTATCGCTATCTGTATCTCTATCTCTATCTCTATCTCTATCTCTATCTCTATCTCTATCTCTATCTCTATCTCTATCTCTATCTCTATCTCTATCTCTATCTCTATCCCTATGTCTATCTCTATCTCTATCTCTATCTCTATCTCTATCTCTATCTCTATCTCTATCTTTATCTCTATCTCTCTCTCTATTTCTATGTCTATCTCTTTCTAAATCTCTATCTCCATCTCTATCTCTATCGCTTTCTCTAACTCTATCTCTGTCTCTATGTCTATCTTTATCTCTATCTCTATCTTTATCTCTATCTTTATCTCTACCTTTATCTCTGTGTCTTTCTCTATCTCTATCTCTATCTCAATCTCTATAGTTATTCTATCTCTATCTCTGTGTGCTTCTCTATCTTTTTTCTATCTTTACCTCGATCTCTGTCTCTATCTCTATCTCTTTCTCTATCTCTCTCTCTATCTTTTTCTCCATCTCTATCTCTATCTTCATCTCTATCTTTATTTCTATCTCTATCTCTATACTATTTCTATCTCAATGTCTATCTTTATCTCTATCTCTATCTCTATCTCTATATTTCTCTCTATCTCTATCTCTATATCAATATTTATCTCTATCTCTATCTCTATCTCTATCTCACCCTCTAACTCTGTCTTGATATATCTCTATATCTATCTCTCTCGATCTCAATCTCTATCTCTATCTCACCCCCTAACTCTGTCTTGATATATCTCTATGTCTATCTCTCTCTCTATCTCAATCTCTATCTCTATCTCTATCTTTTTCTCTATATCTCTTTCTCTATCTCTATCTCTATCTCTATCTCTAACTCTCTCTCTCTATCTTTATCTCTATATCTCTTTGTCTATCTCTAACTCTCTCTCTATCTTTATCTCTATATCTCTTTGTCTATCTCTATCTCTATCTCTATCCCTATCTCTATCTCTGTCTCTATCTCTCTCTCTCTCTATCTTTATCTCGATCTCTATCTCTATCTCTTTATCTCTATCTCTATCTCTATCTCTATCTTTATCTATATCTCTATCTCTATCTCTATCTCTTTATTTATATCTGTCTCTATCTCTATCTCTATCTCTTTGTCTATCTATATCTCCACCTCTATCTCTATCTCTATCTCTTTATCTCTATCTCTATCTCTATCTCTATCTCTATCTCTATATTTATATCTATCTCTATCTCTATCTCTATCTCTTTGTCTATCTATATCTCCACCTCTATCTCTACCTCTATGTCTCTCGTTATCTCTATCTCTATCTCTAAATCTGTCTATATATATATCTCTATTTCTATCTCTATCCCTATCTCTATCTTTATCTCTTTCTCTTTCTCTACATCTATCTTTATCTCTATACCTATGTCTATCTCCATACCTATCTCTATCTCTTTCTCTGACTCTATCTCTATATCTATCTTTGTCGCTATCTCTATCTCAATATCTATCTCTATCTCTATACTTATATATATGTCTATCTCTATCTCCATCTCTATCTTTATCTCTACCTCTATCTCTACCTCTATCTCTATCTCTATCTCTATCTCTATCTCTATCTCTATCTCTATCTCTATCTCTATCTTTATCTCTATCTCTATCTTTATTTCAATCTCTATCACTATCTCTATGATTTTCTCTATCTCCATCTCTATCTCTATCTCTATCTATATCTCTTTGTCTATCTCTATCTCTATCTCTATCCCTATCTTTATCTCTGTCTCTATCTCTCTCTCTCTCTATCTTTATCTCGATCTCTATCTCTATCTCTATCTCTATCTCTATCTCTATCTATATATTTATCTCTATCTCTATCTCTATCTCTATCTCTTTGTCTATCTATATCTCCACCTCTATCTCTACCTCTATGTCTCTCGTTATCTCTATCTCTATCTCTAAATCTGTCTATATATATATCTCTATTTCTATCTCTATCCCTATCTCTATCTTTATCTCTTTCTCTTTCTCTACATCTATCTTTATCTCTATACCTATGTCTATCTCCATACCTATCTCTATCTCTTTCTCTGACTCTATCTCTATATCTATCTTTGTCGCTATCTCTATCTCAATATCTATCTCTATCTCTATACTTATATATATGTCTATCTCTATCTCCATCTCTATCTTTATCTCTACCTCTATCTCTACCTCTATCTCTATCTCTATCTCTATCTCTATCTCTATCTCTATCTCTATCTCTATCTCTATCTTTATCTCTATCTCTATCTTTATTTCAATCTCTATCACTATCTCTATGATTTTCTCTATCTCCATCTCTATCTCTATCTCTATCTATATCTCTTTGTCTATCTCTATCTCTATCTCTATCCCTATCTTTATCTCTGTCTCTATCTCTCTCTCTCTCTATCTTTATCTCGATCTCTATCTCTATCTCTATCTCTATCTCTATCTCTATCTATATATTTATCTCTATCTCTATCTCTATCTCTATCTCTTTGTCTATCTATATCTCCACCTCTATCTCTACCTCTATGTCTCTCGTTATCTCTATCTCTATCTCTAAATCTGTCTATATATATATCTCTATTTCTATCACTATCCCTATCTATATCTTTATCTCTTTCTCTTTCTCTATATCTATCTTTATCTCTATAGCTATGTCTATCTCCATACCTATCTCTATCTCTTTCTCTGACTCTATCTCTATATCTATCTTTGTCTCTATCTCTATCTCAATATCTATCTCTATCTCTATACTTATATCTATCTCTATCTCTATCTCCATCTCTATCTTTATCTCTACCTCTATCTCTATCTCTATCTCTATCTCTATCTCTATCTCTATCTCTATCTCTATCTATATCTCTGTCTCTATCTCTATCTCTATCTTTATCTCTATCTCTATCTCTATCTTTATTTCAATCTCTATCACTATCTCTATGTTTATCTCTATCTCCATCTCTATCTCTATCTCTATCTCTATCTCTATCACTGCGTCTATCTCTATCTCTATCACTGCCTCTATCTCTATCTCTATCTCTGTCTCTATATCTATATCTATCTCTATCTCTATATCTATCTCTATTTCTATTTCTATCTGTATCTCTTTCTCGATCTCTATCTCTATCTTTATCTCCATCTCTATTTCTATCTCTATCTCTTTATCTCTCTCTCTCTATCTCTATCTTTATCTCTATCTCTATCTCTATCTGTATCTCTATCTCTATATTTATCTCTATCTCTATCTCTATCTGTATCTCTATCTCTATCTGTATCTCTATCTCTATATTTATCTCTATCTCTATCTCTATCTCTATTTCTACCTCTATCTCTATCTCTATGTGTGTCTATCTCTATCTCTATGTCTATCTGTTTATCTCTCTCTCTATATCTATCTTTGCCTCTGTCTCTATCTCTATCTGATGGCGGGCCATGCAGATGATGCCAGGACGGAACGAATCCAGCAACACCTAGCTGCTTGGGGCGATGCTCGCCATCCGTGGTTTCAGTTCTCCGTGTAAGCCTCTTATTGTCGTCGTTTATTTGTTGTCTTTTGTTTTTTTCATTCTTGGATTTTACGGACTGGGCCTGATGCAGGACCAAGTCCGAGACGAGGTCCGGCCATCATCGAGGGTTCGAACTCAGTGTCGAAGGCACGCCGGTGCGAGACGAATGCGGGGATTCGTCGGGCACGGGGGTCCTACGGGAGTGAGCTAGAATGAAGACGGTCGGGTTGGGGTGTAGTGCGTGCAGCTGGCGACGAGCAACGGGAGGCCGATGTCCGGGGGTCTACGGGGTCGCCCGGGGACGGTAGGGGACCTTTTGACCCTCGTCCGAATGAACGAGGTTGCTGGGTCGCCGAACGGGAATTTCCCGCCAGAGGTTGCCCGCACGCGACGAGCGAACCGACTCTCACAAGAACCAGGTGGGACGCTCAGTATAACGTACGTTATCACTCGCTTGTCTCGCTCACCTATGTCTAACTCGAGCGCGGAGGAGGCAAACGTTAGCGTACTGAAGGAAATAAAAGACGGGTAAGGAACGACGTACCTTGTGGTTTGTCGTCCAATCTCAATGGGCACGAGATAACTTCAGGTTCAGGATGGCGTCCGTCCGTGTAGCCTAGGACCGCCGACGAGGCGCGAGGAGAAGCACACGGGAAAACTTGGGCGAGGAGGGCCGACGGCACGGCGCACGCAGAGGGGTAGTGCCACACGCGGATGCAGCGCCGTGACAGCAGGTCACACCGGACAGCAGGCGGAGTGCGGGCACCTGGCACGGCTGGGTCGGAGTTTCGCGGGAGGATACGAATTGCCTAGGGCGGCGTCACGGTGCGAGCGGCCAGCTCCGGGGCAGCCGGGCAACAGGCATCGTCGCCGGGGTGGGGGAAAACACGGGGACGCCTTCGAACGCCGTCAGCTGGCTCGCCGTGCTAGAACAACAGGCCGAGCAGTCAGCAGAGGAGGGCCGCGCACGCCGGGAAAGGATCTTCGATTGGAGAGTGGCAGCGTGATGAACTATTCCGCAGGACGACGAGCCCGGTCATGCAGGGTAGAGGATGACTGGTGGCAGCGCCGGTCAGGTCCGGCAGTGGGGCGTCATGTCTACACCGAGCTCACGGTGGTGGCCACGGTGGGGTGGCTAGGCGCGCGACCGGCAGCTTCCCACGTTGCGATCATGCGTCACAGGCAGGGGAGTCATCTTCGGACCAGCAAGGTCGGCGCCGTAGCAGATCTGACGTGGGGGAAAACAGACTGGAGGCAGACTGCCGCTCGATTATTTCCGACACAGGAAGTAAGCAGCGAGGAGGGAACGTCTAGTGGCGGGAAAAGTTATCAGTAGCGTCGCGCGCTCGGGTGCAATTGCAGGCGCGGACGCACCGCGAGCGATTCGAGCGCGTGAGAGAAAACGGGGGAAAGGGGCTGACGTGCAGTAGCAGGTAGCGGCTGATCCCCGACCAGTCCTCCTCCTCTCTTCTCCAAGCTAGCGGTCTTCTTCAACTGGTAGCCTCTTCAAGATATTCTTCTTCCACAGGTCGAACCGTAGGTTTTCATGAGCGACTTCACCAGGCTGTAAAACCCAATGAGGGGGATATTTCTTCTTCAAAAAAACGACTCCATTCTTTAGGGCAACCCAGCTTCCCTTATATAGGGGGGGAAGTAGGTTGGCCCATTAAGCATAAAACAAAATATAAAAATGAGAAAATCTAAAGCAACTAGACCTAGGACTTCTAGGAGACGAAAACGACTCGGAAAACCAAGGGGCGAAAACGGGGGGGGGGGGAAGATCCTTATAGGATGAACCTCCCTCTCTTACACTAGACTGTGATGAGTCGGGAAAAACGACGAATGGCAAAAACTAAAACAAGACGACGAGTAAACAAAAGACATAAAGATACGAAACGGCGTCCATTACCCGGAATACTTGAATCCGGGCGTGCGTACCGATGCCCTGGCCTACCGGGCGGGCTGAACGCGGGCGGCCGAAGCTGTCAGTGGCGGCGACGACTCCTCCGAAGATGAGTTCGGTGCTGGAGCAGGTGCCGTCGGGGGCGACGGTGACAATTTTGACGGCGTGTCCAGGGCTGCGCCATCAGGGCCGGTGTTTGGGCCTTATCCTTGTTTATGCTTTTATTTTGAGTGTAACCGTTAAAGAGAGGCCGAACCACGTCTCCACGATCTCACTTGGCACCTATCCTCACTATATAAGGGGATAGCATGCTCAAGCGAAGGTTGAGGCATTTGTTGAAGAAATTTCCAAATTTGACTCCACCTTATCATAGATAGGAACTAGAGTGTGGAGAGGAGTGGCTACCCTTGCCCACGTCGAGATCACTCCTTGGTTAAACCCCGCTGATGGAGGACCATCTTGGAGACAACACGTCGGGACGTCCTCAGCCATGCCGAGCAGCTCGCGCCGACGCTCGCCACCCAGGGTTTAAGTACCCCGCGTAAGCGTCTCTATTTTATCTGATGTGATACGACGACGGCCGGGATCGATCGGCGCGTTTCACGTCACAGGGTTATGATGCGAATGTATGGGATGTAAGCCGAATGATGAGAAAATACGAATGAGCAGATAAGGACTTGACGGATAGCGACGTCGGCCGTACCGATCAATGAGAGACGAGTGAACCTAAGATCAAACTCCCAATGACCCGCTAGACCTACTAGACGTCTACTAAGTGAGGGGCATCTAACAGCCCTGGAGCGTTCAGCGTCCAAGTCGGATGACAGTCCATCTACTACAAGAATCCCTATGCTCGACAAGGTGGCTAGTTCTATCCGATGATGTTCGAGAATATCACGGTACCGGACGCGATAGGGGAAGACGAGACTGTCAAAGATAATAATACTGGAGTTTATAGAGGGGAGACGAGACTGACCTTTGTATCACTTAGTCCAAGGCGTCCAAGTCGTCGAGCGGATGCTTAGTGTCGGGTCGTGCGGACGAGTGTCGTTGGCGAGGACAAAACCGGGTGCGGACGGTGCGGTCGTAACTACCAGCAGAGAGCTGAGTCCACGGGTGGCGTGTAACAAAAGTCGGAGCAGAGGGCGCACAAGGCGCGTGCTTGGCTGGCGCACGGCGTAGTCGTGTGGGCGGGCAAGACATCGAACCAAGTATCGTGGGAATAGTCCAAGAAATGGCTTTCTTGAACTGTAACAACCAAGAACCCTCCAAGAAAGAGGAGTTCTTGATGGATCTGGGGTGTGCTACCTCGACGGAGCAGATTTCCCAGGTTGATGACGTGTCGGCGACGCTTCTTGAATCTCCCAAGACCCCCGGAGTAATCTCGATGAAGGCCTCTTTCGATTCTTGATGGCGGCGACTTCTTGAAATTCTTTCCTCGCACCGGAGTGATCTCGACGGCGCGCTTTAACACGTCTCTCTCGGAGTGATCTCGACGGGAGAGACGTGGGCTCTACCCACGGAGTGATCTCGACGTGGGGTGGGGCTAGCCAAACCCCCTACACTACTCTCTACGATAGGGGGGGAGACGAATTGTGAATAAACTTTTCAACAATGACTCCAAGGTGTTCCTTGGGCATGCCATCCCCTTATATAGTGAGGATGGGTGCCAAGTGAACGTGGGAGAGGACGAACCGTCACGAGACGTGCTTCGGCCTCTCCTTATAATTCAAAATACAAACATAAAAAGTAAAAACGATGAGGACGGGGCCCAACAACATTGGCCCAGTCCACGAATCCGAAAATACGAAAACACATGAAAATGAGCATAAGTAAAAAGATAAAAGTTCTTACGCGGGGTACTTAAACCCCGGGTGGCGAGCGTCGGCGCGAGCTGCTCAGCGTGGCTGACGACATCCCGTCGCGTCATTCTCGAGATGGTTCTTCGTCATCGTGGCGTCGTCCTCGAGATGGTCCTCCATCATTATCTTGTGTTTGTTTATGTTTTGCTTGTGTCTTTGGATTTCATGGATTGGGCCAATGTTGGGCCCCGTCCTTCGTCATTCATGTTATTTTCATTTGTATTTCAAATTTGTAAGTAGAGGCCGAACCACGTCTCGCGACGGTTCGTCCTCTCCCCACGTTCACTCTGCACCCATCCTCACTATATAAGGGGATGGCATGCCCAAGGAACTCTTTGGAGTCATTTTGTTGAAGAAAATCACAACGTGTGTCTCCCCACTATAGGACGTAGCGTAGGAGGTTTGGCTAACCTCACCCACGTCGAGATCACTCCGTGGTGTAGAGCTCATGCCTCTCTCGTCGAGATCACTCTGAGGGAACATGTTTAATCGCGCTGTCAAGATCACTCTGGAGTGAGAAAAGCTATCAAGAAGTCGTCACTACCGGGAGCAGAAGAAGCCCTCATCGAGATCACTCCGAGGACAGCAGACACTGCCGGCTTGTCTACGACGCTCGCCATCCACGGGGTCATCGAGATCACTCCGTGGCGACGTGTCTCAACGTTCCATCAAGATTACTTCGAGACATCTAAAGATTTAAGACTCATCAACTCTTGAAGCCAGAAGACTCCTCCGTCGAGATCACTCCGAATTTGTTGAAGGTTCAAGATTTGTCACCGCTGAAGGAAATCATCATTGACCGATCACAACGAGAGCTCTCCAGACCAAGAACGTCCCTTCTTGGGTTTCTTGAGATGGTTAGTTTTCAAAAAACCACGTTCGTGGAAGCCATCACATCATCAGCCCCGCCATCCGCCCTGCGTAGGCCGCGCGAAGGCCCGCCGCCCGCGCGCTCGGCCCCACTCGTCCGTGCGCATCTGCCAGGCCGCCCCCTGCATCCGTCGTGCGCCGACCGCGCGCAGGCACGCCGCCCCCATGCTTGGCACGCTCTTCCGTGCACGCTCCGCCAGGCTGCCCCACCATCTGCCCTACTGAGGCCGCGTGCTCTGTCTCGGTGGCCCGTGCACGCCCCGCCAGGCTGCCTCCGCCTTCCGCTTTACACCGACCGTGCGCCTGGACACTGCCCGCGCACTCGATCCTGCTCCCCCTATGCACGCCCCACCAGGCCGCCCCGCAATTTGCCCTACATCGACCACGCATAGGCACGCCGCCCGCGCGCTCTGTCCTGCTCGCATGTGCACGCCCCCCCCAGGCCGCCTCGGCCATCCTTCCTATACGGGCTACACACATGCACGCCACACGCACGCTCAGCTGCCCCTGCCGCCCTCTTACCATTGACGCTTGTTCCCTGCCGCACGTGGCCCCTACCCGCCACTGTGCGCCCGCCCCTCCAGCTCGCACACTGGTTACAGCCTGCACAGTCGAAGCCACCTCCGCCATTCCAATCTCCGTCATTGCAGGCTTCGTGACCCGCCACCTGCGTGTCGGTTCGTCTTCATCACCAGCAACCTGAACACTAACGGCGCCGTGTACTATTGAAAACAAGGTACCTATTTGTCTCCCCTCCATTAATTCTAGTATCATTACCTGCGTCTAGTGCCGTCACCCGCTATCTCTTCCACTGCCTTGAATTGCTCTGACAAATTGCTATAGGGTAGCCACTTTGTCGAGTGATAGGTTTCACTTACGGTAAAGGGTTTAGTCCTTGACTTAGATGTTGAACACCTTTGCGTCGTCAAATGCCTCTCGCTCGTTAGACGTCGTGGTTGGTCCCAAGGGTCATCAGGAGCCTAATTAGATCAATATCTCTTCTTAGTGGACGAAGTTGATCATCCCTCCCACTCATTCAACATCGTCTTAGTTTGCTCAAAAAATGGGTTTCTCAATGGGCATTCATTTCCCATTAATTACGAATTCACTCATCTTCGTCGTGTGACGTAATACGAGCCGTCCGATCCTTGCATGCATCATCGTATTACATCATATTGGTATCAAAGCCCGTCGTGTTAGCTTTTGCTTAACACGGTCGTTAGAATATCATTTGAAATTTTATTGAATTACTTCCGTCATATCTTGATATTCATTGCATCCATCACTAGCATACCCGTAGAAATTTTATTGGTGGATTGTTGACCATAGAATGGTCCGCATGCGAGCCCAGTGCCGGAATGCCGACATAGATGATCCTGACGATGATTATGACTATGGTCTCGTCATAGGGGATCTTCTACCCGAAGATCCACTAGGCGAACGATTTCACTTAGAACATTTAGAGAACATGGAGGTAGCTTTACCTCCTCCTCCGCATAGGGAACCTGCTCCACGGGTTTCGATGCCCCTCGATGAAACGGAAGCACTAGCACTTCGAGCTTGCGAAGACCGGCATTCTGTCACCGCGGCACCTACTCGTAGGGCCTCGGTGAATGAGCATTATGGTGACCCCACGGCCACCGAGGTTCCCCAACGCTCCGGTAAGGCCCCGATGCCGGAACTTCCCAATCTGATGTGCCGCCCGCAGGATCCACCAGCGCCTCCACCGCGCTACAGCCAACGAGAAGACTGGGAGAACAACCATGGGGAACAACGAAGAACTCTTCTCCCCCGAGAAGAGTATCCTGCACCGCTATATTATGACGATCATTCCTACCCACCGGATAGGAACTACTACCCACCCGAGAACAGGAGTTCTCGACATCTTGATCATCATGGGCATCCCCACGAGATGGCCCATAAACCTAACAGAATACCTGTACCGAGCGCTCCCCACTACTCATCCGTACCGGGTAGCCCACGACATCCACCCGCTACCGGTCGACCGGAGGTCGCCACGTATGGTAGAAGCGCTGCACACCCACACTATTGCGGGTAGGCCCCCGCACCGGCACCAGTCCATTACGAGGAGCCCCGGTACCACCTCGAGCGGCACCAAGACACACCGCCGACTACCACTACGCACCTCATCAAGAGTACCCCCCCCATGAACCTACCCGACCTAGGAGGCCGAACACCTACCCGCCTCATCCGGAGTATGCCTATCCAGCGCCTTCCCCGGCACCGCCGAGACACTACCAGCCCTATGGATACTCGGTGGAGCATCCACACTACCCTCAGGCACCTCGACAAGCTGCATATTATCCGGAGCCACTAGATCATGCCTATCAGCGAGATGCACTCCGTCGACCACTAGCTCGTCATTGCGAGGACGAACATGAGCGACGGAGAGAGGCACACCGCGCCATGATCCAGAAGAGCATCCGAATAGAAGTGCCCATCTTTGAAGGATCACGGAACCCTACGGACTACACAGATTCGGACTCAGACTTAGAAAGTTATTTCCAATGGTATGACATGGACGATGACCTATGCGTGTCGTACGCCGAGGCTTGCTTAGGCGGCCAAGCCAATTTTTTATGGAAAAATGAGAAGGAAGCCACCTGACGTCAAGGAGATCCTCCCTTCACTTGGCACGAGATGTCACGAAAGCTGAAGGATAAGTATATCTTAAAGCTCTGCATGACTCAACTCTTGCTAAAATGGATGGACCTTAAGCAAGGGAAGCGGAAGGTCAGCAAGCACATTGAGGATTTCGAGGAGTATAGGATGCGATGTAAATTTGTGGAAAGTCCACAAATTCAGATCACATTCTTTATCCACGGGCTCCGCCCTGACTTAGGACCACGGGTCTTAGAGCAGAACCATCCGACCGTGGACCTCGCCTATAGCTTTGTGCAGAGCAACAAGCTTAGCCACGACGATTTCATGCCATCCACCACTACCGCTCCACAAGTGACTCAGACCACGACGATGGCTTTGATGCAGGACAACGTCAGGGATGAGGTCCTGCTGTCACCGAGGAATGGGCATCGGTGCTGAAGGCGTCAATGCACGACGTCTACTCAAGGGTAGTCGTCCAGCACGGGTCTCCTATGGGAAGACCTATGATGAAATGCATTCGACGGGGTCGCCTAGAGGTGGGGGGTGTTGATGACTTTGAATAATCATCAAATATTTAGACTTTTAAGTATCAAAGCATCAAGAATATTTAGTTAATTCATGTGAGTTGTCATGCATATGCATTATTTTATAAAATTACTAACCCCACTTGATTCGAAGAATCAAGTGGATTATATTTGACATTTTTTGGGTTAGTAAGTTCAGAAACAGGTTAAGACAACCAAAGGAGGACGAAAAGAATCAAGAGGAGTTTGCAAAAATTCAAGAAGAAGAAAATTTCGAAAATGCCCCCGGGGCATGTGTTAAGAGAAACCTATAAATACTCTCTTGAGAGTTCATTTTGAGGTTGTCCAGAATTTCTCTCAAGGAAGCTAGGGCTTGGAGAGGAAGGATTTCTGCAGACCCTCTAAGAGCTGCTGAGCATTGGAGCTGGGAGAGAGGCAAACTGAGGCATAACCAGGCCAAGAAGATCATCTCCTTGCCGGAAGGGCGTGACCCAAGGAGGTGTGATTGTTTTGGTTTCAGTGTTCTTCCTCTTCTCCCTTCTAAGACAATCAGAGTTGGGCTGGAGATCACAATCTGTGTCTTCAGCATTTTCCAACCTCTGTTGTTCCTCTGTCCACGTTTGATTTTTGAGTTTGCAGTCGTTCGAATCGTTTGTTATGTTCGTCCACCCTTCAATTCCCCAATTCCCTCTACAATCTGTTCACAATCAAAATTTCAAACCATCTAAGTTGTGCACGATAGGGGTGAGCACACCTGCACAGAGTTCAGCCACTACTGCAGGCAGTCAAGGTCGCCCACGACCTTGATCACCAGCAGGCGGCACACGGGCAGCGCCCGCGCGCAGGCAATCGCCCGCGCACAAGGAACCACCCGCGCGCTAGCCGGTCCTGCGCACAGGAAGCTGCCTGCGCACAGGAAGCATTCCGGCATGCAGGCAGCCGCCTGCGCACAAGAGGCAGCCGCACGCTGGCTGCCTCGCGCCGCAAGCGCTGCGCGCAAGTCTTGGCCGCGCACCGCAAGTGCAGTGCGCAGGCAAAGCCTGCGCGCAGCAAGCACTTCAGGCGCGCTCGCGCAACCTGCAGGCACACCGGCAATCACCTCTACAGGCTGCCAAGCTGCGGGCAGAGGTGACCATAGGTGCGCCTACCAGGTGTTTGATATCTTGCCAAATCCACAGGAATATGTCTGTGGATAAAGGCGTTTCTTAAAATAAGTGCTCAATCTTGAGGTTTAACCCTGAGTAGTAATTTGCTATTCCTAAGAGGATTATTCCACACATCTTTTCTGAGTGAAAAATAACTTTACTGAAGATTATTTCTTTGACTGTTAAAATTGAATGTTCAGAACTTATAATTTAAAGAAAACTGAAAAGAACTAATATTGTTTTCTCTGCTCCCTGCGAATCGACCCTTACTCGCCTTAAGGCTGTGAGGTTATAAATTGTGTTGCATAAGCTCAATCCTCACACAACCAACTGATAAATAACCAATAAAAACACCCCAAAGTTGAGCTTATCAGCTGTAGACCTCCTGACCCTCGTCCGGACGGACGAGGTTGCTACGACGCTGAACGGGATAACACCCGCCAGACAGTGCTCGCACGTGACGAGCGAACCTGACTCGTACTAAACCAGGTAAGACACTCAAATGAACGTAGTTTTTGCTCGACCTTTCACACTCACCTACGTCTAACCCGAGCGCGGTGGAGGCAACTGAGAGATATACTGCAGGAAATAAAATACGGGATGGGACAGCGTACCTTGTGGCAATCTCGTGAAAGTCCATCTTCGCCTCGGGCAGGAGATTTGGCAGGTGCACCATGGCGTGAAGGTATACGTGATTGGTGGCGCCGGCAATGGGTGCACAGGCAGTCCCAGTAGGGTGGCGCCAGAGGTGAGGGGGCGGACAGATTCATTGTCGAATAGCGCAGCAGATGGCGGCGATGCGCGGGTAGGGCGCAGCGCGGTGAGCACAGCATATGGGCGCCGGCTAGCGACACGGAGGTTCGGTCGCGGTGCAGGCGTCGTAGGGCGACGCTTAGGCGCGTGCGGTGGTGCAACGCGGAGGTACGGACACGGGTAGTGCCGAGCAGAACGAGTGTCACGGACGCTGCGAGGAGCAGGGCTCGGCTCTAGCGGATTCCTGGGTGCAACCTTGCGGATCGGATGAAGTCGGCACAGGGTCGAGGGATCGAAGCTCGATCGAGGAGGCAAAACCGGTGGCTCTTGCAATGGCCAGGTGTAGTGGCGCACGCTGGCCAACACTGGCGAGCGGCATCGGCCGGGAAGGTGCGGCAGGGCACACAGACTCTCCATATGATGGGACGTAGGCAGAATCAGCGTGACAGTGACGAGGTACAACAGCTGCTCGCGAAGCGGGGTCGACGTAGGCGCGGTCATAGGACGATGGTGCAACTGTGCGGCGGCGAGGTGTGACGCCCAAAGGATGCCGCGTGCGGCGAGCTCGCCGATGCGGCGACACGGGGTGGCAGCGCGAGGGCTCACGGTGGCTCACGCTGGCGGGCATGTGGCCGGTCAACGGGAAAGGCGCCAACGCTAGGCTGGCGGCGGTGGTGTGCCCTCCCTCTTCGTGCTCCCTCTCTTCCTCTTCTCTTCCTCTTTTCTCAACGCGGAATAAACGACGATTTTTCAAATTGAACAAAACCTAGGGTTTGGGGCATCCCTTCTTCCCTTATAAAGTGGGAAGAAAGGGTGGCCCTTGGACCAAAAGACAAGGAAAACAAACAGAAAATCGATAGGACCTACGACTTCTACGACTATGGGGAAACAAAGGAAACGGTAGGAGAATGGAAAGGAGATCCTTATAGGATGAACCTCCCTCACACGTGATGACGACGGGGCTCAAACAACGAACGACGAAGCCTAAAACCAAAACGACGAATAAAACAAAGATGTAAAGATGATGATACGGAGTCCACTACCCGGGTATTTGAATCCGGGCATGCGTATCGTCACCTTGGCTTGCCGAGTGGGCTGAACTCGGACGGTTGGTGCTGTCGAGGATGACGGTGATGTCTCCGAAGATGTTTCCGGGCTGTGGCTGGAGCTGCGGCATCAGGCTTCCTCAGCCACGAGAACTACATCCTCATGGAAGCGAGGCAGCACGACAGTCCACCGCTCGACTGCCCCTACGACGACACCGATCAATATGACGACACCGGTCCCTACACCGGCACCTCTCACCTCCTCGGCGATATCCACTGCTAGGGCTCCGAATGCCCCACGAGAACCCCTCCAGGGCTTAAAGTGTAAGGGATTTCGACATCGGCGTTCCGATTGTCCCACCCTCCTTGTCATGGACCTACATGGACATCTGGTGGAAGAACAGCCCGAGGATGATCTCGAAGTAAATGAATATCTGGCTGAAGAAGTTGATGGTGGATGATCCACTTGGATGATCCAACGAGGCGGTGGATGATCCACTTGGATATATCCAGATCACGCGGATCATTCCTTCTTCAACGTATCTCGTTGTCTTATTGGGAATTCAGCAGGAGGCCATCGGTATGAGGAGCTCCAACGAGGCCGCCCAACCGGCCCCTACACCCACTACCGCTATGGTGACATCCCGACCCATTGACGTCGCTCAGCGTACGTCCATCTTCTACACCTACGTCAAAATTGGAGGGCGTACGTATAAGTTGATGGTCGATAGTGGGAGCTGCATCAACGGAATCTCTGAGGATACCGCCACACGCCTAGGATTACCCATGACTCCTCACCCTACTCCGTACAATGTGTCATGGATCGACGCATCTACAATTCTGGTGAAGATGCAATGCTACGTACCTCTGAAGATGAGTACGTACGAAGAGAAGGTGTTGTGTGACATACTACCCATGAAAATTGGTAGTATTATCCTCGGTCGACCATGGTTATATGACCATGACGTCCAGTTGGCGGGAAGAGCCAACACTTGCTCTTTCATCTACGACGAACGTCTATTGATTTGGTACCCATCGATACGACTACCGTAATTGCCAACTCAGTCTGCAACGACACCTTCATGCCATACCCTTCCTGCCACCGTCACCAATGGCTGCATCTTCTGGTGAGAATTAGAGCAAGATCGTGAGCACACCCCTGTGTGGTATGCCGCGACATTAGCTGACGATGTCACTAGTCTAGGTGACGAGAGCATAGCACCGGAGGCCAAGCAACTTCTTGAGGAGTACGCGGACGTATTCCCCACAGAACTACCCAACGAACTCCCTCCCTTACGGAACATCCAGCACACTATCGACTTAGTTCTGGGAGCATCACTCCTGAACCTCCCACATTACCGGATGGATCCAGTTAAGTATGAGGAGTTATACAGCCAGGTGAAGGATTTATTGGCTAAAGGTTTAATTCGGGAAAGCCTTAGCCCATGCGCAGTACCGGCCTTGCTCGCTCCTAAGAAAGATGTCACTTGGAGGATGTGTTGTGACTCTCGAGCCATCAATAAGATTACAGTGAAGTACCGTTTTCTTATCCCAAGAGTCCAAGACCTATTCGATGAGATGGTTGGCCCATCTATCTTTTCTAAGATAGATTTGAGGAGCGGCTATCATCAAGTACAAATTAGGCCTGGGGACGAGTGGAAGACGGCCTTCAAGATAAAAGGTGGACTTTTTGAGTGGAACGTAATGCCATTCGGACTATCATAGGCCCCTAGTACCTTTCAACGCTTGATGAACGAGGTACTACGGCCTTACAGTGGCGTATTTGCCGTCATATATTTCGGTGATATATTAGTATATAGTAAGACGACGGAAGACCACGCCCAGCACCTACGGCACGTGTCTGCAGCCTTACGAAAGGAGAAGCTTTATGCCCATCCAAAGAAGTGCAGTTTTTATACCACCAAAGTCTCCTTGGATTCATCTTATCCTCGCATGGAGTTGCTGCTAACCCGGCCAAGATTGATGCCATTACTGCGTGGCCAAAACTGAAGAGCAACCATGACGTCCGTAGCTTTATTGGATTGGCGATGTTCTATCGTAGGTTCATCCCGGGATTCAGCGGAGTCACCGCTTCCATCACTGACATATTAAAGGGTGACAAATTCGAATGGACTCCTTCTGCGGACAAGGCATTCAAGCTCCTTAAAAAGCTCATGACCAAGGCTTCGGTACTCAAATTACCGGACTTCAACAATGTCTTCGAGGTTGCATATGACACCTCAGGAGTCGGGATTGGGGGAGTTCTAAGCCAAGAAGGGCACACGATCGAGTACTTCAGCGAAAAGCTGAATGACACTCGCAAGAAGTATGACAACTACGATCGAGAATTCTACGCTCTCGTTCAATCCCTACAACACTGGCGCCACTACTTAATCCCCAAGGAGTTTGTGTTATTCTCAGATCACGATGTCGTACGCCATTTACACGACCAAAGGAAGGTCAGCGATCGACATGCCCGATGGATCGCCTATCTCAAGGGTTTCACGTTCGACATGCCCGATGGATCGCCTATGTCGTTGCCGACGCCTTGAGTCGACGGCCTCCAGTCTTCAGCCTGATGAAGACTCACGTTCTTGTGTTCCAACGGATTTGCGATGACTATGCCGAGTGTCCAGACTTCTCCAAAGTCTTTTTATCCATTACGGATCCCGCCATCCCAAAGGCTAAGGACTTTTATATCGACGATGGCTACTTATTCTACGGTAAGAGACTTTCTATCCCTCGGACCTCTTTCCAAGACTTCCTGATTTGGGATACATACGCTGGTGGGCTTAGTGGCCACTTCGGGGCCAACAAGACCATACTCTCACTGGAGCAGCACTTCTATTAGCGATCCTTGAAAAGGAACATTGGAAAATTTGTCTCACGATGCCACACGTGTTCTCGCGCCAAGCTCACCAAGCAGAACACGGGGTTTTACACTCCCCTACCAATACCTGATAGACCATGGGAGGACATCAGCCTTGATTTTATTTTGGGACTGCCCAAAACCGCGTGCCACCACGATTCGATCATGGTCATGGCAGACAGATTTTCCAAGATGGCACACCTTATTCCATGATCGAAGACGGCCGATGCATCTCGGATAGCTCGACTCTTCTTCGGCAACATTGTTAAGCTACATGGAGTGCGCAAGACAATCGTCTCGGATCGAGACGTAAAATTCACTAGTTATTTCTGGAAAACGTTGAGGATCCTAATGGGCACACAACTTAAATTCTCGTTAGCCTACCATCCGCAAACGGATGGCCAGACCGAGGTTGTTAAGCACACCCTCGGAAATTTACTGAGATCTATTGTTGGCGATAATGTTGCCACATGGGATCAAGTACTGCCCCGAGCGGAGTTCACCTTCAACTATTCAGTGAATCACACCACTGGGAAGGCCCTGTTCGAGATCATCTATGGTCAACTTCCACGTCGACCCCTTGACCTCATGCCATTATATTCACAACATAGGATTTCAGATAATGCATTAGACTTTGCCGAAAAAATTAAGAGCATGAATGATATCATACATTCACGCATTTCATCCTGAAATGAGCAATATAAGGCAGCTCTGATAAGGGTTGAATGTCGATTTCATTCTCTGAGGGGGAATTAGTCATGATTACATTGAGGCCCGAGAGATACTCTCTAGGGGTCGTTACAAAGCTCCATACTCGTAGTGCCGGGCCTTTCTCGATAGCCCAGAAGATCAACGACAACACGTATGTTGTGAGCATCCCGCCTACTTGGGGGTTAGTTCCACGTTTAATGTCAGTGATCTAATCCGATATCAACCCTCACCACAAATTGAAGAACCTTACAGCCATTGGAGCCTCAGTAGTGCAGAGAGTGAGAGCACCCCGATTTCCCCTCTGTTCTCTACCCTAGTACAGCACGAAGAGATAGAAACGGTATTGCGTGAGGTAATTCACGCTGAGGGGGAGCGGGTAGACCGCACATTTCTAGTCCACTAGCAGGGACGGCCTTCATCAAAAGACATCTGGATTACTGAGGATGACCTACGCCGACTCCGACACTCCGACATCTGGACCTGATCCAGCCACTTGAGGACATTGTGGAGCTTAACTCGTCGGAGTCGAGTTCCTCCCACCCCGAGAGGATGATGGGGGACCATCCAGATGGCGCCAGGACGGGACAAATCCAGTGATGCAAACTTGCTCACACCGATGCTCGCCATCCGTGGTTTCAATACTCCACCTAAGCCTCTTATTTTCGTCTTTTATTTGTTTTATCTTTTGATATTTTCGTTGTTGGATTTGACGGGCTGGGCTGGTGTTTGGGCCTCATCCGTGTTATGATTTTATTTTGATTGTAACCGTTAAAGAGAGGCCAAACCACGTCTCACTACGGTTCGTCCTCTCCACGATCTCACTTGGCACCTATCGTCACTATATAAGGGAATAGCATGCCCAAGTGAAGGTTGAGGCATTTGTTCAATAAATTTCCAAATTTGTCTACACCTTATCATAGATAGGAGTGGCTAGCCTCGCCCACATCGAGATCACTCCCTGGTTAGAGCCTGCGTCATCACGTCGAGATCACTCTGTGGCGACGTGTCTCAATGCTCTGTCGATATTACTTCGGGACGCCTAAAGATTCAAGACTCATCGACTCTTGAAGCCAGAAGACTCCTCTGTCGAGATCACTCGGAATGTGTTGAAGGTTCAAGATTTGTCACCGCTGAAGGAAAACGTCATCGACCGATCACAACGAGAGCACTCCGGACCAAGAACGTCCCTTCTTGGGTTTCTTGAGGTGGTTAGTTTCCAAGAAACCACCTTCTTGGAAGCCATCACATCATCCGCCCCGTCATCTGCCCTCCGCAAGCGGCGCAAAGGCCTGCACGCTCGGCCCCACTCATTTGTGCGCACTTTTCCAGGCCGCCCCCACCATCTGCCGTGCGCTGGCTGCCCGCAGGCATGCCCCCCCCCGCTCTATCCTGCTCTCCTGTGCACTCCCCCGCCAGGCCGCCTCCGCCATCCTTCTTGTATGGCTCGCACGTAGGTACGCCGCCCGCTCTCAGCTATCACCTGGCGCCCGCTCACCACTGACGCTCACGCCCTGCCGCGTGCGCCTCCTACCTGACACTGTGCGCTGGCACACTGGATACAGCCTGCACGGCCAAAGCCACCTCTGCCATTCCAACCTCCGTCGGTGTGGGCATCCTGACCGGTGGCCTGCGTATCGGTTCGTCTTCATCGCAAGAAACCTAAACACTTAATGCGCCATGGACTATCGACGAAAAGGTACCTATTCGTCTCCCCTCCATTAATTCCAGTATCATTACCTGCCTCTAGTGCCGTCACCCGCTATATCTTCCACTTCCTTGAATTGCTCCAATAAATCGCTGTAGGGTAGCAACTTGTCGAGTGAAAGGTTTCACTTACGATAAAGGGTTTAGTCCTTGACTTAGACGTTCAACACCTTTGGGCTGTCAAATGCCCCTCCCTCCATAGACGTCATAGTTGATCCCAAGAGTCATCAGAAGTCTAATCAGATCAATATCTCTACTTATTGGACGACGTTGATCGTTCCCCCCCCCTCATTCGGCATCGTCTTATTTTACTCCCAAAAGGGGTTTCTCAATGGGCATTCTATCTCTATCTCTATCTCTATCTCTATCTCTATCTCTATCTCTATATCTATCTCTATCCCTATCTCTATCTCTATCTTCATCTCTATATCTTTTTTTATATCTATCTCTATCTCTATCTGTATCTATATCTCTATCTATATCCGTATCAATATCTTTACCTCTATTTCTATTTCTATCTCTATCTATATCTCAATGATTATCTGTATATCTACCTCTATCTCTATCTCTATCTCTATCTATATCTTGGTCTCTATCTTTATAGCTATCTTTATCTCTATATCTATCTCTATCTTTATCTCTATTTCTGTCTATATCTATTTCTCTATCTCTATCTCTATCTCTATCTCTATCTCTATCGCTATCTATATTTCTTTCTCTATCTTTATCTCTATCTCTATTTCTTTGTCGATCTCTTTCTGTATCTCTATCTCTATCTCTATCTGTATCTCTATCTTTATCTCTATCCATATCTCCATCTCTGTCTCTATCTGTATCTCTATCTTTATCTGTACCTCTATCTTTATCTCTATCCATATCTCTATGTAAATCTCTCTCTTTATCTCTATCTTGGTCAAAGAAATTGGAAGAGGCATTATGGGCTTAAAGGACTGCTTATAAAAATCCTTTGGGAATGTTGCCCTTTCGAATGATTCATGGAAAAGCTTGCCATTTAACTTTAGAATTAGAACATAAAGCTTTATGGGCAATTATGAGGCTTAATGTTTCTTTGGATAAAGCAGGAAAGCATAGAATACTTTAATTGCATGAGTTGTAAGAAATTAGGAATGAAGCATATGAGAATTCTAAAATATATAAAGCCTAAATGAAAGCATTTCATGATAAAAATCTTAGGAGAATGGTATTCGTAGAAAATCAGAAAGTTTGGCTTTATAATTCAAGGTTGAAATTATTTCCTGGAAAATTAATGACTAGGTGGGATGGACCCTTTATTGTTATGGAAGTCTTTGAGAATGGAGCAGTTGTAATTATAGATCCCCACTCTAAAAAATGCTTCACAGTAAATGGACAAAGACTTAAACCCTATTTGCAAAATGAGGATTTACATGGACCTATCAATATACCTCTAGATAAGTCTCCAAAAAATGCTAGCATGATTTTGATTTTACTGCTTTCTTTCCCTTTTGTTTTGTTTTCTTTCATTAAGTTTGCAGGTTTAGCTATCCAAAGCATCAACTGAATAACTGATAATTCAGATTTTGGGGTAATTAGTGATGAGCTAACTTCACTAATTAGTGTCGTTGGTTTATCCGAATTAAAACAACAAAAAATTATAATAACCTTACTAGCGTAGGGAGAATAAGGGTCGATCCACAGGGAGCAAGGGTTTTTCTTCGGAATTTGTGCTTTAGTTATGTATTTTTTAAATAGTTTTAGAAGCAGGTTTACTACATATGAAGATAAATAACTAATTAAATAAAAATATATAACAAAGAAAAATAAAATATTATAATAATATTAGTAGGCAGAAACAACTTTTTTGGGATTTTTTAGGAGTATTTGAAAGCTAAAACAAAATAGGAAATGAAAGAGTTTGGCGCTCTGGACTTAGTCAAAATTTGGTGAAGTCCGGATGCCAAATGAGGAAAGTGGCTTGGTGGAGGAGAGACAAAAATGGACTGGACTAAATTCACTCTAGAATGAGTTCTAGAATGAATTTTGGAGCGTGGTTGGATGCATTGTAACCGTCTGGATATTGGCTAGCTAATCAAAGATCAGAAGACAAAAGACGAACAGAAAAAAGTTAAAAGGAGAAATAATAAGGTAACCTCTTTGTCACACCCTCCAAGGCCCAAGGGACTTCTTCTTCTCCTTTCCACCAGCTTCTTCAACCCTGGATGCTTCTTGCTCAGCCAGGCACTCACTGAGGTGAATGGATCTATGACTCAATTGCACTTACGCCACAAAACATTACTTTGGATTGAATCACAAGATGAATATTACAATAGGGTGAAGGGGTGATGACTCTCAATATGTCATCAAATATTAATGAGTTCTTGGGCATAAAAGTATTCATTGCATCCATTTAATCGATATTTGTTGTCATTCATATGCATTAGTTTTCCAACTTACTAACCCCACTTGATTCTTTGAATCAAGTGGATTAGATCTCACATATTGGATTAATGAGTACAGATATGGATTAAGGATCCAAAGAAAGAGGAACTTGATCAAGAAGAGCTGGCAAAAAATCAAGAAGAAAGAAGCCCTAATTTCTCCACTAAGCATGTTTTAAGAGAAACCTATAAATAGCCTCTTAAGGGCTCATTGTAGGTGGTCCAGAATTTCTCTCAAGGAAGCTAAGGCTTGGAGAGGAAGGATTTCTGCAGACCCTCCAAGGCTGATGAGCATTGGAGCTGGGAGAGAAGCAAGCTGAGGAGTAGCTGGAGCACGACGATCGTCATCTTGCCAGAAGGGCGTGACACGAGGTGGTGTGAGAGTTTCAGTTTTAGTTGGTGCATCCTCTCCCTACAAAGACAATCGAGGTTGGAGGGGAAGGTGCTGAGTGGTACCTCCCTGTTGTTCCAAAGGAGATTGTTCATCTTCTAGTTTGATCTTTGAGTTCTTTGTTTGTTCAGATTGATTTTCCCTCTCGTTTTTCCGAAAACCTAAACTGTTCTTCAGCAAATTCTGTGAAATCGACTCCTACAGGAGGGCCTAGGCAGCTAGCAACCAAGGCCACCGCTTAGGTTGCCAGCAAGCCGAGCTTCCTGCAGCCAAGGCCGCGCGCAACACCGCTGCACGCAGCAGAGGCTATGCGCAGCTAGCTGCGAGCCGCCCAGGCCGTGCCCGCGCGCAGGTAACTGCCTGCGCACAGGCCAGCCGTCCCGCGCGCAGGCAAGCAACCCCACGCGCAGTTAGCTACCTGCGCACAGGCAGCCACGCTGTGCACAAGCAGCAGCCTGCGCATAGGGAAGCCATCCCGTGCGTGAGCATTCACCTGCGCATGGGCAGCAACCCCGTGCGTGAGCATTCACCTGCGCACAGACCACACCTGCGCGCAAGGTGTTTGCTCCTTTGCCTCAAAGGGCAAGAGCACACCGTCAGTAGGAAATTCTCTGCAAAGGGCTCTGTTCAGTTAAGTTTTACAAAGAATAATTTGTAGAACTTAACTGAGGTTAGTTTAAGTGAACATTAAAGCTGAAATTAAAAATCTTGAACTAATAATCTACAGTAAACTGAAAAGAATTTTCTGTTGTTTTCTCTGCTCCTTGTGGATCGACCCTTACTTGCCCTAAGGCTATCAGGTTATAAGTATTGTTGCATAAGCTCAATCCTCACATGATTTAACTGATAAATAACCAGTAAAAACACCCAAAATTTGAGCTTATCAACTAGCGCCGTTGCCGGGGAGCACGGTATTACAGTAGTATTTTATTTTCTGTCTTTTCAGTATTGTCCATTTATTCTACTAAAGCTGCAGGACTTGAAAATCCTCAGCTTACTCTCTTTCTAACTTTATGCTGAAGTTATATGGTAGTGACACGTTCAAAGGCTGCTGAGAAGTATGCAGAGAACGTTGCAAGAGACGCAACTCCAGAATCTACAGTCTTAGAACCTGAAAATCAGCAAGAAACCATGGCAGAAGAAGGACACCACCAGCAGGAGAGAAGGAGAACCATGCTGGACAGGTCAACACCCTCCAGAAGCCTACAGCAAACGGATGTGAACCTGAACATAGGTGAGGGTATCATGTTCATGTATGACAATGCGTTGATACACTCTCTACCTGAATTTAATGGGTTACCTACTCAAAACCCTCTAGAATTCCTTGATGATTTCCACATTAGATGCTCATCTCAAAATGTTCTAGGATTATCTACAGAAATGCTTAAAATGAAATATTTTCCTTTGACATTAAAAGATAAAGCATTTTCTTGGTATCGTAATTTAGGAATTACTTTCAACTCTTGGGAAGAGATGCAGGGAAAATTTCTGCAGAAATTTTACCCTCTGTCCAAAACTAATTTTTATCGGCGAGAAATCCATAATTTCCATCCCCATGAGGGCGAGGCCTTTAATGAATCATGGGAGAGGTTCAATGACCTATTGAGGAAATGCCCTCATCATGGAATTGAACACTGTCAGTTAGCTCAAATTTTCTATGAATCTTTATCAGCTTTCATGAAAAATAAGGTTAACTTAGCCTTTGGGGGAACATTTTATACGGCATATGAGGATGAAGTTTTTGATATTTTTGAGAGAGTTGCAGAAACTGATATGCAGGAGATTGGGGTAGGCCAAAATGGGAGAAACCTGCAACACAAGAGAGCAGGAGTTCTGCAGGTCAATGCTAAGGAGGTGGAGCTACAAGCAGGCTTAAGGGAGACCAACCAGAAGTTGGAGGAGCTCACCTCCACCTTGAAGAATGTCTTTCTAGGTAACTCGCCCATCGTTAAAGCTAAAATTTGCTCTCTTTGTTATAGCAGAGAACACGAAGATGGAGCGTGCCAAGCCATGGAAGAAGAAGTGAAAGCATTCAACCAACAACAACCATGGGCAGGACAGAGAAAGTCAAATTTCCAAAACGGAGAGATCTTCCACCAAGGGAACAAGCCTGCAGTTCAACCTCAATTTCAGCAAAGGCAGCAGTTCCAGTCTAGGCCTCAGCAGCAGTATCAGGTCCCATCTCAGACCCAACTTGATTTCTCTACACTAACCCCTGTCATTTTAGACATGATAGAGAAGCAAAATCAAAAGTTGCGGGTGGAGATGGAGATGCGGATGCAAGTGATGATGGAATTCCAGACGAAGCAAATGTTGGAATCATTGGAGCAAATGAGGAAGCTGCTAGAGAGCTTCAGGCCTGGACCTTCTGAACATCAAGGTACACCTACAGAACCTCCTTGCACATCTCATAGATTTCCCACTAAGCCTATGATAAACCCACGCAACTTACACCATGTACAACATTCAAGTCATGATGAAATGAAGGAGGAAGATCCTGAAGTTCTAGCAATCCCAAAATTGAAAAATGGAAAAGAACTTCAGGATCCTTATCAGAATTCTGCAGAGAATCCTAGAAAGAGAAATGAGCCAAGGGAGGAAGAAGGAGAGGATCTTCCCTACGCGGAGGAACCTCTACCTTCTACGAGTGGGCATAATGTACCTTACCCATCTGCTCTGAATGGAAAAAAACCTGTACATGATTATGAGAACAGGTTATTAGAAAACTTTAAAAAGGCCACCATGACTGTCACAGTGGAAGACATGCTTAGGTGTGCACCCTATCTTAAGAAATATCTTAAGGATTCTTGCACTACTAGAAAGACTAGGGAGGTAGTAAAACTTTCCGAAAATGCTTCTAGCAATTTGAACGACATCCCTATCAAAAAGAGGGATCCAGGTGCCCCTTTCATCACATGTGAAATAGGAGGAAAAAAGTTTTCAAAAGTTTTATTAGATACGGGAGCGAGCATTAGCATCATTGCGACGGCCTTGTACGAAGAGTATGGCTTCGGGGAGCTTGAAGAAATCCATATGGACCTCCTCTTAGCCGACGGAACTGTTAGGCAACCTGAAGGAAGACTGACGGATGTCATGATTACTGTAGAGAATTGTGAAATTCCTGCAGATTTTATAGTCACGGACGTAAAGATTTCAGGAAGCATTAGTTTAGCTCCTATTATCCTAGGAAGACCGTTCTTAGTAACGGAAAGGACGATTATGGATTGGGAGAAGGGGACTGTAGAGTTTAAGATAGGAAAAGAGAGAGTGGAAATTGATATATCGAAGATGATGAAGTGCCCCTTAGGGAGTAATGAAGAATTAAAATTGTGTGCAGAAGATGAAGGAGAGGAGGAGGTAGTAAAATAATATTTATCGAAGATAGAAGGGAGAGAGCTAGATGATGAGCTTATAGATTCTCCTGCAGTTGAAGTAAGCCAGAACTTAAACCACTTCCCTCATCCCTCAAATATGCACAATTGGATGACAAGAAAAGTTTACCTGTGATCATATCCTCATCACTCACTCTAGAACAAGAAGAAGACTTGCTCAAGGTGCTTAGGGAGCATAAAGAAGCCATAGGTTGGACGTTTGACGATATTAAGGGAATTCCATCTTCTATTTGTGAACATAGGATCTTTTTGGAAGAGGAAGCTAGACCTTGTAGAGAGCACCAAAGGAGGCTTAATCCTCATATGAGAGAAGTCCTTGAAAAGGAAATCCTAAAGTGGCTGAATGCCGGCATCATATATGCAATCTCCGATAGTAGATGGGTGAGCCCGGTGCATATGGTTCCTAAGAAGTCAGGAGTGACTGTAGAGATGAATGAGAAAGGGGAAGAGGTGCAGAAGAGGTTAACCACAGGATGGAGGGTGTGCATCGATTATAGGAAGTTAAACAAGGCGACCAAGAAGGATCACTATCCACTACCCTTCATGGATCAAATACTAGAAAAACTGTCGGGGCAGCAATACTTTTGTTTTCTTGATGGTTATTCAGGATACAACCAAGTGAATATTCATCCTGAAGATCAAGAGAAAACAACCTTCACGAGTCCTGTAGGGACATATGCCTTTAGGCGTATGCCCTTCGGGCTATGTAATGCACCCGCCACATTCCAACTATGCATGAATGCACTCTTCTCCGATTTAGTGGGAGAGTGTTTAGAAATCTTTATGGACGATTTTTCTGTATTTGGATCTACCTTTGAAAACTGCCTCCTAAGCCTCACCAACGTATTAAAGAGGTGCATTGAATCCAACCTCGTACTAAGTTGGGAAAAATCTCATTTCATGGTGCAGGAGGGAGTGGTGCTGGGCCACATGGTAAGTAGCCGTGGATTGGAAGTAGACAAGGCCAAGATCAAAATCATCCAGGACCTTCCACCTCCAACCAACCTAAAAACCCTTAGGGGTTTCCTCGGCCATGCGGGTTTCTATCGACACTTTATTTTAGACTTTGCTAAAATTTCTAAACCTCTCACGAATATTTTATCATCTAAGAATAATGATTTTGAACTAACACTTGAAGCTAAAAATGCATTTTATATGTTGAAAGAAGCTTTGGTGAATGCGCCTATCTTGCAAGGGCCCTATTGGACCCTTCCTTTTGAACTAATGTGTGATGCTTCTGATTTTGCTGTAGGAGCAGTGTTAGGTCAACGAATTGACAAGAAACCCGTGGTCATCTACTACGCCAATAGGACCTTAGTTGATGCACAATTGAATTACACTACCACTGAAAAGGAACTGCTGGCAATTATTTTTGCTTTAGAAAAATTTAGGTCTTATCTACTAGGTAGCAAAATTACTGTTTTTTCTGATCATGCAGCTATTAGATATTTGTTAGCAAAGAAGGAGGCGAAACCTAGACTCATGAGATGGGTGCTATTGCTACAAGAGTTTGATTTAGAGATTAAGGATAAGAGAGGGTGTGAGAATGTAGTGGCAGACCACCTCTTCCAAATTGTAGGCGCCCAACCTGAATTGGTAAATGATGCATTTCCTGACGAGCATGTTCTAACTGCACAAGGAACATCTGTTCCTTGGTATGCACACATTGTCAACTTCCTTGTTTCAGGAAAAATCCCTACAGGTTGGACATCCCACGAGAGGAAGAAGCTGCTGAAGGATGCAAGATTTTATTTCTGGGAAGACCCGGAGTTGTTTCACCAAGGGCAAGATCAAATTCTGCGACGGTGCGTTCCCGAAAGCGAACAACGAAGCATCTTGGAATTCTGCCATGCAAAACCAGGAGGAGGTCACTACTCATCTAAGGTAACAGCACATAAAATTGTTGAATCTGGTTTCTTTTGGCCGACCCTATTTCAAGATGCCCAGAAATTTTATAATAACTGTCTAGCTTGTCAAGCCTCCATTAACATGAATAAGAGAGATGGAATGCCTTTACAGCCCATCCTAGAAGTGGAGATCTTTGATCTATGGGGAATTGATTTTATGGGTCCTTTTCCTAACTCCCATGGATAGGAATATATTTTGATGGCAGTCGATTATGCGTCCAAATGGGTAGAAGCCATTCCCTCAAGAACCAATGACAATAAGGTAGTGACCAATTTCATTGAAAAGCATATTTTCTATAGATATGGATGCCCACGAGCCATTATTAGTGATGGAGGATCTCATTTCACAAATTATAACTTTAGAAACCTCCTAAAGAAGTTTGGTGTCCACCATTGAGTCACTACCCCATATCACCCTGAAGCTAATGGTCAAGTCGAATTGTGCAATAGGGAGGTTAAGAAGATTTTAAGGAAGATAGTGCGTCCGGACGGGAAGGACTGGTCTAGGAAACTAGACGAAGCATTATGGGCTTATAGGACCGCCTACAAAACACCTCTAGGAATGTCCCCATTTCGACTGATTTTTGGAAAGGCCTGTCACCTACCTCTTGAGTTGGAACACAAGGCCCTTTGGGCCATTAGAAAACTCAATTTGGATTTAGAGCAAGCCCGCAAACAGAGGCTTCTTCAATTGAATGAATTGGAAGAACTACGAAATGAGGCTTATGAGAATTCGAGGATTTATAAAGCCAAGATGAAAACGTTTCATGATAAAAGCTTGAAGAGAAGAACCTTTGTGGAAAACCAGAAAGTTTGGCTTTACAACTCTAGGTTGAAACTATTCCCAGGAAAATTGAAAACTAGGTGGGATGGTCCCTTCATTGTCCAAAACGTTTTTGAGAATGGAGCTGTCACAATCTTAGATCCTACGTCTCAAAAGCAATTCACTGTTAATGGACAAAGGCTCAAACCTTATTTAGAAGAGGAAGATCTACAAGGCCCCACAAATATTCCTCTAGAGAAACCACCGAATGATAGTAGCATGATCTGACTTTATGTATCTTATTTTGTTTGCTTGTTTTCTTATTTTCCATATCTTGTTTTTGTTCTGCTTTTGTTTTCTTCGTTTTTGTTTGCGTCATCATGTGCAGCTTACTTCTCCACGCTCGCCTACACCACAAGATGGACAACTCAAATCGGCGGTCGCAGCTCTCCATTCCCTGGTTTGGTCTCTATTTCTCCTTACTCCAGTTTACTTCCCGTCATGTAGGAACATGCCTTTTTTATGGAGGGGGGGGGGATAGAGTCGCATACATAACTGCTCTGTCATCCATCCAAAAATTTTTTCGTTTTGCATCAACAAAACCATGGAGATTTGATGATCTTAGGAGATACTCACACAATGATAAGTACGACAATAGGGCTCTTTTCAAAGGTGTTAGAGTTGAAAGACTGGCCAGTTAGGGGATCCTAGGTGAAATAAGCCTAGCTAGGTGCACAAATGATTCGTATTATCCACAATTCATACATCTTATCACCATATTTCTCTCATCTTGTCACCCACCTGAGGTTGAGTTAGCACTCACATGCATGAAATTTTTAGCTTTAGTGGAGAGTAGGGTGAGTGTTGGCTCAATGGCATTATTATTATTGACGTGAGTGAAGCTCCCCGAACCAAGAGGGATACAAAACCTCTTCGGGGGAATAAGCTGCCGGTCTACTAAGGACGGCACATGGGTAGTGGATAAGCGCCATCAAAATACAAAGTGAAAGCTACACTACGCAAAACAAGCATAAGCTTGCATCATAGAAATCAAAGTTGACTGTCATCAAATATAACCAACAAGCAGCAAATGTCATTGAAAATAAAGGTGGAAAAGCTGTCTCCCATGTGTTTGAGCCGATGCTAGTATAGCCATTAGTATTGAGCCAGCATTAGCACCGCTCTCTACGCCTTGTTCAATAGTGCGCTTGGGGTGTTGACTCAACCTTACTCCATATAATATGTACTTACTATATGTACTCCGTAAATCATAAGTGCACTTAGTTGCGGTATAAGGGCTGATAAAGATCTTCAGGATTTTCCTTAAATTGGTCAAGTTCAATTGATGAAGCCACTCCTTGTTGAGAGTATGAGTCAAAGTTATCAAAAGCTGAAAGTCAACTAACGATCATCATTTATTCTCACTTGCATTTCATTACTAAGGGACTAGTAATGATCTAAGTTCGGGGGTGTTTGATGACTCTCAATATGTCATCAAATATTATTGAGTTATTGTGCATAAAAGTATTCATTGCATCCATTTAATCGATATTTGTTGTCATTCATATGCATTAGTTTTCCAACTTACTAACCCCACTTGATTCTTTGAATCAAGTGGATTAGATCTCACATATTGGATTAATGAGTACAGATATGGATTAAGGATCCAAAGAAAGAGGAACTTGATCAAGAAGAGCTGGCAAAAAATCAAGAAGAAAGAAGCCCTAATTTCTCCACTAAGCATGTTTTAAGAGAAACCTATAAATAGCCTCTTAAGGGCTCATTGTAGGTGGTCCAGAATTTCTCTCAAGGAAGCTAAGGCTTGGAGAGGAAGGATTTCTGCAGACCCTCCAAGGCTGATGAGCATTGGAGCTGGGAGAGAAGCAAGCTGAGGAGTAGCTGGAGCACGACGATCGTCATCTTGCTGGAAGGGCGTGACACGAGGTGGTGTGAGAGTTTCAGTTTCAGTTGGTGCATCCTCTCCCTACAAAGACAATCGAGGTTGGAGGGGAAGGTGCTGAGTGGTACCTCCCTGTTGTTCCAAAGGAGATTGTTCATCTTCTAGTTTGATCTTTGAGTTCTTTGTTTGTTCAGATTGATTTTCCCTCTCGTTTTTCCGAAAACCTAAACTGTTCTTCAGCAAATTCTGTGAAATCGACTCCTACAGGAGGGCCTAGGCAGCTAGCAACCAAGGCCACCGCTTAGGTTGCCAACAGGTCAAGCTTCCTACAGCCAAGGCCGTGCGTAGCAACGCCACACGCAGCCAAGGCGGCGCGCAGCACCGTCGCACGCAACAGAGGCTATGCGCAGCTAGCTGCGAGCTGCCCAGGCCGTGGCCGCGCGCAGGTAACTGCCTACGCACAGGCCAGCCATCCCGCGCGCAGGCAAGCAACCCCACGCGCAGTTAGCTACCTGCGCACAGGCAGCCGCGCTGTGCGCAAGCAGCAGCCTGCGCATAGGGAAGCCATCCCGTGCGTGAGCATTCACCTGCGCACGGGCAGCAACCCCGTGCGTGAGCATTCACCTGCGCACAGACCGCACCTGCGCGCAAGGTGTTTACTCCTTTGCCTCAATGGGCAAGAGCACACCTTCAGCAGTAAATTCTCTGCTGACGGCTCTGTTTAGTTAAGTTTTACAAAGAATAATTTGTAGAACTTAACTGAGGTTAGTTTAACTGAACATTAAAACTGAAATTAAAAATCTTGAACTGATAATCTACAGTAAACTGAAAAGAATTTTCTGTTGTTTTCTTTGCTCCCTATGGATCGACCCTTACTTGCCCTAAGGCTGTGAGGTTATAAGTATTGTTGCATAAGCTCAATCCTCACACGATTTAACTGATAAATAACCAGTAAAAACACCCAAAATTTGAGCTTATCAAGGGGTTTATATAGGGAGAGAGAGCAAATGAGAGCCATTGGATTTTTAATACAATGGATGGCCAGATATTATTTTCAGGGTCATGATCCACGTCCATTATGGTCCTCCAATCAGCATTGAGACCTTTGAAATACACCCTGGACGTTCAAGGCTTCTTTCCTTAATTAGCATTAAAGGTGTTATCTTTAAGTCTCCACCCTTGGATGTTTTGTGATTTGAATGGCTGGATCTTATTTTCTGGCTGGGATCCACGTCCAAGGTTGTCCTCCAATCAGAATTGAAGCCCCTGAAATGTTCATAAATAATCATGACTGGAACTTCCCCTTGCCTTCCTTTGTTTGGCCCAACATGCTTCTCATAGTGGGCTTAGTGGAGCTTCCTTAGTCGGCCTTTAGACTAGAGCCAACTGTCTTGCTTTGGGCCTTCTTTCTTGGCCCAGGATTGTGGCTGAGCCTGCTCCTCTGGTCCAAATAGCTTCCTCTTCATTTAATTATCCCCTTTATTCATGAAAGTTTCACCTAATTCCTGCATCTTCCACATAAACTAAGAAGAGAGTGAGATTCATTCCA
This sequence comes from Wolffia australiana, assembly GCF_029677425.1. Taxonomy (NCBI): domain Eukaryota; kingdom Viridiplantae; phylum Streptophyta; class Magnoliopsida; order Alismatales; family Araceae; genus Wolffia; species Wolffia australiana. The sequence continues at coordinate 8,632,293 of NC_135850.1, read as the reverse complement.
CTTAACTCATTGAGTTAAGTAGGGTTAGTCCCACAAATGGAAATAATTAACTCCAAATTAGAAAAAGGTGATTTTATTTCATGATTTTTCACAACTTAACATAAATGTTGATAATATATCCAGATAAAGATAAAGAAGTAGATAAATTAGCTAGAATGGCACATATATATTACTATCATTTTGGATTTATCAAATACCCCCAACTTAGATTATTGCTAGTCCCTTAGCAATGCCCTTAGATTTTCTTTGGACTTCCCTTCTCGCCTTTATACCAAGAAGGTATCGGCATGAAGTGTTAAGTTTATCAATCACATATCTAGATGAGCATTTTCCTTCGACAATGTAGGTCAAAACCGTTGCAGGAATACATGAACTTTTTTTCCTCATGGTCTGAGCAGAGCTGGTGGTCATAATAGGGCAGCTTAGTTCTCTCTAGTTTCAACACCAAAAAAAAAGATTTTCTTACTTCACACATCGAACTGGGCCTCACCCCTCTTGGTTCACTCTCTCACAAGAGAAAGGGCTACCTAAGGAGAATGGGCAAAGTCTGAATTACGAAAGTCGGAGGAAGATTACTTATATAGCCTACTCCAAAGATTCAAGAAGAAATGTGGAAGGTAGAAGAAGGTAAAGATGATCCTCATAAGTTATTCTTCTAGGTAGAGAATGTATTTATTATGGAATGATAGGCAGTTCATGGGAAATAAATAAGAAGAAGAAGAAACAAGCCCCGTAGTAATTTTTCTTTTCTCTTTTTTCATAATTTTGTAAAATGTATTCTTCATAGTAATTTTTCTGTATTTTTCTGTATATTTTTTTTTGGGGAGACAAATAGAAGAAGAGAATAAGAAAGGATGTATGAACTGCCGTAATCAAATAACTTTTCTTGAATGAAAGTCAATCACAGATTTCATGCAATCACTCTACCCTCAAAGAGGATTTTTGTTTTTTCTTTGAGGATCATAAAGAAGAAATAGATTGAGAAGATGTAGAGTGAATATTAATGTAAAGATTTAAAATCAGATGACAAATATCAATGTGATATTGTTTTTAAAGATAAGAGAGATAGAATGACTTGGGAGTAAGGCATTTCATAAGCAATGAGGTGGAGTCGTCCTATATAGGTACGGTGAGGTAAAGGTGGTAAAAGGTAAGTAAGCATAGATGGATGAAGATGGCAAATTAAGAATTGTGGGATGAAGATTTTTATAAAAGGTATGAGATGGAGGAGTAATGTGCTCAAGACTTGAAGAAATGCATCTCACTATCCAGCATATGATTAGGCTGATAGGTAGTCATTCACATAGAGAGGTTCGGTTAAATCAAAATATGGCTGTAGTGGGGGGGGGGTGTCACACTTTCACTCAACACTCAAATCCTTATCTATGGGGTATACACCTTTTGATTTTCAGATCTGTCCTTCACCCTACCATGTACTCTCGCCATTTGGGGATAAGATCATGTACTACCTAGAAATCAACATTGATGCCCCTATAATATGATCCTGATGCGCTCAGTGAGCATAGCTTCCCTACATTTTCTTCTAAGGTAAAAAGATAAAAAGGGCTGTCCAAAGTTTGGTTATGGCATGATGTTGAATTGAAGAATCTTTTATAACCCCCATCTTATTAAAAAAAATATTGAGACATCATAGAAAATATAAAAATTTTAAGGCGGACCGAATCTCCCCCCCCCACATAGTAATTGCATCGTCCTCAATGCATAGGAAAATATAAAAAAGAGTTTAGAGGGCGCAAACAGTGGGTTGAGCTCTTTCATGTAGGTTCTTTCATGTCCATTTTATGTATTTGTGGTAGACATTTTCTGAAACCAAAGAAAAGAAAATATAAGAAACAAAAGAAACAAAAGAATAGAAGAAAGGTAACAAATAGAAATAAAAGCTTCAATGCGACTCTATAGATGTTACTAACCTGCAGATTTTTATAAGATCATGCTAAGGGGTTGATGAGGAGGATCATCATGTAGTTAAGGCTTTAACCTTTGCCCATTCAGTGTGAATTTTTTATGGGTTCTAGGATCTGAAATTAAAATGGCCCCATTTTCATATGATTCTACTACCAAATAAGGTCCATTCCATCTACTTTTTAGCTTACCAGGAAAGAGTTTAATCTTGAATTGTAAAGCCATACCTTTTGATCTTTGAGAAAGGTCCTTCTTCTGATGTTTTTGTCGTGGAAGGCCTTCATCTTGGCTTTGTATATATTGGAGTTTTCATAAGCCTCATTCCTAATTTCTTCAAGTTCTTGGAGCTGGAGCAACCTGCATTTTCCTGCTTCATCTAAAGAAAGATTTAGCTTTTTAATTGCCCATGAAGCTTTATGTTCCAACTCCAATGGTAGATGACATGGTTTTCCAAATATCAACCTGAAGGGGGACATTCCTAAGGGTGTTTTATAGGCTGTTCTATAGGCCCATAATGCTTCATTTAGTTTGTATGGCCAATCTTTCCCATTGGGCTTCACAATCTTTTGAAGGATTTTCTTATTTTCTCTGTTACATAATTCAACCTGCCCATTAGCTTGCGGGTGATATGGGGTAGTTACTCTATTTTGTACACCATATTTTTTCAAAAGCTGTCTAAAATTAAAGTTTACAAAATGTGACCCCCCATCACTAATTATAGCCCTAGGACATCCATATCTGCAAAAGATGTAAGTCTCCACAAAATCAGTGACAACTTTACTGGTATTGGTCCTAGTGGCTATGGCTTCTACCCACTTTGAGACATAGTCTACAACCATTAAAATATACTCTTATCCATTCGAATTAGGAAATGGTCCCATGAAATCAATGCCCCATAAATCAAAGATTTCTACTTCTAAAATGGGTTTTAGAGGCATATGATTTTTTCTATCATTATTAATGGATGCTTGACATGCTAAACTGATGTAATACGACCTGCCGGGATCGGTCGGCTCGTATTACGCCACAGGAATCGATGGACGAGTTTGTGACTTATATGAATGAATGCTTGATAGATGAAAGCCTCGAATCAGCAATAATGGTGTCGACAGATATAGCAATAAATCCACGACGGTCAATGTCGAGAGATTGATCCTAAGTCAAACTCCCAATGACCTTGAAGACCAACTAGACGTCTAAGATGGGAGGGCGTTTGATGGCCCAAAAGGAGTTCGGCGTCCAAGTTGGTGATTAACCCTTTACCACAAACAAGACCCTACCTCTCGACGAAGGTGGCTATCCTATCAACGAGTTGATGAAAATGGGCAGCGGACGAGATAGCGGGAGACGAGACTGAAGAAAGTAAGAATACTGGAACTTAACGGAGGGGAGACGAGTGGCGTACCTAATGTGTCGAAAGTCCACGGCGCGTAGGAATGTCCCGGTCATCACAAATCGAGACTAGACGGTGGGATGGCAAGGAGTTACGAGCAGCAACGATGAGTGACGGGGCCCGGGCAGGATTGGCGCACGTGAACACTGAGCTCAGCAAGGACGAGCGCTTGGCGTGTGACGAGGGAAGGGCGCGTGGGCGTGGCGTGCGCTCAGCAAGCAAACGCGGCCAGGCACGTGGCGCGCCGCTGCAGATGTGCGAGCAAGTGCGCGAAGCGCACGGTCACTCGTGGGCGTGCGGTGGTGGCTGCCGACAGGCGCGCGCGGGCGTGGGCTGATGAGCGGCGCGCGAGTGTGGCTCCGAGAGTAGGCCGTTGGGCGGACGGCGCTCGAGCACCGAGCGAGGTGGAGGTGGAGCTGGGCAGGCGCAGGACGACTGCAGGGGGGGTGGCGATGGGGATGGCGATGGGGATGGCGCGCGCGGTGGTGGAGGGCGGCTGAGATGGACGGCGCGCGGCAGATGGCGGCAGGGATGGCGGGCGTGGTGGTGAAACGATGGCGGGGAAGATCCCACACCCCAAGAAAGAGAGTTCTTGAACTGTAACTGATCAAGAACCCTTCAGGATGATGATGTTCTTGACGTTCTTGGGGTTTGCGGTGAATGGTGGCAGGACCTTGATGGACGATGGTGGCGACGATCATTGGATCTTTGATCCCGTTCAGAGTGATCTTGACGAGAGGGTCTTCGGCTCCAAGAATTACCGCCTTCTTGAATCTTTAAGCACTTCGGAGTAATCTCGACGAAGCGATTAGGCACCTCGTCACAGAGCGATCTCGACGTGACAGCGCGGGCTCTATCCACGGAGTGATCTTGACGTGGGCGAGGCTAGTCAAACCTCCTACGCTCTACTCTCCACGATAAGTGGAGGCACAAGTTGGAAAACTTCTTCAACAAATGACTCAAATGTTCTCTTGGGCATACTATCCCCTTATATAGTGAGGATAGGTGTCAAGTGAACGTGGGGGGAGGACGAACCGTCGCGAGACGTGGTTCGGCCTCTCTTTCTCACATCTTCTTGTGAGGTAATACGAGCCGATCTATCCTGGCCGACATCGTATTACATGATATTGGTATCAGAGACAGGTTGTGTTAGCTCATAACCCATAGGTCCCAGGTTGTGTTAGCTCTCACTTAAGATGGTCGGTAGCATATCACTTTAAAAATTTATTGAATTGTGCACGTCATATTTTGAAACTCATTAGCATTATACACGTCATTTCATTGCATCCATCACGTGCATACCCTTGGACATTTTAGGTTGTGGATGGTTGACCATAGAATGGTTCGCACGCGAGCCCAGTGTCGGGATACCAACCTAGTTGAATGCGACGAAGATCATAACCACGATCTCGTCATAGGGGATCTTCTACCAGAAGATCCAGTAGGGGATTGTTATCATGTAGATCATGTGGAGAACAAGGAGGTAGTTTTACCTCCTCCCCTGCCTAGGGAACCCGTCCCTTGGGTTCCGATACCTCTCAACGAAATGGCGCCACCAGCACACCGAGCTTCCAAAGACCGGCGATCTGTCACCGCGGTACCTACACGTCAGCCATCGAGGTTCTCCAACGCCGGGGCAAAGCCCCGATGCTGGATCTTCCCACTCCGACACACCGACAACAGGATTTCCCAGTGCCTCCACCTCGCTACCCCTGACAAGAAGACTGGGAGCACGACAACGAGGAACGAAGAGAACCCATCCCCCTCGGGAAGAGTATCCAGCGTCGTGCTATTATGATGAACGCTCCTATCCACTGGATAGGAACTACTACCCACCCGAGAACAGGAGTTCTCGATATCTTGATCATCATGGGTGTACCCATGAGGAGGTGCCCAACCCTAACTGGATACCGGTACCCCACGCTCCCCACTACTCATCCGTACCCGGTAGCCCTCGACATCCACCTGCTACTCGACGACTGGAGATCACCACGTATGGTGATAGTTCTGCCTATCCACCCTACTACAGGTCGGCACCGGCACAAGCACCTGCCCAATACGAGGACACCCTGGCACCACCCTGAGTGACGCTGAGATACTGCGCTGACTACAACTACACACCTCGTCAAGAGTATCCACCCGACGACCCTCCCCGGCCTAGGAGGCCGAACCCATACCCTCCTCCGCACACGAAGCATGCTGACGTAGGACGACTATGGAATAGGGCAACTGAGGAGACGGATGGGTTGCCGACGAGTAAAGGGTGATAGATAGGTTTGTAGGGAGGGATAAAACAATCCACCAAAATTAACACAATCGATTTCGGACTTTAAAACCGATGAAAATCTGGTGGTGCAGCTCCGACACTTATCGAGGGCGGGAGTACTGTCTTCCCCCACTGCGACGATGCCTAAGCACCGAAATCAATACCCGAATTCACGTCCTGAGGAAACACTCGAGAAAGAGGGAGAAGAAGTAGAAAATCCCAATCCAAATCTAATTCTGACGGCGGTGGAAACTTCTCAAGAAAACAGTGAACGGAGAACACTTCGACGCCAAAGAGTTCAGGCGTACCTCGGCACCGTAGTGTGTCAAGAGGATGTGGGAAATTCCGATAGTGATGAGGCTGGGCGAATCCGGGCGTTGAGCGGCCCATTGGACGGGATGATCCTGGGCGCTGCGGGTGTTGAATGGCCTTGGTTGAGACTAGATGATGTTGTCGCAGAGTCAGGCGTGGCTGAATACCCGCGCGTGGGCGAATACCAGAGCGGAGTGCGGCGGAGCGCACGTAGCACGCGCGGCTTGAACCGTTGGACGGCCTCGACGACGTTGGTGGCCGGTGTGTGACGTTGTGGGCGGCTGCGTGCGCGGCGCGGGTAAGCCATCGACGCGTGCGATCAGCCACGTGCGCGACGCGGGCAGGCCATCCGTGCGCAGCCTGCTCATCAGCGCGCAGCGTGCGCGGGCGACCAGGGGCGGCCCTGGGCGACCCTGGATGGACGGCCGGGGCGCCCCTGACGGGCCTGCCTAGGTGGCCCTGGGGCGGTCTTGGCTGGGGTTGGACTGGGCGGCCCTAGCGGGGCTGCTTTGGCGGCCTTGGCTGGGGCGGCCCTGGCGGGGCTGCTTGGGCGGCCTTGGTTGGGGCGGCCCTTGCGGGGCTGCTTGGGCGGCCTTGGCTTGGGCGGCCTGGGCGGCCATGGTGGCGCTACTTGGGCGGCCTTGGATAGGGCGGCCTGGGTGGCCCTGGCAGGGCTGCTTGGGCAGCCTTGGCTAGGGCGGCCTAGGCGGCTCTGGCGGGGCTACTTGGGCGGCCTTGGCATGGGCAGCTTGGGTGGCCCTAGCGGGGCTACCTGGGCTGGGCGGCCTTGGGCGAGAGAGAGGGTGAGAGGGAGAGGAAGAAAGAGAGAGAGAAAGGAGAGAGGGTGAAAGGCCGACGTCTCTGGCGGCGGCGGCGGCGGCGACGGCTAGAGATAGGAGGGGTAGGGGAGGCTGGGCAGTCCTCCAAGAAGAGTTAAACTGAAACTCAATTCTTGAAATTATGACTGCCTAAAAAGTTTCTTCAAAACAATGGCCTTTATATAGGCCTTGGAGGAAAGAGAAATTGACGAGAAAGTAAAGACGTGCGCCGTGTCACGCCAAAGGGCAGTTGTGGATCTGCCTTTGTGTCGTGTCATGACGCGCGTAAAGGCGTACCCAGGTGGAGACGTGCAAGTTGGTGGTTGTGGCGTGTCGGCTTTAGGGTTGACGCCGGTTGACCGTGGCGGGTTAACTTCGGTTGATTCCGGGTGACCGTGGTCCAAAGTATGCGTGTTGACTCCAGTTGTCCGTGGTGATGCGTTTATCAATGAGATGTTGGCGTCCTCGCCATCAATTCCCTATCGAGCACCTCCCCCGGCACCACCAAGGCACTACCAATACCATGAGTATCTGGAGGAGCGTCCACACTACCCCCAGGCACCACGCCAAGCTACATATTATCCGGAGCCATGGTATCATGTACAACGACGAGATGCACCACGTCGACCACCAGCTCGCCATCCCGAGGACGAGCACGATCACGGAGAGAGGTGCATCGCGCCATGATCCAGAAAAGCGTCCGAATAGAGGTGCCAATCTTCCAAGGGTCACGGAACCCAAAGGATTACACCGATTGGGAGTCGGACTTGGAAAGTATATCCCAGAGCTTTACACGATGCATCTCTTGCTGAAATGGATGCCGCTCAAGCAAGGGAAGCACAAGGTCTCCGAATACATAGAGGATTTCTAGGAGTATCAAATGCGATGCAAATTTGTGGAAAGTCCACAAATCCAGATCGTATTCTTTGTCCATGGGCTTCACCATGACCTAGGAGCTTGGGTCTTAGAACAGAACCCCCCGACCGTCGACCTAGCATACAGTCTCATAGAGAGCAACGAGCTTAGCCACGACGATGTTGTGGCATCTACTCCCGCTGCACACCAGGCTACTCAGTCGACAGCGAGGTCTACGGCTACGTGGACCTCAGCAGCCTGGAGTAGTCGCCGACCCGGCCAAGATCGATGCCATCACCGCTTGGCCCAAGCTCAAGAGCATTCAGGACATCCGCAGTTTTATCCCAGGGTCTAGCGGAGCCACTGCTCCCATTACGGACATCTTAAAGAGCGACAAATTCAAATGGACTCCATCCGTGGACAAAGCATTCGAGCTTCTTAGGAAGCTCATGACCGAGGCTTCAGTGCTTAAGCTACTGGATTTTAAAAAGGTCTTCGAGGTTGCATGCGATGCCTTAGGAGTCAGAATCGGAGGAGTCCTCAGCTAGGAGGGGCACCCGATCGAGTACTTCACCAAGAAGCTGAATGATACTCGGCGGCGGTATGACAACTACGACCAGAAGTTCTACGCTCTCGTACAGTCCCTCCGCTATTGGCGCCACTACCGGCTCCCCAAGGAGTTCGTACTGTATTCCGATCACGGTGCCTTATGACCCTTACAAGACCAAAGGAAGGTCAGCCACCGACATGCCCATTGGATTGCGTCCCTCCAAGACTTCACATTCCTCATCTGCCACAAGAAGGGGAAGGAAAACGTCGTCCCCGATGCCTTGAGCCGGTGGCCACTAGTCCTCAATCTGATGAAGACCCAAGTCCTTGGGTTCAAGAGAACTCGTAACAAATATGCCGAGTGCCCAGACTTTTCTTAAGTCTACTCCTCTGATGTAGGACGGACATCGTCGACGTCCCGCGACGGGAGCGTGGTCCGTCATCCTCCTCGGAGGATAGTGATCTTGGACTGAACATCCCACTTGTCGGTGGAAGTGTCCCGGTATGGTCCTGCTCGAGGTCCTCAATTCGTCGGGGCCGAAGGGTGTCTCTATCTTAGTGTGGGCGATGATCCACGGATAGTCAGCGTGGTGCTGGTGGCGTCGTCGGCGAACGGCGTCGGCGATCGGCATTGGCAAGCGGCGTCGGCGAGCAGTGTTGACGAACGGCAGGCGGCGGCGTCGAGCGGCAGCGATGGCATAGAGCGGCGGCGGCAGCGGGGTCGAGCGGCGGTGACAGCGGTGGCAGCTGGAGGCGATAGTGGCCGGAGGCAGGACTGGATCAGGCTGGGCCACAGGACAGGGCCACGTGTTGGGCCGCGGTCTTGGCCGCGGTCTGGGCCGCGGTCTTGGCCATGGTCTTGGCCGCTGGCTGGACCGCAGTCTGGGCTGAAGGCCTGAGCCGGAGGCAGCCCAATAACCAAGGCCCACAAGGGGGCTAGGGCGGACGTGGCAGCCTCGGGTTGCGTGCCCGAACGTTAAAAAAGGGCGCCTTGGGAAGTGAGACGGGGCGGCTAGACAATTGGCGGGCAGTGCCTCGGGGCGCGGTTTTGGCGGCTGGGCCTGGTGGGCCTGGCCGGTTGAAGCCTGCCCATTAGACTACAGGGCCCATTGGGTCGGTCGGGTGGACCTGGGCGCGGCCTAGGTCCAGCGGCTGAGCGCGGCTTGGCGGCGTGGCAGCGCGGGGTGGCGTGGGGCAGTGCGGAGCGGAGTCGGGCGATGCCGGGCGGCGCGGTGCGGCACGCGGCGGCAAGGGGCGGCGCCGGATGGCACAGGCGACACCGATCGGCGCAGGGCATCGCGGGGCGACGACAGGCGGTGCGCGAGAGCGCGCGGGGGTCGGCGCGGAGCGTCGCGGGGCAACGCGCCGCACCGTGGGCCACGGCGAGGCGGCGGCGGAGCCGCCTTCTTCTTGGTCACTCGGACCTCTTCCAAAAATTTGTTTCGCTCAAAGGGAAAAATCTGTCATCCTATTACATGAGGGGTTCTTTATATAGGGCCCAGGAGGAAAATAAGTGAAATCCTAACATATGAAAGATGAAAATGTAACTACCTAGGAAAAAAAAGTTGCGGATACATTGAGGGCTTCTCCATCATCCTCGCTCATGGACCCGACCATCCCAAAGTCTAAGGACTTTTTCATCGACGATGGCTACCTCTTTTTTGGTAAGAGGCTGTGCATCCCTAGGACCTCCATGCGCGAGTTCCTTATTTACGAAACAGACGCTGGTGGGCTTAGTGGACACTTCGGGGCCAAGAAGACCATCCAAGCCCTGGAGCATCGATTTCACTGGCCGTCCTTCAAAAGGGAAGTTGGGAGATTTGTCTCACAATGCCAAAGATGTTCTCGCGCCAAGCTCACCAAGTAGAACACAGAGCTATATACTCCCCTACCAGTCTCGGAGAGACTATGGGAGGATGTTAGCCTCGATTTTGTTTTGGGGTTGCCCAAAACTGCGTGCCACCACGATTTGATCATGGTCGTGGTATATAGATTTTAAAAAATGACACATTTAATTCCGTGCTCCAAGACGGTCGACGCCTCTCGGATAGCTCGTCTCTTCTTCGACAACATCGTCAAGCTACACGGAGTGCCCAAGACTATCATCTTCGATCCAGACGTAAAATTCACCAGCTATTTCTAGACAACGTTGTGGATCCTCATGGGCACACAACTGAATTTTTCATCTGCCTACCATCCTCAAACGGATGGTCAAATTGAGGTTGTCAACTACAGCCTTGGCAACTTACTGAGATCTATCGTTGGTGACAACGTTACCACGTGGGATCAAGCACTTCCTCGAGCAGAATTCGCTTTCAATTATTCGGTGAATCGCACCACTGGGAAAGCTCCATTTGAAATCATCTACGGTCAACTCCCATGTCGCCCCCTTGATCTCATGCCATTAGATGCACAACATAAAATCTCAGATAATGCATTTGAGTTTGCCGAACAAATTAGGAACAAGCATGACTTCATACATACACGCATTGCATCCATGAATGAGCAATATAAGGCATCCGCCGATAAGGGTCGTAGGTCAATGTCATTCTCTGAAGGAGAATTAGTCCGGGTTAGATTGAGGCCTGAGAGGTACTCTCCAGGGGTCGCTATGAAGCTCCATGCTTGTGGTGCCGGGCCATTCCCAATAGCCCAGAAGATCAATGACAATGCCTACGTTCTGAGAATCCCGCTTTACTTGGGGGATTAGTTCTACGTTTAACGTCAGCGACCTAATCTGATACCTTCCCTCGCCACCTATCACAAAGCCTCACAGCCACTCGAGCCTTTGTAGTGAAGAGAGTGAGAGTAGCCCAATTTCTCCTCCGTTTCCCACCCTTGTACGACACGAAGTGATAGAAACGGTACTACAGGAGGTAATTCACGCTGAGGGGGAGGGGGTAGGTCACACTTTTCTAGTCCACTGGCAGGGACGCCCTTCATCACACGACACGTGGATCACTGAGGACGACCTGCGACGACTCCGACCAGACCTGATCCAACCACTCGGGGACGTTATGGGTCTTCACTCGCCGGAATCGAGCTCCTCCCACCCCTAGAGGATGATGGAGGACCATCCAGCGAACACCAAGCCCGGACGTCTCCTACCACAACGAGCTGCTCGCGCCGATGCTTGGACCCAGAGTTTAAGTACTCCACGTAAAGCATCTTATCTTCCCTTTTTTTTGTTTTGTCATTTTTGTTCTTGGATTTCATGGACTGGGCCGGTGTTGGGCCTTGTCCTTGTCCTGTTTCAATATTTTTATTTTATTTTCAATTGTAAGGGGAGGCCGAACCACGTCTCGTGACAGTTCGTCCTCCTCCACTTTCTCACTTGCCACCTATCCTCATTATATAAGGGGATAGCATGCCCAAGTGAAGGTTTGAGTCATTTGTTGAAGAAAAGTTTCCAACTCTTGTCTCCACCATATTGTAGTTAGCGTGTAGAGAGAGTTAGCTATCCTCGCCCACGTCGAGACAACTCCGTGGTTAGAGCCTGCGTCGTCACGTAGAGATAGAGATCAAGATCGAGAAAAAGATAGGGATAGAGATAGAGATAGAGACAAAGATAGAGACGAAAATGGAGACAGAGATAGAGATAGAGATAGAGATAGGTATATAGATAGGAATAAAGATATACATAGAGATAGAGATCGATAGAGACATAGAGATAGAGATTGAGATAGAGACAGAGATACTGATAGAGATACAAATAGGAATAGAGACAGAGATACAGATATAGAGAGAGATAGAGATAGAAATGGAGCTTGAGACACTGATAGATTCAGAAATAGAGTTAGAGATAAAGATAGATATAAAGATAGAGATAGAGATAGAGATAGCGGTAGAGATCAAATAGAGTTAGACATAGTGTTAGGGATAGAGATAGAGGTAGAGATAGAGATAGAGATAGAGATAGAGATAGATATACAGATTGCGATAGAAAGAGAGATAGCAATAGAGATAGAGATAGAGATAGAGATAGAGATATATATATAGATAGAGAAAGAGATAGAGATAGAAATAGAGATTGAGATAAAGATAGAAATAGAGACAGAGACAGAGATAGAGATAGAGAGAGGGATAGAGATAGAAATAGAGGTAGAAATGGAGATTGAGACAGAGATAGAGACCAATATAGAGACTGAGATTGAGACAGAGATAAAGACAGAGATAAAGATAGAAATAGAGATAGAGATAGGAGTAGAGATCGAGATAGAGTTAGACATAGAGTTACAGATAGAGATAGAGGTAGAGATAGAGATAGAGATTGAGATAGAGATAGAGATAGAGATAAAGATAGAGATAGAGATACAGATAGAGATAGAGATAGAGGAGAGATAGAGGCAAAGATAGATATAGAGATAATGATAGAAATAGAGATAGAGACAGAGATACGAATAGAGATACAAATAGAGATAGAGGTACACATGGACATTGAGACAGTAATAGAGACAGAGATAGAGACAGAGATTGATACAGAGATAGTGACAGAGATAAAGATAGAGATAGAAGTAGGAATAGCAGTACAGATCAAGATAGAGTTAGACATAGAGATAGAGATAGAGATAGAGATAGAGACAGAGATAGAGATAGCGATAGAGATAGAGATAGAGATAGAGAAAGAGATTGAGATAGAGATAGAGATATAGATAGAGATAGAGATCGCAATAAAGATATAGATGGAGATAGAGATAGAGATAGAGATAATGATAGAGAAAGAGATTGAGATAGAGATAGAGATGGAGATATAGATAGCGCTATAGATAGAGATAGAGATAGAGACAGAAATAGGGATAAAGATATAGATAGAGATACAGATAGTGATAGAGATAGACATAAAGATTGAGATAGAGATAGAGATCGAGATGCAGATTGAGATAAAGATAGAGATAGAGAGAGATAGAGATAGAGATAGAGATAAAGATAGAGATAAAGATAGCGATGAAGAAAAAGATAGAGATAGAGATAGAGATATAGATAGAGATAGAGATAGAGACAATCATAGAGATAGAGATAGTGATATAGATAGAGATAGAGATAGAGATGGAGCTAGAAATAGAGATAGAGATGGAGCTAGAGATAGAGATAGATATATAGATAGAAATAGAGATTGAGATAGAGATAGAGATATAGATAGAGATGCAGGTAGGAATAAAGATAGAGATAGAGATAGAGATAGAGACCGAGATACAGATTGAGATACAGATAGGAATAGAGATAGAGATGCTGAAAGAGATAGAGATAGAGCAAGAGATAGAGATAGAAATCGAGATTGAGACAGTGATAAAGACAGAGATAGAGATAGACATAGAGGCAGCGATAGATAGAGATAAAGATAAAGATAGAGATAGAGAAGCGGTAGAGATCCAGATAGAGATAGAGGTAGTGATAAAGATAGAGATAGAGATAGGGGTAGAGATAGAGATAGAGATAGAGATAGAGATAGAGATATAGATAGAGATTGAGATAGACAATGAGATAGAGATTGAGATATAGATAGAGATAGATATAGGAAAATTGATAGAGATAGACATAGAGATAGAGACAAAGATCGAGACAGAGATAAGACAGAGACATAGATAGAGATAGAGATAGATATAGATATAGAGATAGACATATAGACAAAGATAGGGATAGAGTTAGAGATAGATATAAGATAGAGATAAAGATAGAGATAAAAAGAGATAGAAATAAAGATAGAGATGGAGATAATGACTGAGATAGAGATAGAGATATAGATAGAGATTGAGATAGAGATAGAGATAGAGATAGCGATAGACATAGAGATAGAGATAGAGATAGAGATAGAGATAGTGATAGTGATAGTGATACAGATTAAGATATAGATAGAGATAAAGATAGAGATACAGAGCGCTAGAGATAGACATAAAGATAGAGATAGAGATAGAGATAGAGATAGAGTCAGAGATAGAGTTGAAAATAGAGATAGAGAGAGAGATAGAGATAGAGATAGACATAGAGATAGAGACAAAGATAGAGTTGAAGATAGAGTTAGAGATTGAGGTAGAGATATAGAAAGATATGGAGTTACAAAAAAAGTTAAGAAAGAGATAAAGATAGAGACAGAGATGGACAGGTGGAGATACAAATATAGATTAAGATAGAGATCCAGATAAATATAAGACATAGATAGAGATAGAGATATAGATAGAGATCGAGATAGAGAAAGTGATAGAGATAGAGATAGAGACAGAGATAGAGATAGAGATGGAGACAGAGATGGAGATAGAGATTGAGATAGAGATAGGGATAGAGATAGGACTAAAGATATAGATAGAGATAGAGATAGATATAGAGATACAAATAGAGATTTAGATCGAGACAAAGATACAGATAGAAAAAGAGACAGAGATAGAGATAGAGATAGAGATACAAATAGAGGTAGAAATGGAGATTGAGACAGTGATAGAGACAGAGATAGAGACAGATATAGAGGCATAGATAGAGACAGAGATTAAGACATAGATTAAGATAGAGATACAGATAGAGATAGCGGTAGAGACCGAGATAGAGTTAGACATAGTGATGGTGCAGCATCACCGGACACCATCGAGCTGTCACACGAGGAGCCACTGTCATCACCGTGCCTGCCACCAACACGTGTCCAGCCGACACGACGAGCCGCCGCAGCAACGGGCGACCCCGAGTTCAGATACTCGGCGTGACGCACCCGCCACCTCATCGTCTGAGCATCCCACTTACCCTTATGTTTTCTTATCTTTGCTTTTGTTCTCTTTTCTTATCTCTTGTCATCATCGTTTCACTTGTTGTGGTGTAGTGAGGGGAAGAGCCCATATGAGGACATCTTCCCCTCCCATGGGCGTGACAAGCCTCATTTTCCCTTTCTTTATTCTCCCTTTTTTTATTTTCCTTTTCCTTCCTTGTTTGTTGTTCAAAGGGGCCCCATCTTCACCCATTATATAAGGGCAGGGTGGGCGCTGATGACTCTTAATAAGTCATCAAATATTTAGACTTTTAAGTACCAAAGCTTCAAGAATATTTAGTTAATTCATGTGAGTTGTCATGCATATGCATTATTTTATAAAATTACTAACCCCACTTGATTCTTCGAATCAAGTGGATTATGTTTGACATTATTTTGGTTAGTAAGTTCAGAAACAGGTTAAGACAACCAAAGGAGGACGACAAGAATCAAGAGGAGTTTGCGAAAATTCAAGAAGAAGAAAATTCCGAAAATGCCCCCGAGGCATGTGTTAAGAGAAACCTATAAATACTCTCTTGAGAGTTCATTTTTGAGGTTGTCCAAAATTTCTCTCAAGGAAGCTAGGGCTTGGAGAGGAAGGATTTCTGCAGACCCTCCAAGAGCTGCTGAGCATTGGAGCTGGGAGAGAGGCAAACTGAGGCATAACCAGGCCAAGAAGATCATGTCCCTACCGGAAGGGCGTGACTCAAGGAGCTGTGATTGTTTTGGTTTCAGTGTTCTTCCTCTTCTCCCTTCTAAGACAATCAGAGTTGGGCTGGAGATCACAATCTGTGTCTTCAGCATTTTCCAACCTCTGTTGTTCCTCTGTCCACGTTTGACTTTTGAGTTTGCAGTCGTTCGAATCGTTTGTTATGTTCGTCCACCCTTCAATTCCCCAATTCCCTCTACAATCTGTTCACAATCAAAATTTCAAACCATCTAAGTTGTGCACGACAGGGGTGAGCACACCTGCACAGAGTTGAACCATCGCTGTAGGCAATCAAGGTCGCCCACGACCTTGACCACCAGCAGGCGACACACGGGCAGCGCCCACGCGCAGGCAACCGCCCGCGCACACGGAACCGCCCGCGCGCCAGCTGGTCCTGCGCACAGGAAGCTGCCTACGCATAGGAAGCATTCCAGCGTACAGGCAGCCGCCTGGGCACAAGAGGCAGCCGCAGGCAGGCTGCCTCGCGCTGCAAGCGCTGGGCGCAAGTCTTGGCCGCGCACCGCAAGTGCAGTGCGCAGGCAAAGCCTACGCGTAGCAAGCACTGCAGGCGCGCTCGCGCAACCTGCAAGCACACCGGCAATCACCTCTGCAGGCTGCCAAGCTACGGGCAGAGGTGACCGTAAGTGCACCTACCAGGTGTTTGATATCTTGCCAAATCCACAGGAATAGGTATGTGGATAAAGGCGTTTCTTAAATTATGTGCTCAATCTTGAGGTTTAACCCTGAGTAGTAATTTGCTATTCCTAAGAGGATTATTCCACACATCTTTTCTGAGGGAAAAAGAACTTTACTGAAGATTATTTCTTTGACTGTAAAAATTGAATGTTCAGAACTGATAATTTAAAGAAAACTGAAAAGAACTAATATTATTTTCCTTGCTCCCTGCGGATCGACCCTTACTCGCCTTAAGGCTGTGAGGTTATAAATTGTGTTGCATACGCTCAATCCTCACACAACCAACTGATAAATAACCAGTAAAACCACTAAAATCGAGCTTATCAGGCGCCCAAGTGAAACACTATTGAATTTGGAAGTTTATCACGTGGAATTTGAAGAGTCATTACGTGAGAGGAAGGAAGAAGGAGAAAGGAAGAAGAAGAAGAAGAAGAAGGAGGAGGAGAAGGAAGGGAAGGAAGGAGAAGAAAGAAGAGAGAGAGAGAGGAAAGAGCACTCGCTTGCTGCCTGCTTGCCGCCACCCGGTGGTCTAAGCTGCCAAGCCTCCTCCGCCGTCGACGACAGCCACCGCTCACAGCTCGGCCGTCGTCGATACCTCCCTCGCCGTCGGACCCCACCGCCGCCGACCACACGTTTCACCGTAGACCAAGCTCGACGCCGCCGCCGTAGACCTTGCTACTACAGCACCTCCACCGCCGCCGCATCCCTTTGCAACGCCGCCGTGTCCACGTCTTGCCACCAGCCATCGCCTCTCCACTCAATTCCCCGCCTCGTCATCATCCTAGCGACATTGGATATTCTCCGGCTCCTCCGGCGACGCTCCCATTCGCCTTCGACCGTGTCTCTCCACGACCTGCCAGGAGTCCTCACCTCCGCCGCCGACCATTCATCTTCCGGACGATTCCACACTCGCTGGCATCCCTCGCCGGCCGTGAGTATGACCGCCGCACACCAATCTGCCCACCTGTGTGCTGGGCATGGGCCGAGCCCGCCCGCGCGCGGCCCACTGCCGGAGACCAGCGTCTGTGCACGCGTGCCACGCCTGCCAGCGCCCTGCCTTGCTTGCGCTGCCTGCCAGCGAGCCTGCAATGCGCGGCGCGCCCGCTGCCCAGTGTATTCGACAGGCCCACTCGCCCCGACACCTCGCCGAGAAAGCCTCTACTCGGGGACCTGCTCGCAAGCATCATCAACGCCACTCCTCGTCGCCCCGCTGCCACCAGCTCTGCCCGCACCGGGCCATCATCGGCGATACCGACCGACGACCTCTCCCCTCCTGATCTCTCGTTACCAAGATAATCGTCGCCAGTGCGGCACAGGTATTCCCGAACTTGCTCTTTTATGTTTCTTACGTCCTTCAGTATACTTTCGATTTGCCTCCTCCGCGCTCGGGTTAGTTAGCTGAGAGCGAGACAGGTTGAGAAAATGACAAAAATTGCACGAGAGTCTTACCTGCCCAGTACGAGTCGGGTTCTCCCGACGTGTGTGGGCATTTCAGCGGGGTTTCCCCGTTCGACGACATACTCGCAATTTACCCTCTCGGGCGAGGTTCAAGAGGTCCGTCTGACCTCACTCAAAACGAACTCGTCAATTCTCTGGAACGGCATCCACCTCTCGTCCGCGCACGCACGTACGACACGTAGTGTCTCATTAGCTGCCGTCATCATGTCCCCCTATCACTAGCATCCGTAAGATGATGTAGGTCAACGTAGTCCTATAAGACCTCGAATCGATACCGAGCCTGTACCCTTGGTGACTACCAGACGACGTCTTGACGACGTCCGGCATCACATAGAGTTAGAGATAATGATAGAGGTAGAGATAGAGATAGAGATAGCGATAGAGATAGAGGTAGAGATAGCGATAGAGATAGAGATAGAGATAGATATAGAGATAGAGATAGAGATAGAGATAGAGGTAGAGATAGCGATAGAGATAGGGATAGAGATAGAGATAAAGATTGTGATAGAGATAGAGTTATGAATAAGATAGAGATAGAGATAGATATAGAGATAGAGATAGGGACAAGGATAGAGATAGAGATGGAGACAGATACATAGATAGAGCTAGAGATAGATATAGAGATAGAGATAGAGATAGAGATATAGATAAAGATAAGGATAGAGATAGAGATAGAGATAGAGATAAAGATAGAGATAGAGATAGAGATAGAGATAAAGATAGAAATAGAGATAGAGATAGAGACAGATACATAGAGCTAGAGATAGGTATATCGATAGAGATAGAGATAGAGATAGAGATATAGATAAAGATAGGGATAGAGATAGAGATAAAGATAGAGATAGAGATAGAGATAGAGATAGAGATAAAGAAAGAAATAGAGATAGAGATAGAGATAGAAATAGAGATAGAGATTGAGATAGAGATAGAGATAGAGATAGAGATAGAGATAGATATAGAGATAGAGATAGAGATAGAGATAGAGATAGAGATAGAGATAGAGATAGAGATAGAGATAGAGATAGAGATAGAGATAGAGATAGAGATAGAGATAGAGATAGCGATAGAGATAGAGATAGAGATAGAGATAGAGATAGCGATAGAGATAGAGGCAGAGATAGAGGCAGAGATAGTGATAGAGATAGAGATAGAGATCGAGATAGAGATAGAGATAGAGATAGAGATAAAGATAGAGATAGGGAGACATATAGATAGAGATATGGTGTAATACAATGAGCGTGCCAGGATCGGTTGGCTCGTAATACGTGACAGGGTTATGATGTATGGGTTTGTAATTAATATGAATGGATGCAGAGAGATAGAAATCCCCTTAATTAGCAATAACCGGACGATCGCGATTAGGGAAGAGAGTCGCGTCAGTCAATAAACGAGAGATTGATTCTAGTAAACTGCCAATGACCCTTTCGAAGACCAAGTACCACGGTAAGAGGGGAGGGGCATTTAACGGCCCAAAGGAGTTTGACGCCTAGGTCAACGATTAACCCTCTACCAAAAGAAAACCCTACCCCTCGACGAAAGTGGCTATCCTATCAATAAGGTGGTGAAAACTCGACAGAGGACGTGATAGCGGACGAGGGTACTGTAAGATGCAATAATACTGGAGTAAAGGAGAGGAGACGAGTAGGTACCTGAGTCATCATCCACAGACTACGCAGGAATTAGGGTTCTAGACCGTCGACGAATCCCCATAGTGGCGCTAGACGGTGAAGGAGACCGCAGCTCTGTTGCAGGAATGACGATGGACGGTTGCGACGTCAAAGAGCGGGCAGGCTGTTGGCGGATGGTGAGAGTGATCGGCAGGACAGCGGCTCATAGGAAGCGGTGTTGCACTCGCTAGCTGATTGGTCCTAACTAAGTGGTACAATTTGATTGAGAGTCGTTTGTAAGGATAGTTAAGTACCAATCAAGAATCTAATTTCCTTCCTAGTAGTATTTTAGTAAGGGTCGATCCCTCAGGGAGCTAGGTAGTTAGTTAGAAAGATTTTCAACTAGTATTACAAGTTCAAGATTCATATAACCTTTTTTGTAAAGCTTTTAGTGATTATGAAGGTAAATGTTCCATTAAGAAGGATGATATGAATTTTACCAAGTGAAAAAAAATTTCCGTATAAAGTTTAGATTGGAAATGATTTTTGAGCATTTTTTCAGAATTTTTTATCATCTCTAGAGAGAGATAAAAAATTCTGAATTAATTAAATGGAAAAAAGAAGAGGAGGAGAGAGATAGCGCACAAGCCTGGGTACCTCCGCCACTGCTTGTGCGCTGGGCTTGGCCGCTCCACCGCGTGCGGAGGTCCTCTCACATGCTATGGACCAAAATGACGATATCTGGAGTTCCAGATATCGGTTTGACACGTGTGAGTAGGCGTTGGAAAACTTGAGACATTCGCTATCTGCTTCAGTATAGCCAAGAAGCTTAAGAGAATTCTAAAAGGAGATAGGGTGGAAAGAACAGCGTCACCTTTTTGTCACACCACAAATGGCCCAAGATTGTTGCTCCAACTCCCTACCAACTGGCTTCAAGATCCAGGACGCTTCTAGCAGACTCCTTGCACCTTCTGAATGAAGATAGACCCAGGAATAAGCTCAAAAAAGACACAAAGTAAAGAAAACAATACTCAATTCTTGGATGCCCTCAAAGAGGGTGAGGGGGGCCCTTTTATAGGGGTACATGTGTTTGTTTCAGCCATTCTTGGTGGTTGGATCATGGATGAACGTCCAGGATTGATTTCTTGAAGCGTCAATCCAGGTGAACAGACCCCAACCAACCAGATTCTTTCCCTCCAGGTCGAATTTGGAGGGAACAGAACAAGTTGGTTAGAGTTTGTTACAAATCATCTCTAGCCCTTGGACTTGGGCTGGAATGGATGGATGGATGGGTTCCACCTCATGGATACTGGCCTGGATCTCGACCTTGGGCTCATCCAAGCAGGATCTGCCATCTGGAGTCACCCCCATATGTCTTGATCAACCTGGAAGCCTCCAAGGACATTCTAGAAGGTCTCCTTCAAGCTCCTTTGCACCAAGCCTATCAATTGAGTCAGCTCCACTGGTCAGCGTGTATCTTTTTGATCTTTGCTCCTTTTGACTTGAATTTGTGTCCCAAGCTTTCAGACTACTTTCTTGACTTTCCCATAAAATTTCGTAATTTTATGACCATGAAAAGTCAACCTTCACCTGAAAAGTCAACACACTAGGGAAATCGTTAGATTCATATCCCACTTGACTCAATGAGTCAAGTGGGGGTTAGAAATATCCCTCAAATCCAATTAAGAGTAAATCCAGAACTGTTTAACTTGTGAAATTCATGTCAAATCATTGATGGAAACACTAATTAAGTAGAAATGTAAGTTTTTTCATCTTTAGGGTAGTGAAAAGGCATGATCTCATTACTATGCAAAAACAAGCAGTTTTGGCAATGATGTACTTACTTTTAGAAGATATAAGATGATTAATGCATGGAAATAACTACCCTTAACTGAGTTTATCAAATATCCCCCAGCTTAAAATGTTGCTAGTCCCTAGCAGTACCAAGGGGAAGATACATTATAGGATTGTTGACTTTTGAGCATCTTCTTCAAAGACCTTTTAAGGAAATTCCCCTACCAGAAGAGTCATTCAGGAAAATTTTCCACTCAAGTCAGTATATGGGATGAAGATTTTTTCCTCAAGAATCCAGACTGCTGTATGGGATAACGAATATATTCATGCTCATGTAGAGAAGAACAAGGTTTCAAAAATATTTTCCCCACCCTAATTTTATGAGACTTTTTCCTTTGGCTTGTAAGGATCACTTGGGCATGTGGCTAGTAGAGCTGCCCTCTACAATCTGCTAGAGCATTATTTTTTCCGAAAAAAATGTGAATTGCCTTCTTGCATGACACTTATTTGCGGCCAAGCCACTTATTCAATGTGTCTTTGCATTGGGCATCACTTATTCAAAGGTATGCAGATGTATTGGGGTGAACATGCATGACACTTATTTGCGGCCAAGCCACTTATTCAAGATACGTGTCTTTGTATTAGGTTCACTCTACAGCATAGTTCCCATGAAAATAATACTTGCCTTAAGGTTTTTTTGCTCTTTATTATAGGGTGGGTCAAAGAAGGGTTGAGATGAGAACTTGAAAATCAGATTTTTATTTGAGATATGAATACTTCCATCATCTACCAAACTGGAGTCGACATTCCCTTAGAGAATCTTGCCCAATATCTAAAGACTGAGTTGGCTCTCTTTTAGGTGATCTTATCAGGGAGATACTACAAAGTCTTTCTTCTCCTAGACATGTTATTTTCCTTTTGGCTCGTGATTGAGGATGCTAGTCAACATTTCTTGTTTGGAGTATATAGAAATGCAAAATCATGTTTTCAAAGAAAATCATGTAATGTTATGTTCTCCCTACCGGAACCATGTTCTCCCCCCTATTTGATGCATGCAATGTCCCTATTGCATAAAAAAAGTAAAATAAAAGGGAAAGGAAAGTGCAAACTGTGCATTTATTCGTGTTGTTGTTCATTTCCCCAACTTGCTGATCGCTTTATTCCTGAAAACAAACCACTACTAAAAGAAAACGGTTAATAAGAAATGCAGATTATTTATTTACTTGGGGATTCCACTAGACAGATATGCAATTTCTCTTTAACAGGTTCATCTTGTAGATAAGGCTTAACCCGTATCTACAAGAAGAGTAGTGCCCACCTCCTAGACTTGAATAGCAGAACCTCAAACTGTCCTTTTGTTCCTTTTTGTTCAGGTAAAGTGAGGATTTGAGGTCTAATCCTAGATCTGGAGGTTTAGGAGGGATCGTTGGTTCGTCTTCTTTGTTATAAAGATCCTCTGCTCCTAAGGGATGCATTTTGAGTATACATTTACCTTCAGCATCTATTTCGGAAAAACTGATTTTTGCTTTCCTTCTAGGATGCTTTAAAGGTCTATTGATATTCATCTGAGAATTTTCATCCCCTATTTTCAAATCCACTATTCCTCTTTCAAAGTGAAGAACTGTCCTAGGTGTTAATAAAAATGGTCGACCTAGGATAATTGGAACTAGGCTTAGAGCTTCCTTAACATTCACTTTAGTTACAATAAAATCATTAAGGAGGCTACATTGTTTTACTTTAATCACCATGTCCTCTAATAATCTTGAAGGCCTCCTAAGTGATCCATCAGCTAATAATAAGTCCATGTAGGTGTCTTTTAACTCCCCAGTTTTATATTCATCAAAGACGGCTTTAGGTGTAATGATAATACTAGTTCCGATATCTAAGAGTATTCTAGTAAATCTCCTTCCTCTAATTTTGCAACTTATCAAACGAGATACATGATATTTTAATTTTGGTGGTATTTCTCTGACAAAGCTGGATGAGCTCACTATCATCTTTGCTTCCTCCCTTTTCCTCTTAGGGATGCATAAATCATTGATATATTTTTTGAAAAAGGGTGAGCTATCTATCATATCTTTCACACAGATTTTTATGATGGCATCATGAATGTAATCAGTGATTTTTTTATCATATTCTAGGATGGTCTTAGGTATTTTAAGAGCAGTGGGATACAAGACAGGTGAGGAAGACGGATCTAAGAGGGCTTTACATGGTCTAGGTTCTTCCTCATCTACATTTTCATCTCCTCTATCCTTCTTTGGATCTTGAAGTTCTTTGTCATTTCTTAATTGACAAATGGATTGAATATCTTCTTGATCCACCTCTATGTTTTCTATTTCTAAATCATGAACTTCACTATCAACTACACAAATATTTATAGGATTATTGCAAGGTTGTGTTGAGAAATGACTTGAGTGGGAGTTGGAGTCTATTCCCTTACCTCCGATTTCGCCTTGGTTGTTTCGAAGATTTCCTACCAGAACCTTGATCTGCTGCTGATTCTCCATGGTGGCTTTAATTTGTAGCTCCATCATCTGCGCTAATCCCTGAATCATGGAACTCATTTTATCTAGAGAGTCAGTTGTACCTTGATATGGCGTTTCTTGAAAGTTAGCTGTGGGGGCCTCGTGTAGGGAAGACCACGCTGGATAGGTGGTCGAACTTGAAATGCCGGCTTGTTAGATTGATTGAAGACAGGTCTTTGGTGAAAGCCTTTAGAGTTCTGCTGCTCATTCCATGGCTTTTGATTAGAGTAGATCACCTGTACTTCTTCCTCTTGCTAACAAGCTCCATCCTCATGATCTTTGCATTCACACATTGAACAAATCTTTGCAAGAACTAAATGTGAGTTATTCTGTACTAGTCGTTTTACAATGGTGGTTAGCTCTTTTAATTGTTCTTGGACCCCTGTATCATCTCTTTCTTGAAACAGATGATACATTTTTCCTAATTCTTTGTCCATTATTGCTCGAATTAATTTTCTGCAAGTCAATCTCAGCAACTCTTTCAATAATTTCCATCACCTCATCCTCATATGCATTATAAAAATATCCTCCAGCCGATTGATCTACTTTGAGTTGGTTCACCTCACTTAAACCTTCATAGAAAATTTTAGCTACTTGGACTCCTCTATGTTATGGTGAGGACATTTTCTACATATATCATTGAACCTCTCCCAAGCCTCACTAAAATTTTCATCTTCATGTTGACAAAAATTCTCAATCTCTCTAATGCATGCCTTAGTTCTAGAATGAGGAAAAAATTTAAGTAAGAATTTATTTTCAATTTCTTCCCAGTTAGACAAGGTTACTCCTAATTTCATATACCAATCCTTCGCCTTGTCCTCTAAAACATGATGAAAGTAAAACATCTTACCATGATCTGTTGAAATTTCGGGCATGCATTGAGATGAGCAAATCATGGTATAATTGTCTAAAAAATAATATGGATTTTCATGGTACTTTCCAAAAAATATAGGAAGAGAATCAAGCAAGGTATTGTCGACTTTAAATCTAACCCCTTTTGGAAGATCTAAAGAAATAGATGTAGATTTTCTTACAGTCTTTGGATTTACTTGCTCTAACAGGGTCTTTCTTTGAGGATTGCAAGGAAGTTCGCACCTATGCTGATCTTGACAATTTCCTTCCATCCTGTTGCTGTATCTTTCTGTCAGATCTTCGTGAAGTTTGTTCTCTTCTTGATATTGTGTAATTGAAGTCTTCTTTTGGGACCTGGTTAACACCATCAACTCAAGGAGAAAAGGTGAGAACACACCTATTAAGGGTAAAGACACCCTTAACAAGATAGAAAGTAAAACTAATTCAAACTCAATCCAACAAACTACGCGTTGCTCCCTGACAACGGCGCCATTTGATTGGTCCTAACTAAGGGGTACAATTTGATTGAGAGTCGTTTGTAAGGATAGTTAAGTACCAATCAACAATTTAATTTCCTTACTAGTAGTATTTTAGTAAGGGTCGATCCCTTAGGGAGCTAGGTAGTTAGTTAGAAAGATTTTCAACTAGTATTGCAAGTTCAAGATTCATATAACCTTTTTTGTAAAGCTTTTAGTAATTATGAAGGTAAATGTTCCATTAAGAAGGATGATATGAATTTTACCAAGTGTAAACAAATTTCCGTATAAAGTTTAGATTGAAAATGATTTTTGAGAATTTTTTCAGAATTTTAAATCGTCTCTAGAGAGAGATAAAAAATTCTGAATTAATTGAATGGAAAAAAGAAGAGGAGGAGAGAGATAGCGCACAAGCCTGGGCGCTTCCGCCACTTCTTGTGCGCTGGGCTTCGCTGCTCCGCCGCGCGCGGAGGTCCTCTCACGTGCTATGGACCAAAACGACGATATCTGGAGTTCCATATATCGGTTTGACACGTGTGAGTAGGCATTGGAAAGCTTGAGACGTTGGCTATCTGCTTAAGCATAGCCAAGAAGCTTAAGAGAATTCTAAAAGGAGATAGGGTGGAAAGAACAGCGTCACCTTTTTGTCACACCACAAATGGCCCAAGATTGTTGCTCCAACTCCCTACCAACTGGCTTCAAGATCCAGGACGCTTCTAGCAGACTCCTTGCACCTTCTGAATGAAGATAGACCCAGGAATAAGCTCAAAAAAGACACAAAGTAAAGAAAACAATACTCAATTCTTGGATGCCCTCAAAGAGGGTGAGGGGGGCCCTTTTATAGGGGTACATGTGTTTGTTTCAGCCATTCTTGGTGGTTGGATCATGGATGAACGTCCAGGATTGATTTCTTGAAGCGTCAATCCAGGTGAACAGACCCCAACCAACCAGATTCTTTCCCTCCAGGTCGAATTTGGAGGGAACAGAACAAGTTGGTTAGAGTTTGTTACAAATCATCTCTAGCCCTTGGACTTGGGCTGGAATGGATGGATGGATGGGTTCCACCTCATGGATCCTGGCCTGGATCTCGACCTTGGGCTCTCATCCAAGCAGGATCTGCCATCTGGAGTCACCCCCATATGTCTTGATCAACCTGGAAGCCTCCAAGGACATTCTAGAAGGTCTCCTTCAAGCTCCTTTGCACCAAGCCTTTCAATTGAGTCAGCTCCACTGGTCAGCGTGTATCTTTTTGATCTTTGCTCCTTTTGACTTGAATTTGTGTCCCAAGCTTTCAGACTACTTTCTTGACTTTCCCATAAAATTTCGTAATTTTATGACCATGAAAAGTCAACCTTCACCTGAAAAGTCAACACACTAGGGAAATCGTTAGATTCATATCCCACTTGACTCAATGAGTCAAGTGGGGGTTAGAAATATCCCTCAAATCCAATTAAGAGTAAATCCAGAACTGTTTAACTTGTGAAATTCATGTCAAATCATTGATGGAAATACTAATTAAGTAGAAATGTAAGTTTTTTCATCTTTAGGGTAGTGAAAAGGCATGATCTCATTACTATGCAAAAACAAGCAGTTTTGGCAATGATGTACTTACTTTTAGAAGATATAAGATGATTAATGCATGGAAATAACTACCATTATTTGAGTTTATCACTAGCAAGATGGGGGGTAGACTCCCCGCGGGCACGGTGTGAGCGATTGCACCAAGGCACGGCACCGATGTAGGCGTGCGTGCAGGCTTGGGGCAGGCGCGCGCGCGGGCAAGGCGAGGGCACTTGCTCGCGCGCCGTTCCTGTGTGGGTATCGGCATAGTCGCAGCGTGCTCGCGGTGCAGGGCGGGCGCCGGGTAACGCGGGCGCGCGCGGGAGCGCGCACGGCCGGGCAAGAGGGCGTGCCAGGGTAGTGCGCCGGTGCGGGTGAACAGATGTGCGCCCAAGAGGGGCGAGAGAACGCGCCGAGGTGGGGGCGCTGTTCATGAGCGAACAGGGGGGGCGCGCTCAAGTGCGTATGGTGGGTTGTCCGCGCGGGGACGCGGACGGAATGGGGGAAGGGGCAGGCGGAGAACCGTGCGTGTCCTGCGGAGGCGGATGGCGGTGGTGACCCGGCGGTGGACACCGGAGGGGCCGGCGTGCAAGGTGAACAGGATGGCGGAGACGGCGGTGATGATGCAGGGGCCTCCAAGAAGAGACCTCCTTGAAAATCAACCACCCAAGAAACCTCTCGAGAGGTGGGGTTCTTGACCTTCTTGGAGAGCTCTGGCGTAGCGGTGCCGGAATCTGGACAGAGAATGACGGCGGCGCTTTCTTGAATCCTCAATCACGTTTGGAGTAATCTCGACGAAGGATCTTCAGGCTTCAAGAGATGTCAGGTTCTTGAATCTTTAGGCGTTCCAGACTAATCTCGACGGGACGTTGAAACACGTCGCCATAGAGTGATCTCGACGTGACGACGCAGGCTCTAGCCACGGAGTTGGGAATTTTCTTCAACACATGACTCAAACTTTAACTTGGGCATGCTATCCCCTTATATAACAAGGATAGGTGCCAAGTGAAAATGTGGGGGAGGACGAACCGTCGCGAGATCTGGTTCAGCCTCTCTTAACAGTTGAAAATAAAAAATAAAAATATGACAAGGACGAGGCCCAACACTAGCCCAGTCCATAAAATCCAGAATGAAAATACCAAGAAGACAAAACAAATAAAGGGAAGGTAAGATGCTAAGGCGGAGTACTTAAAATCCAGGTCGCGAGCATCGGTGCAAGCAGATCGTCGTGGCTGGAGACGTCCGGGATTGGTGTCTGCTCGATGGTCCAACATCAAGCTAAAGATAGAGATAGAGATAGAGATAGAGACGTCGATAGAGTTTAAGATAGAGATAGAGATAGAGATAGAGATAGAGAGTGAGATAGAGATAGATATATAGATAGAGATAGATATAGACATAGACATAGATATAGAGATACAGATAGGGACAGAGATAGGAATAAATATAAAGATAGGAATGACGCTAGAGATAGATATAGAGATAGAGATAGAGACAAGGATAGTGATAGAGATAAAGATAGAGACATTAGAAGATATAAAGATTGAGATAGAGATAGAGATAGCCACAGAGATAGATATAAATCGTGATAGAGATAGAGATAAAGATAGAGATGGAGATAGAGATAGACATACAGATAGAAAAAGACATAGAGAGAGAGAGAGATAGAGGTAGAGACAGAGGTAGAGGTAGAGGTAGAGATAGAGACCGAGACAGAGATACAGGTAGAGATACAGGTAGAGATAGCGATAGAGATAGATATAGAGATAGATATAGAGATTGAGATAGAGATAGAGATAGAGATAGAGATAGAGAAAGAGATAGAGGTACAAATAAAGCTAGGGATGGATAGGGATGGATATAGAGATAGAGATAGAGATAGAGATTGAGATTGAGATAAAGATAGAGATAGAGATAGAGATAGAGATAGAGATAGCGATAGAGATAGATATAGAGATAGATATAGAGATCGAGATAGAGATACACATAGAGTTAGAGATAGAGATAGAGATAGAGATAGAGATAGAGATAGAGATAGAGATAGAGATAGAGATAGACATAGAGATAAAGATAAGGATATAAATAGAGAAAGAGATAGCGAAAGAGATAGAGACAGAGATAGAGCTAGAGATAGAGATAGAGATAGAGATAGAGATAGAGAAAGAGATAGAGGTACAAATAAAGCTAGGGATGGATAGGGATGGAGATAGAGATAGAGATAGAGATAGAGATTGAGATAAAGATAGAGATAGAGATAGAGATAGAGATAGAGATAGAGATAGATATAGAGATTGAGATAGTGATAGATATAGAGATCAAGATAGAAATAGAGATAGAGATAGAATTAGCGATAGCATGAGATAGATATAGAGACGGATATAAAGATAGAGATACAGATAAACATTGAGATAGATTAAGATAGAGACAGAGATATATCGAGATAAAACCATATTGAGATAGAGATAGGGATAGAAACAGAGATACAAATAAAGATAGAAACATAGACAGAAATAGAGATAGCAATAGAGATAAATATAGAGATAGAGATAGAGATAGAGGTACCGATAGCTTGAGATAGAGATAGAGAAAAAGATAAAGATAGAGATACAGATCAAGATAGAGATAGATTAAGATAGAGATAGAGATAAATATAGAGATAGAGATATATTGGGATAGAGATATATGGAGATAGAAATAGAGAGTGATGGCAAGGACGCCAACACATCACTGTCGAACGCGTCGCCATGGTCAAGCAGAGTCAACACGCCTGCAATGGACCCAATGGCAAAGTCAACCGAAGTCAACCCGCCTCGGTCAACCAAAGTCAACATGCCGCAGCCGTCGACAAGCACGTCTCCACCCGCGCACGTCCCTACGCGCGTCATGACACGACGCCAGAGGCAGATCCACAACTGCCCTTTGGCGTGACACGGCACACCTCTTTACTTTCTCGTCTCTAATTTCTTGTCATTTTATCTTTCTTCCAAGGCCTATATATAGGCCATTATTTTCAAGAAACCTTAGGCAGTCATAATTTTAAGAATTGAGTTTTGTTTAGCTCTTCTTGGAGGACTGCCCAGCCTCCCCTATCTCTCTCAACCCTAGCCGTCGCCACCGCCGCTGCCGCCTCGTGACGTCTTCCTTCCGTCCTCTCTTCCACCCCCTCACTCTCTCCTTTCCCTCCCTCCTTTTTCTTTTCCCTATCTTTCTTCACACCCAGGTCGCCTCACAGGGCAGCCCCTGGTCGCCCCCGAGGCAGCCCCGCTAAGGCCGCTCATGAGCGCCCAGGGCCGCCCACAGGCAGCCCCGCCAAGGCCGCCCAACAGGGCTACCCCAGGCCACCCCCAAGCAGCCGCGCCCGGCCGCCCAAGGGCGCCCTCAGGTCGCCCCCAGGCAGCCTCGCTAAGGCCGCCCCTAGGTAGCCCTGCCAAGGCCGCCCAACACGGCAGCCCCAGGCCACCCCCAGGTAGCCCTGCCAGGCCGCCCAAGGGCGCCCCTAGGTCGCCCCCAGGCAGCCCTGCCAAGGCCGCCCAAGGACGCCCCAGAACACCCCCAAGTAGTCCTTACCAGGGCCGCCCAAGAACAACCACGGCCGTCCCAACAAGGCCGCCCAGGCCGCCCTTGGCAGCCCTTGCCAGGGCCGCCCAGAACACCTAAGGCCGTCCCAACAGGGAAGCCCCAGGCCGCCCCCAGGCAGCCCTTGCCAGGGCCGCCCAAGAACGCCCAAGGCTGCCCCAACAGGGCAGCCCCAAGCCACCTCAGGCAACCCCTGCCAGAGCCGCCCCAGGCCGTCGATCGCCCCGCCAAGTCTGACCATGTTCGTGTGCGTTACCCATGCGTCTCGGTCGCCGTTGGAAGCTCATACATCCGCACGCTCCCAGAACGCCATGGATTTCCTGCATCCTCTTCACGCACTAAGGTGTAGAGGTACGCCTGAACTCTTTGGTGTCGAGGTGTTCTCCGATTAGTATTTTCTCGAGAAGTTGCCACCGCCGTCAGACTTAGATTTGGTTTGGATTTTCTACCTCTTCTCTCTTCTTCTTGAGTGTTTCTTCGTGACGCAAATTTGGCATATTGATTTTGGTGCTTGGCATCGTCGCGGTGGGGGAAGACAATACTCCCGCCCTCGATAAGGGTCAGAGCTGCACCGCCAGATTTTCATCAGTTTTAAAGTCCGAATACGATTGTGTTATTTCTGTGGCTTTTTTATCCGACAAATATCCGCTCCATCCTTAGCCGTCCCCCTTCTCGTAGTCAGCCCCGTCTATCCTGTCGTCCCGTCATTCGTCCTCTATCCCACAGTAGTACATCCCGTAGTAGTCCTACGTCAGAGAGAGAGAAAAGATAGCGACAAAGACAGAGATTGAGATAGAGAGAGCAATAGAGATAGAGATAGAGATAGGGATAGAGATAGAGATAGAGATAGAGATAGATATAGAGATAGAAATAGAGATAGAGATAGAGATAGAGATGGAGATAGAGATAGAGGTAGAGATAGAGATAGAGATAGATAGAGTGATATAAAAAGATAGAAACAGAGATAGATTTAAAGATAGAGATACAGATTAAATAGAGATAGAGATAAAGATAGAGAAAAAAATAGAGATAGAGATAAATATAGAGAATAAAGATGAAGGTAGTCGTCCAAATAAAGATAGAAAAAAAGATAGATATAGAGGTGGAGATAAAGATAGAGATAGAGGTAGAGTTATAAATAGAGATAGAGATAGAGATAGAGATATAGATAAAGATAGATATAGAGATAGAGATTGAGAGAGAGATAGAGATAGAGACAAATATTGAGATAGAGATAGAGATAGAGACATAGACAGGGATACAGATAGATAAAGAGATAGTGATACGGATAGAGATAGAGATTAAAATAGAGATAGAGATAGAGTGAGAGGTAGAGATAAAGATAGAGATAGAGATAGATATAGAGATATAGATAGAGACAAAGATAGAGATAGAGACATAGATAGAGATACAGATATAGAAACAAATAGAGATAGCGATAGAGATAGAGATGGAGGTAACCGTAACTTGAGATAGAGATACAGATACATATAAAAATATAGACAAGATAGAGATAGAGATTGAGATAGAGATAGAGAAAGATGTAAAAAAAGAGATGGACAGAGGGGTAAAGATAGAAATATAGATCGCGATAGAGATAGAGATAGAGATAGAGATAGAGATAGAGATAGAGATAGAGATAAAGATAAAGACAGATATAAAGATATAGATAA
Source organism: Wolffia australiana (assembly GCF_029677425.1). Taxonomy (NCBI): domain Eukaryota; kingdom Viridiplantae; phylum Streptophyta; class Magnoliopsida; order Alismatales; family Araceae; genus Wolffia; species Wolffia australiana. Next base: position 8,600,521 of record NC_135850.1, on the reverse strand, counting down.
AGATAGAGATAGACATCGAGATAGAGATAGAAATAGAGATAGAGATATAGAGAGAGATAAAGATAGAAACAGATATGGAGATACAGATAGAGATAGAGATAAAGACAGAGATAGCGATAGAGATAGTCATAGAGATAGAGAAAGAGATAGAGATAAAGATGGAGTTAGAGATACAGATAGAGATAGAGATAGGGATAGAGATAGAGATTGAGTGACAGATAGAGAGAGAGATATAGAAAGCAATAGAGATACAGATAGAGATTGAGATAGAGAGAGATATAGAGATAGAGATAGAGATTGAGATTGAGACAGAGATAGAGATAGAGATCGAGATATATATAGAGATAGAGATAGATATAGAGATAGAGACAAAGCAAAAGATAAAGATATAGAAAATGATAGATAATAAGGAAAGATATAGAGATAGAGATAGAGACAGAAATAGATTTAAAGATAGAGATAGAGATAGAGATAGAGATAGATAGAGTTAGAGATAGTGATAAAGGTAGAAATAGAGATAGTGATAGAGATACAGATAGAGGTAAAGATAGCGATAAAGATAGAGACAGAGATAGAGAGAGATAGAGATAAAGATAGAGTCAGTGGCGCGTCGAACCGGGTCGATTCGGCGCACAGAGTCGAGTTATTGGCGCGACTTGTCACCTTCTTCCCCGGTGATGGCTTCCAGCAACGGCGGTCCTGAATGCTCTGGCGTTTGTAGGGTGGCAGTCAACGTTCAGACTGCCCCAAGGCGGCGGTTTACCAGCTAGCTGTATCCCGAAGATTGTTCGTAGGGCAAGGAAGGGAAGTGTGTGTCCGAGCCCTAGTTTGTTTGACGTAGGGTCGTCAAGCGGGGCGAGCGCTGGGCTGGGGCATTTGTCGAGTTTTTGTGACGTAGCACCGCTGTTGACCGGTGGTGGGCGCTCGGGTCGGGTGCTAGCGTCTCATTGGCGGCGGTTGTGAAAGGGAGCCCAAGGAAGGCGGCGCTGACGGTGGCGGCGGCGGGGGCAGGATGTCTCGGCGGTGATAGTAGCGAGCCATAGTGGTTTCTTCTCTGAGGGACAAAGGTAGAGTAGTGGCGGCACAAGCCCGGCATTTCTGGTACGAGTTCGGATCGACGGCGGTCGGCGGCGGGGGAGTGGGGGCGGCAGCTTCTTCTTCGCCCTCATGGACCCTTCCCTCCTTTTGGAGGGTTTCTTCTCCCCTAGCAATCTACAAACAACTCAAATGAACTTCTCTAATCTCCTCTAGGACATCTCTTCTCCTTTTATAGTAGGAGAGAGTAAACCCTAGGGGTCGGCCCTCGCTTAGGAGAAACCCCTAATCGAGCCGTAAAATGCGGTTCGAAATGTGACGGAAGGGTAAAAAAATAGAGGCCCTCCCCAAACAAAACACAACAAGAAGGTTTAAGAAAACCCGAGGAAAGTAAATTGGGAAAGCCTTCTCGTCTCGTCGTGTATTTGAATTGTGGGTCCTTCTCGTCAGCTCCAGCTTCTCGACATGGTTGTAAAGTGTCACCACAGGTTAACCTGGTGCTTTAGCTGCCCGATGGTGCCCCATCAGAGAGAGATAGAAATAAAGATAAACATAGACATCGAGATAGCCATAGAGATAGATATTGTGATAGAGATAGATATAGAGATAGAGATTGAGATAGAGATAGCGATAGAGATAGAGATAAAGATAGCGATAGAGATGGAGATAGAGATAGAGAGTAAGACATAGAGATAAAGATGGAGATAGAGCTAGAGATAAAGATAGAGATAGAAACATAGATAGAGATAAAAAAATAGATAGAGATAGAGATAGAAATGGATAGTGATAGATATAGAGAGCATGATGAAGATAGAGACAAAGATAGAAATAGAGATAAAGATAGAGATGGAGACAGAGATAGAGGTAGAGATAAAGATAGAAATAGAGATAGAGATAGAGATAGAGCCAAATGCACAGAGAGAAATATACATAGCGATAGATTGAAAAAAGAGATATAGATGGGGATAAAGATTAAGATAGAGATAAACAGAGAGAAAGAGATAGAGATAGAGATAGAGATAAATAAGGTGAGAGAGATAGAGATAGAGATAGAGATAGAGATACATTTGTAAAAGAGATTAGTATAGGGATAGAGATAGAGATATAGATAAATATAGAGAAAGAGATAAATATAAAGATAGATATACATATAGAGATAGCGATAGAGACACAGATAAAGGTTGAGATACAGATAGATATAAAGATAGAGATAGAGATAGAGATGGAGATAGTGATAGAGATAGAGATACAGATAGACAGAGGATAGAGACACAAATATAGACAGAAAAATAGATATAGAGATAGAGATACAGATACAGATAGAGACAGGGATAGAGATAGAGACAGAGATTAAAAGAGAGATAGAGATAGAGATAAAGATAGAGAGAGATCGAGATAGAGAGAAGATACATATAGAGACAGAGATAGAGATATAGACAGAGATAAGCATAGAGGTAGAGGTCGAGATAGATATAGAGATAGAGATACAGATAGAGAGAGAGATAGAGAAAGAGATACAGGTAGAGATAGAGATAGAGATAGAGATAGAGATAGCGATAGAGATAGAGATAGAGATAGAGATAGAGATAGATACAGAGACAGAGACACAGATAGAGATAGAGATAGAGATATAGAGATGGCGATAACTAGAAAGATAGGGATAGGGATAGAGATAGAGATCGCGATAGCGATAGAGATAGAGACAGGGATAGAGATAGAGTTAGAGTCACAGATAGAGATAGAGATCACAATAGAGATAGAGATGGAGATAGAGATAATGATAAAGATCAAGAAAAAGATTCAAAATAGAGATAGAAATCGCGATAGAAATTGATATACAGATGGAGATAGATATAGATAGTTAGAGACAGAGATAGAGCTAGAGACAGAGATAGAGAGAGAGATCGAGAGAAATATACTGACAGACATAGAGACTGTAATGGAGATAGAGATAGAGGTAGAGATAGAGATAGAGAAAGGATTCGAGAAAGAGATAAAGATAGCGATAGATATAGAGCTAGAGATAGAGATAAAGATAGAGATAGAGATAGAAATAGAGATAGAGATACAGATAGAGATAGAGATAGAGCTAGAGCTAGACATAGAGATAGAGATAGAGATAGGGATAGAGATAGAGATTGAGTGACAGATAGAGATAGAGATAGAGAAAGTGACAGAGATAGAGATAGAGATGGACATTGAGAGAGAGATATAGATAGAGATAGAGATTCAGATAGAGATAGAGATATAGATAAATATAGAGATAGAGACAGAGATAGAGATAAATATAGAGATAGAGATAGGTATAGAGATAGAGATAGGTATAGAGATAGAGATAGATATAGAGATAGAGAGAAAGCAAAAGATAGAGACATAGAAAAAGATACATAATAAAGATACATATATAGAGAGAGATAGAGATAGATATAGAGATAGAGAGAGATAGAGATAGAGATAGTGATTAAGGTATAAATAGAGATAGAGATAGAGACAGATAGTGATGGCGAGGACGCCAACACAACATCATCGAACACGTCACGAGGATCAACTAGAGTCAACACGCCTACTATAGACCCAACGGTGAAGTCAACTGAAGTCAACCCGTCACGGTCAACCAGAGTCAACACCAAAGTCAACACGCCACAACCGTCGACAAGCACGTCTCCACCCGTGTACGTCCCTACCCGCGTCATGACACGACGCTAGAGGCAGATCCACATCTGCCTTTTGGCATGACACGGCGCACGTCTTTTCTTTCTCATCTCTAATTTCTCGTCATTTTATCCTTCCTGCAAGGCCTATATATAGGCCGTTGTTTTCAAGAAACATTAGGCAGTCATATTTCAAGAATTGAGTTTTTAGTTAAACTCTTCTTAGAGGACTACCCAGCCTCCCTATACCCTCAAACCTTAGCCGTCGTCGCCGCCGCCGCTACCACTGTAGTGTTCATCGCCGGCCACCTTTCCCTCTCTTTCTCTTAGACCTGCCACCCCAAGGTCGCCCAGGCTACCCCAGTCAGGGCCGCCCCATGGCCGCCCAGGCCGCCATAGCCAGGCCGCCCAGGTCACGCCCAAGGCCGCCCTTGCCAGGGCCGCCCAAGGCCACACCGGCCACCCCGGCCACGCCCTAGGGTCGCCCCCTACCAAGGACGCCTAAGGCCGCCTAGGCCGCCCTTGATAGGCCGCCAAGGACACGCCCAAGGCCGCCCTTGCAAGAGCCGCCCTACGCCGCCCAGGCTGCCCCAGCCAGGGCCACCCAAGGCCACCCAGGCAGCCCCTGCCAGGCCACCCACGAGCAGCCCAAGGCCGCCTAAACAGGATCGCCAAACGCCGTGCTCAGGCTGCCCCAGTCCGGCCCTCCAGGCCACGGCCAGGGCCGCCTCTAGAGCGCCCCAGGCTACCAGCCAGCACCGCGCGGGCGTGTGCCTCAACGTCGGTCGTTGTCGACGCCGTCCGACACTTCAAGCCGCGAGCACTTCGCGCGCGCGGGTATTCGCCTACGCCTGACTCTGTGACCACGACATCAACTCACTACCAGGGCCGCTCAATGCCCAAAATGCCCAGACTCCTTCGTCTAGTGGGCCGCTCAACGCCAGGATTAACCTAGCCTTGTCATGATCAGAATTTTCTACATCCTCTTCATGCACCACGGTGCCGAGATACGCCTGAACTCTTTGGTGTCGAAAGTGTTCTCCGTCCAGTGTTTTCTTGAGAAGTTTCCACTACTGTCAGAATTAGATTTGGTTTGGATTTCCACTCCTAATCTCTCTTTCTGGAGTGTTTCTTCACGACGCGAATTCGGATATTGATTTCGGTGGTTAGGCATCGTTGCGGTGGGGGAAGACAGTACTCTTGCCCTCGATAAGGGTCGGAGCTGTGGCTGATTTTCATCAATTTTAAAGTCCGAATTCGGCCGTGTGATTTCTATGGCTGTTTTATCCCTCCATTATCCGATCCATCCCTAGTCATCCATCTACCTGTAGTCTGTCCCGTCAACCCAGTCGTCCATTTCTAAGTTGTCCATTCCTTAGTCGTCTATTCTATAGCCGTCCTACGTCAAATTGGTATCAGAGCCTAACCTATTAGCCTAGTCGTTTCCTCCATCGTTGATGTCTCCATTCATCATTCGTCAGTCCCATTGCATGCATTTGCATTCAGGCAAACGAGTCCCCACTCCGATGACAGACCATCCCCAAGACGGTCATGAGGTGTCCGTCCCCGTCCATGAGTTATCATCATCCGCCTGATAAACTCGATTTTTAGGTGATTTTACTGGTTATTTATCAGTTGATGCGTGTGAGGATTGAGCTTATACAACAAATTTATAACCTCACAGCTTAGGGCGAGTGAGGGTCGATCCACAGGGAGACGGAAAAGGAGGAAACAACTTTCCAGCAAATCAGCATGCATGCATTTGCGTCCGCCTGAAAATTTCTTTCCAGCAAATCAGCCTATTTAATTTTCTAACTCTGAGTGTTAATCTCTGTAAAGAATTCTTTAGTCAATTTACAGAGATACTTTCCAAATATTGATTCAACTAATTCTTTAGTTAGATTGTTTCTAGTTAGCTTTATAAATAGCGTTCTTAAGGACTGGAATGGGCAGAACCGTCAGCAAGAATTTTCTTGTTGACGGTACTGCTTTTGTTCTTTGGAGCAAAAGAACAAGCACCCTACGCACAAGCGGTGCCCTATGTGCAGGGGTGTGCTCACTCGCGGCAGCAGCTGCGCGCGGGCGTGGCCTGCGCGCGGGCTTGTCCTGCGCGCGGCTATTGCTGTGCGCCGGCGCAGCCTGCGCGCGGGCGTAGCTTGTGCGCGGGATCCCTGCGCACGGTGCTGCTCGCGCGCGGGGTTCTCACGCACGGGCGGCTGTGTGCAGGTCGATCCTGCGCACAGAAACCTTGGCTGCCCCCGCTATGCTCTACCTGCCTGAACGAAACCTGAGAGAAGGCTATGTAGAGAATCGATTGAGCATTGTGGGTTGAAATGAGGATGAAATCAAACACCTAAGAGGGAAAAGAAAATGAACTCTAAACGACAAGAAAATCTTTGAATTAAAAACCAAACAACTCTGATTGGGAAATGCTGAAGAACCTTGCAGGATTCTTCAGCCCCAACTGAGATTGTCTAAAAGGGAGAGGAGTACAAACTGAACTAACGCAATCACACCGACTTCGTGTCACCCCGTGTCTGGCGAGTCGACGATCTTCTTGAGAAGGTATGCCTCAGTTTGCTCTCTCCCAGCTCCAATGCTCATCAACCTTGGAGGGTCTGCAAAAAACCTTCTTCTCCAAGCCCTAGCTTCCTTAGAGAAAATTCTGGACCATTTCAAAGTGAACTCTCAAGAGAGTATTTATAGGTTTCTCTTAACACATGCCCAGGGGCATTTTCGGAATTTTTTCTTCTTTGAGATTTCGCCAGCTTCTGTTGATCCTTGACGTCCTCCTTGGTTGTCTTAACCTGTTTCTGAACTTACTAACCAAAAAATGTCAAATATAATCCACTTGATTCGAAGAATCAAGTGGGGTTAGTAATTTTATGAAATAATGCATATGCATGACAACTCACATCAATTAACTAGATATTCTTGATGCTTTAATGCTTAAAAGTCTAAATATTTGATGACTTATTGAGAGTCATCAAACACCCCCCAACTTAGATCATTGCTAGTCCCTTAGTAATGAAATGCAAGTGAGAATAAATGACGATCTCTAGTTGACTTTCGACTTTTGATAACTTTGACTCATGCTCATTTCAAGGAGTGTCTTCACCAATTGAACTTGACCAACTTGGGAGAAAACTTAGCATCTATTTCAGCCCTTCTACCTCAACTAAGTGCACTTCTGATTTACGGAGTACAGATAGTAAATACATAGTATATGGAGTAAGGTTGAGTCAACACCCCAAGCGCACTACTGAACGAGGCGTTGAGAGTGGTGCTAGTGCTAGCTCAATACTATGGCTATAGTAGCATCGGCTCAAACACATGGGAGACAACTTTTCCACCTTTATTTTCACTAACATTTGCTGCTTGTTGGTCATGTTTGATGACAATCAACTTTGGTTGCTTACGATGCAAGCTTATGCTTGTTTTGCGCAGTGCAGCTTTCACTTTGCATTTTGGTGGCGCTTATCCACTACCCATGTGGCGTCCTTAGTAGACCGGCAGCTTATTCCCCCGAAGAAGTTTTGTATCCCTCTTGATTCAGGGAGCTTCACTCATGTCATAATAATATTGCCAATGAACCAACACTAACCCTACTCTCCACTAAAGCTAAAAATTTCATGCATGTAAGTGCTAACTCAACCCGAGGTGGATGGCCATATGAGAAAAATATGGTGATAAGATATGCGAGTGTGAATAGTAGGATCATTGTGCACCTAGCTAGGCCTATTTCACCTAGGATTCCCTAATTGGCCAGTCTTTCACTTCTACACCTTTGAACAGAGCCTAATTATCATGCGTATCATTGTACAAGCATCTTCTAGGATCATCAAATATCCATGGTTTGGTGGATGCAAAACGAAAAAAATTTCATGGATGATAGAGTAGGCATGCATGCGACACTAATTCCCCCCCTCCCCCCATAAAAAAGACATGTTCCTACACGACAGGAAGTAAATAAGAGTAAGGGGAAATAGAGATCAAACCATGGAGTGGAGAGCGGCTACCGGCATTCGAGTTGTCCATTTACGGTGTAGGTGAGCTTGGATAGAACTGGCTGCACATGAAGGCGCAAACAAAAACGAAGGAAACAAAAACAGAACCAAATAACAAACAGAGAGAATAAGAAAGGAACAAAAATACGAATCAGATCATGCTGCTACCATGCGGTGGTTTCTCTAAAGTGATATTCATGGGGCTTTGTAGATCTTCCTCTTCTAAATAAGGTTTGAGCCATTGCCCATTAATAGTGAAATGCTTTTGAGATGTAGGATCTAAGATTGTGACCGCACCGTTCTCAAACACTTGTTGGACAATAAAGGGGCCATCCCATCTAGTTTTCAATTTTCCTGGGAAGAGTTTCAACCTAGAGTTGTAAAGCCATACTTTTTGGTTTTCTACAAAGACTATTCTCCTTAAGCTTTTATCATGAAACGTTTTCATTTTGTCCTTGTAAATTCTCGAATTTTCATAAGCCTCATTTCGTAATTCTTCCAATTCATTCAACTGAAGAAGTCTATGTTTGCCGGCTTTATCTAGTTCCAGATTGAGCTTTCTAATAGCCCAAAGGGCTTTGTGTTCTAGCTCAACAGGTAGGTGGCATGCCTTCCCAAAAAATAAGTCGAAATGGGGACATGCCTAGAGGGGTTTTGTAGGCTGTCCTATAGGCCCATAATGCCTTGTCTAGCTTCCTAGACCAATCTTTACCATCAGGACGCACTATTTTCCTCAAAATTTTCTTCACCTCTCTATTGCACAATTCAACTTGTCCATTGGCTTGAGGATGATATGGGGTAGTGACTCGATGATGGACACCAAACTTTTTTGAGGAGATTCCTAAAGTTGTAATTTGTGAAGTGTGAACCTCCATCACTAATGATCGCTCGTGGGCATCCATATCTATAGAAAATGTATTTTTCAATAAAATTGGTCACTACCTTACTGTCATTGGTTTTGGAGGGAATGGCTTCTACCCATTTGGAGACATAGTCAACAGCCATCAAGATGTATTCATAACCGTTAGAACTAGGAAATGGACCCATAAAATCAATTCCCCATAAATCAAATATTTCTACTTCTAAGATGGGTAGTAGGGGCATTCTATCTTTCCTATTGATATTGATGGATGCTTGGCATGCTAAACAACTGTTATAAAATTTCTGCGCGTCATGAAATAATGTAGGCCAAAAGAAACCCGATTCAACAATTTTATGAGCTGTTACCTTGGCCGAGTAGTGACCCCCTCCTGGTTTTGCGTGGCAGAATTATAGGATGCTTCGTTGCTCGCTCTCGGGGACGCATCGTCGGAGAATTTGATCTTGTCCTTGGTGAAACAGCTCCGGATCTTCCCAAAAATAAAATCGTGCATCCTTGAGTAGCTTTTTCCTCTCGTGGGAAGTCCAACCTGTAGGAATTTGTCCTCAAACTAAAAAAATTGACAATATGTGCATACCAAGGAACGAATGTTCCTTGTGCAGTTAGGACAAATTCATCAGGAAATGCATCATTAATTTGTTCAGGTGGGCGCTATGATTCGTGAGAGATGGTCGGCTACTACATTTTCACACCCTTTCTTATCTTTAATTTCCAAATCAAATTCCTGTAATAAAAGCACCCATCTAATCAATCTCGGTTTAGCCTCTTTCTTCGTTAACAAGTATCTAATAGCTGCATGATCAGAATAAATAGTTATTTTACTACAAAGTAAATAAGACCTAAACTTTTCTAAAGCGAAAATAATGGCCAGCAGCTCCTTTTCGGTGGTGGTGTAATTCAGTTGTGCGTCCACTAAGGTCCTGCTGGCGTAGTAGATCACCACGGGTTTCTTATCAATTCTTTGGCCTAACACTGCACCTACTGCAAAATCAAAAGCGTCGCACATTAGTTCAAAAGGAAGGGTCCAATCGGGCCCTTGCAGGATAGGCGCATTAACCAAAGCTTCTTTCAATTTATAAAATGCATCTTTAGCCTCTAGCGTTAGTTCAAAATCATTATTTTTAGACGATAAAAGGTTTGTAAGAGGTTTAGAAATTATAGCAAAATCAAGGATAAAACGTCTATAGAAACCCGTGGCGAGGAAACCCTAAGGGTTTTTAGGTTGGTTGGAGGTGGAAGGCCCTGGATGATTTCGATTTTGGCCTTGTCCACTTCCAATCCACGGTTGCTGACCGTGTGTCCCAGCACTACTCCCTCCTGCACCATGAAATGAGATTTTTCCCAACTTAGGACAAGGTTGGACTCAATGCACCTCTTCAATACTTTGGTGAGGCTTAGGAGGCAGTTCTCAAAGGTAGATCCAAATACTGAAAAATCATCCATAAATATTTCTAAACATTCGCGTACTAAATCAGAAAATAGGGCATTCATACATCGCTGAAATGTGGCGGGGGCATTGCATAACCCGAAGGGCATACGCCTAAAGGCATATGTCCCTACGGGACTCGTAAATGTTGTTTTCTCTTGATCATCAGGATGGATGTTTACTTGGTTGTATCCTGAATAACCATCAAGAAAACAAAAATATTGCTGCCGTGACAGTTTTTCTAGTATCTGATCTATGAAGGGTAGTGGGTAGTGATCCTTCTTTGTCGCCTTATTTAATTTCCTGTAATCAATGCACACCCTCCACCCTATGGTCAATCTTTTCTGCACCTCTTCCCCTTTTTCGTTCACTTCTACGGTAATTCCAGATTTCTTTGGTACCATGTGTACAGGACTCACCCATCTACTGTTGGATATAGCATAAATTATTCCTGCATTCAACCACTTAATCACTTCTTTCTCAAGAACTTCTCTCATGTAAGGGTTGAGTCTCCTTTGATGCTCTCTACAAGGTTTTGCTTCCTCTTCTAAAAATATCCTATGTTCACAGATCAAAGATGGAATTCCTCTAATATCATCAAAGGTCCAACCTATGGCATTTCTATGCTCCCTAAGTACCTCTAGCAAGTCCTTTTCCTGTGTAGAGGATAGTGATGAAGATATGATTACCGGTAGGATTTTCTGCTCATCTAGATATGCATATTTGAGGGATGAGGGCAAAGGTTTCAATTCTGGCCCTACCTCTACCGAAGAAGGATCTATGATCTCTCCCTCTAGCTCTCTACCCTCTACTTGTGACAAGTATTCTTTAACCACATCCTCTCCTTCATCTTCTGCACACAATTTTAACTCCTCATTACTTCATCAGTTTCGATATATCCAGTTGAACTCTCTCCTTTCCAATTTTAAACTCAACCGTCCCCTTCTCCCAATCCATAATCGTTTTTGCCGTAACCAAGAATGGTCTACCTAAGATGATAGGAGCTAAACTAATGTCTTCCGAAATCTTTACATCTGTCACTATAAAGTCTACAGGGATTTCACAATTCTCTACAGTGATCATGACATCGGTTAACCTTCCCTCGGGTTGCCTAACAGTGCCGTCAGCAAAGAGTAGGTCCATATGAATTTCCTCCAACTCTCCAAACCCACACTCCTCATATAATGCCGTCGGAATGATACTTATGCTTGCTCCCGTATCTAATAAAACTTAAGAAAATGTGTTTCCTCGTATTTCACATGTAATGAAAGGGGCTTCGGGATCTCTCATTTTGATAGGGATGGCATTCAAAATGCTAGAGGCATTCTCAGAAAGTTTAACCACTTCCCTAGGCTTCTTAATGGTGCAAGAGTCCTTAAGGTACTTCTTTAGGGAAGGTGCACACCTAAGCATATCTTCGACAGTAACAGTCATGGTGGCTTTTCTAAAATTCTCTAGCAGTCGGTTTTCATAATCAAATATCGGTTTTTTTTCTATTTAAAGCGGAAGGGTAGGGAACATGCTGCCCACTCGTAGAAGGTAGAGGCTCCTCCACGTAGGGGGGGGTCCTCTCCTTCTTCCTCTTGTGGTTCGGTTCCCTTCTTAGAATTCTCTATAGAAGTTCGATAGGGATCCTGAAGTTCTTTCCCATTTCTCAATTTTGAGATGGCTAGAATCTCAGGATCATCTCTATTCGTCTCATCATGAATGGAATGCTGCACATGATGCAAGTTGCATGGATTGATGGACGGTTTCGTGGGAAGTTTATAAGATGTGCAAGGAGAATCTAACGGTATACCTTGGTGTTCAGGTTGGACAGGTCTGAGGCTTTCTAGCATCTTTCTCATCTGCTCTTGAGCATCCAGCATTTGCTTTGTTTGAAACTCCATCATCACTTGCATCCGCATCTCCATTTCCGCCCGCAACTTTTGATTTTGCTTTTCGATCTTATCTGAAATGACGGGAGTTAATGTAGAGAAATCAGGTTGAGTTTGAGATGAAACCTAATACTGTTGTGGAGGTCTGTGCTGGAATTGTTGTCTCTGCTGGAACGGGGGTTGAGCTGCCGGCTTGTTTCCTTGGTGGAAGGCCTCTCCGTTTTGGAAATTTGACCGCTTTTGACCCGCCCACGGTTGTTGCGGCTGGTTGAAAGCCTTCACCTCTTCTTCCATGGCTTGGCAAGCTCCATCTTCATGTTCCGTGCTAAAACAGAGAGAGCAGATTTAGCTTTAATGATGGGAGAGTTACCTAGGAAGACATTCTTCAAGGTAGAGGTGAGCTCCTCCAATTTCTGGTTGGTCTCCCTTAGGCCCGCTTGTAGCTCTCCCTCCTTGGCATTGACATGCAGAACTCCTGCTCTCTTGGGCTGCACATTCCTCCCATTCTGATTGGCTCCAATCTCCTGCAAATCAGTTTCTGCAACTCTCTCCAAAATATCAAAAACTTCATCCTCATATGCAGTATAAAACGTTCCACCCGTGGCGAGGTTTACCTTGTTTTTCATAAAATCAGAGAGAGACTCATAAAATATCTGAGCTAGTTGACATTGTTCAATTCCATGGTGAGGGCACTTCCTCAACAGATCATTGAACCTCTCCCATGATTCACTAAATGCCTCACCATCATGAGGATGGAAGTTGTGAATTTCCCTTCTATAAAAGTTAGTTTTGGAGAGAGGGTAAAATTTCTGCAGAAATTTTCCCTGCATCTCTTCCCATGAATTAAAAGTGATTCCTAAATTGCGGTACCAGGAAAATGCTTTATCTTTTAAGGTTAGAGGAAAATATTTCATTTTTAAAATTTCTGTAGATATCCCTGGAACGTTTTGAGATGAACACCTAATGTTGAAATCATCAAGGAATTCTAATGGGTTTTGAGCAGGCAGTCCATTAAATTCAGGTAAGGAATGAATTAATGCATTGTCATATCGAAAGGAAATACCGTCACCGATGTTCAGATTTACATCGGTTTGACGCAAGCTTCCCGACGGTGTGGACCTATCCAGCATAGTCCTCCTCCTCTCATTCTGCTGGTGCATATCTTCAGCCATATTTCTCTGTTGAATTTCTGGTTCTGTCACTATAGAATCCGGAGTGGCGTCTCTAATGTCTTTCTCTGCAGACTTTTCACCAGCTCCTGAGCATGTTACTACCATAAATGTACAGCAAACGGTTAGAATAACAATGAGCTGAGGATTGTCAAGTCCTGCAGCTCTAGAAAAATCAACAAAAATGACTGTAGATTTAGAGAAATGACAGTAGATTCACAAAAATGAGTGTAGATTCACAAAAATGACTGTAGGTTTAGAGAGATAACTGTAGATTCAGAGAAAATAAAAATTTCTACTGTAATACCGTGCTCCCCGGCAACGGCGCCAGTTGATAAACTCAATTTTAGGGTGTTTTTTTACTGGTTATTTATTAGTTGAATTCGTGTGAGGATTGAGCTTATGCAACGAAATTTATAGCCTCACAGCCTTTGGCAAGCAAGGGTCGATCCACAGGAAGCAAAGAAAATAGCAGAAAATTCTTTTCTATTAAATCAGTCTATTCAGTTCTCTAATTCCAAGTGTTAATCAGAGAAATTTTCTTCAGAATAAGTTGCAGAGAATTCCTTAAAAGTATTGATTCAGCTAATTCTTCAGTCAAATTATCTTCAGTTAAGTTTTACGGAGATATCTTGGCAAAACTCAATTGAGCAGAACCGTCAGCAGAGAAATTTTCTTTGTTGACGGTTCGCTTACGCCCTGTGAGGTAATTGAGCAAACCCCCTCCAGGTGTTTGTGCACGCTGAACGCCGCGCTGGGTGAGCCTTACTCGCGCGCTACTGCTGGCGGCGAGCCTGCGGCGTGGCGAGCCTGTGCGCCGCTGCGCAGCGGCGAGCCTGTGCGCGGCGTTGCTGAGCGCGGCGAGCCTGCTCGCGGTGCTGATTCGCGCGGGCAAGCTTGCTCACTGCTTGGATTGCTGGCAACCTAGGCTGAGGCCTGGGTTGCTAGCAGTTGGAAATTCTGCAGGGAAGGATTTCACGAGCGGATGCGAGAACAATGAAACTTTTGCTAGATAGAATGGAAAACAATTCAATCAACTATGGGATTCGAAATCAAACGTAACCAAAGGAACAACAGAAATTGGAAATGCTGAAGACACAGCTTGTGATCTTCAGCCCAACCCTGATTGTCTTAGAAGGGAGAAGAAGATTGTACCAAAACCGAAACGCTCACGCCTCCTTGTGTCACTCCTTCCGGGCAAGGCGGCGATCGTCGTGCTCCAGGTACTCCTCGGCTTGCTTCTCTCCTAGCTCCAATGCTCATCAGCCTGGGAGGGTCTACAGAAATCCTTTCTCTCCAAGCCCTAGCTTCCTTGAGAGAAATTCTGGACAACCTAAACTCCTCTCTCAAGAGAGTATTTATAGGTTTTCTCTTAAGTCATGCCCAGGGGCATTTTCGTAATTTTTGCCACTTCGAATTTTTGCCACTTCAAATTTTTGCCCACTTCTCTTGATCCTCCTCTCTTCCTTGATCTTCTTAACCTGTTTCTGAATGTTCACTGTCCATAAAATGTTAAATATATTCCACTTGATTCAAAGAATCAAGTGGGGTTAGTGATTTCATAAAACAATACATATGCATGAACTTAGCATGAATTCACAAGATAATTGTAATGAATTTAAACTTAAGAACTGGATTATTTGATGACATATTTTAGAGTCATCAGCATGGCCGAGGAAACCCCTAAGGGTTTTTAGGTTGGTTGAAGGTGGAAGGCCCTGGATGATTTTGATCTTGGCCTTGTCCACTTCCAATCCACGGTTGCTTACCATGTGGCCCAGAACTACTCCCTCCTGCACCATGAAAAGAGATTTTTCCCAACTTAGGACAAGGTTGGACTCAATGCACCTCTTTAATACTTTGGTGAGGCTTAGGAGGCAGTTTTCAAAGGTAGATCCAAATACAGAAAAATCGTCCATAAAGATTTCTAAACACTCTCCCACCAAATCGAAGACGAGTGCATTCATACATCGCTGAAATGTGGCGGGAGCATTACATAGCCCGAGGGCATACGCCTAAAGGCGTATGTCCCTACAGGACTCTTGAAGGTCGTCTACTCTTGGTCATCTGGATGAATATTCACTTGGTTGTATCCTGAATAACCATCTAGAAAACAGAAATATTGTTGCCCCGACAGTTTTTCTGGTATTTGATCCATGAAGGGTAGTGGATTATGATCTTTCTTGGTCGCTTTGTTTAATTTCCTATAGTCGGTGCACACCCTCCATCCCGTGGTTAATCTCTTCTGCACCTCCTCCCCTTTTTCATTCACTTCTAGTGTCACTCCAGACTTCTTTGGAACCATGTGTACGGGACTCACCCACCTACTATCGGAGATAGCGTATATAATTCCTGCATTTAACCACTTTAAAATCTCTTTCTCAAGGACTTCTCTCATGTAAGGGTTGAGCCTTCTATGATGCTCTCTACAAGGTCTAGATTCCTCTTCCAAAAATATCCTATGTTCACATATTGAAGATGGAATTCCTCTAATATCATCAAACGTCCAACCTATGGCATTCTTATGCTCTCTAAGTACCTGGAGCAAGTCTCCTTCCTGTTTAGGAGTTAGTGATGAAGAAATGATTACAGGTAAGGTTTTCTTCTCATCTAGCTATGCATATTTGAGGGATGAGGGTAAAGGTTTTAGTTCTAGGCCTACCTCCACTGAAGGGGAGTCCATGATCTCTTCATCTAGCTCTCTACCCTCTACATGTGAGACATATTCCTTTATCACTTCCTCCTCTCCTTCATCTTCTGTACACAGTTTTAATTCTTCATTGCTTCCTAAGGGGCACTTCATCATTTTTGATATGTCAATTTGAACTCTCTATTTCCCAATCTTAAATTCTACAGTCCCCTTCTCCCAATCCATAATTGTTTTCACCGTGACTAAGAATGGTCTTCCTAAGATTATAGGACCTAAGCTAATGTTCCCCGATATCTTCACATCAGTCACTATAAAATCTACAGGTATTTCACAGTTCTCTACAGTGATTATGACATCAGTTAACCTTCCCTCAGGTTGCCTAACAGTTCCGTCAGCTAGGAGTAAGTCCATATGTATTTCCTCCAACTCTCCAAACCCACACTCCTCGTTTAAGGCTGTTGGAATGATACTTATGCTTGCTCCCGTATCTAATAAAACTTTAGAAAATGTGTTTCCTCGTATTTCACATGTAATGAAAGGGGCTCCGGGATCTCTCATTTTGATAGGGATGGCATTCAAAATGCTAGAGGCATTCTCAGAAAGTTTAACTACTTCCCCAGGCTTCCTAGTGGTGCAAGCATCCTTAAGGTATTTCTTTAGGGAGGGTGCACACCTAAGCATGTCTTCTACAGTAACAGTCATGGTGGCTCTTTTAAAATTCTCTAATAACCTATGTTCATCATCAAAGACAGGTTTTTTTCTATTCAAAGCTGAAGGGTAAGGAACATCTTGCCCACTTGTAGAAGGTAGAGATTCTTCCGCGTAGGGAAGATCCTCTCCTTCTTCCTCTCTTGGCTCATTCCCCTTCCTAGAATTCTCTCCAGAATTCTGATAAGGGTCCTGAAGTTCCTTTCCATTTCTCAACTTTGAGATTGCCAGAACTTCAGGATCTTCTCCATTCATCTCATCATGAGTGGAGTGTGCAAGGGAGTTCTGTAATTATACCTTGGTGTTCAGAAGGTGCAGGCCTAAAGCGCTCCAACAGCTTCCTCATTTGTTCCTGGGATTCCAACATCTGCTTCGTCTGAAATTCCATCATGACCTGCATCCGCATCTCCATCTCCGCTCGCAACTTTTGGTTTTGCTTCTCTATCATATCTGAAATGACGGGGGTGAATTTTAAAAAAATCAGGTTGGTTGTGAGAGGGAACCTAATACTGCTGCTAGGGCCTGGACTGGAACTGCTGTCTTTGTTGGAATGGAGGTTGAGCTGCCGGCTTACTCCCTTGGTGGAAGGTCTCTCCATTTTGAAAATTCAGCCTCTTTTGCCCTACCCATGGTTGCTACGGTTGGTTGAAGGCTTTCACCTCTTCTTCCATGGCTTGGCAGGCTCCGTCTTCATGTTCCCTACTGAAATAGAGAGAGCAAATTTTGGCCTTAACGATGGGGGAGTTACCTAAGAAAACGCTCTTCAAGGTGGAGGTGAGCTCCTCCAATTTTTGGTTGGTTTCTCTTAAACCCGCATGCAGCTCGCCCTCCTTAGCATTAACTTGTAGAACTCCTGCTCTCTTGGGCTGCAGGTTCCTCCCATTCTGACTTGCTCCAATCTCCTGCAGGTCAGTTTCTGCAACTCTCTCCAAAATATCAAACCCTTCATCCTCATATGCGGTATAGAAAGTTCCCCCAGAGGCTAAGTTAACCTTATTTTTCATGAAATCTGATAAAGATTCATAGAAAATCTGGGCTAACTGACAATGTTCAATTCCATGATGAGGACATTTCCTCAGTAAGTCATTGCACCTCTCCCATGACTCACTAAAAGCCTAACCTTCATGGGGATGAAAGTTATGGATTTCTCTTCGGTAAAAATTAGTTTTGGAGGGAGGGTAAAATTTCTGCAGAAATTTTCCTTGCATCTCTTCCCAAGAGTTGAACGTGATTCCTAAATTGCGATACCATGAAAATGCTTTATCTTTTAAGGTAAGAGGAAAATACTTCATTTTCAAGATTTCCGTAGATAGTCCAGGAACATTTTGAGAAGAACATCTAATATGAAAATCATCGAGGAATTCTAAAGGATTCTGTGCAGGTAGTCCGTTAAATTCAGGTAAAGAGTTAATCAAAGCATTATCATATCTAAATAAAATACCTTCACCTATGTTCAGGTTGACATCGGTTTGTCGCAGGCTACCCGACGGTGTCGACCTGTCCAGCATTGTCCTCCTCCTCTCATTCTGCTGATGTCTCTCTTCTGCCATTGTTTCCTGCTGAATTTCAGGTTCTGTAACTGTAGAATCTGGAGTTGCGTCGCGTGCAACGTTCTCTGTAGATCTTTCACCAGCTCTTGAACGTGTCACTACCATAGAACTTCAGCAGAGAATTAGAAAGACAATAAGCTGAGGATTTCAAGCCCTGTAGCTTTAGGAGAAGGAGTTGAAGATAACTGAAAACACAGAAAAGATAATTTGATAAGCTCAAATTATGGGTATTTTTACTGGTTATTGACTGGTCAATCGTGTGAGGATTTGAGCTTACGCAACAATATTTTTTTAACCTCACAGCCTTAGGGCGAGTAAGGTGTCGATCCACAGGGAGCAGATAAAACAACAGTAGTTCCTTTTCAATGCAATTTAATTTATCAGATTTCTGTATCAATCCTAACAATCAGAGAAATTATCTTCAGTAGAATTCAGGGAATTTCTTCAAGAGAGATATGTAAAGTAATTTCTCAATAGACTAATGAACTCTGTTTCAGGATTGGCTTAAGGGAGATAACACCTAAAGGGTGTTTCTTCCTTCACAGGCTTAAGCCTGTGGTTTTGGCAAACTACCAAACACCCTGCGCGCGTGCGCACGGGGTCAACCTGCGCGCGGCGTTGGCGGCGCGCGGGCGTGGCCTACGCGCGGCAAATGCTGCGCGCGGTGTTGGCCTGTGCGCGGCAATTGCTGCGCTGCTGTGCTGCGCCCGGCCTGGCTGCGCGCGGCTTTGGCTGCGTGCGGCTGTGCTGCGCGCGGCCTTGGTGCGCGCGGCTTTGGCTGCACGTGGCCTTGCTGCGCGGCTTGGCTGCGCGCTGCTGTGCTGCGCGGCTTGGCTGCGTGGCTTGGCTGGGCGCGGCGTTGCTGCGCGCGCCTTGCGCAGCGGCGGCTGCTACACGCGCTGCTGGGCGCGCGACCTGCTGTGCGGCGGCTTGGCTGCTGTGCTGCGCGAAACTGCGGTTGAAGGGGCGAAACTTGAACTGGGTGTGATGAATGGATAGTCGATTTGAAGAGAAACGAAGAGAGAATTGAATTGAACAAACTATAAACTTGAAATCAAACCAAACGAGGAACAATTTCAGTTGGAATTGTTGGAAGATCACTGGTGAGAATCTTCCAACCCAACCTAGATTGTCTAGTAGAGAGAGAATTACACAGTTTCTGAAACTTGGGAAATCGCTCCAACCTTGTGTTACGATCCTTGCGGCGAGGTGGAGGTCGTCTAGCCCAAGCTACTCCTCAGCTTGCTCCTTCTCTCCAGCTCCAATGCTCATCAGCTCTTGGAGCGTGCAGAACTCCTCTTCTCCAAGCCCTAGCCTGTTCAAGTGGAAATTCTGGACAACCTCAAAATGAACTCTCAAGAGAGTATTTATAGGTTTCTCTTAACACATGCCCCGGGGGCATTTTCGGAATTTTCTTCTTCTTAAATTTTCGCCAACTCCTCTTGATTCTTGTCGTCCTCCTTTGGTTGTCTTAACCTGTTTCTAAACTTACTAACCAAAAAATGTCAAATATAATCCACTTGATTCGAAGAATCAAGTGGGGTTAGTAATTTTATAAAATAATGCATATGTATGACAACTCACATGAATTAACTAAATATTCTTGATGCTTTGATACTTAAAAGTCTAAATATTTGATGACTTATTGAGAGTCATCATAATTCTACTGTAATACCGTGCTCCCCGGCAATGGCGCCAGTTGATAAACTCGATTTTTAGGTGATTTTACTGGTTATTTATCAGTTGATGCGTGTGAGGATTGAGCTTATACAACAAATTTATAACCTCACAACTTAGGGCGAGTGAGGGTCAATCCACAGGGAGACGGTAAAGGAAGGAGATAATTTCTTTCCAGCAAATCAGCCTATTTAATTTTCTAACTCTGAGTGTTAATCTCTGTAAAGAATTCTTCAGTCAAATTACAGAGATACTTTCCAAATATTGATTCAACTAATTCTTTAGTTAGATTGTTTCTAGTTAGGTTTATAAATAGCGTTCTTAAGGACTGGAATGGGCAGAACCGTCAGCAAGAATTTTCTTGTTGACGGTACTGCTTTTGTTCTTTGGGGCAAAAGAACAAGCACCCTACGCACAAGCGGTGCCCTATGTGCAGGGGTGTGCTCACTCGCGGCAGCAGCTGCGCGCGGGCGTGGCCTGCGCGTGGGCTTGTCCTGCGCGCGGCTATTGCTGTGCGCCGGCGCAGCCTGCGCGCGGGCGTAGCTTGTGCGCGGGATCCCTGCGCACGGTGCTGCTCGTGTGGTTCTCACGCAGCGGCTGTGTGCAGGTCGATCCTGCGCACAGAAACCTTGGCCGCCCCCGCTATGCTCTACCTGCCTGAACGAAACCTGAGAGAAGGCTATGTAGAGAATCGATTGAGCATTGTGGGTTGAAATGAGGATGAAATCAAACACCTAAGAGGGAAAAGAAAATGAACTCTAAACGACAAGAAAATCTTTGAATTAAAAACCAAACAACTCTGATTGGGAAATGCTGAAGAACCTTGCAGGATTCTTCAGCCCCAACTGAGATTGTCTAAAAGGGAGAGGAGTACAAACTGAACTAACGCAATCACACCGACTTCGTGTCACCCCGTGTCTGGCGAGTCGACGATCTTCTTGAGCAGGTATGCCTCAGTTTGCTCTCTCCCAGCTCCAATGCTCATCAGCCTTGGAGGGTCTGCAGAAAACCTTCTTCTCCAAGCCCTAGCTTCCTTAGAGAAAATTCTGGACCATTTCAAAGTGAACTCTCAAGAGAGTATTTATAGGTTTCTCTTAACACATGCCCAGGGGCATTTTCGGAATTTTTTATTCTTTGATATTTCGCCAGCTTCTGTTTATCCTTGACGTCCTCCTTGGTTGTCTTAACCTGTTTCTGAACGTACTAACCAAAAAATGTCAAATATAATCCACTTGATTCGAAGAATCAAGTGGGGTTAGTAATTTTATGAAATAATGCAAATGCATGACAACTCACATGAATTAACTAGATATTCTTGAGGCTTTAATGCTTAAAAGTCTAAATATTTGATTACTTATTGAGAGTCATCACCGCCCCACCGATCTCCTCTCGAGGGGACATCGATCTTGTATTAGACGCTGTCCAGAATGGTTTTCGTGATAACAATACACGAATGACCAAAATGGACAACCGTCTAACCAGTTCGATCAATGCGGTGAGCGAACGGGCTTACCAATTCGAGAACAGAGGTCTGGATCGACATCGCCTGATCGGGAGAACCACTACCCACCTGATCCTAAATCTCGAAACAGTGATAGGAATCATCGTGACCCTGATGATCCTATATGATCCAAGGATAGATCCAAAAGTCGAAATCAGAATCATCCCGAGCGAGACGATCTGATTCCTCCGGATATTCGCACTCCGGTCCATGATAGGAATCGTCGAGATGATTACTACCCACCAGAGCCTAGGACCCCAGGTAAGGATAGGAATTGTCCCCCAGGGAACAATCCCTATCCATCAATGGATAGAGCCCTGGTATATGATGGAAATCGCCCACTTTGGGACGATTACCATCCACCGGAGGAGGATCCCAGAGCGTGATAGGAATCATCCCCTTCGGAATGATCCTTATCCGCCTGATGATAGGCATTGTGGTTGGAACGGGAATCGTCCAGACAAGAACGGTCCTTTTCCACCCGACGATGTGGTTCCCCCTCGCGATCACCGCCGTGCGGATCACAACAATCAATGGCAGCAGATTCAGCGTAGCGTCAAAGTCGATGTTCCATACTACGAGGGATCAAGGGATCCTAAGGAGTATCTTGATTGGGAATCCAAATTAAACAGTTATTTTAAGTGGTATAATATGTTAGAGTGGTAGAAAGTCTAGTATGCCGAGATGAGATTAGGAGGACAAGCGAAAATCTTTTGGGAAAATCTCAAATTTTTTATTTATAACTGTCGTGAGGCACCCATAGATACTTGGCCCCAAATGAAGGACAAACTGCGTGAGAAATATGTTCCACTAGCTTACTTAGACAATCTCCTTGACCAATGGCACAAACTACAACAAGGTAGACGCCGCGTCTCTGAGTACATTACCCAATTCGAGGAATTCTAAATGAGGTGTCGAGTCGAAGAGAATCCTCGAGTCATCATTTCTTGATTTAGAACCGGTCTTAACCCTTATCTTGAGATGGAACTACCAGTCCGTAAAGCCGCCACCCTAGAGCAGGCTTATCAGATTGTAGAAGACCTGGAGCTATGTGAGAATTTATATCATACTCCCATGTACAATCGCCCTGCTCTCACCGATCGGTCGCACTTATCTAATCCTTCTTATTCCAACCGTGCAACCCACCGTAGTCCTCCCTTGGCCCTCCCGGCACCACCGCCACCAGTTCCTACACTTGTACTCCCACCGAACATCGTCCACCCGCTCCGACACCATCCTCTACTATGCCAAATGCTCGTACCTCGTCTTCCCTTGATTCCACGGCTCGAGCCCCTCCTCAATTCAATCCCACACATATCGGTCCCTCTGGCTTGACCTGTTTTAAATGCCAGGGTCGTGGTCATCGAGCCTCCCAATATCCATCTCGAGCCCTACATATAGGCCAGGAGCCCTCCGATAACACCCCTATTGTAGATGAACAACCCATAAACGATGAAGAGTATAGGATAGATAGCTATGTCGAAGAGGAATTTGTGCACGAGGAAGATTTAGTGGGCTTCATCGGTATCACTGACTGCCCACCAACCCTTCCTCGTCGGGATCCATCTATATCTATTAAAGGAGTTGTCCGACGTACCCTTACGCAGCCTTCGACCGATAATTCTATGATGTAACACGATCTGCCGGGATCGAGCGACGCGCGTTAACACCACAAGGAATGGAGGACAGAGCGACGGAGCCGCAGCACAAGGCGGACGCTTCGTTGATAGTGATTGGGTGGGCCCGGCTTCGTCATGCTATCAAGCGGCAAAGAAAGGCGTCGTCAGTGCGGAGCGGCGGCTGTATATCCTATTGCGATCATGTACCTGCAGTGGTAAACTAGCGGTGGCGTGTCATCCAACGACCGTCTCCTTTGGAGCTTCTCTAGGAGACCGGAGTCACGGGAAGTGGCTACGGACGGCGCAGCGGCATAAGGCGACTGCCTCTACTTTCTATCATTGGACTACGAAGGCTCTAACTAACTACGAAGGTTGTAGCTAAGAGGGCTGTAACTAGCTACCGACGTGAGCATCGGTGGCGACTGGTCGTCCGACGACTACTCTTCTCTGAACTAGACTAATGGACTCAAACCGCGCATATGGCGCGGGTGACACAATGGCGCAGGTTTGGGCGAGAAGGGATCTCGGACTTCATGCACGGAAGAGATGGCGGAGGCGACGCACGATGAGCTAGGATGATAGGGGCAGGCGATGGGGGTCGGCGGCCAAGGGCGGACGAGGCAGAGTTGGGCGGTAGATGCAACTAAGGCAGCCGAGGGGCGGCCGAGGGGGTTATCGAGGGCGGGCCGAGGAGCGTTCGATGGGCGGCCGAGGGCGGGCCGAGGTGCGGCCGAGGTGTGACCGAGGTCCGGCCGAGGTTCGGCCGAGGTGCGTCTGAGGTCCGGCCGAGGTTCGGCCGAGGTGCGTCCGAGGTGCGGCCGAAGGGGCGGCCGAGGGGGCGGCTGAAGGGGCGGTCGAGGGGGTCGTGGCCAACCAAAGCGGCCGCTGCAACCAATGCCGTGATCGACCAAAGCTGCCGACGCGGCCAAGGCCGAGCGGGAGGCCAAGGGCGGCAGGGCGACCAGGGCAACTAGGCGGCAGAGAGGCGACCGGGTCGCCTCAAGAGGGCAGCCCAGGCTGTCGGAGGCCGCCGTAGGCGGTCGAGGAGGACCCTAGGCTTTTGGATGCGGCCTTAAGCGACCGTATGCGACCTCGCCAACGGTGGCGGTCGCGACCGCCGGTGGCGGCTGAGAGGCGACCTGAGGGCCAGTAGTGGCTGTAGATCGTCCGCAGGCGAGCAAGGTCGCCGGAGATGACACGTGCATGGCCAAGGAGGTCTCGAAGAAGCCAAGGCGGAGGGCATGACGCCGCCGGTGAAGTCGGCGCCGGAGCTACGATGAGATCGACGGGAAGGCATCCATTAAATGGTCGGCGACACCGAGGTCGACCTAGGATGGCCGTAGGCATTGGAGGCGACTAAAGATGACCGACGAAGACGGCCGAGGGAGTCCTGGAGCTGCTCAAGCGGCGGAGTTGGTGGCGCCCGGCGAAGTCGGCGCCGGAGCTCCGGCGAAGTCGACGGGAAGGAACCCTAATTAAGAATTCTTCATGGCATTTCCGTAATTTCTCTCAATTTTGAAAATACACTAAAATCTCTCAAAAAATCTAAGAAAAATGCCTAAAAACTCAAAAGAACAAAGGGCTACATTTTGGCAAATCTTTGAATCTCGATTTTCAAGTCTGGTCCTTTTTATTACAATGGGCATCCTTCTTGATGGCATTTCCGTAATTTCCCTCAATTTTGAAAATACACTAAAATCTCTCAAAAAATCTAGGAAAAATGCCTAAAAACTCAAAAGAACAAAGGGCTACATTTTGGGAAATCTTTCAATCTTGATTTTCAAGTCTGGTCTTTTTTATTGCAATGGGCATCCTTCCTTTTTATACGGGAAAAGGGGAAGCCCAAGAGGTTTTAGGGAAGATGAAACAACAAAAAAAAACAGAAAACAAAGAAACATAAAAAAAACAAGGAAGATAACTCCTTAAGGCTTGATGGTCCCCCATCATTCTGCTTTGAGGACGTCCATATTCTATACATATTTCAAGATTCGTGACAAGATGTGTAAAACGATTATAGCCAGCGGCAGTTGTATTAACGCCGTGTCCAATGTCATGATCTCACGTTTGGGTTTACCTCTAATCGACCATCCTAACCCATATTATGTCTCCTAGATTGATGCTACCTCGATTCCCGTAAAGAACCAGTGTCGTCTTCCTTTGAAAGTCCAATCTTATGAGGAAGACGTATTGTGCGATGTGTTACCCATGAAGGTGGGCAGCATTATCCTCGGCCGTCCTTGGCTGTATGATAACGATGTACATCTTTTCAGTAGGAGCAATACTTGTTCATTCATACATCAGGGGAAGAAAATTATGTGGCATCCTTATACCCAAAGTCCACAAAAACCTTCGCCAAAATCTCCTTCCTTAGGTCTATGCATTCTTAGCGGACGCCAATTTCAGAAGGAGATAGATAGCGAGAAGTCTATTTGCTTAGCTATGATTCCTGATCATCACTCAGAGGATTCCATGTCACTCCCACCGGAGGTTTCCAAATTACTAGCCGAATTCAATAGTGTCTTCCCCGAGGACTTACCCAATGAGCTACCTCCGATGCGTGATATTCAGCACGCCATTGATTTCGTTCCCGGATCTTCCATGCCGAATCTCCCCCACTATCGTATGGATCGAATGCAGCACAAGGAACTTCAATGCCAAGTCCAAGAACTCTTGGACAAGGGATTCATACAGGAGAGCTTCAGTCCATGCGCTGTCCCAGCACTACTAGCTCCCAAAAAGGGGGGAGCTGGCGCATGTGCATTGATAGTAGAGCCATCAATAAGATTACCGTCAAGTATAGATTTCCTATTCCTCGCATCGACGACATGTTTGATATGATGGCAGGTTCCCAAATTTTCTCCAAAATTGATCTTAAAAGCAGTTATCACCAGGTTGGTATCCGCCTTGGAGATGAGTGGAAAACCACCTTTAAAATCAAGGATGGACTATATGAGTGGAAAGTCATGCCTTTTGGTTTATCGAACGCACCTAGCACATTCCAGCGACTGATGAATCATATTCTTAGGCCATTCATAGGAAACTTTGTCATAGCTTATTTTGACGATATTCTTATTTACAGCAAATCCCGACCGGACCATATCCATTACTTATGTCTAGTGTGTGAGGTCCTGAAAAATGAACAGTTATATGCACATCCTAAAAACTGTTCATTTCTTGTTGATCATGTCTCCTTCCTAGGTTTCATTTTATCAGCACGAGGAGTTTCTCTCGATCTCACCAAAATAGACGCTATTACACAATGGCCAACGCCCAAAATGTCCACGATGTTCATAGCTTTCACGGATTAGCGACTTTCTATAGGCGATTTATATCCACCTTAGTACCGTCATGGCACACCCGACTAAATGTCTGAAAGGAGATCAAACTTAGAATGACTCAGGCCCCTATTCTCCGTTTACCCGATTTTGATAATGTATTTGAGGTTGCATGCGATGCTTCGGGATTGGGAATTGGTGGAGTCCTGAGTTAGGAGAATCACCCCATAGCTTTCTTTAGCGAGAAGTTGAATGATGCTAAACTTAAATATTCCACCTATGACAAAGTGTTCTATGCAATTGTACAATCCTTACATCATTGGCGTCATTACTTGCTCTCTAGGGAATTTGTCCTCTACTCTGATCATGAAGCATTGAAGTATCTCCATTCTCAGCAGAAATTGAATGCTAGACATGTTAAATGGGTTGAGTTCATCCAGCCCTATACCGTCGTGCTCAAACACAAGAGAGGTGTCGAAAATAGGGTCGCCGATGCCTTGAGTAGACGAGTCCACTTATTGAATGTTATCAAAGTTGAGGTTATTGGATTTCAACAGATGAAGGACCTATATCCTGATTGCCTAGATTTTGCTCCCATTCTACAGACCTTAGGCAAGTACCCAAATCCTGAATACAAATATTATATTTTAGAAAATGGATTCTTATTTTATGAACGTCGCCTATGCATTCCCTAGCCGTCTCTTAGGGATTTCCTTGTATGGGAGACGCATGCCGGAGGCCTTAGTGGTCTTTATGGGAGGGATAAAACCATAGCTATGGTCGAGCATCGGTTCTTTTGGCCCTCCTAAAGTGAGACGTAGCGAATATAGTTTCCCAATGTTGTGTATGTGCTCTCGCTAAGCAGGTCAAATAGAACACCGGCCTCTACACCCCACTACCGGTCCCTTAGAAATCTTGGGAGGATGTGAGCATCGACTTCGTGCTAGAGCTTTCGAGGACGAACAAACGCCATGATTCCATCATGGTGGTTGTCGATCGTTTCTCGAAGTTGGCTCATTTCATTCCCTGCTTTAAAACTTCTGATGCTTCTCATGTCGCTCAATTATTTTTCAATAAAGTAGTACGTCTCCATGGACTTCCAAAAAACATAGTGTCGAACAGAGATGTCCGATTCACTAGCTACTTTTGGAAGACTCTTTGGCATCTTTTCGGAACAAAGCTCAAATTTTTCACGGCTTTTCACCCCCAAACTGATGGACAAACCGAGGTCGTTAATAGGAGTCTTAGCAACCTATTACGATCACTGGTGGGAGACGACCTCAAGTATTAAGTTTTTGTCATTCCGCGTGCCAAATTTGCTTGCAACATGTCAGTCAACCGTACTACCGGTATGAGTTCATTTGAAATTGTGCATGGTCATCTTCCTCATACCCCTACTGACCTCATACCTATGTTACCACATGCTAGAGTCTCAGATGACGGTCATGAGTTTGCTCATCATATTAGAAGTGTGCATGAGGAAATCCATACACGTATCATAAATAGTAATGCCTCATATAAACAGCCCGCAGATTTGCACCGTCGTTTTCGCGAATTTAAAGAAGGTGAAATGGTGATGGTGAGGATTAGGCCGGAAAGATTTTCCTCCAAACGGGATACTAAGCTTCATTCTCGTAGTGCCGGGTCGTTTCCAATCCTCAAACGAGTTAGGGAAATGCCGTCGGCATACCCTCCTCGTGGGGAATGAGCACCACTTTCAATACCACTTTTAAAGCCCCACCTCCTTCATCTAATAGCCTTGTTCTACCCTCGGACTTTCTGGTGAGCGAGTTTGACTTGTCAACTCCCCCATCACTACCCTCTGACTAGCATGAAGTCATTAGGGAAATATTGGACGAGGTAATCACCTTAACCAAAGGTGGAATGGTGCGGAAGTTTCTTGTTCGTTGGCAGGGTAAAGCATCGACGGACGACATGTGGATTACGGAGAAAAATCTAGCTCACCTTCGCCCCGACTCGGTGATCGCGTTGGAGCTTTCAGACGCCTACTCGATCGAGTTTTCGCACCTCGGGGGAATTCATGGCGAGGACGCCAACATATCACCGTCAAACGCGTCGCCCTGGTCAATTGGAGTCAACATGCCTACTGTGGACCCAATGGCAAAGTCAACCGAACTCAACCCGCCACAGTCAACCAGAGTCCACAAAAGTCAACACGCTGCAATCATCGACAAGTAGTCTCCACCCGCGCACGTCCCTACGGGCGTCATGACACGACGCCATTTGGCGTGACACGACGCACGTCTTTTCTTTCTCGTCTCTAATTTTGCATCATTTTCTCTTTCCTCCAAGGCCTATATATAGGCCATTGTTTTCAAGAAACATTAGGCAGTCATATTTCAAGAATTGGGTTTTTAGTTAAACTCTTCTTGGAGGACTACCCAGCCTCCCTCTACCCTCAAACCCTAGCCATCGCCGCCGCTGCCGTAGTGTTCGTCGCCGGCCACCTCTTCCTCGTTTCCATCTCTCTCTCTCCCTCCCCTTCTCTTTCTCTCAGACCTGCCATCCCAAGGCAGCGCAGGCTGCCCTAGTCAGGGCCGCCCAGGACCGCACAGGCTGCCCCAGCCAAGGCTGCCAGCCAAAGGCCGCCCCAAGGCCGCCCAGGTCACGCCCAAGGCTGCCCTTGCTAGTGCCGCCCAAGGCCGCCAAGCCCGCCCAGGCCGCCCCAGCTAGGCCCCCAGCCATGCCCTAGGGTTGCCCTTGCTAGGGCCGCCCAAGGCCGCACAGGGTGCCCTAGCTAGGCCACGCCCAACGCCGCCTCTACCAGGGCCGCCCTACGCCGCACAGGCTGCCCCAACCAGGGCCGCCCAAGGCCGCACAGGGTGCCTTAACTAGGCCACGCCCAATGCCGCCTCAGCTAGGGCCGCCCTACGCCACCCAGGCAGCCCCAGCTAGGGCCGCCCAAGGCCGCCCAGGCAGCCCCTGCCAGGGCCGCCCATGAGCAGCCCATGGCCGCCTAAATAGGGCCGCACAACACCGCGCTCAAGCTGCCCTAGTCCGGCCACCCAGGCCACGCGCAGGGCCACCTCTGGAGCGCCCTAGGCTGCCGGCCAGCACCGCGAGCGCTTGTGGCCCAACGTCGGTCGTTGTCGATGCTGTTCGACGCTTCGAGCCGCGAGCACTTCGTGCGTGCGGATATTTGCCTACGCCTGACTCTATGACCACGACATCAACTCACTACTAGGCCCGCTCAATGCCCAGAACGCCCAGGCTCCTTCTGGTCGGCCGCTCGATGGCCGGATTCACCCAGCCTCGTCACGATCAGAATTTTTTGCATCCTCTTCACGCACCACGGTGCCGAGGTACACCTGAACTCTTTGGTGTCGAAAGTGTTCTCCGTCTAGTGTTTTCTCGAGAAGTTTCCACTGCCGTCAGAATTAGATTTGGTTTGGATTTCCACTTCTAATGTCTCTTTCGAGTGTTTCTTTGACGCAAAGTCGGCTATTGATTTCGGTGCTTAGGCATCATCGCGGTGGGGGAAGACAGTACTCCCGCCCTCGAGAAGGGTCGGAGCTGCACCACCAGATTTTCATCGATTTTAAAGTCCAAATTCGGCAGTGTGATTTTTGTGGTTGTTTTATCCCTCTAGTATCCGATCCATCCCTAGTCGTCCATCTGCCTGTAGTCTCTCCCGTCAACCCAGTCATCCATTTCTTAGTCGTCCATTCCTTAGTCGTCCCATTCCACTGCCGGAGTGCGCGAGTCTGAGGCGCGTGCGCAGGCGGAGCGCACCTGTAGCGAGGCTGCGCCCGGCGCGCCAGCAGCGCATAGCGCCGCGCGCGTGACGGAGGCACGCGGCGAGGATGGCACGCGATGGCGGCGGTCTTGATGGCGTGTGACGCGGCTGCGCTGGCGGTGATGACGACGGCGGCAGCGGCGGTGGCGGCGCGGCGGCGACGGTGATGACGCGACGACGGCGGCGATGGGAAGGTTAGGGCAAGATGAGGTAGGGCAATCCTCCAAGAAGAGTTAGAAAGAAAACTAAATTCTTGAATTATGATTGCCTAATGAGTTCTTGAAACAAATGACATTATATAGGCCTTGGAGGAAAGAGAAAATAACTAGAAAATAAGACGCAAGGGAAAACGTGCATCACGTCACGCCAAAGGGCAGTTGTGGATCTGCCTTTGGCGTCGTGTCATGACGCGCGTGGAGACGTGCGCGGGTGGTGACGTGGCGGACGACGGTTGTGGCATGTTGACTTCTTCGTTGACTCCTGTTGACCGAGGTGGGTTGACTTTTGGTGACTTCATCTTTGGATCCGTAACGTCTGTGTTGACCCCGACTGCCTGCGGTGACGTGTCCCGGGCTGATGCATTGGCGTCCTCGCCATCAATTCCCCCGGGGTGCGAAGAACTCGACTCTGTCGAGTAAGCAGCTGAGAGCTCCAGGGGCCTGACCAAGTCTGGGCGCAGGCGAGCCAAGTCGTCCTCCGTGATCCACGTGTCCTCCATCGACGCTTTGCCCTGCCAACGAACAAGAAACTTCCGCACCATTCCACCTTTGGTGACGGTGATTACTTCGTCCAGTATTTCCTCGATGATTTCATGCCAGTCAGAAGGTAGAGACGGGGGAGTGGACAAGTCAAACTCGCTCACCAGAAAGTCCGCGGGTAGAACATGGCTATCAGACGAAGGAGGTGGGGCTTTAAAGGCAACTAAATCTGAGATATTGAAAGTAGTGCTTATTCCCCACGAAGAGGGTATGTCAACGGCATAGGCATTTTCCCCAACTCGTTTGAGGATCGGAAACGGCCCGGCACTACGAGCATGAAGCTTAGTAGCCCGCTTGGAAGAAAATCTCTCCGGCCTAATCCACACCATCACCATATCACCTTCTTTAAATTCACGAAAACGATGGTGCAAATCTGCGGATTGTTTATATGAGGCATTACTATGGGTGATGCGTGTACGGATTTCCTCATGCAGACTTCTAATATGATGCGCAAATTCATGACCGTCATCTGAGACTCTAGCATGCGGTAACATTTGTATGAGGTCAGTAGGGGTACGTGGAAGGTGACCATGCACTATTTCAAATGGACTCATACCGGTAGTACGGTTGACTGATGCGTTATAAGCAAATTCGGCACGCGGAATGACAGAATCCCAAGACTTGAGGTTGTCTCCTACCAATGATCGTAATAGGTTGCCGAGGCTCCTATTAACGACCTCGGTCTGTCCATCAGTTTGGGGGTGGAAAGCTGTAGAGAATTTAAGCTTTGTTCCCAAAAGATGCCAAAGAGTCTTCCAAAAGTAGCTAGTGAATCGGACATCTCTGTCTGACACTATGCTCTTTGGAAGTCCATGGAGACGAACTACTTCATTGAAAAACAATTGAGCAACATGAGAAGCATCAGACGTTTTAAAACAAGGAAT
Source organism: Wolffia australiana (assembly GCF_029677425.1). Lineage (NCBI taxonomy): Eukaryota > Viridiplantae > Streptophyta > Magnoliopsida > Alismatales > Araceae > Wolffia > Wolffia australiana. Next base: position 8,569,097 of record NC_135850.1, on the reverse strand, counting down.
AAAATGAGCCATTTTTGAGAAACGATCCACAACCACCATGATGGAATCATGGCGCTTGTTCGTCCTTGGAAGCCCTAGCACAAAGTCGATGCTCACATCCTCCCACGGTTTTTGAGGAACTGGTAATGGAGTGTAGAGCCCAGTATTCTGCTTGACCTGTTTGGCGAGCACACACACGACACTAGGACACTATATTAGCTACGTCTCGCTTAAGGGAGGGCCAGTAGAATCGATGCTCAACCATTGCGATGGTTTTGTCTCTCCCAAAATGACCACTAAGGCCTCCAGCATGTGTTTCCCATACGAGAAAGTCCCTAAGAGAGGAGCGTGGGATGCAAAGGCGTCGATCATAAAATAAGAATCCGTTTTCTAAGAGATAGTATTGGTTAGCAGAATTCGGGTTCTTGCCTAAAGTCAGCAAAATGGGAGCAAAATCAGGGCAATCAGGGTACAGGTCCTTCATGTGATCAAATCCAATAACCTCAACCTTCATAACATTCAGCAAATGGACCCTTCGACTCAAAGCATCCGCGACTCGGTTCTCTACACCCCTCTTGTGTTTGAGGACAAAGGTATATGATTGAATAAACTCAACCCATTTAATGTGCCGCGAATTTAACTTCTGCTGGGAATGGAGATACTTAAGGGCTTCGTGATCAGAGTAGAGGACAAATTCTTTGGAGAGTAGATAATGACGCCAATAACGTAAAGATTGGACGATCGCATAAAATTCTTTGTCATAGGTAGAATATTTGAGCTTAGCATCATTTAACTTTTCACTAAAGAAGGAGATGGGATGATTCTCCTGACTCAGGACCCCACCAATTCCTAATCCCGAAGCATCACAAGCAACCTCAAATACTTTATCAAAATCAGGTAGTCGAAGAATTGGGGCTTGAGTCATTCTACGTTTGATCTCCTCAAAGGATCTTTGAGCTTCTATAGTCCATTCAAAATGAGTTCCCTTAAGACATTCAGTCAGGGGTGCCATGATGGTGCTAAAGTTGGATATGAAGCGACGATAGAATGTTGCTAGACCATGAAAACTACGAACATCATGCACACTTCTAGGTGTTGGCCACTGGGTGATGGCATCAATTTTGGCGGATCGACGGATACACCTTGACCAGAGGATGAAACCTAAGAAAGAAACATGACTAACAAGGAAAGAACATTTTTGGGTGAGCGTACAACTGCTCGGTTTTTAAGACTTCACAAACTAAACGAATGTGTTGGAGATGATCTGGTGTGGATCTGCTATAGATAAGGATATCATCAAAATAAACAACCACAAAATTTCCTATGAACGGTCTGAGTATGTGGTTCATCAATCGCTGAAAAGTGCTAGGTGCATTGGACAACCCAAAGGGCATAACCTTCCACTCATAAAGTCCATCTTTGATCTTAAAGGCTGTTTTCCATTCGTCTCCCGGTCGGATACGAACTTGGTGATAACCGCTCTTAAGATCAATTTTGGAGAAAACTGTCGAACCTGCCATCATATCAAACATATCGTCGATGCGAGGAATGGGAAATCTATACTTGATAGTAATCTTGTTGATGGCTCTACTATCGATGCACATGCGCCAACTCCCGTCTTTTTTGGGAGCTAGTAGTGCAGGGACGGCACAAGGACTGAGGCTCTCTTGAATGAATCCCTTGTCCAAGAGGTCTTGGACTTGACGTTGGAGTTCCTTGTACTGCGTGGGATCCATACGGTAGTGGGGAAGGTTGGGTAACGATGACCCCGGAACAAAGTCAATAGCGTGCTGAATATCGCGCATTGGAGGTAAGTCATTGGGTAAATTATTGGGGAAAACACTAGCGAACTCCTCAAGAAGCTGAGAGACCTCATGGGGTGGAGTAGAGGAGTCCTCGGGGGAGTGATCAGGAATCATGGCTAAACACATAGTCATTTCACTATCAAGCTCTTTTTGAAATTGGGATCCACTAATAACACACAAGCCTATGGAAGTAGATTTCGAGACGGCCCTTTGCGGGTTATGAGTGTAGGGATGCCATGTGAATTTCTTGCCCTGATGGATGAAAGAACAAGTATTACTCCGACCATAGAGGTGTACATCGTTATCATACAGCCAAGGGCGGCCGAGGATAATGCTGCCCACCTTCATGGGTAGAACATCGCATAAAATCTCATCTTCATAGGATTGGACCTTCAAGGGGAGACGGCATTGGTTTTTCACAGGGATAGAGGTAGCATCAATCCACGAAACATAGTAGGGGGGAGGTGATCAATCAACGGTAGTCCCAAACGCGAAGTCATAACGTCGGAGACGAGCGTTAATACAGCTACCACTATCTACAATCGTCTTACACATCTTATCACCAATTTTGAAATACGTGTAAAATATGGACGTCCTCAATGCAGGGTTGTCAGTAGTAGGTTGAGTAAGATTGCAACGGACAATTCCTCTAACTGATGTAGATGGGTCATGACGAGGAAGAGATGGGGGGCAATCTGTGATGCCAATAAAGCTCACTAATCCATCATCAAGCACAAAATCATCAACAACATGGCTCTCTACTCTATATTCCTCTTCCTCTAGGGATGGCTCATCTAAGGTAGGCTCGCTTTCGAAGGGTTCCTGTCCAATGTGCAAGGCTCGAGAGGGGCATTGGGAAGCTCTATGACCTCGACCTTGGCATTTAAAACAAGTCAAGCCAGAAGGACCGAGTTGTGAAGAGTTGGATTGAGGAGGGGCCCTTGCGGTGGACTCGAGGGACGGTGAGCTACAAGTTGTCGGGGTAGGAAATGATTGAGTCGGAGCGGCGGGACGGTGTGCGGATGGAGTGCAGGTAGGGGTAGGAGCCCGGGGAGCTGGAAGTGGCGGAGCTGAGAGAGGTGGTAGTGGTGGTGCTGGAAGAGCTAAGGGAGGTTGACGCTGGATTGCACGGTTGGCATAAGGAGTAGATAAAGGGGGCCGATCGGTGAGAGCAGGGCGATGATACACAGGAGAATGATGTAAGTTCTGACACAGCTCTAGGTCTTCTACGATCTGGTAGGCCTGCTCTAACGTAGTGGCTTTACGGACTAGAAGTTCCGTCTCAAGGTACGGGTTGAGACCTGTCCGAAAGCGAGAAATAACAATGCGGGGGTTCTACTCAACACGACACCTCATGTAAAACTCCTCAAATTGGGTGATGTACTCGGAAACCGGACGTCTACCCTGTTGTAGTTTATGCCATTGGTCTAAGAGGTTGTCTAAGTAAGCTAGTGGTACATATTTTTCTCTGAGTTTGTCCTTCATTTGAGGCCAAGTATCGATGGGCGGCTCACGGCGGTTATAAATCGAAAATTCAAGGTTTTCCCAAAAGATTTTGGCTTATCCTCCTAATCTCATCTCGGCGTACTGGACTTTCTACCACTCTAACATATTGTACCACTTGAAATAGCTATTCAATTTTGACTCCCAATCGAGATAGTCTTTAGGGTCTCTAGATCCCTCGTAGTATGGGACATCGACTTTGACGCTACGTTGAATCTGCTGCCAGTGGTTGTCGTGATCTGCACGACGGTGATCGCGAGGAGGAACCACCACTTCAGGTGGAAAAGGATCGTTCCTGTCCGGACGACTCCCGTTCCACCCGCGATGTCTATCATCAGGCGGATAAGGATCATTCCGAGGGGGATGATTCCTATCTCGCTTTGGGATCCTCCTCCGGTGGATGGTAATCGTCCTCGTAGTGGGCGATTTCCATCGCACCGGGCTCTCTCAAGGGAGGGTAGGGATCGTTCCGCAAAGGATGATTCTTATCCTGGCTTGGGGTCCTAGGCTCCGGTGGATAGTAATCGTCGCGACGATTCCTATCACGAACTGGAGTACGGGTATCCGGAGGAATCATATCGTCATGTTCGAGACGGTTCTGGTTTCGACTTCCGGATCTATCATCGGGACGTATAGGATCATCAACGTAACGATGATTCCTATCACGATCTCGAGCTCTAGGATCAGGTGGGTAGTGGTTCTCACGATCACGGCGAAAACGATCCGGGCCTCTATTTTCGAGTTGTTGAGTTCGGTCGCTCACCGCGTCGATCGAACTACTTAGACGGTTGTCCATATTGGTCATTCGTGTATTCATATCACGAAAACCATCATGGAAAGCGTCTAGTATGCGATCAACGTCCAGGCGAGAAGCGGACGGTGGAGTGGGTGACGCCAACTCATGGATAGGGGCTGACACCTCACGACCGTCTTGGGGTTGGTCTGTCATCGGAGCGGGAACTCGTTTGCCTGAACGCAAATGCATGCAAGGGGACTGACAAATGATGAATGAAGACGTCTACGTTGGCGGAAATGGCTGGGCGACAGGTTAGGCTCTGATACCAATTTGACGTAGGACGACTATGGGATGGATGACTTAGGGCGGATGACGAGGCTATGGGTAGGAATGGGTAAGGGATAAAACAATCCACAGAAATCACGGTCGATTCTCGGACTTAAAACCGATGAAATCTGGTGGTGCAGCTCCGACCCTTATCGAGGGCGGGAGTACTGTCTTCCCCCACCGCGACGATGCCTAAGCACCGAAATCAATACCTCGAATTCACGTCGCGAAGAAACACTCGAGAAAAGGAGAGAAGAAGAGGAAATCCAAGTCTAATTCTGACGGCGGTGGAAACTTCCCGAGAAAATACTGAGCGGAGAACACGTCGACACCACAGGGTTCAGGTATACCTCAGCACCGTAGTGCGTGTAGAGGCTGCAGGTAATTCTGCTCGTGGCGACGAAGGCGGCGTGATACTGGAACGGGCGCTCCGGGCGTTGTCCGGCCCTGGTTGACATTATGAAGCGGGGACGCCGGGTCGGGCGCGACGAACTCCCGCGCGCGCGAAGCGCAGGCTGCCATCCCAAGGCAGTCATATTTCAAGAATTGGGTTTTTAGTTAAACTCTTCTTGGAGGACTACCCAGCCTCCCTCTACCCTCAAACCCTAGCCATCGCCGCCGCCGCCGTAGTGTTCGTCGCCGGCCACCTCTTCCTCGTTTCCATCTCTCTCTCTCCCTCCCCTTCTCTTTCTCTCAGACCTGCCATCCCAAGGCAGCGCAGGCTGCCCTAGTCAGGGCCGCCCAGGACCGCACAGGCTGCCCCAGCCAAGGCTGCCCCAGCCAAGGCCGCCCCAAGGCCGCCCAGGTCACGCCCAAGGCTGCCCTTGCTAGTGCCGCCCAAGGCCGCCAAGCCCGCCCAGGCCGCCCCAGCTAGGCCCCCAGCCATGCCCTAGGGTTGCCCTTGCTAGGGCCGCCCAAGGCCGCACAGGGTGCCCTAGCTAGGCCACGCCCAACGCCGCCTCTACCAGGGCCGCCCTACGCCGCACAGGCTGCCCCAACCAGGGCCGCCCAAGGCCGCACAGGGTGCCTTAACTAGGCCACGCCCAATGCCGCCTCAGCTAGGGCCGCCCTACGCCACCCAGGCAGCCCCAGCTAGGGCCGCCCAAGGCCGCCCAGGCAGCCCCTGCCAGGGCCGCCCATGAGCAGCCCATGGCCGCCTAAATAGGGCCGCACAACACCGCGCTCAAGCTGCCCTAGTCCGGCCACCCAGGCCACGCGCAGGGCCACCTCTGGAGCGCCCTAGGCTGCCGGCCAGCACCGCGAGCGCTTGTGGCCCAACGTCGGTCGTTGTCGATGCTGTTCGACGCTTCGAGCCGCGAGCACTTCGTGCGTGCGGATATTTGCCTACGCCTGACTCTATGACCACGACATCAACTCACTACTAGGCCCGCTCAATGCCCAGAACGCCCAGGCTCCTTCTGGTCGGCCGCTCGATGGCCGGATTCACCCAGCCTCGTCACGATCAGAATTTTTTGCATCCTCTTCACGCACCACGGTGCCGAGGTACACCTGAACTCTTTGGTGTCGAAAGTGTTCTCCGTCTAGTGTTTTCTCGAGAAGTTTCCACTGCCGTCAGAATTAGATTTGGTTTGGATTTCCACTTCTAATGTCTCTTTCTCGAGTGTTTCTTTGCGACGCAAATTCGGATATTGATTTCGGTGCTTAGGCATCATCGCGGTGGGGGAAGACAGTACTCCCGCCCTCGAGAAGGGTCGGAGCTGCACCACCAGATTTTCATCGATTTTAAAGTCCAAATTCGGCAGTGTGATTTTTGTGGTTGTTTTATCCCTCTAGTATCCGATCCATCCCTAGTCGTCCATCTGCCTGTAGTCTCTCCCGTCAACCCAGTCATCCATTTCTTAGTCGTCCATTCCTTAGTCGTCCATTCCACTGCCGGAGTGCGGAGGCGGCGAGCGCACCAGCGGCAGCCTTAACAGCGCTGACGCGCAGCGCCAGCCAGCGACCATGGCGTCACGGCTGGCGCAGCGGGGATGGCGCGCGATGGCGTCGCGATCGCGGCGTGTGACGTAGCGGCTGCTGGCGGTGATGACGACGGCGGCGGGGGCGGCGGTGGCGGCGGCGGCGGCGGTGATAGCGACGGCGGCGGCGGCAGCGGGGATGGTTAGGGCAAGATGAGGGGTAGGGCAATCCTCCAAGAAGAGTTAGAAAGAAAACTCAATTCTTGAATTATGATTGCCTAATGAGTTCTTGAAACAAATGACCTTATATAGGCCTTGGAGGAAAGAGAAAATAACTAGAAAATAAGACGCAAGGGAAAACGTGCATCACGTCACGCCAAAGGGCAGTTGTGGATCTGCCTTTGGCGTCGTGTCATGACGCGCGTGGAGACGTGCGCGGGTGGTGACGTGGCGGACGACGGTTGTGGCGTGTTGACTTCTTCGTTGACTCCTGTTGACCGAGGTGGGTTGACTTCTGTTGACTTCATCTTTGGATCCGTAACGTCTGTGTTGACCCCGACTGCCTGCGGTGACGTGTCCCAGGCTGATGCATTGGCGTCCTCGCCATCAGCTAGCGATAGAGATAGAGATAGATATAGGGATTGAGATACAGATAGAGATGGAGAGAGAGATAGAAATAATGCTACAGATACAGATGGAGATAGATATAGAGATAGAGATAGAGATAGAGATAGATCTACAGATAAATGTAGAGATAGAGATAGAGATAGAGATAGAGATAGAGACAAAGATAGCTATAGATATAGAGTGACAGATAAAGATAGGGCTAGATATAGCGATAGAGATAGAGATAGAGATAGGGATAAAGAAAAAGATAGAGATAAAGATAGAGATAGAGATAGTAATACATATAGAGGAAGACATAGATATAGAGATAGATATACAGATAGAGAAAGGGAGAGAGATAGAGATAGCGACAGAGTTAGACATAGAGATAAAGAGAGAGATAGAGATAAAGATAGACATACAGATAGCGATAGAGATAGAGCTTGAGGTAGCTATAGAGATAAAGAGAGAGATAGAGATAGAGATAGAGATAGAGATAGAGATAGAGATAGAGATAAAGATAGAGATAGAGATAGATTTACACGTAGAGATAGAGAGAGAGATCATGATGGACATAGAGTTAGACATAGAGATAAAGATAAAGATAGAGATAGAGATAGAGATCGAGATGAAGAGAGAGACAGAAATAGAGAAAGAGATAGAGTTAGACATAGCGGTAGAGATAGAGATAGAGATAGAGATAAAGAAAGAGATAGGATAAATATAGTGATACGGATAGAGATCGAGATAGAGATAGCGATAGAGAAAGAGATAGGGATAGAAAGAGCAAAAGAGCTAGAGATACAGCAAGAGATAGAGATATAGATAGATATAGAGATAGAGATAGAGATAGAGATAGAGATAAAGATAGAAGTAGAGATATAGATAGAGATCGAGATAGAGCTAGAGATAGAGATAGAGATATAGATAGAGATAGAGATAGACTTTGAGATAGAGCCAGTGATAGGGATAGGGATAGAGATAGAAATAGCAATAGAGATGTAGATAGAGATAGAGGTAGACATAGAGATAGAGATACAGATACAGATAGAGATAGAGAGAGATATAGAGATAGAGATAGAGATATAGAAAGAGAAAGAGATAGAGATAGAGATAGAGATAGAGATAGAAACAAAGAGAGAGATCGAGATAGAGATAGAGATATAGATAGAGATAGACATAGAAATAGAGACAGAGATAGGGATAGGGATAGAGATAGAGATAGAGATAGAGATAGAGATAGAGATAGCAATAGAGATAGAGATGGAGATAGAGATAGGGATAGGGATAGAGCTAGACATAGAGATAAGGATAGAGATAGAGATAGAGACAGAGATAGAGATAGAGATAGAGATAGGGATAGAGATAGAGATAGTGATAGATATAGAGATACGGATATAGATAGAGATAGAGATAGAGATAGAGATAGAGATAGAGATAGAGATAGAGATAGAGATAGAGATAGAGATAGGAATAGAGATAGGGATAGAGATAGCGATTGATGGAGGACCATCTCAAGGACGACGCCACGATGACGAAGAACCATCTCGAGGATGACGCGATGGGATGTCGTCAGCCACGCCGAGCAGCTCGCCGACGCCGCCACCCGGGTTTAAGTACCCCGCGTAAGAACTTTTATCTTTTTACTTATGCTCATTTTCATGTGTGTTTGTATTTTTGGATTCGTGGACTAGGCCAATGTTGTTGGGCCCCGTCCTCGTCATTTTTTCTTTTTATGTTTGTATTTTGAATTTGTAAGGAGAGGCCGAACCACGTCTTGCGATGGTTCGTCCTCTCCTACATTCACTTGGCACCCATCCTCACTATATAAGGGGATGCCATGCCCAAGGAACACCTTGGAGTCATTGTTGAAAAGTGTATTCACAATTTGTCTCCCCCTATCGTAGAGAGTAGTGTAGGGGGTTTGGCTAGCCCCACCCCACGTCGAGATCACTCCGTGGGTAGAGCCCACGTCTCTCCCATCGAGATCGCTCCGAGGGAGACGTGTTAAAGTGCGCCGTCGAGATCACTCCGGTGCGAGGAAAGAGTTTCAAGAAGTCGCCGCTATCAAGAATCGAAAGAGGCCTTCATCGAGATTACTCCGGGGGTCTTGGGAGATTCAAGAAGTGTCGCCGACACGTCATCAACCTGGGAAATCTGCTCCGCCGAGGGAGCACACCCCAGATCCGTCAAGAACTCCACTTTCTTGGAGGGTTCTTGGTTGTTACAGTTCAAGAAAGCCATTTCTTGGTACCTTTTTTCCACCCTTCCACCATTCCTGATCCATACCCCCGCTTTGTCTTCGTTCTTGATCCACCCCACCGCCGTTCTTGAACACCCTCCCACATTTCTTGAATTTCCCCTCTTTCCCCTCCCCCAAGTTTTCTTGATTCCTTCCCCTTGCCCCGTTTCTTGATTCCGCCACGCCCCACCCATTTTCTTGAACTTCTTGATCCGTCCCTTCACGTTCTTGAACCCCCCCCATCTCATTCTTGATCCGCCCCTCCACGTTCTTGAACCCTCCCCATCTCGTTCTTGATCCTTCCCATCACGTTCTTGAACCTACCCATCTCGATCTTGATCCGTCCCTTCACGTTCTTGACCCCCCCCCCATCTCGTTCTTGATCCGCCCCTCCACGTTCTTGAACCCTCCCCATCTCGTTCTTGGTCCTTCCCATCACGTTCTTGAACCTATCCATCTCGATCTTGATCCGTCCCTTCACGTTCTTGAACCCCCCCCCAATCTCGTTCTTGATCCGCCCCTCCACGTTCTTGAACCCTCCCCATCTCGTTCTTGATCCTTCCCATCACGTTCTTGAACCTACCCATCTCGTTCTTGATCCGTCCCTTCACGTTCTTGAACCCCCCCATCTCATTCTTGATCCTTCCCATCTCGTTCTTGACCCTTCCCATCTCGTTCTTGATCCTTCCATCTCGTTCTTGATCCGTCCCATCTCGTTCTTGGTCCTTTCTCCATCTCGTTCTTGACCCTTCCCCATTACCATTCTTGAACCCTCGATTCTCCCACACTTCTTTCCTCTCGATTCTTGGCCCCTCGCCCTCGCCTCCCGCTCGATCACCCTTCCACTGTTCATCGCCCGGCGTCCGCGCGAGAGGGTACCCCTCCCGCGCGCCTCTCCGCCCGCCGCTGCAAGCGTCCGCCCGCCCTCGCCTGCGACCACCGCGTGGTGCGTCCGCTCGCCAGTGCGCGTGTCGTGCTCCTCGCGCCAGCCCGTGCGCGCGCACACGAAACACCTCCGCGCATGCCCGTCTGCTGCCATTTCCTTAGCCGTGGTCCCAAGGTCGGTTGACTTGATCACCTCCTGTGCTCATCGGTCCGACGTCCAAGCGATCTCGCCAGAGTCGTCGACCGACACGTTACCATCTACACCACATCACCTGTTAGAACGAGGTTTGACGCCATGGATTAGCGGACTTAAGGTTAGTCTCATCTCCCCTCCGTTTACCAGCATTATTATCTTTTCCAGTCTCGTCTTCCGCTATCGCGTCCTCTGCCATTATTTTCATTACAATTCACGGATAGGATAGCCACCGTCGTTGAGTGTAGGAATTCTTGAGGTTGACGGATATTCTTTGGCCTAGACGCCGAACACTCCAGGGTCGTCATACGCCTCTCATTGTCTAGACATCTAGTTGATTTCGTGGGTCATTGGGAGTTTGATCTAGGGATCATTCTTCTCTCATTGACCGGCACGGCCGACACCGTTATCCGCCGATTCCCTCTACAGCTCATCCGCTATTTTCCCGTGCAATGAATTACATCTCACATCCTCGCATCATAATTCCTGTGACGTAATATGAGCCGATCGATCCCGGCCGACGTCGTATTACATCATGCATATAGAGATAGACCTAAGGATACAGATATAGAAAACGATAGATAATTAAGATAGAGACAGAGATAGATATAGAGATAGCGATAGAGATAAATATAGAGATAGATATAGATATCGAGATAGAGAGCAAGCAAAATGATAGATAATAAACATAGATATATAGAGAGAGATGGAGATAAAAATAGAGATACAGATAGAGATAGAGAGAGAGAGAGATAGAGATAGAGATAGTGACAAAGGTATAAATAGAGATAGAGATAGATAAATAGTTAGCGATAGAGATAGAGCTAAAGACACAGATTGCGAGAGAGATAGAGATAAAGATAGAGATAGACATAGACACAGAAATAGATATAGAGATAGAGGTAGCGATAGAGATAGAGATAGATATAGGGATTGAGATACAGATAGAGATGGAGAGAGAAATAGAAATAATGCTACAGATACAGATGGAGATAGATATAGAGATAGAGATAGAGATAGAGATAGATCTACAGATAAATGTAGAGATAGAGATAGAGATAGAGATAGAGATAGAGACAAAGATAGCTATAGATATAGAGTGACAGATAAAGATAGGGCTAGATATAGCGATAGAGATAGAGATAGAGATAGGGATAAAGAAAAAGATAGAGATAAAGATAGAGATAGAGATAGTAATACATATAGAGGAAGACATAGATATAGAGATAGATATACAGATAGAGAAAGGGAGAGAGATAGAGATAGCGACAGAGTTAGACATAGAGATAAAGAGAGAGATAGAGATAAAGATAGACATACAGATAGCGATAGAGATAGAGCTTGAGGTAGCTATAGAGATAAAGAGAGAGATAGAGATAGAGATAGAGATAGAGATAGAGATAAAGATACAGATAGAGATAGAGATAGATTTACACGTAGAGATAGAGAGAGAGATCATGATGGACATAGAGTTAGACATAGAGATAAAGATAAAGATAGAGATAGAGATAGAGATCGAGATGAAGAGAGAGACAGAAATAGAGAAAGAGATAGAGTTAGACATAGCGGTAGAGATAGAGATAGAGATAGAGATAAAGAAAGAGATAGGATAAATATAGTGATACGGATAGAGATCGAGATAGAGATAGCGATAGAGAAAGAGATAGGGATAGAAAGAGCAAAAGAGCTAGAGATACAGCAAGAGATAGAGATATAGATAGATATAGAGATAGAGATAGAGATAGAGATAGAGATAAAGATAGAAGTAGAGATATAGATAGAGATCGAGATAGAGCTAGAGATAGAGATAGAGATATAGATAGAGATAGAGATAGACTTTGAGATAGAGCCAGTGATAGGGATAGGGATAGAGATAGAAATAGCAATAGAGATGTAGATAGAGATAGACGTAGACATAGAGATAGAGATACAGATACAGATAGAGATAGAGAGAGATATAGAGATAGAGATAGAGATATAGAAAGAGAAAGAGATAGAGATAGAGATAGAGATAGAGATAGAAACAAAGAGAGAGATCGAGATAGAGATAGAGATATAGATAGAGATAGACATAGAAATAGAGACAGAGATAGGGATAGGGATAGAGATAGAGATAGAGATAGAGATAGAGATAGAGATAGCAATAGAGATAGAGATGGAGATAGAGATAGGGATAGGGATAGAGCTAGACATAGAGATAAGGATAGAGATAGAGATAGAGACAGAGATAGAGATAGAGATAGAGATAGGGATAGAGATAGAGATAGTGATAGATATAGAGATACGGATATAGATAGAGATAGAGATAGAGATAGAGATAGAGATAGAGATAGAGATAGAGATAGAGATAGAGATAGGAATAGAGATAGGGATAGAGATAGCGATTGATGGAGGACCATCTCAAGGACGACGCCACGATGACGAAGAACCATCTCGAGGATGACGCGATGGGATGTCGTCAGCCACGCCGAGCAGCTCGCGCCGACGCTCGCCACCCGGGTTTAAGTACCCGCGTAAGAACTTTTATCTTTTACTTATGCTCATTTTCATGTGTGTTTGTATTTTTGGATTCGTGGACTAGGCCAATGTTGTTGGGCCCCGTCCTCGTCATTTTTACTTTTTATGTTTGTATTTTGAATTTGTAAGGAGAGGCCGAACCACGTCTTGCGATGGTTCGTCCTCTCCTACATTCACTTGGCACCCATCCTCACTATATAAGGGGATGCCATGCCCAAGGAACACCTTGGAGTCATTGTTGAAAAGTGTATTCACAATTTGTCTCCCCCTATCGTAGAGAGTAGTGTAGGGGGTTTGGCTAGCCCCACCCCACGTCGAGATCACTCCGTGGGTAGAGCCCACGTCTCTCCCATCGAGATCGCTCCGAGGGAGACGTGTTAAAGTGCGCCGTCGAGATCACTCCGGTGCGAGGAAAGAGTTTCAAGAAGTCGCCGCCATCAAGAATCGAAAGAGGCCTTCATCGAGATTACTCCGGGGGTCTTGGGAGATTCAAGAAGTGTCGCCGACACGTCATCAACCTGGGAAATCTGCTCCGCCGAGGGAGCACACCCCAGATCCGTCAAGAACTCCACTTTCTTGGAGGGTTCTTGGTTGTTACAGTTCAAGAAAGCCATTTCTTGGTACCTTTTTTCCACCCTTCCACCATTCCTGATCCATACCCCCGCTTTGTCTTCGTTCTTGATCCACCCCACCGCCGTTCTTGAACACCCTCCCACATTTCTTGAATTTCCCCTCTTTCCCCTCCCCCAAGTTTTCTTGATTCCTTCCCCTTGCCCCGTTTCTTGATTCCGCCACGCCCCACCCATTTTCTTGAACTTCTTGATCCGTCCCTTCACGTTCTTGAACCCCCCCCATCTCATTCTTGATCCGCCCCTCCACGTTCTTGAACCCTCCCCATCTCGTTCTTGATCCTTCCCATCACGTTCTTGAACCTACCCATCTCGATCTTGATCCGTCCCTTCACGTTCTTGAACCCCCCCCCATCTCGTTCTTGATCCGCCCCTCCACGTTCTTGAACCCTCCCCATCTCGTTCTTGGTCCTTCCCATCACGTTCTTGAACCTATCCATCTCGATCTTGATCCGTCCCTTCACGTTCTTGACCCCCCCCCATCTCCTTCTTGATCCGCCCCTCCACGTTCTTGAACCCTCCCCATCTCGTTCTTGATCCTTCCCATCACGTTCTTGAACCTACCCATCTCGTTCTTGATCCGTCCCTTCACGTTCTTGCACCCCCCATCTCATTCTTGATCCTTCCCATCTCGTTCTTGACCCTCCCCATCTCGTTCTTGATCCTTCCATCTCGTTCTTGATCCGTCCCATCTCGTTCTTGGTCCTTTCCCCATCTCATTCTTGACCCTTCCCCATTACCATTCTTGAACCCTCGATTCTCCCACACTTCTTTCCTCTCGATTCTTGGCCCCTCGCCCTCGCCTCCCGCTCGATCACCCTTCCACTGTTCATCGCCCGGCGTCCGCGCGAGAGGGTACCCCTCCCGCGCGCCTCTCCGCCCGCCGCTGCAAGCGTCCGCCGCCCGCTCGCGACCACGCGTGGTGCGCGCTCGCCAGTGCGCGTGTCGTGCTCCTCGCGCCAGCCCGTGCGCGCGCACACGAAACACCTCCGCGCATGCCCGTCTGCTGCCATTTCCTTAGCCGTGGTCCCAAGGTCGGTTGACTTGATCACCTCCTGTGCTCATCGGTCCGACGTCCAAGCGATCTCGCCAGAGTCGTCGACCGACACGTTACCATCTACACCACATCACCTGTTAGAACGAGGTTTGACGCCATGGATTAGCGGACTTAAGGTTAGTCTCATCTCCCCTCCGTTTACCAGCATTATTATCTTTTCCAGTCTCGTCTTCCGCTATCGCGTCCTCTGCCATTATTTTCATTACAATTCACGGATAGGATAGCCACCGTCGTTGAGTGTAGGAATTCTTGAGGTTGACGGATATTCTTTGGCCTAGACGCCGAACACTCCAGGGTCGTCATACGCCTCTCATTGTCTAGACATCTAGTTGATTTCGTGGGTCATTGGGAGTTTGATCTAGGGATCATTCTTCTCTCATTGACCGGCACGGCCGACACCGTTATCCGCCGATTCCCTCTACAGCTCATCCGCTATTTTCCCGTGCAATGAATTACATCTCACATCCTCGCATCATAATTCCTGTGACGTAATATGAGCCGATCGATCCCGGCCGACGTCGTATTACATCATGCATATAGAGATAGACCTAAGGATACAGATATAGAAAACGATAGATAATTAAGATAGAGACAGAGATAGATATAGAGATAGCGATAGAGATAAATATAGAGATAGATATAGATATCGAGATAGAGAGCAAGCAAAATGATAGATAATAAACATAGATATATAGAGAGAGATGGAGATAAAAATAGAGATACAGATAGAGATAGAGAGAGAGAGAGATAGAGATAGAGATAGTGACAAAGGTATAAATAGAGATAGAGATAGATAAATAGTTAGCGATAGAGATAGAGCTAAAGACACAGATAACGAGAGAGATAGAGATAAAGATAGAGATAGACATAGACACAGAAATAGATATAGAGATAGAGGTAGCGATAGAGATAGAGATAGATATAGGGATTGAGATACAGATAGAGATGGAGAGAGAAATAGAAATAATGCTACAGATACAGATGGAGATAGATATAGAGATAGAGATAGAGATAGAGATAGATCTACAGATAAATGTAGAGATAGAGATAGAGATAGAGATAGAGATAGAGACAAAGATAGCTATAGATATAGAGTGACAGATAAAGATAGGGCTAGATATAGCGATAGAGATAGAGATAGAGATAGGGATAAAGAAAAAGATAGAGATAAAGATAGAGATAGAGATAGTAATACATATAGAGGAAGACATAGATATAGAGATAGATATACAGATAGAGAAAGGGAGAGAGATAGAGATAGCGACAGAGTTAGACATAGAGATAAAGAGAGAGATAGAGATAAAGATAGACATACAGATAGCGATAGAGATAGAGCTTGAGGTAGCTATAGAGATAAAGAGAGAGATAGAGATAGAGATAGAGATAGAGATAGAGATAAAGATACAGATAGAGATAGAGATAGATTTACACGTAGAGATAGAGAGAGAGATCATGATGGACATAGAGTTAGACATAGAGATAAAGATAAAGATAGAGATAGAGATAGAGATCGAGATGAAGAGAGAGACAGAAATAGAGAAAGAGATAGAGTTAGACATAGCGGTAGAGATAGAGATAGAGATAGAGATAAAGAAAGAGATAGGATAAATATAGTGATACGGATAGAGATCGAGATAGAGATAGCGATAGAGAAAGAGATAGGGATAGAAAGAGCAAAAGAGCTAGAGATACAGCAAGAGATAGAGATATAGATAGATATAGAGATAGAGATAGAGATAGAGATAGAGATAAAGATAGAAGTAGAGATATAGATAGAGATCGAGATAGAGCTAGAGATAGAGATAGAGATATAGATAGAGATAGAGATAGACTTTGAGATAGAGCCAGTGATAGGGATAGGGATAGAGATAGAAATAGCAATAGAGATGTAGATAGAGATAGACGTAGACATAGAGATAGAGATACAGATACAGATAGAGATAGAGAGAGATATAGAGATAGAGATAGAGATATAGAAAGAGAAAGAGATAGAGATAGAGATAGAGATAGAGATAGAAACAAAGAGAGAGATCGAGATAGAGATAGAGATATAGATAGAGATAGACATAGAAATAGAGACAGAGATAGGGATAGGGATAGAGATAGAGATAGAGATAGAGATAGAGATAGAGATAGAGATAGCAATAGAGATAGAGATGGAGATAGAGATAGGGATAGGGATAGAGCTAGACATAGAGATAAGGATAGAGATAGAGATAGAGACAGAGATAGAGATAGAGATAGAGATAGGGATAGAGATAGAGATAGTGATAGATATAGAGATACGGATATAGATAGAGATAGAGATAGAGATAGAGATAGAGATAGAGATAGAGATAGAGATAGAGATAGAGATAGAGATAGAGATAGAGATAGGAATAGAGATAGGGATAGAGATAGCGATTGATGGAGGACCATCTCAAGGACGACGCCACGATGACGAAGAACCATCTCGAGGATGACGCGATGGGATGTCGTCAGCCACGCCGAGCAGCTCGCGCCGACGCTCGCCACCCGGGGTTTAAGTACCCCGCGTAAGAACTTTTATCTTTTTACTTATGCTCATTTTCATGTGTGTTTGTATTTTTGGATTCGTGGACTAGGCCAATGTTGTTGGGCCCCGTCCTCGTCATTTTTACTTTTTATGTTTGTATTTTGAATTTGTAAGGAGAGGCCGAACCACGTCTTGCGATGGTTCGTCCTCTCCTACATTCACTTGGCACCCATCCTCACTATATAAGGGGATGCCATGCCCAAGGAACACCTTGGAGTCATTGTTGAAAAGTGTATTCACAATTTGTCTCCCCCTATCGTAGAGAGTAGTGTAGGGGGTTTGGCTAGCCCCACCCCACGTCGAGATCACTCCGTGGGTAGAGCCCACGTCTCTCCCATCGAGATCGCTCCGAGGGAGACGTGTTAAAGCGCGCCGTCGAGATCACTCCGGTGCGAGGAAAGAGTTTCAAGAAGTCGCCGCCATCAAGAATCGAAAGAGGCCTTCATCGAGATTACTCCGGGGGTCTTGGGAGATTCAAGAAGCGTCGCCGACACGTCATCAACCTGGGAAATCTGCTCCGCCGAGGGAGCACACCCCAGATCCGTCAAGAACTCCACTTTCTTGGAGGGTTCTTGGTTGTTACAGTTCAAGAAAGCCATTTCTTGGTACCTTTTTTCCACCCTTCCACCATTTCTTGATCGCCCACCCCCCTTTCCCCATCGTTTCTTGATTCCCAGCCGCCTCGTCTTGCCTTTCTTGATCGCCCACCCTCCTTTCCCCATCGTTTCTTGATTCCCAACCGCATCGTCTTGCCTTTCTTGATCGCCCCCCCCTTTCCCCATCGTTTCTTGATTCCCAACCGCCTAGTCTTGCCTTTCTTGATCGCCCACCCCCCTTTCCCCATCGTTTCTTGATTCCCAACCACCTCGTCTTGCCTTTCTTGATCGCCTACCCTCCTTTTTCCCATCGTTTCTTGATTCCCAACCGCCTCATCTTGCCTTTCTTGATCGCCCACCCTCCTTTCCCCATCGTTTCTTGATTCCCAACCGCCTCCTCTTGCCTTTCTTGATCGCCCCCCCCCTTTCCCCATCGTTTCTTGATTCCCAACCGCCTCGTCTTGCCTTTCTTGATCGCCCACCCCCCTTTCCCTATTGTTTCTTGATTCCCAACCGCCTCGTCTTGCCTTTCTTGATCGCCTACCCTCCTTTCTCCCATCGTTTCTTGATTCCCAACCGCCTCGTCTTGCCTTTCTTGATCGCCCACCCTCCTTTCCCCATCGTTTCTTGATCCCCAACCGCATCCTCTTGCCTTTCTTGATCGCCCACTTTCTTTCCCCTTGATTTCTTGATTTCTTGATTTCTTGAATTCTTGATTTCTTGATCTCACCATATCTCCTTGATTCCCCTTTGTTCTCCCCTTCGCCCTCATCTTTCTTGATTTCTTGATTCCCACCCTCTACGCCATAACCGATTACTTGGTTTTCTGCCCCACCCCCACGACTATTCCCACGATACTTGGTTCGCTGTCTTGCCCGCCCACACGACTATGCCGTGCGCCAGCCAAGCGCGCGCCTTGTGCGCCCTCTGCTCCGACTTTTGTTGCACGCCACCCGTGGACTCAGCTCTCTGCTGGTAGTTACGACCGCACCGTCCGCACCCGGTTTTGTCCTCGCCAACGACACTCGTCCGCACGACCCGACACTAAGCATTCGCTCGACGACTTGGACGCCTTGGACTAAGCGATACAAAGGTCAGTCTCGTCTCCCCTCTATAAACTCCAGTATTATTATCTTCGACAGTCTCGTCTTCCCCTATCGCGTCCGCTACCGTGATATTCTCGAACATCATCGGATAGGACTAGCCACCTTGTCGAGCATAGGGATTCTTGTGGTAGACGGACTGTCATCCGACTTGGACGCCTAACGCTCCAGGGCTGTTAGATGCCCCTCACTTAGTAGACGTCTAGTAGGTCCAGCGGGTCATTGGGAGTTTGATCTTAGATTCCCTCGTCTCTCATTGATCGGTACGGCCGACGTCGCTATCCGTCAAGTCCTTATCTGCTCATTCGTATTTTCTCATCATTCGGCTTACATCCCATACATTCGCATCATAACCCTGTGACGTGAAACACGCCGAACGATCCCGGCCGTCGTCGTATCACATCATATTGGTATCAGAGCCGGTCGTGTTAGCTTTCGCTTAACACGGTCAGTAGCATATCACTAAAGAAATTTTATTGGATTGTGCACGTCATTATTTTGAAAATCATTTACATCATATTGTGCACATCCTATTGGTTCATCGGCATTTTACACGTCATAACATTGCATCCATCACGCGCATACCCCTAGGCATTTTTTAGGCCATGAATGGTTGACCATAGGATGGTTCATACAGGATCACCTCAAGCATCCGAATACCGGAGATCTTCTACCGCCATCCCTACTCGTAGGGCACCGGTAGACGAGGCCTATGACGAGCCCTTGGCTCGAGATGTTTCCCGACGACCGGGAAAAGCTCCCATGCAGGAGCATTCTGCCCCGGAGTACCGACCTCGAGGCCCCGAGGTCCCACCTCCTCGATACCAACGAGCTGACGAATGGGAGTATGACCGTGATGACCGCCGACGATCCCCTCCTCGAGAGTATCACCGCGACGACCGACGAGGATCCCCGCCACGGGAGTACGACCGCAAAGACAGGCGGAGACCCCCACCACGGGAGGATAGGCCAGCACCCCGCTACTATGACGACCGTTCCTATCGTCCGGATAGGAACTACTATCCACCCGAGACTAGAGGTTCTTGGCGTCAGGACTACCCAGAGGACGGGGTGCTCAACCCCAACAGCATACCGGTGTGAGATGCATCGCACTATTCTTCCCGCCCGGGTAGCCCACGGTCACCACCTGTCGCACGTCGATCGGACGTCGCCACTTATGGCGACAGTTCCGCTTACCGGCCACACTATCGCGCTGCACCCACTCATGCCCGGGACCCATACGAGGAGGCCCCGGCACCACCTCGAGTGGCGCCGAGATACACAGTGGATTATGACCGCCCCCCCAGTTGGGATTATACCCCCGACAATTTGTCTCGACCAAGGAGGCCCACGGCATATTCCCCTCACCGGGTGCGTGCTTATCCAGCACACTCCCCGTTGCCACCGAGACGACCTCATCCCAACGGATACCCAGAGGAGCGGCCACCCTATCAACCGATACCTCACCGAGATGTTTACTACGAGGATCGATCGGACCAATACAGCCAACCTGAAAGCTATAGA
The DNA here is from genome assembly GCF_029677425.1 of Wolffia australiana. Classification (NCBI taxonomy): domain Eukaryota; kingdom Viridiplantae; phylum Streptophyta; class Magnoliopsida; order Alismatales; family Araceae; genus Wolffia; species Wolffia australiana. Next base: position 8,548,922 of record NC_135850.1, on the reverse strand, counting down.
TGTCAATCCCGAGATAGTCCTCCGTACTATCACGATGCGAGTTATCCACTCCGAGAGGAGGTACTCTCTCATGTAGGTTATCATGGGGATGTACATCCTCATTACTACCATGGACGACCCCGGGATCTTGAGGCGCCTCCACCTTGCTACCACCTACGAGAAGACTGGGAGCACTACTACGGAGAACGGCGAAAAACTCCCACCCCTCGGAATGAGTATCCTGCACACTATTACTACGACGACCGTTCCTATCCACCGGATAGGAACTACTGCCCGCATGAGAACCAGAGTTCTCGGCATCATGATGACCGGGGGCATCCTCACGAGATGGCCAACAACCCTAATCAGATACCGGTACCGAACTCTCCACGGTATCACCGCACTACTCGTCGCCCGGAGGCAGCCACATATGGTGGTAGTTCTGCCCACCCGCACTATTACGGGTCGACGCACGTACCCGCACTTGGCCAATACCAGGAGCCTCTAGCACCATCTCGAGCGCCACCAAGGAGGCCGAACCCCTACCCACCTCATATACCACAGTCATCCTACTTACCGTTTGCGCCCTCATTGAGTGGAATGAATCTCACTCTCTTCTTAGTTTATGTGGAAGATGCAGGAATTAGGTGACATTTCCATGAATAAAGGGGATAATTAAATGAAGAGGAAGCTATTTGGACCAGAGGAGCAGGCTCAGCCACAACCCTGGGCCAAGAAAGAAGGCCCAAAGCAAGACAATTGGCTCTAGTGTAAAGGCCCACTAAGGCAGCTCCACTAAACCCACTATGAGAGGCATGTTGGGCCAAAGAAAGGAGGGCAAGGGGAAGGTCCAGTCATGATTATTTATGAATATTTCAGGGGCTTAAATGATGATTGGAGGAAAACCTTGGACGTGGATCCAAGCCAGAGAAGAAGATCCAGCCATTCAATCCACAAAACATCCAAGGGTGGAGACTTAAAGATAGCACCTTCAATGCTAATTAAGGAAAGAAGCCTTGAATGTCCAGGGGGTATTTCAAAGGTCTCAATGCTGATTGGAGGACCATAATGGACGTGGATCATGACCCTGAAAAGAAGATCTGGCCATCCATTGTATTAAAAATCCAATGGCTCTCCTTTGCTCTCTCTCCCTATATAAACCCCTTCACCCTATTGTAAAATTCATATTGTGATTCAATCCAAAGTAATGTTTGGTGGCTTAAGTGCAATTGAGTCATAGATCCATTCACCTCAGTGAGTGCCAGGCTGAGCAGGAAGCATCCAGGGCTGAAGAAGCAGGTGGAAAGGAGAAGAAGAAGTCCCTTGGACCTTAGCGGGTGTGACAAAGAGGTTACCTTCTTATTTCTCCTTTTTCATTCTTTTTTGTTTGTCTTTTGTCTTTTGGTTAGTCTTGGATCAGCTAGCCAATATCCAGACGGTTCCAGGGCATCGAACCATGCTCTAAAATTTGTTCTAGAACTCATTCTAGAGTGATTTTAGTACAGTCCATTTGTTTCTCTCTCCTCCACCAAGGAACCTTCCCCATTTGGCATCCGGACTTAGCCAAATTTTGACTAAGTCCAGAGCGCCAAACTGTTTCATTTCCTATGTTGTTTTAGCTTTCAAATACTCCTAAAAAATACCCAAAATTTATTTTCTGCCTATTAATATTATTATAATATTATAATAATATTTTATTTTTCTTTGTTATATATTTTTATTTAATTAGTTATTTATCTTCATATGTAGTAAACCTACCTCTAAAATTATTAAAAAGTACAAAACTAAAGCACAAAACCCTTGCTCCCTGTGGATCGACCCTTACTCTCCCTACGCTAGTAAGGTTATTATAAATTTTTGCTGTTTTAATTTGGATAAACCAAAGACACTAATTAGTGAAGTTAGCTCATCACTAATTACCCCAAAATCTGAATTATCAACTCGCGCCGGTGCCGGGGAGCGCGGTGATTGTTTTTAGTGAATTTGTATTTTTTCCTCTTTTTCCAAAGTTGAGGGCAGCTAACCCTCAACAAACGGTACTTCTAACTACTTTTTTGGAGATTGATGGTCTTAACAAGGTCTAAGGCTGGGACTAGTATTGAGGAAGATCTAGACACTCAATATCCTGCTCTTCCAGCAACACTTACAGCTCAAGATAAAGAAGAAGTCAATATGGCAGAAGATGGTCAGCCACCACAAGGGAGGAGAAGGACGATGCTGGATAGATCTACTCCATCAGGAAGTCTACCGCAAACCGGCATCAACATCAATGTAGGTGAGGGGGTTATGTTTAGGTATGACAATGCCCTACTGAACTCTCTCCCTGAATTTACTGGTCATTCTTCTCAAAACCCCTTAGAATTTCTTGATGATTTCCATATTCGATGTTCCTCTCAAAATATTCCTGGTTTAACTACTGAAGCTTTAAAAATGAAATATTTTCCGCTTACTTTGAAAGATAAGGCTTTCGCATGGTATAGAAATTTAGGCATAACATTTAACTCATGGGAAGAAATGCAGAATAAATTTCTACATAAATTTTATCCCCTTTCCAAAACTAATTTTTATAGAAAAGAAATTTAGAAATTTTATCCCCATGATCATGAAGCATTTAGTGAATCATGGGAAAGGTTCAATGAATTAATCTGAAAATGCCCTCACCATGGAATAGAAAAATGTCAGCTAGCTGAAATTTTTTTATGAATCACTTCCTCATATTTTTAAAAGTAAAGTGAATCAAATAGCTGGTGGCTCGTTCTATATGGCTTATGAGGATGAAGTCTTTGATCTTTTGGAAAGGGTGGCTGAAACTGACCTACAGGAAATAGGAGCAAGTCAAAATGGAAGAAATGCCAACCCAAAACGAGGAGTGCTGCAAGTAACTTCAAAGGAAGCTGATCTTCATGCAGGGATAAGAGAAACCAACAAGAAACTTGAAGAATTGACTTCCACTCTAAAGAATGCTTTTCTCCCTAACTCACCCCTTGTGAAAGCACAGATTTGTTCTATATGTTCAAGCAGAGATCATGAGGATGGAGCATGCCGACTTGGAGAGGAGGAGGTTCATTTGTTGAACCACAACCAACAGCCTTGGGGAGGACCAAAGAGGACCATCTGCAACAACTAAGGAATCTACTCCCAAGGAACCAAGGCCCCTTTCCAGCAACGAGTCCAATTCCAGACCCCACCACAACAGTCTTATCAAGCAGCTCCACAAAACCAGGTACAAGATTTGTCCACTCTAACACCTGTAATCTCTCTCATGATAGAGCAGCAGAATCGAAGGCTACGGGAAGAAATGGAGATGCGCATGCAAGCCATGATGGAAACACAGACAAAAATGATGATGGATGCGCAAGAGCAGACCAGACAGCTATTGGAGAGCTTGAAGCAAAGAACAGCTGACCATGGAGGTAAGGGAGTTGAATCCAACTCCCACTCAGGTCGATTTCCAACTCAACCTTCCATTAATCCCAAAAATTTATGTCATTTACAAGAGGAAACCCTATATCATGAAAATGAGGAAGATCTTGAAGAAATTCAAGCCATTTCAAATTTGAAAAATGGCAAGGAACTTCAAGATCCTCACCGAGGCAAGGAAAAAACAAAATTGGAGGAAAATAACCTAAGAGAAGGAGAGGCTCCATCACCTAGTGTGGAACCCCTACCTTCAACCTACACCCCTCCCATTCCTTATCCTTCGGCCTTAAAACCCCTTAAGTCTTCTCCTGATTATGAGTATAGACTCGTAGAGAATTTCAAGAAAGCCACTATGTCAATAGCCGTAGAGGATATGATTAAATGTGCACCTTCTTTAAAGAAATATTTAAAGGATTCATGCACATCGAGGAAAACCAAGGAGGTAGTTAAGCTTTCTGAAAATGCCTCTAGTATCTTAAACTCTGTTCCCATTAAAAAGAAAGATCTAGGAGCTCCTTTTATTACATGTGAAATTGGAGGAAAGATTTTTACTAGAGTATTATTAGATACAGGAGCTAGTATTAGTATTATTCCAAAAGTTTTATATGAGGAATACGGTTTTGGGGAATTAGAGGAAATCTGCATGGATCTATTGCTAGCTGATGGAACAATTAGACAACCAGAGGGTAGGTTATCTGATGTGATGATAAACGTTGAAAATTGTGAGATCCCCGTCGATTTTATTGTAACTGAGGTAAAGGTAAAGGGAGATCTAAGTGTAGCGCCTATCATTCTAGGAAGACCCTTCTTGGTGACAGCTAGAACAATCATGGATTGGGAAAAAGGGACTGTTGAATTTAAGGTTGGAGAGGAAAGAGTTAAATTAGACATATCCAAGATGATGAAATGTCCTAAAGGGAGTAACGAAGAGTTAAAATTTTGTGATGAAGAGGAGGATGATGTCGATGTTATTCGAGGGTTTTTATTGAGAGTAGATGATGCCAACGAGGAAAGAGTAGAACCTGAGCCTCCTACACTCTCCCTAGACTTGAACTTAGAGCTTAAACCTCTCCCATCATCTTTAAAATATGCATTTATAGATTCTAGAAATTCCTTACCTGTGATTATTTCCTCGTCCCTTACTCCTTCACAAGAAAATGATTTTCTTAAGGTATTGAGAGAGCATAAAGGAGCATTGGGATGGTGATGACTCTAAAATATGTCATCAAATAATCAAGTTCTTAAGTTTAAATTCATTAGAATTATCTTGTGAATTCATGCTAAGTTCATGCATATGTATTGTTTTATGAAATCACTAACCCCACTTGATTCTTTGAATCAAGTGGAATATATTTAACATTTTATGGCTAGTGAACATTCAGAAACAGGTTAAGAAGATCAAGGAAGAGAGGAGGATCAAGAGAAGTGGGCAAAAATTCAAGTGGCAAAATTACGAAAATGCCCTGGGCATGACTTAAGAGAAACCTATAAATACTCTCTTGAGAGAGGAGTTTAGGTGTTCAGAATTTTCTCTAAGGAAACAAGGGCTTGGAGAAGAGGATTTCTGCACCCTCCAAGAGCTGCTGAGCATTGGAGTTGGGAGGAGAAACAAGCTGAAGATTATCTGAAGATCGAAGACCTCCACCTCGCCGCAAGGAAGTGACCTTGGTTGGAGTGAGTTCTTCAATTCAGTGGTGTACTCTTCCCATTTCAGACAATCTCAGTTGGGGCTGGAGAATCATCAAAGGTTCTTCAGCATTTCCCAATCTGTGTTGTTGCTTTGTGTTAGTTTGAATATCAGTTCATAGTTTTTGTGTTTGTTTGTGTTTGTTTATTCCTTTGTTCAAGCTCCTATCAATCTACTCCACCTATCAGAAACCTATCTGCATAAACGAAAGTTTGCTTGAGCTCCTGTGCAGCGCAAGGGGCAGGCACCTGTGCGCGCACGCCACAGGCACCGCTGTGCGCTCGTGCACAGCAGCTGCAACCGCTGGTCGCACGGGCTTGTGCGCTTGCGCCGCAAGTGTTGCCGCACACCCGCGCGGACGTGCAACACACTTGTTCGAGCGTGTTGCATGCGGGTGGGCGCTTTTGAGGCCGTGGCCGCGAGCTTGTGTCGCGCAGCCACGAGCCCACTCTGTGTGCACGCAGCTGCTTGCACCGCAAGCAGTTGTGAGCTCGTGCAGCTTCCCCCTGCGAGCTGCAGGTTCTGGTCGTGCATAATCAAACACCTGTTAGGTGTTTGATGAATTGACTAGACCGTAGTTGCAGCCCATTTCATTATTTAATTGAAACTATAGGATTCTGCTTGTGGTTAAACTCAGATTCTAATATTGCGGAGTAATCCTGAGTGGTACAAGCTCTTTGGAAGAATTATCGAATTGACTGTAGATATTTCTTTCCATTGCTGAAATTCAACATTTTGATCTGATAATTCAAAGTGAACCGAAGACATTTTCTGCTGTTTCTCTGCTCCCTGAGGATTGACCCTCACTCTCCCTAAGCCGTGAGGTTATAAATTTTGTTGTATAAGCTCTCAACCTCACACGATTATCTTGCTAAATAACCAGTAAAAATCACAGTAAAATTGAGCTTATCAACTGGCGCCGCTGCCGGGGAGCACGATATAACAGTAGGAATTTTTATTTTCTTTAAATCTACAGTCAATTCTCTGAATCTACAGTCATTTTTTGCAAATCTACAGTCATTCTCCTGAATCTACAGTCATTTTTGTTGATTCTCCTAGAGCTGCAGGACTTAACAATCCTCAGCCTATTGTTATTCTAACCGTTTGCTGAAGATTTATGGTAGTAACACGTTCAGGAGCTTGTGAAAAATCTGCAGAGAAGGACATTAGAGACACCTCTCCAGATTCTACAGTTACAGAACCTGAAATTCAGCAGGAGAATATGGCTGAAGAGATTCATCAGCATCATGAAAGGAGAAGGACCATGCTTGACAGGTCGACTCCGTCCGGAAGCCTACGTCAAACTGATGTAAATCTTAACATCGGTGACGGTATCTCCTTTCGATATGACAATGCATTAATTCATTCCTTACCTGAATTTAATGGACTGCCTGCTCAAAATCCCTTAGAATTTCTTGATGACTTCCATATTAGGTGTTCATCTCAAAACGTTCCAAGAATTTCTACAGAAATTTTAAAAATGAAATATTTTCCTCTAACTTTGAAAGACAAAGCATTTTCTTGGTATCGTAATTTAGGAATCACCTTTAACTCATGGGATGAGATGCAAGGAAAATTTCTGCAAAAATTCTACCCTCTCTCCAAAAGCAATTTCTATAGAAGGGAAATTCACAATTTCCATCCTCATGATGGAGAAGCTTTTAGTGAGTCATGGGAGAGATTCAATGATTTGTTGAGGAAATGTCCTCACCATGGCATTGAACAATGTCAATTAGCCCAAATATTTTATGAGTCTCTCTCTGATTTTATGAAAAACAAAGTAAATCTCGCTACCGGTGGAACGTTCTATACTGCATATGAGGATGAAGTTTTTGATATTTTGGAGAGAGTTGCAGAAACTGATTTGCACGAGATTGGAGCCAATCAGAATGGGAGGAATGTGCAGCCCAAGAGAGCAGGAGTTCTGCAGGTCAACGCCAAGGAGGGAGAGCTACAAGCGGGCCTAAGGGAGACCAACCAGAAATTGGAGGAGCTCACCTCTACCTTGAAGAATGTCTTCCTAGGTAACTCTCCCATCATTAAAGCTAAGATCTGCTCTCTCTGTTTTAGCAGGGAACATGAAGATGGAGCCTGCCAAGCCATGGAAGAAGAGGTGAAGGCCTTCAATCAGCCGCAACAACCGTGAGCAGGTCAAAAGCGGCCAAATTTCCAAAACGGAGAGGCCTTCCACCAAGGAAACAAGCCGGCAGCTCAACCCCCGTTCCAGCAGAGACAACAATTCCAGCACAGGCCTCCACAACAGTATCAGGTTTCATCTCAAACTCAACCTGATTTCTCTACATTAACCCCCGTCATTTCAGATATGATCGAAAAGCAAAACCAAAAGTTGCGGGCGGAGATGGAGATGCGAATGCAGGTGATGATGGAGTTCCAGACTAAACAAATGCTGGAGTCACAAGAGCAAATGAGGAAGCTGCTGGAGAGTTTCAGGCCACCCTCTGAGTCCCAATGTATCCTTGCAGAAAACACTTGCACTTCTCAACGTTTTCCTACGAAACCCGTCATCAATCCATGCAATTTGCATCATATTCAGCATTCTAGCCATGAAGAAATGGATGAATTGGATCCTGAAGTTCTGGCAGCCTCAAGATTGAGGAATGGAAAAGAACTTCAGGATCCCTATAGGTATTCTGTAGAGAACGCTAGGAAGAAAGAGGAGTCAAGGGAGCACGAAGGAGAGGATCTTCCCGACGGCGATGAACCCTTACCTTCCACAAGTGGGCAACACATACCTTATCCCTCTGCCCTAACGAGAAAGAAACCTGTCTTTGATTATGAAAACAGGTTGTTAGAGAACTTTAGGAAGGCCACAATGACAGTCACTGTGGAAGACATGCTTAGGTGTGCACCATCACTTAAGAAATATCTTAAGGACTCTTGCACAAATAGAACGAGTAGGGAAGTTGTTAAACTTTCCGAAAATGCCTCTAGCATTTTAAATGACATACCTATAAAAAAGAGGGATCCTGGTGCCCCTTTTATCACTTGTGACATAGGAGGAAAGACTTTTTCAAAAGTCTTGTTAGACACAGGAGCAAGCATCAGCATCATTCCGACAGCATTGTATGAGGAATACGGCTTCGGGGAGCTTGAAGAGATCCATATGGACTTACTCTTAGCCGACGGAACGGTCAGGCAACCTGAGGGACGATTGACTGATGTCACTATCACTATAGAAAATTGTGAAATTCTTGTAGATTTCATAGTAACTGATGTAAAAATTTCAGGAAACTTTAGCTTGGCTCCTATCATTCTAGGAAGACCGTTTTTAGTGACGGCTAGGACTATCATGGACTGGGAAAAGGGGACTGTCGAGTTTAAGATAGGGAAGGAAAGAGTTCAACTTGACATCTCTAGAATGATGAAGTGCCCCTTAGGGAGCAATGAAGAGCTCAGCTTCTGCACAGAAAATGAAGGAGAAGAGGGAAGAGTGAAGGAGTACCTATCCAACATAGAAAGTAGAGAGCTAGATGATGAACTCTTAGACTCTGCAGAAGTAAAAGCTCACCCAGAACTTAAACCACTTCCCTCTACCCTCAAGTATGCCTATTTAGACTGTACAGAAAGTTTACCTGTGATTATATCTTCATCCCTCACTCCAACACAAGAAGAGAGCTTACTCAAAGTGCTTAAAGAGCATAAATCGGCCATAGGGTGGACTTTTGATGACATCAAAGGAATTCCATCTTCAATTTGTGAGCACAGAATATTTCTAGAAGATGAAGCTAGACCCTGTAGAGAACATCAGAGGAGGTTGAATCCTCACATGAGAGAAGTCCTCAAAAAGGAAATTCTCAAGTGGCTTAATGCCGGCGTCATCTATGCGATTTCCGATAGTAGATGGGTAAGCCCGGTACATATGGTTCCTAAGAAGTCAGGAGTGACTGTTGAGCTGAATGATAAAGGAGAAGAAGTGCAGAAGAGGCTAACCACTGGGTGGAGGGTGTGCATTGACTATCGGAAATTGAACAAGGCTACCAAGAAGGATCATTACCCATTACCCTTCATGGATCAAATACTAGAAAAATTATCGGGGCAGCATTATTTCTGTTTTCTTGATGGTTATTCAGGATATAACCAAGTGAATATCCATCCTGAGGACCAAGAGAAGACGACCTTCACGAGTCCTGTAGGGACATATGCCTTTAGGCGTATGCCTTTCGGGCTATGTAATGCGCCCGCCACATTCCAACGATGCATGAATGCACTCTTCTCCGATCTAGTGGGGGAGTGCTTAGAAATATTTATGGATGATTTTTCTGTATTTGGATCCACATTTGAAAACTGCCTCCTTAGCCTCACCAAAGTATTGAAGAGGTGCATTGAGTCGAACCTCGTACTAAGTTGGGAAAAATCTCATTTCATGGTGCAGGAGGGAGTAGTGCTGGGCCACATGGTAAGCAGCCGTGGCTTGGAAGTGGACAAGGCCAAGATCGAGGTCATCCAGGGCCTTCCACCTCCAACCAACCTAAAAACCCTTAGGGGTTTCCTCGGCCACGCGGGTTTCTATAGACGTTTTATCCTTGATTTTGCTAAAATTTCTAAACCGCTTACAAACCTTTTATCGTCTAAAAATAATGATTTTGAACTAACACTAGAGGCTAAGAATGCATTTGATAAATTAAAAGAAGCTTTAGTAAATGCACCTATCTTGCAAGGGCCCGATTGGACCCTTCCTTTTGAACTAATGTGTGATGCTTCTGATTTTGCAGTAGGTGCAGTGTTAGGTCAGCGAATTGACAAGAAACCCGTGGTCATCTACTACGCCAGTAGAACATTAGTGGATGCACAGCTGAATTATTCTACGACTGAAAAGGAACTACTGGCTATTATTTTTGCATTAGAAAAATTTAGGTCTTATTTGTTAGGAAGTAAAATTACTGTTCTTTCTGATCATGCAGCTATTAGATATTTATTAGCAAAGAAGGAGGCAAAACCTAGGTTGATTAGATGGGTGTTACTATTACAAGAATTTGATTTGGAGATTAAGGACACGCGAGGATGTGAAAACGTAGTAGCAGATCACCTCTCTCGAATTTTAAACACCCAACCTGCGTTAATAAATGATGCATTTCCGGATGAACATGTCCTAACCGCACAAGGAGCATCGCCTCCTTGGTATGCGCATATTGTCAATTTCTTGGTTTCAGGACAAATTTCAACAGGTTGGACGTCTCACGAGAGGAATAAGCTGCTTAAAGATGCAAGATTTTACTTTTGGGAAGACCCGGAGCTATTCCATCAAGGCCAAGATCAAATTTTGAGGCGGTGCGTCCCCGAGAGCGAGCAAAGGAGCATCTTGGAATTCTGCCATTCCAAACCTGGAGGAGGACATTACTCCGCTAAGGTAACCGCACATAAAATTGTTGAATCTGGTTTTTTTTGGCCTACGTTATTTCAAGACGCTCAAAAGTTTTATAACACATGTTTATCATGCCAAGCATCCATCAACATAAGTAGGAAAGATAGAATGCCTCTACAACCCATTCTAGAAGTAGAAATATTTGATTTATGGGGAATAGATTTTATGGGACCTTTTCCTAGTTCAAATGGGTATGAATATATATTGATGGCTGTCGATTATGTCTCCAAATGGGTGGAGGCCATCCCCTCAAAAACCAATGACAGCAAGGTAGTGACTAATTTTATTGAGAAACATATTTTTTATAGATATGGATGCCCACGAGCGATCATCATTAGTGACGGAGGATCACACTTTACAAATTACAACTTTAGGAACCTCCTCAAGAAATTTGGTGTTCATCATCGAGTCACTACCCCTTATCACCCCCAAGCGAATGGCCAAGTGGAATTATGCAATCGGGAGGTTAAGAAAATTTTGAGGAAAATAGTGCGTCCAGATGGGAAAGATTGGTCTAGGAAGCTCGACGAGGCATTATGGGCTTATAGGACAGCTTACAAAACCCCTCTCGGCATGTCTCCTTCCGCCTTATCTTTGGCAAAGCTTGTCACCTACCACTTGAGTTAGAACACAAGGCCCTTTGGGCTATTAGAAAACTCAACCTAGATTTGGATAGAGCCGGCAAGCATAGACTTCTTGATGCCGGACATCGTCTCAACGGCGTCCGACCGTCACCGAAGGAAGGAACTCGGTGTCGTATCGCTAACTAATCGGGTTACGTCCACGACGTCAACCGATGGATATGCGGAGAACAGAAATATATGTATGACGATGACGAGGACGATGGTTCTACAACGCATGCGTGCAATGCGCCGACAAGCTATGAGAGCCAACCCGAGCGGGACGGGTCGCCAAGCTGGGTCGGTCCAGCCCTCCAAGTCGCCCGAGGTGGGTCGAGGCGCGCACGCCGTCGAATGGGGTAACTCCACTGGAATGCTCACACGCGTCGGGCGCCCGACTGCATCGGACAGGTAAGACGCCGTCTTTGTTTAAATCGTTCTCTCAATCTGTCCCACTCACCTATCTAACCCGAGCGGTGGAGGCAATACGAAAGAATACTGACGGAAATAAATGACGAAAGAGGCTAGGGAAAGCAGAGTACCTTCGCGCTGGCGACGGGATTTTCGCACCAACTGGTTCCGAGGAGGGAGTTGTCGGGTGCGCCGGAGGTTGACTAGTGCGGAGGCGGTTGTGCGCGTCAGCGCAGCGTCGAGGCGTGGTCGGCGGCGTGGTCAGCGCGGTGGCCTTGGCGCAGCGGCGGCGCTGGCGCGGCGGCGGCGAAGCGCTGGCGCGCGTCTTGGCGGCGAAGCGCTGGCGGCAGCAGGCGCGAGGCGCGGCAGCGCGCGTGGCGCGTGGCGGCGGTGGCGCAAGCCGGCGCAGCGGTGGCGCGCAGCGCAGCGCGGCGGTGGCGCGCAGGGCGCCAGCGGCGGAGCGCGCAGCGGTAAGCGTTGGCGTGGAGCGCAGCCTTGGCGCAGCGCGCGGCGTCAGCGGCGCGTAGCGCGCAGCGCGGCGCAGCGGCTGTGTGGCCTTGGCGCTGGCGATGTGGCGCGGCGTGGCAGCGGCGACGCGGCGCGGCGCGAGCGGCGCGCGGCAAGGCGCTGGCGCGACAGCGCGCTTGGCGGCAAGCCTTGGCGGTAGCAGCGCGGGCGGCCTCACGGGCGGCGGCAGCGCGGCCGGCAGCGCGCGTCAGCAGCGCGGTCGGCGCGGCAGCCGCCGGCAGCGGTACGCGTCGGCGCTGGCGACGGATGCGTGGCGGCGAAGGCGGCGGCGGCAGCGGCGATGGCGGCTGCCCTTCCTCTTTCCTCTCCCTTCTCCTCTTCCTCCCTCTTCTTCTTCCTTCTCCTCTTCTTCTTCTTTCTTCTATTCTTCTCCACGACCTGACCCTTCTTCTCAGAATTCCATTCTTCAAAATTTAGGTCAAGTAAGGGGACGCGCCCACCTCTTCCCCTTATACCTGGGTGAAGATAGGCCCGTCATTAAGTCCAAAAACAACAAAACAAACAAGGAAAGGAAAGGAAATAATGAAAACGGGCTTGTCAGGCCCAACATAAAGAGGGGTGAAAGAGTTCCTCATATGGATCCTTCCCGCTACACGACAACACGATAAAACCGAAAAGCTATAGAATAAGGTAACGAAGGTGTCGGTGTGCTCGGTGGTCGGCGTCCGCGTCATGCCGAGTAACGGAATGCGGAATCCCGTGTTGCTGTGGCGGCCCGCCGTGGTGGCTGGACTCGTCTCGGTGGCGAGCTGGGTAGTGCCGGCTCCTCGGGTGCCGGGTCGGGGAAGTCCTGCTGCTCCTCTACCGCTGGCTCGATGGCGTCCGGTGGTGACGCGCCATCAACCCTCCCGGGGTGGGAAGGACTCGACTCGCGAGTCAGGGTGGAGGATCGGCGACGGTGGAAGGAGGTCGGGACGGAGACGCCGGAGCTCTGTTCAGTAACCACGTGTCGTCCGCGCAGGTGTGGCCCGCCCAACGTACTAGGAATCTCCTCGATGCTTCCCCACCTGCATGGTCAATTACCTCCTGCAGTACACAATCGATTGCCTCGTGCCATCGGGTGAAACAATTGGGGAGTGGTGTCGGCAAACTCACTCACGCTGAAGGGGTCTAGAGAGGCTGGGAGTGGGGAGGAAGAAGGGGCCGATACTGAGCTAGGTCCGCCACATTGAATGTAGAGCCTATTCCCACGAGGAGGAATTTCGGCGACATACGCGTTGTCGCCCACTCTACGGAGGATCCGAACGGGCGGCGCTGCGAGCATGCAGCCGTTGCCGTCCGGGAGAGTATCTCTCGGCCTGAGTCTGACCATCACTAGGTCTCCCACGTCCAAATGCTCGGGTCGGTGATGCAAGTCGGCGGCTTGCTTGTACAATGCATTTTGCTGCGTGATCCTATCATGAATGCGATGATGTAATGCAGAGACATGCTGGGCAAATGCAAGTGCGTCCTCGAAACCCTAACATGAGGATCTATGGGAGCTAGGTCTAGGGTCGACGGGGTGCCTGGCCGTGGCGATCTCAAAGGGCTCAACCCGGTGGTTCTGTTCACCGAGGAGTTGTATGCGAACTCAGCGCGTGGTATGACAAGATCCCAAGACGCGAGGTGTTCACCTACGAGGAACGTAGTAGGTTGCCCAAGCCACGATTGACCACCTCCGTCGACCGTCGGTCTGCGGATGGTAGGCGTCGAGAACTTGAGCGTGCCCAAGAGGCTCCACGGTGTCATCCAGAAGTAACTCGTGAAGCGCACGTCACGATCGGACACGATCGAGGATGGCAGGCCATGGAGGCGCACAATCTCTCGGAAGAAGATCTGGGCGACCTTCACGGCCGACGCGTCTTCGCGCAGGCACGGCGGGCCATCTTCGAAAACCTATCCACGACTACCATGATGGAGTCGTAGTGCCGCGGATGCGGGCAGTCCCAAGACGAAGTCCATGCTCACGTCGTCCGGGGACGCCTCGGCGTCGGCAATGGGGTATAAAGTCCGGCGCTCTTCTTGACCTGCTTGGCCAAGGCACATACACGGCACGGGCAACTATGTTGCCAACATCGCGCTTTAGGGAAGGCCAGTAGAATTGGCCTTCCATGGCGGCGATCGTCTTGTCGCGCCAAAATGACCGCTAAGGCCTCGGCGTGACATTCCCAAGTGAGGAAGTCACGTAGTGATGTGCGAGGTACGCACAATCTGTTCTTAAAGAACAGGTATCCGTCGATAAGGACATAGTCCTTGTAATCGTGGGATGGTCCTCGCCGGACTTCCGCGTTGATGGGGCGAAATCAGGGCAGTTATCGCACCCATCTCGGATGGTCTCGAACCCCAAGACTGTCACCTTCATGACGTTGAGCACGTGAGTTCTCCGGTGAGGGCGTCGCTACGACGTTGTCCTTGCCCTTCTTGTGCTTGATGACGAAGGTGTAGTCCTGTAGGTACTCGACCCACCTGGCGTGCCGATCGCCAGTTTCTGCGAGTGCAGGTACTTGAGCGCCTCGTGATCCGAGAAGAGCACGAACTCCGATGATAGGAGGTAGTGTCTCCAATGCCGTAAGGCTTGGATGACCGTAGAACTCCTTGTCGTGCGTGGAGTATCGAAGCCTTGCATCGCTCAGCTTCGCTGAAGAACTCCACGGGTGGCCCTCCTGGCTGAGGACGCCACGATGCCGATACCGAGGCATCGCATGTAACCTCGAACACTTTCCCAAAGTCGGAAGCCGTAGTACGGCGCTGTGTCATCATGAGCTTTATCTGCTGGAAAGCTCTCTGCTGCCGGTGTCCAGCGAACGACTCCTCCTTGAGGCGATCGGTGATGGGGCAACGGAACTGAAGTTCCGTATGAATCGTCTATAGAAAGTCGCCAGTCCTATGAAACTCCTAACGTCGTGCATGTCTGCCGGGGTCGGCCACGACGTGATGGCCCGGACCTTCTCCGGGTCGGCGGCTACGCCCTAGGCGGACACGATGAACCCTAAGAAGGCAACCTCGGACGCTAGGAAGCTACACTTCTTGGGGTGGGCGTAGAGCTGCTCCTGCCGTAGGATAGTGCAGACCTGCCGAGGGTGGTCTGCATGCTCGTCTCTGGATCTGCTGTAGACGAGGATGTCGTCGAAGTAGACGACCACGAACTTCCCTATGAAGCGCGCAGCACCTCGTTCATGAGGCGTTGGAAGGTACTGGGCGCATTGGAGAGGCCGAAGGCATAACCTCCACTCATATAAACCGTCCTTTATCTTAAAGGCGGTCTTCCATTCGTCGCCGGACGGATCCGCATTTGATGGTACCCACTCCTCAAGTCTATCTTGGAGAAGATAGTGGATCCCGCCATCGTGTCGAATAGATCCTGCACACGCGGAATGGGAAAACGGTATGACCGTTATCTTGTTGATGGCACGGCTATCGCAACACATGCGCCACGTGCCATCCTTCTTCGGCGCTAGGAGAGCGGGTATCGCGAGGGCTCATGCTCTCCTGGATGAGGCCCTTCCCCAAAAGCTCCTCACTTGCCGTAGCAACTCCTCGCACTTCGCGGCTCCATGCGTAATGCGGTAGGTTCGAGCGGCGCCGGGCACCAAGTCGATGGCATGCTGTATGTTCCTCATCGGGGTAATCCGCAGTAGCTCTTCCGGGAAGACATCTCGAACTCCGATATGAGAGCCTCAACCTCTGGGTGCGAGGGGTCACTGACTGTCGCAGGGGACGTCAAGGGTGACGCCAGACACATAGGTGTATCGTCACCTCGCGGCCAAGGTCGCGAGTGAATAAGGGTCTCGGACTATCACTAACCCTACTGGTCGGGTCGCGCCGGCTTGCTGGCGGCCGTGGTGTACGGGTGCCACGTAACTCGTCGCCCCTGGTGCATAAAGGAGCAGGTGTTCACGCCCTGCTAAGGTGACGTCGTGATCATATAACCACGGCCGATCGAGGATGATGCTACCCACCTTCATGGGTAGTACATCACAGAGCACGTCCTCGGCGTATGTGTTCACCTTCAGGGGACGCGGCGACGCTTCACGATAGTGATGAAGCGCCGATCCATGAAACGATGACGGCGTGGGGTGCTCTATCGAAGTCAACCTAAGCCGCTGACCATAGTATCGAGATCGCGTTGATGCAACTACCGCTATCCACGATCACCTTACATGCCTTGCCGTTGATCTTGATGCGTGTAGAAGATCGACGTACGGATGGCCGCGTCATCGAACGGTGTCGGCTGTTGAGCGGCCCGTGGAAGTCTAGCGGAGTTGTCAACCCGCGGTGATATCCTATCTCTACTGCTGCCGGGTGTGTCGACAACGATGTTGGCTAACGGCCGGACGGACGCACGCCTGTCACGGTGGGGCTCCTCGCGCCTCGATGATCTGGATGAATCCTATCTGTCCATCGGGCTCCTCGTACTCAAGGGCGCATTCCTCGTTCCGTGATAGTGGTCCTCCGGGTACGTCGGCTCCATCGCAATAATCCTGTTTGGTTTCCGACATCAATCAAAAGTGTAGATGGGCATTGGTGTGCCCGGTGCCCTCGCCCTTGGCATTTGTAGCACGTGATGTGTGCTTGACTTGGTGCAGCGCTACGGGCGGGCATCGCCGGTCGAGGCCGGGCTTGCGGGTAGACCCCACCGAGGTGGTTGGGGTCGTTCCTTGGCCCCGGTGACCGGTGCGACCCGAGTGGTCGCGGGTAGGGTGGAACGAGCGGTGCAAGCGAACCGTAGGAACTTCGCGGCGTGGTGTGCGCGTTGGGCGCCGGGTGTCTTCGACAGGCGGATCCATGTGCTCCACTAGGTGGTATGCCTCGTCGACCTCTGCCGGTTGGCAGTCAAGGACCTTGCTGCGCAAGGCGGGCGAAGGCGTGGGCAAAGAGGCCGATGATGACGCTGGGTCCTCCACGAAACGGCAACGCATCCGGCATTCCTCAAAAGCCTCGATGTACTCCGACACCGAGTCGACCTTGCTTAAGGTCGAGCCACGAGAGGAAGAGTGTCATCTGGTACCGACGAGGAACGACTTGTTCCTTAGCTTCGCGCCATTTCTGCCCATGACATGATGGGCTGTCCTCGTCGTTCGGCCGAGAATTGCTCATTCTCCCAGAAGATCTTGGCTTGTCCGCTGCCGCGTGTCTCTGCGCATCGACGCAAAGGTCGTCATCCATCCTGTACCACCTGAAATACGAGTTCATTTTGCTTCCAGTCAATGAACTCCTTGGGCTTCCTCGAGCCCTCGTGACGGCGCGTCGGCGCGCGACGCCTCTGGATGCGTGCACGATGCTCCTCGCACCGACGCCGTCGTCATCATAGTGCCGCCGGCACGGGTAGTTTCTCGTCGCGGGTCCATGGGGCGACGGGGCGGGAATGGGTCGTGTCCGCGGTCGTCCCCGTGGTAGGGACGACCATCCAGCGGTGCTCGGTCCCAAGGCACCGGGCGCTGTGGTGGTGGGCATGCACCGTCAGCCCCGTAATATGGCGGGCGGCGGCGTGGGTAGTCCTCGCGTCGTGCCGGTGGCTCGTCGAACCGCGGACCACGGGAGGAACGGGTCGAACCGACGGGCGGATAGTCACGGCTCGGTCGCGCCGCATCGACGTATAGGGAGATCAGGTCGAGCATAAGGGACCCCGTCGTAGCCACGGGTGTAGTCATCCCATGGGCGATGCATGTCCCAAGCGCGGACATGCTGTGGGTCGCGTACGGGCTCCCTGGCTAGGCGTACCGGTGGCGGTACGCCGTAAAACGGGCGATCAGGGACCTCGTAATCATCAGCAAGGTCCGGGTCGGGGTGACCACGGTATACGGGTCTACCAGCCCCGTAAGGGGGGCGAGGGGGGCCTCGTGCAACCGGTCCCGCCTCAACTCCGTGCTCGGACACTCGGGTGTCGGCGAGCATCCGCTCCAAGCGCTCCGTCCTAGCTGCCGGCGCGCGACGTTGAGCTCCTTGGTCTTCCGGAAGTTCTTCTCTTGGCGGTACTGGCGAGTGGCGCCGTCGTCCTCGTCCTCTACCCCGTGCAGGGTCGCTCTAGGGGAGTACTCGACGACGGGAGATTTCCCGTGTGGTCGTCGCCTCGTGGTATCCCGGTCTTCGTAGTCACTCGATCGGGAGTCGTCGAGGACGCGCGGTGTGGCGCGTGGGGAGTGCTGGGATTGGCGTGAACCACCGGGCGATGCCGGTGATTTCGATGCGCTGGAGCACCCGTGGCGCCGGGTGGGACCGGCGTGTCCTCGATATGGGGTAAGGTAGGTTCCGCAACCGGCGAGGCGGTTGAGGTCCCGAGAGGGCAATCTCGTTGCCTATCTCGTCTCGCGACGGTTCGACTGCCGCGGGAGGTAGAACCTCCGCGTTGCGCCATCCGCGCGGATCGCGTCTCACGGCCATTCCTGGGTACCGATATGGATGCACGTAAAATCGATGGATGCGATGCACTAGATGCGATGCGATGCGATGCGCGATGCGGTCGGAGACGTGCTGTGGCGACCACAACCTGGCTCTGATACCAATTTGATGCCGGACGTTGTCTCAACGGCGTCCGACCGTCACCGAAGGAAGGAACTTCGGTGTCGACGCTAACTAATCGAGTTACGCCCACGGCGCCAACCGATGGATATGCGGAGAACAGAAATATATGTATGGCGACGGCGACGAGGACGATGGTTCTACAACGGTACGTGCAATGCGCCGACAAGCTATGAGAGCCAACCCGAGCGAACGGGGTCGCCAAGCTGGGTCGGTCCAGCCTCCAAGTCGCCCGAGGTGGGTCGAGGCGCGCACGCCGTCGAATGGGGTAACTCCCACTGGAATGCTCACACGCGCCGGGCGTCCACTGCATCGGACAGGTAAAACGCCGTCTTTGTTTCGTTCTCTCAATCTGTCCCACTCACCTATCTAACCCGAGCGGTGGAGGCAATACGAAAGAATACTGACGGAAATAAATGACGAAAGAGGCTAGGAAAAGCAGAGTACCTTCGCCGCGCTGCGACGGATTTTCGCACCAACTGGTTCCGAGGAGGAGTTGTCGGGTGCCGGAGGTTGACTGGTGCGGAGGGGCGGTTGTGCGCAGTCAGCGGAGCGATGCAGGAGGCGTGGTCGACGGCAGTGGGCGACGGTCGGCGGCGGCGGGCGCGCGTTGGTGCGGCGCGGCGCGCGGTCGGGCGCGGCGTGTACGCGCCAGCGCTGGCGGGCGGGCGCGGCGGCGCGGCAGCGGCGCTGCTGGGGCAGCGCACGGTGCGGCAGTGGCGCGCGCGGCAGGCGCGCGGGCGTGGGCGCCGGCGGTGGCGGCGCGGGCGCAAGATGATGGCGCGCGCGGCGGCGCGGAGCGCGGCGCGACGCGCTTGCTGGCGGCGCGTTGGCGCTGGCGGGCGGCGCGGCGCGGCGGGCGCGGCGGCGTGGGCGCTGGCGGCGGCGCGCGGGCGGTGGGCGCGCAGCGCGCGGCGCAGTGGGCGCGTGGGGCGCGGCGCGCGCGGTGGCGCGGCGCGCGGGCACGCGAGGCCGGCACGCAACCGGCGCGCCGGCGCGGGCGGGCGCGCGGGCGTGCGGCGCGGCGGCTCGCGGGGACGGCGCGCGACGGCGCGGGCGGCGGGCGCGGCTGGCGTGGAGACAGCGCGCGCGGCGGCGGGCTGGCGTGGCGGACGGCGCGGCGGGATGCGTGTGGCGGGTGCGTGGCGGCGGCGGCTGCCCTTCCTCTTTCCTCTCCCCTTCTCCTCTTCCTCCCCTCTTCTTCTTCCTTCTCCTCTTCTTCTTCTTTCTTCTATTCTTCTCCACGACCTGACCCTTCTTCTCAAAATACCATTCTTCAAAATTTAGGTCAAGTAAGGGGAAGCGCCCACCTCTTCCCCTTATATATGGGTGAAGATAGGCCCTTCCTTAAGTCCAAAAACAACAAAACAAACAAGGAAAGGAAAGGAAATAATGAAAACGGGCTTGTCAGGCCCAACATAAAGAGGGGGGGGGGTGAAAGAGTTCCTCATATGGATCCTTCCCCGCTACACGACAACACGATAAAACCGAAAAGCTATAGAATAAGGTAACCGAAGGTGTCGGTGTGCTCGTGGTCGGCGCGTCCGCGTCATGCCGAGTAACGGAATGCGAATCCCGTGTTGCGGCGGCTCGCCGTGGTGGCTGGACTCGTCTCGGTGGCGAGCTGGGTAGTGCCGGCTCCTCGGGTGCTGGGTCGGGGAAGTCCTGCTGCTCCTCTGCTGCTGGCTCGATGACGTCCGGTGGTGACGCGCCATCACTTCTTCAATTGAATGAGTTGGAAGAGTTAAGAAATGAGGCTTATGAGAATTCGAAGATTTATAAAGCCAAGATGAAGATGTTTCATGACAAGAGCTCGAGGAGAAGAATCTTTGTGGAGAATCAAAAAGTATGGCTGTACAACTCTAGACTAAAATTCTTTCCAGGTAAATTGAAAACACGATGGGATGGTCCCTTCCTTGTTCAGCAGGTTTTTGAGAATGGAGCCATCACAATTTTAGATCCTACGTCTCAAAGACGATTCACTGTGAACGGGCAACGGCTCAAACCCTACTTAGAAGAAGAATATCTTCACAGCCCCATGAATATTACGTTAGAAAAGCCATCGCATGATAGCTCATGATCCGATTAGTTTTTGTTTTTACTACATTTCCTATTCTCTATGCTTGGTTATTTTCCTTGTTTTGTTTTTATTTCTGCATTTTTGTTTCTGTTCTCGTGTTCAGCCACTCCGATCCACGCCCACCTAACACGTCACTGGACAACACGCATGCTGATCGCCGCCCTTCCTTCCATGGTTTGGTAGTCCTTTCTCCTTCCTCTCAATTATGATTTGTCATGTAGGAACATGCCTTTTATTGAGGGGGGGAGGGGAGTACATTTACATGCATTATCCATGAAATTTTTTTCATTTTTGCATTCACAAACCATGGATATTTGATGATCTTAGGAGATGATTGTCCAATGATATGCATGATAATTCGATTCTTTTCAAAAGGGTAGAAATGCAAGAGTGGCCAGCTAGGGAATCCTAGGTGAAGTAAGCCTAGCTAGGTGCACTACGATCCATACCACGACAGTCATATCTATTACCATTATACTTCTCTCACCTCACTATCCACCTCGGGTTGAGTTAGCACTTACATGCACGAAAATTTATAGCCTTAGTGGAGAGTAGGGTTAGTGTTAGCTCATTGGCAGTATTATTATGACGTGAGTGAAGCTCCCTGACCCATGAAGGATACATAACTTCGTCGGGGGAATAAGCTGCCGGTCTACTAAGGACGGCACATGGGTAGTGGATAAGCGCCACCAAACTATCAAGTGAAAGCTGCACTGCGCATAAACAAGCAAAAGCTTGCATCATAGTATTAAAGTTGATTGTCATCAAAAATGACCAACAAGCAGCAAATGCCAAATAAAATAAAGGTGAAAAGGCTGTCTCCCATGTGTTTGAGCCGATGCTACTATAGCCATAGTATTGAGCTAGCATTAATACCACTCTCTACGCCTCGTTCAGTAGTGCGCTTGGGTTGTTAACTCGATCTTATTCCATATACTATGTACTTACTATATGTACTCCATAGATCATGTGCACTTAGTTGAGGTTTAAGGCTGAGATAGATCCTAAATTTCTTCTACGCTGGTCAATTTTAATTGCTGAAAATACTCCTTGAGAAGAGCATGAATCAAAGTTATCGGAAGTCAAAATTCACCTTGAGATCATCTTCTATTCTCACCTGCATGTCATTACTAAGGGACTAGTAATGATCTAAGTTGGGGGGTGTTTGATGACTCTAAAATATGTCATCAAATAATCAAGTTCTTAAGTTTAAATTCATTAGAATTATCTTGTGAATTCATGCTAAGTTCATGCATATGTATTGTTTTATGAAATCACTAACCCCACTTGATTCTTTGAATCAAGTGGAATATATTTAACATTTTATGGCTAGTGAACATTCAGAAACAGGTTAAGAAGATCAAGGAAGAGAGGAGGATCAAGAGAAGTGGGCAAAAATACGAAGTGGCAAAATTACGAAAATGCCCCTGGGCATGACTTAAGAGAAAACCTATAAATACTCTCTTGAGAGAGGAGTTTAGGTGTTCAGAATTTTCTCTAAGGAAACAAGGGCTTGGAGAAGAGGATTTCTGCACCCTCCAAGAGCTGCTGAGCATTGGAGTTGGGAGGAGAAACAAGTTGAAGATTATCTGAAGATCGAAGACCTCCACCTCGCCGCAAGGAAGTGACCTTTGTTGGAGTGAGTTCTTTAGTTCATTGGTGTACTCTTTTCATTTCAGACAATCTCAGTTGGGGCTGGAGAATCATCAAAGGTTCTTCAGCATTTCCAAATCTGTGTTGTTGCTTTGTGTTAGTTTGAATATCAGTTCATAGTTTTTGTGTTTGTTTGTGTTTGTTTATTCCTTTGTTCAAGCTCCTATCAATCTACTCCACCTATCAGAAACCTATCTGCATAAACGAAAGTTTGCTTGAGCTCCTGCACCGCAAGGCAGGCACCTGTCTTGCGCCGCACGCCACAGTATCATCAGCGCGCCAAGACAGCCTGCAACCGCTGGTCGCGACGGGCTTGTGCGCTTGCGCCGCAAGTGTTGCCGCGACACCAGCGCGGACGTGCAACACACTTGTTCGAGCATGTTGCAGGCGGGTGGGCGCTTTTGAGGCCGTGGCGCGAGCTTGTGTCGCGAGCCACGAGCCCACTCGTGTGCACGCAGCTGCTTGTACCGCAAGCAGTTGTGAGCTCGCAGCTTCCCCCTGCGAGCTGCAGGTTCTGGTCGTGCATAATCAAACACCTGTTAGGTGTTTGATGAATTGACTAGACCATAGTTGCAGCCCATTTCATTATTTAATTGAAACTATAGAATTCTGCTTGTGGTTAAACTCAGATTCTAATCTTACGGAGTAATCCTGAGTGGTACAAGCTACTGGAAGAATTATCGAATTGGACTGTAGATATTTCTTTCCATTGCTGAAATTCAACATTCTGATCTGATAATTCAAAGTGAACCGAAGACATTTTCTGCTGTTTCTCTGCTCCCTGAGGATCGACCCTCATTCTCCCTAAGCCGTGAGGTTATAAATTTTGTTGTATAAGCTCTCAACCTCACACGATTATCTTGCTAAATAACCAGTAAAAATCACAGTAAAATTGAGCTTATCAGATGGACATTTGAAGATATTAGAGGAATCCCTTCATCAATTTGTGAACACAGAATATTTTTAGAAGAAGATTCTTAACCTTCTAGGGAGCGCCAACGTAGGCTGAACCCACATATGACGGAAGTATTAGAGAATGAAATATTAAAATGGCTAGATGCAGGTATTATTTATGCCATTTCTGATAGTGAATGGGTCAGCCCTGTTCACATGGTGCCAAAGAAATCTGGAGTAACAGTAGAGATCAATGAAAAGGGAGAAGAAATCCAAAAGAGGCTGATAACTGGATGGAGGGTATGTATTGACTATAGAAAATTAAATAAGGCTACAAAGAAAGACCATTATCCCCTTCCTTTCATTGATCAAATTTTAGAAAAACTATCAGGACAGAATTTCTTTTGTTTTCTTGATGGTTATTCAGGATATAATCAAGTTAACATTCATCCTGATGATCAAGAGAAAACAAATTTTACTAGCCTCAGAGGTACATATGCCTTCAGCGCATGCCTTTTGGCCTATGTAATGCTCCAGCCACCTTCCAAAGATGCATGAACTCTTTATTCTCTGATTTAGTAGGTGATTGTTTAGAAATTTTTATGGATGATTTTTCTGCATTTGGAGATTCTTTTGAAAATTGCCTTCTAAATCTTACTAAAGTTCTTCAAAGATGCATTGAAAGTAACCTTGTGCTAAGTTGGGAAAAATCTCATTTTATGGTACAGGAGGGAGTGGTATTGGGGCACAAGGTCAGCAATCGTGGACTGGAAGTGGACAAGGCCAAAATAGAAGTCATCTAGGGCCTTCCACTCCCCACAAATCTAAAAGCCCTTAGAGGGTTCCTCGGCCATGCAGGTTTCTATAGGAGGTTCATTCAAAACTTTGCTAAAATTTCCAAACCTCTTACTAATTTCCTTTCTAGTAAAACTAATGAAATCACTTTGGATAAAAGTGCTATTTCTGCTTTTGAAGAGCTGAAGAAGGCTCTCACATGCACCTATATTGCAAGCTCCAGATTGGAGCTTGCCATTTTAAATCATGTGTGATGCCTCGGATTTTGCTGTAGGGGCAGTCTTAGGACAGAGGAGAGAGAAGAAACCTGTGGCCATATATTATGCAAGCAGAACTTTAATTGATGCACAACTCAATTACTCTACCACAGAAAAAGAACTGCTAGCTGTAATTTTTGCTTTAGAAAAATTTCGAGCTTATTTGCTTTGTGGTAAAATAATAGTCTACACTGATCATGCGGCATTAAAATATCTTTTATCTAAAAAGGAAACTAAACCTAGGCTTATCAGATGGATTTTATTATTACAGGAATTTGACATAGAAATTTAAGATAAAAAGGGCTGTGAAAATTATGTTGCTGATCATCTTTCTAGGATCAAAGTAAATGACTCCTCACTTATCCATGAAGCATTTCCGGATGAGCAAATTCTGGCTATCCAAACAGGAAATGTTCCATGGTTTGCAAACATTGTGAATTTTTTGGTGACAGGAAGAGTCCCTTCAGGATGGAGCTACAATGAGAGAAAGAAGTTCTTCAAGGACATGCGAGATTATTTATGGGAAGAACTAGAGCTATTCCATCAAGGAGCTGATCAAATTCTTAGAAGATGCGTACCCGAAGAAGAACAGAACAGCATCCTTAAATTCTGCCATTCCAACCCAGGAGGAGGTCACTATTCAGCTAAGGTAACAGCCCATAAGGTAATGGAAAGTGGATTTTATTGGCCAACTTTATTTAAAGATGTACATGATTTTTATTTAAAATGTTTAGCATGTCAAGCATCTATAAATATTGATAGAAAAAATCATATGCCTCTAAAACCCATTTTAGAAGTAGAAATCTTTGATTTATGGGGCATTGATTTCATGGGACCATTTCCTAATTCGAATGGATAAGAGTATATTTTAATGGTTGTAGACTATGTCTCAAAGTGGGTAGAAGCCATAGCCACTAGGACCAATACCAGTAAAGTTGTCACTGATTTTGTGGAGACTTACATCTTTTGCAGATATGGATGTCCTAGGGCTATAATTAGTGATGGGGGGTCACATTTTGTAAACTTTAATTTTAGACAGCTTTTGAAAAAATATGGTGTACAACATAGAGTAACTACCCCATATCACCCGCAAGCTAATGGGCAGGTTGAATTATGTAACAGAGAAATTAAGAAAATCCTTCAAAAGATTGTGAAGCCCAATGGGAAAGATTGGCCATACAAACTAAATGAAGCATTATGGGCCTATGGAACAGCCTATAAAACACCCTTAGGAATGTCCCCCTTCAGGTTGATATTTGGAAAACCATGTCATCTACCATTGGAGTTGGAACATAAAGCTTCATGGGCAATTAAAAAGCTAAATCTTTCTTTAGATGAAGCAGGAAAACGCAGGTTGCTCCAGCTCCAAGAACTTGAAGAAATTAGGAATGAGGCTTATGAAAACTCCAAGATATACAAAGCCAAGATGAAGGCCTTCCACGACAAAAACATCAGAAGAAGGACCTTTGTCAAAGATCAAAAGGTATGGCTTTACAATTCAAGATTAAAACTCTTTCCTGGTAAGCTAAAAAGTAGATGGAATGGACCTTATTTGGTAGTAGAATCATATGAAAATGGGGCCATTTTAATTTCAGAACCTAGAACCCATAAAAAATTCACACTGAATGGGCAAAGGTTGAAGCCTTAACTACATGATGATCCTCCTCATCAACCCCTTAGCATGATCTTATAAAAATCTGCAGGTTAGTAACATCTATAGAGTCGCATTGAAGCTTTTATTTCTATTTGTTACCTTTCTTCTATTCTTTTGTTTCTTTTGTTTCTTTTGTTTCTTATATTTTCTTTTCTTTGGTTTCAGAAAATGCCTACCACAAATACATGAAATGGACGTGAAAGAACCTACATGAAAGAGCTCAACCCACTGTTTGCGCCCTCTAAACTCTTTTTTATATTTTCCTATGCATTGAGGACAATGCAATTACTATGTGGGGGGGGAGATTCGGTCCGCCTTAAAAGTTTTATATTTTCTATGATGTCTCAATATTTTTTTTAATAAGATGGGGGTTATAAAAGATTCTTCAATTCAACATCATGCCATAACCAAACTTTGGACAGCCCTTTTTATCTTTTTACCTTAGAAGAAAATGTAGGGAAGCTATGCTCACTGAGCGCATCAGGATCATATTATAGGGGCATCAATGTTGATTTCTAGGTAGTACATGATCTTATCCCCAAATGGCGAGAGTACATGGTAGGGTGAAGGACAGATCTGAAAATCAAAAGGTGTATACCCCATAGATAAGGATCTGAGTGTTGAGTGAAAGTGTGACACCCCCCACTACAGCCATATTTTGATTTAACCGAACCTCTCTATGTGAATGACTACCTATCAGCCTAATCATATGCTGGATAGTGAGATGCATTTCTTCAAGTCTTGAGCACATTACTCCTCCATCTCATACCTTTTATAAAAATCTTCATCCCACAATTCTTAATTTTCCATCTTCATCCATCTATGCTTACTTACCTTTTACCACCTTTACCTCACCGTACCTATATAGGACGACTCCACCTCATTGCTTATGAAATGCCTTACTCCCAAGTCATTCTATCTCTCTTATCTTTAAAAACAATATCACATTAATATTCATTCAAGAAAAGTTATTTGATTACGGCAGTTCATACATCCTTTCTTATTCTCTTCTTCTATTTGTCTCCCAAAAAAAAAATATACAGAAAAATACAGAAAAATTACTATGAAGAATACATTTTACAAAATTATGAAAAAAAGAGAAAATAAAAATTACTACGGGGCTTGTTTCTTCTTCTTCTTATTTATTTCCCATGAACTGCCTATCATTCCATAATAAATACATTCTCTACCTAGAAGAATAACTTATGAGGATCATCTTTACCTTCTTCTACCTTCCACATTTCTTCTTGAATCTTTGGAGTAGGCTATATAAGTAATCTTCCTCCGACTTTCGTAATTCAGACTTTGCCCATTCTCCTTAGGTAGCCCTTTCTCTTGTGAGAGAGTGAACCAAGAGGGGTGAGGCCCAGTTCGATTTGTGAAGTAAGAAAATCTTTTTTTTTGGTGTTGAAACTAGAGAGAAGTAAGCTGCCCTATTATGACCACCAGCTCTGCTCAGACCATGAGGAAAAAAAGTTCATGTATTCCTGCAACGGTTTTGACCTACATTGTCGAAGGAAAATGCTCATCTAGATATGTGATTGATAAACTTAACACTTCATGCAGATACCTTCTTGGTATAAAGGCGAGAAGGGAAGTCCAAAGAAAATCGAAGGGCATTGCTAAGGGACTAGCAATGATCTAAGTTGGGGGGTATTTGATAAATCCAAAATGATAGTAATATATATGTGCAATTTCAGCTAATTTATGTACTTCTTTATCTTTATCTGGATATATTATCAACATTTATGTTCAGTTGTGAAACATCATGAAACAAAATCACCTTTTTCTAATTTGGAGTTAATTATTATCATTTGTGGGACTAACCCCACTTAACTCAATGAGTTAAGTGGAATGAATCTCACTCTCTTCTTAGTTTATGTGGAAGATGCAGGAATTACGTGAGATTTCCATGAATAAAGGGGATAATTAAATGAAGAGGAAGCTATTTGGACCAGAGGAGCAGGCTCAGCCACAACCCTGGGCCAAGAAAGAAGGCCCAAAGCAAGACAATTGGCTCTAGTCTAAAGGCCCACTAAGGCAGCTCCACTAAACCCACTATGAGAGGCATGTTGGGCCAAAGAAAGGAGGACAAGGGGAAGGTCCAGTCATGATTATTTATGAATATTTCAGGGGCTTAAATGATGATTGGAGGAAAACCTTGGACGTGGATCCAAGCCAAAGAAGAAGATCCAGCCATTCAATCCACAAAACATCCAAGGGTGGAGACTTAAAGATAACACCTTCAATGCTAATTAAGGAAAGAAGCCTTGAACGTCCAGGGGGTATTTAAAAGGTCTCAATGCTGATTGGAGGACCATAATGGATGTGGATCATGACCCTGAAAAGAAGATCTGGCCATCCATTGTATTAAAAATCCAATGGCTCTCCTTTGCTCTCTCTCCCTATATAAACCCCTTCACCCTATTGTAAAATTCATCTTGTGATTCAATCCAAAGTAATGTTTGGTGGCCTAAGTGCAATTAAGTCATAGATCCATTCACCTCAGTGAGTGCCAGGCTGAGCAGGAAGCATCCAGGGCTGAAGAAGCAGGTGGAAAGGAGAAGAAGAAGTCCCTTGGACCTTAGCGGGTGTGACAAAGAGGTTACCTTCTTATTTCTCCTTTTTCATTCTTTTTTGTTTGTCTTTTGTCTTTTGGTTAGTCTTCGATCAGCTAGCCAATATCCAGATGGTTTCAGGGCATCCAACCATGCTCTAAAATTCGTTCTAGAACTCATTCTAGAGTGATTTTAGTAGAGTCCATTTGTTTCTCTCTCCTCCACCAAGGAACCTTCCCCATTTGGCATCCGGACTTAGCCAAATTTTGACTAAGTCCAGAGCGCCAAACTGTTTCATTTCCTATTTTGTTTTAGCTTTCAAATACTCCTAAAAAATACCCAAAATTTCTTTTCTGCCTATTAATATTATTATAATAATATTTTATTTTTCTTTGTTATATATTTTTATTTAATTAGTTATTTATCTTCATATGTAGTAAACCTACCTCTAAAATTATTAAAAAGTACAAAACTAAAGCACAAAACCCTTGCTCCCTGTGGATCGACCCTTACTCTCCCTACGCTAGTAAGGTTATTATAAATTTTTGTTGTTTTAATTTGGATAAACCAAGGACACTAATTAGTGAAGTTAGCTCATCACTAATTACCCCAAAATCTGAATTTTTAGCGTGCCCTGATCGTGAAGGCCTCGCGTACTTGTGGTTATTGCGGTGACCACCATTTGTGTCCGTGCCAACGACCGGGCTCACCAGCATCGGGTGTTCTCTAGATTGTTCATCGTCGACGGAGCATGACCAGGTTCCCTCTCGCTCCCTCCCCTCTTTAACAGTATTATTATTTCCTACAGTACTGTCGCCCTCTATCGATTCCGCTGCCGCTTCCTCATCGATATAATTTGGTTAGGATAGCCACCCCTGTCGAGAGTTAGGATTTCCTTTGCGATAGACGATCCGATCACTGCCTTGTCGGAAGAACTCCGCCGGGCCGTAAAATGCCCCTCTCGTCGTGGTTGTTCGGTAGAATCGGTGGGTCACACGGAGTCTCCCCTGATCTGTCCCCTCCCAAATTTACTGTGTCTTTGCCCCTTCCATTAGACCGTCCTTGCTGCTTGTGAAAGACCCTTAAAAGCGCATTCATCACATAAGTGAACACGCATCGTGCATATTATGACGTAATACGAGCCGTCGATCCCGACGTTACCGTATTACATCATATTGGTATCAGAGCCGGTCGTCTTAGAATACGCTTAACACTGTCGATCGAATATCAGTTTCTTATTTCCGCATAACTTTACTTGTCATTTTCATTACGCATCGCATATTTTAAATTCATTTGCATACACACACAAAAAAAACGCACGTCATCGCATCCATTTTATCTCATAGCATCATCTAGATAGAACCCGTAGTTAATCCCAGAGAAGTTGACCGTAAAATGGTTCGGACGCGAGCCCAGATGCAGAACGCCGACGCGGAAGACCTCGGCGTGAATCATGAATTTGATCCCAACTTAGAGGATCTCCCTCCCCAAGATCTGTTAGACCTAGCGTATCAAGAGGATCCGATAGTGAACGAGGAGGTACCGATACCTACTCCCCCTCCGGTTAGGTAACCCGTCCCCCGGTCCCTACCCCCAACGGTGGGGTAGCTCCACCCCACCCATCGACTAGGACTGAAGATCAAGCCTCCTCCTCCGCGGCCAGCCCTAGGGCACTGCCTAGTGGTCCTCGGACCTCTAGCTCGTTGATAACACCCTAATTTCGGTCTTTATTTCATGTTATTAGCATGATTTATGCATCTAAAAGGCTTAAAATTGGGTTGTTATCATTTATTTACACGAAAATAATGCTTTCAAGTAATTTCTGATTTTTCCCTAATTTTCTGTTAATTATATGAATTTGTAAGGATTTATTGAAGCTCGAAATAATTATTTTTGGATGAAAATGGCACATTAAAAATTTTAATTCGACATTTACCAACATGGGAATGAATCAGGGAATTTTCTAGAATTTTCTAGACTTTTTTACGAATTTTTAGGAATTTTCTGGGATTTATTTCAAGAAGAAATGCAATTATTCTATTAAAAAAGGGCATATTTATAAGAGAAAAAATGTATTTATGCAATTTCTAGACTTTTCGGGGCCTTTTTGCAACGTTTCGTTGCAAAAAGACCCTGAAAACAGGTCTCGGTCGCCATGGCAAGCGTAAAGATCCAATTTAAAATCATTCAGAGTTTATTTGCAATTTCATTATTAATTTTAGAGAAAATCGGATGAGAGAGAGTGCCGAAAGGACATATATAAAATACCTCTGGGCGGCGTCAGATATCAATAATCTGTTTTATGAAGGGCTTTGTTGAAAAAGCGCGCCGGTGCCTTCCGCCGCGTCGACTTGGCGAAATCATAGCCGTTGGATTAAAATCCAACGGATATGAGATGTGCACTACACGCAGGAGGTAAGTACACCACCCGTGCAGTGCATACAACGCGCGTGCACGGGTGGTGATGTGGCGACAGTTTAATGGATAAGGTATAAAGAAACGCACCGGTACGTGCGTAGCGATGCATATGCAAATACCGCTTTTCGATTTTCTTTTGTTTTTTCTTTTTTTCACAGGTGGGGTACGTGGCGCACTGAGAAAGAGCCCGCCAAAGAAATTTGAAATGCGGCAACCAATAGGCTGCCGACACGTCATTGCGTGAATTAAGAAATAAATCAATTTTAATCCAATGGTTAAAATTGGTTAAAATTGATTTATTAATAACTTTTGATCCTGAAGTCCAATTGAGATGATTTTTTTATGGATTTGCTCGTCTTGATCCCCTCTTTCTATCTGTATGGATCATTCAGATCTAGCCTACATTGATAGATAAAAATTAATTACTAAACGGGGGTAAAATGGTGATTTTCACCATGTAACCTAGGTATAAAAGCTGAATTTTGAGAGGAGGGGCTCATTCGGGAGGGTGCTTCATCACAGGTGCAAGACAGAGAGGAGTCCCAGCCTGGATCAACAGTTTTGGTATTTTTTTTCTTTCATTGTATTCAAACTTTTGTGCATTTTGAATGAAATAGGTTAAGTTGTTTGTTTCTTCATCTCCATTCTAGTCTGAACTTCTAAATCGCTTGGCTTGAGCGGCATGTACAAGCCCGGATTAGGATTGAGAGGAGAAATTGAGAAATTTTACCTGGGCATTCAATTGCATTACAAAAGAAAATTCTAAAAAATTTAGTTTTAATTCTTAGAATTCTCAATTTCCCCATTTTAGTTCTGAATTATCAATCTGCAAAAATCAACCCAACTCATTTTAAGAACCCTCTTTCAACCTCTCTAAATGACTTCTTGGATCCTTTAATTAGGATCAAAGAAGGGAATTTAGAGCCCTTAATTCTTCTAGTCTTCTCATCTCTTCTATCCCCCTCTCTAAATTCTCACCTAATTAGGGTGACTTGATCCTCATTGAAGATCAAATTCACTCTAATTAGGATCTAAAACACCAAAAATAAAATCAAATTGAAATTCCTACTTGCCTCCCTTGGACGACACTCATACTTATCACTATACATATTAAGTAGAGTTTTATAAATTTTACTTCATAAGCCAAAAATTCACAACGACAAGGGCTAAAAATTTTGCGTAATTTTCACCCCTATTTTCGGCTTATCACTCGTCGGAAGATGTTCCCCAACGCCGGGCAAGGCTCCGAGCAGCCCTGCTCCGGTCCTGGTGTACGTCCCTCCAAGACCAGCGACATCACG
Source organism: Wolffia australiana (assembly GCF_029677425.1). Taxonomy (NCBI): domain Eukaryota; kingdom Viridiplantae; phylum Streptophyta; class Magnoliopsida; order Alismatales; family Araceae; genus Wolffia; species Wolffia australiana. Next base: position 8,516,786 of record NC_135850.1, on the reverse strand, counting down.
GCGCCATGACCCGCTAGCGTACCAACCTCGGCACCACAAGCAACGGAGCTGGGAGAATCACCGATGGAGATCGCCACCACTCGATGGGTATCGCAGCCAGCGTTACCTTGAGGAACGATCCTATCAGCACGATAGGGATCATTATCCCTTGGCGGCGAGAGTGCCTCCTCATTATGAGCACCCCGGTCAGCATCACTGGGTTGCCCCCGTTCAGACCCATGCCTCGGCGCCGTATGCGCCGACCTACACCACAGGGCCGAATGGGCTACCCTACGTCGCCCCCCTCCGGTCCCTCCGACTACTTATGGGCCGCTGACCTACTATAGTGCGGCGCACGCACCCAAGCCCCAACCCCACGGTGCCCCACACGCGCCGCCTACAGTGGCCCCACCATACACCACGGGATACCCCTCGGTGCCCCAACTGATGTACCCGGTAGGCGCACACGGTCAGCCCTCCGTGACCCATACTTATGCTCCACACCCGTATCAGGAGCAAGCTGCCCGTGCCGGGCCACAAGTGCCGACCGCGGCCTACCCACACCCAGGTTGCGCTCAGGAGGCGGTGTACTACCCCCAGCCGGCTCCCCCGGCCGTGGCCGCCCCAGACTATTTAGGACATGTAGGCCTTCGGGAGGTCCCTCGACCCTCACCAGCTCGTCATCCGGATGATGAACGAGAGAGACAGCGTGAGGTGTATCGCGCCATGATTCAGAGGAGCGTGCACATGGAAGTACCAATCTTCGAAGGATCCCAAAATCCGAAGGACTACACGGATTGGGAGTCAGATCTGGAGAGCTACTTCCAGTGGTACGATATGGACGACGACCTCTGCGTATCCTACGCAGAAGCTTGTCTCGGAGGGCAAGCCAAGATCTTCTGGAAGAACGAGAAGGAAGCTGTCCGACACCGTGGTGACACACCCCATACATGTCCCGCAAGCTTAAGGACAAATACATTCCTAAGCTCTATATGACCCGCCTATTGCTCAAGTGGATGGACCTAAAGCAAGGCCGACGAAGGGTCTGCGAGTACATTGAGGAATTTGAGGAGTACCGCATGAGATGCAAATTTGTAGAGAGCCCTCAAATTCAGATTGCTTTCTTCGTTCACAGACTGCGGTCAGACCTAGGGGTCTAAGTCCTAGAGCAGAACCCCAGCACCGTGGACTTGGCTTACAGCTTCGTAGAGAGTAATGAGTACTCTCATGATGATACCACACCGACGACCACCGTCGCACCCCGGGCGAGCAACTCTAGCTCATCTACGAGCTCTACACCTAGAGCGACACCCGGATGGACACGAGGAGCCCCGGCCACACCACGCCCAGCCACTCCGGCTCCCACCCCGGTACCCGCTCCGGTACCGTCGACACCTTCCGCGGTGTCGACCGCGAGGGCACCGGTAGCCGCCCGCGAGCCCATGCAGTGCTTTAAGTTCAAGGGGTTCGGACACTCGTCAATGACATCACCGCCGGTTCGCATCCAACCCGCACGGCAAGCTAAAGCGACAACACGCACGCCCGGATTCCAGTATCCCGGGTAACGGGTCCTTTATCTTTTCCTTTCCTTCGTTGTTTCGTTTGGATGTTATCCGTGTTTCTTTTCTTTCTGTTGTTTTTTTCTCTCGTTCCCCATCTCTTTTATTCTCTTCTTACTCATTGTAGTGAGGGGAATCCAATCTATAAGGAATTCCCCTTCACCACCCCTCAAGTGAAAGACAATCCCTCCACTTCCCTTTTCTTTCTTTCGCTTTTCCTTTCTATGTCTTCCTTATTCATTTTGGCTTTAGGCCTTGTATGTTAAGGCCCATCTAATTTCCATATAAAAGGGATTTGATGGTGCCCTAAAACAGTACCCTCATTTATTTTTGACTATGTTATGTTTTTCTCAAAGAGAAGTTTAGACGAGATGTCGCCGCTCATGATCGAGGAAGGAGAGAAGAGGAAGAAGGAGGAGGAAGAGAAGGAGGGAGGAGAAGAATAAGGAAGGGAGACCAGAAGGCAGCACCCACTGCCCATAGTCCCCATAACACGTCCGAACGCCACCTGCCAAGCACGCTTGCACTAGCTGCCCGCACCGAATTTACGCCAACAGCCAGTGTCAACGCCAATTCTCCTACGCCATCGTTATGCATCTGCACGGTACTCTTACACTTGCAACTACCTTCTTCACACTCGCCTCGCACCCGTAAGTCGAGGGACATTTGACCTATCAACTCGGTGGCTTCCGCAGCCGCCACCTATGCCAACTTAGTGCCTGGTAGCCGTCTTTCTGTGTGTGGAATTTGGCGCCCTCCATGTCGTTCAACCCCCTGGCTGGCTGCGTGCCCACACTTGCCGTGTGTTCGCCAGCGCCTTACAATTGTCCTCACCGCGCTCGTCAGCCCGGTCACTACCCGCGCTCATACCCCACGATATTACCAACGCCGTGCGTTCGAACGCACCTATTGTCCTCACCGAGCTCCTGTCAACGGCGCCCACATTGCCACGCTAGGACGCATGCACGAAGCCAAGAATGGTGGTGAGCCAACCTCGACAAGGTACGTCCTCTCTGCCCCGTCTCTTATTTCCTTCAGTGCATGATCGTATTGCCTCCACCGCGCTCGGGTTGGACATAGGTGAGTCAGACAGGATGAGTGAAAACTCGCGTATTTTGTGCGTCTTTTCTGTTTGGTACAAGTCGGGCTTGCCCGTCCCGTGTGAGCTAAGTCCACTGGGAGAATATCCCGCTCGGCACCATAGCATCCTTGACCCCCCCTCGGACGAGGTTCAAGAGGTCTACTGATGCGAAACGTCGGCGGCCGGGATCGAACGGCGCGTTTCACGTCACAAGTGAAATGTTGATATGATATAACTTTGTCAAATCTATGGGATTGAAGTTTATAAACGAGCAGATATGACGCGGACAAGTAAGCGCAGTAGATTGGGACGTGCCACGGGGTAGAACGATCCGGAGATCAGACTCCCGATGACCCGCAGAATCCACTAGACGACTAGGACGGGAGGGGCGTCTAACGGCCCTGGAGAGTTCGGTATTTAAGCAATCAAAGACAATCCGTTTACCTCAAATAATCCTGCTCTCGACTTCGGTGGCTACACCTATTCCAATGTTCGATCCAGAGGTCTCGGCAGGGGACGCGATAGCGGGCGACGGGACTGCAAGCAATAATAATACTGGAGTGAGTGGGAGGGGAGACGAGCGAACCTGATGGTGGCTTAGTCCAAGGCACAGCCGAGATGGTGAGTTCTTGGCATGCGGGGCTTGGAGTAGGGCGGACGAGGACCGAGGTGCTGGTTGGGACCACAGCGTGGGAGGAACCACAGCGTGAGGAGAGTCCGTAGCGCAGATGCAACCGGGACGCAAGTCGGAGCCGCGGTACTGGCAGTACTGGAGGAGAGTCCGTAGCGCAGTGATCTCGACGTGGTTGGGGCCAGCCACACCCCCTACGCTACGACTACGATAAGGGGAAGCTCTTTGAAAAATTCAATTCATTCAAAAACTTCCAAATGTTCCTTGGGCATGCCCTCCCCTTATATAGGGAGAAGGGGTGCCAAGAGAACGTGGGGGGAGAGATCGAACCGTCGTGAAACGTGGTTCGGTCTCTCCTTACAAATTCAAATACAATTCTAAAATATAAAATCAAAGATGAGGACGGGAATGGGCCCTACGATATTGGCCCAGTCCCATAATTCGAAAAGAAATACATCACACGATAAAAGAAAGAATGATAAAGGCTTGCTTACCCGGAGTACTTGAACCCCGGATGACAGACGTCGACTCGAGCGCCTCGGCGTGGCTAATGGCGCGTCATCGTGGCGTCCTCGGGTGGCGTCGTCGTCGCTGAGCCGCCATCTGCTGGATGGTCCTCCATCATCTACCATCCACCACTAGGCGGCTCCGTCGGCTCCCTAGGAGTTGGGGCTCATTGCTTTTCGACACTTACACATATCATACGTAGACTCACCTCGTGTATCATCGTAGATCCCTACTATAAGGTTCATTATCGGACGATGATCATCGCCGTCGTCCGATACTTGTCTTCCTATTGATACCGAGTTCACCGGCTCGGTGATGACTGGACGACATCCTGTTGACGCCCGGCATCAAATTGGTATCATAGCCAGGTTATGGTCGCCTACAGCACGTCTCCGATGCTTCATCTGCATCATTAGCGTCATCCGGATCGCATCATTTTTCAAAATTCATGTAGGACTCCCTAGGGATAGCCATAGAAATGCGATCAAGCCGGATAGCTCCACGCAGAGGTTCTACCTTCCCGGTGACATTCCAAACCATCGGCTGACGAGAGGGGAAACCCCACTGCCCTCTTAGAACCCCATCCCGCGATGCCCGTGGCTAGTCCAACACAACTGCCTATGGAGCTCGCACGGACCACACCCATCGACACGGGTGCCCCCAAGTCATCGGGGCCACGTAAACACACTCACGCTTCCTGTCGCCCTGACGATCTCTGCATGACTCCCCTCGATCACTTGGAGGCTCACCACCTAGTAATTCTGAGGATGAAGCGACCATGGGTCGCCACCCACACGTGAAGTTTTCTGTCGACGAGGTCGCACCTCGGACTGCCGTTGCACGCGGACGAGGAGCAGGACGTGGACAAGGAGGCATACACTGTCAGCACCGACCCCAGGAGTACCTGTCAAAGGAGCAAGGGGCGTATTTTCAAGCTATGGCCACCAAGATGGAGCACATGGAGCAGATGCTCGCACGCCCATGATTTTTGGTACACGACGACGATCCAGCGCTCGCTGCTTGAGGACGACATCACAACCCGCTTAGGGTCGCTCGACATGAGCACCGCTGGAAGAGGCCCTACGATGACGACGACGAGTACGAGGAGTTCGATCGAAGGCCCGACCATATCCCACAAGGTCGACGCCCTGCCCGAGACCCTGCACGTGACCCACAAGATGTCCGTGCTTGGGACAGACGACACCCATGGGATGACTATGCCCATGGGTACGAGGCCCACCGATCGGCCCATCTGAACCGCTACGTCTCACGACACGATCGCGAGTATGACGCCAACCACCCGGCCCGCTGTCACGATCCAGTCTGGCCCCGCGATCAAAAGCATGTTGCAGACCCATCGGCCTGCCGTGACGACCACACTTGGCCGCATCAAGGCTGGTACGAGGAAGTCAACGAGGCTCCTCGGTACCCTCCATGCGATGCCGGACAGCCACGCGCCACCTCGCGAGGGTCGCCCCTACCACTAGGAGGACTGTGACTGCGAGCCGACCCCTCCGCACCGGCGCGATGACCTGCGTCACGAGGACTACCCGGTGCTCAAACGGCACTCACACAACGAAAAGTGGAGATGAGATAAACACCGTGCTTGCATCTAGAGGAGCGTGCATGCCGATGTTGCCGTCTTCAAGGGGTCATGCTTGAACTCCTATTTTTGGTGATACCGCATGGACGGCAACCTATACATCAAATATGCGGTGATGAGACTTGGCAGACAAGCCAAGATCTTCTAGGAGAACAAGCACGTCACCATCAAGCGACGAGGACGACCCATCACATCTTGGGTTGATATGGCACAGAAGCTGCGGAGCAAATATGTTCCTGGACAGTATCGGATGTCACTATTCCTCTCGTGGCTCGACCTTAGGCAAGGTCGAATCGTTGTGACGGAGTACATCGAGGCCTTTCACGAATGCCGGATGCGCCATCGATTCGTGAAGGACCCGCTAATCATTATCAAATTGTTCGCCCACTAAATCAGACCAGTCCTGCGCAACGAGGTCCTCAAAGGGAACCCGGTTGAATTTGACGAGGCATATCATTTGGTCGAGCATATGGAGCCTCCATGTGACGAGATCGCTCCACCTAGCGCAAACACCACGCCCCGGACTCCACCGGTTTGGCCCGCTCCTGCGCGACCATACGGGCTACCTAGACCACGAGGGGGCAAGGAACCGCCCCCGCCACCTCCGTGGGATCAACCCCACTACCGCAGGCCATCACAAATGATACCTCAGCCCGGAGCATCACCGTCGGCCAAGCACACGTGATGTGCTTCAAGTGTTAGGGAAGAGGGCACCGAGCGAACCAGTGCCCATCATCGACACTATTGATCGACGCTGGAGATTTCGATCCTAGCCAATTTGACAACATGGAGATTCCACCTGAGGATCACTATCACGGGAATGAGGAGTTCGCCCTCGAGTACGAAGAGCCCGACAAACAGGTCGGGTACATACAGATTACGGTACCTTGTGCGACTCCTCCCATGGTGCCCCGAGCTGCCGGCTGCCCACTAGCCAACATTGCTGTTGACCACTCCAACACTAGTAGGTTGCAGCCACTACCCCGGGCCGCCCCACCCGCTCGGTCAGCTCCAATTGAGACCAGACCATAACCTATGGTAGACATGTCGCTCCGCACCTCGATCTTTTACATCTACGTCAATATCAATGACAAGGTGTGTAAAGTGATCGTAGATGGTCGGAGTTGCATCAATGCCATATCCTATACGATGGTTGCCCGACTTGGGCTTATCGCTATTCCCCATCCGACTCCCTACGACGTATCATGGATGGACACTTCATCACTTCCAGCGAAGAGTTAGTGCCGCATACCATTGAAGGTGAGTGCCCATGATGGGAGCGTCCTATGCGACATACTTCCCATGAGAGTGGGAAACATCATCTTTGGCTGTCCATGGCTATATGACCACGATGTCACTCTCGTTGGAAGAACAAACACGTGTTTGTTCTTGTACCAGGGACGACGGGTCACTTGGCACCCGTACACAATGAGGCCATCAACCAAGCCGGTCACGACCAAACCCGTATGGTTAATGGTCGTTCGAGGCCCCTTGTTGGTCCGAGACTTTGGTCGCGAGGGTGACAACACGCCACTGTGCCTCGTCGTCACTCTCAACGTCCCCGCCGACCCACCCGTAGAGCACCGACCACCCGAGGCCAAAACCCTTGTATTGAGGTTTTGTGATGTCTTCCCCAAGGAGTTAACCGGCGAAGTACCGCCGATGCGTAACATCCAGGACGCAATTGATCTCATGCCCGACGCGGCATTACCAAACCTATCCCACTACCAGATGGAGCCGTAGAAGTACGAGGAGCTACTACGTCAGGTTTGCAAGCTTCTCGCGAATGGCGACATTCAAGAGAGCTTGAACCATTGCATGGTGCCCGCTCTCCTCGCCCCAAAAAGGACAACATGTGCCGCATGTACTGCGAGAGCCGTGCAATCAACAAGATAACGGTCAGGTACCATTTTCCCATTCATCACGTCTATGACATCTTCGATATGATGGTTGGCGCCACTATCTTCTCAAAGGTCGATCTTCGAAGTGGCTACCATCAAGTTCAGATTCATCCCAGGGATGAATGACAAACCGCCTTTAAGATAATAAGTGGGTTATACAAGTGGAGAGTCATGCCGTTCGGCCTCTCCGATGTGCCAAGTACCTTTCAATGACTCATGAATGAGGTAGTGCGCACGTTTATCGGGAGGTTTGTCATCGTCTACTTTGCAACATCCTTATATACAGTCGCTCAAGAGAGGAGCACCTCGACCACCTCCGACAGGTTTGCACCGTCCTTCAAAGTGAAGAACTATATGCACACCCTAAGAAGTGTAGCTTCCTCACTTCAAAAGTCTCTTCCCTTGGGTTTATCATGTCTGCCTAGGGCGTTGCTGTGGGCCCGGAAAAGGTTCGGGCCATCACGTCATGGCCTGCCTCCATGACATTCGGGGCTTCATCGGTCTTGTCACTTTCTTTTGGCGATTTGTACAGAACTTCAGTTCTGTCACGCCTCCCATCATCGGCTGCCTCAAGGTGGAGCCATTCACTTGGACGCAGGCTGGCAAGCGAGCTTTCCAACACATAAAGCTCATGATGACCCAAGCGCCCGTCCTCCACCTACCCGACTTCGAGAAGGTGTTCGAGGTTACCTGTGATGCCTCAGGCATTGGGATCGCTTGTGTCCTCAGCCAGGAGGGGCACCCCGTCGAGGTTTTCAGCGAGAAGCTGAATGATGCTAGGCTCCGCTACTCCACATACAATAAGTAGTTCTACGCACTCGTCCAAGCACTGAGGCACTAGCGGCACTACCTCCTTTCCATGTAGTTTGTGCTCTTCTCCGACCATGAGGCGTTAAAATACCTGCATTCCCAGTAGATGTTGAGCAATAGCCAGCGAGATGGGTCGAATATTTGCAGGATTACTCCTTCGTCATCAAGCACAAGAAGGGCAAGGATAACGTCATCGCCGACACACTTAGCTGGAGAGCCTACATGTTCAACATTCACGAGGGTGAAGATCCTCTGATTCGAGACCATCCGAGAAATATGTCAGCTGCCCCGACTTCGGGCCGATCATCGCAAAAGTTCTATGAGGTCCATCCCGTGACTATTGTGACTTCGCCATCACCGATGACTACCTGTTCTACCAAAACTGATTGTGAGTGCCTCCCACGTCCTTATGTGACTTCCTCACTTGGGAATGTCGCACCGGAGGTCTTAGCGGCCACTTCAGTTGCGACAAGGCCATCGCTACCGTAGAATATCAATTCTACTAGCCATCGCTCAAGCGCGACTTTGGCAACATCGTTGCCCAATGCCGCATCTGTTCCTTGGCCAAGCAGGTCAAGAAGAGCGCTAGATTATGCACCCTGCTACCGACACCCAAGCGGCCCTGGGATAACGTCAATATGGACTTCGTCCTAGGCCTACCTTGGACAGCACGACAACATGACTCCGTCATGGTTATCGTCGACAGGTTTTTGAAGATGGCACACTTCGTGCCGTGCGGGAAGTCATCTGACACCACACAGGTGGCACAATTATTCTTCTGAGAGATTGTGTGCCTCCATGGCCTGCCAACTTCGATTGTGTTGGATCGAGACATGCGCTTCATTAGCTACTTCTGGAATACCTTATGGAGTATCCTCGGCACGAAGCTCAAGTTTTCAACTGCCTACGACCCTCAGATGGACGGTCTGACGGAGGTAGTCAATTAAAGTTTGGGCAACCAGCTTTGGTCCCTCGTGGGTGAAAACCTTGCGACATGGGATTTTATAATCCCTCGCGACGAATTCACATATAACTCCTTGTTGAACCGAACCACCGGGTTGAGTCCTTTTGAGATCGCTTATGGCAAGGCCGCTCATCGCCCACTAGACTTAGCACCCATAGACCCTCATGTTAGGGCATTAGAGGACAGTCTTGCATTCACCCAACATGTTTCCGCATTGCATCATCATATCCATGATAGGATCACTAGACAAAATGCATTGTACAAGCAAGTTGCCAACTTGCACCACCCACCCCTAGTCTTTGATGTGGGAAACCTAGTGATGGTTACACTAAGGCCGGAGAGATACTTTCTTGGGACGGCTACCAAACTACATACTCGTAGTGCCGGCCCATTCTCGATCCTCCAAAGGGTAGGCACCAATGCCTACGTCGTCATGATTTGATGTAATATGATCGGCCGAGATCGATCGGCTTGTATTACGCCACAAGAATTTGATCAATAATTTCGTGAATGATATGAATATACGACGATGAAGAAAATGTCAGATGAGCAAGACTCGGTCGTTTACAAGCAGGGAAGAAGACCTCGCCGATCAAGGGGAAGATATTGACCCTAGATCAAACTCCCAATGACCCTCTTGACTGACTAGACAACTACGAGGTAAGGGGCGTCTGACGGCCCTAAGATGTTCGGCATTCAAATCAACAAATATCCTTTCAACCACAAAAATAAGATCCTATCTCTTGACGAATGTGGCTAACCCTATCCGTAGATTATATTAAAAGAGGGCAGCGGACGAGATAGGGGAAGACGACACTGAAGGCGGTAATAATACTGGGAATGACGGAGGGGAGACGAGAAGATACCTTGTATGTCGATAGTCCATGGCGTGGGAAATGGTGTCTCGACGTAGTCAAAGGCGATGGGAGATTCCGCGTGGGTGAGGCACAACAAGGGCGGAGGATGGGGTTCTTGGCTTGTAATCACCCCAAGAATGCCTGTGGATGGTGGCTCCTATCAATTCTTGAATTTCTTGCGCAGTAGTTGATCAGGAACGCCAAGAAGGTGACGATTTCTTGAAGCCTCAATCGTTCTTGAGCGGTAGTAGATTTAAGAATGCCAAGAAGGTGGTGGTTTCTTGAAACCTTGGGGTTCTTGAGCGGTAGTTGATCAAGAACGCCAAGAGGGTGGCAGTTTCTTGAAATCTTGGTGGTTCTTGGTCGATGGCGATGGCGGTGGCGGACGATGGCGGCGGCAGGGACGATAGCCTTCAAGAAGAGGGTTCTTGAAAATAACCACCCAAGAAGTCTTTGATAGAGGGGCGTTTCTTGATCTTCTTGGATGGATCTTGGAGGAGGTCGATGGTGGCGGCGGACGACGACGGCAGCGGGGATGATAACCTCCAAGAAGAGGTTTCTTGGATGTTTCTTGGGGCTAACAATCCAAGATTCCCAAGGAGAGGGCGTTCTTGGAGGAGGTTGGTGAAATCTTGGGGAGGAACAATGGCGACGCGTACCTGGAGTGATCTCGACGGTGACGGTTGACGATGCTTCTCCCTTGGTGACGCTTTCTTGAATCCTTGAGACCCTTCGGAGTGATCTCGACAGAGGCCTTCTTGGCTTCAGGATGGGAGGAATTCTTGAATCTTTTAGCTTCTTCGGAGTGATCTCGACGAAGACGTTGAACGCGTTCCCACGGAGTGCTCTTGACGTGGGCGGGAATAGCCAATTCCCTCTACTCTACTCACTACGATAGGTGGAGCCAAGAGTTGTAAAAATTCTTTCAACAAATGACTCAAATGTTCCTTGGGCATGTATCCCCTTATATAGTGAGGATAGGTGCCAAGTGAACGTTGGGAGAGGATGAACCGTCGCGAGATGTGGTTCGGCCTCTCCTTACAATTTGAAAATAAAACCGAAATTTCAAAAGTAAAGATGACGGCGAGGCCCACCATTGGCCTAGTCCATGAAATCCAAAGACACAAGCAAAACATAAACAAACACAAGGGAAGATAGAGATGCTTACGCGGGGTACTTGAACCTCGGGTGGCGAGCGTCGACGCGAGCTGCTCGTCATGGCTGATGTTGTCCTGTCGTGCTGCCTCTAGGATGGTCCTCCATCATCCTCCCGGGGTGGGAGGAGCTCAATTCCGGCGAGCAAAGCTCTGCAATATCCTCGAGCGGTGGAACCAGGTCCGGTCGGAGTCGCCGAATATCGTCCTCAGAGATCCACGTGTCGTCGGATGATGGCCGCCCCTGTCAGTGGACTAGGAAAGTGCGACCGACTCGCTCCCCCTAATCGTGAATTACCTCCTGCAGTATCGTTTCTATCTCGTCTTGCCGTACAAGGAGGGGAAATAGAGAAGGGGTGGGTTGACTCTCACTCTCTACTCTACTCAGGCTCGAATGGCTGTGAGGCTCGATGATCGGTGGCGAGGGACGGTATCGAGATAGATCACTGACGTTAAACGTCGAACTATTCCCCTAAGTTGGCGGGATGCTCACAACGTAGGCGTTGTCATTGATCTTTTGGGCTATCGAGAAAGGCCCGGCGCTACAAGCATGGAGCTTCGTAGCGACCCCAGGAGAGAATCTCTCTGGCCTCAATCTGACTAGGACTAATTCTCCCTCAGAGAACGACATAGGCCTACGACCCTTATCTGCGGACGCCTTGTTTTGCTCATTCATGGATGCAATGCGTGAATGTATGCTATCATGCATGTCCTTAATGTGTTCGGCAAATTCTAATGCATTATCTGAGATTCTATGTTTTTCATCTAATGGCATGAGGTCAAGGGGCTTACGTGGTAGTTGACCTGATGGAGGACCATCTCGAGGACGACGCCACGATGACGAAGAACCATCTCGAGGATGACGCGACGGGACGTCATCAGCCACGCCGAGCAGCTCGCGCCGACGCTCGCCACCCGGGGTTTGAGTACCCCGCATAAGAACTTTTATCTTTCTACTTATGCTCATTTTCATGTGTGTTTGTATTTTCAGATTCGTGGACTAGGCCATTGTTGTTGGGCCTCGTCCTCATCATTTTTACTTTCTATGTTTGTAATTGGAATTTGTAAGGAGAGGCCAAACCACGCCTCGCGACGGTTCGTCCTCTCCCACGTTCACTTGGCACCCATCCTCACTATATAAGGGGATGGCATGCCCAAGGAACACCTTGGAGTCATTGTTGAAAAGTTTATTCACAATTCGTCTCCCCCTATCGTAGAGAGTAGTGTAGGGGGTTTGGCAAGCCCCACCCCACGTCGAGATCACTCCGTGGGTAGAGCCCACGTTTCTTCCATCGAGATCACTCCGGGAGGATCGTGCTGAAGCGTGCTGTCGAGATCACTCCGGTACGGGTTAAAGATTTTCAAGAAGTCGCTGTCCTTCAGGGCTGAGAATAGTCTCCGTCGAGATCACTCTGGGAATTCTTGGAGGTTCCTGAACGTCATCGACGCCGCGACCAAGCTGGGAACCCGCTCCGTCGAGGGAGCATTGCCCCGACCATCAAGAACCCGACGCCAGCCAGGTTCTTGATCCCCCCCCCTGTCCACCTTCCACCACATCCACCCCCGCCCCCTTCTCCTTCATTCAGCCCATCTCGCCCACATTTCCTTGGACCCCACCCCTTCACCCTCGCTTCTTGATCATCTAACCCCATTTCTTGATCTTTCCCGCCAATTCTTGAACGCCACCCATTCTCATCCTCCATTTTCTTAAAATTCTTGATCGCCCAACCACTTCCCCTACCCTTTCTTGAACGCCTTTTCCCCTTCCCCTGCCCTTCTTGATCGCCCAACCACCTCTTCTTGCCTTTCTTGATCGCCCTCCCCCTACCCCTACCTTTCTTGATCGCCCACCCTCCTTTCCCCTTCGTTTCTTGATTCCCAACCGCCTCCTCTTGCCTTTCTTGATCGCCCACCCTCCTTTCCCCATCGTTTCTTGATTCCCAACCGCCTCCTCTTGCCTTTCTTGATCGCCCACCCTCCTTTCCCCATCGTTTCTTGATTCCCAACCGCCTCCTCTTGCCTTTCTTGATCGTCCACCTTTCTTTCCTCTTGATTTATTGAATTCTGGATTTCTTGATTTCATGATTTCTTGATTTCTTGATTTCTTGATCTCACCATATCACCTTGATTCCCCTTCGTCCTCCCCTTCGCCCTCCCATCGCCCTCATCTTTCTTGATTTCTTGACTCCCACCCTCTACGCCATAACCGATTTCTTGGTTTTCTGCCCCACCCACACGACTATTCCCACGATACATGGTTCGTTGTCTTGCCCGCCCACACGGTTGTGCCGTGCGCCAGCCAAGCGCGCGCCTTGTGCGCCCACTGCTCCGACTCTTGCTACACGCCACCCGTGGACTCAGCTCTCTGCTGGTAGTTACGACTGCTCCGTCCACGCACGGTTTCGTCCTCGTCAACGACACTCGCTCGCACGATCCGACACTAAGCATCCGCTCGATGACTTGGAAGCCTTGGACTAAGCGATACAAAGGTCAGTCTCGTCTCACCTCCATAAACTCCAGTATTATTATCTTTGACAGTCTCGTCTTCCCCTATCGCGTCCGCTACCGCGATATTCTCGAACATCATCGGATAGGACTAGCCACCTTGTCGAGCGTAGGGATTCTTGTGGTAGACGGACTGTCATCCGACCTAGACGCCGAATGCTCCAGGGCTGTTAGACGCCCCTCACTTAGTAGACGTCTAGTAGGTCTAGCGGGTCATTGGGAGTTTGATCTTAGGATCACTCCTCTCTCGTTGATCCGTACGGCCGACGTCGCTATCCGTTGATTCCCTAACTGCTCATTCACCGTTTTCTCATTACTTGAATTACATCTCACATCATTCGCATCATAATTCCTGTGACGTAATACGAGCTGATCGATCCCGGCCGACATCGTTTTACATCATGACCATAGATAATCTCGAATGGTGCCTTGCCCGTGGTACGATTAACCGAGTAATTAAAGGCAAATTCCGCTCGAGGAAGGACTTGATCCCATGCGGCTACGTTATCGTCGACAATAGATCTCAGAAGATTGTCGAGGCTGTGATTAACAACCTTGGTCTGACCATCCGTCTGAGGATGGTATGCCGAAGAAAATTTAAGTTGTGTGCCCATAAGGACCCACAACGTTTTCCACAAATAACTGGTGAACTTTACGTCTCGATCCGAGATGATTGTCTTGGGCACTCCATGAAGCTTGACTACGTGATCGAAGAAGAGGAGTGTGATGCGAGAGGCGTCTGAGGTATTCAAGCACGGGATGAAATGTGTCATCTTCGAAAACCAGTCTATCACGACCATAATCGAGTCGTGGTGCCACGCAGTTTTGGGTAGCCCCAAAACAAAATCAAGGCTAACGTCTTCCCATGGTCTCTCCGGGACCAGTAGGGGTGTGTATAGCCTGGTGTTTTGCTTCGTGAGCTTCGCGCGGGAGCAAGTAAGGCATCGTGAAATGAATTTTCCGATGTCCCTCTTCAGTGAAAGCCAATAAAATTTATTCTCAAGTGCGAGGATCGTCTTGTTAATCCCAAAGTGGCCACTTAGACCACCGACATGGGTCTCGTGGATAAGGAAATCTCGAATCGAGGTTCGAGGTATGCAAAGTCTTTTGCCATGGAATAGATAGCCGTCGTCAAGGTAGTAGTCCCTTGATCTAGAGGTGGTCGCGTCCGTGAGGGAGGAGTAGATTGTCGAGAAGTCTGGGCACTCTGCGTAGTCGTCTTGGATCCTTTCAAATTTGAGGATTCGGGTTTTCATAATATTTTAGGATAAGTGGTGGCCAGCTCAAGGCGTCGGCGACGACATTATCCTTTCCCTTCTTGTGTCGTATGACAAAGGTAAAATCCTGAAGGTAGGCGATCCATCGAGCATGACGGTCGCTAACCTTCTTTTGATCGTGTAGGTGTCGAAGGGCTCCGTGGTCTGAGTATAAGACAAACTCCTTGGGGAGTAAGTAATGTCGCCAATGACATAGGGACTGTACGAGAGCGTAGAACTCCCGATCGTAGTTGTCGTAACGCTTTCGAGTGTCATTCAGCTTCTCGCTGAAGTACTCGATATGGTGTCCCTCTTGGCCAAGTACTCCTCTGATTCCTACTCCGGATGCGTCACATGCGACCTCAAATACTTTGTTGAAATTCGGGAGTTTGAGAACCGGAGCCTCTGTCATGAGCTTTTTGAGAAGCTCAAAGGACTAGTCGGCGGAAGGTGTCCATTGAAACTTCTCCCCTTTGAGGATGTCCTTGATGGGGGCGGTGATTCCACTAAATCCTGGAATAAACCTTTGGTAGAAGGTGGCAAGTCCGATGAAACTATGGACGTCATGGATGCTCTTCAACTTCGGCCAGGAGACGATAGAGTCGATCTTTGCTGGGTCGACGGCTACTCCATTTGCGGATGGGATGAAACCGAGGAAGGAGACCTCGGTAGTGAAGAAGGTACACTTCTTCGGGTGCGCATATAATTTCTTTTGGCGTAGTGAGGCGCACACGTGACAGAGGTGCTGTGCATGTTCCTCCCTGGACTTACTGTACACTAGAATGTCGTCGAAGTATACGACGACAAATCTTCCGATATATGGACGAAGCACTTCGTTCATCAAACGCTGGAATATACTAGGAGCGTTTGACAAGGCGAAGGGCATAACGTTCCACTCAAAGAGGCCATCTTTTATTTTAAAGGTTGTTTTCCACTCGTCCCCAGGCCTTATCCTGACCTGATGGTAGCCGCTCCGTAAGTCTATCTTAGAAAAGACAGATGCGCCTACCATCTCATCTAATAAGTCTTCGACTCGAGGTATAGGAAAATGGTATTTCACCGTTATTTTGTTGATGGCCCGCGAGTCGCAGCACATCCTCCTAGTGCCATCTTTCTTTGGGACGAGTAGGGCCAGCACGGCACATGGGCTAAGGCTTTCCCGAATTAAGCCTTTTGCTAAGAGATCCTTTACTTGGGAGTAAAGTTCTTCGTACTTAACCGGGTCCATCCGGTAGTGAGGAAGGTTAGGGAGAGTGGCTCCCGAGACCAAGTCAATGGCATGCTGTATGTGTTGCAAGGGAGGGAGCTCACTCGGCAGCTCGGCGGGGAAGACATCCGTGTACTCCTCGAGGAGCTGGGTGACCTCTGGGTGTGGAGTCTTGGGCTTCGACTCGGTACTCGCGTTTGATAGTGCAAGGCGTAACATATGGGAGATGTTTCCCGGTCATGCTCCAATTCGCGCCGGAAGATGAAACCATTAGTGATAATGGCGGTGGAGGTAGCACGGGGTGGTGCCGTCGTGGACTGCAGGGGAAAGGATGGTAACCGTACCGATGGATACCATATAAGCCTTCGACCTCCATAGATGAAAGAGCACGTGTTTGCTCTTCCCGATAGTTGTACGTCGTGATCGTACAACCAGGGTCGTCCGAGAATGATACTACCAATTTTTATTGGTAGCACGTCGCATAGGACTTTCTCATCATACGTGCTCATCTTCAGGGGCACGTAACACTACATCTTCACCGGGATGGTCGATGCATTGATCCACGACACATTGTAGGGAGTGGGGTGAGGAAGCAAAGGAAGTCCTAGGCGAGTAGCAGTGTCTTCGGAAATATCGTTTATACAACTCCCACTGTCGACCATAAGCTTGTAAGTACGTCCACCAATTTTGACGTACGTGTAGAAGATCGACATGCGCTGAGCGACATCGACTGGTCGAGTAGCTAAGGTACCGTCGAGTACTAGGCTGGGCGAGGTTTGCTCGGGTACCGTCGGATGCTCCTAATCCGGTGGTGTCCAAGGTAGCGACGGGATATGTCGCGGGCATGGTGATCGGCGTGATTTGGATGTAACCTAGCAGGTCATCCACATCCTAGCCGTCCGGGCACTCGGCAGGATACTCATCCACCTCAAGATCGTCTTTGGGCTGATCCTCCACCGGCTGCCCGTGTATGTCCATAACCATGAGGGTGGGGCAATCAGTTCATCGATGCCCAAATCCTTTACACTTAAAGCACTGAATCGGCTCGCGGGGAGCATTCGGGGCTCTAGCCGTAGAGATGGCTGATGGTGTGGGTGGCGTAGGTGCCGGGACCGGCATCGCTGGCAGGGCTGAGGGTCGGGGAGTGGTGGTACTACTCCAGTTCCAAGCGGCGGTGTTACGGGTCGTCATGGATGCTGCTGACGACTGAGCTGGTCGGGGTGCCAAGGAGGTAGTCGACACGACGTCGTCGTGACTGAGCTCGTTGCTCTCAATGAGGCTGTAAGCAAGGTCAACGGTCGAAGGGTTCTGCTCCAGCACTCGAGCCCCCAGGTCAGGGCGGAGTCCATGTACGAAGAATGCGATTTGAATTTGAGGGCTGTCCACAAATTTACATCGCATTCGGTACTCCTCAAACTCCTTGATGTAGTCGGAGACCTTGCATTTTCCTTGTTTGAGATCCATCCACTTTAACATGAGACGGGACATGTAAAGTTTTGGGATTTATTTATCCTTTAACTTTCGTGACATCTCCTCCCATGAGAAAGGAGGATCTCCTCGTCGTCGGGCCGCCTCCTTCTCGTTCTTCCAAAAGATTTTAGCTTGACCTCCAAGTCGAACCTCGGCGTATGCTACACATAAGTCGTCATCCATGTCGTACCACTGGAAATAACTTTCCAGGTCTGACTCCCAATCCGTATAATCCTTTGGGTTCCGTGACCCTTCAAAGATGGGCACCTCAATCCTTATGCTCTTTTGGCTCATGGCGCGATGCACCTCTCGACGCCGCTCATGCTCGTCCTCGTGACGACGAGCCGATGGGCGGCGGGGTGCATCCCGCGGGTAGGCATGGTCCGGTCGATCCTCGTAGTAAATGTCTCGGCGAGGTGCCGGGTGATAGGGTGGCCACTCCTCTGGGTATCCGTCGGGATGAGGTCGTCTCGGTGGTGACGGGGAGTGTGCTGGATAAGCATGTTCCCGGCGAGGAGAATATGCCGTGGGCCTCCTAGGTCAAGACAAATCCTTGGGGGGATAATCCCGATGTGGGGGGCGGTCGTAATCCACAGTGTATCTCGGCGCCGTTCGGGGTGGAGCCGAGGCCTCCTCGTATGGGTCCGGGCATGAGTGGGTGCAGTCGGGTAGTGTGGTGGGTAAGCGGAGCTGTCACCATGAGTGACGACATCCGGTCGACGGGTGACGGGTGGCTGCCACGGGCTACCCGCCCGGGATGAGTAGTGCGGCACATTCTGCACTGGTATGCGGTTGGGGTTGGGAACCCCGTCATCGGGATACTCACGGTAATCATGACGCCAAGAACTCCGGTTCTCGGGAGGGTAATAGTTCCTATCCGATGGATAGAAACGTTCCTTGTAGTGACGTGGAGCTGGTCTCTCCTCCCGAGGAGGGGATCGTCGTCGATCGCCGCGGTCGTACTCCCAGTCTTCAGCTTGAGGGTGGCGTGGCAGTGGCGCCTCGGAATCTCACGATCGGTAGGCCTAGACGAGAGGCTCCTGCATAGGAGCCTTACCCAGACGCTGGGGAACCTTGTTAGCCGAGGGGTCGTCATAGGGTTCGACAACCGATGCCCTACGAGTAGGGGCAGCGGTAGAAGATCGCCGGTCTTTGGATGCTCAATATGCCGGTGCCGCCGCTTCAGCTGGAGGCCTCGTGACCCGTGTGGCAGGTTCCCTAGGTGGTGGAGGAGGTAACGGTACCTCTTCGTTCTCCACGGGTTCTGTGGGTAATAGTTCGCCTAATGGATCCTCTAGTAGAGGAGCAGCTATGACGAGATCATGTTCATGATCGTCGTCACGTTCAAGGTAGTCGGTATCACGACATTGGGCTTGTGTACGAACCATCCTATGGTCAACCATCCACAACCTAGAAATGTTCTAATGGTATGCACGTGATGGATGAAATGCTATGACGTGTATAATGCAGATGAACCAATATGATGTGCACAATATGATGTAAATGATTTTCAAAATAATGACGTGCACGATTCAATAAAATTTCTTTAGTAATATGCTACCGACCGTGTTAAGCAAGAGCTGACATGACCGGCTCTAATACAAATATGATGTAATACGATCGGCCAGAATCAATCGGATCGTATTACGCCACAAGAATTTGATGAATAATTTTGTGAATGATATGAATATATGACGATGAAGAAAACGTCGAATGAGCAAGACTCAGTCATTTACAAGCAAGGAAGAAGACCTCGCCGATCAAGGGGAAGATATTGACCCTAAATCAAACTCCCAATGACCCTCTTGACCAAGTAGACGACTGATAAACTCGATTTTTAGGTGATTTTACTGGTTATTTATCAGTTGATGAGTGTGAGGATTGAGCTTATACAACAAATTTATAACCTCACAGCTTAGGGCGAGTGAGGGTCGATCCATAGGGAGACGGTAAAGGAAGCACAGAATTTCTTTCCAGCAAATCAGTCTATTTAATTTTCTAACTCTGAGTGTTAATCTCTGTAAAGAATTCTTCAATCAAATCACAGAGATACTTTCCAAATATTGATTCAACTAATTCTTTAGTTAGATTGTTTCTAGTTAGGTTTATAAATAGCGTTCTTAAGGACTGGAATGGGCAGAACAGTCAGCAAGAATTTTCTTGTTGACGGTACTGCTTTTGTTCTTTGGGGCAAAAGAACAAGCACCCTGCGCACAAGCGGTGCCCTATGTGCAGGGGTTTGCTCACTCGCGGCAGCAGCTGCGCGCGGGCGTGGCCTGCGCGCGGGCTTGTCCTGCGCGCGGCTATTGCTGTGCGCCGGCGCAGCCTGCACGCGGGCGTAGCTTGTGCGCGGGATCCCTGCGCACGGTGCTGCTCGCGCGCGGGGTTCTCACGCACGGGCGGCTGTGTGCAGGTCGATCCTGCGCACAGAAACCTTGGCCGCCCCCGCTATGCTCTACCTGCCTGAACGAAACCTGAGAGAAGGCTATGTAGAGAATCGATTGAGCATTGTGGGTTGAAATGAGGATGAAATCAAACACCTAAGAGGGAAAAGAAAATGAACTCTAAACGACAAGAAAATCTTTGAATTAAAAACCAAACAACTCTGATTGGGAAACGCTGAAGAACCTTGCAGGATTCTTCAGCCCCAACTGAGATTGTCTAAAAGGGAGAGGAGTACAAACTGAACTAACGCAATCACACCGACTTCGTGTCACCCCGTGTCTAGCGAGTCGACGATCTTCTTGAGCAGGTATGCCTCAGTTTGCTCTCTCCCAGCTCCAATGCTCATCAACCTTGGAGGGTCTGCAAAAAACCTTCTTCTCCAAGCCCTAGCTTCCTTAGAGAAAATTCTGGACCATTTCAAAGTGAACTCTCAAGAGAGTATTTATAGGTTTCTCTTAACACATGCCCAGGGGCATTTTTTGAATTTTTTCTTCTTTGAGATTTCGCCAGCTTCTGTTGATCCTTGACGTCCTCCTTGGTTGTCTTAACCTGTTTCTGAACTTACTAACCAAAAAATGTCAAATATAATCCACTTGATTCGAAGAATCAAGTGGGGTTAGTAATTTTATGAAATAATGCATATGCATGACAACTCACATCAATTAACTAGATATTCTTGATGCTTTAATGCTTAAAAGTCTAAATATTTGATGACTTATTGAGAGTCATCAAACACCCCCCAACTTAGATCATTGCTAGTCCCTTAGTAATGAAATGCAAGTGAGAATAAATGACGATCTCTAGTTGACTTTCGACTTTTGATAACTTTGACTCATGCTCATTTCAAGGAGTGTCTTCACCAATTGAACTTGACCAACTTGGGAGAAAACTTAGCATCTATTTCAGCCCTTCTACCTCAACTAAGTGTACTTCTGATTTACGAAGTACATATAGTAAATACATAGTATATGGAGTAAGGTTGAGTCAACACCCCAAGCGCACTACTGAACGAGGCGTAGAGAGCGGTGCTAGTGCTAGCTCAGTACTATGGCTATAGTAGCATCGGCTCAAACACATGGGAGACAGCTTTTCCACCTTTATTTTCACTAACATTTGCTGCTTGTTGGTCATGTTTGATGACAATCAACTTTGGTTGCTTACGATGCAAGCTTATGCTTGTTTTGCGCAATGCAGCTTTCACTTTGCATTTTGGTGGCGCTTATCCACTACCCATGTGCCGTCCTTAGTAGACCGGCAGCTTATTCCCCCGAAGAAGTTTTGTATCCCTCTTGATTCAGGGAGCTTCACTCACATCATAATAATATTGCCAATGAACCAACACTAACCCTACTGTCTACTAAAGCTAAAAATTTCGTGCATGTAAGTGCTAACTCAACCTGAGGTGGATGGCCAGATGAGAAAAATATGGTGATAAGATATGCGAGTGTGAATAGTAGGATCATTGTGCACCTAGCTAGGCCTATTTCACCTAGGATTCCCTAATTGGCCAGTCTTTCACTTCTACACCTTTGAACAGAGCCTAATTATCATGCGTATCATTGTACAAGCATCTTCTAGGATCATCAAATATCCATGGTTTGGTGGATGCAAAACGAAAAAAAATTCATGGATGATAGAGTAGGTATGCATGCGACTCTAATTCCCCCCCTCCCCCCATAAAAAAGACACGTTCCTACATGACAGGAAGTAAATAAGAGTAAGGGGAAATGGAGATCAAACCATGGAATGGAGAGCGGCTACCGGCATTCGAGTTGTCCATTTACGGTGTAGGTGAGCTTGGATAGGACTGGCTGCACATGAAGGCGCAAACAAAAACGAAGGAATCCAAAACAGAACCAAATAACAAACAGAGAGAGTAAGAAAGGAAACAAAAATACGAATCAGATCATGCTGCTACCATGCGGTGGTTTCTCTAAAGTGATATTCATGGGGCTTTGTAGATCTTCCTCTTCTAAATAAGGTTTGAGCCGTTGCCCATTAACAGTGAAATGCTTTTGAGATGTAGGATCTAAGATTGTGACCGCACCGTTCTCAAACACTTGTTGGACAATAAAGGGGCCATCCCATCTAGTTTTCAATTTCCCTGGGAAGAGTTTCAACCTAGAGTTGTAAAGCCATACTTTCTGGTTTTCTACAAAGACTCTTCTCCTTAAGCTTTTATCATGAAACATTTTCATTTTGTCCTTGTAAATTCTCGAATTTTCATAAGCCTCATTTCGTACTTCTTCCAATTCATTCAACTGAAGAAGTCTATGTTTGCCGGCTTTATCTAGTTCCAGATTGAGCTTTCTAATAGCCCAAAGGGCTTTGTGTTCTAGCTCAAGAGGTAGGTGGCATGCCTTCCCAAAAATAAGTCGAAATGGGGACATGCCTAGAGGGGTTTTGTAGGCTGTCCTATAGGCCCATAATGCCTCGTCTAGCTTCCTAGACCAATCTTTACCATCAGGACGCACTATTTTTCTCAAGATCTTCTTGACTTCTCTATTGCACAATTCGACTTGGCCATTGGCTTGAGGGTGATAGGGGGTAGTGACTCGATGATGGACACCAAAATTCTTGAGGTTCCTAAAGTTGTAATTTGTAAAATGGGAACCTCCATCGCTAATGATGGCTCGTGGGCATCCATATCTATAGAAAATATTTTTCTCAATAAAATTGGTCACTACCTTACTGTCATTGGTTTTGGAGGGAATGGCTTCTACCCATTTGGAGACATAATCGACAGCCATCAAGATATACTCATATCCATGAGAGTTAGGAAAAGAACCCATAAAATCAATTCCCCATAGATCAAAAATTTCTACTTCTAGGATGGGTTGTAAGGGCATTCTATCATTCTTGTTTATATTGATGGAGGCTTGGCATGCTAAACAGGTATTGTAAAATTTTTGGCCGTCTTGAAATAAGGTAGGCCAAAAGAAACCCGATTCGACAATTTTATGTGTTGTTACCTTCGCTGAGTAGTGTCCTCCTCCGGGCTTTGCATGACAGAATTTCAGAATGCTTCGTTGCTCGTTCTCGGGGACGCACCTCCTCAAGACTTGGTCTTGCCCTTGGTGAAACAGCTCCGGATCTTCCCAGAAATAAAATCTTGCATCTTTCAGCAGCTTCTTTCTCTCGTGGGATGTCCAACCTGTAGGAATTTTTCCTGCAACAAGAAAATTGACAATATGCGTGTACCAAGGAACCAATGTTCCTTGTGCGGTTAGGACGTGTTCATCAGGAAATGCATCATTTATTAGTTCAGGTTGGGCGCCTATGATTCGGGAGAGGTGATCGGCTACTACATTCTCACACCCTCTCTTATCATTGATTTCCAAATCAAACTCCTGTAATAAAAGCACCCATCTAATAAGCCTAGGTTTGGCCTCCTTCTTTGTTAACAAATATCTAATAGCTGCATGATCAGAAAAAACAGTAACCTTACTACCTAGTAAATAAGACCTTAACTTTTCTAATGCAAAAATAATAGCTAACAGCTCCTTCTCGGTGGTGGTATAATTCAGTTGTGCGTCGACTAAGGTTCTGCTGGCGTAGTAGATGACCACGGGTTTCTTGTCAATTCGTTGACCTAACACTGCACCTACTGCAAAAACAGAAGCATCGCACATTAGTTCAAAAGGAGGGGTCCAATCGGGCCCTTGCAAGATAGGCGCATTTACTAAAGCGTCTTTCAATTTATCAAATGCATTTTTAGCTTCTAGTGTTAGTTCAAAATCATTGTTCTTAGACGATAAAAGATTTGTGAGAGGTTTAGAAATTTTAGCAAAGTCGAGAATAAAACGTCTATAGAAACCCGCATGGCCGAGGAAACCCCTAAGGGTTTTTAGGTTGGTTGGAGGTGGAAGGCCCTGGATGATTTCGATCTTGGCCTTGTCCACTTCCAATCCACGGTTGCTTACCATGTGGCCCAGCACTACTCCCTCCTGCACCATGAAATGAGATTTTTCCCAACTTAGGACAAGGTTGGACTCAATGCACCTCTTTAATACTTTGGTGAGGCTTAGGAGGCAGTTTTCAAAGGTAGATCCAAATACAGAAAAATTGTCCATAAAGATTTCTAAACACTCTCCCACCAAATCGAAGAAGAGTGCATTCATACATCGCTGAAATGTGGCGGGAGCATTACATAGCCCGAAGGGCATACGCCTAAAGGCGTATGTCCCTACAGGACTCATGAAGGTCATTTACTCTTGGTCATGTGGATGAATATTCACTTCGTTGTATCCTGAATAACCATCTAGAAAACAGAAATATTGTTGCCCTGACAGTTTTTCTAGTATTTGATCCATGAAGGGTAGTGGATAATGATCTTTCTTGGTCGCTTTGTTTAATTTCCTATAGTCGATGCACACCCTCCATCCCGTGGTTAATCTCTTCTGCACCTCCTCCCCTTTTTCATTCACTTCTACTGTCACTCCAGACTTCTTTGGAACCATGTGTACGGGACTCACCCACCTACTATCGGAGATAGCGTATATAATTCCTGCATTTAACCACTTTAAAATCTCTTTCTCAAGGACTTCTCTCATGTAAGGGTTGAGCCTTCTTTGATGCTCT
This sequence comes from Wolffia australiana, assembly GCF_029677425.1. NCBI lineage: Eukaryota > Viridiplantae > Streptophyta > Magnoliopsida > Alismatales > Araceae > Wolffia > Wolffia australiana. The sequence goes on along the minus strand of NC_135850.1, from coordinate 8,492,276 downwards.
CTACAAGGTCTAGATTCCTCTTCCAAAAATATCCTATGTTCACATATTGAAGATGGAATTCCTCTAATATCATCAAACGTCCAACCTATGGCATTCTTATGCTCTCTAAGTACCAGGAGCAAGTATCCTTCCTGTTTAGGAGTTAGTGATGAAGAAATGATTACAGGTAGGGTTTTCTTCTCATCTAGACATATGCATATTTGAGGGATGAGGGTAAAGGTTTTAGTTCTAGGCCTACCTCCACTGAAGGGAGTCCATGATCTCTTCATCTAGCTCTCTACCCTCTACATGTGAGACATATTCCTTTATCACTTCCTCCTCTCCTTCATCTTCTGTACACAGTTTTAATTCTTCATTGCTTCCTAAGGGGCACTTCATCATTTTTGATATGTCAATTTGAACTCTCTATTTCCCAATCTTAAATTCTACAGTCCCCTTCTCCCAATCCATAATTGTTTTCGCCGTGACTAAGAATGGTCTTCCTAAGATTATAGGACCTAAGCTAATGTTCCCCGATATCTTCACATCAGTCACTATAAAATCTACAGGTATTTCACAGTTCTCTACAGTGATTATGACATCAGTTAACCTTCCCTCAGGTTGCCTAACAGTTCCGTCAGCTAGGAGTAAGTCCATATGTATTTCCTCCAACTCTCCAAACCCACACTCCTCGTATAAGGCTGTTGGAATGATACTTATGCTTGCTCCCGTATCTAATAAAACTTTAGAAAATGTGTTTCCTCGTATTTCACATGTAATGAAAGGGGCTCCGGGATCTCTCATTTTGATAGGGATGGCATTCAAAATGCTAGAGGCATTCTCAGAAAGTTTAACTACTTCCCCAGGCTTCCTAGTGGTGCAAGCATCCTTAAGGTATTTCTTTAGGGATGGTGCACACCTAAGCATGTCTTCTACAGTAACAGTCATGGTGGCTCTTTTAAAATTCTCTAATAACCTATGTTCATAATCAAAGACAGGTTTTTTTCTATTCAAAGCTGAAGGGTAAGGAACATCTTGCCCACTTGTAGAAGGTAGAGATTCTTCCGCGTAGGGAAGATCCTCTCCTTCTTCCTCTCTTGGCTCATTCCCCTTCCTAGAATTCTCTCCAGAATTCTGATAAGGGTCCTGAAGTTCCTTTCCATTTCTCAACTTTGAGATTGCCAGAACTTCAGGATCTTCTCCATTCATCTCATCATGAGTGGAGTGTGCAAGGGAGTTCTGTAATTATACCTTGGTGTTCAGAAGGTGCAGGCCTAAAGCGCTCCAACAGCTTCCTCATTTGTTCCTGGGATTCCAACATCTGCTTCGTCTGAAATTCCATCATGACCTGCATCCGCATCTCCATCTCCGCTCGCAACTTTTGGTTTTGCTTCTCTATCATATCTGAAATGACGGGGGTGAATTTTAAAAAAATCAGGTTGGTTGTGAGAGGGAACCTGATACTGCTGCTGGGGCCTGGACTGGAACTGCTGTCTTTGTTGGAATGGAGGTTGAGCTGCCGGCTTACTCCCTTGGTGGAAGGTCTCTCCATTTTGAAAATTCGGCCTCTTTTGCCCTGCCCATGGTTTCTGTGGTTGGTTGAAGGCTTTCACCTCTTCTTCCATGGCTTGGCAGGCTCTGTCTTCATGTTCCCTGCTGAAACAAAGAGAGCAAATTTTGGCCTTAACGATGGGGGAGTTACCTAAGAAAACGTTCTTCAAGGTGGAGGTGAGCTCCTCCAATTTCTGGTTGGTTTCTCTTAAACCCGCTTGCAGCTCGCCCTCCTTAGCATTAACTTGTAGAAGTCCTGCTCTCTTGGGCTGCAGGTTCCTCCCATTATGACTTGCTCCAATCTCCTGCAGGTCAGTTTCTGCAACTCTCTCCAAAATATCAAACACTTCATCCTCATATGCGGTATAGAAAGTTCCCCCGGAGGCTAAGTTAACCTTATTTTTCATGAAATCTGATAAAGATTCATAGAAAATCTGGGCTAACTGACAATGTTCAATTCCATGATGAGGACATTTCCTCAGCAAGTCATTGAACCTCTCCCATGACTCACTAAAAGCCTCACTTTCATGGGGATGAAAGTTATGAATTTCTCTTCAGTAAAAATTAGTTTTGGAGAGAGGGTAAAAATTCTGCAGAAATTTTCCTTGCATCTCTTCCCAAGAGTTGAACGTGATTCCTAAATTGCAATAGCATGAAAATGCTTTATCTTTTAAGGTAAGAGGAAAATACTTCATTTTCAAGATTTGCGTAGATAGTCCAGGAACGTTTTGAGAAGAACATCTAATATGAAAATCATCTAGGAATTCTAAAGGATTCTGTGTAGGTAGTCCGTTAAATTCAGTTGAAGAGTTAATCAAAGCATTATCATATCTAAATAAAATACCTTCACCTATGTTCAGGTTGACATCGGTTTGTTGCAGGCTACCCGACGGTGTCGACCTGTCCAGCATTGTCGTCCTTCTCTCATTCTGCTGATGTCTCTCTTCTGCCATTATTTCCTGCTGAATTTCAGATTCCGTAACTGTAGAATATCGAGTTGCATCACGTGCAATGTTCTCTGTAGATCTTTCACCAGCTCTCGAACGTGTCACTACCATAGAACTTCAGCAGAGAATTAGAAAGACTATAAGCTGAGGATTTCAAACCCTGTAGCTTTAGGAGGAGTTGAAGATAACTGAAAACACATAAATGATAATTCTACTGTAATACTGTGCTCCCCGGCAACGGCGCCAGTTGATCAACTCGATTTTTAGGTGATTTTACTGGTTAGTTATCAGTTGTTGAGTGTGAGGATTGAGCTTATACAACAAATTTATAACCTCACAGCTCAAGGCGAGTGAGGGTCGATCCACAGGGAGACGGTAAAGGAAGCACAGAATTTCTTTCCAGCAAATCAGTCTATTTAATTTTCTAACTCTGAGTGTTAATCTCTGTAAAGAATTCTTCAGTCAAATCACAGAGATACTTTCCAAATATTGATTCAACTAATTCTTTAGTTAGATTGTTTCTAGTTAGGTTTATAAATAGCGTTCTTAAGGACTGGAATGGGCAGAACCGTCAGCAAGAATTTTCTTGTTGACGGTACTGCTTTTGTTCTTTGGGGCAAAAGAACAAGCACCCTGCGCACAGGCGGTGCCCTGTGTGCAGGGGTGTGCTCACTCGCGGCAGCAGCTGCGCGCAAGCGTGGCCTGCGCGCGGGCTTGTCCTGCGCGCGGCTATTGCTGCGAGCCGGTGCAGCCTGCGCGCGGGCGTAGCTTGTGTGCGGGATCCCTGCGCACGGTGCTGCTCGCGCGCGGGGTTCTCACGCACGGGCGGCTGTGTGCAGGTCGATCCTGCGCACAGAAACCTTGGCCGCCCCCGCTATGCTCTACCTGCCTGAACGAAACCTGAGAGAATGCTATGTAGAGAATCGATTGAGCATTGTGGGTTGAAATGAGGATGAAATCAAACACCTAAGAGGGAAAAGAAAATGAACTCTAAACGACAAGAAAATCTTCGAATTAAAAACCAAACAACTCTGATTGGGAAATGCTGAAGAACCTTGTAGGATTCTTCAGCCCCAACTGAGATTGTCTAAGAGGGAGAGGAGTACAAACTGAACCAACGCAATCACACCGACTTCATGTCACCCCGTGCCTGGCGAGTCGACGATCTTCTTGAGCAGGTATGCCTCAGTTTGCTCTCTCCCAGCTCCAATGCTCAGCAGTCTTGGAGGGTCTGTAGAAATTCTTCTTCAACAAGCCCTAGCTTCCTTAGGGAAAATTCTGGACCATTTCAAAGTGAACTCTCAAGAGAGTATTTACAAGTTTCTCTTAACACATGCCCAGGGGCATTTTCGGAATTTTCTTCTTCTGTGAGATTTCGCTAGCTCCTGTTGATCCTTGACGTCCTCCTTGGTTGTCTTAACCTGTTTCTGAACTTACTAACCAAAAAATGTCAAATATAATCCACTTGATTCGAAGAATCAAGTGGGGTTAGTAATTTTATGAAATAATGCATATGCATGACAACTCACATGAATTAACTAGATATTCTTGATGCTTTAATGCTTAAAAGTCTAAATATTTGATGACTTATTGAGAGTCATCAAGGTGGAAGGTCCTGAATGATTTCGATCTTGGCCTTGTCACTTCCAGTCCACGGTTGCTTACCATGTGACCCACCACCACTCCCTCCTGCACCATGAAATGAGATTTTTCCCAACTTAATACGAGGTTGGATTCAATGCATCTCTTTAATACGTTGGTGAGACTTAGGAGGCAGTTCTCATATCTAGATCCAAAGATGGAAAAATCATCCATGAAGATTTCTAAACATTCTCTCACTAGATCGGAGAAAAGTGCATTCATGCATCGCTGGAATGTGGCGGGTGCATTACATAACCTGAAGGGCATACGCCTAAAGGCGTATGTGCCCACAGGACTAGTGAAAGTAGTCTTCTCTTGATCTTCAGGATGGATGTTCACTTGGTTATATCTTGAATATCCATCAAGAAAACAAAAGAATTGCCGCCCCGATAGTTTTTCCAATATTTGATCCATGAAGGGTAGTGGGTAGTGATCCTTCTTGGTTGCTTTGTTGAGCTTTCGATAGTCGATGCATACCCTCCATCCAGTGGTTAAGTGTTTCTGCACTTCTTCTCCTTTTTCATTAACTTCTACAGTGACTCCTGACTTTTTGGGAACCATGTGTACAGGGCTTACCCATCTACTATCGGAGATAGCATATATGATTCCTGCATTCAACCACTTCAATATTTCCTTCTCAAGGACTTCTCTCATATAAGGATTAAGCCTCCTTTGATGCTCTCTACAAGGTCTAGCTTCCTCCTCCAAAAAGATCCTATGTTCACAAATCAAGGATGGAATTCCTTTAATGTCATCAAACGTCCAACCTATGGCCTCCTTATGCTCTCTAAGTACCTTGAGCAATTCATCTTCTTGTTTTTTAGTAAGTGATGAAGAGATGATTACAGGTAAAGTTTTCTTGTCATCCAAATATGCATATTTGAGGGATGAAGGTAGAGGTTTTAACTCTATGCCTACCTCAACTGAAGGAGAGTCCATAATCTCATCATCTAGCTCTCTCCCTTCTACATGCGATAAATACTCCTTTACAATTTCCACCTCTCCTTCATCCTCTGTACACAAATTTAATTCTTCGTTGCTTCCTAAGGGGCACTTCATCATTTTCGATATATCAATTTGAACTCTCTCTTTTCCAATCTTGAATTCTACAGTCCCCTTCTCCCAATCCATAATTGTCCTTGCTGTGACTAAGAATGGTCTTCCTAGAATTATAGGAGCTAAGCTAATATTCCCCGATATCTTTACATCAGTCACTATGAAATCTACCGAGATTTCACAGTTTTCTACAGTGATCATGACGTCAGTCAACCTGCCTTCAGGTTGCCTAACCGTCCCATCAGCTAGGAGTAGGTCCATATGGATCTCCTCTAGTTTCCCAAATCCATACTCGTACAACGCTGTTGGAATGATACTTTTGCTCGCTCTGGTATCTAGTAAAACATTTGAAAATATTTTTCCCCCAATTTCACATGTGATGAAAGGGGCTCTAGGATCTCTCATTTTGATAGGGATGGCATTCAAAATGCTCGATGCATTTTCTGAAAGTTTCACTACTTCCCTAGGTTTTCTAGTAGTGCAAGAATCCTTAAGGTATTTCTTTAAAGAGGGTGCACACCTAAGCATGTCTTCTACAGTAACAGTCATAGTGGCCTTTTTAAAATTTTCTAGCAACCTATTTTCATAGTCAAGGACAGGTACCCTCACTAAAATCTTGATATCTTGAGATTTACAAGTCCGATTGGGCTGAAATTTTGAGGGTAGGTTCGTCTTTTCCTCCTCTACAATCTAGACGGTTGGATCTTTAAATGGAGGTCTGGAAAAGGGCGAAATTCACTTTTGGATGATCTCCCCCAAGCAATTGGCCAGGAAGGACACATGCGGGATTCTTGAAGTCGACAGATCTTGCTTCTGAACTCAAATTTGTAAGTCTCTGATTTGTATTTCAATCATCTTCTTGAACGATTCTAAAACGCCAAGGCATGGGCGAAATGTACATGCCCTAGAAGTTTGTTTTGAATAAGATTAGCACTTCATTTTGATTACGATTCAAGATCTGGTTTTTGATACTTAATTCTACATCAACTTAAAACATTTCTGCTTCATTAGATTTTTGATTTAGGGTCGGATTTCAATTTTTTTCCCAATTTCTTCACTCTCTCTCTCTAGGTTAATTTGTTTAGTTTCTCTCTCTAGATTTCGATTTTTATTGTTTAGGAATTTAATTTAATATATAAAAAAAACCTAAAAATAAAATTTGAATCGAAAATTCATCTATCTTGAACTCCAATTTAAAGATCTCTTTCTTGATTATTTAATTCCCAATTTTAATTCATTAAATTGTTTTAAAATTTATAATAATTGGGAAATTAATAATCTGAATTAATCTGAGATTAAAATTATAAAATTCCTATCTTGAATTTTCTGACAGAAATATTAAAAAATCAAAATTAAGTTTTACTTAATTTTGATTAATTAAAGAATATTATTGAGGATATTTAAGATTTATTAATTACAAAATTAATTCATTCTTGAATTAATTTATTAAAATTGGATAAAAATTCTCATTTGCTGCCTCCCTGTCGTTCGACCCCTTACTTGCTCTATATTCATATTTAGTGATTAAGGGAAATTATAAATTTTATTGCATAAGTCTAAAAGCCCAAACAACGACATATTTTACGTACATTTTTAGGCTTATCACCCACGCCGAGGGCTCTGGCGAGAGGGCGACTATCCAGGGAGGGCAACTGGTCGTCGGCCCATGACCCGGAAGGGCACAGCGTACGGGTGCAATCCGGTAGTGGCGGGTCACTCAGCGGCGTGCACGCGTCGCAGACTAGGCGTCGTCTGGGTGTAGCCAAGCCGAGTCGGCGTCACCAGACCAAGGGTCTACGGGGTCTGCAGGAGGCCGCTCGCGAGCCCGGGGACAGCTAGTAGCCTGTCGAGCAGCCGTAGTCAGAGGGAAACCACAGGCTGGCAGCGTAGTCAACGACGCTGAGTTATGCGGGGATCCCTCGGGCGCGGGTGGGTCGCAATAGAGGTCGAGTTAGTTCCAGCGCCCGAGTCCAGGACGGGATGATCCAGTGACGGGGAGGGGCGTGAAGAGAGCATGGATGCAAGGTCGAGCAGCTCCGGCGCGGGAACACGTCGCGGCGCGGGAACGCGCGGGGTAGCGCGGGGAAGCCGGCCGCGCAGGGCGAGCAACCTCGGCTGGTCGGGAGGTTCCTCTTCGGCAGGTCTCCTTCCTTCTCGATCAATCTTCTCGCCCTGCTCCTTCTTCACCAAGCGCAACCCTAGCTCAACGGGAAGACTGCTCTTTCAAAAGATCAAGTTAGTAGCCTGTCGGGCAGCCGCGATGAGGAAACCACAGGCTGGCAGCGTAGTCAACGACGCTGAGTTATGCGGGATCCTCGAGCGCGGGTGGGTCGCAATAGAGGTCGAGTTAGTTCCAGCGCCCGAGTCCAGGACGGGATGATCCAGTGACGGGGAGGGGCGTGAAGAGAGCATGGATGCAAGGTCGAGCAGCTCCGGCGCGGGAACACGTCGCGGCGCGGGAACGCGCGGGGTAGCGCGGGGAAGCCGGCCGCGCAGGGCGAGCAACCTCGGCTGGTCGGGAGGTTCCTCTTCGGCAGGTCTCCTTCCTTCTCGATCAATCTTCTCGCCCTGCTCCTTCTTCACCAAGCGCAACCCTAGCTCAACGGGAAGACTGCTCTTTCAAAAGATCAAGTTAGTAGCCTGTCGGGCAGCCGCAGTCAGAGGGAAACCACAGGCTGGCAGCGTAGTCAACGACGCTGAGTTATGCGGGGATCCCTCGGGCGCGGGTGGGTCGCAATAGAGGTCGAGTTAGTTCCAGCGCCCGAGTCCAGGACGGGATGATCCAGTGACGGGGAGGGGCGTGAAGAGAGCCTGGATGCAAGGTCGAGCAGCTCCGGCGCGGGAACACGTCGCGGCGCGGGAACGCGCGGGGTAGCGCGGGGAAGCCGGCCGCGCAGGGCGAGCAACCTCGGCTGGTCGGGAGGTTCCTCTTCGGCAGGTCTCCTTCCTTCTCGATCAATCTTCTCGCCCTGCTCCTTCTTCACCAAGCGCAACCCTAGCTCAACGGGAAGACTGCTCTTTCAAAAGATCAAGTTAGTAGCCTGTCGGGCAGCCGCAGTCAGAGGGAAACCACAGGCTGGCAGCGTAGTCAACGACGCTGAGTTATGCGGGGATCCCTCGGGCGCGGGTGGGTCGCAATAGAGGTCGAGTTAGTTCCAGCGCCCGAGTCCAGGACGGGATGATCCAGTGACGGGGAGGGGCGTGAAGAGAGCCTGGATGCAAGGTCGAGCAGCTCCGGTGCGGGAACACGTCGCGGCGCGGGAACGCGCGGGGTAGCGCGGGGAAGCCGGCCGCGCAGGGCGAGCAACCTCGGCTGGTCGGGAGGTTCCTCTTGGCAGTCTCCTTCCTTCTCGATCAATCTTCTCGCCTGCTCCTTCTTCACCAAGCGCAACCCTAGCTCAACGGAAGACTGCTCTTTCAAAAGATCAAGTTAGTAGCCTGTCGGGCAGCCGCAATGAGGGAAACCACAGGCTGGCAGCGTAGTCAACGACGCTGAGTTATGCGGGATCCTCGGCGCGGGTGGGTCGCAATAGAGGTCGAGTTAGTTCCAGCGCCCGAGTCCAGGACGGGATGATCCAGTGACGGGGAGGGGCGTGAAGAGAGCCTGGATGCAAGGTCGAGCAGCTCCGGCGCGGGAACACGTCGCGGCGCGGGAACGCGCGGGGTAGCGCGGGGAAGCCGGCCGCGCAGGGCGAGCAACCTCGGCTGGTCGGGAGGTTCCTCTTCGGCAGGTCTCCTTCCTTCTCGATCAATCATCTCGCCCTGCCCCTTCTTCACCAAGCGCAACCCTAGCTCAACGGAAGACTGCTCTTTCAAAAGATCAAGTTAGTAGCCTGTCGGGCAGCCGATCGAGGGAAACCACAGCTGGCAGCGTAGTCAACGACGCTGAGTTATGCGGGATCCTCGCGCGGGTGGGTCTAATAGAGGTCGAGTTAGTTCCAGCGCCGAGTCCAGACGGGATGATCCAGTGACGGGGAGGGGCGTGAAGAGAGCATGGATGCAAGGTCGAGCAGCTCCGGCGCGGGAACACGTCGCGGCGCGGGAACGCGCGGGGTAGCGCGGGGAAGCCGGCCGCGCAGGGCGAGCAACCTCGGCTGGTCGGGAGGTTCCTCTTCGGCAGGTCTCCTTCCTTCTCGATCAATCATCTCGCCCTGCTCCTTCTTCACCAAGCGCAACCCTAGCTCAACGGGAAGACTGCTCTTTCAAAAGATCAAGTTCAAATTTTCATAGGAAAAATAACATCGTCCCTTCTCTTAGGGCACCCAACCTCCCTTTATATAGAGGGGGGATGTGGGGGCCCTTTTACCAAAATAGCCTAAACGTGAACTCAAAATAACCCTATGACCTAGGACATAGGGATAACTGGAAATCAAAGGAGACGAAGATGAAACCGGGACGAGGAGGGAGGATCCTTATAGGGTCGAACCTTCCCTCCGTACATGCTATGACGATGAGTAAGACATCACAATCCATAAGACGACGAACGAAATGAAACACGAAACGATGCCTTGGCTTGCCGGGCGGGCTGAACGCAGACGGCTGGCACTGTCAGGGGCGGCGGTGGCATCTCCGAAGACGTATCCGAAGACGTATTCGGTGCTGGAGTAGGTGCTGTCGGGGCCGAGGGTGGCGATTCTGACGGCGTATCCGGCGCTGCGCCATCAAGATCCCACTCCATCAAGGATGACGCCGAAGCCCATGTCGTCATCAGCAACAGCCACTGGCTCTGTCTCTGCCACATTGGCCCGCCAAGAGGGAGGCGAAAGCACTTCATCGCTCATAAGTTTTGGGCCTTATCCACTTGCACGGCCATTTTGGAACCTTCAGTTATAAATTTAGTATCTGTGCTTGGTTTTTAAGGGGGCCCCAAGGTATACGGGGCACCCTTGTTGGACCATTTTTAAGGGGCCCATTACCATCCCTACATAACGGATGAATGGGTGCCCTAAAACTCAAGTCTAAGTTGAATTTTTGGAAAGACTCCCGATCAAAAAAAAAAGGAAGAAGAAAAGGGAGAAGAAGAGAAGAGAGGAGGGAGGAGAGGAAAGGAGAAGGGAGAGGGGAGGATGCAGCCCGCCGCCACCCCCACCCCTACCGCTGCCCACCACCTGCAACCGTCGCACCGGCGTCAGCGCCTGCGTCACCGTCGCCACCGCCACTACCAACCGCATCGTCGCCACCCGGCTCGCTAACGTACCTCCGCCCATGCCACCAACATGCCACCGCCCGTGCCACTGAAGTCTCGCTGCCCTCGCTGCCCACGCTGCTAATGCTTCGCCGCCAACGCGTCATCGCGCACACCGCTGTCGCTGCCTGCGCAGAGGTGCCCGCCCGCCGCCGTCGTCGCCCACGCTGTTGACGTTGCCTCTGATGCCTACCACCCGCCATTGCCGCTGCTGCTGCTGCCACTGTCCGTCGCACATGCCATTGACGTCCCACCGCTATCACCGTCGTCACCACTAATGTCACCGTCGTCACCACCAGTGTCACCGTCGTCACCACCGCTGTCACCGTCATCACCACCGCCACCGCCACGGCGCCTCCACTGCTGCTGCCACTGCCCATGCGGCCGACGTTCCGCCACCACCCACACCATCAATTTCCTGCTACCCACATCGCCGCCACAGCCGTAGCCACCCACGTGCCTTACCTAAAGCCGTCGCTGCCTGCGCCCCTTGTCGGGGTGTTGCCCATGCCTCCACCACGCCATCGTCACTACACCCGCCTCCTCGATCCCCTTCCTCCTCCGCTCCTGTGTTACTACTCTTGAGCCGCGCCAACGCTGCTAGTCAAGGTACGCTGTGCCCGTCTCTAGCATAGCTCCACTGACTCCGCCCACCGAAGTAACTCACTTCCCTTGCACGCTAGTTTAATTATCCTTTTGTCATATATCTTTTGATTCCACTCTACCGCGCTCGGGTTAGAATAGGGGAGAGGATAAATAGACACAAGAGAATCTACCGGGTGTTTTCCCTAGGTAACGGTCGAGCCCGTCCGTTAGATGAGAGCACCCATGGACTCAGTCCGTTTGGCATCGTAGACACCGTCATCGCTTCAACGAGGGTCAGGAGGTCAGTGTCACCATCATCGGTCGCCTGCCCTGGAGCCCAGAGCTTGGCGAATGCTACAAGTCACGGCCTGCATGTACATCCATCTAGGAGTCTTCGCATCACGTAGTCCCATCTCCGTAGATCCATACCCCATGGATGACGTCTTCGACGACATCCACTATCATCCCAGTATTTGAGCATCATTTTGGTACCGTCCGCACGATGTCACCAACGATATCCTGCATCACACTTGACAGTACCTTGACTTTGGGAGCTCCATTCATCCTCTCATTCATATGATAATGACTTATGTACACATTGGATTGTCTATTTAGGTACACACTACCGGATGGATACACAAAGTAGACACTCTCCCTTATATTGTTTGAGTTCCACTGGGCAGAGATATCAATTTTCATAGACATCGATTTGGTCCCTCACATTCCCTTCTCTACATTGCGGTTAGTGTTTTTTCTAGGATGAGGGTGTTTAGTTTTTGGGTTTTCATAACATCTTTGTTTTCCTATGTTCTTGTGAACAAGAGTGTTCATGTTTTCCTCATTTGTTTTTTTATTCCACGTATGATTTTGTTTCATTCCTTGTTATTATTTTCTTTCTCGGTTTTAGATTAGAGTATTATGTGCATTGAATAGTATGTTGTGTCTTAATATTATTTGCTTTTCCCAGTTTGTTCCTAATTATATGTGGATTATCATACCACTTTTTTTTTCACGTACAGACATTTTTTTATGGCCAACTATCTGACACTTTCACAAAAATGAGGAAACTATTGTAGTATACGCCATTCTAAATTGATTGTTTAAGTGGACCGATTCTAAATTAGAATGAATTCTAGAATTGGTTCAGAAAAATCTATTTCTATACATGTGTCCTAGCATACCCTGGTATAATGAATATGTTCACACCTTAACAAGTGGCTATGAAGGTTCATACCACGGAAACAATGGACTGAAATGGGTGAGTGATAAACTCAACTTTAGGGTTAAAATTTGTCATTAGTAACTGAGATTATTCAATAAAAATATATTTAACTGTACTTGAAAATACTTAGTTTGTGATGAGTATGGATCGTCTCCACGGGGATTGATGATTAAGGAATTATTTTCTCATACTAGTGATGATTGACGAATAGATTGATAGAAACAAGATTTGAGGATGTTAGCTAGTGATATCGATAAAATTTATGTAATTTATAAGTTAACTTAACCAAAAGAGAAAAGTGAGTGATTGTGATGGATATGATGATGAATGATGGTATGAATGAGGATAGTGGTTGGATATCGATTGGTACGATGGCGAGTATGGAGAGACAAGAAATGAGAGTAAAATGAGAGTGCAAGTTTGATGATAAACCCTAATTATGTTAACTATAGTGATGGGAAAGATAAAACATAAGGCGAAGACACTTACCTTAGATCCTTACGTTCCACAAGGATGACGGTGATTTACGAGTGCCGTTAAGCTCCCCTCGTCTCCAATGCTTCTTCCCACTCAGTCAAGACACCAAGAACACTCTTGATGGATCTCAAAAGTCACTATCTTTCAATCAGCCCACAAAAGAAGGAAGCAAGTTCAAGATGAATTTTAGAATGATCCAGGCCTCTTTTTATAGATCAGAGGGTATAGATAGGAAAAGGAGGGGAAAACAAAGCAATGGTGAAAATTTCAGCTCACTCGGAGTAGTAGATCAAAAGTTATGGCCCTTTGAAGTTGAAGGAATCCTAGCCTTTATTTTCTTCTCTCTCCTCATCAATGTCATCGGTGTCGTGCCTGTTAAAAAGTCAAAGGCACTTGTTATTCTATGGCTTTTCATATTCCATGGCTTTTCGTATTCCGTGACTTGTTGTATTGTGTGGCTTTTTGTATTCCATGGCTTTTCGTATTCTGTGCCTTGTTGTATTGTGTGGCTTTTTGTATTCTATGGCTTTTCGTATTCCGTGCCACATGTACATGACAAACGGACAAAAACAAAAAAAACCTCTTTCTTTACACTAACGTGTTTGTGCGTTAGCACATCACGTCATCCTATGCCATAAAATGCTTAAATCCTGAAAATGTTATATTAAATAAAATAAAATGCTAAAACATACGTATAAATATATACTTTGACTTAGAAAATCATATATTTCCAAATTTAATGTCACAATATTCCAGAAAAAATCATATTTTGTCTCAAATACTATATTCTATTAGATTGGATTGTTAGAAATATCCCTAAAATATAAAAAACTCAGAAATTTGTTCTTAAAATACATTTAATCATTTTAAGCTTGAGAACATGCAAGTATGAGTTATTTAATGCACAAAACATATAAATATGATCATATAAGGCACGAAAAGTGCATGTTATCAGCTAGGGTTGCAAAATTGGGACCTGAGCCTGGGTAATCCTACCTAGATGGGGACTAGAGTACTGATAACACCCTGATTTTGGTCTTTATTTCATGTTATTAGCATGATTTCATGCATTTAAAGAGCTTAAAATTGGGCTGTTATCATATATTTGCATGAAAATAATGTTTGCAAGTAATTTCTGATTTTCCCTAATATTCTGTTAATTATATGAATTTTTAAGGATTTATTGAAGCTTGAAATAATTATTTTTGAATTAAAAGGACATATCTAATATTTTGTTTCGACATTTATCAGCATGGGAATGAATCAGGGAATTTTCTAGAATTTTTTACGAATTTTTAGGAATTTTCTGGGATTTATTTCAAGAAGAAATGCATTTATTCTATTAAAAAAGGGCATATTTATAAGAGAAAAAAATGTATTTATGCAATTTCTAGACTTTTAGGGCCTTTTGCAACGTTGCGTTGCAAAAAGACCCTGAAAACAGCTCTCGGTCGCCACGGCAGGCGTAAAGATCCTATTTAAAATCATTCAGGGTTTTATTGCAATTCCATTTTTAATTGTTTTAATATTTTAGAGAAAATCGGAGGAGAGAGAAGGCGAAAACGATATATGTATAAATTCATTTAAGCGGCGTTTATTTGCAAAAGAATGATTTGTAAGGGGTTTCGCGCAAAAAAAGTTGGAAAGAAGCTTGGCAGGGGCGACGTGGCGCATCGGTGGCCGTCGGATGCGGATCGAATGGATTTTGAAGAAAGAGAGGGTGCGGACGGTAAGATCACCGCCGTCGGCGCGATGCGGCGCCGACGGGGGTGACGTGGCAACTTCTCAGTGGGTCTTCCTGCGACCAGACGCACGCAAAGGCGCATAGCAATACGTGTGCATTTTTCGCACTTTTGATTTTTCTTATGTTTTCTTTTTTTTCGCAGGGGGTACGTGGCACCACGAGAGAGCATCCGCCAAAAAAGATTTAAAACGTCGCAGCCAATGGGCCGTCGACACGTCATGGCGTGTATTATTAAATAAATCAAACTTTAATCCAATGGCTAAAATTGGTTAAAATTGATTTATTAATAACTTTTGATCCTGAAGTCCGATTGAGATGATTTTTTATGGATTTGCTCGTCCTGATCCCCTCTTTCTATCTGTACGGTTGGATCATTCAGATCTAGCCTACATTCATAGATAAAAATTAATTACTAAATGGGGATAAAATGGTGATTTTCACCATGTGACCTAGGTATAAAAGCTGAATTTCGAGAGGAGGGGCTCATTCGGGAGGGTGCTTCATCACAGCTGCAAGACAGAGAGGAGTCCCAGCCTGGATCAATAGTTTTGGTATTTTTTTCTTTCATTGTATTCAAACTTTTGTGCATTTTGAAGGAAATAGGTTAAGTTGTTTGTTTCTTCATCTCCATTCTAGTCTGAACTTCTAAATCGCTTGGCTTGAGCGGCATGTACAAGCCCGGATTAGGATTGAGAGGAGAAATTGAGAAATTTTACCTGGGCATTCAATTGCATTACAAAAGAAAATTCTAAAAAATTTAGTTTTAATTCTTAGAATTCTCAATTTCCCCATTTTAGTTCTGAATTATCAATCTGCAAAAATCAACCCAACTCATTTTAAGAACCCTCTTTCAACCTCTCTAAATGACTTCTTGGATCCTTTAATTAGGATCAAAGAAGGGAATTTAGAGCCCTTAATTCTTCTAGTCTTCTCATCTCTTCTATCCCCCTCTCTAAATTCTCACCTAATTAGGGTGACTTGATCCTCATTGAAGATCAAATTCACTCTAATTAGGATCTAAAACACCAAAAATAAAATCAAATTGAAATTCCTACTTGCCTCCCTTGGATGACACTCATACTTATCACTATACATATTAAGTATAGTTTTATAAATTTTATTGCATAAGCCAAAAATTCACAACGACAAGGGCTAAAAAATTTGCGTAATTTTCACCCCTATTTTCGGCTTATCAAGGGCCTTCTTTATTCGATGAGAAACTTGGTGCCCAACTGAAAGTTCTCATAATGAATTGCCCTATCATGCAAAAATTGTGCGCCAAGTCTTTTTCAAATCATTAAAATTTTTGAATCTCAATATCACATGTCTCTGATCTAAGGGAGGTATGGAGACAGTATGATGGCGCAACATTACCGGACGTCATCCAGCCAGCACGCGAGGAGCCACCGGACGTCATTGAGCCAGATCGCGAGGAGCCACCATCGTCATTGAGCCCGCCACCGCCACGTGTCCAGCCGACACGACGAGCCGCCGCAGCAGCCCGCGACCCCGAATTCAGATACACGGCGTGACGCATGCATTGTCTCACCATCGGAGCATTCTGTCTATCTTTCCGTTGCTTTGTTTTCGTTCTCTATCTCCTATCTTCGTATTGTTCTTGTCGTCGTGTAGTGAGGGGAAGAGCCCATATGAGGACATCTTCCCCTCACATGGGCCTGACAAGCCCATTATCTTCCCATTATCTTTCTTTCTTATTTTCTTATTTTGTTGTTAAAAGGGGGGCCCACCTTCACCCACTATATAAGGGGGAGAGGTGGGCGACCAAGACCACTCTTTGATTTGGAAGTTATTTTTTCTAACGTGGGAGTTGAAGAGTCACGATCGTGAGAAAGAGGAAGAAAGAAAGAAGAAAAAGAAGAAAAAGAAGAAGAAGAAGAAGAAAAGGAAGAAGGAAGAAGAAGGAGGAAGAGGAAGAAGAGGAAGGAGAGGAAGAAGGAGAAGAAGGAAAGAAAGAGAGAAGAGCCGCCGCCTGACCGTCTCCACCGCCGCCGGCCATCGCCGTTCACCGCCCAACCGCCGCCGCAAATTTAACGCCGCCGGCGCCATCCCCGGCCAACCCGTCGCCGCCAGCGTCGCCTCCGGACACCTCCCGCCATCTCCACAGCTTTCCCTCCTCCCTCTGTCCCATCACCGAGCACCGTCACCCTGCTACCTTTCCTCTCCCCCCTCCCGCGTCTTTCATTTTCTTCTTCTGCGCTGCCGCCGCAGATCCGTGGCCCGCCGTTCCACCGTCCATCTCTGCCACGTTATTCCCCCTAGCCACGGCCTCCGCCTCCGCACCTCCCACGTTTCCTACCCCCGTCTACCCCTCTTTCCCTCCATTCTTTCTCACGCCTGCCGCTGCACTCTCCGCCCTTGCCGTTTCACCTTCTCCTGGCGCCGTGCATTTTTTCTCCACCCGCCCGACATCCGGCCCTCGTTTCTTCTCACGCCTCACCATCCTTCTTCACGATTCTCCCGGCATCTTGCCCCGCGGATCACATCCCTCCTGCATTCCCAGTCACGCTCTCCACACCCCTTGACCTTTTTCCATCCACACGGCCTAACCCCATTGACTCTCGTGCCCCCTCACCAATAAGCGAACCCGCGCCCACACCGTTGTACCCTCACTCTCCACCGCTACTCCATTGCAACCCCCCCCTTACTCAACTTCATCTCGACCATCTTCCAACGAAACACCACCGCCCGTTACCTCCTCCACATTCCACTTGCGGAGATCCCCCTCTGTTCGGTAGACGTTCTGAACACGCGGTTTCCCGACTCAACCACAGCTCCAGCGTCTTGCGTGCATCAATCGGACTCCTCCGCCAATGCTTGAGCGGCTGCCGGCGACGATTGCTCCTGCAACCGCACCCTCGCTAGCATCTGCTCGTTGTTCCGGACCCCCGCTTCTCCTTACGGACCTCCGACCCCGGATATCGGTCGCCAGCGCGACGACGGTACCCCTCTCACCCGCTCCCCTTACGTCCTTTACTTTCTTCAGTGCACTTTCGGTTCGCCTCTTCCGCGCTCGGGTTAGATAGGTGAGCGTGAGACAGGTTGAGACAACGATGATATTTCACGAGAGTCTTTACCCGTCCGGCACGAGTCGGGAACTCCCGTCGTGTGTGAGCATCTCAGTAGGAATTTCCCGTTCGGTGACGTACTCGCCCTCGACCCCCTCGGGTGAGGTTCAGGAGGCCCGTCGGGCTTCACTCAGGCGACCCGTCATTTCTCTGGAGTGGCAATTCATTGCTCATCTGCGCACGCGCGTACGATATTAGGCTTTCATTCATTTATGTTGTCATTATTATCTGTCCACCCGCATTCATCGGACGACGTTTATCGACGTAGTCCGATTAGTTACTTGATTCGATACCGAGCCCTTACCCTTGGTGACGGTCGGACAACGTCGCAACGACGTCCGGCTTCACACTATCGTGGAGGTTAACAGATTTGGATAATACTTCCTGAATGAATTTAACCTCTGGCCTCCCATATACAAATTTACCAACTAATAATTTCTCAAGTGGCCTGGCCTTTCTAGATATTTCTTCATCTTTTTGAAAAGCTTATTACTCTAAGCCCTTGATGAAGCAAATAATCTCTTTGATGGATATCATGAAGAAATTTAGGTGTAAATAAAGTCCAAACATCCCTCTCTTTATTATTTTACTTTCTAATGTTCTAAGCTAAGTATTAAATTTCACTTCTAGTATTGCATCTTCAAACTTTTCATGTGAATTACATGATTTAAATTAGGGATGACATTTTTAGTTTTATGTTTATACGAACTACATTGCATGGATTCCTACTAAGTTTATCCTCTGTTGCACTATCATGCTTTCTACCAACATTTTGTTCTTTTTTAATTTCTCGTAGCCATGCTTTGTATCTATCTTTCTATCTATCTATCTGTCTATTCTATCTATCTATCTGTCTATCTATCAATCAATCTATCTATCTATCTATCTATCTAACAATTTATCTATCTATCTATCTATCTATCTATCTATCAATCAATCAATCTATCTATCTATCGATCTAACAATTTATCTATATATCTATCTATCTATCTATCAATCAATCAATCTATCTATCTATCTAACAATTTATCTATCTATCTATCTATCTATCTAGCTATCTATCTGTCTATCTATCTGTCTATCTATCTAACAATTTATCTATCTATCTATCTATCTATCTATCTAGCTATCTATCTGTCTATCTATCTGTCTATCTATCGATATATATATCTATCTATCTATCTATCTATTGATCTATCTATCTATCTATATCTATCTATCTATCTATCTATCTATCTATCAATCTATCTATCTATCTATCTATCTATGTATGTATGTATCTATCTATGTATGTATGTATGTATCTATCTATCTATCTATCTATCTATCTATCTATGTATGTATGTATGTATGTATGTATGTATGTATGTATGTATGTATGTATGTATGTATGTATGTATGTATGTATGTATGTATGTATGTATGTATGTATGTATGTATGTATGTATGTATGTATGTATGTATGTATGTATGTATGTATGTATGTATGTATGTATCTATCTATCTATCTATCTATTTATCTATCTATCTTTCTATCTATCTATCTATGTATCTATCTCTCTCCCTCTCTCTCTCTATCTATCTATCTATCTATCTATCTATATCTATACATATAAATATCAATTTGATTTGTTATGTTTTTTTTTTGGATACTATTCATCTGGTCGAATTGATTTATATAATTTTGCATTCATTTTTGTGTAGAGCAAACAGGATATTTACATTATTTATTGGACATTTAGGAAAGCAGAGTAAAAACACGTTAACACATATTACAGAAGGTGTCACTTTAGTGTGAAAGTGTTTCCGATGGTTGATGTTGTTGGTAGAGTTTTTAAAAGCTGCACGATCCATGTTCCAGTTGTGCATTCTTTTTATTCTCTTTGTTTCACTTGTAAACTACCTCTCCCTGTATGATAGAATCCTATATCACTGTGCACTCCCTGTATGTTTCGTTGATGTTTTTATTATCATTGCATACTTCAAATTTGGTGACCTGTAAACTTATGGATATACTTTATCTCAAGGTTTCCCTTGGATCTCAACAATTAAAACATAAGATATCTAAAACTATGTCTAGAAATGCAACCAATTGATGATTGTTTTCCTTTTTGTCTTTGAATAAACCATAGGAACTTTATTTATCACCTTTATTTGAAAATATTCCTAGGATATTTCAAAATTTTTGTTGCTGAATTTTATTCATAGGAAAGAACCGGATGTCCAAGAAAATCATGGAATAATACTCTGAGATAGCACTATAGACTGTATGCCAGATTATTTATGATACAACCATTCATGGTATATTCATGTTCCTTCATAACTAGTTCTAGAACGGCCACAGGATCCTGAATGTTAACCACCTTGTTTTTCATTTTTTTCAAATGTTGGAAAGGTTACCAAAAGCTTTTTGTTGGTGATGATGTTATTTATGCTTTGTGTCTGTATTTTTATTATATATTGCCTTTTTTCTTTGTACTAGTTTTGTTGGTCTCATTCTTCACCTTCAAGTAAGAAGATATTTACTTTTGTTGGTTGATCTTGATCAATGCTGGCCATTTGACTATTTATCTAAGTTCAGCTTTTACCTGACTTTGTACTTGAAAGTGATGTCTCTCATGATTCCATGTTGAATATTGGGTTCTCGTCTCCTTTCGCCTCTCTCTAATCAAAGATTCTAGGGAAAAAGGCCTACACCTTTCTTGGTTATTGATAAAAAATCTGTCATACAGCTTAGTGACATTGAAAAACACACAATAATCTCGTTTCTCGTTCTAACGAGTGACCTGTTGTATTTTATGAATATCTCAATACTTTAGGGAATTCTAAATGAATTATCATATTTCACATCCAACGGGAGTATTACAATTTTACTTTCACTATGATGAAATCAAAGGAAATATTTTCCCATCTTTCATTTAAAAACAAAATAGCCAGCTAGAAAATACATACCTTTGATTGATTTTGTAGATTTTACATCCTTATCCTTGTGCGATTAGCTTGAGTTGCTTGATGAACGAGATTCTCATCTTGTTGACATGATAAGTTCCCCAAGCCTAAGTGATGTAACACGATGAGCGCTGGGGTCGGATGGCTCATGTTACAACACAGGATAGGCAGTAGATAGATGAGATGAATAGTTGATGCAACGTATCGAGAAAGTTAACTGAGAAAATTGTCAACTATTGCTGGCTAGGAAAGAGGATCAAAAAAATATTCGGGAGTGGACCATCACGACCAGACTTCCAAGGACCCAATGGGATCAATTAGACAAACTACGAAGCGAGGGACATGAAACATCCAGAGGAGTCCACGTCCTCTCCTGCTAGAAGACCTAGTTGTATTCCAAGGAAATCCGACCACTCTAAGGCATAGGAATGAGCAGTGAAAGAGGACATTGAATGGGGGGAATGATGGTATCTGATGGGTCGTGACCCAAGTTGTCCATGGCCTAGGATATAGATGTCGGCGAGCGCTAGGCATGGGCGTGGTCCCCTGCGCACGCCTGAACTGAAGAGCACGAATGGATATCCAAGAATTGATTCTCTTGGAATGATCTCCAAGAAAACTCTTCTTGCACCAGCTTCTTGAATTTTAGCCTTAAGAAGTCTCCAAGAAAGATGTCTTGGTCGTACGGTGGTGCGCGTAAGCGGTGACAGCATGGTTTTTCCTCAGAGGTGTGGCTCAACAAGGTGAAGCTGATGACAGCTACATGCGCTCCAGTGATCTTCTCTCTAAAATCTGTAAAGATAAAACCCAACGAGAGGAGGCGCGAGCCCAAATCAAGAATGTTCTCTCAATATCAAATGAACTCCAAGGCTTTCTTGGGCATGCCATCCCTTTATATAGAGGAGGGAGGATGCCCATATGGGCCAAAAATAGGGGAAAACCATCACGTGACTAGGTTCCCCCTGAAGCGTGCATCAAACAAAAATAAAACAAGATAATAAAAGATGGGGCTCAAACTTGGTGGCCCATCCGAATCGTTGAGGAAAACCAAAATAATAGAAAATAATGGTCATAGCACACAGTCGTTTGCAATGGCGAGTACTTGAAGTCAGGATCCCAGACGTCGGCTCGTGCTGCACAGCGAGATTGTTGGCAACCTGATGCTGGATTGGTAAGATGGCCCCCCATCGCTAAGGAGGGCGATCAGTGAAAGTGTAAAAATAAAAAAATATATATTCATCCTATAATGCATAATTAGCAAATGAATCCACAACCATATTCTCTTCTCAATGTATATGTGATGTCCTATTTATATTGTTTAAATGCTTTTTCATTTTTCTCCACTAGTTGGAGAGTTTTGCTGTGTTACCTCAGCCTGGTTTAATAAATTTTGAGTTTTCGAATCTGTCTCCATCAGGAGTTTTTCATATCCTTTTTATGCACATATGTTTACCCCATCTAATAATGCTTGGCATTTAGTTTCCATATTTGTTGTGATAGGATAATATTTAGTGAAAGCCAATGAGTCAGAATGATTTGAAAGAACCAATACACCTCCCATGTGAACCTTCCCTAGGTTACCCTTTCATGGTCCATTGATATTGACTTTGAGTGATTCACTGAAAGATGGAAGCTTCCTTATGAATTCTGTTATGATGGTGTGTGATCCAACTGTTGGATTATGGTTCCAATTTTGAAATGCTTGGAGCTCTAATGTAGACATGGTTTTTGTGGGTCGAATAATTATCTCTGGAAATCAGATACTTTGTTTGACTTCTTGTTGGGTCTATAAATAACCTTGGTTCTTGGCTTCCCATTTGTGTTGATTCTGATTATTCCTGATTTCTCATAAAACAACCATCAAGGAATATATTCTAAGAAAATAAGCTTTACTCTTTTTAGGTCTATCTTGGGTAAGAGTATCTATCCTTTCTGAAAAGGACTGGACATTTTCTGAACCACATTCACTTTTTTTATCTATTTCTATCAATCTTTGCCCGTTCTCCATGAAAAAATAAATGTTCTTCACTTTCAAACTATGGATTTCTTATGCAACAGACACATTGAGAGGTTAGTACTAGATCCACTTCCTATATGATTATATCTATATGTAATATGTTTAACAAAATTCTCAACATAAAAATATGGATTTTTTTGGGTAGTTCAGTATTTCATATCCATGGCTTGTAGATTTGAATGGTGTCTATGTGTTATCACTTCTCATAATGACTTTGAATAGAACTTCCCACTTGTTGTAAAACTCCATATAATTATATATGGAGAATCTGTGATTGTAATGTCTTCAATTTGTTATCATATATTATGCTCTCCGACAATCCACATCCTTGAAGGAATGGTTTCCAATATTATTAAGGCAAAACTCTCACCATTCACTATTCATCATGTCTTTTGACATCGGGGAGGTTGCCTTGATGACCCAAACCTGTCCTGTTTGGGAACTGCACATCTATATAACATCACTCATTTCTTGTCACTTTTGATGCACACTTCCCTCTTCATGCGTTATCACAATTCTCATGTTTGGCTTTGATATATCTGATCAAGATTGAGGTCCTTGTACGAATCCATTGGTTCTTCATCGCATCATCTTCTACTTTTGAGATACCAGGAGTATGTTTCCCCTTTGAATAGGAAATATTTTTCTAGCATATCTAATGAGGTGTTCTACCTGCATGACTATTAGTCCATAAAATATTTTTCATATAACAGTTAATGGAATGTATATTTTATTAAGTAGATCATAAATAGAGAGGTATGGATCAGTGTACCATTTAAAAACTCATTTATTAAATAGCATGCTAATGTGGGGATGAAAATTTTCCTCTCCATTCATCTGGCTTTCGTTGTACTTTGGCCAGAATGTGATGAAAACTAATTGGTCACATTAAATAAAAGGTAGACTACTTTCAGTAAATAAGGTTATATTTTTTATTTGGATTTACAATGGTGGATTTTTTAGCAACATCAATTCACTATTCGCTGTGTTAATTTTTGTAGCAATAGGAAAATGAGTTTTCCTGTTGTTCTAGAAATTTCATCTGATTCTTTAGGGACATTTTTATTTCGATAAACAGGATAATTGTGTCATTAGCCAAATCAAGGTTCATGTTTACATCAACCATTACAGAAAAAATGTTAGATACAATAAAAATGCAAATCATGTCTATTCATTTCAGAGCAAAACCCAAACTATTGAAGTACATCAGTGATACCTTGACCTGGAAATTTATAATCCAATTTTTTACTAACTTCATTTACCAAGCACATACATTCATGAATGTTTTACCTTTTAGGAATCCAAATTTATCTTTAGAAAAAAGTCTTGGGAAGTGCACTCAGTCAATCATTCATAATTTTCTTAATAATTTAAAAATAACATTGCACAGACTCATTGGATGAAGTTTGGTGAATGACGATGGGATGGTGTTTTTGACAATAGAGATAGAAATTGAGTTTTCCTCCTCTAGGTAGATTTTATTGTTTAGAAAACTATTGGATTGTTGCAAATATATTTTGGTTGACAATCTCCTAGCATGAGTGAAAAACCTGGGTTGAATCTATCTTTAGAAGGGAGGCCTATCTGCATTCATCTGATGAATACTTCCTTTGCTTATTTTTGCTTTTAGATGATACACAACCTTAGATTATTAGCTTCATTCAAATGACCTCTAGAAGTGTATGATTGATCATGATGTTTTGAGACATAAGTAAGTTTTGATAGAAGGTATCAGCTTCTTTTTTCCATTACTTTCACATGATGTTGTTAGCATAAAAATATACCATTTCTTACTATTATTTTTCAGATAATAGTATATATATTTTTGTTTCTCCTTCTTTAATCCATTTCTATTGTTTAATGATCTAGATGGGCACGAAGGAAGCCCAAACCCATGTTCTTGGAATTTGAAGCATGGAATTGCACACTGGCCAACTTGAGATGGAAACAGGTGGGTAGGTGATTAGGCAATGGAATCAGAGGATGTTGACATGGAGCCGCTGGATAGTGACAGGGAAAAGTCCAGGGGTCTAGGACCATAAATATGTTTGGTTCTAGGACCTTCATCTGGATGAAATAATACAAAATGATTTGCAGTGGAAGACTGAAAACAGAATCGCAAGGACATCAACAAAATATGAAACAAATCTCCTATGCGCAAATCACATATGTGATTCCGTTGATTCTTGAAAGAGTCATGTGGAGCTTCTCACATGTGCGGCACTTTCAAGTATGCATGCGACCCTTACCACTTCAAATCTCCTCTGCCTAAAAAGCTCTATTCACCTTCCATCATTGCCCTTATGTCATTCTCATCACATTGGGAATGGAGAGGAGCTAGGGGAGAAGGGAGAAGAAAGGAAAGGTACTTGACAAATTATGGATTAGGTGAATTTTTCATAGGCCTTGCACTATTTACACTAAGTGGAATTTTTTCATAAAACCCCCCAAACATTTATTATATCATCTTACATCTAAACGACCATTTCACTGCCTTGGCCAATGAGTTTGTTGCATCATTTTCCTTGAGCTGTCTGCTCTTATACCGAGGGTAAATGACCCATCTTGACTACTCAATCATCTTCGTGAACTTCTTGATGCACCCAAACTAAGATTGTTCAGAATCTCAAGATTAGAGACTTGTAGGTCATAGCCAAAGTACAATTGTCTACCCATAAAATGTCTTTGATGTCTCATGTGTAAGGACCACTAACACAATCGTAACTTGAATCAACCATATTGTCAGTATGGTATAATACCATTCAGGGGTTTTCACTGATCAATTATGTGAAGGCTGTTTGTTAAAGAGAGCACATTATCTATCATTAGTGTCTCTAGACTAATAGATATTATTGAGGTAAAATAGTGTTGTTCTTCTCAGAGACTGTAGTGTCCTTGTCGATAAAGGGTTGCTCTATCATCCCTTGTATAACCTGCATAGAAGAGTTTCCCATGTTAGTCGGCATTCTGGGTTGCTGGTTAAAGGGTTTTTAGTGGGTAGTGCTGTCAAGAATCCTTTGTGAAGTTGTTGCTCCCTCTTCCATTCCGTCCACTGTAGGGAGTTGCTTGATTCATAGCATTCACCTCTTCATTTTTTTCCAACACATTCCCTGTTGGCATGATTCCTGCTAAAACATAAAGAACAAGGAACTTCTTGCATTAAATAGATATTAGCATCAGACACACGTTTTTGCATCATTTCAGCCATTTTCTCTAGACTCTTTTATACATTCCCTAACCTCCGAAGAGACAAGTCTTTCTCTATTTCCTTCTCCATAGCCCTTACATCCAGAACTCCCCTTTTAGGTTCTAAGACTCTCCTATTATGATTCAGGCTTGACATATGATTATCATTCTCTGTTAACTTCTAAAATAACTCTTCCACTTCACCATCAGATTTATCCATTAATGATCCACAGCATATAGTATCAATTCTCGTTCTGGAATTCTCATTCAGACCCTCATAAAATGTATTCCTCAATCTCCATTGATTGTATCCACGATGGGGACATTGCCGTAATAGACGTCTAAGCCTTTCTCAGCCTTCATAAAATGAATCATCTCCTTGCTTGAAACTCTGTATCGCTTGTATGACATCATATTCTTCCGTGATGAGTAATTTTTTTCAGAAAGAAATCCTCTATCACATCCCAGATTTCAAATTTCAGGCCTAAATTCCTAAACCAGTCTTGGGCTATATGCTTCAATGTTTTGGGAAACACTTTCCTTTTCAAGATCTCATGTGACACTCCAGGAATAGGACATAAATGGCATTTTCCCATCAATTATTCTGTTTGTGTATAACAATTTTAAGAGGGTAATCCATGGAAATTTGGTAGAGTGTTAATGAAGGACATCTCAATCTTAAAATTTACATCTTCACCTATGGGTGGAGCTATCTCGATTTGGCATTTACTCTTTTTTGGGGTCTAATGCCCTGTCATTCTAGTTCTTCTAACTTCCACATTTTTCTCTTGATACATATTTCTATTCAAAGGAATTTTATGCTCCATTTCTCCCAAATTTACCTCTTCTTCTAAGTTCGTCCCTAATCTTCTGTCGATTCCAAATCTTTCAGCTCGGGTTGCCTAGATCTACATTCGTTCATAAACTAGGTAAGTAGTAAACTACACTCAGTTTGCCTAGAAGTTGCTAAGTGTGTTTATAAAATCACAATTAATAAACCAAATTACCTCCAATAGAAATAAATGATCCAAGACAATGTAAACTAAAGAAAATAAATCATCAGAGTCAGTAACATTATGCTCCCCGGTAATGGTGCCAATTGATGAACCCAAATTTTACGTATTTTAATTATGTAGATGTTGCAATTCAAGTACCTAGCTGTATATTTATTACACCTCGCTCAGTAAAGAAATTAAGCAAGGGTCGATCCTTAAGGAGCCGTGGTAATGAGTTTAGAGGATTCCAATGGTGATGGGAGAGAAATATCTATGAGTATAAGAATGATATCTTTGGTGAGACATGAAGAATTATGAAGTTGATAGGATAACAGAGAATATGAAGATGGATTTAATATATAATTAGATATATTAAGAGATTTCTTAGGTTACTGGAAGTGAGTTTTATGTTTAGAAATGAAATGAAAAAGAGATGAAAATAGTGATGCAATGTGAGATGATTTTGATGTGCTTTTTGTATTGAAATGAGTAAATCAAACTACAATAAAATCAAATAACAACTAGAGTACAAAATGGAAGTAAATACAAGCTTAGAATAATCCAAACCTACACACAAACCCTGTTTGTCATGTTTGTCCTAGACTAGGTGATGCAAGGCTTGTTATGACGATGATCCCAACCTTGAATGCTCCTCCATGACGCTCCTATACACCAGAAAATGCTAGGAGTGGGCCTTGAACTTCCTCTCTACTTATGGTAGCCTATCACTAAGAAAAGGAGCAGAAAAAGTAAAACGACCAAAATTTCAGGCTTTTATAGGGCTACTTAGGGTTAGGATGATATTTTGGTCATTATAGTTTACATAAATAATTTAGAGCTCAAAAACATGATCCAACCGTGATGTCGGCCCTCGTCTGGGACGTCGCTCGGTTGGCACAAAGTATGATGGCTCAGTACTGATAAGAGGTAGTGGTATCGAACGTTGACGGTGTCATCGTCCGACAGATGAACCCTAATGGGTAAATGTAACTGCGATGCAAAAGTGAATGTCCTACGTGTCGTACGTGTAGACTCTGACTCGAGGGAGGATTTAAGCTCTGAGCTTGGACGGGGTCGCGGAGTAATGGCGACGGTGGTCTCTAGTACCTCGTAAGAGCGACGTAGGTGTCTACAGCCAAACGGAATCAATCAGTAAGGTTTGCACATTGATAACACACAAATTTAGTGGGAAAATGATATAAATGTGTGTTATCTGGGGGTATTAATGTGATCTAAATGCATATTCTCATATGGAATTATCATTTATCTGCATTATAACCACTTATATAACACTAAATCAAAATGAAGTTAATTTGGTGAGGATATGATTTTTTTATTTTCATTGGGTAGTCTTCCACAACTTTTGTTATCAAAAGAAGGGAGTGGCTACCCACTAAAGCATATAAAAACTACCACCGGTCAGGTCAATTCTGCTTTGGGACCTG
This sequence comes from Wolffia australiana, assembly GCF_029677425.1. Classification (NCBI taxonomy): domain Eukaryota; kingdom Viridiplantae; phylum Streptophyta; class Magnoliopsida; order Alismatales; family Araceae; genus Wolffia; species Wolffia australiana. The sequence continues at coordinate 8,464,211 of NC_135850.1, read as the reverse complement.
CTCTATCCCTTCTATTTTTTCTTCTCCAAAGAAGGTTATGTTATTTTTAACATAAAACGTTATCCAGCGGATAATTGTTCGCAACGCATACCGAAAAAGGCGCGACGGAGCGGAGCAGAAGGGAGGCGGCCATTCCTAACCAGTACCGAAAAGGTTCGCTTATGCTGGCGGGAGCATCCCCACTTAGTGATTGGTCCGCTAGTTCACGCAAATCTGAAGAAGTTATCACGGACGAGCCACATGCAGATATATTTATATATTTTTGAAACGGCTTTTTTGGGTCTAAATATTTTAGATGATATGTTTCAGAAGGAGATTGGACAATTTTGGAGGCAAAATTTCATAGAAAGAAGAGAAAATAATGAAATGTGGAGACAGCCCACTTTGAACCCTCATATCTTGAAATGCAACAGTTGGATTAATCTCAAATTTTGACAGTGGGTTTTTCACTTCATCTAATTTCAATCCAACAGTGGAAATTACCAACAAATTTCTAGGACTCTTGTAATGAAGGGACGACCAAGGGCAAAAGGGAAATTGACTTTACCCTTATACCCAAGGTACTTAAACCCTTTTTTGCTTTTTTTTGCGACCATTCTGGAGCCTTCTATCCATAGCTGAGTAGATAGAGAATGAAGTTCATGGATCAAATAAGGTTCTGAGTTTATTTCCTGGAATTTTCTGGTTTGATTTCTAGATTGTATTTTTCTAAATTGCCTTGGCTAGGGCAAAATGTTCTGGCCTTTTATAGGAGTTGAATCTTATTTTGCTTGAGATGAATATTGAGCCCTGAAAACAAAAATTAACTAAACACTAGATAGATTTCATTTCCTTCCAGTTTACAAATTAGAAAGCTCCTAAAAACTCTTGAGAAAATTGAATCATCTCCTATATAGATTATCATTCCTACTTACATTATCTTATTGCCTACTCTATTTCTGATTTATTGATCTTGATTTGAAGATCAAGAAGCCTAAATAGATATCTCAAAAATACAATCCTCATTTATTTTCCTAAGTATTGGGGTAAAATTATAAATCGAATTGCATAATCTTAACTGTGCAATGCCAGTAATTAAAGCATCTTAATTACATACAAAATTCAGCTTATCACACGTAACGGACGGTCTCGTCCGTACCGGTAAGACACTAAAAAATGTCATAGTTTCTCTTGAACCTCTCTCACGGAGAGCAGTGGAGTCACAATGAAATTACACTACAAGAAGTAATTAAATAAGCAATGTGAGAGGTGGCATACCTCATCGGCGTGTGGCGCGTGGTGCAAAATTTGTTGACAATCTGCAGCGGTCTAAGCGGGTGTGGTGGAGAGGCACTGAAGAGTGAACGATGGCTCGACGAGCTATGTGGGGATACCCGAGTATAGGTAAAGTGGCGGAGGAGAGGAGTCGAGAAGCGACCACAGTGGCGATGCGGCTCGAGCAACTCTGTTGGGCTTGATAGAGCTTATACATGTGGGCTAGTGATGTAGGACAGCTAGATGGAAGGACGACGACGAGTGGTGGGTACGGGGTGGTCTAGGAATGGGAGGGATAAATCAGACCACAAATCCACATGATCGATTTCAAAAACTTAAATCTGATGAAATAGTAGTGATGCAGGCCCTTTCCTCGTCGAGGGCGGGAGTACTGTCTTCAACCACCACGAAGATGCCAAGCACTAAAATCAATATTGTCGATTTCTCACTTGCGGGAAAACTCAAGAAAAACCTAATCCAGTATTCTTTGAAAATTCCAGAAAACAAATTCGAGGGCGGTGGAAGACTTCTCTCGGAATTATGGAAGAAGAACACGTGACACCAAAGAGTTCAGGGATACCTTAGCATCGGAGTGCATGTCGAGGCTGCGGGGAATTCTCGGCATTTCCCAAACGGGTTGAGAAGAGACAAGCCGCACTCGGCACGGACGATGGCGCACGGTCCGAGGATAATGAATGACCAGAGGGTTATGGACAGTAGCCAGAGGGTTGGGTGACCATGCACGGGTAGTGCTTGAGCGGGCCGTACCTGCGCGGGTGGCCGGCTTGGCGGCTTGCGCAGGTGGGGTGACCTGGTGCTAGGGTGCTTGGCGTCGGGCAGCCCTGGCAGCGGCTTGGCCCTAGGGCAGCCCTGGTGTTGGGTGGCCCTGGTGGACGGCCTAGCGTCGGGGCGGCCCTAGCGAGTGGCCTGGCGCTAGGGCGGCCCTGGCATTGGGTGGCCTTGGCTGGCGACATGGCGCTAGGGCAGCCCTGATGTTGAGCGGCCCTGGCTGACGGCCTAGCACCAAGTTGGCCCTGGCATTGGGCGGCCCTGGCGGGTGGTTAGGCGTAGGGGCGGCCCAAGGCGTTGGGTCGCCCTGGCTGGCGCGCTGGCGCGCTGGCGTTAGGGCGGCCGTGGTGTTTTGCGGCCCTAGCAGGTGGCCTGGCGCTAGGGCTGCCGTGGCGTTGGGCGACCCTAGCGGGTGGCCTGGTGCAAGGCGGCTCTGGTGTTGGTCAATAGATGAGGGAGGTGGGGCTTTAAATGTGACCAAATCTGAAATATCGAAGGTAGTGCTTATCCCCCATGTGGAGGGTATATCGACGACATAGTCATTTTCCCCTACTCGTTTGAGGATTTGGAGTGGCCTGGCACTACGAGCATGAAGCTTAGTAGCCCGCTTGGAAGAGAATCTCTCCAGCCTAACCCTCACCATCACCATGTCACCTTCATTAAATTCACAAAAACGACGGTGTAAATCTGCGGTCTTTTTGTATGAAGTGTTGCTACTCATGATGCGTTTATGAATGTCCTCAAGCAGACTTCTAATACGATTTGCATACTCATGACCATCGTCTCAGACTCTAGCATGCAGTAACATGGGTATGAGATCGGTAGGTTTGCGAGGCGATTGATCATGAATGATTTCAAAAGGACTCATGCCAATGGTACGGTTAACTGATGCATTATAGGCAAACTCAACACGTGGAATGATAGTACCCCAAGATTTGAGGTTGTCCCCAACCAAAGATCGTAATAGATTGTCGAGGTTTCTATTAACGACTTCAGTTTGCCTGTTAGTTTGGGGGTGAAAGGTTCTGAAAAACTTAAGCTTCGTTCCCACTAGGTGCCAAAGGGTCTTCCAAAAGTAGCTAGTGAATCTGACATCTCTGTCCGATGCTAAGCTCTTGGGAAGCCCATGTATACGAACAATTAAATGTACCATTTTAGAAAAACGATCTAGAACAATCATGATGGAATCATGACGCTTGAGAGTTCTTGAAAGTCCTAGAACAAAGTTGATGCTCATGTCATCCCAAGGTTTATGAGGGACCGGTAGAGGGGTATAAATGCCAGTGTTTTGCTTGACCTATTTAGCTAGAGCACATACACGATATTGGGACACAGTATTGGCTACGTCTTGTTTCAAGGATGGCTAAAAAAATCTATGATCTACGGTGGCGATCGTCCTGTCTCTCCCTAAATGACCACTTAGGCCTCCAGCGCGTGTCTCCCAAATGCGAAAATCTCTGAGGGAAGTCTATGGGATGCATAGCCGGTGGTCAAAAAATAGGAATCCCCCTTCTAGAATATAATCTTTGGTTTTTGGGTTAGGGCATTTTCCTAAGGATAGGATTATAGGCGCAAAATCCGGGCAATTGTCATATAGGTCCTTTATCTGATCAAAGCAAATAACCTCAACTTTCATGACATTCAACAGAAGGACTCGCCTACTCAAAGCATCTATGACCTTATTCTAGACACCCCTCTTATGCTTTAGGACAAAAGTGTATGACTGAATGTACTCGACCCACCTAACAAGCCTAGGATTTAACTTCTGTTGGGAGTGGAGATACTTCAATGCCTCATGGTCGGAGTAGAGAACAAATTCCTTAGATAATAGGTAATGACGCCAGTGATGTAAGGATTGAATGATAACATAGAATTCCTTGTAATAGGTGGAGTATTTGAGTTTGGCATCATTCAACTTTTCACTAAAGAATGCGATGGGATGATTTTCCTGACTCAATACTCCGCCAATTCCTAATCCCGACACATCACAAACGATCTCAAATACTTTACTAAAATCGCGTAACGCAGGACAGGAGCTTGTGTCATCTTAAGCTTGATATCATCAAAGGATTTCTGTGCTAAGGTGGTCCACTCAAAATGATTACCCTTTAGGCATTCGGTCATGGGAGCCATGATGGTGCTGAAATTAGAAATAAAGCGCCTATAGAAGGTGGCTAAACCATGGAAACTATGACCATCATGGACATTCCTAGGAGTCGGCCATTGGGTAATGGCGTCTATTTTGGCCGGGTCTACGGATACACCTTGCGCTGATAGGATAAAGCCTACAAAAGAGATATGATCAACAAGAAATGAACACCTTCTTGGATGGGCATATAATTGCTCGGTCTTTAGGACCTCACACACTAGGCGTAGGTGATAGATGTGGACGTGTTTGAATTTGCTGTAAATGAGTATCTCATCAAAATAAACCACAACAAAGTTTCCTATGAATGGTCTAAGAATGTGATTCATTAACTACTGGAAGGTACTAGGTACATTCGACAAGCCAAATAACATAACTTTCCATTCATATAATCCATCCTTGATCTTAAATGTGGTTTTTCACTCATCTCCAGGACGGGTTCAAACTTGACGATGACCACTCTTTAGATCAATTTTTTAGAAAATCCTCGAACCAGACATCATGTGAAACATATCATCAATGCGAGGAATGGGAAACCTATATTTGACGGTAATCTTATTTATGGGTCTACTATCGATACACATGCGCCAACTCCCATCCTTTTTGGGAGCCAACAATGCAGGTATGGCGCATGGACTAAGACTTTCCTGAATGAATCCCTTGTCCAAGAGTTCCTGGACTTGATGCTGAAATTCCTTGTATTGCGTGGGATCCATACGATAATGGGGAAGGTTCGGTAGGGATGATCGAGGGATGAAGTCGATGGCATGCTGAATCTCATGCATGGGTGGAAGGTCATTGGGTAAATCCTTGGGAAAGACACTCTCCAATTCAGCAAGTAACTCGGAAACCTCTGGTGGTGGAGGTGATGACATCTCAGTGAAATTGTCCGGAATCATGGCGAGGCAAATGGATATCTTACTATCTATCTCCTAAAATTCGCGACCATTGAGAATGCATAGGCCTAACGACGTAGATTTTGGTGAAGGTTTCTTCGGGTTATGAGTGTAAGGATGCTACGTAATTTTCTTACTCTGATAGATAAACGAACAAGTGTTACTCCTACCAAAAATGTGTAATCATTATCATATGGCCAAGGTCGGCCAAGGATAATGCTGCCCACCTTCATGAGTAACACATCACACAATACTTCTTCCTCGTATGATTGAACCTTTAAAGGAAGGAGGTACTAATTCTTCACAGGAATCGAGGTAGCATCAATCCATGATACGTAATATGGATGAGGGGGATCAATCAATGGTAATCCCAAACGAGATGTCATAACATCGAAAACAACATTGATACAACTACCACTATCTACAATCGCCTTGCACAGCTTCTCACCAATTTTAAAGTAGGTATAAAATATGGATGTCCTCAATGCAGAATCATCGATGGATGGTTGGGTTAGGTTGCAACGAACAATTCCCCTAACGGAGGTAGATGGATCATGACGAGGAAGGGATGGTGGGCAGTCAGTGATGCCAATGAAGCTCACTAACCCTTCTTCGTGCACGAATTCATCTACGACATAATTTTCTACCCTATACTCTTCCTCATCAATAGGTTGCTCGTCTAGGGTAGGATCAATTTCCACAGGCTCTAGTCCAATATGTAAGGCTCAGAAAAGGTATTGGGAGGCTCTATTACCACGTCCTTGACACTTAAAACAAGACATGTTCGTCAGACCGATTTGTGCTGGATTGGATTGAGGTGGAGCTCTCGCGGTGGAGGCCAGGGAAGTAGAAGTACAGGCGGTAAGATTAGTTGGAGTGAGAGATTGCCGTGTCGAAACTGGAGGACGGTGTTCAGCGGATGTGCGAGTCGGAGTAGGTGCTGGTGCCGGGAGAGCTAGTGGTGGGTTACGCAGAGCTAAGTGATTGGAATAGGAGGAATGAGCATGATCGCCAAGAATGGGATGACCACTAACCACGGGAGTACTATATAAGGTTCGACAGAGTTCTAGGTCTTCTACAATCTGATAGGCCTGCTCAAGTGTAGCAGCCTTGTGAACGAATAATTTGGTCTCTAAATACGGGTTAAGTCCAGTTCTAAATCAAGAAATGACAACTCGAGGATTTTCCTCCACTCAATATTTCATATAAAATTCCTCGAATTGAGTGATGTACTCAGAGACTAGGCACCTACCCTGTTATAAGTTATGCCATTGATCTAGAAGATTATCTAAATAAGCGATAGGAACATATTTATCATGCAATTTGTCTTTTATCTGGGGCTAAGTGTCTATAGGTGCCTCTAGTCGGTTATAGATCAAAAATTCAAGATTCTCCCAGAAGATTTTGGCTTGACCTCCTAGTTTCATCTCGGCGTACTTAACTTTTTGCCACTCAAGCATGTTGTATTATTTGAAATAACTATTATGCTTGGACTCCCAATCTAGATATTCTTTAGGGTCCCTAGATCCCTCATAATATGGAACATTGACTTTAACACGTCTTTAAATCTACTGCCAATGGTTGTCGTGATCCGCACGTCGGTGATCGCGAGGGGGTACACGATCCTTGGGTGGATAGGGATCATCAAGTTCACAACGATTCCCATTCTACCCTCGGTGCCCATCATCAGGTGGATAGGGATCATTCCGTGGGGGATGATTCCTATCACGATCTGGTAACCTCTCCTCCAATAGATAGTAATCGTCACGTGGTGGATGATTTCCATCATGTACCAGGTTTCTATCCCCACGTGGATTGGGATCGTTCCACAAGGGACGATTCCTATCATGGCCTGGGGTTCTAGGCTCAGGCGGATAGGAATCTTCTAGACAATTCCTATCGTGGACTGGCGCTCTATTCTTGAGAGGAATCGGTTTGTCCCGTTCACGACGATTCTGATTGCATCCCCCGGATCTAATCTCAGGTCGATAGGTATCATTTGGGATGTGATGATTCCTATCGTGATCCCGAGACCTAGGTTCACGCGGGTATAGGTCTTCGCGATCACGACGATGCCTATCACGACCTTGATTCTCCAATTGGTAGGTTCGCTCACTAACCGCATCGATAAAACTGGTTAGACGGTTGTCGATGTTGGTTAGTTGTGTGTTTACATCACGAAAACCATTCTAGACAGTGTCTAACATAGGGTCAACATCCCGACGTGAGGAGGATGGTGGAGTGGGTGGAGACAAATCTTGGATAGGGACGGACACCTCACGAATGTCTAGGGATGGTTCATTCATTTGCGTAGAGATGCGTTTGCCTAAATGCAGATGCTTGCAAATGTAATGATGAAGGGAGGAAATCTACAATTATGGAATAGCTAGGCTGACAAAGGTTAGGCTCTGAGACCAATCTGATGTAGGACAGCTAGATGAATGGATGTAGAATGATTGATGAGACGGAAGGGTGACGACGGGTGCTGGGTACGGGGTGGTCTAGGAATGGTAAGGATAAATCAGACCACAAGTCCACACGATCGATTTAAAAAACTTAAATCCAATGCAAAAGTAGTGGTGCACGCCCTTTCCTCGTTGAGGGCGGAGTACTGTCTTCGTGGGAGACTTCTCGTGGAACACTGGACGAAGAACACGCCACGCCAACGAGTTCAGGGATACCTTAGCACTGGAGCGCGTGTCGAGGTTGTAGGGAATTCTCGACATTTCGTAGAGGTGAAGAAGAGACAAGCCACGTTCGCCACAAATGATGGCGCACTGTCCGAGGAAGATGAATGACCAGAGGGTGATAGACGCTAGCCATAGGGGTGGGTGACCAGGCACGGGCAGTGCTTGAGTGGGCGCTGCTTGCGTAGGCGACTGGCTTGGAGGCCTATGCAAGCGGGGTTACCTGGCGCTAGGGCGCCTGGCGTCGGGCGGACTGGCGCTAGGGCGGCAATGGTGTCGGACGGCCTTGGTGGATGGCCTGGCGCCGGGGTGGCCCTGGCGTCGCGCGGCCCTATCGCGTGGCCTGGCACTAGGGCGGCCCTGGCGTTGGGTGGCGCTGACGTTGGGCGGCCTTGGCAAACGGCCTGGCGCTCGGGCGGCCTTGGCGGGTGGCTTGGCACTGGGGTGGCCCCGGGCGTTGGGCGGCCCTGGCGGGTAGCTTGGCGCTAGGGTGGCCCTAGGGTTGGGCGGCCCTGACGGGTGGCCTAGCGCTAGGGCAGCACTAGTGTTGGGCAGCCTAGGTTGGCGGCTTGGTGCAAGGGTGGCCATGGTGTTGGGCAGCCCTAGCAAGTGGCCTCGCACTAGGGCCACCTTGGTGTTGGGCGACCCTAGCGGGTGGCCTAGTGCAAGGGCGGCTCTGGTGTTGGGCAGCCCAGGTGGGAGGCTTGGTCTAGGGCAGCCCTAGTGTTGGGTGGCCCTAGCAGGCCAGTTAATTGAACGCTAGATGGCCGTGCGTGAATGGGCACCGAGAGGCAATGCAGGATTGATGACAAGGATGACGCCGACGGCGGTGGCGGCGATGGTGGCGGTGACGATGATCTGATAGGGAGAGAGAGCTGGGCCAAGTCCTCTAGGAAGAAAACTCAATTCACGAAATAAAACTTGCCAAATGTTTCTTGCAACATTGGCCTATATATATAGGGCTTGAGGAAAGAGAAAATGCGGAAGATAAAAATAGAAGTAAAGACAGGTGACGTGATATGATGTCACGTCAGAGGGCAGTTCTTGATCTTGTATTGACGACGTCTTGTGATGTGTGATGGGGAATGCGTAGGTGGAGACATGCTTGATGGGGCGTGCGTAGATGGAGACATGCTTGATGCCGGTGCGTTGACTTCATCGGTTGACGGTAGCGGCGTGTCCGTAGAAGTCGTGTTGACGTCATGACCATCAGTTAGCCCAGCCGAGCCATGTAGCGGGTGCGAGCAGCAATGTCCTTTTAGGCAAGAATGGGAATTCCGACAACAATCGGTAGCTAAAGGCGAGCATGGCCATTACAGGTCAATAGGTGTCGTGGGTAAGGCCATCGCCTTAATGACGCGGCCAGGTGGAAGCTCTTGGTCACACCGTCACGTCCAATGTCAAACCTGGTTCAATGAAGCCTCGAACTAGGGGTACGCTCAGTTATTTCATGGCCAAGGCGGTTCCCCTAATCAAGAGAACTTAAAGGTTCGCTAGGCTTTGACCATAGGATTTCTCGACCACGTCGGCCCTGGTCAGGAGAGCGTGACCCAGAGAGGGGGCTGCTGACAGGTGGTCAATTGGTTGGTTCCATAGTCTAGACGGTCTCTGGTCATTTGAGCCCTCGCTTTCCTGATTCTGTTCCAAAAGTTAACCAAATTGCATCCTGCCTGGCGAGGTATCAATCACGGTGAGTCCCGATCAAGAGAACCCACCGTCCACAATTTCTCGGGCGGTGGAGTCACATTCAGGGCAGAATCTTGATCAGACACAATTTCCATATATCATGTCTAACCTGGTAAGTTATTGACCCGAGTGAGTCGCTGATCTGGAGACTGGCAAATGTTGGCTCCATTCAGTAAATTACATTTCTAGGAGGCCCGTAGAAAGTCCAGGCGATGGCAGAATCAAGCGCCTCAATTACCCTCAATCAGCAGAGTGCGGGCAGGGTGGCCGGCCATGGTAGCATCTGAGCTGAAGATTCTCCCCAGTGAGAAGGATCCGAGGTGTAAGATTAGGGGAGTGGTGAGGGAGAAGGCCGTTCGATCCTTTCCCCCTTAGTCCCTCCTCAGTAATTTCTCTCTTCCCTACGTCTTCTGCAATTTCCTCTCCTCTCCTCCCCCCCTCGGTTGAAGTTTCTCTCGATGTAGGGGTGTGAGACCAAGAACGATATCAACAAAAACTTCTTAATTGCTTGTTTGAGAACCTAGGGTGCCCCCCTCTTCTCTTATAAAGGGAAGAGGTCAAAATGGGCCCCCTAAGTGGGTCAACAAGAGAAGGGGGAATAGAGTCCATTAAGGAGCCCTTATATAATGGGCCCCCCTCATTACAAAATATGAAGAAAAGAAGAAGAAATCAAGGGGCACAAGGGAGCGGGTCCAAAATGGCTAAGGACCCATTTCCAAAAATGACAAAAACATAGACACGGGGTTGATCGTAGGGCGATGAAAACAGGGCAAATAGGAAGAAAACAAAAGACACGACTATGAAAATGACAAAAATCTAAATGCAATATTTTGAGCATCTTCACCTGGTTCTAGATGACACTGGAGGGCGGCGCGCACGACGTCGTCGATGATCCTTGGTGGCGTGTGCCATCAAACCCTACAACATGCAAGAGCATGATGTAGGAAGCTTCCATGAAGAATTCATTATAATCAAAGTCCTATATAAAAAGATATTAACATGTTAGTTTTTGTTAAAACAGGCTGCTTAACCAATTTTTGATCAAATGTTCCATTGATAATTACACGTGTCTCACTCTGATTGGGAAAGATGGTGTCCCTTCACTTTATAATAAAAGGTGGCACAAATCTGTACCGTCTGATCATGCTGATCCCAATATGATGATTGAGGATAATTGAATTCAAATGTTTCTAGAGTTACGTTAAGTCGAATGCACATCATTATGCTGTCCAATTGCAAACGATCATGATCAAAGGGTCCCCCATTTGATGTGTGTCAGACGATAAGAGAGAGAAAAGGCAGGCTCCTCTCTCTCTTATCTCTCTTTTTTCTTTTAAAGGGTTATCAGTATTAATGATAATTAACATCTAAAATTACATTTTAATGCATGTTTGCAATGACAAATTCATGCTTATCAGTAGACTGCCCATTGCATGAAGTTATGGCCATCAAAAATCAAGATTAAGATTCCATGGGATTGTAGCTATAGTGCAGTCCACCAAAATAACATTCCAACAAATGCAAATCTAAATCACTCGTTGTTTCAAAAATTATAAATAAACTTTTCCCGGCAAGCCAATTAAAATGATTTTCATTAAGGGACTAACCTTTCATATGATGAATTTAGTAGAATGAGCAGGAAAAACATGAGAAAGTGGAGCAAATTCAACCTTAAATGACTAAAATGCTCCAATAATTCAAGAAGGAAATGAAAAGAGAGAAAGAAGAAAACAAAAAAAAGGTAAAATGGGCAAGAATCAATTCCCTATCTATGAAATAGTTCAACTTGCAACGGAACGTCAAATTAATCCTAGTAATTTCATGTGGTCAAAAGCTATAAATTAACTCACAATCATCATGAAATCATGCATGCAATTTAAAAATTAGGAAATGTGAAAATTTTCCCCAATATTTATGACGTTCAAAGAGAAGAAGTACAAGTGTCGTACAAAGAAATAAATGATCCTAGCAATAAATTGATGATCCTTCTATTCCCTAATGCTTTGAAAAATTCAAAAGTTAAACCAAAGCCTCCTGATAAAAAGCCTCTTGATTTTTTGAAAAATAGTTCAACTTGCAACGGAACGTCAAATTAAGCCTCGTAATTCCATATGGTCAAAAGCTATAAATTAACTCACAATCATCATGAAATCATGCATGCAATCTAAAATTAGGAAATGTGAAAATTTTCCCCAATATTTCTGACGTTCAAAGAGAAGAAGTACAAGTGTCGTACAAAGAAATAAATGATCCTAGCAATAAATTGATGATCCTTCCATTCCCTAATGCTATGAAAAATTCAAAAGTTAAACCAAAGCCTCCTGACGAAAAGCCTCTTGAATTTTTGAAAAATTCTAAATTCATGATCACCATTTAATTCACTAAAGAAATACAACACATTCCCTAATATGCTAATGTTTTTCAAAAATCAGTGCACGCCTAGTAGACAACACTGAAGAGTACAAATATTCAAAAATATTAGTTCTATTCCATAAAATCTTTGAGAAAATATATCAATTCAGGAGCTCATGTGTTCAAGTATGAGATAGGAATGGTCTTTTTCAAAATCCTTACTTGATTCAAGAGCTTGTGTAAATATCTTGCCAAAAGCGGGAGGCCAGTGGGCGGCCCGGGGCTCGTGGTGCTGTGGGAGGAGTCACGCGAGGTACCGTAATCTGAATGTACCAGAGCTGTCCGTCGGGTTCCTCGTACTCGATAGCAAACTCTTCTTCCCCGTGATAGTGATCACCCTGTTTGGGCTCCACATCATCCGTATAGCCGTGGTCGACGTCTCCAAGGTCGATCAACAGTGCTGATGATGGGCATTGGTTTGCCCGGTGCCCTTTTCCTTGGCACTTGAAGCACGTCACGAGTGCTTGCCGTCGAGCCGGTGGGGTAAATCCCACTGAAGTGGCGGCGGCGGTTCCTTGCCGCCCGGTGGTCTGAGTAGCCGTATGGTTGCGGGTGGGGTAGTCCGAGCAGGAATGGGTCGAACCGGTGTAGTCTAGGGCGGAATGGTCGCGCTGGGTAGTGTTGCCTCGTCTCTCGGAGGATCCATGTGCTCAACTGGGTGATACGCCTCGTCCACCTCAGCCGGGTTGCACTTGAGAACCTCGTTACGCAGGGCTGGTGGGAGCCCGTGGACGAACAACCCAATAATGATTCACGGGTCCTCCACGAATTGGCAGCGCATCCAACATTCCTCGAATGCCTCAATGTATTCCGTCACGGTGAGTCGACCTTGCCTAAGGTCAAGCCACGAGAGGAACAAAGACATCTGATACTGTCGAGGAACGTATTTGCTCCATAACATCCGTACCATGTCGACCCATGACGTGATGGGTCATCCTCGTCACTCGGCGGCGACGCGCTCATTCTCTGAGAATATCTTGGCCTGTCCGCCAAGTCTCGTCTCCACGTATTCGACACATATGTCATCGTCCATGTGGTACCACCGAAAGTAGGAGTTCATCCTCGACTCCCAGTCGATGAACTCCTTGGGTTTCTGTTAACCCTCGAAGACGGCGACGTCGGCACGCACCTTCCTTTGAATGCAAGCGCGGTGCTCCTACCGTCGTCGCTCTTCATCATCTGAGTGCCGCTCGGGCACCGGGTAGTCCTCATGACGTGGGTTGATACATCGGCGAGGTGGGGTCAGCTCGCGGTCACGGTCGTCCCGATAGTGAGGACTACCGTCGCGAGGGGTGCGGCCATGAAGCATCGCACGTGGCGGGTATCGAGGGACGTCGTCGTCCTCCTCGTACCGGCGGTGTTGGGGCTGGACGTGGTCGTCCCGGCGGGCAGGTATGTCCGCTACCTGCCGATGATCGCAGGGCCGGACGGGGTTGTCTTGGCGGGCGTCCAAGTCGCGATCACGTCGTCGGACGTAGGGGTCCTGACGGGCCGGTCAGTTGGCCTCATATTCGCAGGCGTAGTCATCCCGCGGGTGTCATCTATCCCGGGTACGGGCGTCATGTGGGCTTCGCACCGGGTCTCTGTCAGGACGTCCAGGGTATGGGACGTCATCGTATCGGCTATCGAAGTCCGCGTACACATCTTTGTCTTCGTCGTAGAGGCTCCTCCGTCGGTGTGTGTGTCGGGCGGCCCTTGGCGGGTCGCGACGTCGTCCTCAAGCGGGGAACGCTGGCTCGGCTCCGTGTACGGGGGATTGTGGGCGCGCGAGCATCCACTCCATGCGCTCCATCCTGGCTGCCATGGCGCGAAAATATGCCCCTTGGGTCTTCAGACGGGTCCTCCCAGGGTCAAAGCTGGCGGTGTGTTTCTCCTTGTCCACGTCCTATGCCTCGGCCACGAGTAGCGGTGCTCTGGGGTGTGACCTCGTCCACGGGAGTCTTCTCATGTGGTCGATGACCTACGATCATCTATTCTTCGTAATCACTGGGTGGGGACTCGCCGCGGGAAGGCGGTGAGTTGTGTGGGGAAGTCTGTGGGTCACGAGACGTGCTAGTGGGGCCTCATGGTCCGGACGACTCGAGGGTACCCGAATCGGCGGGTGTGGTCGACGCGGCCTTGATAGGCGGTTGTATCGGACTGGCTACTGGTGTCGTGGGATGATGTTCCGAGAGGGCAGTGGCGTTGCCTCTCTCATCGGGCGACGGTTCTGAACGTTGTGGGGAGGTAGAACCTCTGCATTGAGCTCACTGGCTTGATCGCATCTCTATGGCCATCCCTAGGGAGGCCTAGATGCCTTTTGAAAAACGATGAAATGCGATGCGATGCAGATGCAGCTACTGATGCGAAATGCAGTGTCGGAGGCACGCTGTGAGCAACCACAGCCTGCTCGGATACCAATATGATGCAGGACAACGTCGGGGACGAGGTCCTGCCGTCACCGAGGTATGAATCTCGGTGCCGAGTGTGACAATGCCAACGTCTACTCTGAGGTAGTCGTCCGACACGGGTCTCCTAGAAGGATAACCTACAATAAGATGCACAGGCAAGGGGTTATGTACGTGCGAATGTCAACAAGCAACTAGGGGCCAACGTCTGGGTTGTCGAAGGAGTCGCCCGGAGATGGAGGATAGGCCTCCTGACCCTCGTCCGAGCGGGACGAGGATGCTACGGCGGCGAACGGGAAAGTTTCCGCCGCGTGTGCTTGTACGGGACAGGCGGACCCGACTCGTACCAAACAGGTAAGACGCTCAAAATTTAGTAATTCTTCACTCGGCCTTACACGCTCACCTACGTCTAACTCGAACATGGTGGAGGCAACCGAAAGAGCACTATAAGAAATAAAAGACGGGGGCAGGGCGACATACATAGACGTCATTCCGGGCTTCATCTTCTCGATCTCAGAGGGCTCAGAGGAGATTACGAGGCATCGGGGTGGCGACAAGAGAGAGAGAGGCGGCGTTCTACGCGGCGCGGCGCGGGGCCAGCGCAGCACGATGAAAACGGGCAACGAGCGCGGTGGGCGCAGGGCGCGCGACTCCGTGGTATGGAGGTGCGGGCGAGCGCGGATCGCGACCGGCTCGACTATGGGTAGCACGTCGGCAACAGGGGAAGTGCGCTGCTGCGATGCAGAAGGCGCGGTGTGGTGGCGCGGCATTGGAATTGCAGTGCAGCAGGCTGGCGCTCGAAGATGATACATGCTACAGGGGGGGAGGCCTGCAGCGTAGTGAAGGGGAGCGATCCACGATGTGTATCCTGGGGGAGGGGCGCGGTGCACTGAGAGGCATGGGGCAAGCTGCGCAAGCGGCGAGCAGTCACCAAATCCGATAACCTTGTCTGCAGCGGTGGGCTCGTCGAGGAGTGGCCGACGAAGTCGCGTCGTATTGGAGCAGGCAGTAGGGACTCTCGCGGCGCGGACTAGCAGTGGCGAGGGCGGCGCGCTGGCAAGGCGCGCCAAAGGCGCGGCGAGGCAAGGCGGGAACACGAGGGCGACGCGGGCATCAGGCGTGGTAGGGCATGCGGCCGGCTCGGGTGCAACTCGCGGTGGGGTTGCTTGCGACCGTCGGGCTCGATGGGCGGCCAGCTCAGGTGCAACCCAGTGATGCGGACAACAGCGGTGGCTCTTGCGCGGTTGGCGGCGGTGGCGGCTCACTTCCCTGATTCTCTTCCCTTCTCCTTTCTCTCCTCTCCTTCCTTCTTCCTCTTCCTCCCTTCTTCCTCTTTGGGTCGTAACCCTAGTTCTCACGTAGACAAACTTCTTTTCTTTCAAAATGCAACGAAGAGTGTTCGTTAGGGCATCCCTCCTTCCCTTATATAAGGGGGGGGACGGGGGGGTGGCCCTTAGACCAAAAGACCATAAGACACAATAGAAATAATTCCTAAGAACCTACGACCTTAGGGGAGCAAAACACAAGGAAGAACAGAGGGGACGAGATGGGAAGGGAAGGGGAGATCCTTATAGGATGAACCTCCCTCCTTACACCTGATCATGACGGGTCTTAAAATGATGAACGATGAAACCAAAAACCAAAACAACGAATGAAACGACGATGTAAAAACACGGATAAAGTGTCCATTACCCAATATATTTGAATCTGGGCGTGCGTACCGTCGCCTTGGCTTGCCGAGCGGGTTGGACACATACGGCTGGGGCTGTCGAGGGTGACGATGACGTCTCCGAAGACATTTCCGAGGCTGCGGCTGGTGCTGCGCCATCACCTTTGATTGGTCGTGCTCACTAACAAGGATCGTGAGACCCCTTGGCGATGAATAAGAGAAGGCGACGTGGAAAAAATTATGATGGAGCTCGCTGACAAGGCACTGACGGGGCAGGAGACGGGGCACACCATCCATATTAGGGTCCACTACTGCAACTTAATTGCAGCCGTCGATCCCAAATGAGGCCCATCGATTGGCCAGGGGCAGTTCGGTCCAACGCTGCCCTTGGCTGTCAACGAGGCCGTCCAAATGGTGGTTGATGGCTGGCGGGGGGGGACCGCCAGGCCATCCAACAGCATGGGAGGACTCCCAAGTCCATCCCACTCCATCAGACGGCCTAAGGCGCCCCTCCCAAGCCATTAAAAGGTGCCGAGAGCCCCCAATTTCAGCCATCTTCCAACCATTAAGTCTTCATCGGCGGCGAGGATCCTTCTCGACGTCAGAGGTAGATTGCAGCGTCGTGACAATGCAGGCGACTATGGAAGACTGGGGGAAGCTTTAAGGGAGAGTGGAGAAGGTCGGATCTGTGCCAAGACGGACGAGAAGAATGAGGGAAACCGCATACCGAAGCTAGGTGGCGGCGATTAGCGCCGCCACTCTCACCTTCAAATCAGGGCGGATCAGTGAGTTTTTCCAGTAAATCATGTTGAAATTCAGTTAGATTTTGTCATCATTCCAATCGAAGTTAGTTTAATCCTTGACTCAATTCCTTTTGATCAAAGAATTGTTACTGCAACATCTTACGAGCATTTCATCGAACACTTCACGTGTTCAATGAATGCATGGTGGTTTAGCTAAGTTCTACCCCACTCAACTTTATAAAAAACATGAAAAATATACTCCCCTCTCTTCAGACTTCTTACAGACATTCTGTTGAACACCTAACGGGTGTTCGAGAGAAGCACCATCTTATATTCGATTTCCCTTTATACAATCTATATAAAAACATGTAAAGAACTTACTCTTACTTAAATACTATACTATATATATCTCTTCTTCGACCCCCTTTTGGGCATTTGGTTGAACACCGCTCGGGTGTTCGACTAAATTGACCCAATACTTCATAATATCTCTCTATACATACCTCAATTCCTACTTAGCATATTATAGTTAGATAATTACATATTATCTTTCTATCTATCTTCTTAATATATATATAAATAATTCTCTATGCCCTCTGTTCTATCTCTTAGCATATATATATATATATATATATATATATATATGGCCATCTATATAACTCATATTTTTTCTTCAATCCTCTTATTACTAATTATTCTTATTAAGTACTCTATATTTCTTCACTGGCTACATTACTCTCATTCTTAAATATAATACCTAATATCTGAATTATTTTTTTATTCTTAGTAGCTACCAAATATAAATCCATATATCTAATATTCTCCCTTCTATACCGGTCTTATTAAAGTAATATTTTCTCTACTTATTACTTAATTATTCTTATTATCTATATTATTATCCCCATATCTTAGTAAATACCAACTCCATTATTGAATATATAAACCTAAAGGCCAGTCCCTGTGGAGACGACCTTAGTCATACTATACACTTGAGTAAGCTTCTATACTTTATTAAATTTATTTGATTGTAGGCAAATTAATTACAACGACGATTAAAATTAACACCGCAATTTGCTTCCATCAACAGGACCAGCTATACTTATCGTATAAGTAGGATCAGCTAGTGCTATTCCATCCGGATAATTCAGTGTACGTCTCAACTATCCATCAAATAGGAATATTGAGAAAACATGTTTGAAAACTAGCGATCACTGTATATTGATCTCATCATAGTTCACTTCGTCATTGCACATATTCATCGGTCATTAAAACATCACAGCGGAATAGTAATGACCGTAAATATTTTATTCAATTAACTTAAACAACATGGTGGTGTGATTGCCTTGATGGCTACATAAGTGCCGCCAAAAACAACCTTGAAAAATGCTATCTCAATTTGAGCTGTCGATTGTCAGATATTGTGTTTTGAATTTGGAGCAATGGTAGCCCTTTATTTTCTCTCATCATCATCGGGCACTGAAACTTCCTCTTTTTGTATTTGTGTTGAACTCTCAAATCAACTTTATTCCACTTTGACTTGTCTTATGTGCCAGCGCCTTATAAATCTGCCATGTATAGTTTAAGGAAAAAAAAAACACAACATTTATATTATTACTCGATTATTCGATGATGTGGCATTGCATCACCGCACACCATGTCATGGAATATTCCCTTTTTCTCTTTCTATGTGACTAACATGCTGATACACTATATTCTGGTAATATCTGCCCGTGGCATATGTTTTTAGAAATTATGTTTTAGATTTTTTGGACATATGTAAGAGACATCTCTAAGATTTTTTATCTTAAAAAATTATTTATTTAACAACGTAACACCTAAATAGTTACACATTTATTTTAAATAAAATAATAAATATCACTGCCAGAAATGGCACCGAACTACCATTATTTTTCAGAAGAAATAATGTGCAGAATCAATTGAATATTTTTAATTCAATTAGGTACTCTTTAATAATTGAAACAGGTACTTTTTAATTCAATATAGAGCATTTAAGGTTTCAATGAGTAAATAGTAAATTATTTTCTTGAAACAAACTTGTATGTATGTAATTTCTTCATGAAACTAACCGTTATTTACTTCTTAAAGTCTAGTCAGTTTGTTTCCCGTGTTTGTGAAATTCGAATTAAAATACACTACATGTTTATTAGGTTGTGATTAATGGATGAAAACTAGTGCAAAAAAGAAGGCATAAATAACTTTAAGTAAGAGGTAACCTGATAACACCCTAATTTCTGTCTTTATTTCATGATTTATCATGATTTTATGCATTTAAAGAGCTTAAAATTGGGCTGTTATGATATATTTACATGAAAATAATGTTTTCAAGTAATATCTGATTTTCCATAATTTTCTGTTAATTATATGAATTTTTAAGCATTTATTGAAGCTCTAAATAATTATTTTTGAACGAAAATGACATATTTAATATTTTATTTCGACATTTATCAGAATGGGAATGAATCAGGGAATTTTCTCGAATTTTCTAGAATTTTTTACGAATTTTTAGGATTTTTCTGGGATTTATTTCAAGAGGAAATGTATTTATTCTAAGAAAAAAAAGTATATTTATAATAGAAAAAAAATTATTTTTACTATTTTCAAACTTTCAAGGGTCTTTTTGCGAACTTTCGTTGCAAAAGACCCTGAAAACAGCTCTCGGTCGCCACTGCAGGCGTAAAGATCCAATTTAAACTTTTACAGGGTTTTATTGCAATTTTTAATATATATTTTTAATGTTTTTAGGAGAAATCGGAGGAGAGAGATTGCGCCAGGGGCATATACGCAATTACTTTTGGGCGGCGTCCAAAAGCAATTCCAGGCTTTTAAGGACTTTTCTCTGCAAAAAGGAGGATTCAAAATGCGCCAGCCAATGAGAGAGCGACACATCATTGCGTGTTTAAAAACGAAATTAATAAATAAATCAATTTTAAATCTAATGGATTAAATTGGTTTAAAATTGATTTATTAATAACTTTTGATCCTGAAGTCCGATTGAGATGATTTTTTTATGGATTTGTTCGTCTTGATCCCCTCTTTCTATCTGGACAGTTGTATCATTCAGATACAGCCTATATTGATAGATAAATATTAAGTACTAAACGGGGGTAAAATGGTGATTTTTACCATATAACCTAAGTATAAGAGCTAAATTTCGAGAGGGGGAGCTTATTCTTGATGGTTCTCTATCACAGCTGCACGACAGAGAGGAGCCCCAGCGTGGATCAACAGTTTTGGTACTTTTTCCTTTCATTGTATTTAAACTTTTATGCATTTTGAATGAAATAGGTTAAGTTGTTTGTTTCCTCATCTCTATTCTGATCTGAACTTCAAAATCGCTTGGCTTGAGCGGCATGTACAAGCCCTGATTAGGATTGAGAGGAGAAATTGAGGGATTCACATTGGCATTTAATTGCATTCCAAAAGAAAACTCTAAAAAATTTAGTTTTAATTCTTAGGATACTCAATTACCCCATTTTAGTTCTGAATTATCAACTTGCAAAAATCAACCAAACCCAAATAAAAATTCCTACCAACCTCTCTAATTGAATTCTTTGATCCATCCAATTGGATCAATTAATTCAATCTAGAGCCCACATTTCTTCCATTCTTCTCACCTCTTCTACCCCCCTTTCTCAATTCTCATCTAATTAGGGTGACTTGATCCTCGTTGAAGATCAAATTCACTCTAATTATGATTAAAACACCAAAAAGATAACCATATTGAACTTCCTACTTGCTTCCCTTGGACGACACTCACACTTATCACTATACATGTTAAGTAGAGTTTTATAAATTTTATTGCATATGCTAGAATTCACAACGACAATGGCTAAAAATCCATAATTTTCACCCCTATTTTTGACTTATCAATTGGCGCCGTTGCCGGGGAGGCAACGCTAAGGAATTCAATGTGCCTTTATTCATAAACGAAATTGGGCAAGTGTTGATCGAATTTTTTTCTAGAAGCATTGTCATCAATTTTCAATTCAAAGTGATTTGGTGGCTAACGACTAACGGGTGTTGTGTTTGAATTAGTGGTTTTGTATGAAGTTTAGGTCTGGATTTGAATCAGGAAGCAGTGACAGAAATTCCCCTGTAGTAGACTCCACCACCCCCGAATCATCTTTCACCGAACCTACATTCGTAGAGGAGACGTTGATTAGAACCTTACCAATGGACCCAATAGGAAATGGGACAGGACATCCTGAGGTAGTTAGCGATGGACGTAGGAGGATCAGAGAACATTCCACACCAGCGGAAACCCCGATCTTAACTAGGATATCTGCCCCTATTGGAGATGATGGGATGTTTAGAATTGACCCACACGAATTTCAGTTATTACCATCCTTTTTAGGGAAGTCAAACGAAGAGCCCTATGACTTCTTAGAAAAATTTACGAAGCCTGCGACAGTTGCACTTATCCCAGAATTTCGAAGGAAGCTGTGAGAATGAAATTATTCCCTCATGCCCTTAAGGATAGAGCCGAGGATTGGTTTAGAACATTGGGGACAAATTTTGAATCGTGGAATGATATGGAGAAGAGCTTTCTAAAAAGATATTATACAGTGGCGAGGACGAACTCTTTCAAAAGGGAGATTAGAAATTTTCAGCAGGGAAATGATACCTTTAGTGAAGCATGGGAGAGATTGATGGGGCTCATTAGGAAGTGCCCCCACCATGGCATTCAAAAATGCAAGCTAGTGCAAATCTTTTATGAAGGCTTGAATGATGTGGAAAAAGGGAGAGTTGATATCTCAAGTGGATGAGCGATAGCAGATATGTACGAAGATGAAGCCATGGCACTCCTACAAAAGATGTCCGACAATTTAGCCTATCACCAGGATGCCTCCGATCGTGTTAGGGTTACCCCTCGGAAAGGTGGATTGTTGGATGTTAGGGGGGTTGAACCCCAGATTACTATGGATCGAATTGAAAAACAGATAGGTGTCATGATGGGAAAAGCCATGGAAAAGATGAACGAAAAAATGATTTCATTATGGCAGGGTCAGAATAGTGGAGCACCCAACCAAATAAATCGATGTGAAATGTGCTCAAGTGATAGCCACACCGGAGAAGAATGCCCCATGATTTCAGAAGTGAATGCTATAGGCAGGCAGGACGGGAGCAATGGTCAATGGGCCACTAGAGGAAACTTACGAGGACAGGGAGGGAACAACAATAATCGACCACCCCAACAACAGTTTCAACCCAAGGCGAACAATCCCCATCACCAACAACATTATCAACCTTACCGAAATTTTTCATATCCCACTAATGCGACTCTCACCAAGGTAATCGAGGAGCTGCAAGAAGACAAGAAGAGGATGGTCAAGCTTTTTGAAGAAATGGAGGAGAGGCATCGGCGGGAAATGGAAAAGCTCAAGGCGGAGGTTGGTCTTCACAGCGGTCAACAATTTGTGCACGGGGAAGCACCACAAAGTACTTGTGAAGACCCCATGAAGATGGGCGCCAAACCAGGTAAACT
Source organism: Wolffia australiana (assembly GCF_029677425.1). Classification (NCBI taxonomy): domain Eukaryota; kingdom Viridiplantae; phylum Streptophyta; class Magnoliopsida; order Alismatales; family Araceae; genus Wolffia; species Wolffia australiana. The sequence continues at coordinate 8,442,036 of NC_135850.1, read as the reverse complement.
CCCTACTCAGGCCTGTATTAATCCTAGTAATTTACTTTATGTTGATGACATGTATAGTGTAGTTAATGAGCATATTCATAACATGCATGCCATGACTGAAAAACAATAAATAGGAGAACTAAGTGCGATATCAAAACTTAGAAGTGGGAAAGAATTGTCTACTCCATTTGCAGTTGTAGAGAAACCAAAGGAAGTAGAGGATAAATTGGAGGAATTACAGGAAGATGAAGAAGTAGGGGTTGAGGAAAATGTGGAAAAGGAACCCGACCCGAAAGCATATTGCCCGCCTATCCCTTTCCCTAGTGCCTTACAAGCGAAGAAAGAGAAATCAAAAGATAGCCCACTTCTTGAGTATTTGAAAGAGGCTACTGTTGAAATTCCTGTTTTAGATGAAATACAGTACATCCCTGATTATTCCAAATTTGTGAAAAACCTGCGCACACCCCCTAGGAAGCAAAAAAGGATTCAACTTTCTGAGAATATTAGTTCAATATTTCTGCATGAATTACCTCAAAAGCGCAAAGATCCGGGAGCACCAGTGATTAAATGTGAGATTAGGGGGGAAGTATTCACCAAAGCCTTACTCGATTCAGGAGCAAGTGTGAATATCATGCCTAAGGCTTTATTTGAGACCTTTAAATTTGGTGAACTACAACCCGTAAATTTAGAATTGCAGTTAGTGGACGGATCAATTAGAAGACCATGGGGACAGCTGGTGGATGTGGTGATGAAAGTAGAAAAATGCTCGTTTCCTGTGGATTTTATAGTAGTGGATGTAAAAATTTCAGGAAAAATTAGTCATGCACCCATTATTTTAGGACGCCCATTCCTAGCTACCGCAAGAGTGAACACTAATTGGGATGAAGGAAAAATTAAATTGCGCATGGGAAAAGAAGAGGTTGAATTACCAATTTCTCAGTTGATGAAATACCCCAATAGAAGCGCGGAAGATATTTATGCATGTTCCCTAGATGATGATGATGATGAATGCAATGCCATAGAGAAAGTAATGTATGATGTGATGGCGGTGAATGAGAGTGTTTATGAGGGGGAAAAGGATGACCGTAGTGAAACGAAGGGTGGAAGTATGAATGACTACATATCTATGCCCACTGACGAATTAGAATTGAAACCTCTTCCTTCTCACCTTAAATATGCTTTTTTAGGTCCAAGAAGGACATATCCCGTTATCATCTCTTCGACCCTCACCATGGAGCAGGAACTTAACCTATTAGATGTATTACGACAGCACAAGAGTGCTATTGGATGGACCATAGACGACATCAAGGGAATTAGCCCTGATGTTTGCCAGCATAGAATTTTTATCGAGGAAGGATCCAAGCCCTCAGTACAACATCAACGTAGACTAAATCCTTATCTTTATGATGTGGTGTCAAAAGAAATAACCAAATGGCTGAAAGCCAGATTCATTTACCCAATTTCAGATAGTAAGTGGGTTAGCCCAATTCATGTAGTACCTAAAAAAACAGGGATTACTGTCCAAAAAAATCAGGATGGAGAAGAGATCCAGACTAGGGTAGCATCGAGTTGGCGAGTATGCATAGATTATCGAAAGTTAAATCTAGCAACAAAAAAAGACCATTATCCTCTACCTTTCATTGATCAAATACTTGAAAAATTAGCTGGACAAAGTTTTTATTGTTTCTTAGATGGGTACTCAGGATACAATCAAATTAGCATTCATGAAAGTGACCAAGATAAAACTACGTTCACGTGTCCTTTAGGAACATTTGCCTTTAGAAAAATGCCATTTGGACTTTGTAATGCACCAGCAACCTTTCAAAGGTGCATGTGTGCAATGTTTTTTGATCTAATTGGTACATGCCTTGAAGTTTTCATGGATGACGTTTCTGTGTTTGGTGAATCTTTTGAGTGTTGTTTGTCTAACTTGGATAAAGTGTTACAGATTTGCGAATAAAACAAGTTAGTGCGCAGTTGGGAGAAATCCCATTTTATGGTGGACAGGGGGATTGTCCTAGGTCACCATATCAGCAAGGAGGGGCTGGCGGTGGACAAGGCAAAGATCGAGATCATCAAGGAGCTTCCACTTCCATCGACCCTAAAGCAACTTAGGGGTTTATTGGGCCATGCAGGCTTTTATCGTCGCTTTATTAAGGATTTTGCCAAAGTGGCTAAACCTCTCACTTTGCTTCTATCTAAAGACAAAGAACTTATTTTGAATGATGAATGCAAGTTGGCTTTTAATTTGATTAAAGAGGCATTAGTTACAACTCCCGTCTTACAAGCTCCGAATTGGAATGAACCCTTTGAAATTTTTTGTGATGCTTCAGATTACGCAGTGGGAGCTGTCTTGGGGCAACGCAAAGACAAGAAACCTACAGCTCTTTACTACGCAAGTAAGACTCTCGACGCTGCTCAGGTAAATTATTCTACCACAGAAAAGGAATTACTTGCAATTGTCTTTGCTTTAGATAAATTTTGATCTTACCTGATTGGGAGTAAGATCATAGTCTTTTCAGATCATGCTGCACTTAAACATTTGTTAAGCAAGAAAGAGACAAAACCTAGATTAATGAGATGGATTCTGCTAATGCAAGAGTTTGACATAGAAATTAGAGATCGGCGTGGAGTGGATAACGGGGCAGCCGATCACCTCTCCCCCTTATCGATGTCTTCTCTAAGCCCCATTATGGATTCTTTTCCTGACGAGCATATTCTAGGAATTTCTACGCGGAAATTACCTTGGTATGCTCATATAGTAAATTACTTGGTAACTGGTCAATTGCCACAGGGTTGGGATTATGATGATCGAAAAAAGTTTTTTAAGGGTATTAAGTATTACTATTGGGATGAGCCTAAACTATTTAGATTGGGAGTTGACCAAATTTTTAGAAGATGTATACCCGAGGATGAACAATGGAGGGTATTAGAGTCGTGTCACTCATCGTTGTGGAGGACACTACGCCTCTAAGATCACTGCACATAAGGTCTTGCAGTGTGGCTTTTATTGGCCCCACCTTCATCCGGATGCATACAAATTCTGCAAGAGATGCATTCGCTGTCAAGCAGTGGTCAATGTAGGTCGCAACGCTTCTATGCCCTTAAATCCTATTCTTGAAGTTGAGTTGTTTGATCTTTGGGGCATTGATTTCATGGGACCCTTTCCTCCATCTTTTGGATACGAATATATTTTGGTAGGTGTTGATTATGTCTCTAAGTGGGTAGAAGCCATACCAACACAAAAAAATGATCATAAAGAGGTTGTTAAATTTGTCAAGGATAATATCTTTTCCCGGTTTGGATGCCCACGAGCCATTATTAGTGATGGTGGAACTCACTTCAATAACAAAGTCTTCAAGGAATTGTTAAAACGATATGGAGTTCATCATCGTCTTACCACCCCTTATCATCCTCAAGCCAATGGCCAAGTGGAAGTCTCAAATAGAGAAATTAAAAAAATCTTCAAGAAAATTAGTCACCCTAATGGGAAGGATTGGTCGAGCAAGCTGCCTGACGCGTTATGGGCGTATCGGACTGCATATAAAACTCCGTTAGGAATGTCGCCATTCAGGTTGGTGTTTGGAAAAACTTGTCATCTTCCTTTAGAAATCAAACATCGCGCTTTATGGGCTATCAAGAAACTTAATCTATCTTTAGATGATGCAGGTGAACATCATTTATTGCAGCTGCATGAATTGGAGGAGTTGCGTAATGAAGCATATGAAAATTCACGCATCTACAAAGCCAAGATGAAAGCATTCCATGATCAACACATACACAGGAAAGTTTTTGCCCCTGACCAAAAAGTATGGCTATATAATTCTCGACTTAAACTTTTTCCAGGAAAGCTTAAATCAAGATGGGATGGACCTTAGTATGCCGACAGTTTGACAATGGATCTGTCCTCATTCGAGATCCAACACATGGAGCTGAATTCAAGGTCAATGGGCAGCATTTGAAACCCTTCCTCGAACACGAGCCCCATCCCCCCAACGAAAACATTTCTTTAGAAGCGGCGACATCACCATCTACTTAAGAGTCTCAACAAGATTTGTTTTCTTTTCATTATGTTTTAGGATTTATTTTCTTTGCATTACTTTCTTTTATTATGATAGCTCCTTATTTTTGTTGTGTCTCCTATGGTAACTTTGACCAGGTTGCGGGCGTATGTGATTCAGCAAATCAGCATTATCGCCAGGATCTCTTATTCATAATGCCATCGGGCCCAATGTCTTGAATATCACTGTTTGCCCTTCTAATCTCAATTTTACTCTTCGTGATTTTAGTAGCTTTGCATTGAGGACCATGCACGTTTTAGATGGGGGGAGCTAGTTCATTTTATGTAGCAAACTATGGCTCATGCATTTAATTTTAAAGAATATTATATGAATTGAACCTGCTTGTCATCATCTTTAACATGCATATATTTGAGTCATACCTTTCATCCAGTGGTTAGGGAACATGTGTAGGGAAGTTAAGCTCTTAGAGCGGATCATAAACATGTTGAGGTGCAACACATGTGATTCTGAGCGATGTGGATTCAATTTCAAATTGGGGACGGTGTCAAGTAGGTGATTAGATGATGGAAAGTCAAGGGTAGAAGCTCTATGCTTCAACGGGGAGTGATGAGTGAACTGAGAGCCCCCATTCCATCAGCTCAACTTAGCCGATCCCACTTATGTATTTCGTCCCACCATTAGTTCCTTTTCACTCCAAGATAATGAGCAGCCATTCCCCAAGTCCTATGCACAGAATACACCATCTCCATCCACCTCATTGTTCCACACGCTACACGCCATATCCATCACAACTTGACTCCACTACCTTGCTTCCACTACCGAGGATATGCCTATCTCCCAAGTACGTCTATCTCCCTTTCCACGGTATCACTACGATACTGCCTCTTCGTATCTTTTTCTGTCCATAATTCACTCTGCATTATCTAAATCTTATTCTTCTGTCCCTCCTCTATAGACCAATGTGACAGTTATGACATTCATGTTAGTGATGACAAGATTTTTGAAAACCATTTAGATAATGGAAGGTGTTTCATTTTTTTCATGCCCCTCTTCAAAAAAAAAAAAAAAGAGGAAGAAGGAAAAGAAGAAAAAGCAAAAAGAGAAGTTAAAAAAAAAGGGGCGCCAGAAAGGGGGGGCGATTGACCTGCAGAATTCCTGGTGTTAACTTTCCAGTCATGATACTATTGTTCTTGTTCTTTGTATCGTCACATTGGTCCCATTTCTTCTATCTCCCCCACTTCTTCTCAAAATCTTGGGAGTAGGTTATCCGAGGTAGCACCGCACCCGTTGGACCATAAATCTCTCATTGTTCACGCTCACCCTAACTCTTTCACAAAGTTTCCATTTCCCCCATCACACGCCTTACAAGTCTGTCATATATTCTTCTCGTTGTCTTCCATATTCTGTGCTCATCAGGAGGAGGAAATGGCTTCTTCTATTCTTAGGAAAGAGAAAAGGCTAATGGAGAGGCAAGTACTAGGTGGCCGCCACCCCGGGAGAGAGTGATCTTGCTTGCGAGATATGTGAGACCAGCTTCACATGAGTGTAGAGAGTTTACCTAAGGAGTATAGCGTCATACCTAGAAACGAGTACACTCCCTTCTCATCCACTTAGGCATTCAACCCAAGGAGAAAGGAACCCCACATTCCTGAAAAGGCCGTGGCTCAAACTGTCATTTAGTGTTTTAGCTCCGCTTGTGATTGATATACGTAACACTTCCAACACTTGTTGTCTGACCTACAGGATGAAAGAAATGATAATGCGGAAAAGTACTTAGATGTTGCTAAGGGACTAGCAATGTCTAAGTAGGGGGTATATGATAACACCCTAATTTCTGTCTTTATTTCATGATTTTAGCATGATTTTATGCATTTAAAGAGCTTAAAATTGGGCTGTTATGATATATTTACATGAAAATAATGTTTTCAAGTAATATCTGATTTTCCATAATTTTCTGTTAATTATATGAATTTTTAAGCATTTATTGAAGCTCTAAATAATTATTTTTGAACGAAAATGACATATTTAATATTTTATTTCGACATTTATCAGAATGGGAATGAATCAGGGAATTTTCTCGAATTTTCTAGAATTTTTTACGAATTTTTAGGATTTTTCTGGGATTTATTTCAGGAGGAAATGTATTTATTCTAAGAAAAAAAAGTATATTTATAATAGAAAAAAAATTATTTTTACTATTTTCAAACTTTCAAGGGTCTTTTGCGAACTTTCGTTGAAAAAGACCCTGAAAACAGCTCTCGGTCGCCACTGCAGGCGTAAAGATCCAATTTAAACTTTTACAGGGCTTTATTGCAATTTTTAATATATATTTTTAATGTTTTTAGGAGAAATCGGAGGAGAGAGAGTGCGCCAGGGGCATATACGCAATTACTTTTGGGCGGCGTCCAAAAGCAATTTCAGACTTTTTAAGGACTTTTCTGAAAAAGGAGGATTCAAAATGCGCCAGCCAATGAGAGAGCCACACGTCATTGCGTGTTAAAAAACGAAATTAATAAATAAATCAATTTTAAATCCAATGGATTAAATTGGTTTAAAATTGATTTATTAATAACTTTTGATCCTGAAGTCCGATTGAGATGATTTTTTTATGGATTTGTTCGTCTTGATCCCCTGCTTCTATCTGTATGGTTGGATCATTCAGATACAGCCTACATTGATGGATAAATTTTAAGTACTAAACGGGGGTAAAATGGTGATTTTTACCCTATAACCTAAGCATAAAAGCTAAATTTTGAGAGGGGGAGCTTAATCTTGATGGTTCTCTATCACAGATGCATGACAGAGAGGAGCCCCAGCCTGGATCAACAGTTTTGGTACTTTTTCCTTTCATTGTATTTAAAATTTTATGCATTTTGAATGAAATAGGTTAAGTTGTTTGTTTCTTCATCTCTATTCTGATCTGAACTTCCAAATCGCTTGTCTTGAGTGGCATGTACAAGCCCTGATTAGGATTGAGAGGAGAAATTGAGAGATTCACCTAGGCATTCAATTGCATTCCAAAAGAAAACTCTAAAAAATTTAGTTTTAATTCTTAGGATACTCAATTACCCCATTTTAGTTCTGAATTATCAACTTGCAAAAATCAACCAAACCCAAATTTAAAATTCCTACCAACCTCTCTAATTGAATTCTTTGATCCATCCAATTGGATAAATTAATTCAATCTAGAGCCCACATTTCTTCCATTCTTCTCACCTCTTCTACTCCCCTTTCTCAATTCTCATCTAATTAGGGTGACTTGATCCTCGTTGAAGATCAAATTCAATCTAATTAGGATTAAAACACCAAAAAGATAATCACGTTGAACTTCCTACTTGCTTCCCTTGGACGACACTCTTACTTATCACTATACATGTTAAGTAGAGTTTTATAAATTTTATTGCATAAGCTAGAATTGACAACGACAAGGGCTAAAAATCCATAATTTTCACCCCTATTTTTGGCTTATCATAACCCAAAGTGTGACCAATATTTGAAATAAAAGCTCAATACATAAAAATTCCATTTTTAAGCTTATTTATGACTTTATATGAGATTGTTTAAATCGAGGCATGAATTTTGGAACTAACCTGTAATTCTAAATGAAAAATATGTTTCCAAATATGGGCTATAGCGATGTACATTGAGCTAAATATCAAGTTGTCCTATCCTTGAAAACCCTTGGAAAGAAATACAAGGTCTTCGATAGAGATATGTAACTTCTATGTAACATATTTCCTAGGTTAATTTTATTATAATATTCAATAAGCTCCCAACATGTTTATGGTGGCCTAGTGCATCCGATGTTTTGGAGAAAACAACATCATTTGGTCTTAGCGGCAATTGACAAAAAGGTTTCTGAAATTTCTAGTCTTCTTTATTCTAGTTTACCGACCATTTGTTGCATGTAAAATCCTAGTGGATAAGCTTTCAACACCAGTAGGGATGGGTAAAAAAGTTTCTCTGTGCGTTAATGTATGAAGGAAAATTAACAGACATGAACACCACTTTGGAAAAGGTTCACAATTGGTTCACAAATAGGCAAACTTTTGGCAAACGGTTGGCATTCCCCAGTATTTTTTTTTCTCACTCTCACCGTCTCTCCCACCTCCCCTGCCCTACGTGCCCCCCCCCTCTCCTGTCTCTCTATCTCTCCGCCCCCTTCTCGCTGCCCACCAACCTCTTTTGTGGGCCCATCCCCTTTGGCCTATATGCCCCCTAAAGTACCCCCTCTCACTCTCTATCTCTTCCTCTGTGTCTCTCGCTTCTGCCTTCTCATGTTGCCCCCTCCCCTCTCGCGCGCATGTCCTCCCCCATTGCTCTAGTCTACCTCTCCCTCTTTCTATTTCACTCTATCTCCCTCTTTCTCTATCTCTCTATCTCTGTCTCTCTCTTTCTGTATATCTCTCTATCTATCTCTTCCCCCCTCTCCTGTGGCCCCCTCACCATATGCTTGTGTGCCCCCTCTCTCTCGCTCCCTATCATTCTCCTTCTCTCTCCTCGCCTCCCTCTCGTGTGGTCCCCTCACTTCTAGCCTGTGTGTCCTTGTTCCGCTATCTCTCTATCTCTCTCACATCCCACTCTCTCTCCCTACCTTGCCTGTGGCACCCTTCCCTCTTGCTTGCATGTCGTCCCTCCTCTTCTGTATCCCTCTCCCTCTCTTTCCCCACCCTCCTCTTCCATGCACCCCCTCTCTCACCCGTGTGCCCCCCTTCTTGCCCCCTTATCCCCTCCCTCCCTCCCTCAATATCTCTATATATATATACACCTCCCTCCCTATCTCTTTATCTCCCTGTTACTCTAATACTCCCTCCCTCTCTTTCCCCACCCTCCTCTTCCATGCGCCCCCTCTCTCACCCGTGTGCCCCCCCTCTTGCCCCGTTATCCCCTCCCTCCCTCCCTCCATATCTATATATATATATACCTCCCTCCCTATCTCTTTCTCTCCCTCTTACTCTAATAATGCATGTCATGCAAATTGTATGCTTGGCAATGAACACAAATGAAACCTAGATTTTCACTGGGTTGTTCTTTGGCCAACATTGGCTTTCTGGTGATGAATAACGAATTTCCCATCCCGAAACAGCGCAAAGGATATCCTCATAATTCTACCTTAGCAAAATTAAAGTATTTTTACTCTTTGCACTCTGCCGTCTATCTCGGCACTCATTTCTAGAGCCATAAATTTTTTTTTAAATCAACACAACAGTCAATAAATACTGCCACTGGGGCACCATCCAGTGTATTTCCTTTAACTCTGACTAGTTCTGTGCATTCAAATTTGCAATGTGTTGTCAAAATATAATCAGCTGAATTTATTTCAATAGCATTTTCCACCTTAAAATGTACTTGAATAATGTTCTTCATTTCACTGAATTTCATTCAAGAAAAATATCTTAAAGTCCACAAAAGTTTAAATAGTTTTATGATGCTTTTTAAAATATCTGACTTAAATTCATTGTATCATTAGTTGTGTTAAATGTCTTCCACCCTTAAACTGATACTAAATCAAATATAATTTTTGATCACATGTGATACAGGACAACACAGAGGTCATCATCCTGAGGAGGGGGTATCCGAGGGCGATGCTCAGATACCGAGGGAGATGATACGCGGACGTCGTAGGAGATGTCATCCGTAGTTGGGGACCTACTGGGATGCGACTATGTGATGTGATGAAAACCCTAGATGATGCTACGTGCAGGCCCCAACTCATGGAGTTTGCCAGGCTCCGTGCTCTGGGGCGGGCGACCGATGACGGTGACGGTGACCTCCTGACCCTTGTCGAAACGACGAAGGAGACTATGGCGCTGAGCGGATTAAATCAGTTGGTGCTCTCACGTAACAAATGGGCTCGGCACGTACCTAGGGAAGGCACTCGCGGGACACTCTTGTGCTCGTTTACCCTCTCACCTACTCTAACCAGAGCACAGTGGAGTACATTGACAGATATATGACAAAAGATGATTAAGGGGCAAGCTAGAGGAGCGAGGTACGTCCTGGCGTGTCGTCCCGCAGTCGTACGCAATCATGCGGAGTACCGGAGGGCAGGGTCAGTGGACCTAAGGCGGGGGCGACACGGAGCTGCTTGACTGGCGGCGTGGCGCGGCTCTGGAGTAGTGGTGCAGGAGCAGAGTCAAGAGGGGAGAGGCGCGGAGTGTAAGCAGCACTCGGGGCGGCGGCCCTCCGGGCATTGCGGGGGCAACGGCCCTTGGTGCGGTGTGGCGCCGCAGCCCTCGGGGCAGTGAGGAATGGCAGCCCTAGGGACGGCGGTCCTCGGGCGGCGGCCCTCAGGCGTCGTGGGATGACAGTGCTCTTGCCTTGGGAAGAAAAGGGAAGAGGTTTCGAAGGGGGAAAGATGAAATGAAAAGGGCTTTTGCGATGATAATGGCCCGAGAAAATCAAATCTATATAGATACATTTCGCTCTTGCATTGGCGAGCCAATCTGGCAGGGCTCAAGCTGGCGGGTGTCGCCGATGACAAAGGGATATTTGTCGTCATCTTTGATGGAGCAGAGTCTCATTCTCCGTCAGCATGCATAGAGAGTGTTGACTTCATAGGTAGCAGGCATGGACAAATGGCAGCATTCATGACTGGTGAGCAGAAACCAAGGTTGTCGGGAGCGGCATGCATGTTTTGTTTTCAGCAATAGTACATAGTATCAGCAGTCAATATCAGTGTGAGGTGGCAAGTGCGAGCAGCTAATAACTAATGCACATTTTGGGTGATAGGCATGGAACTTGTGAATCATAGTGTAGGAGGTGCAAGCAAAAGTTGTGCGAATTGTTAGCCGGCTAAATTGTGGATACATCCCAAGAACATCAATAAATGGGAAAAAACAATTGAGTAAAACAATGTACGAAAAAAAGCAATAGTTATTTTTTGAAAATTCTACCTGGTTTTAGAAAAATAAAAAATTACGTAGAGAGAAAGTGATGCACTATAAGGCTAGACAGAAAAAATTACAAATGATTAACTAGTCAGAAATATTTATCTGAACCAGGTTCATGGCAGTCCATGATTAGTATATTTTTAAGTCATTTAAATTGTTACTTAACCAAAAATTTATTGTATTCAAGTTTTAAAAATGTGGAAATGTTTTAGGTATGAAAAAAATTTCCCAACTTTAAAACGGGCTCTCTTTAGGTTTGTCGGCCTATCACCCACCAAAGTGTAGTTCTGCTTTGCATTCTGACAACTCATATAACTACAGGTGATAAAAGTTGATAGGGTGATACTACTTTTCAAAAAGCTTAGATAGAAGCTATAATATGACAAAGAGTTTTAGAGATAGAGATGCAAAAATTGCAGATTGAGAAGGTGGGCACAGTTAAACAGTACAGTAAGAACTATGAAAAGCCATAAGGAATGGGGACACTAGCTGTCAATGTTTATCTGCTCCATCCCCTCCATAAAGGGAGCTGATGTTCATAGAGTTTGGCAATGTAAATAATCATGCCTTTTATAAAATTATAGAGATCTAAACTAGGGATAGGGGTAAAGTTTGAGAGAGGAAAATAGGAAATTATAGCAGTATAAAGAAATGGTAATATAATGCAAGGAAGGTTAAATTGATGGACTAGAAAAGGATACCATAGAGGTGAGTTTTTAAAAAGGTAAATGATCTTATATCAAGCTCTCATGCATTATCTCAGTCCTATATCATTGTAACTAGTGAGGATCAGGGGTTTAAAATGGAAACAAAATAATAAATTGAAACAAAATTTCAGAAAACCAACATTTAGCAGGTTGAATAACCTGGATTCTGAACATCATTGTACTTCTGGCCAACAACTGTTTATGTAAGCCTAAAGAAGGTACAAAGTGGTTCAAAATAATATATCTGCATAGGTATAAATATATTCTCTTGCCATTCTTGCATCCTTATCTTGGTAGTCTAAAACTTCTCCTTTGAACTTGCATCTGCCTTCTTTAAGAATGGGTTTGGGAGCTTAATATCTCGGTTTGTTCAGGACCTGAACTATTTGTTTTACTCGATTGAAATCACAAATTTGCATTTTATTGTTTTCTGTTCATAAGCCCTATCCAAGTTCATTTTCTTATTTATAAATATTTCTTATTCTAATTTATATGCATATTAAACAAAACTTATTTATGAATAATAAATTTTCTTAACTTTAAATAAGTGAAGAATGGCTATTTAAAAATATCCATATGTGCAGGAACTAAACATTATTAGTGAAGCACAACCATTTATTTAATCTAAAGAACACTGTGATAAAGTCAATATATATTTTTTGTACGTTATTAAGTTTTATACAAATAACAGTTCCTTTTATCTTAGTGACTGAAATTTAGACTAGATTATCTTACTTGCAAGATTCTTATGGAACAAGCCCAAAATATGGGGACATAAAGCGAAGATGATAAAATATATGCATTCAATATGGTTACTGAAATATCGTTCTACCATTTCTAGTTTTGTAGAGATTTATGATCCTCTTTATCACTAAGTTGCAGTGTTAGTCCATGGGGCTTGGTCTTGAACCTCTTTAACTAATATCTAAAGCCCAAAATCTAATGTTCTCTTTTTGTCCAGTAGCTAAATGAATTAGAAATTTTTTTTTTGTGGAAGACTCTATTCCATGGTTACTGAAATATCCCTCCACCATTTCTAGTTTTGTTGAGATTTATGTTCCTCTTTATCACAAAGTTGAAGTGTTAGTCCATGGGGCTTGGTCTTGAACCTCTTTAACTGATATCTAAAGGCCGAAATCTAATGTTCTCTTTTTTGTCCAATAGCTAAATGAATCGGAAAACAAAATTTATGGAAGACTCTATTCCATGGATACATTGATTCTTGCAATCCTAAATCCCAGTCCATCAAATTGTCAAAACATGTCTTTATACCCTGGAAAATTTGTCATTTTTGATTTTGTGTGGAGTCACATTGGTTTGGGGTACTTCCAAAATGCTCCACTTTGCAAAATGCCTGCAAGTCATGAATCTCAACTTTGGTACCCAAGTGGCACCCAAGGTTGGAAGCCTTTCTCCATAAATGCGACTGAGACTGTATCCTTGGCCTCCACCAGATGTGTTAACATTTGCGCTCATTACATGGGCTGCAGAAATTATTTATTAGTGAGTGGACATTTGAAACATTCATATTAGTAAGAAGAGTATTTCACGTCTATGAAATTAATCATGACTATTATTTCAAAGTTAAAGATTGTGCATGGGTGCGTAATATCATGAGACACACTTTTCAAAAGTAGTTCAAAAATATCATTTAAACAGATTACACGAATATTAAAAAAATGGAAGAAAAAAATATGATATAAATATTGTCTTCATGTAAAATTATGGTATGTTTATAGTATTCTCTGATATATGAAACATATAAATTTAAATATAATAGATAAACTCACAATTAGGTTTTTCATTTGTCGTCCATGCCTTTAAATTTAATCTAAATAGAGGCATGTAGTTGCATAAATGAATTCGCCAAGTGTTGGGTTATGCTCGTCTTCACAGAGAATGGTATTTATGGATTTAATATAGTTTATGTAGTAATTAACAAACTCAGGCCAGCTACATAAAAAAATATGGAATGACGAGAGGAGGAAAAGCTGAGGCACGAGGTGAGGAATACCAATCATTTAAAGATAATTTATTTGAACTATAGTGCATAGGAGAATGGGTGATCAGCGAGATAAAAAGAACCATGGAGATGGAGGATAAAGAGGTATAAATGGATAAGGTAGGATAATAAGGTAGGAATATAAATGGATAAGGAGGTGGAATGTGATGACCAAATGATGTAATTTAGTGTTCGGACTGTAAAATGATGAAAACACGGTGACGTGAAAGGTGTAAGACATGATACATATGGGTATAAGATAAAAATGAAGATGACAAAAATTAATGCAAGGCTGAGATACTTATAGTTGATTATTGTCTTCCTCTAGCGTCCAACAATTTACAAGTGCATATAAGAACTCGCACTTTCTGTCTTTCCTCAAACATTCAAAACAAAATAAAAAAAATCTTGATGAATATCAAAACTTAGGATCTTTCAATCAACTGTAAAATGAGGAAGCAAGTTCAATGATGTTTGAAATATGGACCCATACTTCAATTTATACATCGAAAGGCATGAATGTAAATATGCAAACAAGAAAAAACTGCCCTCAAGATTTGAGCTTGATTTCCATTCTAGATTGTCAGATATTAAGCCTTCAGATTATAACAATCATATCCCTTCAATTGATTAGATAATCTCACTCCTTATCAGCCCCAGTATTGACTTTTTATTTTGGTTGACAAATATTAAAGTATTCTCTTTTCAATGATTGGTTAGATTTTCTTGTCATCCGTGATTGGAGGTTCCAAGAGCAACACATGCCTTCTACAGAATAAAATAAACATAAGTATGTTTTAGTTATTTGTGGGATGTGCGATGTTGTGATGAAACATTGTGGGCTACACCAGCACTGTTAATATTTTCTTTAATGGCATGCCCATGTTCGTCATTATGGGCATAAACTATAAGTGCACACACTGATTTCTTGATTTGTTGGCACAGATTCAAATGTTATATCATTGCTTTTTTCTGGATCTTTCACCTATGACATGATCTTATATCACAGCTGATCATGCTTAAAAATAATAATTATTTATCTTGACTACACAGACATACTCATTATGAATTTAGTTGAATGTTTCTCTTTGGGTCCACAATGTTGCATGAATTAAACATTAACAGGCATTGCCAAATAATTGGTCTTTACGGCACCAGAATTTGGAATGTCCTAATGGAACGTTTGCGCAATGATTTTTTAAACTACTCATTACCGAAAACTATGACTGGACTCCATTCACTCAAATCAAAGTCTGACACACGGTGGATATTTAATTTAAAACCAGAACACATTAAACAAAATACAAGTTATTGAATTCTCTAAGATTAATATAACGTGAAATAATAAATATAAAGTTTTTCCATGTCAGAAAGTTATCTTCCAAGAATGTGATGAGGAAAAAATCCATATGAATACAAATGAATCCACATAAATTATAGTATATTGCTCAATATATATTGAATCATATTAGGCTTGATAACATGCATCTATCAATTAAAACATAGTAATTAGTGAGTTATGAATAAATCCTTGAGAATCAAATGATATACTAAAATGTAATTAAACAAATTCAATAGTGGTATATGTAAAAATAATATCAGCAATGTGCAACATTTTATTGTGAATTTTTAAATGAAGAAAACGTGTACATATTAGGATGTCCAAGTAAGGAATAGGGAAGAATTTGTCAGGCTGATTGGTAACACACGATTTGCAGGCATACTAGTCTGAATATTTTCATAAATTTCACTACGATTTTTATATCCAAAAGAAATTGCTCTCCATATTGAAATGTGTAAAATAATACAACAGGTGGGGAAAACATAACCTCACAACATATCCTAACACTACGACAGATCAAATTGACTAAAGTATACTAACATGAAGAATATATTTTTTGAGAATATGCATGACCCTCTGAAATTTACATAGATCAGATATTATTAAAATAAGAGAGATGATTCTCGTAGGTGATATATGGTTGAATGCACCCAAGTCACTGATTCAATAAAATGGGTGATAAAGTTAAGAAGATAGTCATGATAATGTATAATTAGGTTTTATTGACTAATCTATTTGTATTTATGTATACACATAATATGTCATTCACGATGCAAAATGAGACACAAAAACTATATAGTGAGTGTTAATTTATTGAATTTATTGATTTATGACAATGCCACATGGTTCCCTTTACCCAACATGATTATTCTTATTGTCTTATTATATTTGAGTTGAAATATTAGATTCAAAAAAGCATAAATTGAAAGGAAAGGCCGAAGAGAAATTCTGGATCATAAGAAAATTGAAGTACTGTGGCAGGCATGAAAATAAGAATGATAACAAAACAATAAGAATAATCATGTTTATTAAAGGGAACCATGTGGCTTTAGTCATAAATAAATAAATTCAATAAATTAACAGAAAATAAAAATTAGCTCCATATTGAATGCCAGGTCAAATGGATTAAATTTTTGGGGCAAGTACATAAGTCAACTTTGGAAGTTTCTTCCATATTAAATGATTGATCATTTATGTGGGTCTTGGATGAATTCAGTACATCCTCACTAAATTCCTAAACTCAAAGTTTAGATTTAGAAATATTAGGCTCTTGTATTTACACTCCTCTCCCCCCACAAAAAATCCCTTCTATAGTAAATTTTGTCCTAGCACATTGTTCATAGCCTGATTGCATTAGTTTTCTTGGCACCACTTAGCTCGTAAGGTTCACAGGTTCATAGAGTAGTTCTCTAATTTACTTACAATCGAGGTGAATCAGTACAAAAAATCATCATCTCAGGCCCTAAGCTGTATGTCAACCAGATTAATCAGTTCAATGTAAGATTTCACTTATTTTCTCTCATTATTTTGCAAAGTGTTATTTCTATTTATTTCTAGTGCCATCAATAAAACCCATAATTTCTATCAAAAGTAAAAGTTATCGATGAAACTTTCCAGTGCACATGACAAACCAATTTGACTACTTGTCGGTCACCACCAACCCCCTTTCCCGGTGCAAATAATGAAAGCACATCCAAGTGCCACTAACAGATTGCACAAGCATGATCCATCGGTAACCACCAAGTAAAATCAGTTCAGTTACAGAGCCAAACCAAATGTATTTTTGCTCTCTAAAAATTATTTCATAGTTTTTTAAATTTTCCACTTGATAATAATAAAATATATCTATACCTTCGAGAATTCTCTGAAAGTAAAATACATATATTTCTACCGGTCTTTGATTATATTTAAATTCAGTTTATCTGTTTTTATTTTTTTACTGCTTCTATTATTTGAAAGTCTAAAGAAATATATAAAAGTAACGAACAGTAGAAAGAGTAATAAACATTATGACCCATCCATTAAATTTATAGATTGACAGGTTTGGCAGAATGTTATAATTCTGCATTTTCTAAATTATGTGACTTCATTATGACAAGGGTTTTGAGTACTCGGATTTAAATTTTTGGGGGTTTTGAAGAAATAGCAGATGCAAATTTCCAATACCCTACTTGAAACATTAAGAGTCAATAGAATGTGTCCCCCAATGTCAAAAAGGTCGAGATAGATCCTGTCACATGATTGAACAGGCCAGGATGGCATCATGGAGATGGCTCACTTAAGCCGACGAACCGGGGGTGATGTGGATCCTATTGATGTCATATAAGGGAATTGAGACACCCCTTCCTTCCACAAGGCTGATACCTCATGCATACACATGGAACTAGGAATTGGGGTGCCAAAGTTCTCCTTTGTTCAATTTAACATGGGGCTGAATCTTTTTCAAGATTTTTATTTTATTTTTTCCTGGAATACAAAACTCATCATTTGCAGGATCGAGTAATTGGTATTAGGACCTATTAAATAATGGTTAATGATGTCTAATAAATTAATAAATTTATTTTTGGAACTTTGATTTTATTGTGATGATTTAAATTTCATATTTTTGAATGGTGGGCATCTGGATCAACTGAATACAGATAAAATAAATATAAAATGCATCCTATCTTTGAAAAAATTTAGAAACATTAAAATTAGCGATTGTGATATCTTTTGTACTGGTATTGACATCTGGATTGTTATGATATTCAAACTACACATAATAATGTTTAGATAAATCTTAAACTACAAAAGGTCCAAACTTGCATAGCCAGATATTTATCAGTCCAGAGTGACTTCATTAAGTTTACAGCAAGATGAAATGAATATATAAAACACTAAATGAGTTATACATGATATTGAAATGTATATTTCTTAGAATGGGAGGTAATGCTAAATTATATGTTCATCAAGTCTAGATGCTGTTGAAAATAGGACTTTTTCATGAAATTAAGATAATCATATTCACTTCATCTTATTATAGTGGATAATTAGTCACGTAAAATGTTTCTGTAAGTATGTTTGATTGGGCCTATACTGATTAAGGAATTCACATGTTTATAATTTTTTCTGATATCTGTAACCAAGTGCAAATATACGCATGGTATTAATTGTGTATTCTGGAATATTGAAGCTGGACTTATATTGTAATGATTTTTAGGAATTAATTCAATAAATATATCATAATTTCCTACATAGTTTATAGTTATGGATTTTATGAACTGAGACCTACATATTGCATTTGGAATATGAATTTAAGGTTTCAGAGCCAAGATCCTAGCGAGACCTATCTTATTGGCTGGTGAGGGTGCCAAATTACATTTTTAACTATAGCGTCATTGTACTGTTGAAATATAAAAGTCACAAATGTTTAGTAGGATTGAGGTCATCTCCATAGGGACTGAACTTTAGAGGTGAACTTAATGAGTTATATCTGAAGAGAAGTAATAACGGTAAAGAAGACAGTGAGTATAGTAATTTATAAGTAATTAGTAGATGGGGGAACTATTTAGTAGATGACAGGAATAAGAATGTATGTAATAGTCATGAATAGTAAATGGTGTGATAGAGAACTAGAGGAATAGAGAGGGTACCAAATGTATTATTTATATCTTTTATGGGTATTAAAGATAGTAAAGAAGTAGGATCTTAGAAGTTAAAGGAGAATATTAAATCAGTAAGATAGATGAAATAATAAAATAATATTAATCATACATGGGAGATTATATGTTTCATTATTTATTAAGTTATATGTAAGCTAGGGGAGAGATATAACGATGACAGATGTTCAATATTTAGTTAGTCAGGAAGCTTTATGGTAATAAAGTGTAAGAAATTAATCGATAGAAGTATTTAGTTTAGAAAAAGGTAAGAAGTATAACAAAGAAGAAAGTTATTATTAGGATGGGACAAAGAGGGTATTATAAGTTGAGTTATGGATTGGATTAGAGGAAAATGTATATTTATATAAATATGTCTTTATGTGTGAATGTATCTATATGTATGCCTAGATCAGGAATTCAAAAAATAGGTAATAGAATATGGTTGATCTAATTATAATAATTTGTTTAAATATATTATAAAGGAGAAAGTAATTAGGTTTTTTGATTATTTATTTGTAGTTATCTTATGATGCTAGAAGTATGATATATATAGGTTGATATATTTTTATAGGTACTGCATATATTTTTTATAAGTTAAAATATATCGACCTATAAATATCATGATAGAGGTATGATATATATAGGTCGATATACGTTAACAGGTATTGTACATGTTTTTTATAAGTTTAATTGGGGAAGGAAAATAGATAAATCGGGGAATATCCTCCAACGCGTACTAGATGTTTAATAAATGCCACAAAAAATCACGCTACTGAATCATTACAGAATCAATCTTAATAGGAAATTGAATTGAACTTAATCTACTCTATCTTTATTTGCAACTGATTCTCAGCCAGATTGAGCAAAGGGAATATACCAGATCCACCCTGATTAGGGCTGATGAGTTCAGAAATATGTATTTATATGTCGATATTTTAATGGCTTTCTGAACTTGATCAATAAAATTTATACATCCCTTAGTGTTGAAGTAAGGGGTCAAACCCTAGGGAGGTGATAGGAAAGTTCATTTTTTCTCTAGTAGGCACTTGACCGTCTAGATTAATCAGATATGAATTTTGTTACTCAAGTTATGGAAGAGGTGTATAAATTGCACTTCTTTCTACCCTCTTCCAATTCAACTTTTCTCAATTGATCAAAGGTACAATCCTCATATTTTTGTTAGCAGTGATACCCAAATTAGTGATTAGTTCGCAATTCTTTGCAAGAATCACTAAGTAAACCGTAATTCAATTGATTAGTTAGTTAAACTCAAGCTAATGTTTAATTAGAAATTCCTGGGGGAAATACTAATTAACCCCTGAATGTATTCAGTTTGTTGATTTGGTCCTAGATTCTCAGAATTTTTCCTCAATTATTTTCCCCACAGCTTAATTCAGCTGAATTAAATTTCAGTGCTAGCTAGACAGTTACCAATTATTTTTGGCCCAAACTTAACTCTCATGAGTTAAATTTGAAGGCTAGCTAGTGAGTTTGGCCTTAGATTCTAGGCAATTTATTGAACTCCAAGTGTTCAGTTGAAGTTAGTTTGTAAGATTTAACTAATATTATAATTTTTGGATTAGGATTACTAAGGTTTTTACTTAGGAAAGTGGAAACTTATCTCAATTCTTCTAATATTTGTCAAAATACCCTTTCAGCCTGAACTAGGCAAGCTCTGACCTTGATTTCTTTGCAGATTATTAATGGAAGAATTCTCCAACTACGTAGTCACTAATTTCAACTGAACAAGCCTATAATTTTTCCCATTTTTGTTCAAAATTCACTAATACGGTGATGAACAATTCGTGAACATAAGTTGCAAAATTAATGTGATTGGAATCGGATTTAGTAAAATTAAATTCCGAATTAACTTCATATCTATTTAACTACTAAATTGAAACTTAAACTATTCTAAAACGAGCTTAATTTCCGATTTTTGAAAGCTAAAATTGAGAATTTATGGAAAAACGACGAACATGTATGAACTATGAATTTTGAAAAATTGAGCATGTAATTAATTTCAGAATTAACTCAAATTTAGCCGAGAACTACCAGAAGTGATTTCAGGTTGACAGGAATGAATTTCGCGCAACAAACGAACATTAATTGACCAAATTTGTGCTTGATTTTGGGGCAAAATGCGGCACAGGATTGTCAAATTTCCTGTCTAATTTCAGCTCCAAAAGCACTCCAGGCTGCTCTTGAGTCAGCAAGGAGCTCGGGACTTCTCCTCTCGCTTTTTAATATCAGGAACAGATATGAAGTTTTTTTTTCCCTTTTTATTGCCACGGAATCGGAAGAACGGCTTCTTCCGATTCTGTTAGAACTATCATCTTTTTCCTGTTGTATGCTGGGTGTACAACACAACGCCATTGGCTCTTTGTGCCGTCATGTGTCTCCCTTCCGTGCATGACATGCATAAAATCCTGTACGTGCCTGTCATGCACTGAAGACGCAAATTCATCTTATGATTTGCTTATGTGGCACTGCATGTGGTGAGCTCCATTTGTGCGCCCTGCGCTACGTATCACAGTTAGCGCCCAAAACTGGCCCACTGGCCCAATAAGGGCCAGTTTAAATAAAAATAACAAAAAAAACCTTTGTTATAAAAACAAAACAATTGAAATAAAACGTAAGAAAAGGTTATTAATGTGAAAAAATGTATTAATAACTTCTAACATAAGTTTTATTGCTATTTTATTTTATTTGTAGAAATAGGTCAATTTAAAAGCATTTAAATTCTTATAATCATCATTTTAAAACCATTAAAAATGTATAAATTGACCTAATTATTCTTCTATATTATTGTTTCACATGAAATTCAAAGCAATTCTTAGTTTAACCTAAAAACATGATAACATGCATATGAAATTGATGTTTGTAAACATTAAAAGCCCATAAATATGATGAAATTAACAGTTTATTAGCTCTTATTTGCATGTTATCAAGGGCAAGCAAAAGTAGGGCCACCGATCGCCGCCCATGACTAATTGTGTATGTTCTTGCTCATCCTTCTTCATGCTGGTGCAGATCTGAGTCCCCCTCTACTCTCTTTCAAGCCTTTGTGAACAGGTTGTTGAAGTGTCATTCTTTTGTTAGCATTTGTGGGCATCACCTGCTGGTAGGTTTCAATGCACATGCACTCGTCTACCTATGGTTGGCTTGAGCATAGATATGCAACAAGCGCAGCTCCATCTATTGCTCATAAAACCTCATTTTTTATTTTGTTACCAAAAAATCTAAGCTAACATCCTAGAGAGAGGACGATTAAAATGATTTAGTGTAATGATATTTTAAACATCTTTTTAATGAGTATTGGTGGGCTGATAAATTAGGTGATAATTCAGATTTTGGGGTAATTAGTGATGAGTTAACTTCATTAATTAGTGTCGTTGGTTTATCCGAATTAAAACAACAAAAATTTATAATAACCTTACTAGCGTAGGGAGAGTAAGGGTCGATCCACAGGGAGCAAGGGTTTTTTTCTTAGGAATTTGTGCTTTAGTTATGTATTTTTTAATAATTTTAGAGGTAGGTTTACTACATATGAAGATAAATAACTAATGAAATAAAAATATATAACAAAGAAAAATAAAATATTATTATAATATTATAATAATATTAATAGGCAGAAAATAATTTTTTTGTATTTTTTAGGAGTATTTTAAAGCTAAAACAAAATAGAAAATGAAACAGTTTGGCGCTCTGGACTTAGTCAAAATTTGGCTAAGTCCGGATGCCAAATGTGGAAGGTGCCTTGGTGGAGGAGAGAGAAAAAAATTGGACTGTACTAAAATCACTCTAGAATGAGTTCTAGAACGAATTTTAGAGCGTGGTTGGATGCACTGGAACCGTCTGGATATTGGCTAGCTGATCTAAGACTAACCAAAAGACAAAAGACGAACAGAAAATAATGAAAAAGGAGAAATAAGAAGGTAACCTCTTTGTCACACCCGCTAAGGTCCAAGGGACTTCTTCTTCTCCTTTCCACCAGCTTCTTCAGCCCTGGATGCTTCCTGCTCAGCCTGGCACTCACTGAGGTGAATGGATCTATGACTCAATTGCACTTACGCCACCAAACATTACTTTGGATTGAATCACAAGATGAATTTTACAATAGGGTGAAGGGGTTTATATAGGGAGAGAGAGCAAAGGAGAGCCATTGGATTTTTAATACAATGGATGGCCAGATCTTCTTTTCAGGGTCATGATCCACGTCCATTATGGTCCTCCAATCAGCATTGAGACCTTTGAAATACCCCCTGGACGTTCAAGGCTTCTTTCCTTAATTAGCATTAAAGGTGCTATCTTTAAGTCTCCACCCTTGGATGTTTTGTGGATTGAATGGCTGGATCTTCTTCTCTGGCTTGGATCCACGTCCAAGGTTGTCCTCCAATCATCATTTAAGCCCCTGAAATATTCATAAATAATCATGACTGGACCTTCCCCTTGCCCTCCTTTCTTTGGCCCAACATGCCTCTCATAGTGGGCTTAGTGGAGCTTCCTTAGTGGGCCTTTAGACTAGAGCCAATTGTCTTGCTTCAGGCCTTCTTTCTTGGCCCAGGGTTGTGGCTGAGCCTGCTCCTCTGGTCCAAATAGCTTCCTCTTCATTTAATTATCCCCTTTATTCATGAAAGTTTCACCTAATTCCTGCATCTTCCACATAAACTAAGAAGAGAGTGAGATTCATTCCACTTAACTCATTGAGTTATGTGGGGTTAGTCCCACAAATGATAATAATTAACTCTAAATTATAAAAAGGTGATTTTGTTTCATGATGTTTCACAACTTAACATAAATGTTGATAATATATCCAGATAAAGATAAAGAAGTACATAAATTAGCTGAAATTGCACATATATATTACTATCATTTTGGATTTATCATTAGGCTAGCCATTATATTACTGAGTGTACCTTTTACCAAATGCTCCTTATAATGCATCAAATGAGTATTCATGTAAAACTGAGGATAATATAATAAAAATGATGCAAAAATGGCTTTTAAAATATGTATAACTTTATGCCTTATTTTTTATTCATCACCAGCCTCTACTAAATGAATTTGAGAATACGTAAAAGCATAGAAAATAAAATACTTCTATAGTGGGTGAATCGTGGAAATGTTTTTTCTCATTTTTTTACCCTTGGTGATTTTCATGCTTTTTCTTCATTTTTTGATAACTTCGTAATGTGAATTTCATGTGCCCTCTCTAGATAATATATTGAGATCTAAATAACATACTCATTAGACGAGTAGCGCAGCGGCAATAACGACATCATCATGACACGTATAATAATTAAGCGACCAATCTTCTTAAATTAGTCGCTATCCTCTTAAATAGAATTAAGACACTTCATTGAAATTGCATTGAAAATAAAACCAGCACGATATAATTGCCTATAAATCATTCCCCAAGAAGTTCAATTCTTAGAGAACTAATATCTCAATCACTCATGTATCCCAAAATTTGATGAATTGAGACATAGGTCTAATGTGGAGCATGACCGCTACCATTTCATTTCAATTGTTTCCATGCATTCGCTCCAACACGTATATTTGTCACTTGGGTACCTTCCGGAATCAGCCAAAGTGTCAAAATTTAGCTACAACCAAAGAGAGGGTGTTGTGCACGCCGGGTATGAGGCCCTCATGGCCACAAGATCTGGTGCTCATGCAACATACAGTTCCAATAAAAAGTAGGATCATATTGTAGAGAGGAAAAAGTGGCCATTTGAGCTATATTTTAGGGAGAGAAGTTGATGTTCTAATATGTCGGATAGAGAGAATATGATTCATTATACAGAGAGAACTACAAAGTGAATTAAAAATAGGTAGGACTGGCAGAAATGGTTAGGAAACAAGAGGAAAGAAGACAGATCTACAACATAACATCTAGTTCACTACAATATGTTTGACACGAGTAAACACCTTCAAAATATTTATCTTATCTAGGATGAACACCCTAGGTCATACAAAAATGTTTCCTGCTAGATAACCTTTTCTGGAGCACTTCAAGAATAAAGGAAAAGAGGGATAAGAAAGAATCAAAATAATGGGCAAGTTATGGTAATTCTTCCTCATTTTTTATTGCTGTTTTTTTTTTAACTTATGCTTTACTTTCTCAATGTTAGACTCTCCTCTATATGCATTGAATCTGCCTTCTTTTGGGAGGCAGATACTGATATGAATAAGAGTTTGAATCCCCAAAATTAAAATTGATTCACTTAAGCCCAATCATTCGATGGATTAACTCCATTAAATGCTACAATCTATTGAAATCATTTCATTAATTTCTTGAGAATCATTTTATGCCTGGGCTATAAATATTGTTAAGTAGTTAAGGTCGGAAACTTCATATAGGTCACTTTATAGACATCAAGCAGGGTTTAATAAATACCCATCATATGCAAAATATAATATTATTCAAAACAAATTCACCACTTTCAAATAACATGGTTTCCAGCACGATTAAATTAACAGCCAGATATCTAAAATCCGGCTAAATCTATAAAAAATAGATGGATAATACAATCAATGTTCAATTTATGAATTTAATCCAAGAATTTATTACGAATTTAATCCATTAATTTTATGTTGTTGGCACATGTCCATAAGCTTTTACAAAAATGAAATGCCACCTTGTGAATAACATCATGAGGTGACATTTAGGAGATAATTGAATGATTTACATTTCAAGATTCATACTGTTGAAACTAAAATGCCCTAAAGGCACCATCTAAATTAACTCAGCAATCAATACTGGGATCAAGGCGTTGGGCAGACAAATTGTCTCAACACAAAAGCCCTTAAAACATAAATACTTTCAAAAGATTCCCACATTCTAAGAAAATTAATATCTAAATGAGTGTGATGTCAGAAATTCTAAAAAAACCTAAACACCAATCAAAATATCAGTATTTTGGTTATGCCAAAATATTAGTATCTTTGGTCATATTTCATAGAGAGAGGGTAGATAACTGGTATGGCTGATAGAGAAAAGTTGTCAATTCTAGGTATAGAGTGGTATAAATGCAGTGATCGCAAAACCAAGTGAAGGAACATTAGGGAAGTTGATAGAAATGGCTGTAAAGTAAATGGGAAACAATAATATTGATTTTCTCACATGGTATTTCCTGAAAGGAGGATAAATATTCATCACTTCCAATCACTTGCATAAACCTGGCAAATATCTGCTGGTGCACATCCCGAAATAAGGTTAATAGGGAAAAATATAGTACTTAAACGATAGGTGAAAAAGGGAATCTTGGTTCAAGGATGACTTCACAGAAATCAATTAGGGTTAGCTGAACATACCCCTAGTGCACAAAAAAATGTGCTATTCAAGCAAATTTCAGAATTGGAAAATAGCATGGTTAACATTACCATGAACCCAAGACATAGATGTCCAGAATCCTACTAGAAGCATGTAACTAAAGTGAATCCATCATGTTATTAGTGTCCCATAACATTAAATTGCAGATCTAATTCTTGAATTATAGTCTATTCCAGCATGTCCCTTAGGTGTCAAAACAAATGAAATGTTAGACAATGAGTAATGTTGCGAGGTGACATTTAATCAATAACTCGATAATTGATATTTCTACATTCATAGGGCCACTATAGCATTGCAAAAAGCGATGGCACTAGGGCAATCTATACAATAATTGAGTGGCCAATCATTGATTGCAGTTGTCTTAAATCAGATCAAGACACTTGGAAGGACATTGGTCTGTAGGCTATTAAATAATTCCCGAAAACTTCAATTCTTAGAAAAATATCTTAATGACTGATATGCCAAAATTAAAAAGCCAAAAATCCATAAAACGATGAGTATTCTTGGAAAAGTACAATTTAAATCATGTAAATCCTGATGACCTACTAGTATAATCATTCCAATGACTTTATGGCAATTAATGGGGTGTTATCACGCGGTTGGCTAAACTTTAATGTACCGTTGATTCGCTCAAGTGAAATGCCGACCCGCGTCTCATCAGGGTTTGATGTGGAAGTACCTTTGATTGGGTATGTGGCTGATTCTTATTTGTTTATTATTAAGTGACCTTTGATTGGTTGTTTCTTATAACATTTCTTATTTCTTCTTTCATAAAAATGAGTTACATGCTTTCTTTCATTGACTCAGATAGGGTCTGAGTGCAAAGCCTTTGTGTTGACTCAGATGGGCTCTAAGTCTCAAAGCCGTTATTTCAATTAGAACCCTTACCTGATGAAAACTTGTCTTTAACAAACCCTTCCAGCGCAACATTTGCCGAGGCCAGCACAAGGGCGACACCTGCCCTCGCCCCTGTCATCCTTGCCAGCATCATCAGGTCGGCGGAGTTGAGAGACTTGCCCAGCGAATACTTCTCATCATTGAATTGGCAAGCCAGCGCGATCACTGCCGTCCCCAAGGTTCCATAAGCGCTGGTGGTACTCAACCACGAGGCCACCGAAGGATTCAAGACAGGCTTGCCCATGAAAAAGCAGAGAAAGTCGATGATGATGCCGCGTTGCGAAGGCGTGAATCAGCCGTACCACACCAGGTCGACGGTGACAGTGCCCTTGAGGAGCGGACCGGACTAGTACTTGAGAGTCAGAACCTGCTCCTTAACAAGAGCGGTAAGCTTGAGTGGCAAGGCGGAAGTAGAGAAGAGACACAAGGAGATGAAGATCAGAGTAACGACGGAGGAAAGGAGAGTAAAGGAGCCTTGTCTTGACCCCATGGGAAGCATAACGTTGTGTTCGCGAATCACAAAATAGAGGGAAGCAGGGGTTGCTGCCTTCCCAACTCCTTAGTGATCGAGGAATAATAGTGCAAGAGCGACAGTTATATATAGGGGAGGAAGAACGCGTGCGTAAGGAAGTCAGTTGTACTCAAAGTGGGCCAATGCTCACCGAGAAGAAGATAGGAACGGAGGAGGCAAGTTAAGTTGCTTTGGCCAAGTGGGGGTAGGGGACAGCTAGGGCGATATAGACACCTTTAAGTTATTGCTGACGGCAAGGCTTGATTAGTTTTCTAATTAAGCATTGGACAATTCCAAGGAAAGGGCATGCAGTTATCTTTCGGCAGCTGATATGCTGGAATGGAAAAGGCTTGCCTGATAGAAGGAAAACAAAAGCCATCCAGGGTTCGCTTATGATGAAACGGGGACGGATAACCTGTGCATTCACAGCAGGGTGAAATAGACAGTAAAGTTCTAGATAGGTAAAATTTATGTTTTCATGCAAAATAGTATTCTAGATGAAACGGGGATGCGACTCAATACAAATCTACCATCAGATTCGGTTCTCTCCCAAATTCGTGACATCACATGCAAATATTCTATTATGAAGTGGACTGAAAGTGTCTCTCCAGCTCCTCAAGCAACTCACGTCCACTCAATAAACATCTAGAAAACTCAAAGAACAATGGACGCAAGCCCATGGAGCTTGATCTCCGTACGATCAGGCATAATGCAGAGCACCAAATCTTTTCAAGGATGTGCATCGTGTATTCACCTTTTTCATTAATGGGTCTACTTATTGCGCTCTTATACATCAAGAAAGTCACAAAGTAAATGAGGACTTTTAGCTTTTTCTTTCAATCTCGGGGAGATGCTTGACAGCAAACTATAAATAAATACAGACCTTTCTACGTAATGATGATGGAAGATACGAATTGACTGGGTTCACACCAATCCATAATCATGTGTTTTCC
Source organism: Wolffia australiana (assembly GCF_029677425.1). Taxonomy (NCBI): domain Eukaryota; kingdom Viridiplantae; phylum Streptophyta; class Magnoliopsida; order Alismatales; family Araceae; genus Wolffia; species Wolffia australiana. The sequence goes on along the minus strand of NC_135850.1, from coordinate 8,413,753 downwards.
CATGCAATAATCTGATTCTCACTCTACCTCCCTATCAAGAGTCCACCCTAGTTGAGTTCGAGCCTTTTCAACATAGAAATATTAAGTCGCAACGATCTAAGACAATCATTAGCACTGGAGTATCATATTTCAACCCTCTGCAAGCCAATCATAGTCAAATCAGATTGATGTATTCTGTTCCCTGTACTCTGATTCTGAGGTATTTTTTGAGATAATCCTTACTACAACCTATGTAAAAAGGTAAGCAACAAACAACCTGACCAATAAGCTATAAAACATTAGCATCTCCCTCAATATATATTTCAATAAACTCTGATACATTAGATAATACATATTCCCCACCTACCTCTCATAATCAGAAACTCTTAGCACGTATAAATATTTCTCTATCTCATTCACCTATATCTAATTAGACAATCTCTTCCATACTATCATTAATGTCCCCTTTTTAATTCAAGGTTTCTCTAATATTCTGATAAAATAAGTATTCCTATTAATTAACTTCTTCGATCTTCCTAAAATAAAATATTATTCACTGTCTAAAATCTTACTACCCCCTTTGTGATATCTGTCTCTTATCTTACATATAATGTACTGTGTTAAATAAATGGCCTCCAGATCTTATATGAAAAATAGTATATTATTATTCTCCATAACTTACTGATCTTATGTACTTCTTTCACAATCTATATTAATGTCACCCTTAATTATAATACCAATATTTCATTACAATAGCCTACTGATTATCTCTAACATCAATAAATATATGTAAAATAATATCATATTGATGTAATACGAGGAGCGTGCCGGGATCGGACGGCTCATACTAGGTCACAGGGTCAATGATGAGTGAATTTGTATCAAGTCATATGAAATGAATGCCGGCCCTAAAACCCTTGTTGAGAAATAGTGGACGACTACGAGTGAGGAATGACGGTCTATGATCAGGCTAGACTCCCAATGACCCGTTAAGACCGATTAGACATCTACGAGTAAGGGGCGTTTGACGGCCCTCGGTTGTACCACGTCTAAGGATCAACGAGTAATCATACACCACAAAGAAGTCCTATCTCTCGACACTGTGGCTATCCTATAACAATTTCGTGGTAATCTTCGGCAGAGGAAGAGATAGCGGGAGACGACACGGCAAGACGTAATAATACTGGTGATTAAAGGAGAGGAGACGAGCAGGTACCTTGTCGACGAAAGTCCACAGCAGCGCAGTCGATTGAAGATAAGGCCGTCGAAGGAGAATCGCAAAGGGGACTGGCTCGAGGAGGGCGGAGGCCCCCACAAGGCGTCGATGGGACGATCGATGGCGACAGCCGGCGTGGGGTGCAGGCGCGCCAAGGCACACACACGCGGGCGCCGACGCGCAAGGGCGCGCACACACGCGGGCGCCGGCGCGCAAGGGCGCGCGCACACGCGGGCGGACGCGCAGGGGTGCAAGTGCAGGAGCCGATAGGCCGAGGTACAGGCGCGCTGGGCGCACTCGCGTGGGCATGAGCGTGCTGTGGCGCAGGCGCACTGAGCACAGGCCCGTGAGTGCGGGACCATCAGCGCTGCTCACGGGCATATGATTACTCACCGGCGCTGTTAAGTTGAAATTTAAGCTCCCGTTTATTGTAGTATGCTTCAACTTAGACAATACTCACTATAGTCTATCATTTAACTTAGTGGAGCTGCTTATGGTGAGTTTGAGATCGAACACAAGGAGGGGGTTGAATATTGAGACTCGAAATTTTTCTGCAGCTACTCACGCTGACTTAAAACATGGATCCTAATTGATGATTTTAACTAATGAAGTTGAATTCGATTTACATAGACATTAGGATAGAAGGAAACATAACTCTAACGATAACAGAAATGCAAAGAAAAAACTATTTAATAACTAACCAAAAGATCGGTTTTGCGCGGTCTGACACAAGGATTGGGTTGGTTTGAATGCCCAGGTACCTTTCACCACCTCTTGGGGATGCTCCTCTGCGTAGCCCTTCTCTTCACGGCTCCATACCTCACGCCTGGAGCTTGGCGAGTTTACCACGTGACCGAGCACTGGCGAGGAAGAATCTCCGCACAAGGGGGCGACGGCCCTTCTCTTCTTCCTCCCTCTTCCTTCTGCTGGTGTCTCCACAAAAATCCGAACTCTCACCGCTTCCCCCCTTTCCTCCTTTTCTTCTTTTTCTTTCCCGCCTTTCTTCTTTTCCTTCTTTTCCATCTTTTGATTATTTGTCTTCTAAAAAACACAGCCATCGGATCTTCTTGCGCCAGCTCGGGCTGCATCCTTTCTCATGTGCTTCTCTACATAACTGAAAAATTGACTAAGTTCACGCACAATACAATAAAATAAGATGCAACAAAAATCTGATGGTAAAATAGAGTACCCATCTTTCTATTCTCAAAAGTCAAGTTTACTAGTGCTAATAAAAAGGATATTTATGCTCATATTACTCCCCATGTCGCATGTTAACTTAATCCCCCTGCTGACCCTTCTGTTCTGGTTAAGCAGGCTACTTGTGAGCTTGCTACTCCACTCCACCTGAGAACCTGTTTTTTTTTCTGTTGAAGCAACCAGGAATCTTGCAAAGTAGCCCACTAAACTCTAACATTGAAATAAAATGACAGAAACTCCAATTATTTTATATATATGTAGCTTAACTAAACATTCGTATTGGATTATTTATGTTTTAAATCATGCATATTTCCATACTATCAGCACACTCGCGTGGGCATGAGCGTGCTGTGGCGCAGGCGCACTGAGCATAGGCCCGCGGGTGCGGGACCACCGGCGCTGTTCACGGGCGTGAGCTAGCGGGCAAGGGCGCGCCGAGCGACGGCGTGCCGGGGCTGGTGGCGGGCGTGCAATATGCCCGCGGCGGTGTGGACGGCGGCGGCCGTCGATGATGGCGAGGGCGCAGAAGGAGGGACAAACTCCAAGAAAGGGATTTCTTAAAGAATAACCACCCAACAATCCCAATGGGAATGGCGATTTCTTGATCTGTTGGGGAATCCTTGCTGACAGGAAGGTTGGATCTTGGCGGAAGACAACGACGACACGTTCCCAGAATGGTCTCGACAAGGAACTGCTAGCGACGACACCTCCAGCAATGGCAAATCTTGAATCCTCAAAGACAACCTCGGAGTAGTCTCGACGATGAAGCTTTAAGGTTCCAAGAAATAACGAGTCTGGAATCTTTTGGCGACCTTGGAGTAGTCTCGACAAGGACGATTGACGACGCCTCATGAAGTAGTCTCGACATGAGGATGTGGGGCTCTAATCCACGGAGTAGTCTCAATGTGGGCGAGAACAGCCACTTCTCTCTACACTCTAATCCCTATCTAACACTACCTCTCTAACACTAAGATAGAACTAGGAGACAACCTTTCAATTTCAACAATGTTTGTCATTGCTTGGGCATGCTATCCCCTTATATAGTGAGGATAGGTGCCAAGTGATGTCCTGTAGAGGACAAACTGTCGCGAGACATGGTTCGACCTCTACTCAATGGTTACAAGCGAACGAAAGAAACATAACATGGACGAGGCCCAAAACACCAGCCCAGGCCGTAAGATCCGAAAATGAAAATTATAACAAAATGCAATAAGAAAAGAGAAAATGCTTGCCTAGAGTACTTAAACCCCGTATGGCGAGCATCGGCGTGAGCAGCCCCGCGTGGTTGGACTCGTTCTGCCCCGCGTGGATGGTCCCCCATCACATATATTATTTACCATTCTTTGTTTATCGAATTCTTTACTATTCCTCACACCATTTACTATTTGTTATTTATTATGTATTATCATAATTTTCTCATCCATTAAACACTTCCTCCGACTGATTTGTTTATCTTCTATTATTTTTACTAGCTTTATTATTATTATTGTGTCCCCTACTCAGTATCTAAATAATCTCTTTAATTACCCTTATTCTAATCCTAAATTCTCATTAACCTAACAGAATTACTAAATTGATATCTCACGGCCAATCCCTGTGGAGATGAGCTTACTCCCATTATATCGATATTTGATGAGTATTCCCATTTTATGAATTAACTTAATATTGGCAACTTAAAATAACAACGACAATAGAAATACATAGGCAATTTATATTTATCATTTTTTGATTCGAGTGTTGGAGAGACAGTAGGAGATATATTCCATATTAGTGCTTGAAGGATATTCTTGTAATTTATTAATATTCCAAGAGTCATATGTGATTATTATGATTAGAAAATAAGAACGAGTACTCCGTTTATTTTAAATAAATATATTTATTAATCTGCCAAAAGTTAAGTATACTACATTCTACTGCTCAAGATATCACCATTCGATAGAACAATATGTATCTACAAACATATGAGTCATTAGGATTTAAAAACTGAGTGATACATATGACTCTTAATAACTAGTTCACTCTGTTCAACGTATCGGAATATGTCTTTAGAAATAGAGAGATTATTTTTAGGGTTTTAAGTTACATACTTTATATCAATAAGTGAGAGAAATTTGTGACGTTTTGGAAGTTGAAAAAATTTATGTTATGTAATCATGTAATACAAAAATATGTTTGTATTTAGTTATATACAATATTCAAGAATGATAGCAGACGCAGTCCTCATTATTACACTGCCACGCATAATATTCCCATTATTATGGACGTATAATGATGTGCACACTCAATGGTGATGATGTCAGCTTAATTCCATATAAATACACTTTATTTTTTCTGTTTTTGTATTTTGACATGCAAATCCACCATTAAAGTTTTAAATAAAAATATAAATTATTTTATTAAAGCACAGTTAATGGATGTATATTATTTCAGAAAGCAAGACTAATTTATTTATTAAAGTCAAGTGGCCATTTTTCCATCTTCTTAGAGTTTCAATTTAAATATGTTACATTTTTTTAGATTGCGATTTATGGATGAAGATTAGTGTAAAAAATGAATGCAAGCTGTGCTCTCGATGAAGAGGGAACCCAAACTGCGACTAATATCCGAAAGAGAGGCTCAATAGATAAAAGACCATTTTTGGAGCCTATTTAAGCCATTTCACGAGCTTGTTAAAAAAACGGGGATTGTGGAACTAATTAATAATTCTTAAATGAAAAATATCATGTCATCATGCACATCCAAACCACAGGGAATAAATCCAAGGGCTACGATAGAGATATAAAATTTCTATTTAATAGGTTTCCCAAATTTATTTCAATCTAATATTGAATTAACCTTATAACATGTTGATGGTAGCCTAGTGCATCATATTTTATGAAGGATGAAACATTACTTCGTCTTAGGAACAAGTCAAAGAACGGTTTACAGGATGTCTAGTCATTTTTATTTTAACTTTACCCACCATTTCCTGTAGATTAAATTCTACTGGATAAGATTTCAGCACCAAAAAGCATATCAATATAATTCTACCCTAGCATAATATTTTTCTGTTTGCACTCTACTATCCATCTTTATACCCATCTTTTGCGCATCCAATGTTTTTCAAAAAAAGAGAACAACCATAAATTCTGCCACTTGAGAACTATCCATAGTACTGTATTTGATTTTTTTCATTACACTTTGATGTAACATGAAGGGCTGGAATCGAACGACTCATGTCGCACCATAGGGAGCGGGCAATAATGTGTGATGAAAATGTGAATAATGATGCATTCGTTTGAATTTCAACAAGAGCTACGATAGAAAAACTGACCTGGAACGGTAGTCTAGTTAGTCGACCAGGGGGTCTCACCCATAGACAAGTTCTCAATGATCCAAATGATCAGCTCGAACGCTGATGAGGTAGGGAACAATCAATGTCCGTGAGCGTCCACAACCATAGTCCAGAGCGGTGCGTAAACTCTAGTGCTATGATTCAATGTCTAGTGCTATGCTTCATAAACTCTCTGCAGTGGAGCAGATGAGGACGGTATTAGTTTGACCAGATGTTAAAAGCCGGGGTGTGATTGCCGCGGACTATCAAGGAAGTCTAGGGTGGCGATGACCTGTGGCGTAGTGTTAGGCCCCTAACTAGGCGGCATTCCTTGCCTAGAGGACTGCGTGCTTATTGGGAGAGCGTGTTCGCGTGAGACTCATGACCTTTGATGATTGAGTAATATTTAGAGCCACGATGCATTGAGGGAAGCAATGCCCAACCTGATCTTTCAGGCCATCACCCCCGCACGTGGTGATACACGACGGACGATGCTCATTTGCGCCTAGGTGTAACAGATCAGGTGAAGTCGGCACATGCTGGGCGCGTGGGCTGACAGGCGTGAGCGCGTGCGCACCAAGCTCTTCACGCGGGCAACAACATTTTGCATAAACGCCAAGCGCTTCATGCACGCACCAACACTTCACGCGAGCACCAAGCACTTTGAGCGTGCACCAACACTTCGCGTGTGCGCCAGGCGCCGCCCAAGAGCGCCAAGTGCCGCGCGCGGGCGCACGATGTGTAGGCCCGGCAGGCTGCTGCATGTGCAGCGCGTGGGGTTGTGCAGGGTGTGGCGCTGCGGCCGCGTGGGCAGCGTGCGCATTGCGTGTGCGCGGCGTGGGGCAGGAGAAATCCTTCCAGGAGACTAGGGGAGTGGTGCACAGTGAGGGCCGAGGTGGCCTAGAGGCATGGCACCCCACAGGCAGTGCTTGGCGCGCAGTGCTCGGCTGGAGGCGCCGAATGCGGCGGCATCACGCAGGCTACACGTGATAGGTGTCAACACGGGTGCTGGTGGCGTGTGTGATCGTTAAGGCAAGGTGGCATGTGTGATCGCCACGCCAGTGGGCACTCGGCCCCCTGGCCGGGGCACATGTGTAGCAGTAGGGCTGGCGGGAGCACGTGCGGAGTGGTGTGCCTCGAGGTGGAGAGGCGACACTACCCTGGCACAATGTGCCTAGTCTTGTTACTATGCATCATCCCTGGTCTTCCCCCTTGTAAAGACCTTGACTATGATGTAACCTCTCTATGATATCAATGCAATGACCCTATTCCTCGATAGGGCAGAGCCCCCACATTATCCTCTAAGCCCTTCTATGTGATCTTAAGCAATTGCAAAGACTTCTACTGTAAGAGATCAAGGCTGCTCAGTGTTCTGCTTTAAGCACTAAGGCTGGCACACGCCAAACTTGAGCTATTGACATAGCTTAGGATTTGACCGCATGACACGTAGATAGAGATGGCAAGGTGGATCACGCGGCTTCGGTGATTGAGGGCACCGACAATCATGTACAATACTGGGTGGGGGACGACTTTGCCCAAACGGTCGGACGAAGAGCTGGCTCAGCCAGGGCTGGCAGAAAATTCCCCAGTTCTCCCTTGGACATCCACGGTCGAAGAGGTGCTAGATACGTCTAGACAATAGCGAGTTTCCATATATCAATAATAGTCAAGGTCTACCATTAGAGCAGTGACAGTCATAGATGACTACAAAAATGGGAGGGAAAGTGGCACCGATGATAAGTCAGCCCAACGTCGATTTGCGACCGGCAATAGTAGTCAGTGCACCAGCGTGGGATCCGTCAACGATGAGATGACTACGGCCTTGTTTGGTGGAAACAGATGGCCACGAGTAAGATCAATTGAGAGGTCGACCATCGCGTAATTGGTAGCGGGATCACTCGGGTCACGATAGTTCGTTAGTAATGATGCAGTGATCAGCGGGATGCGGGTTGATGAGGCTTCCTCGGGCGACCGGTAACGGTGGCATCGCGATTGCACCATAGGTTGTCAGCATCAATCTGTTGGCCACAATGACCAATAATGGTGAGGGTATCCTTGCGAGTGCAAGTAGGCCATGGCCTGATGCGGAAAAGGGGGTCATAGCCGGGAAAGGGTCCAGAAGTTATGAGTGTAGCCAGGGGCAGGGCCATGTGGCGGGGATGAACCATCGTCTGACCAGATGGCTGTGCATAGTAGAAAGACTGCGATGAGGATTCGATGGTGCGGAGCACACCAACATGTAACGAGATTTTTGCAACAGGCAGTGCTTGAAGGTCGATGGCACTGGTTTGGTGGCCTCTGACTACTTGCAGTGATGGGGTAGCAACGGGAAGAACTAGGTTACACTGGATCACCAAACAATCATCTTCTTCATTAGGAATCCTAAGCAAATAGCAAGAGAGGCCCTTTTGAGGGGGAAAGGGTGGAGGCCCAAAGAGTGCAATGATAGAAACAAACACTCAGACACAAAAAACACAAACACTAGAGGCTTGTACATGTGGGGGGGGGGGGGTACGGGGGAGGGGAATGGTGCATAGGAAGTAGTCGACAAACCTGATATCACAATTTTGCGCTCTTCTCGTCCGCTTGACCTCCATAATGCAGCTATTGAGAAGCATGGGTTTGCTTTTCCGGATGGGCCTCCATCACAATTCCTAAAATATTGTAAAAAAATCAGAATGAACATAATTTGTTTCAATAATATTTTTCTTCATGAAATAGTTTTCAATACTTTTATTTGTTTTAATCCGTTTTATTCCGAGAAATTTTCTAAAAAACCCCACAAAAGTTTAAACAACCGTTATAAATTATTTTTGAAATATCTTTACTTAAATTTATACCATGTTTGCTTGCTATTAGTGGCTTCCACCATTAACTGCTACTTAATAGAAATACGATATGTGGTTGCATCCACAATGAGTGTTGGATTCATAGGTATGGGCTATGGACAAATGGGGACATTAATGCATAATGATAGGATGGGATCGACGTCTGTTCTAATGTTAATTGGATGGGTGTAATGCAATGGTTGCATAATGCTAATACAATGATAAAATCAGCGAAAAGTATCAATTGAACACCAAAAGATATAGACAACCAATAGATCATGGTGAGGGCGTCGTGGGTATGCCATGTGGCTTCCAATGACCAGAGCGTTGGGAAAAAGATTGACATTGTAAGCACAGCTAGTGCTACTAGTGTGCATCCCTCAATGGTCCCACCACATGCATACCATGAAGATTCCTATCACCGAAGACGATAGTCCTACTTATCACTACCTTAACCCCCTCAGGTTAGATGTAATCAGGAGGTACTAATGTAAGTTAAGAACATGTGATAGGGTTAGGCGAATGTACCTATGGACCAATCTCTGATCAATTTTGATAACAATACAAGTGTCTCCCACCGACAAATGCAACGTCGACCCATGCACAGTGCATTGGCAGCGTCGGTAGTCATGACGTGAGTGGTGTTCAGGCGGCGCCTGGTGGCATGCAGGCAGTGCAGATGTTTTTAGTATGGAGGTGGGTGCAGGCAGAAAAGGTGCGCACGCGGAGAAGGTGTGCAAGCAAATGAAGCAGAAGGGCACAGGCGGCCTGTTGGCAGAGGTGGCGCGTAGGCAGAGATGGGGGTGGGCAGAAGCAGCGTGCGTGCGTATGCAATGCACAGGCAGATGCGACATGTGCAATGGCAAGCACGGGGGCGGACATGCTTGTGTACACAAAGGCGGACATGCCGCAATCACAAGAGTGGGCATGGCAGTGGGGGCGGGCATTGATGGGGAGCATAGCTGGGGTGGGCGGGCCTATAGCGGGCCAGGCGCATGATGGAGGTCAACGCATTGTGGCGGTAACGGGTGCACAGCTGTGGTAGTTGAGAATCGATGACAGTAGTGCTGCAGGCGCGTGGCGGTGCTTGTTGGGGGCAGTGGCAGCTTTCTTCAACTTATAAGTAGATATTCAAATTCATACCAATCCATAAGACATGAAAATCTCATTATTAGGTTGACATTGAAATGTATTAGAAGGTTTGAACTTTGGAACGTATTAGTTGAGTGGTTGACTAGAAACATGGAATGATGAACATCGAGACATCATTTTAATTTGATGTTAAATATTTTCATTGGCGTAATAGTTGTTGCTAACTGTGTTACAAACTTACAAGAGTAAGAATTGTTCAATTTTGTGCATGAATGGAGAAAATATTTTTTGTTTTAACAGCCAAAGGCCAAACATGAATCAACATATTTGATCCAAATAGAAATGTTTGTAGTTATCTTAGCATTATAGAAGTATGATATATATAGCTCGATATATTTTCAAATGTATTTTTCATAATTTTATAAATTAGAATGTATCGACCTATACATATTACGATACAAGTATGATATATAGATCGATATATGTTAACAGGTATTGTACATATTTTTCAAAAGTTAAAATCTTAAAGGAATTGGATAAAATAAGGATTATCCTCTAACACATGCTAGGTGCTTGATAACATGCGGTAGCAAAATCACACTACTGAGTCTGTACAAAATGATTGAACTAAATCTACTCTATCTTTCTTTGGAACTGATATTCAGCCAGATTGAGCAAGGAGAACATACCAGATCTGCCCTGATTAGGTAAGCAAGAGTGGGGGCATGGATCGCCACCCCCGAATGCTGGTGTGCGTTCTTGCTTACTCTTCTCCGTGTCGGGGCAGATCTGAGCTTCCCTTTACTATCTATAGAGCCTTATTGAGCAGGATGTTGAATAAGTGTCATCCTTAATGTGGGCATTTGGTGTCACCTGCCTTGCTAGCTGCAGGCAGGTTTCAATGCCCATGCGCTCGCCCACCATTGGCTGGCTTGAGCATAGATATGCAACAAGCGCAGCTCCCTTTATTGTTCATAAAACCACATTGTTTATTTTATTCCTGAAAAAAATAAGCTAACCTCCTAGAGAGAGAAGGATTAAAATCGTTTATTGTAATAATATTTTAAGCATATTTTCAGCAATAATTAGTTGGTCGGTAAATTAGTGATGGCGCAAAGCAGCCCAAGTCCCAGTAACCAGCATCAATAGCACTACCGACGGCTCGCGTTCACCCCGACCGACAAGCCAAGGCGACCGCACGGACACCCAGACTCAAGTATTCTGGGTGAAGGCGTACCGTATTCATTCGAGTATAACATCATTTGGTTTCTCTTGAATTTGTGTTTTCGTTCGTGTTTCTTATGTTTTTCCCGTCGTCAAATTCTGCCGATGTCCTGGACGTTCTGAGAGGCATCTGATCCCTAAACCCCCCTCAGCCATCGGCCGACATGCTTTCTCCCAAGACATCCAATGATGGTGATGCTTGCCCTCGAGGTGACCAGACCATAAGAAACGTGCACATAGTTGTTCCACTGAGCGGAGGACCGTGATAGATAGTGAGTGGACCGCAAGGGTATACAACGGGATACTTATGAGGACATGTCGGATAAGTTGGATGCGTCCTCCAGGAGAGAGAAATCGGAGTTTCCTCAAGTTACTTTCTCAATTGGGCCATAAGGGCATCAAAGTAATGATGCCTAGCGCGTCCGAGAAAGATATGCCATCCAAGATAATCAAAAGGGAGGCATCCTCGTGAGTAACGGGTAGAGTGTTGGATTATCTGAGAGCGCTTTGTAGTAATGGAAGGACCAACTATAAAGCTACTCTTTGAGGCATTGACGAGCTGGCCCGAGGATTGCTCGTACATAGTGAGGACGCTCAGAAATTCTTTAATGATTTTTTTGGAGCCATTAAGGAAAAGGATGGCATTATCTGCAAAGAGTGAATGCGAGAGGAGAATCGTGGAATTGTTTTTTCTCAATTTTGTACTCTTGGTGATTTGTATGCTTTTTCTTCATTTTTGATAATTTCTTAATGAAAATTTCATGTCCCTTTTTCAAGACGATGTCGAGGGCTAAATAACTTGATTATTATTGACACTTTTTAAGCCCCAAACAAAATGATATTCCGCTAGATCCATATGCCCAATGGATTAACTCCATGAAATACTATAACTTATTTCAAAGCATCCTGGAAAACTTTTGGAAGTTTTGTCAAAATTATACTATATTATATTTCTCACTTGTAAATACATGTTTCAAAAAAAGCCCATTATGCGCAAGAAGAAACATCTCTTCGAACAAATTTTAGGATTCCCATGTTTTGCTTCATTTTCTCATATTTCGATAGCTTCGTTATTAGAGTTTCATTTGCCCCTATAAAAAAGTTTTTAAGGTTTGAATAAATATCCAGATCATAACCAATAGTTATCTTATTTGCATTAAGCCAGAAATCACATTACATTAGTTTGAACCATGTTATCCAGTAGACTAACTCCGTGAAATACTAAGACCTAATGAAAATAAACTTCCTGAATCATTGGAAGCTTTTGCCTACCTGGGCTGGAAAAGTTTTCTCACTGTTAAAGTCATGCAGGATTATTTAAAAATACCTCTTGTGCAAAAAATACTACCATTCAATAAAACTCCTGGATTTTTCAAATCACATCTGAACAACATATTTAATCCAATATATACATGTCTTAAATCCTACCTAAATGCATGTAATTTAATGTAGGTCTATCATGTTATTAGTATTGATAAGCCAAAAATAGGGATAAATATTATGCAATTTTAAACCCTTGTCGTTGTCAATCTTAGCTTATACAATAAAATTTATAAAACATCTACTTAAGATGTGTAGTGATAAGTACGAGTGTCGTCCAAGGGAAGCTAGTAATGAATCCAATTGATGTTCTTCTTGAATATTTTGAACCTAATTGGGGTTAATTTAATCTTCAACACAGGTTAAATCACCCTAATTAGATGAGAAATTTGGAAAGGGGGGTAGAAGAGATGAGATGAATGGAAGAAATAAGGAACTCTAATTTGAATTAATTTATCCAATTGAAGGGATCAAAGAATTCAAATAGAGAGATTGAGAAGAACATTTGGATTTGTTTTGGCTGATTATGTCGATTTGATAATTTAGGAAAAACTACTCTACTGAATATTGAAATGGGAAATTTAATCTCCTAGAAAGTTAACCTTTTTTATGTTCTTTTCTTTTTATAGTTTTCTTGAAATGCATTTGAATACCCAGTTAAATCTCTCAATTGCTCCTCTCAATCCTAATTAGGCCTTGTACATGCCGTTCAAGCCAAGCAATTTAGAAGTTCAGACAGAGATTAAGAAGAACGATGAAGAGATTCAACTAATAATATCCAAAATACAGCGAAAGATTCAAATACAATGGAGGAAAAGGTACCAAACAAGTTGATCCTAGCTGGAGCTCCCCTCTATCTTGCAGCTGCGATAGAGAACCATCCAGAATGAGCTTCCCTAGAAAAATTTAGCTTTTATACTTAGGTTACATGGTCAAAATCCCCACTTTACCCCCGTTTAGTAATTAATTTTATCTATCAATGTAGGCTTGATCTGAATATCCAATCGTACAGATAGAAAGAGGGGATCAAGACGAGCAAATCCATAAAACAATCTTCTCAATCAGACTTCACGATCAAAAGTTATTAATAAATGAATTTTAAACCAATTTAAGCTATTGGATTTAAAATCATTTAATTATTCTATTTCTTTTTTTAACACGCCGTGACGTGTCATCCTCTCATTGGCGGGCACATTTTGAATTCTCCTTTTTGTAGAAATGTCCTTTAAAAAGCTTGGAATTGCTGCTGAACACTGCCCGAAAAATAATTGTGTATGCCCCTTGCGCATTCTCTCTCCTATGGTTTATCATAAAAATCATTAAAAAGTAGTAAATAATTGCAATAAAACCCTGTGACTGTTTAAATAATAGATTTACGCCTGCATACACGACCGAGAGCTGTTTTTGAGGGCATAATTGCAACTTAAATTGCTTTAAAACTCATTTTCTCATTATATATATATTCTTTTCCTCTTTAAAAATTCATTTCTCACTTAAATAAATCTTGAAAAATCCAATTAAATCTTAAATAGATTATAGAAAATTCCTTAAAATTCTATAAAATTCAGTGTTTTGTCCCCATAATAATTAGGCTCGAAATTAAATTTTAAACCTGCCATTTTCATTAAAAAAAAATTATTTCAAGCTCAAATAAATCTTAGAAATTCATAAAATTAACAGAAAATTAGGGAAAAATCAGAAATCACTTGAAAACGTTAAATTTATGTGAATATATGATAACAACCCCATTTTAAGCTCTTTAAATGCATAAAATTGTGCTAAGGGCATGAAATAAAGACCGAATTCAGGGTGTTATCAAGTATCCAATCCAAGATGTTATTGCAGATTTGACTCATAAATTTTATTTTCGCGCTACATGTCTATAAGCTGTAAGAACAAATGAAATTATCACCTAACTATTCATGTTGCGAGTTAAGATTTGTACACAAAGTGAAAATCAACATTTCTACATCATCCTAGCACCTGATAATACCCAAAATTATGCGCTGAATTCAATTAATTAGCACAACTTTATGCATTTAAAGAGTTTATATTTACATTTTAATTACTTTTCCAATTGAATTTAGGTTTTCTCCTAATTTCATTATAATTTATGAGTTTTATAGAATTAATTTAAGATTTTCTTAAATTGAACGCTATCTTTTAAAATTGAATTAAGACACTTCATCCAAATTTCCTTGAGAATAAAACAAATGCAATATAAGTACCTCAAAATAATTTCCAAGAAGTTACAATCTTAGAAAACTAATATCTCAATCACTCTGGTATCCCCAATTTCAAGGAATTGAGACATAGGTCTAAAGTGGAGCATGACCTATACTATTTCATTTAAATTGTTTCCATTCATCATATGTTAGCACATTTATATGTCTCTTGATTACCTTCTGGAAATAGCCAAAGCGTCAAAATTTAGTTACGACCAAAGAGAGGGCATTGTGTATACCATGGATCAAGCCCTCGTGGAGACAGGATCTGGTGCTAATGCAGGATACAGTTCCAAGAAAAAGTAGGAACATATTGTGGAGAGGAAAAGGTGGCAATTTGAGCTATATTTTAGAGAGAGTAATTAATGTTCCAATATGTCTGATAGAGAGAACATGATTCATTATACAGAGAGAGTTGATTAAATGCATGGACAGAGCTACAAAGAGAATTAAAAATAGGTAGAACTGGGAGAAATGGTTAGGAAACAAAAGGGAAGAAGACAAATCTACTACATAACATGGAATTCACTACAGTAAGTTTTACACAAGTAAACACCTTCAAAGGATTTATCTTATCTAGGATGAACACCCTAGATCATACAAAAATGTGATGGCGCCACCCTGGCGACAGCCCCGGATCCGCCTTCAGAGTCGACGCCTTCGTCTCTGTCAGCACCAGCTCCAGCCCCGGATACGTCTTCAGAGACGTCACCGCCGCCCTCGACAGCGCCGGCCGTCCGCATTCAGCCCGCTCGGCAAGCCAAGGCGACGGTACGCACGCCCGGATTCAAGTATTCCGGGTGACGGACACCTTATCATTTTCATGTTTCGTTCCGTTCGTGTCTTGTGGTTTTTGATCTCGTCTTTCGTGTTTTCTTACGCGTCGTCGTCGCATGTACGGAGGGAGGATTCGACCCTATAAGGATCTCCCCTCCTCGCTCGTCATGTTCTCAGTGTTTTCCTTGATCTCATCTTGATTTTCATGTCCTTAGGTCATAGAGTTATTTTGAGTTTAAAACAGGTCTTTTTTTTGGTCTTTGGGCCCCCATGCCCCCCCTATATAAGGGTCGGATGGGTGCCCTAAACTCTCACGCTGTTTTTTTTTTATGAAAGAAATTTCCCCTCATTGGGTTCTATAGAGATTGTGAACTCGTTCCTGAAGGTTAGGGTTCCCACCAGCTGAAGAAGACAGCCAATAAAGCAGAAGGAAGAAGAAGAAGTCGGCGGAAGGCTTGAGGAGGTGCTCTGCCTGCACTCCCCCTTGCCCTCGTGCGCGCCCACGCGCCTCCGTGCAGCACGCGCGCTGCGCACGCGCGGCCGCGCGGCTGCACGAACTTCCACGGCGCTCTACCGTGCCGTTAACAGGCCGTCGCCGCTTCCCCCATCCCGGGTCACCGTTCCCCAACGTCCTGGGCGACGACGACGGGCTCCCGCAATCTCCTCGTGACTGAGCCTCGCCCCGTACCTGCTGCCCCTCCGGAATCTTGCCAGCCGCCCGGTCTCGATTTGGCCGTCGCCTGAAGTTGCAGCTCCGCAAAGGTTTTCCCCTGCCGCACGCTGAGCGTGTCGAGGACGCTAGTACCTGTGGCCCCTGTCGGCACGGTCGCCCTCCTTCTAGCGGCCTCATTGGTGTCCACTACTGCGTCACCCTCGACCCTGATAAACTCAAACAAGGGTAGTTATTTCCATGCATTAATCATCTTATATCTTCTAAAAGTAAGTACATCATGTGCCAAAACTGCTTGGTTTTGCATAGTAATGAGATCATGCCTTTTAACTACCCTAAAGATGAAAAAACTTACATTTCTACTTAATTAGTGTTTCCATCAATGATTTGACATGAATTTCATAAGTTAAACAGTTCTGGATTTACTCTTAATTGGATTTGAGGGATATTTCTAACCCCCACTTGACTCATTGAGTCAAGTGGGATATGAATCTAACGATTTCCCTAGTGTGTTGACTTTTCAGGTCAAGGTTGACTTTTCATGGTCATAAAATTACGAAATTTTATGGGAAAGTCAAGAAAGTAGTCTGAAAGCTTGGGACAAAAATTCAAGTCAAAAGGAGACGTCAAGCTGACAGATACACGCTGACCAGTGGAGCTGACTCAATTGATAGGCTTGGTGCAAAGGAGCTTGAAGGAGACCTTCTAGAATGTCCTTGGAGGCTTCCAGGTTGATCAAGACATATGGGGGTGACTCTAGATGGCAGATCCTGGTTGGATGAGAGCCCAAGGTCGAGATCCAGGCCAGGATCCATGAGGTGGAACCCATCCATCCATCCATTCCAGACCAAATCCAACGGCTAGAGATGATTTGTAACAAACTCTAACCAACTCTAACCAACTTGTTCTGTTCCCTCCAAAATCAACCTGGAGGGAAAGAATCTGGTTGGTTGGGGTCTGTTCACCTGGATTGAAGCTTCACGAAATCAATCCTGGACGTTCATCCATGATCCAACCACCAAGAATGACTGAAACAAACACATGTACCCCTATAAAAGGGCCCCCCTCACCCTCTTTGAGGGCATCCAATAATTGAGTATTGTTTTCTTTACTTTGTGTCTTTCTTGAGCTTGTTCCTGGGTCTATCTTCATTCAGAAGGTGCAAGGAGTCTTCTAGAAGTGTCCTGGATCTTGAAGCCAGTTGGTAGGGAGTTGGAGCAACAATCGTGGGCCATTTGTGGTGTGACAAAAAGGTTACGCTGTTCTTTCCACCCTATATCCTTTTAGAATTCTCTTAAGCTTCTTCGCTATACTTAGGCAGATATTCAACGTCTCAAGCTTTCCAACACCTACTCACACGTGTCAAACCGATATCTGGAACTCCAGATATCGTCGTTTTGGTCCATAGCACGTGAGAGGACCTCCGCGCCCGGCGGAGCGGCGAAGCCCAGCACACAAGCAGTGGCGGAAGCGCCCAGGCTTGTGCGCTATCTCTCTCCTCCTCTTCTTTTTTCCATTCAATTAATTCAGAATTTTTTATCTCTCTCTAGAGACAATAAAAAATTCTGAAAAAATTCTCAAAAAACATTTTCAATCTAAACTTTATACGGAAATTTTTTTACACTTGGTAAAATTCATATCATCCTTCTTAATTGAACATTTACCTTCATAATCACTAAAAGCTTTACAAAAAAGGTTATATGAATCTTGAACTTGCAATACTAGTTGAAAATCTTTCTAACTAACTACCTAGCTCCCTGAGGGATCGACTCTTACTAAAATACTACTAGTAAGGAAATTAAATAGTTGATTGGTACTTAATTATCCTTACAAACGACTCTCAATCAAATTGTACCCCTTACTTAGGACCAATCAGACCCCCCTCTGAGTAAACCCCTTCCATGGTCGGACGTCCTGCCGCGTCCCGGAATTTCCGGTGTAATTGCACCCCCGCGACGTGAACCGCTTGCGCCTACAGCAAACTGTGCACGAAGCGCCTGTCGCCTGTGCCGAGTTGCCCG
Source organism: Wolffia australiana (assembly GCF_029677425.1). NCBI lineage: Eukaryota > Viridiplantae > Streptophyta > Magnoliopsida > Alismatales > Araceae > Wolffia > Wolffia australiana. The sequence continues at coordinate 8,395,891 of NC_135850.1, read as the reverse complement.
TTGCCGGGCGCTCTTCCGTGTCGCGTAGTGACTACCGCGCGTGCCGCGCCCTGCCTGTGCGCAAGCTGCTGCCGCTCGTGGCCTCCACCCGCGCGGCCCCACGCGCCGCGTCGGGGTCCTCAGTGTGCTCCGCCTACCGCCGCTGCGCCTACGCGCGCAGCGCCCGCCGTCGCGCCCGTCCCAGCCTCCTGGTCGCCCGCCAGCCAGTCGCCTCCTCTGACTCCCTACGAACAGCCAAGACGAGGCCCGCGTCGACAACTAGGTATGCCGGCCCGCTCTCGTCTCTTATTTCTTGCAGTACATTTTCGTTGCCTCCACCGCGCTCGGGGTAGACGTAGGTGAGCGTGACAGGACAAGTGAAGACGACATATATCCGAGTGTCTCTCTTGGTTTGGGAACGAGTCAGTTCGCCCGCCTCGCGCGAGCAAACCCCGGCGGGAATCCTCCCGTTCGGCGTCGTAGCAACCTCATCCGCTCGGACAAGGGTCAGGGGTTTACCCTCCCGTCTCCAGGTGACCCCGTCACCACCCGGTCGTTGGCTCCGATTGCTCGTCGGCACTGCACGTACAACATCCCCTACCCGGATCATTCCAACGTAGGTCATCCTCGTAGGAGACCCGTGCCCGTCGAACCCCTCGAGTATTCCACGCGCACTAACACGCTATCGACACCGAGTACGAACCCTCGGTGACTGCCGGACCTCGTCTTGGACGTGGTCCTGCATCAAAATGTTTCCTGCTATCCAACCTTTGATGCAGCACTTAAAGAATACAGGAAAACAAAGTTAAAAGAGTATCAAAATGATGGGTAAGTTATGGAATTCTTCCTGATTTTTCAATGCTGTTTTGTTTCAATTTATAGTTCGTTTTCTCAATGTTGGACTGCTCCTTTATGTGCATTGCATTTACCCTATTTTTGAAGGCAGATACTGAATAAGAGTTTTAATTCCCAAAATTGAAATTGATTCAGTTAAGCCCATTCATTCTATGGATTAACTCCAATTAATGTTACAATCTACTCAAGTCACTTCATTAAATTCCTGGAAATCTTTTTACGCGTGGGCTATAAATATTGATCTATAGTAAAGATGAAAAACTTTATGTAAGTCAATCTATTGAAGTCAAGCAGGGTTGTTCAAAAATACCTGTGACATAGGACGACTATGGGATGGACGATTTAGGGCGGATGACGAGGCTATGGGTAGGAATGGGTTAAGGGATAAAACAATCCACAGAAATCACGGTCGATTCTCGGACTTAAAACCGATGAAATCTGGTGGTGCAGCTCCGACCCTTATCGAGGGCGGGAGTACTGTCTTCCCCCACCGCGACGATGCCTAAGCACCGAAATCAATACCTCGAATTCACGTTGCGAAGAAACACTCGAGAAAAGGAGAGAAGAAGAGGAAATCCAAGTCTAATTCTGACGGCGGTGGAAACTTCCCGAGAAAATACTGAGCGGAGAACACGTCGACACCACAGGGTTCAGGTATACCTCAGCACCGTAGTGCGTGTAGAGGCTGCAGGTAATTCTGCTCGTGGCGACGAAGGCGGCGTGATACTGGAACGGGCGCTCCGGGCGTTGTTCGGCCCTGGTTGACGTTATGAAGCGGGGACGCCGGGTCGGGCACGACGAACTCCCGCGCGCGCGAAGTGCGCAGAGTGCGCGGAGCGTCTGCGCGCGCGCGGAGTGCGCGGAGTGCGGCGGAGCGCACCCGAGCGCCAAGCGCTTGAGGCGCCGCCGACGGCGCAGCGCCGCGCGATCGCGGGCGCACGGAGGCGCACGGCGGCGCGCGGGGATGGCACGCGGTGGCGTGCGGTCGCGGCGTGTGACCGCGCGGCTGCGCGCGGCGGTGATGACGACGGCGGCGGCAGCGGCGGCGGTGGTGGCGGCGGCGACGACGGTGATGACGACGACGACGGCGACGACGGGGAAGGTTAGGGCAAGATGAGGGGTAGGGCAATCCTCCAAGAAGAGTTAGAAAGAAAACTCAATTCTTGAATTATGATTGCCTAATGAGTTCTTGAAACAAATGACCTTATATAGGCCTTGGAGGAAAGAGAAAATAACTAGAAAATAAGACACGCAAGGGAAAACGTGCATCACGTCACGCCAAAGGGCAGTTGTGGATCTGCCTTTGGCGTCGTGTCATGACGCGCGCGTGGAGACGCGCGGGTGGTGACGTGGCGGACGACGGTTGTGGCGTGTTGACTTCTTCGTTGACTCCTGTTGACCGAGGTGGGTTGACTTCTGTTGACTTCATCTTTGGATCCGTAACGTCTGTGTTGACCCCGACTGCCTGCGGTGACGTGTCCCGGGCTGATGCATTGGCGTCCTCGCCATCAACCTGTGACATGCAAAATACTATATTATTCCAAACAAGTTCACAACTTTCAAATAACATAATTCGCTACATGATTAAATCGACCATCAGATATCTAAATCGAATTAAATGCATGAAATTATTAGCTCGATAGTATTATTGATGTCCAATTCATGAATCTTATCCATGAATTTAATGTGAATTTACACCATGACTTTTATGCTGGTGGAACATGCCCATAAGCTCTTACAAAAATGAAATGTCACCTTGTAAATAATATCATCAGGTGACATTTAGGATATAATTGAATGACATATGTTTTTAAATTTATACTATTGAAACTGAAATGCCATAATGACACTGTCTATATTAACTCAGCGACCGATAATGGTTCACAACCTTCTTGAATAGGATCAAGACATTGGGTAGTCAAATTGACTAATGTAATACACAGGGAGGGCGAAGGCAGTCATGTCATGTGGTGGAGATGACTAGAGGGAACATAATGCAAATGATGATGCAATGATGAAAATGACTGAGAAGTATAAATCCGGCATTTACGAACACGAACGACCACTAGGCTATGGTATGTGTGACTTGGGATGTTACTAGGTTCCCGATGAACCGTACGATGGGTTGAGGGCTGATGGTGCGAGTAGGACTATAGCAACTTGTGCGTGCACCGCGCAAAGTGCCAACAAAGATCGTATAGATGGACACCTAATCTCACTAACGTATTCCAATCTATCACTAATATATCTAGGCGGTAGAGAAATTGTTTGTAGGCACTAAATAAATAATACAACGCCGAGAGGGAGTTGACAAGTGTACCAAGGGCGGTGTCTAATTCAACAACTGTGGAAGGTGAGCAATACGTACGTGCGATGACAACGCAGGTAGGTGTGGCGGCGCAAGTAGGTGCGGCGGCACAAGTAGACTTGGCAGCACAAGTAGGCGTGGCGGCACAAAGGAGGAGAGTGGCTCAAGGAGGCGAGGTGAGGTAAGGCAAGGAGGCACGGCGGTGCAAGTACACCTGGTGGCGTAAGTAGATGCTACGGCGCAAGTAGGCGCGGTGGCTGAAGTAGGCGGCTAGGCACAGTGACGGGTGTGATGGCAAGGCACCACGGCGATGGATGTGATAGCGAGGTGCGATAGTGGCAATAGCCATGGGCACGGTACCGAAGTGCGGTTTTGGTCGTAGTGACAGGCATGTTGACGACTACGTTCAGTGGCGATGGGAGGGCACAATGGCGGTGCTACGGTGTGGCTGAAGAGGGCTGATAGACACACAGGCGATGGCACGACACAGCACCCGCGGCACATCATGGCGGCACACTATAGGGGATCGTGGCAGCGTTGGCAGGCCACGATGATGGCAGTAGGGGACTTGCGGTTGTGGGAGGCTGAAGTGGCCGCATGCCCATACGGTGGTCCTGGGGCAGTTGCTACAGCAGCTACAATGGCGACTGCAAGTGTGTGTGGTAGGCGCGAGTGCACGTGACCCGGGCTTGGACGGCTGCGGGTGAATTTCAGTGGCCGCAGGCAGACCTGGGCCGGCCGCATGCAAACCTAGGGCAGCCACGTGCGGGCACGGTGGCACTGAGCAGCCGTTGGGAGTGCTGGGTGGTCGCGGTCGCCGACGGCGCTAGGTTGCCGTTGGCAACAGTGGGCATCCACGGGCAGTGCTTGGCAGTCTCAAGAGCGGCGGCTGGAACTCTGGCAAAGGTGGTGGTGGCGGTGGTTTCGGGCGAAGACAACGACACTTTCTAGGGAACTCTAAGGTTTTCTCTCTCCAAAGTTTGTAGTGGCAGTTTCGTAAATACAACAGAAACTAGAAAAACACTAAAAAATAGAAAAAATCATTCAAAAATCACATTTTTTAATCTTTCTTCTATTTTCTTCCCAAGGGTGGGCCCCACCTTTTATACGGGCAAGTATGGGATTACTCCCTTAGAAATAAAGGGAGGCCCAATTAGAAGTAATTAGGGTCCCCTAATAGTCGAGAGAGGCACATGAAAACACACCCACACATGGGCTAAGACACGCACAAACATGTAGGTCCGTACAAGAGTCAAACCACGTGCGAATAAACAAGAGCACGCAGATTACATAAGGAAAGATATTGTCAAATCTTCGTGGCCTGTTGAAGAGACTAGATACTCGGAGGGCTAGGTCTCTCGCTTGAGCCCTCACGCAACGAACTGGTTCGATGCTGTCTTCAATGCTGGATGGACCCCCATCATTAATTCAACACAAAAGCCCTTAAAAGATAAATGCCTTCAAAAGATCCTCAAAAGTTACGCTCTAAGAAAATTAATATCTAAAGAAATGTGATGTCAGAAATTATAAATGAACCTAAACACCAATAAAGATTTGTCAAGATTTTGGTTATGTCGTAAGATTTGTATCTTTGGTCATGTTTTAGAGAGAGAGGGTAGATAATTAAGATGCACTGTAGAGAAAAGTGGTAAGTTCTAGGTAGAGAGTGCTGTAAATATAAGTGATTCCATACCCAAGTGAAGTAACATTAGGGAAGTTTGCATAAATGGCTGAACAATAAATGCAAAACTATAAGATTGATTTTGTCACATGGTTTTTCCTGCAACGAGGACAAACATCCATCACTTCCAAACACTTGTATAAACCTGACCTACATCTGCTGTAGCACATCTAGAATGAAGGAAAATGGGGAAAAATAGAGTACTTATATGATAGGTAAAATACGAAAAATTGGTTCCCGGATGACTTCACAGAAACCAATCAGGGTTAGTTGAAATACTCCTTGTGCGCAAAAAAATGTACTGTTCACACAAATTTTAGAGTGTTAAAATAAAATGGTTAACATTACAATGAACCCATGACATAAATGTCCAGAAACCTACTAGAAGCATGTAATTAAAGGGAATCTATTATGTTATCAATGCCCAAAAACATTTAATTGCAGACTTAATGTATGAATTATACTTTATCGCGGCATGTTGCTTAAGTATCAAAACAAATGAAATGTCACGTAATGAATTACACCGCGAGGTGAGATTTATATAATAACTCGATAATTGATATTTCTACATTCATAGGGCCACTATAGCATTGGGAAAAAACGACGCCATCAGGGCAATCTCTATAATAATTGAGCCGCCAATCATTGCTCGCTGTCGTCCTAAATCAGATCAAGACGCTTGGAAGGACATTGGTCCAAAAATCGATAAACTTTGGATTATTGTTGGGTAAACTACAATTTGAATCATCTAAGTTGGAACAAAAACTGGTATAATCATTTAAATGAATGAACCATCAAAATTAGAATGATAATATTGCAATTAATGGCGCGTTATCAGGCTGTTGGCTAAACTATTCTGTACTGTTCATTCGATCAACTGAAATGCCCACCCGCATCTCATCTGGGTTCCATGCGGAAGTATGTTTCTTGTTTTGACCAAGTCACCGAACAAGTACACCCTACAACATAATCTTGCACTAGTCATTCACACTAGAGTGGAGCAGCAAGATGTCAGAGGTTCCCACACTACCGGCAACAAATCCCAGCGTCCTTCCATTCCGTTGGTGTTGTAGCTGCCACTGGTGGCACTGTCGATGAGCAGCTTCCTAGGATAGCCCTGGGTAAGCTTCTGCGCCAAAGATACCTTGGCACACAAATGCCGCTTCAAGGGGCACCTCTTTGCGCCCTAGAAGAACCCGTTTCCAAAGGGGTTGGTCGCCGTGCCCAAAAGCAACGCGGCCATGTTTATCACAATCCCATCTGCGCCAACGTTGACATTGGGCGCCACCAACGGCGATGTCTATGGTGTTGAAAGTAGAAGGACTTGCAAAGAGAGAGATAAGAAGTTGAGAGAGGAGAAGAAGAAGAAAAGGGATAAGGAGAAAATCCCATAACCCAAATGATCAAAATGTTAAAGTATTTATAAGGGATTAGAGGAGGTGAAGCATTAAATACTACATCAGCCACTATGCCAACCACCATGTTGGTTGTCATGATGGTGCATGTCAGTGCAGTCACCAGGTCGATGTCGCCGCCTTTTGTCGTCTTGGGAGAATGTGACAACGGTTGGAGAATGCCTTGTCAGAAACTGACAAGGTGTCGCTTTAACGTCGATGACGGCATCCGTACGTTCTTCTGGAGGCTTCCGTGTCTGGTCAGCGTTAAGGCCTTCAGGCGCCCGTACACTTCCACTTGAGTAGACATCATTCTGTTTGACAAGCCCCCGCAAAACGAACGGGGTGGCCACGTTCAGTTTTGAGTAGAGGATCTGAAAATGCTTTTTACTTAACGGTTTTGTCAGAATATCTGCAAGTTGATCGTGAGTAGATATACAGACAATACGGAGTCTTCCAAGTGAGACTCTTTCTCGAACAAAATGGAAAGTGATTTCAATGTGCTTAGTTTGAGAATGAAAAACAGAATTTTTGGTAAGATAGGTTGCCCCCGAATTGTCACACCAGAGGGTCGGTGCCATACATGAGTGGAGTCCAAGTTTGGTAAGAAGATATTTGATCAAGATGATTTTGGTTGTTGCATACGCAATGGATTTATACTCTACTTCGATACGAGAGAGCGAGATAGTTGCCTGTTTCTTAGAGGACTAGTTGATAAGATTAGAACCAAGGAAAATAAAACAGGCGTGAGTTGAACGACGATCAATTGGGTCACGGCCCAGTCGGAGTCACTATAAACATTTAAGGGCATAACTAGTGGTACCTTTAAGGTATCTTAACAGGTGCTTTACAGCAACCCAGTGTTTGGCATGTGGATCGTGCATATGTTGGCATGCTTTATTTACCTCATAGGCAATATCTGGCCTTGTAATAGTTAAATATTGCAGACTCCCAACTATTTTACAATAAAGTGTGGGGTCTGGAGGTTCATCAGATTTTACTGATGAATGCTCAGAAACAGTACTAGGCATACTCTTCGGTTTACATGCAACCATGTTGGCCGTTTTCAAAATTTCAGTCAAATATTTAGACTGAGAGAGAAAAATACCGTTAGGATGTGGAACCAGTTCAATGCCTAGGAAGTATTTAGCAAGGCCCAGGTCCCAAGCAAGGAAACTGCTTTGAAGAGTGGCAATTGTGTCTGTCACAATAGAAGAATTAGAACCAATAACAAGAATATCATCAACATAGACAAGAAGAAATAATTTAGAGGAAGAAGAGTTTTTAAAGAATTGGGGGGTGTCTGTTTTAGAACTGTTAAAACCTTGGAGAATGAGAAAATCAAAAAGTCTTTTATGCCACATTCGTGGAGCTTGTTTAAGTCTATATAGTGACTTCTTGAGCAAACATACATGATTTGGATAGGAAGAGTCTACAAATCCAGGTGGTTGACGCATATAAATGGTTTCATTAAGATCACCATGCAAAAAGGCATTGGATATGTCAAGTTGCTTAATGATCCAGTTACGGTTAAGTGCAATGCTTAAAAGAAGTCGAATAGTGGTTATATTAACTATAGGGCTAAAGGTTTCTTGATAGTCAATACCTTCCATTTGGCTGAATCATTGGGCTACGAGTTGGGCCTTACATCTTTCTAAGGACCCATCAGCTCCTAGCTTGCGTTTAAAGACCCACTTGGAACCAACAATGTTGATACCAGGAGGAGGTCTAATAAGTGTCCAGGTATTATTTATATGGAGAGCAGACATTTCTGCTTCCATAGCCCATTTCTAGAGTTGTGAGGCAAGCGCCTGAGCGACAATTTTAGGTTTAGTAGATAAAACATCAGCAGATGGTATTGTTTGTGGATGTACTTGGACTTGGAGAGCGTTCGCGTTATGAAGCATTTGAGCTCGTTCATTGGAGGAGTTAGGAAGATTAAGAAGATTATAAATTTGGCGAGTTCGAATAGGTGGAGTGGAAGAGAGTGTACCGGGTGTCTCAGAGTGGATGAAGTGTCACTACTCTGAGTGACTTCTTGTGTTGTGTCTATATGTTGTTCTGGTGTCTGAACAATCAATTTCTGGTAGAGAATTTGATTGTTCAACGCTTGCTGCCTTGGGAGCAATGTCTGCTAAATCGGAAGATGTGATAATATGATAACTTACATTATCTGAAGGTCCTGCTCCTAGGATTCCATCAGCTGATGGTTTTTGGCTAAATAATGCTGAAAAAGGGAAGGCAGCTTCGTTAAAGATTACATCACGAGAGATATATACTCGATTGGTGGATATGGCTAAGCAGCGATATCCTTTATGTAGAGAAGAATAACCTAGGAAAACACACCGTTCCATCCGAGGTGAGAATTTATTTTTACTGTACGGATGTAAGTTGGGAAAACATAGACATCCAAAAACCTTCAAGAGGGAATAATCAGATAATTTTGAAAATAAGAGTTCATAGGGAGACTTATTCTTTAGTACTGGTGAGATCATTCGGTTGATCAAATAGGATGCCGTGACCACAGCTTCATCCCAATACTTAAGTTGAACGAGGCTTGATAGAGCATGCTGAGGGCTGGTTCCACTATGCGACGATGCTTGCGTTCAGCAGTTCCATTCTGCTCCGGAGTGTGAGGACAGGAGACCTGATGTTTTATTCCATAAGTTAGAAAGTGTTGCGATAATGATTGATACTCACCTCCCCAGTCAGACTAAAAGTGCTGAATCTTTGTGGAGAATTGGTTTTCAACCATCCATTGAAAATCGATGAACATAGACTGGATGTCACTCTTCGCCTTTAGTGGGTAGAGCCAAATGTACCGGTTATATTCATCAATGAAGGTGATGGTGAGGACGCCAACACATCACCGTCGAACGCGTCACCATGGTCAACCAGAGTCAACACGCCTGCTATGGACCCAACGCCATGGTCAACCAGAGTCAACACGCCTACTATGGACCCAACGGCAAAGTTAATCGAAGTCAACCCGCCACGGTCAACCAAAGTCAACACGCCGCAACCGTCTACAAGCACGTCTCCACCCACGCACGTCCCTACGCGCGTCATGACACGACGCTAGAGGCAGATACACAACTGCCCTTTGGCGTGACATGACGCACATCTTTGATTTCTCGTCTCTAATTTCTCGTCATTTCTCTTTCCTCCAAGACCTATATATAGGCCATCATTTTCAAGAAACACTTAGGCAATCATATTTCAAGAATTGAGTTTTCAGTTAAACTCTTCTTGGAGGACTGCCCAGCCTCCCTCTAACCTCAAACCCTAGCCGTCGCCGCCGCCGCCATCGCCATCACCGCTATAGTGTTCGTCGCCGGCCACCTCTTCCTCGTTCCCATCTCTCTCTCTCCCCCTCCCTCTCTTTCTCTCAGACCTGCCCCCAAGGCCGCCCAAGCTGCCCTAGTCAGGGCCGCCCAGGACCGCCCAGGCTGCCCTACCCAGGGCTGGCCCAAGGTCGCCCAAGCCGCCCCAGCCAGGCCGCTCAGGTCACACCCAAGGTCGCCCTTGCCAGGGCCGCCTAGGCCGCCCCAGCCAGGCCGCCCTGGCTACGCCCATGGGTCACCCCTGCTAGGGCCACCCAAGGCCGCCCAGGCCGCCCCAGCCAGGCCACCCAGGCCTCACCCAAGGCCGCCCATGCTAGGGCCGACCTAGGCCGCCCAGGCCGCCCCAGCCAGGGCCGCCCAGGCAGCACCTGCTAGGGCCGCCCACGAGCAGCCCAAGGCCGCCCAAACAGGGCCGCCCAAGGCCGTGCTCAGGCTACCCCAATCCTGTCACCTACGCCACGCCCAGGGCGGCCCTTACTAGGGCTGCCCAAAGCCGCCCAGGCTGCCCCTGCCAGGGCCACCCACGAGCAGCCCAGGCCGCCCAAACAGGGTTGGCCAAGGCCGCGCTCAGGCTGCCCCAGTCCGGACGCCGTCTGACGCTTCAAGCCGCGCGCGCTACGTGCGTAGGGTTCGCACCCTCCGCGCACTCCACGTGCGCGCCGCTGCTCCACGCGCTTTGAGCCCACGCACGCTGCTCCGCGCGCTCGGTGCGCTCCGCGCATCCTACAGGCGCTTCGCGCGCATGGGTATTCGCCTACGCCTAACTCTACGACAACGACAACTACTCACTACCATGGCCGTTTAATGCCCAGAACATCTAGATCTTGTCAACCAGTGGGCCTCTCAATGCCCGGACTGGCCCAGCCTCGTCACAATCAGAAGTTCCCGCATCTCTTCACGCACCACGGCGCCAAGGTACACCTGAACTCTTTGGTGTCGAAGTGTTCCCCGCTTGGTGTTTTCTCAAGAAGTGTCCACCACCGTTAGAATTAGACTTGGTTTGGATTTCAACTTCTTCTCTCTCTTTCTCGAGTGTTTCTTTGCCACGCGAATTTGGATATTGATTTCGATGCTTAGGCATCGTCGCGGTGGGGGAAGATAGTACTCCCACCCTCGACAAGGGTCGGAGCTGCATCACCAGATTTTCATCAGTTTTAAAGTCTGAATTTGATAGTGTGATTTTTGTGGATGTTTTATCCCTCTAGTACCCGATCCATCCCTAGTCATCCATCTACCTGTAGTCTGTCCCATCAACCCAATCGTACATTCCTTAGTCATCCATTCCGTAGTTGTCCTACGTCAGAAGGTCACATAGTAAGAATAACCAAGATGGGATATTTCTGGAGCCGGACCCCATAGGTCAGAGTGTACAACTTGGAGAGGGAGTGTCGCCTAGCATGTGGTCGCTTGAAATGGCAACCTGTGAGATTTAGCTTTGCAACAAGAAGAACATATAAAAGACGAAATTGTTTTAGACATAGGTAACCCAAAATGCAAGATAGTCTATTTCAAAACATTAAAGGCCGGATGGCCAAGTCGTAGATGCCAAATGTCTGGCGATTGTTTTTCGCCCAAAAATGCTACTCCTTGTAAAGGGGTAATGCAGTAGAACCCCTCACACACTGTGCCAGTGAGGAGGAGCTCCCCTCTCGTTTGATCCTTTACATAACAGGCATGGGGATGAAATTCAACAAAAACATGATTGTCAATAGTTAATTTATGAATGAATAAGAGATTTTTTGAGATTTGTGGGACATGAAGACAGTTTTTGAGAAGTAAAGGGCGATAGTCATGCGTTGAAGATAAACAAGAATGTCCAAGAGATTTGATCGACAGACCTGATCCGTTGCCCACATAGAGTTGTTCTGATCTGGCGTAGGGGACGACATTGGTCAGATTGTGTGGATGTGTCATAACATGATGAGTAGCTCCACTATCTGGATACCATGTTTGTTGATACAGGTGAGGTCGTGATGGGGCGTTTGATCCAGCATACGAAACCGTGTACGCTTGTGGAGGTCGTCGAAACGCTGGGGCTGGTTGAATCGCCATTGCAGAAGGTGGATGGCTTTTGAGAGACTGGCAGTCTGGAGCTCGGTGCCTTGTTTTAGACATAGTTGACATCTTGGAATGAATCTTCCAGTACGCCCTCCACAACCACGGTTGTTACCATTTCTTTGGCCATTACGTGGATTCTCGTCATGGTGTGAGCCAGCTTGCTGAGAGTGTTGCACTTGGACTTGATTTGCGATGGGCGCAATCGGAGTCTCGGAGATGTCATCATCACTTTCGAAGTTGTCCAGAGAGACTTCCACTCAAAGAGAGGCAAGTAGATCATCAAAGGAGAGATTCTCATTGCGAGTAGTAACTCCGGTGTGGAAGGATCGAAACTTGGATCCAAGCCCACGGAGAAATACAAATTTCACCGTTCTATCAGCAACAAATTCACCGCCATTGATTATTTCGGCCAAAAGATGGCGAAACTCAGAGATATACTCATCAAGGGATTTGGTGCCCTTTTTAATTGAGTGAAACCGTGAGAGGCAAGCTTCTCCCATGCAGCTCGTGGCGTGAGACAGCCAGAGACAACGAGGAGAAGCTCTGCAGACAGAGAGGAAATAATCATAGATAATACCTGTTGGTCGCTGCACTTCCACGGAGTATTTTCATCATCAATATCCTCCTCCTCGGCACGAGCTGTTTCCCAAGCCCCTGTGCCTTTATGATAGGCACATTCTGAATCTTCCATAGGAGGTAGTTCGTCTTTGTGAGCTTGAGCGTAGCAGCGGGTGCAGTGGAGACAGTAGGAACCCAAGCTTGAAGGTCGCCTACAGTAGGAGGCGAAGGAGGAACCGCATAGGCAAGGGCCTTGGAGGATCATCGGAGGAAGCACTCACGACATCTAGAAGCTCTAATACGATGTTGAAAGTAGGACTTGTGAAGAGAGAGAGAAAAAGTTGAGAGAGGAGACGAAGAAATGGGATAAGGAGAAAATCCCATAACCCAAATGATAAAAATGTTAAAGTATTTATAAGGGATTAGAGGCGGTGAAGCATTAAATGCTGCATCAGCCACTGCGCCAGCCACCATGTTGCCTGTCAAGATGGCGCATGTCAGTGCAGTCGCCAGGTCGACGTCGCCGCCTTTTGTCGTCTTGGGAGAGTGTGACAATGGTTGGAGAATGCCTTGTCGGAAACTAACAAGGTGTCGCTTTAACGTCGATGACAGCGTCCATACGTTCTTCTGGAGGCTTCCGTGTCTGGTCGGCGTTAAGGCCTTCAGGCGCCCGTCCACTTCCACTTGAGTAGACATCATTATGTTTGACATACGGGTCGTAGATGGTGGAAGGGCCACGCGAACTCTTGCATCGCAACGTTTGTCAGGGACAGAACCACAAAGACACCTGGGCTCGCCCGTCCTGTCCCCTCTAGCGTCACCAGGTCGTCAGACTTGCGTAGATGACCATCGTCCCTCGGGTTCCATAGGCGCCGGTGGTACTCCACGACGTGGCAACCGAAGGATTTGAGATGGGCTTGCCTGTGAAAGAGCAGAGAAAGATGACGAAGATGGTGCACTGCGAAGGCGTAAATTGGACGTACCAGACCAGGTTGACAGTGATGGTGCCCTTCAGGAGCAAACCGAACTAATACTTTAGAGTCAGAACCGGCTCCTTAATGAGGGCAGTGAGCTTGCACAGCGAGGCAGAAGCAGGAAAGATACACGAGGACATAAAGATCAGAGCAACTGTAGAGGAAAGGAGAGTAGAAGAGCCTTGTCTTGACACCATGGGAAGCATAACGTTGCATTTGTGATGTTGAATTATGGCAAAGTATGAAGAGAGAGAGAAAGAAAGTATGTAGAGAGATAGAAGGATAGAGGGAAAGAGCTGGGATAAGAGAAGGAAAGTACCATATGAAAACCAACGAAGCGTTCAATATTTATAGGTGCCAAGAACGTCATCTTATGGAGTGGCATGATGACACACATTGGCATACGTAACGCCGTCCTTCCGCAAACAAGGGATACCTCGGGCCCGCAAGACACATGTCCTCGTCGTTATGGGCTCACCAGAGTGGGACGACATCCAACGCAGCTGGCGTCTCACACTCGTAGTTGTACGAAGCTTCGAGGTCTTCTCGCCAGCCGAGGCGTACAGCTGATGGCGGCCGGTAGGCGACACGTCCCTTGGACAGTTGTTGGGTGATGTGCAGAGGAGCCGACATTGCTTGTCATCAGTTGAGGTGTACGACTGGCGGTTGCTCCTGATAGGCACGTTTATCATCAGCGTGTCCGGCGGCTTGTCATCATTATCTGGCAGTGAGTTAATACGCGAATCACAAAAGAGAGGTAAGCAGGGGTTGTTATCTTCCCTACTTCTTAGTTATCGAGGAAGAATAGTCCAAGAGCGACAGTTATATACAGGGGAGGAAGAAACCATGCGTAAGGAAGTTAGCTGTACTCGAAGGCGGAATATGAAGCAAAGTGGGCCAATGCTCGCCGAGAAGAAGATTGGAACGACGGAGGCAAGTAAAGTTGCTTTGACCGAGTGGGGGAGGGGATAGCTAGGGAGATATTGACGCCTTTAAGTTCTAAAAGAAGGCGACCCTTGACTTGTTTTCTAATTAAGCATTGGACAATTCCAAGGAGAGGGCTGGCAATTCTCTTTTGACAACTGCTATGCTAGAATGGAGAAGGCTTGCCTGAGAAGGAAAGCAAATGTTATCCAGGGTTCGCTTGTGATGAAATGGGGACCGATAAGCCGTGAATTCGCAGCATGGTGAAATAGACTGCAAAATTCTAGATAGGCAAAATTTATGTCTACATGGAAAATAATGTTCCAGATGAAATGGGGACGTGACTTAATAAAAATCTATCATCAGATTCGGTTCTCTCCCAAAGTTGCATCATCACATTCAAGTATTCTATTATGAAATGGCCTGAAAGTGTCTCTCCATCTCGTCAAGCAACTCACGAGCACTCAATAAACATCTAGAGAACTCAAGTACAATGGATGCAAACCCACGTAACTTGATCCCCATACGATCAGGTCATAATGCAGACCCTCAAATCTTGTCAAGAATGTGCATGGTGTATTCACCTTTTTTATTAATGGGTCTACTTATTGCGTACTTATACATCAAGAAAGTTACAAACTAAATGGGTGTTTACTGTTTTTTTCTTTAAATATGGAGGAGATGCCTGACAGAAAGCTACAAATAAATCAAGACCTATCTACGTAATGGAGATGGAAGATGTTAGTTGACTAGGCTCGCGTCAATGCTTAATCATGTGTTCTCCCATCCAATAGTCTAATTCTCACTCTACCTCCCTATCAAGTGTCCACCTTAGTTGAGCCCGAGCCTTTTCAGTATAGAAAGTTAAGTCGCAATGATCTAAGAATATCATTAGCACTGGAGTATCATATTTCCACCCTCAGTGAGCCAATCATAGTCAAATCAGATTGATGTATTCTGTTCCGCGTACTCCAATCCTGAGGTATTTTTTGAGATAATCCTTACTACAACATCTGTAAAAAAGTTAGCAACAAACAACCTGACCAATAAGCTATAAAACATTAGCATCTCCCTCAATATATAATTCAATAAACTCCTATACATTAGATAATATCTATTCCCTACCTATCTCTTATAATCATAAACTCTAAGCATGTATAGATATGTCTCTATCTCATTCATCTATATCTACTTAAAACAGTTCCTTAGTATGATTAATATTCTTATCCCCTTTCTTTTTCAAGCTTTATCTAATATTCTAATAAAATAAATACTTCTATTAATAAACTTCTGAGATCTTATTAAAATAAAATATTCTTCACTCTTAAACTAAATCTTAATGTCCCCCTTTCTTATATATGTCTCCTATCTTATATATAACCAACTATGTGTTAAATAAATGGCCTTACATACTTAAAAATAATATATTATTATCCATTCTAACTTACTTATCTCATATACTTATTTTACACCCTATATTAATAAGATCCTTAATTATAATACCAATGTCCTAATTATTTCTAACATCAATGATTATATATAGATAATGTCTATTTTTGTGAATTAATTTGATTTTGGCAAATTAAAATAACAATGACAATAAAAATACATACACAATTCGTAATTATCATTTATTTACTGGAGTGCTGGAGAGACAAGAGAATATATATTCCATATAAGGGCTCAAAGGATATATTTTTAATTTATTAATATTCCAACAGTCATATTTGATTATTATGATTACACAGTAAGAATGAGTACTCGTTTATTTTGAAATAAATATATTTACTAATCTGCCATGAGTTAGGTATACTACATCATATGCTCAAGTTATCACCATTGGGTACAACAATATGTTTTTATAAACATACGAGTCATTAGGATTTTAGAATCTGAGAGATACATATGGATCGTAATAACTATTTTACTCCGCTCAACGTAAGAATAATGTCTTTAAAAATAGAGAGATTATTTTTAGGGTTTTCAATTATATGATTCATATCGATAAGTGAGAGAAATTTGTGAGGTTTTGGAAGATAAAATATTAATTTTATGTAATCATTTAATACAAATATATGTGCGTATTTATTTTATATACAATATTATAGAAGGATAATAGAGGCAGTGCTAAATATTTCACTGCCAAGCATAATATCTGCATTATTATGGACGATAAATGATGTGCACACTCAATAGTGATGATGTCAAATTAATTCCATATACTTCATTTTTTTGTTTTATATTTTAACATGCAAATTCACCATTAAAGTTATATATAAAAAATTAAATGTTTTATTAAAGCACACTTAATGCATATTAAATATTTCTGAAAATAAATTAATTTACTCGATGTCAAGCGGCTTTTTCCCATCTTTTTTGAGTTTCATTTTTAATACTTAAAATTTTTTTAGATTGCAATTTATGGATGAACATTAGTGTAAGGAAGTGCAAGCTGTACTCTGGACTAGGAGGGAACCCAAACTGTCGCTAATGTCTGAAAGAGAGGCTGAATACATAAAACACCATTTTGGAGCGCATTTATACCCTTTCACGAGTTTGTTTAAAAAAACCAGAATTGTGGAACTAACCAATAGTACATAAATGAAAAATATCATGTCACCTACCCATCCAAACCTTAGAAAATAAATCGAAGGGCATAAATAGAGGTATGAAATTTCTATTGAGTAGTTTTCCTAATTTTATTTTAATCTAATATTGAATTAACCTTATGATATGTTGATGCTGGCCTAGTGCATCATATGTTCTAGAGGAAAAAACATTAATTCATCTTAGAGGCAGGTGAAAGAAAGGTATACGGAATATTGTGCATCAAATGTTTTTCAAAATAACACAACAATAGATTCTGCCACTTGTAAACCATCCATAGTAGTCTATTTGATTTTTTCCGTGACAATTTGATGTAACATGAAAGGCGCTAATCAAATGACTCATGTGGCACCACAGGGAGCGCGCGATATTGTGTGATGAAAACGTGAATAAATGATGCGTTCGTTTGTAATTCAACAAGAGATACGACAGAAATCCTTCTGACCGGGGACTGTAATCTATGTCATCAACACGAGGGGTCTTGGCAACAAATAAGCTCTCAAAGAACCAGATGACCAGCTTAAAGGCCAACAGGGTGGGGAGGAATCAATGTCCATGAGCGATGGCACACACCATCAAGAATCGTCATCGACATCACCCGCGATGTTGAAGACCAGGTGATCCTGCTCTGGTTATCTTTCCTACTTTTTGTCTATATTTCTTTAGTGTTTTGCTTTTCTCCCGTTCTCATTCGCCCATTTTGTCGTGTTTCATTGCACCCGCGACGTTCGTCATTTCGTTGTTTTACCATGGGGAAGGATGGGTCTATGTCTATTCCCCCTCTTCCCCTTGTTCTTCCCCTTTTTTCCTTCTTTATTTCCCCTTATTCCCCCACCATTCTCGTGTTTTTTTTGTAAAGGGGAGCCCATTTATAAGGGCTCCCCAAAGGACCCTGTTTGGCCCATTAGGGGCCCATCTTTGCCCTCGATAAGGGAAAGGGTGGGCGCCCTAATCCTTTAGAACGGATATTTTCTTTGAGGCATTTTGTCGAGCACTTGTCTGGTCTCCTTCCTCATGCGTGATAAGTGAACAAGGGAAGGAAGAAGAAGAGAAGGGAAAAGAGAAAAAGAAGAAGAAAAGGGAAGAAAAGGGAGGCGCCGCCGCAGCATGTCGTCGCTGGCGTATCTCCCTCCCCACGACCCCAGGTCGCCGCTTCAAGCCGCCCGCCGCTCACCCGTGCTGACCGCGCGCGCGAGCACGTCACCACTGTTGAGCGCCGCCGCCGTTCACCATTCTCATTCGCCCTACCGCACCGTCAACAGCCCTTGCGTTCTCGTTGCCGCTGCTGAGCCGCCGTTCCAACTGCCGCTGAGGTACCGCCACTGCTACTGAGCTCCCGAACCGCGCTGCTGTTTATCGTCGCGAGCAAACCGGCCCCGCGACCGGTCAAACGACTGGTCAACTCAAACGGTCGGTCCAACCCGATCAGACGGTCAGACCCATTCGACTGGTTGACCGATCAAACGATCCAACCCAATCGACCAGTCAACCAATTGGGTGGTCCGATCCGACCAAATGACCGACCTGATTGACCGGCTTAATTCAACCCGATCGACCGAGCTGGTCAATCCGGTCAGTCAGACCTTGGTAATCGACTCCATCGATCTGGTTGACTCGGTGAACCGAGTCGGACGTGCTGACCGTACTGTCCTGTCAAGCCAGATGAGCCAACCCCGTCTTTCCACGGAACGCAATCTCCTTCAAGTCCACCTTCCCTCCGCCGCCCCTTCGCATTGCTCCGACACCTCCAGTGCGCATCGAGCCGCCGTGCTGACTCCGGCGCCTCTCTGCCCCACCCACTCTGACTCGCTAGTGATGAAGACGAGAACGTGCACCACGAGCCGCCTACGACGAGTTACGCCGTCCTCTCCCGTCGCTCGTTCCTTTATCCTTTGTAGTATATCATCGTGACGTCTCCACCGCGGTTGGGCTAGGTAGGTGAGAAAGGTCAAATGAGAGATAACTACGTCTGTGAGTGTCTTACCGGTACGAACAAGTATGCCCTTTGCATGCGAGCTGAACGGATTGAGTCCGTTTGGCCGTAGACGCCTTTGTCGCTCCAACGAGGTTTGAGAGGCCACCGTCACCGTCACTCGGTGATCCGTCCAAGCTAGGAGCTAGGTGCCTCCCTCGAGTTGGACCCTGCACATATGACACGTAGGACTCCCATCGTGCATCGTAGTTACATAGCCATTAGGCTAACCGTTGGACGACGACATTGCCATAATCCGATACTTTCATCCTTCATCGCCACCGAGCCATCATACTCGGTGATGACCGGACGATGTTCCCAATGCCATCCTGCATCAACTTAGTATCAGAGCCCGGCAGTGGACGCTCACAACACGTCTCCGACTCCGCATCGTCGTCATTTCTGCATCGCATTCATCATTTTGAAAACCATATAGGTTCCCCTAGGGATATGGCCATCGAGACGCAATCGAGCAGGAGGATGCAACTTGGAGGTTCGACCTCCCCGTGACGCACTATATCGTTGCCTGACAAGATAGGCCACCATACGGCCCTCTCAGAACATCGTCCTGCGACCCGTAGGCGGCCCATCACAGCCACCTACGGAGCCCGCCAGGACCGCACTCGGCGAGGCGAGTGCCCTCAGACCGTCCAGTCCACGTGAGCACACCGGTGCACGCCGTGGACACTAGCAGTCCCCTTGGACCTCCCCGAGATAACTAGGTGTGTCGTCACCTAGTGACAACGAGGATAGGGCGACGATGAGTTGTCGCCCACACGGGAAAGCTCCCGTCAATGAGGCTTCACCTAGGGCCACCGCCGCACACGGCCAAGGAGCAGGACGCGAACGAGGACAACCGCACCGACAACACTAACCCCGGAAGGACCCGTACGAGGACCAAAGGGCATATCTCCGCATTGTGGCCGACCGTATCAAGCGCGTTGAGCGGTTGCTCACGCGCACACCACCTCCCATACCCGACGCCATATCGGCACTCGTGGCTCCAGAGCGAGCCCATGACTCGTCTTGGGTCGTGTGACACCTAGATCGTCCGAGGAGTCCCTATGAAGATGATGACTACGTGGATCATGATGGAAGGCTAGACGAGGAGCTTCGAGATCGGCGCCCCGCACGAAACCCCGCACACAACACGCCGGACGTCCATGGCCGGGATAGACGATACCCATGTTACGACTCCAATCAGGGGTACGAGTCTGATTTACCGGTCCGCCGAGACGAGTACGTCTGGCCAAATGACCGAAAACCCGAGGCCAACATACCAGCTCGTCGAGACAACTACATCTGGCACGACGATCATGGTTACATCATCAGCCGACCGGCCCGCCAAGGCAAACGCGCCTAGCACCATGATAGAGGTTACAAGGCTGACATACCGGCCCGTCGAGATGACTTCGTTCAAAACGATGATCATCGTTATGCAGCCGACCCACCGGCCTGTCAAGACGAACATGACCGACACCATAATCGAGGGTACGAGGCCGACCGACCAGCCCGCCGGGATGAGTACATCGCGCACTATGATCGTGATTATGACGTTGACCCACTGTCCTGCTGCGACGACTACGTCTGGCCACATGATCATAGACACAACGCCGATCCACCGGCCCGCCGTGACGACCACGTGCCACCACCTTACCCCTACCGGTACGGAGAACCTGACGAGGTTCCCCAATACCTACGATGTGCGATGCCCGACATCTGCGCACCTTGCAACGGTCGTCCCCAACACTGGGATGACCAGGACCGCAACCCAACCCTGCCTCGACGACGCGCTCACCCACGTCGCAAGTATCACCCGGAGCCCCAACGGCATCCAGACGACAACAAACACCGGCGAGAGAAGCACCACGCTAGGATCTAGAGGAGCGTGCGTGCAAACGTTGCCGTCTTCGAGGGGTCCCAAGAACCCAAGGAATTCATCGACTGGGAGTCGAGCATGAATTCCTATTTCCGGGGGTACCGCATGGACGATGACTTGTGCGTCGAATATGTAGAGACGAGACTTGGCGCACAGATAGAGATCTTTAGGGAGAACAAGCGAGTCGCCATCGAGCGACGAGGACGGCCCATCACGTCCTGGGCCGACATGGCGCAGAAGTTGAGTAAGTATGTGCCACGACAATACCAAATGTTGCGATTCCTCACGTGGCTCGACCTTAGGCAAGGTTGACTCTCGGTGATGAAATACATCAAGGCATTCAAGGAATGCCGGATGCGATGTCAGCTCATGGAGGACCCGCGAATCATCATCGGTCTCTTTGCCCACGGGCTTCGACCGACCCTGCGCAGTGAGGTTCTCAAGTGCAACCCCGTTGAGGTGGACGAAGCCTACCACTTAGTGGAGCACATGGAGCATCCAGGCGACGAGGCCCCCAAGCATGCCACTCACACCGCGCCCTGAGCGACACCCGTTTGCTCCGCCCCGCCCCCTACCGTTCGAGCCTCTCAGAATATCAAAGGGCAAGGAACCGCCCCCATCACCTCCGTGGGTTCTACCCCACCCGCTCGGGCCGTCATGAGCGATACTCCGGCCCGCAGCATTACCGTCAGTCAAGCACCACTTACATGCTTCAAGTGCCAAGGGAAAGGGCACCAAGCTAGCCAGTGCCCGTCTTTGGCTCTCTTGATCGATACCGAAGAGTCCAAACAGGACTCGCCTAGAGATCTGGATTCGTTAACCAACGGCGATTACCGCGCAGGCGAAGAGCTCGCGAATGGGTTTGACCCACCCGACCTTCAGGTTGGGTATTTCCAGATAGTGGGCACCGGCACGACCCCGGCCACCGCTCCATGCCCTAGCGCTCGGCGCGTTGCTAGCATCGCCACCGATCACCCGAGCACTAGTGGGACGCCCGTCCCACCTGACGATGTATCGCAGGTTAACCCTGCACCTATCCCGTAGAGGATAGCCCCAATGGCTGATTCAATGCTACCAACCTCAGTCTTTTGCACGTTTGTCCAGATCGACGACAAAGTGTGCAAGTTGATGGTGGATAGTGGTAGTTGTACAATGCCATATCAGACGCGTTGGTCGCCCAACTAGGGTTGGCGACCATGCCTCATCCTACACCCTTTGACGTGTCATGGATCGACGATTCGCCTCTATCGGTGAAGCGACATTGCCATGTCCCAATAAAAATGGGGAGGTATAATGAGACTGTCGTGTGTGACGTCTTCCCTATGAAAGTAGGAAGTATCATCTTGGGTCGTCCCTAGATCTATGATCTTGACATCACCATAGCTGGCAGATCAAACACGTGTTCGTTTCTACACAATGGACGACGGGTCACGTGGTACCCTTACACCACGACGGCAGTAGTGAAGAATGCACCGTCCAAGATGGTTGGACTTATGATTGTCCACTATCCCGCACCCCCTCGAGAGCCGGGATACACCTATGATGACGTGTACTCGCACCCGCCCTATCGCGCCGCCCGCTGAACAGCAGACGCTGCCCGTTAGGAGACCCGCGCCACGCACAGTGCCGCCAGAGTTGTTCATCCAGCTATACGAAGCGCCCCTGCCAATCGTCTGACCAGCCACACCGCCAGGCCCACCTCCCACGCCACTCACCCGAAGTTAACGCAACGCGTCCCCACCAACTTCTCTTGGATGTTCCTTGACCCGGTGCATACCGTGCACTCTTACACTGCCCGGATGACGAGTTGCAGATGCATAGTGCCCGCCACTCCATCTGCAAGGGAACAGCCCATCGCCGTTGCCCTACCCCGCGCGCCAAGCAGGCGCTTGACTTCCCGGAGGCCTATGCTATCGGGTTGAGCCCACCCGAGATCGCCAACGACCAAGTCCCATCACGACCTCGACCCTTAGCACCCGTAGTAGTCCCTCGTTATGCACTCGCCCAGCATGTTTTGTCGTTACATCATGATCATCATGCTAGGCCATCATTTAGGCATGCACAGTACAAGCAGGCTGCTGACTCGCAAAGCTGACTCCGACTGACCGACCTGGGAAACCGAGTGTTAGTGAGATTCTAGCCAGAGAGATATTCTCTCGGACCGGCCCAACGCTACATGTTCATAGCACTGACCCGTTCTCGACCCTCCAACGAGTGGGCGGATACGCCTACATCATCGAAGTCTGTCATTCGTGGGGGACCTGCTCCACTAACGTGGTGGGCCCGATCCCGTACCGAGTCTACTCTCTCCCCCCACCCAGGCCTTTCTAAACCCCATTGTTGTGAGCGAGTTTGCCTCGATCATTTCCCCAGTGAACACACTCGATTGGCACGAGTCAGGCAATTGTATACTCCTTGGGGGAACTAACAATGCAACAAGCAGGGTACCGTGGAGGACTTCATGTGCAGATGCGGAAGCCCTGATCGTCACGGAGCGCGACGCACGCCAGCGATGAGCAGGCCCTCACCAGACACCGCCGCCAGCTCCCCAACTCGACAGAGCCGAGTTCTTCCAACCTGGGAGGATTGATGGCGCACACCATCGAGGATCATCATCCACGTCACCCACGCCGCAGTGCCACGACGTTGAACACCGGGTGATCTTGCTCCGGTTATCTTTCCCCCTTTTCGTCTATCTTTCTTTCGTATTTTGCTTTTATATCATTCTCATTCGCCCGTTTCATCATGTTTCATCGCACCCGCGACGTTCGTCATTTTATTGTTTTACCGCGGGGAAGGATGGGTCTCTCTCTATTCCCCCTTTTCTCCTTGTTCTTCCCATTTTTTTCTTCTTTACTTCCCCTTATTACCCCCACCATTCTCGTCTTGCTTTTGTAAAGGGGAGCCCATTTATAAGGGCTCCCCAAAGGACCCCTTTTGGCCCATTATGGGCCCATCTTTCCTCCCCCTATAAGTGAAAGGGTGAGCACCCTAATACTTTAGAACGGACTAGGTAGGTGAGAAAGGTCAAACGAGAGATAACTACGTCTATGAGGGTCTTACCGGTATGGACGACTATGTCCTTTACATGCGAGCCGAACGGATTGAGTCCGTTCGGCCGTAGACGCCTTTGCCGCTCCTACGAGGTTCGAGAGGCCATCGTCACCGTCACTCGGTGACCCGTCCAAGCTAGGAGATCGGCGCTTTCCTCAAGTCAGAGCCTGCACGTACGACACGTAGGACTCTCATCGTGCATCGTAGTTACATAGCCATTAGGCTAGCCGTCGGACGACGACATCGCCGTAATCTGATACTTTCATCCTTTATTGCCACCGAGCCATTATACTCAGTGACGACCGGACGACGTCCCCGACGCCGTCCTGCATCAATGAGCATCCATGACCATTGCCGAGAGAACTACATATCGATAAATCCAAATTCAGGGGTTTTATGTTGTTGTTTTCATTCAGAGTTCACCAGCAACTTTTATGAAAAATTTACACTTAAATATTCTATAATTAATATAGATCAAATAAGGGGTCAATCCAGAAAGAAATAGAAATTTAATTTCAGAAATTTTCTCAAGCTTGGAATGAAGGAAGTGAGTTTAAATGTGAGAAATAAAATTTCTCAGATTTTTAGTCAATTTATATAAATTTCTATCATCTAAATTGAAGCACAGAAACAAATAAAACACTTACACTTTTAAAAAAAATAGAAATAGATAATAAATATGTTCTGGATTTATTGAAATTAATTAACACTAGAATTATTAAAAACAAATGTTAATTTTTATTAGAATTTTTTAAGACTTTAAAGCACTAAATATGATTATTATAATTTTATGGATATTTCCTATTTTGTTCACTTTTAAATAAAGAAAATAATTAAAAAACCATTTTTATCTATCGCCACGAGCAGTGGTGATGGACCAGATGAACCGGTTGTCCTTGTGTGGCTCGTATAGGGCTGGCCTTAGTGGGTTAGCCCACTAAGGGTCAACCTAATTTGGCTAAGTCAACACTTTGCCAAATGGGCTTAGCTCTATTGGGCTTGACCCAATATGATTAGGACTTACTCAATGTGACTAAGTCCTGCACATTGCACTTTTTTTTGCCCTAAATGATCGAATTCAAACACTAGTCTTTTTTAAAAAAATCAAAGTAAGAATGACAGATGATCTAGAGAGACTGGAACGGATTTTGGAGCGAGAAAGAAACGGTTTTAGATAGAGAAAATTACTAAAATGAAGATATAGAGAGAGAAAATGAAGAGAGGATGTAGAAGAAGTTTGAGATAGAGTTTGAAGGTGCAAATGAAGGATATTTTTATAAACTTTGAGAAGATGAACTAGGGATATGTATCAAGATCTAGAAAGATAATGAAAATATTATAGAGAGAGAAAATAGGGATAATCAAATGCTTAGAGTGAGAAAATGATGGATTCTAATGGTAAATTGATGGATGTTGATGTGAATATGGAAACTAGGTTCCCAAAACCTAAATGCAACTCTGGTGAGCTCTCACTGGTTCCTCCCAAGTTTGGATCCTTCTATTTTCCCACAATCAGGCATTTTTCAATGCAACGGGAGATGAGATTTAATGAAAACTTCAACAAACTTACATTAACAAGGTTGAACTATGCCTTGAAATATGCATTGCCCTCGTGGGAGAAAAAGAGTATTTATGGATATTAAGAATTGGTAAAATACCTCTTTGGGCATTTTCTATTTTATTTTCTTGCTTTTTTGCCTCTTTTTCTGCATCGGTTAAGAGTTTTGCCTTGTAATTTCCAGCTTGCCTTTTTGTAAGGTATGCAGGCCCATCAGGTAGGTCAGGTCATGGCTGAAACCCACCTGAATTTTCTCTTGAAAGCGTACAACACCATTTCATCATTTCAGCTCATTTTGATAATCACTAAGCTCCCAAAAAATCTTCAATTTCTTGAGAATTCTATTTTCAAACTTATGTAAATTTCTTCACATTTGAAACTATAAAATGCTCATCAGTAATCAAACTGATTGACTTCATAAAAGTCAACGAAGTCAGTGAAAAAAAATCAAAATGTACAAAAGTTGGAATTCCTAGCTACTGCATATATATTTGGTTAATTCAAATTATAACATTATAGATTACAAATTAATAATACCAAAAACATCTAAAATGTATGGAAGTATTTGTGCAATTATCATGTGAGCACAGATCTTACACCAAACATAAAAGTCCTAACATGAGTTTCAATGGCTAGTGCGATGTTTGGTAAAATCTCTACAACAGAGCCGATGAGGACAGTACTAAAGAACGTAATGATACTATAAGGATGGGGGAAAAGGATGTGTCCTACGAGTTCGACCAGATGGTCAAAGGCGGGGTGATATTGCTGCAGACTGTCACAGTAGTATGGGGTGGAGATGACCAGTGGCGTAAACAGAGATTGCATAGTGGATCAGCCGGCTTTGTTGATTGAGGGCACTAGCAATCACGAATACAATACTGGCTACGGGATGACTCCGCACAAACGGCATGACGGGCCGGGCCTAGCGGACAATTCCTTGGCTGTTGATAAACTCAATTTTAGGGCGTTTTTTACTGGTTATTTAGCAGTTCAGACGTGTGAGGTTCAGAGCTTATGCAACAAATTTATAAACCTCACGGCGTAAGGCGAGTGAGGGTCGATCCACAGGGAGCAGGAGAAAACAGCGGAAATTTCCTTCTTTATTCAATAGATATGTCACTTATCAATTTAAAATAAATATTAAACTCTATTAAATGATCCTCAGGAAAAACACAGAATTCCTCTTTAATTCCCAGTGTAGTCGAAAGATTTAACTGCTATTGCTCTGATTAAGTTAAAGATTTAACTTAATAGAGGCTGTCTACAGAGAAGTTCTATGTAGACAGTACCTTTGCCCTTGGGGGCAAAGGATCAAACACCTTGCGTGCAGGGTACCTGCGCGCAAGGTGTTTGCGTGCAGCGGCGCTGTCGCGCGCGTGGCTGCGCTGCGGCGCTGCCGTGGCGCTGTTGCGCGCAGCAGCACTGTTGCGGCGGCGTGGCTGCGCGCGACGCTGCGCGCGACGCTGGCGCGCGACACTGCCGGCGCTGCAGCGGCTGCGCGGCGGCGCTGCGCGTGGCGCTGCTGCGTGCAGCAGCGCTGTTGCGTGCGGCGTGGCTGCGCGCGACGCTGCTGCGTGTGGCGGCGTTGCTGCGCGCGGCGGTGCTGCTGCGCGCAGTAGTTCTGCTATATCAAAGGGATTTTTGGGGAGGTTTGGGGAGGATGATCAGAACAAGAAAGAAACAAAGTTCAACTGAAATCAAATCTAAAACGAAACAATCCTCAGTTGGAAAACATTGGAAGATCTTGTGACTCTTCCAACCCAACCAAAATTGTCTGAGAAGAGAGGGATTACAGGGCTGAAGCTTGAGATTTCCCCACGTCGGGTGTCACGTCCTTGCGGCGAGGCGTGGTTCTTCAATCCAAGCTATCTTCAGTCTGTTCTTCCTCTCCAACTCCAAAAGCTCATCAGCTCCTGGAGGGTGCAGAAATCCTCTTCTCCAAGCCCTAGTTTCCTTAGAGAAAATTCTGAACAACCTAAACTCCTCTCTCAAGAGAGTATTTATAGGTTTTCTCTTAAGTCATGCCCAGGGGCATTTTCGTAATTTTTGCCACTTCGAATTTTGCCCACTTCTCTTGATCCTCCTCTCTTCCTTGATCTTCTTAACCTGTTTCTGAATGTTCACTAGCCATAAAATGTTAAATATATTCCACTTGATTCAAAGAATCAAGTGGGGTTAGTGATTTCATAAAACAATACATATGCATGAACTTAGCATGAATTCACAAGATAATTGTAATGAATTCAAACTTAAGAACTTGATTATTTGATGACATATTTTAGAGTCATCAGCTGTCCCTTGGACATTCACGGTCGAAGAGGGTGTAGGAGACATCCGGATAGCCGGGTTTGTTTCCATGTACTAATAACGGTTGGGGTCAACTATCAGATCAGTGATAATCGTATATGACTACATCACTAGGAAGGGAATTGACGCCAATGATTAATCAGCCCAACGTTGATTCATAACCCATCATATATAGTCCGTGGACCAGCGTGAGATCCATCAATGATAAGGCGACTATGGTCTTGTTTGGTGGCAATGGATGATGATGGGTAAGATCAACCGAGAGGTGGACCACCAAGTAAGCGGCAACACGACCACTCAGAGCAATACAGCTCGTTGGCCACTATGCTATAGCGGTCGGTGGGATGGAGGTGGACGAGGCTTCCTAAGGCGACCTGTAAAGGTGACATCGCAATTGTACCGTAGGTCGTAGGCATAAATCTATTGCCCACAATCACAAATAACAGTGAAGGCATCCTCGCGAGTGCAAGTAGGGCATGGTGTGATGGGAAACATATGACTGTAGCCAGGAAAGGGTCTAGAAGTTGTGAGTATGGCCAAGGGAAGGGCCAAGCGTCGAGGATGAACCGTCGTCTGACCTGGCAGTTGTGCACGGCGTAAAGATGATAGGGGATTGTGTCGAATAGGCAGAGTCTGCAAGGTTGACTCCGATAAGAATTTGATGGCCCAACACACACCAGGAGGTAACAAGCTTTGTGCAACGCGGCAGCATTGGATAGCCGACACCGCTGGTTTGGGGGCTCCTAACTATTAGCAGTGATAAGGTGGCAACGAGATGAACTAGGTGACAGCATATCGCCAAACAATTATCTTCTTCAATGGGAATCATAAGCAACTAGCAAGAGAGACCCCCTTGAGGGGAAAAGGTGGAGGCCCAAACAGTGCAACATGCGATTGAATTTACATTATATTGTAGAGAAAAAAAAACAAACAGAAAGAAAATATTTACTTATGGCCCGTACACACCAGGGGGGGTGGGAAGTGGGAAGGGAGCCTTTATAAAGTCAAAGGAAATGATACATGCCAAAAGAAACGACGCCAAGAAGCAGTTGGCAAACCTGATATAAAAAATTAGGGTTATTCACATAGGCTCGAGCTCCATAATGCAACTATTGATGACCTTGGGCTTGATCTTTCAGATGGCCCTACATCACAATTCCTAAAATATTGTAAAAAACTTAGAATGAACCTAATTTTCTTCAATGCAATTTTCCTTCTTGAAATATTTTTCAGTACTTTTCATTGTGTTAATGAATTTTATTCCCAAAATTATCTAAAAAACCCCACTTAATTTTAAATAACGTTTGAAAATTACTTTTATAATATCTTTACTTACAATTTATACTATTTTTACTTGCTATCTAAAGCTTTCACCATTATCTGCTACCTAATACAAATATGATTTGTGGCTGCATGCATAGTAAGTGTTAAATTCATAGGTAGGGGTTATGGGCAAATGGCAACACTAATGCACAAAGAGATGATGGGATCGACGTCTGTTCTAGTGTCAATCAGGTGAGTGCAAAGCATACGGGTATCTAATGCTAATAAGATGTAAAAAGCAACTAGAAGTATTGATTCAGCGCCAAAAGATACAGCCGACCAATGTATCATGGGTAGGGGGTTGTGGGTATGCCACGTGTCTTCTAATCACACAGACGTCGCACGAAATAACACCATTGTGAGCACAGCTAGTGCTGATTGCTTGGTGATGGAGGACCATCTCGAGGATGACGCCACGATGACGAAGAACATTCTCGAGGATGACGCGACGGGACGTCATCAGCCACGCCTAGCAGCTCGCGCCGACGCTCGCCACCCGGGGTTTAAGTACCTCGCGTAAGAACTTTTATCTTTTTACTTATGCTCATTTTCATGTGTGTTTGTATTTTCGGATTCGTGGACTGGGCCAAATTCTTGGGCCCCGTCCTCGTCATTTTTACTTTTTATGTTTGTATTTTGAATTTGTAAGGAGAGGCCAAACCACGTCTCGCGACGGTTCGTCCTCTCCCACGTTCACTTGGCACCCATCCTCACTATATAAGGGGATGGCATGTCCAAGGAACACCTTGGAGTCATTGTTGAAAAATTTATTCACAATTCGTCTCCCCCTATCGTAGAGAGTAGTGTAGGGGGTTTGGCTAGCCCCACCCCACGTCGAGATCACTCCGTGGGTAGAGCTCACGTCTCTCCTATCGAGATCACTCCGAGGGAGACGTGTTAAAGCGCGCTGTCGAGATCACTCCGGTGCGAGGAAAGAGTTTCAAGAAGCCGCCGCCATCAAGAATCGAAAGAGGCCTTCGTCGAGATTACTCCGGGGGTCTTGGGAGATTCAAGAAGCATTGCCGACACGCCATCAACAGGGGAAATCTGCTCCGCCGAGGGAGCGCACCCCAGATCCGTCAAGAACTCCTCTTTTTTTGAGCCATTTCTTGGTACCTTTTTCCACCCTTCCACCATTCCTGATCCATACCCGCCCCTCTCTTCGTTCTTGATCCACCCCACCACCTTTCTTGAACATCCTCCCACATTTCTTGAATTTCCCCTCTTCCCCCCCCCACGTTTTCTTGATTCCTCCCCCTCGCCCCGTTTCTTGATTCTACCACGCCCCACCCATTTTCTTGAACTTCTTGATCCGTCCCTTCACGTTCTTGCCCCCCCCCCCCCCCCATCTCATTCTTGAACTGCCCTTCCACGTTCTTGAACCCTCCCCATCTCGTTCTTGATCCTTCCCACCACATTCTTCAACCTTCCCATCTCGTTCTTGATCCGTCCCTTCACGTTCTTGAACCCCCCCATCTCGTTCTTGACCCTTCCCATCTCGTTCTTGACCCTTCCCATCTCGTTCTTGATCCTTCCCATCTCGTGCTTGATCCGTCCCATCTCGTTCTTGGTCCTTCCCCATCTCGTTCTTGACCCTTCCCCATTACAATTCTTGAATCCTATATTCTCCCACACTTCTTTCCTCTCGATTCTTGGCCCTTCGCCCTCGCCTCCCGCTCGACCACCCTTCCACCGTTCATCGCCCAGCGCCCCCACGAGAGGGTACCCCTCCCGCGCGCCTCTCTGCCCACCACTGCAGGCGTCCGCGCCTCCTCGCCTGCGACCACCGCGCGGTGCGTCCGCTCGCCAGTGCGCGCGTCATGCTCCTCGCGCCGGCCCCTGCGTGCGCGCACCAAACACCTCCGCGCCTACCCGTCTGCTGCCACCTCCTTTGCCATGGTCCCAAGGTCGGTTGACTTGATCACCTCCTGTGCTCATCTGTCCGACATCCGAGCGATCTCGCCAGAGTCGTCGACCGACACGTTACCATCTACACCACATCACCTGCCAGAATGAGATTTGACGCCGTGGATTAGTGAGACTTAAGGTTAGTGCCGTCTCCCCTCCTTTTACCAGCATTATTATCTTTTCCATTCTCGGCTTCCACTATCGCGTCCTCTGCCATTATTTTCATTACAATTCACGGATAGGATAGCCACCGTCGTCGAGTGTAGGAATTCTTGAGGTTGACGGATATTCATTGGCCTAGACGCCGAACACTCCAGGGCCGTCATACGCCCCTCATTGTCTAGACGTCTAGTTGATTTCGCGGGTCATTGGGAGTTTGATCTAGGGATCATTCTTCTCTCGTTGACCGGCACGGCCGACACTGTTATCCGCCGGTTCCTTCTACTGCTCATCCGCTATTTTCTCGTGCACTGAATTACATCTCACGTCCTCGCATCATAATTCCTGTGACGTAATATGAGCCGATTGATCCCGGCCGAAGTTGTATTACATCACTTGCACACCCTATATGGTCCAATCATGTGCATACTATAAAGATTTATATCACCCTCACCCATTATGATAGTCCTATCTTTCACTAACTTAACCCTGATAGATGAGACATAATCGGGAGATACTAAAATAAGTAAAGAGCGTGCAACAAGGTAAGGCGAGCGTACCTATGGAGCCGACTCTGATTTATCGTGACAACAATTGATACATGATGACTAGGAGTAACGCGGGAAGGAAAAGCTAAATCAAGCAGGGATGGATAAAACAGACCAGGAATCAACACGGTCAACTTTGGACATTTAAATCCGATGAAAATGTTGATGGTGCATCCCCTTTCCTCAGTTGAGGGTGGGAGGAGTGTCTTAAAACCACCGTGGTAAAAACAAAGCTCCAAATCCAGTATCTCCAATGGTCGATCATGTGAAGATTCAAACCTTGTCAACTAAGTCCGACGGTGGTAGAAAAAGACACGAGAAATACAGGACAGGTAATATCAACACTAAAGAGGGATGAATTGACCTGTGGCACAAGAGTAGTGCGAAGAGGCTATGCAGAAGATTGTTGATGCATTGTTGGCGGGAACAAATGACTTGTGCTATGACAAGGTGTCACAAAAGCTAAATGGTAGATGGGGCGCGCAGTTGCAGATTGACATTTTTTAAGCGGGCGATGATGTTTGTGATGCAAGGAGTGATGCTGCATTGTAGGCACATGGGTGGGAGCTTGTGAGCACCGCCACACACGGTGATCGCGTGGGCGGGTGCGTGGTGGCCGCGCAAGCAGGCACGACTCATGGATGTTGTGCGGGCAGTGTGGTGAAAGATAACCACATGGCTGGGGTTGGCATGTACTGCCCGCACGGATGAGCACGCACATGGTGAACGCATGGACGAGCACAGCACAGTGGCCGTGCGGGCAGGCGTGGCGTAGAGTGGTCACGTAGATTGGCTCAAAGCGCGGTGGCCACACGGATGGGTGTGGCGCACAGTGGTCCTGTTGACGGACACTACGTATGATGACGACAACGACGGGTGACAAATGGGCTACAGTAGAAGACCTCTCAACAGTGACAGCGATGACAAGTGACGTCGTAAGTAGACATGAAATTAGGGCAACTTGCTTTAGACTAAATACGTTCAACTCCAAATAAAAATCAATAAGTAATTCAGGACAACATTGGCCTATGTATAGGCCTTGGAGAAAAGAGAAAAATTAAATAACTGTAAAATTAAAATCTAATTTAAAGGACGCTCGTATCCTAGGTACGACGTTGGTTGTGGCGATGTGTAGTGACACCAGACATTTTTTGCGGTAGTGGTGTCATGTCTGATGATGGTGCGTGGTTGTGTAGCCCACCAAAAATACTACTGTCTGTTAGCCACAAATGCAGCGTTGACAAAGGCATCGTGCATTGGCGATGTTGGCAGTCGTGACATGTGTGGTGCATAGGCGGCACACATTGGCATTCAGGCAGCGGAGATGTTTGCAGCACGGAGGTAGGCGCAAGCAGAGAAGGTGTGAAAGCAATGGCGGCACATGGGTGGAGGTGGCACGCTGACAAAGGCAGTGCACAGGCAGAGATAGGGGGTGGGTAGAGGCAACGTGCATGCGTATGCAGCACGAATGCAGATACGGCAGGTGCGATGGCAAGTGCGGGGATGGGCATGCTTGTGGACATGAAGGCAGACACGGCGACAGCCATAACAACAGGCGTGGTAGCAGGGATGGGTGGCTACGGAGGGGATAGCTGGGGTAAACAGACCTACAAAGTGCAAGCACATGATGGTTCTCAACGTGTTTTGGCAGTAGCGGGTGCACATCGGTGGTGGTTGAGAAACCGCGGCAGTGGTGCTTCAAGCGCATGGATGTTTAAAATGTGTAATATCTGAATTAAATTTTTTGTGATTTGGAACAATATTTTTATTAAAATACATTAAATAATGCCTTGTGTTGAATACTACATTAAAAGATTAATGAATTACTAAGTTTTGTTGATGATAAATCCACATTGTGCAGAAATGTGTTGTTCTTATTGGATCCTTGTGGCCAGTCAATTTAAGGCCATGGGGGCTATAAAAGTAAGGCTTTAGGCTGAAGTAGATATCGCTTCACGAGCCAATGTGATCTAGGTCAAGCATCGTCGTTCCACGGACGACTATGGGCTCGAGGACAACAAGGCTTCACTCACTTTCTCATTTTCTGGTATTTCAGTTTAATCCTATTTCCATGTGATTTGCTTGGGGGCATTCAAAGAAGCATGGTTAGGACACATCATCACCTTAGTACAAATAGCTCCAAACAGAGTTACAGATTATCCTTTGTTGTCACAAAGAACAATTGTGTCACCCATTTCATTTACCTCATTTCCTAGATAGTAATATCTTATATTACTTAAGAAACAAAAAGAAAACATAGTTAGAGAACCTAACTCAGCCCCTCCCTCTTATGTTATTTCGTACACCTTAAACTAACATGATGAAAAATCACATAAATATTTTGCCTAAGTCGTAATAGAAAACAATAATTAGGAATATATAATTAATATAATTATTCTTCTTATTCATATATGTATGAATGAATCTTTTGAATTAATATAATTTACGACTTCTAGTTTGGGTCCATAAAGATCAAGATGTATTACGGTGTTGTGAGTACTTTCACTCATGTCCTGCATGTTTCTACGTTGATAAGAAACATCATCTCCGCCAGCACACTTGATGCAAATGGCTATCAATCCTCAACTCAAAGTCAAGTCCTCAAAGTCTCAAAAGATATACTTTTTATATTAGATGGCCCATTATTTAATGACATATATATATTCTTAGTGACACTGCAAGCACTGGTTAACTTGCTTCATCACATGCGCCTATGATAGAGGAGGATATCACCAGGCTATCACAGACAAATTTTGAAGATATGAGCCAAAGAGAACTGAAATTATTAAGTAATTGAGGGTTGGTATGACATCAAGGTTTTAGCAAGATGGAGTTATGTGAACCTTGGAGTTTAAGGAGGTAAGAGACGATTACTTTCAGTACGGTGGTTCAGTGAGCTCAAGGGACATGAGTATTTACACTATGATGTGTAGGATCCTTCATGAGTTCCTTCACAAGGATGTGCAAATTGTTTTATCACTTTCACTGGTGATTTCTGATGGAAGGTGCATATACACATGTTTAACCACAAAACTAAGGTATTACTGGTATGTAAGCAATGGAAGGAACTCGTTGAAAATAAAACAAGCCAGAAAATCAAGATGCTCTGTACAAACAATGGTATGAATGGTCTTTCATCTGAGTTTCATGCATTTTGCAATGACAAAAGGACTGTGATAACACACCATTTCTAAACCTTTCTGGATTTTTAGCTAATTTATATAATTACATATGTGATGGGGGACCATGCACCCTTAAAGGCATCTCGTTTTCTTTTTTGCATGCCCGTGTATGTGTACTTTTTTCCCTAAATTGGCCCCCCTCTTTTAAACATTTGGGCCTTCTTCCCTTTTTTCTAAGGGGGAAGGCCCATATTCCCCCTATAAGAGGGGAGGGGTATCCATTGTAAGAAAGGAGAGCCAAGTGAAAAAGAGAAAAGTCAACATGTAGTCCCTTTGTTATTTTCAGGTTATTTTTAGGTTTGTTTTATATATTTTCAAGTTGAAGGGAATTACGAAAGTGCCCCCCAAATCAGGGCATCGTCATATTGTCGCTGGAGCGCCGCCGCTAGTTTCGTCAGCGCCACCGTCTCCACCACCACCATTGCTAGGCCACCGCCCGTGGGTTCACCATGCCGTCGCCAAAGGAGGCCCAAGCCGCAAACCGTAGCTGTGAGTTGTGGCCCACGCCGCGAGTGCAGGCCCAACTGCCTGCCCTGCAAGCACCACCATGA
Source organism: Wolffia australiana (assembly GCF_029677425.1). Taxonomy (NCBI): domain Eukaryota; kingdom Viridiplantae; phylum Streptophyta; class Magnoliopsida; order Alismatales; family Araceae; genus Wolffia; species Wolffia australiana. Next base: position 8,360,765 of record NC_135850.1, on the reverse strand, counting down.
GCTGTAGATGCTGCCCCAAGAAGCGGCTGTAACTGTAACCAATAGCTGCAGCCGCCCGTAGCGGCCGTAGCCGTCCACATCGGCTAGAGCCGCCCACATCGGGGCCGCCGCCCGAAGGGGCCGCAGCTGATAAAACGGTTGCATTCACTGGCAGCGATCGCAGCTAGAGGAGTGGCCACACAGGCATGAGCGGCCGCAACCACAAGAGCCACCACAGCCGGAGGAGCGGCTGTAGCCGTCGGAACAGTTGTAGCCCCCCTCAGTGGCCGCAGCGGCCAAAGCAACTATAACTGCCTGTAGTGCCCGCAGCCGCCCACAGCAGACACAACCGCCGGAGCGCGCAACTATCAAAGCAGGCCGCAGTCGCCGGAGCGCCTTCATCGGCCGCCTTGGTTGACCTTGGCTGCCTCAACCGCCCTCGTCAGGTACCTTTAGCTGCCTTCACCCTTCTAGCCACCTCAGCCTTTGGCCTCGGCTGCCTCGACCACCTCAGGCCACCTCTTCTGCCTTTGTCAGCTGCCTCGGCCGCCTCGGGCTGCCATAGCCACCCTAGATGCCCGCAGCCCTCAATGGCCCATAGCCTCCCTCGACCGCCCTCGACCGCCGCCTTGGTCGCCCTTCAGCCACCCTCGGCTGCCCCTTAGCCGCCCTTGGCCTACATGTGTTGTTGCCATCTATGGCATAGTGCTTGCCTCCAAGCCCATTGTCACGCCAAGCTGTGCTGCCACTGTCCTCAACACTACGCTCGCCCTTGTCACTGCGCTTAGTTGCACCATTGTCCTTGATACCGTCCTCGCCTCCAAGCCCATCACCGCGCCTAGCTGCGCCGTCACCATCCTCACCACCATGCTTGCCTCTGAACCCGCTGCTAGTTTTACACGTGCCACACAGGCGCCTAGTGTTCCCTAGAGTAGTTTTGAGTAGAGCAATCGCTAGACGACCCACCACCGCCACTTCACCACCCCAAAGTACATGCCACCACAAGATGAACAGCCGTTGCCATCACCGCCATTACCTACCTCCATCTGCTAGTAGTTAGCTTACAATCCCAGAAGAGACGCCAGACATGGTCGTCGCCAATCCGATAATACCTAGATGCAGCCGTCCTATCCCGCTGCGCCGTTACGCTATTCTATGCGTGTCACTACGGTCTCCTAGAAGAGCTTAAAGGGAGATGATTGTCGGATGACATGCCGCCGTTAGTTCACTGCTGCGAAGTACATGACGCCATAAAATATACAGCCACTGCTCTCCACCACTAATGCCTATCTTTGTTGCCTATAGTGAGCCGTAGCCAAGGCTCAACCCATCACCGTTATCGCCATGCCCTGCTGCTCTGCTAATCAGCCCTCCTCTCCTTGTGGTGTAACATGAGTTGTTTGATCGCGACATGTTGTGTTACATCAATATGATTTAAGAATGAAGCATAAGTACAAACAAAACAAAAAATATTTTACACTAGTTTTTCTAATTTTAAGTAAAAAAAATTTCTGGACTTAAATTTACACCAAAAACCACTATAAATATTATACACGAGAATTGGATAGTTTTTAGATTTTTTTGGAAATTTAATATTAATTTCGGGGATGTTTCCTATTTTATGGATTTTTCGGATGCAAAAACTATTTCTTCCTATTTTGTTTTATTTTTCATATTTTTTTAATTTTTCAATGTTCAAAAATAGAGAATTTTCCTACTGAGGTGATCGTCGGCAGTGGCTGCTGTGGCTGTGGCATTAGGGGCAGATTGGATGGGTTGGAGACCCTAGTGCGGGCCTTATAGAGCTGACCTTAGTGGGTCAGCTCCCTATGGATCATCCCCATTTGGGTAAGTTAAGACTTAGACAAATTGGTTATCACTATTAGGCTTGACCGAAGAAGGCATGGAGTTATTCAATTTGGCTAAGTCCATTTACAGGGCACTCATGTGCCCTGCCGTTGTGTGTGGACTGGCGGGCAGAGAGGTGTCATTGCTGTACAAGCATTGCACAAGTATTGCATGGCAACGATCAGTAGTGGCTGTAGGGGGGGGGGGGCAGGAATGAGTTTTCTAAAAGATAAAACAGAATTTTAATTGGATTTTTAGGACTTGAAATGGAAATGGTAGAGGATCTTGGGACAGATAGGAATGGATTTTATAGAGACAAATAAATGAGTTTGGAGAGAGAAAATGACTGAAATTAAGAAATATAGAGAGAGAAAAAAACTAAATGATGTACAGAGAGTTTGAAATTAAATTTGAAGTTGTAGGTGAAGGATATTTTATGATAAATGTTAAGGGAATGAACTAGGGATATGAAGGTGTTGAGAGAGAAGTATTTCGTTATAGAGTGAGAAATTAGGGAAAATGAGTATATACAATGAGAAAATAATGGATGTTAGGGCAAAGGGATGAATAATGATAGAGAAAATGTAAATTTAGATTCCTAAAACCTCAATGTAAGTTTACTGAGCCCTCAATGCTCCTCTTAAGGCTTGATCCTTATATTTTTACATGATCAGGCGTTGTTCAATATGAACAAGAGATGGGATAAAGAGAAAACTTCAATCAACTCACATTAAGCAGGTTGAACAACTTGGATTCTCAAATATGGCTTGCCCTTCTAGCCAGCCACTTGATAGAGGATGTCCACAACGAGGGAAAATGAGGGAGAAAATAGTACATATACACTGTAAGAATTACTAAAATACCCCTTAAGGCATTTTCTAAAATATGGTGCCGAGCTCCGAGCTTCTACTCGAGGAGGTTGTCATGTGACGATGATGGTGGCCTCTCGAGGCTCGTCGGAGGGATGAAGACGCCTACGGCTAAATGGCTACCCGTAGGGCTCGCGCGTAATGGACAACTCGTTTGTACCAGAAGACGCTCACTTGCGTTCATAGTTTCTCTAAATTCTCTCCTTTCCCACCTACCTAGCCTGAGTGTGGTGGGGTCAAGATGAAGGTACATTGCAAAAGGTAAATATTAAGCAGTGGAGAGAGGACGTACCTCTTCATCAGGCGGCTCATTGTGCAGCTTGTTTGTCCATACAGCGACCTGGCTGGTTCGGTGGAGAGGATCTGGAGAGCGACGGTGGCTGAGCAGCAAGTCACGATATGATGTTTGAGCCATTGGCGAAGAGAGGGCACGGGAAGGAGAAGGCACGAGATGACACAACAGAACTGAGCGCCCATATCCATTGTGTCCAGTATGTATTTCTATCATCGCATGTCATGTTGCTTCATGTCATCGAATACGCGTCAAAATTGATGTTTAATTTTTGTACTAATGGGGTCAATACCCTAGTGCAATACCTCGGGTGAAAGCACCTTCGTGCATTCAAAGGTTTTGATTTTCATTGGCACATGCTCGTTTATTTATCGCTTTACCATGTTCGTATGTTTGTTTTCATCGTGTTCGTATCCATCATTTTGTGTCTGTATTTGTTTCATTGCATGTCAAGTTGTTTCGTGTCAACCAATGTGCGTCAAGATCTATGTTTAATGTTTGTACTAATGGGTTCAATACCCAGGTTCAATACCTCGGGTGAAAGCATGCCTGTGCATTCAAATGTTTTGATTTTCATTGATGCTTGTTTATTTATCATTTTACCATTGTTGTATGTTTGTTTCAGTCGTGTCTGTATCCATCGTATCGTGTTTGTATTTGTATCATTGCATGTCAAGTTGTTTTGTGTCATTGAATACGCGTCAAGATCTATTTTTAATATTGTATTAATGGGGGTCCTATGTATAAGAACCCCCACCACCCACCCCCCCTTGAGAAAGGTTACTTGTGACCTTAGTAAAGGCCATCGTGCCCCTACATAAGGGGGCACGATGGAGCCCTAGAGGAAGACCAGTTTATTTTCTTGAGTAAAGAACATTCGTTTCTCGCTAGTCTCACCAAAAAGAAAGGGGAAGGAAAAGAGGAAGAGGGAGAGGATAAGAAAAATTGGGAAAGAAGAGAAGGAAAAAGGCAGCACTGCCAATTTCTGCCACTGTAGGATGATGCTCAGCCGTGAGTTTGGTCCGTTGATTGACGTGTACACCGATTGATAATTCTACATGAAGCATTATCGATGGCAGTTAATTATGTTTATTTACAACCAAGTTGACCATGTTTGTGCACGATTAACAACAAACTTTAATATATGTCCATAACTAGCAAAATTTAATGAATGTTCAACTTTTATGTTTAAACTAATGCTTCTTTTTTTTTTCTCTGAAAAAAGCACCACAAATGATAATTCTATTAAAAGGACTATTAGCGGCTACAATCATCAAGAGTAAAATAATATAAATAACTAAATAAACGAAACGACTATTATTCTGGGAGGAATACATGGAGAAGTAGAGTTAAGTGTTTTCATTGCTGATGCAGTTCCAAAATGTGGTGCCCGATTTTAATGTATTTTGGTATTTTCAATGGCAGGGAAAACCCATTGAGCACCTGCAAGGAGCGCGACCCAACAAGCAGGAAGAATTAGTGCACACGACAAGCAGGGACACACTAGTTCCAGACTTACCAAATAATGGTAGGCGGCACTTATATTCCCACTCTAAAAGTGAACTATTCCATGTGGGATACAAAAGATGAGTGTTAATGTGGCAACATCCAACCCGATGACTCCAAGAAGACAAGCCTTGTTTTGGGGAAAAGAAAAGAGGCGGGAAAAAGCACTAAGAGTCACGGGGGAGAAAATAAGAAAAGAAGAGAAATCGAGTGGGGTAGGGGCCTCCGGAAGAAAGATCATAAAAAGAACCAAGAAGAGGAGAGAGAGCGTGAAGAAGGGGAGGTAGCAACCAAGAGCAGGAGGCACGAAGCTGGAGCAGAATATTCAGAATGAACTTCTTCCAATCTGGTAACAAGTTTTAGTTTTGCTGTAACTCGCCCAACTCCAGGTGACATGTATGGAGTAATGAAACAATGTTTGATTTGGACCATCAGATAGGAGAGGGGCTTTAGCTTTCGTTATCACAAGTGGTTGTGAGTCGCATCTACAAGCTGAGTAATATCAGTAATCATTTAAATTTTCTTTGTGAAGGAGACAATACATTTAGCTGTTCTCACAAGTTCAATATTCAGAGTAGTTGTTGAATTGAGTAGTAAATAACGTATAGAAGACATTCTAATTGTTAGTTAAGCTGTTAATCTTTCCGTGAGGTTCGACACCCCACTCACAAGCTATACATTAAAGTTTGATATGAATGTGATTAGGGAATTACTGTATAAGTTGGAAGAATAAACGATCAATTTAACTATCCTAAATTCAGCTTATCGCCGATCCAAAGGCCCCTTCCATGGACAACTCGCGCTGATGCCATCCTTCGCCATGCACTTCCCATGCACGATCAATCGATTGCGATTGTTCTCTGCTAGTCCAATCAATGCTATTGGGCTGCACCATCTGTCTTGTAGGTGCTAAACTGTCGCATCGCGAGAGGTCCAAGCGTGTCGAGGATCCGTGTGGGGTGTCGAATACGGATATTCGACTAGAGCCGATCGCCACCCTTGCTCATGGGCGTAGCCCATGTGGGCCCTTGGCGACGCCTACGACGAAGTAGCCACTCCACGCAGTGACCCACACCATAGCTGTATCGCCCTCAAGAGCGGCCATCCTGTCTCATGAGATCCCTACAGCACTTGCATGTTCCAGTGAATGCGTGCCCTGCGTGACAACGTATCGTCGCCCTTGGTTCACATTGCACTTGGAGGTCGCTGATCTGCATGCAACAATTTCCATGATGCTGTCGCCCACAACTGACTGGTTGTGACTCCATCGGCCTCGGCTACCACAAATCAATGGATCTTCTTGCTACGCCTACAAGCCATCGGTGACCTCACCCAACTGCATCTCATTGACAACAGCCAACCAGGTTGTGCTGCCCGCGAACTTCCCAATCTTCGGCCCATCCTCCTCACCTCCAACCTTTGGCATTATGCTCCTATGCCGCGACACTGCCGCCAGTCAAGCCAAGTCATTCCCATAAACGACACGTCTCCGCGTACCTGCTCGCACTGGTTTGTGCACAAATGAAGAAACCAACGATAAATGTCACCGCCAACAAGGTACGTCATAACCCCTGCTCGTCAGTTATATTACATCTTTCAGTATATTTTTGGATGCACTCCACTGCGCTTGGGTTAGAATAGGTGAGGGACTATATCGAGAAAATGACGTCACGAGTGAAGTCCCAGGTATAGGTTGAGCATGTCTATTATGTGCAAGCACCAACAGATTTGCTCCGTTCGACACCATAATCATCGTCATCACTCCGACGATAGTCAGGAGGTCACCGTCAACATCACCAGTTGCCCACCCCAGAGCTCAGAGCTCGGCGAATCCCCACGAGTCGGAGCCTGCACGTACATCCACTTAGGGTGCTTTGCATCCCATAGTTTCATCCCTTAGGGAAATTATCCATCGAACCTCATTTGGGTATTAGAGCCTCGTTTGGGTACTGTCGGATGATGTCCTCGATGACGTCTAACATCATATAGGTATCAGAGCATCATGTCGATACCCGTCGGATGATGTCTCTAATGACGTCCACCGTCATATTGGTATCAGAGCAGGCTGTGGTGGCCCATAGTATGTCATCTACCTACCCGCATCATATCATCTGCATTTCATCCGTTTTCGAAAACCCATCTAGATACTGGCCATGGTAGTCAAGCCACAATCAAGCAGAAGGATGCAACATGGAGGTTCCACCTCCCTAAGACGAGCTGATTCATTACCAACCTAGAGAGGCAACCCTCTGTCCTTCTTGTAGCACCATCCTCCAATGCCTGAAGGTGGTGCATCACCACCTTCTTTGGAGCCCGAATGGCTCACACCCCCAATAGTGGTGCCAATGGATCTTCCGGGCCACGTGGACACACCCACGCCCTCCGTGGACATGCACAATCCACCACAGCTCCTCGCGATCACCAGGTGCCTTGTCTCCAAGGGACATTGAGGAGAGAGCAACAAAGAGTCATTGCCCACATGGGAAGGATCTCGTGAATGACCCCGCGCCCTAGGTTCCCTTCAGACGTGGCAAAGGAGCAGCACGTGACCGAGGGATATTGCACAAGTAGTAGTGACTTCAGGAGGACTCGTCCAAAGATCAAGGAGCGTATCTCTGCCCCTTAACCGCTATCGCCAAATGCGTGGAGCAGTTCCTCACATGCCCCGTAATACCTCCGGTACCCATCGCCGCGCTCTTGCTCATGGCTCAAAAGCGAGCCCATGACTGCCTCGGGTCGCATGACACCTAGAGCACTCAAGGAGCCCATATGACGATGATGAGTACTTTGACAATGACAGATGGCTAGACGAGGAGCATAGAGATCGACACCCAGACGCATACCCCACACACAACCCACAGGATGTCCATGGGATAGATGATAACCACAATAACACTACGACCGTGGGTATAAGGCTGACCCCCCGACCCATTGAGATGACTACATTCGACACTATGATCGTTAGTACGATGAACCCGATGAGGTTCCTTGATACCCGTCAGGCCCAATACTTGATATTCGCACCACGTATGATGGTGAACCCCGACAATGGGATGACCATGACCACTACCCAACCCCATGGTGACAATACACCAGTCCACATTATGGAGGATAATCAGAGCTCAAGCGGCCCCTGGATGACTATGAGCACCGACGAGAGGACCATCGTACCAGGATCCAAAAGAGCATACGAGCTGACGTTGCCATCTTCAAAGGGTCGGGGAAGCCGAAGGAGTTCATCAAGTGGGATTCAAGCATGAAATCCTATTTCCAATAGTATTGCATCGATGTCGACTTGTGCGTTTAATATGTAGAGATAAGACTTGGTGAACAAGCAAATATTTTTTGGGAGGAAAAACGAGTTGCAGCAGAGCGACGGGGACGAGCCATCACATCCTGGACTGAGATGGCACAAAAGCTGAGGAGCAAGTACATGCCACGGCAGTATCAGATGATGTTATTCTTCATGTGGCTTGACCTTCGACAAGGTCCACGGTCCATGATGGAATACATAGAGGCCTTGAAGGAGTGTTGGATGCAATGCGAAATCATGGAGGACCTGCAAATTGTCATCGGTCTATACGGCCATGGGCTTCGACCGACCCTACAGAGCGAGCTGCTTAAGTAGAATCCTGTCAAGGTCAACGAAGCCTACCACATCGTGGAGCATCTAGAGCATCTAGAGGAGGAGACCCCCGTCCACACTACCCAACAACACCTCGAGCTACACCCGCTTGATCTACCTCGTCCACAACTGCTCAGACTTCACAGAATGCCAGAGGGCAAGCGAATGCCCCGGCCACTTCAGAGGGATCTGCCCCACCCCCTCAGGCCGTCACGACCGACACTACGGCCTACAGCGTGACCATGAACCAAGCACACATCACGTGCTTTAAGTGCCGAGGGAAAGGGCATCAAGCCAACCAGTGCCAATCATCGGCACTCTTGATTGACGCAGGAGATGTCGATCCAGACCAGCTAGGCGAGATGGAGCAGCAACATGACGAAGGCTATTGTGTAGACGAGGAGTTTATGAAACGAGTATGAAGAACCCGATGCCGAATGGGATACATTCAGATCATGGACACCCGTGTGACCCTAGCACCCGTACCACGCCCTACTAGGTGACGACTCACCAGCATAGTGGTTGACCATCCTAGCACTAATGGGATGATAGTCCCCCACCGAGAGACGTCACAGGTTCACCTTGCACCTGTCCCATAGAGGACAGACCTGATGACTGATACGGCTCTCCCAACCTCGATCTTGTACACCTATGTCAAGATCAATGACAAAGTGTGTAAGTTGATCGTGGACAGCTTAAGTTGTATCAACGCCATCTCCGACACAATGGTTGCCCGACTAGGATTGGTGGCCATACCTTATCCGACTCCCTATGACGTGTTGTGGATTGATGCTTCATCGTTGTCGGTGAGGCATCAGTGCCATGTCACGTTTAAAGGTGAGCACATATGATGAGACCTTGTGACATCCTTCCTATGAAAGTAGGAAGTATCATCTTAGGTCGTCCCTCTATCTATGACCATGATGTCACCATAGCCAGCAGGAAGAACACATATTCGTTCATGTATCAAGGACAATGGGTTACATGGTACCCTTATACCGTGAAGTAGTGAAGAAGAGTGCGTCGACCAGCCCGGTTGGGTTAGTGGTCGTCAATCACCCCGTGCACACCCAGGATCTTGGACACAATATCATAGACATGCCATTACTCTTGGCCAATGGGGCCACCCGCCAGCCACCTGCGTCATCCGCCATGCCACTCGCACCACACGTCACACCACACGGCACGCCACCAAAATCTATCGACTTTCAAAGCATCACTAGTGTCCTTCCTGGCCAATTCCTTGGGAAGAACTTTCAAAAGTAAATTTTTTCTTCTTCCCGACCTCCATTTAATAATCCAATCGTCTAGATTGTAGAGGGTTAAAAGACAAACCTACCCTTTAAATTTGGGCACAATCAGACGGCTAGATCTCTCTTCCATGCATCTTAAAAATGGCTTTTTTTTTATTGACTGACAATTTTTCCTTTTTTTCTCCGCCCTCGAATTGTGTTTTGACACGTCATTGCGTGCTTACAAAGGCTGCAATCGTCGATGTAAGATAGAGACAAAAAATACTCTTTTTTTGTGGCTAAGATTGCGCCACGTCGTCTCGCGTTAGCGTCTATTTTAAAAAAAATTGAAAATGACAATGCCCTTTTTGTTAAAAAAGTATTGCACGCGGTTATCGATTCTCGCGTGCAATCAATGCACGCATCTTATCGATCTCGAGTGTTTAGAAAAAAATGATAATATTCTCATTTCATAAGTGCACGTAGAGATTGATTCTCCACCTGCATTTATTGCACAAAAGAGACAATAAAGAGGAAAAAACAAATAGTAACTTTACCTCGTCATCCACGTCATATTGTGTTTTGGATAATGATTTGCTCATTATGGCATCGCAGATTGTGAAGGCATAATCAGCCGATCAAGTGCTCGTTTAATGCATCCTCGATGTGCTCAAATTTTTGGCGAATGACACGGATGCTACGTGATTTATATATAGATATATATATGTATATATAAATACTTTTTATAATGCCAAATAAATAAAAATATATTCTTGAAATTCTAAAAATCATTTATTGGCTAAATAATGGTCAGAAAAGTATTAAATGATATGGAAACAAATTCCAGAGAATTAGTAAAATTCTTACCAACCTCTAGCCAAATAGTTGATTCCCTGTAAGAAATATTTCTTCAATGCAGTGAGGTTAAATACCATGTGAAAATACTAAAAAATTAAAAACAAATCATATAATCAGAGTGCAAGTCATTTATGTCTATTTATGTTTGATAACATGCAAGTATGGCCAATAAAACACACACATGTAATGTAATATACATCTAATTAATATTATAATTTGCAAGTTATCATACCCCCCACATAAATCATTACTAGTCCCTTAGCAATGTACCATTGTTACTTTAGATGACTTCTTCATCCATCAATCCTCATTCATCTGCATGAAGTGATAGAGGTATCAGTAACATGCTCAACAGGAACTCCCCTTGACAATTTGGATTCAACCTAGTCAAGAATATGGGTGCCATCCCTCTTGGTTTGGTAGAGCTAATGAAATGAAATAGAAAGATGTACTCCTCTTCTGATTTGACACTATGATCTTAAGGTTCCACACTGCACTCTTTTAGTTGTGGACCTCTCGCCTCTCATATCAAGGTCACTCTCTTCCAGGTAGCAGTTACTTTATATTAAATTCTACTACTAAGTTTCCTCTGACTTTATGATAAAAGCTAGATTCTCCGCCTCCCATTTAGCACAGAGTATCAAACGTTGTATAATGGAGATATGTGTGATGAGGTTTGTATCAGAAACGATGGCATGGGTAAGAGAATAAGAAAGAAAGGAATGCTCAAAGCAAAGGAGATGGATTTGGACTGTATGGTTTCATAATGGATATATAATTTCAGGTTGCCTTCTCCCAAGACTTAGACTAATGAGATGGATATACAAAGAAATGAAATCATATGTGATGCCCTTACTAGATCAATGAGGAATATTTTGTATCCATATTGATGTACTAGAATGCTTATCACAAAACAATCCCCTTTTTTAACCTACTCAGGTTTTGCTTCAAGTTGAGGACCCTTTTATTCTTCTCTTTTTTTTTAAGGGTAAAGAACATACTAAAGCATTGTGTATGAGAAGAGGGTGATCATTGACTCATGTGAGGGCATTATGTAAAATCATGGAAAAAAATAGGAGGTATTAAGAAGTTGAACAGCGAAATTAGACAGAAGTGCTGATAGAGATGGAATGTAGATGATCCTGTAGAAAGCGAGATAGAATGGCTAGGGAGATGGCTACCATCCACGAAAGGCTGTGGTTTAGAGAAAAGTTCAATGAAATGGAAAGGTGTATAGAATATGGAATGGCAAATTGGATGACAAAGTGGATAGAGAATCAAAGAAAGGAAAATTCTGTGCTTTAAGACTTGGACAAATGTCTATCTTCCACCCTAAAGTAGGATTGATTCAATGAAAGAATAAAACTTTCGAGTAGGATCAGCTCACTGAAATGGTGGCGTGGTGGGCGTCCTCAATTCACTCAATTGTCTACCTTTTTAGTCATAGTGCTTCAATCCTTCGATTTTTCTATCCCCTACACACTCACTAGATACCCTAGCCATTTGGAAATTGACTCCCAGACTATCCAAAATCACGGTTTGTTTCATCTTTGCATGGTCATGATGCGCTATAAAGCCAAACTTCCCTACACATGTAATTCAAATTAACAGATGAAGAAGATCTCCTAAAGTTTGATTTCGGTCTGTAAATGGGATTATCAGATAAAATGATTCCAAACAGATGTTTGCAATTCTAAAACCATGAAATGTTATTCCCCCTTACTCAACTATGCAATGTCCTCAATGCATATATATATATATATCAACATAAAAATAATTCAGAAATTCTGAATTGCAAACCTGAATAGGCGTGATCCTTGATTTTTTAAAAGCTTATTAATGTTAAGACGACATCTCGTTGTTATTGTGCAAGAATTGTGCTTCTTCTCATTTATTCCTGGAAAACTGAAAGCAAAACAACAGACTGACAAGCTAGGCAATTAGGTTAGTTCCCATTATTTACGAAGGTAAAGTGCAATCATAGAAAAGTACAATTGAAGAAAGAAACAAAAACGACAAGCTAGACGAATGTTAATATTTGGGTCATATGAATGGCTCTATAATGATTTTTGGAATCCATGATTCCTTGTGTGATATTGCTTCAAATGGATCTAAGATGGATTTGGGAATCCACACTCTTCGCTCCTGAATTTGGGTTGAAATACCTTTTGTCCTTGTCGACATATATCGCGTAGGAACCAATCTTTTATGCTCATACATCCCATGATTCCCTAAATACTCACTCCTATGATCCTCATACCTCCTCATGTCAAAATCTTTAATCTTCCTTCCATTTATAGATCTATCTCACTTATTTGGTAAGGCAGAAAACATTTTAGTCAATGATTCATTATCCATTTTTAACTTTTTTATCCTTTCATGCATCTCACTCGTTTGATCATGTGGAGAGTAACTATTTTTTAAGCAAAGAGTCCCACTTGAGATGATATGCATGATGGTTTACAGAAGTTTTGAGAAGGACTAATGGATAGTAATGATGTATCAACTGTTTAAGGGATAGAGTTAGATTGAGAAAATAAACTGTCTTAGTCTTTTCCTTAGAAAATTTTTTAGTGTTGTCCTCAAAGTATACACTTCTACTTTCAGAAATATTTAAACTAAGGGACACAATCCTATCTTTTTTTCTAAGGATCACCTCTCCTTCCTCAATATGAATCATCGCTCTGGCTGTTTTAAAGAAAGATCTACCTAAACTAAGGGTGTCTTCTTTGACTTTCCTTCAAGGATCACAAAATCAGATCTGAATCGACACCCCTCTATATCAATGCAAATATTGGAGATTATTTTCTAGAAGCTATCTGGACTCCATCATCAAAACAAACAACATCATAAGAAGAAGGCATGATATTCAGGTTGGAACCAAGATCTATAACTACATTCTTGATTTTGTTCCTCCAATTTCACATATAATTTTAAATTCTCTTTGTTCCAATGTCTTCTTATATAAGTTCCTCCTTCTAGGAGGTTTTCCTACAGGTTTCCCAAATGTGATTTGAGGGTTTTGGAATGTTGCCTCTCCTACTTTATCTCCTAATATGACTCATCCTCAACTATTTTCTTTGCCTACTATGTCATCTACAGGTCCTTGACATCTATCATTCTCTATTTTTGTAATTCTTTCATTGAACTCCATTGTATTATCCTTCATTTGAGATAACATGGATATCATAGTTTGGACAACGACAAATATTGGAGAATGATCAGGGATAGGAGCACTCATAGGTGATTCCTTGGTTATCCTAGAACTTGATCTAGTAGGGATTTTAGTAGTGGTGGTATTAAGTTGGGAGCTCCTACTAGTACGGATAGGAACACTCGCATCTATGATTTTAGTAGAAGAATTTATGTCTGAACTTACGGCTTTAGGAGACATTGACTTCTGATATCTATGAAAATCTAGAGGATCCTCAAAATAAATTAGGACTTTCAAAAGATTCAAAATTTCCTTCTTCAAAACCCTTCAAGTTTTCCCTAGGATCATCTCTATGATTCCTGCTCCACAATTCCTATACGAATTTTCCTTAAGTGCAAGGTATTCTTCAAAACTTGGTGGCTCATACATGTCTTTAAGTTCCTGCGAGCAGTATCTCCATGGGAATCTAATGGATATGTAGAAAATTCCGTCATTTCCCTAATCGTTTTATGATGCGTAACATGTCCAAGGATTGTATTGCTTGTCAGACTTCTACTATGTTCCATTTTCTTCTCTGAGATGATATTCCCTTTCTGTAATATCAGAGTGTGAGAATAAAAAATCAAACTAAAAAAAAAATTACCTCAATGGATGTCTAGAAGTCCCAAATGCGATGACCACCTTCTTTTGAAACACAACCACTCAAGAACAAAGTTAGTTCCCATTAGTTCAATCAATAATAAAGTATACTAATCTCTGATAATTTGTTTTCAAAATTCAATCTCTGATAGTTTGTTTTGAGGACAAGTCTGATTATCTCAACAAGAAAAATCAAAATAAAAGAAAGAGAGAACGATAAATTTTGATTTTTTTCACTATGAGTTTCAACAAAATTAAAATTCTGAATTCAAAGCAAAATTGAATGCAAGATTAGAATGTAGCCAAAAGTCGTTATACTCACTAGATATGTATATTATTGAAGTATAATTTCTTATATTCACCTTGCCTCCCCGGCAACGGGGCCAATTGATAAGCCTAAAATTGGTATGTAAATATGTTGTTGTCTGGGCTTTTAGACTTATGCAATAAATTTTATAATATCCGTTAATCACTAAATACTATGTATGGAGTAAGCAAGGGGTCGAACCAAAGGGAGGAACTCTGCAATAATTTTTATCCTGATACAAATAAATTAATTCAAGACTGAATTTAGTTTGCATTTAATGGGCCTTAATTGAGTTTTAATTTTGTTTGTAATTGAGTCTTGACCGAAAACATTAATTTTTTTCTAGATGTTTTTGGTCAGACACTCTAGATAGGATAATTTTGATTCATAAATCAGATTAATTTGGATTACCAATCAGGATGATTTATGAAGACAATTGTTATGTATTAAAATTGAATCGTTAATCAATTAAGGGGTTTTAATAATTGGACTAGAAGATGGAAGTATTTTTGGATGAAATTTTGGATTTAGATTTTTTATATATTGAATTGAATTTTCAAACAACCAATTCTAAATCTAAGGAGAGAAAGTAGATGAACTAACCTAGGGAGATAAAATAGAAGAAGTTGGAGGAAATTGAATTAAAGATAAAAATCACCCTAATCTAGAGATTTAAGATGTAAAATGGGATAAAAATCAATGTAGAATTATGACTTAATAGTCATATCTTGAATCAAAATCAAACTGCACTACTAATCAACATTCAAAGGAACTTCAATGGCATGTACATTTTGCCCATGCCTTGGGGTTTTAGAATTGTTCAAGAAGAAGTTCAAAAAGCAAATTAGGAACTTATAACTTTTAATGATGAACCAAGATATGTTGACTTCCAAAGCATCACCTGTGTCCTTCCTAGCCAATTCCTTGGGGATAGCTCGATTATAGAGGGTGAAAAGACAAACCTACCCTCAAAATTTGGGCGCAACCGGAAAGCTATATCTCAAGATATCGCAGATTTACTAGCGCTTAATCTTGGCCATGGGATCATTTTATCTCTATTCCACTCATCTAAAAATGGCATTTTTTGTTGGCTGACACTTTTTCCTTGTTTTCTCTACCCTAAGATCGTGTTTTGGCACATCTTTGTGCGATTCCAAAGCCCGCAATAATTGCTGTACGATGAAGACAAAATTACTCTTTTGTGTGGCCGAGATGGTGCCACGTCGTCCTGTGTCAGCATCTCTTTTATAGAAATTCAAAAATGACAAAGCCCTTTTTGTTAAAAAATCATTACACTTGGATATCGATTGTCGCGTGCAATCAATGCACGCAGCGAATCGATTCCGTGGAGCTTGATTCTTCACGTGCATTTATTGCACGAAAGAGACAATAAAGAAAATAAATAAATCACAACTTTACCTCATCTTCCGCGTTATATCATTTCTGGGATTATATTTTCTCACTATGGCATCGCAGATTGTGAAGCCATAATCAGTCGATCAAGTGTTCGTTTAATTCATCCACTCATTTGCTAGAATTTCGGGTGAATGACGTGAATGCCACATGATTTACATATATATACATATATATACATATACACTTTTTTATAATTCCAAAAAAATAAAAATATATTCTTTAAATTCTAAAAATCATTTCTTGGCTAAATAATGGTCAAAAAATTGTTAAATAATATGGAAAAAAATTCCAGAGAATTAGTAAAATCCTTACCAACCTCTAGCAAAATATTTGATGCCCTGAAAGTAATATTTCTTAATGCACTGAGGTTAAATACCATGTGAAAATACTAAAAAATCAAAAAGAAATCATATAATCAGAGTGCAAGTCATTTATGTCTATTTATGTATGAGAACAGGCAAGTATGGCCAATAAAACACACATATGTAATGTAATATACATCAAATTAACATTATAATTTGCAAGTTATCACTCCATTCAGGTGAGCTTTAGTCTTGGTGCAAATCCTGTACCCTTCATCCTAGAGAAGGATCACCAGAGGCACACACGTTGCAACCGCTATGCCACCCACGAGATAACAGCCAAGCGTTGTTGTCCCATTCCTTGCCCCAAGTTCGCACATTACTCTCCAGTGCATCACCTCACTGGGTTGAGTCCTTCTGAGATCACCTCTGGCCAGGCTCCTCATTGACCACTCATCTTAGCACCCATATATTGTCATCGTATTTCATTTGCCTAGCATGTTTTCATCCTTGCATCAGCATCGTCATGCTAGAACTATGAGTCATAATGCATCGTACAAGCAGACTGCCAGCTTGCATCGCCTATCCCGAGTGTTCGACATGGGAGATTGTGTGATCATGACACTTAGACCCAATAGTTATTCTCCAAGGTTGGCTACACTGCTACGTGTTCATAGCGTTTGGCATGTTCTCGATCCTCCAACGAGTGGGTGATCATGCCTACGTCGTCGAAATCCCTCTTTCGTGGGGGATCAGCTCCATGTTTAATGTGGTGGACCTGTCTCCATACCGAGCCCTGTTTCTCACCTCTGATCCGGCCTTTCTAGACCTCTTTAGCCTGAGTGAGCTTGCCGCGACCACTACCCCAAAACTTACACCTGATTGGCATGAGTCAATCGATTATATACTGCAAGAGCTAATGAAGTATGCAGGGGATGAGGTATCACGGGTATTTTTGGTGTGCTAGCAGGAACGTATAGGAGCTGACAACTTGTAGATTATAGAGAACGAGTTACAACGCTTGTGGCCAGATCTTCTTCAGTCACTACAGCTCGCTAACCCCAACTCATCGGAGCCAGGTTCTTCCAACCCCGGTAGGATTGATGGAGCGCTAGCCCGCTCCACCGGAGATGTATTTGGAGCCACCAGCGTCGTCATCTATAGCCTACCAGTTTGCATCCAGCCCGACTGGCATGCCAAGGTGAAGGTGAAAACATCCGCGTTCAATACTTCGGGTGAAAGCACGCACATGCTCGTTTATTCGTCATTTTACCATGTTCGTATGTTTGTTTCCATCGCATCCGCATCTGTTATGTTGTGTTTGTATTCATATCGTTGCATGTTATGTTGTTTTGTGTCGTCAAATACCCGTCCAGATCTATGTTTAATTTTTGTGTTAATGGGGTTCTTATGTACAAGACACCCCCCCCCCTAGTTAGGGCACTTGTGCCCTTACTAAGGGCTCCCCTGCCCTTAGTAAAGGCCATCGTGCCCCTATATAAGGGGGCACGATGTAGCCCTAGAGTCAGACCAGTTTATTTTCTTGCGTTAAGAACATTTGTTTCCCACTGGTCTCACCAAGAAGAAAGGAGAAGGAGAAGATGAAGAGGGAGAGGATAAGAAGTAGTGGGAATAGAGAAAAAGGAAGAAGCAGCACCCCTAATTGTCGCTGCTGTAGGATGGTACTCAGCCGTGAGTTCGCGCAGCAAATCGACGTGTACGCTGATCCAAAGGCATCTTCCATCGACCACTCGCGTCGACGTGGTCCTTCGCCCCTCGATTCCCATGCACGATCAACAGATTGCAATCGTTATCTGCTAGTCTGATCAACGCTGTTGGGTTGCACCATCCGTCTTCATAGATGCCAAATTTTCGCATCGCGAGACGTCCAAGTGCACTGATAATCCGTGTGAAGGTCAATACGGACGCTCGATCGGAGCTGATCGCCACTGTTGCTCACTGGGATAGCCCATGTGGCCTTATGACGACACCCGCCGCAAATTGGTCCCTCCATGTAGTGACCCACACCATAGCTGTATCGACCTCGAGAGCAGCCATCCTGTCTCATGCGGTCCCCACAACACTCGCACGTTCCAGTTAATGCCTTCCCCGGGAGACAACATTTTGCTGCCCTTGGTTCTGGCTGCACTTACAGGTCGCTGATCTGCCTACGACGATTTCCAAGATGCTCTGTCACCCACAACTAACTAGTTGTGACTCCGTTGGCCTCACCTGCCACGAATCAATGGACCTTCCCGCTATGCCTACGGGCTGTAGGTGACCTCACCTGGGTTGTGTCACCCGCAGACTTCCCCATCTTCGGCCCATCCTCCTTGCCTCCAACCTCCGGCATCATGCTCCTATGCCACAACACTGCCGCCAATCAAGCCAAGTTGTGCCCATCAATGACACGTCTCTGCCTACCTGCCACACCGCTCTGTAGACCAACAAAGACACTGACAACGAATATCCCCGCCAACAAGGTACATTGTTCCCCTTTCTGGTCAGTTATATTACATCTTTTAGTATATTTTTGGCTGTACTCCACTACGCTTGGGTTAGAATAGGTGAGAGACTATATTGAGAAAACTACGTCACGAGTGAACTCCCAGGTATGGATCAAGCCCGTCCATTACGTGCAAGCATCAAGGGATTTACTTCATTCGAGGACATAGTCACCCTCGTTGCTCCAACGAGGGTCAGAAGGTCACCGTCACTGTCACCACTCACCCACCCCAGAGCTCAGAGCTTTGGCAAATACCCACGAGTTGGGGCCTGCACATACATCCACCTAGGGTTTTTCGCATTATGTAGTGGCATCCCTTAGGGAAATTATCCATCGGACAACGTCATTGACGACATCCGACATCAACTCGATATCAAAGCATCATTCGGTATCGTTGGCAACATCCCTCACGACGTCGACATAATATTGGTATTAGGGCATCATCTCGATACCCGTCAGACAATGTCACTAATGACGTCTAACATCACTTTCTCACTCTAAACACTCATTTTTGCTACTTCCTCCCTATAGAATTTGCTATTTCTTTATCTAGACCTTCATCCATATCTCAAGACCATCCCCTCAAAATTTCATTAAAAATCTCATTTATTTACACCTTAAAATTCCATCTCAAGCTGTCTACACCATATATTCATTTTCTCACTCTATCTCTTCATTTTGGTCATTTTCTCTCTCTAAATGCATTCCTTATTCTCTCTTCATTTCAGTCGTTGAAATCCATTCCTATCTTTCCGAATATCCTCCATCATTTTCATTTCAAATTCCCAAAAAAATCATGGCAGAGTTCTATCATTTAGGGCAACAAATCTAGAATTTTTGGTCGTGTTGCCACTGGCGTGCGCTGCCCTGCAGCATGTGGGTAGCAGGACCACTTTTCTGCCAGCCAGACCACGTGCGGTCAGTGCATGCACCCACCTGGTAAAAGAGTGCACTATGTAGGACGTACCCAAATTAGCCAAGTCCTAACACAGTTGGGCCAAGCCCAACAGAGCTGACCCACAACACATTAAGAAAATCCGATTTGGGCCGCCAACCCGAAGGCCCTAATGAAACCCGCCCCACAAATCCAAAAGCCTGAACTATCCTCCGCCACCGCCGCTATTGTCGGCGAACCCAGGGGAAGATAATTTCTCCATTTTTTAGCATTTATAAGTTATCACGGACATCAGAAAAATAGGAAAAATTACAAAACTTTATTTCTACATTTAGAAATTAAAAAAATCAGGAAAGATCTGTAAATTGTTATAATAAATTTCTAGTTATTTTAATGTTTAAAAATTTTCTAAAAAAAACTCTAACTCTAGTGGTTCTTGGTGCAAAGTAAATTCCAGAAAATTCTAAAAATATTTCTTTTCTATTTGTGGTGTAATTAGAATTAGGAACATCAATTTAAATCATGAAAATTATTTCTGGTGTGATTTTAGCAATAATATTTTTAGTCTTTTTCTTGGTACGTGTGCTTCAATTTTAATCATAGGAAGTTATAGAAATTCAATAAAAATCAAGAAAAGTCCTAGAAATTATATCTGTCACATTTAAAATTCTGAAATTAAAATTCTGCCTCTCAATGGATCGACCCCTTGCTTGGCCTATGTTATTTATAGAGTATTTAATTGGAAAAGTTTTCATAAAATTGTTATTTATGTTCGAATTAAAACAATGTCCTGAGATCGCAGGCAGCATTTGTTGCGATCACTTTGGCGGTGGGTGACTCTTGCATAGGTGAGGGCACTAGGTGACCACGATCGTGAACGGGTGGCCGCACTAGGTGAGGACGGCGAGGATCAGGTTGAAGTCCATACAGGGCAGGGTGCCGCCCATGATTTGGGTGGACACAACAGTTGGAACCAACGACCGGGTTGCGCCCAAGAAGGATGGTTGAGGGTTCATGCCCGTAGTGTGGTGAGAAGGCTGGAGTTGTTGGCCGAGGACAATTGAACTGGATTGCATCCTCAGAGAAAAGAAAGAAAACCTGGGCCACTAGGCATCCCGCGCTTGACGGCAAGAGCGAAACGGCCAATCGAGGACGCCCGATGGAGGATGTACGGCTGGGGAGACGATCTATGACCAGGCTGGTCAAGATGGCATTTGCGATCATTCAGTGATAGAAAAAACGGAAAAAATGCATTATTAGGAAGTTAATCGACGACGGTTGTGGCTTGGAACTTGGATAGCTGACAAAGGTTTTCTTGATAGAGCAGTGATGGCTGGTAGAGAGTGCACTAACGGGAGACGATCTGGCAGTAGTGGCGACTTGCAACCGAGGCTTGTGTCGAGGCAGTGTAATAGTGGCATTGAGCTACGACAATGGCATTTGGAGTGACATGTGTAGACGGATGATAGTACAACGCAGACGTCGATGATGGTCAAGTAGCAGCTGTCCCTTTGGCGGTGGCAATGACTTTGCGGCGGTGAACAAGAGGACGACAAATCGTTCGACGATCATCATCCTATGGGTGATTCTAGAAAACAGTAACAAAAATCCCCATGAAAGAGGTGGTGAGAGCCCTAAAAGATAAGAGCAACTCAAGTTTTTTCATCGAAGGAATTCCAAGTAAGATAAGGGGCATACCATCCCTTATATAGGATAGGGGTGGCTGCCCTAATGAGCCAAAATAGGGGAAACGTCCAAAATGACAGTTCCCTTCATGGCCCAAATAAAACCAGAAACATGGAAAAGAAAATGTGGGGAGCCCAGAACATAAGGGACCTCCATCAAAATCCATAAAAAAGCACAAAGATAAAACGAATGCTAGGGATCTGTCATCAAGCTTAATATTTTGAAGCTTGGGTTTTTTGCATTGGCTCAGGCTCCACGACGCAGCTGCTGACGATTTCAGGCTTGGTCTCCTAAATGGTCCTCCATAAGACATTGATACAGCATGCCTCTTTAGACCCAACACCTACACAACAGCCAAAGGCACCGTTGATCATGGATATATATTTAGACGAGAAGTTGAGCTAGAGAGGGGAACATTCCCATTTGTTTTGCTCTCACTTTGAATGTCCCTACTGAGGTACCACCCCTGGTATCCGATGCGCCTGAACTAACTGAGCTCATGGTCTATTTTGGCGAAATATTTCCGGAGGAGCTTCCTGACAAGCTCCCACTGACGGTGGCATAAAACACATAGTTGACTTAGTTCCACGTGTCTCTCTCCCGAACCTCCCACACTACTGGATGGACCCAGTAAAGTATGGAGTTACATTGGCAGATCAAGGAAATCTTGTTAGAAGGCCTCACTAGAGAGAGCTTTAGCCCATGTGATGGTCCAGCATTATTAGCGCCAAAAAATGATCTATGGTGCATGTGTTGCGACCTATGCGCTATGAACAAAATTAAGGTGAAGTACCATTTTGCAATCCTGAGAGTTCAGGATTTATTTGACCAGATGGCTGGAGTGACCATCTGTTCCAAAATTGACTTGTGTAGTGGATATCAACAAGTCCACATCCGGCCAGGAGATGAATGGAAAACGGCCTTCAAAATTAAACATGGCCTATTTGAGTGGAACGTTATGCCGTTCGGACTATCCAATGCCCAAAGTATGTTGCAAAGATTGATGAATGAGGTTTAATGCCCATTCACTGCAAAATCTTCCGTCGTCTACTTTGATGACATATTGATTCTTAGTGACTCCCGCATGGACCACTTAAAACACATATGAGAGGTGTGTGCTGCATTGCAACAGGAAAAGCTTTACGTCCACCCAATGAAATGCAGTTTCTTTATGGCCAAGGTCTCCTTCCTTGGATTCAATCTGTTCGCACAAGGAGTCTCAACCAACCCAGCCAAACTCGAGGTTATTATCTTTTGGCCCAAACTAAGGGACGTCCATGATGTCCATAGTTTCATGGGTCAGGTGACATTCTACCAGAGGTTTGTCCCAGGGTTTAGTGGTGTCACGTACCAATTACTAACGTAACTAGACTCAAAAAGTTTAAGTGGACCAATGCAGCCGATAGGGCTTTTGAGGAAGTCAAGCACGCTATGACCGAGGCCCCAGTCCTACCTTTACCCGACTTCAACAAAGTTTTAGAAGTTGTTTGTGACGCCTTAGCCATATGAATCAGTTAGTCAAGATGGACATCTTGAATATTTCAGTGAAAAGCTAAATGGCACAAGGTATCGATATGACAGTTATGACTGTGAATTCTACCTAGTCGTCCAATCATTACGACATTAGCATCACTATCTCCTCCCAAATGAGTTCGTGCTATATTCGGATCATTGTGCATTAACGTACTTGCATGATCAGAAGACAATTAGCAATCATCACGCCCGCTGAATTGCCTATTTACAAGGTTTCACGCTCGTTATCCAGCACAAGAAAGGGAAGGATAATGTTGTAGCTGACAGACTGAGCCAAAAGCCATTTGTTCTCAACATGATGAGGACGCAAGTTCAAGGATGATTATGCCGACTGCCTCAACTTTGGGAAAATGGCAAAAGCTATTAACGATGGACCAAATTTGGAGTATTGAAACCATTACCTCTTGGAGGGTAACCTCTTCCACGAGAAGATATTATGCATTCCCTGCAAATCGTTACAAGATTTCCTCATTTGGGAAACACATGTGGGTTGTCTAAGTGGACATTTCAGTGTCAACAAGACCATTCAATCTTTAGAGTATCAATTGTACTGGATGTCTCTAAAGAGAGATGTGGTGAAGATTGTGTCTTGATTCCTAACTCGCTCTAGAGCTAAAATGACCAAACAAAATGTTTGTGTCTACACACCGTTACTGGTGTCAGATAGGCTGTGGGACGATGTCAATATTGACTTTGTTCTCGGTCTTCCAAGGACCTCACACCCACACAACTCCATCATGGTCGTTGTCGATAGATTTTCTTAGATGGCCCATTTTGTGCCATGTGCCAAGACTCTTTATGCATCATGTGGAGCGTGACTTTTCTTTTACGAGATCGTTCAGCTACATTGAGTACCGAAATCCATTGTATCTGATCACGGCGTGTGATTCACTAGCTACTTCTAGGAGACCCTATGGATCTTGATGGGCACACAGCTTAAGTTTTCCACATCCTACCATCTGATAAATCCAAAATGATAGTAATATATATGTGCATTTCTACCTAATTTATCTACTTCTTTATCTTTATCTGCATATACTATAAACATTGATGTTAATTTGTGAAATATCATGAATAAAATCACCTTCTTCTAATCTTGAGTTAATTATTGTCATTTGTGGGACTAACCCCACTTAACTCAATGAGTTAAGTGGAATGAATCTTACTCTCTTCTTACTGTATGTAGAAGATGCAGGAATTGGGTGAAACTTTCATGACTAAAGGGATAATTAAATGAAGTAGAAGCTATTTGTCCCAAAGGAGAAGGCCCAGCCATGACCATGGGCCAAGAAAGGAGACCCAAATCAAGACAGCTGGCTCTAGTCTAAAGGCCCACTAAGGAAGCTCCATTAAGCCTAATATGAGAGGCATCTTGGGCGAAAGAAAGGAGGGCAAGGGGAACGTCCAGTCATGACTATTTATGAGCATTTAAGGTGCTTGTATGTTGATTGGAGGACACCCTTGGACATGGATCCAAGCCAGAGAATAAGATCCAGCCATTCAACCCATAAATCATCCAAGGGTGGAGACTTAAAGATAGCACCTTTAATGCTAATTAAGGAAAGAAGTCTTGAACATCCGTGGGGTAAATTTAAAGGTCTCAATTCTGATTGAAGGACCATAATGGACGTGGTTCATGACCCTGAAAAGAAGATCTGGCCATCCAATGTATTAAAAATCCAATGGCTCTCATTTGCTCTCTCTTTCTATATAAACCCCTTTACCCTATTGTAATATTAATCTTGTGATTCAATCCAAAGTAACTTTTCGTGGCCTAAGTGAAATTGAGTCATAGATCCAATCACCTTAGTAAGTGCCAGGCTGAGCAGGACGCATCCATGGCTGAAGAATCTGGTGAAAAGGAGAAGAAGAAGTCCCTTGGGTGTGACACAGAGGTTACTTTATTATTTCTCCTTTTTCACTCTTACCTGTTCGTCTTTTGTTTTAGTCTTGGAGCAGCTAGCCAACATCCGGACAGTTCCAACGCATCCAACCACACTCAAAAATTCACTCTAGAACTCATTCTAGAGTGAAGTTAGTGCAGGCCATTTTCTCTCTCCTCCGCCAAGCCACTTTCCCCATTTAGCATCCGGACTTGGCCAAATTTTGATTAAGTCCAAAGCGCCAGCCTGTTTCATTTCCTATTTTATTTTGGCTTTAAAATATTCCTTTAAAATCCCAAAAATTCATTTGCTGCCTACTAATATTTTTATAAATATTTTAAATATATTTTAAATTTCTTTGTTTATATTTTTATTAGTTATTTATCTTCATAGGTAGTAAACCCACTTCTATAATTCATAAAAAAATTATAACTAAAGCACAAATTCATTAGGAAAAACCCTTTCTCCTTATGGATCGACCCTTACTCTCCCTACGCTAGTAAGGTTATTATAATTTTTTTGTATTAATTTGGATAAACCAACGACACTAATTAGTGAAGTTAAATCATCACTAATTACCTCTAAAATCTGAATTATCACGTCCTCAAACCAATGGTCAGAGTTTAGGTAACTTGCTTTGCTCTATTGTGGGAGATAATCTAACTTCGTGATCAAGTGATTCCATGCGTTGAGTTTGCTTTCAACTCCTCGGTACATCGTACTACCTTTCAGACATGGTTTGAAATAGTCTATGGTCAAGTACCCCATAGGCCATTAGATATCATTCCACTAGAAAATCATACTAGGACATCTGAAGAAGGTCTTGCATTTGCACAATCTGTCAAGGACATGCATCATGACATCCCTGATTCCATTGTCTCCCAAAATGAGAATCAAGATGTTCGTATGTTAACCTAACGGAGGGTGATCTAGTCATGGTAAGGTTAAGGCCAAAGAGATACTCTCCTAGGGTCGTTATGAAACTTCATGATCGTAGTGTTGGGCCTCTCTTGATAGCGCGCGCCATCGGTGAAAATGCCTTGGTCGTGGGTATCCCACCTGAATGGGGAATCTGTCCTACTTTCATCATTAGTGTTGTAGTCCCGTACCGACGTATGCCACCTCTTCATTAAGCCTCATGGTCCCTTGAGCTTGATAGTAAAGTAAGTGAGGGACCCACCATCTTCAACCGTTTTTACCCCTATGAAGCATGAGCATGTCAAATCTGTATTGCAAGAGGTAATTAACGATGCAGGAAGGCATCTGGCCACAAGTTTCTTATCTATTGGCAGAGTTGACCATCATTTGATGACACGTGGGTATCAGAACCTAATATTCTACAACTTCGTCCACAGTTGGTTCAACCATTGGACGATATCCTTGGCTTAAACTCGTCATAGCCAAGTTCTTCCCACCCCGAGAGGATGATGCCGGACCATCAAAAGACCGGGAAACTGTTCCTGAGCAGCCGTGGCATGAAAGTCAAGCCGACGGCAAGAATCCGACCTTCAAGTATATGGCCTAATGGCAGGCTTCCGTGGTTTGATTTTATTTACTATATTTTGCTTTTTTATGATTTGTATGTAGGGCCATTGTGTTTTGGGCCCTCCTCGTTATCATTTTTTCTCTTGTATATGTTGTCGAACCATTAGGGGAACGTCCTTGTCATTCTGGACATTTTACCCAAACTCGGCCCATTTGGACAACTTCCCTACCCTATGTAAAGGGACACATGCCCTAAGGACCTCATCGGAGTTCATTTGAAAATTTAAAAGTGAAGTTTCTTCATCTGGGCTCCCCCCTCCCTCCCTCTCGAGAGTTATCTTGGTAGATAAGCGAAAGAAGCCCCACAATGACTGCAACCACAAGGTTCGTCACCATCGAACCCTTGCTTTTCCTAGAAGAACAACTCTCATCGTCGATAGTATCACTTCTTGATCACCCATACCTGTTTGTTGGAAGATCTTGTTGCTGCACCAAGACGTAATCATGTTCGTGGATGCCTTCGTCACCATCACTGGATCTGCCAACACTTTCTTGAGCCTCAGCATTGCCGCTTAACAAGCCTGTTTCTTGGATGCTCACTTGCCGCCAAGAATCACCAGTTGACGTCCCATCCTTCTTGAAAGCCTCATGTCAACTTGCTCTAGGCCAGCACGATTGCACACATGCATCTCCGCGCACCCCTGCGCACCCCTACGCACCCCTACGCACCCCCGTAACACGCGCAGCTATGCGCGCCCTCGCCTCAAGTGCAGCTGCGTCCAACCGCACGCCCCGCGCAGCCGTGTGGGCCCCCCCATGCTCACATAGTCCCGCGCAGTTCCACGCATGTTCGGTATGTGTCGCGTGCCATGCTCGCCATGCAACCCCTGCCGCTGGGCACCCGGGCCACATCGTCATGCGCTCAAGCTGTCCTGCGATCGAGCAGTCATGCAACCGACTCACGTCATGTATGCCCCTTCACCGTTGTGCATCATCAGCTGCAACCCACACCCCAACATCACCCGAGCAGTTGCGTCGCCGCACTGTATGTTACCATGCTATTCGTGCACGCCGCTGGCCTTCATCATCTTAGACATCGACTACATAAATGGCCTTATCCCTACATGGGACATCAGGGCCCCAGCCCTTAGGTCACATCGCTTCTCCCCCTTGTTTTTGCAGTATTATTACGCCCTCTAGTGGTGTTCTCCGATAGCACCTCTTTTGGTTACTTTTACGAACTCATAGGATTAGCCACCATCTTATGAGATAGGAACTTCGTTCTAGGTGTCGGATGATTTTCTTTCTCGAAGGAAGTCATGGATGCTCATGGACAGTAATTGTCCCCTACCTCATGGATCTTTGAGCTGATTCATCGGGTCATTGGATGCTTGATCGCTACCTAAGCCCCCTTGCATCGTTATCCGATCATCACCCTACTCAGTGGTGTCTTAACTTATTTCTCATTAAATGCAATGCTTGTGCATCATCTTATCCCATTGTATTCCCCTGTTGTGTGACATGTGCTGCTCGATTTGGTCGTCGTGTTACATCAACTATTATCGGATGTATGCACAGTTATATGTAGGCTTTCATTCGGTCACTTGTCCATACAGGCTTATAGGCTTGAAACTACTACCCTTGTTTGACACAGGCCAAATTCTAAATGTTTTATGAAGTCTAGGAAACAGTTGGGGTGCTGCAATGCTCAGGGACGACGCCCACTTCTACATACCATTTTCCACCAAATTATGCGCCTTCCCATGCCAACTCTAGTGACCTGTCATTAGGTAAGATTTAATGATTTTACATAAGTAATTTAATAAAATATATATAATATATAATGAATGATATTTCTGAACTCATTTCTCCCATTTTCAAGGTTAGGAAATTCTGAAAATGAACATATCCCTCCAAATGGGTCGACCCTGTCTTGTATAGTGCAACAAAGTGATATTTTCTGTTAATACTTCTGGGTAAGTCTGAATTTAAATAGTGACATCAATGCACCCAAACTTGGAGTAATTACTACTCAATCTTCTACCCATTAGGCCTAGAACATGTGCTCTATCCTGTCCTGATACCTTTTTCATTTTCATTGTGTTTTTGGGACTATATTATTTTGGTTTGAAACATGGAAATGATGTGGCACATACAAGCTTATTCTGGATCATTTCTTTACTGGTCTCTTTTATTTCTATTTTGTCTTGTTTTTAGTCCAGAACACTTTGCTTTAATTCATTATTATTTGTGGAGACCCTCATCTGCTTATATTTCATGAATTTGTTATTATAGCATTTTTTCATGACTACTATATATTCTGATGCATTTATTTCTTATAAAGTCATATCGTTGTTCTGATATCTATTTAAAAATGATTTCAGGATACCTCCACCGAATATTTCTACTAATAATGCTGTTTTTGTCTAAGATTCTTTTACACACTATTTTTATTCCTTTGTAACTAGGTGTGAAATGACCTGTCATCACTTCTCAAACACAATAGTTTCAGAAAATAGAAACATCATCTCTTTCTTAATACAACATGCATATTATCCCTGAAATGTTGATTCCTCGTTATTTTTGGAGTGATGCTATCCAGCCGTCTACCTATATTTTTAAAATAAGATTTATTTTTCGCCTGTAGGTCTAATCATACAATTAAACCTTCTATCTTGATTCTCATACCTTTGATTGTGGTTCCTTTCTTATGACAACATTGATCTTTGTAAATGTACATTGAGAAGGTCAAAAATCTCTTCAAGAATCCATTTTGAATTTTTCATATAACTGTTATCTTCAGCCCTCTAGTCATGCTTTTCCCTTATTCATTATCTATGAGTAGCTTCTAAAGTATTTCTTTGGACTTATGAAGGTCCCTCAACTGAAAGATTAAATAGGCATGGGCCACCATAGTTAGGCCTTGGTTTGTTGTTAGTAGAATAATTGTGTGTGATAGAGTGGGATTAATGTTAGCTCATACATGTATTTACTTTTAGATACAACTCTGATGTAATTGTGAGTCACCAAAAAGTCTGACTTATCACTTGGGATTCACTCAAAATGGTGGTGTTCTTTATGTTGAGACATTCTCTCTAGGGGTTCGTATAAAATCCATCCCTGTACTCCTAATATTAGCCCTTAATCGTGACGATAAATTATATTAGATGGATGCATCAAACTGATCATGTTCTAAAGGATCAGCCTATAGAATAAGGTTGGGAAGTTCGTGTTTCGTGGTCGGACGAACACTGTTTGATGACAAAGGAACATAACAAAAATTGTGTTTGTGTTCGTATTCGGTTTGTTCGTGTTCGTTCACGAACGAACATGAACGAGACGTGCATCTGGAAATTTTACTTTTAATAAATGAAAATAATGAGACATTTAAGTTAAATTTTCATTTAGGGTCTGGAACGAGAACAAAAGTTCAAAGATCCATCAATTCAACAGATCAAGAGGGATCGAGATCTATCGACAAATTGATATCTCTTGTCAGATTAAATCACAAAATTAGAGTTAGGAGCACGACCATTAATTCAAAGCTCCATCGATCAAACATAGGATCACTGATTGCGATACATGGAGAAATTGATTTTTCAAGATGGATTAAATCGCAAAATTGGGTGCAGCAGGAAGATCCTTTGATCCAATAGAGGAAGAGTGACCGTGATCAATCGACAAATTGATATTTCAGGAGGGGGGGGGGGTGGGGAACAGCCAATTTTCAAGATGCATTCAATCACAAAATTGGGTGCAACAGGTAGATCCGTCGATCCAACAGAGGAAGAGCAATTGCGGTCAATCGGCAAATCGATACTTCGGGGGTGGGGGGGGGGGGGTTGATAACACCCTAATTTCGGTCTTTATTTCATGTTATTAGCATGATTTATGCATTTAAAAGGCTTAAATTTGGGTTGTTATCATATATTTACACAAAAATAATGCTTCCAAGTAATTTCTGATTTTTCCCTAATTTTCTGTTAATTATATGAATTTTTAAGGATTTATTGAAGCTCGAAATAATTATTTTTGGATGAAAATGGCACATTAAAAAGTTTATTTCGACATTTATCAACATGGAAATTAATCAGGGAATTTTCTAGAATTTTCTAGAATTTTTTACGAATTTTTAGGAATTTTCTGGGATTTATTTCAAGAAGAAATGCATTTATTCTATGAAAAAAGGGCATATTTATAGGACAAAAATGTATTTATGCAATTTCTAGACTTTTCGGGGCCTTTTTGCAACGTTTCGTTGCAAAAAGACCCTGAAAACAGCTCTCGGTCGCCACGGTAGGCGTAAAGATCCTATTTAAAATCATTCAGGGTTTTATTGCAATTTTTAATATATATTTTTAATGTTTTAGGAGAAATCGGAGGAGAGAGAGTGCGCCAGGGGCATATACGCAATTACTTTTGGGCGGCGTCCAAAAGCAATTCCAGGCTTTTTAAGGACTTTTCTGCAAAAAGGAGGATTCAAAATGCGCCAGCCAATGAGAGAGCGACACGTCATTGCGTGTTTAAAAACGAAACTAATAAATAAATCAATTTTAAATCTAATGGATTAAATTGGTTTAAAATTGATTTATTAATAACTTTTGATCCTGAAGTCCGATTGAGATGATTTTTTTATGGATTTGTTCGTCTTGAACCCCTCTTTCTATCTGTACGGTTAGATCATTTAGATCTAGCCTACATTGATAGATAAATATTAAGTACTAAACGGGGGTAAAATGGTGATTTTTACCCTATAACCTAAGTATAAAAGCTGAATTTCGAGAGGGGGAGCTCATTCTGGAGGGTGCTTCATCACAGCTGCAAGACAGAGAGGAGTCCCAGCCTGGATCAACAGTTTTGGTATTTTTTTCTTTCATTGTATTCAAACTTTTGTGCATTTTGAATGAAATAGGTTAAGTTGTTTGTTTCTTCATCTCCATTCTAGTCTGAACTTCTAAATCGCTTGGCTTGAGCATGTACAAGCCCTGATTAGGATTGAGAGGAGAAATTGAGGAATTTTACCTGGGCATTCAATTGCATTACAAAAGAAAATTATAAAAAAATTTAGTTTTAATTTTTAGAAGTCTCAATCTACCCCATTTTAGTTCTGAATTATCAATCTGAAAAATCAACCCAACTCATTTTAAGAACCCTCTTTCAACCTCCCTAAATGATTTCTTGGATCCTTTAATTAGGATCAAAGAAGGAAATTTAGAGCTCTTAATTCTTCTAATCTTCCCATCTCTCCTACCCCCCTCTCTAAATTCTCACCTAATTAGGGTGACTTGATCCTCATTGAAGATCAAATTCACTCTAATTAGGATCTAAAACACCAAAAATTAAATCAAATTGAAATTCCTACTTGACTCCCTTGGACGACACTCATACTTATCACTATACATATTAAGTAGAGTTTTATAAATTTTATTGCATAAGCCAAAAATTCACAACGACAAGGGCTAAAAATTTGCGTAATTTTCACCCCTATTTTCGGCTTATCAATTGGCGCCGTTGCCGGGGAGGCAACACTTAGGAATTCAACATATTTTTATTTGTAAACACAGTGGTGAATTGTTGCTCACGAGTTTGTTAAGTCTCCTTATTATTGATTTTGATTTAAGACGGTATTTGGTTTTTAACGACTAACGAGTGTTGTGTTTGAATTAGTGGTTTTGTATGAAGCTTCGGTCTGGATTTGAATCAGGGAGCAGTGACAGAAATCCCCCTGTAGTAGATTCCACCACACCCGAGTCGTCTTTCACCGAACCCACATTTGTAGAGGAGATATTGATTAGACCCGTACCAATGGACCCAATAGGTAATGGAACAGGAAACCCTGAGGTAGTTAACGATGGACGGAGGAGGATTAGAGAGTATTCCACACCAGCAGAAACCCCCATCTTAACCAGGATATCTGCCCCGATTGGAGAAGATGTGATGTTTAGAATCGATCCACACCAATTTCAGCTATTACCGTCCTTTTTGGGGAAGGCAAACGAAGAGCCCTATGACTTCTTAGAAAAATTTTACGAAGCATGTGATAGTTGCACTTACCCCAGAATTTCAAAGGAAGTTGTGAGAATGAAACTATTCCCTCATGCCCTTAAGGATAGAGCCAAGGATTGGTTTAGAACATTGGGAACAAATTTTGAATCATGGAATGATATGGAGAAGAGCTTCTTAAAAAGATATTATACAGTGGCTAGGACAAATTCTTTCAGAAGAGAAATTAGAAATTTTCAGCAGGGAAATGATACATTTAGCGAAGCATGGGAGAGATTGATGGGGCTCATTAGGAAGTGCCCCCACCATGGCATTCAAAAATGGGAGTTAGTGCAAATTTTCTATGAAGGCTTAAATGATGTGGAGAAAGGCAGAGTTGATATCTCGAGTGGAGGAGCAATAGCTGACATGTATGAAGATGAAGCTATGGCACTACTACAAAAAAATGTCCGATAATTTAGCCTATCACCAAGATGCCTCCGATCATGTTAGGGTTACCCCTCGGAAAGGTGGACTGTTGGATGTTAGAGGGGTTGAACCCCAGATTACTATGGATAGAATTGAAAAACAGATAGGTGTAATGATGGGAAAAGCCATGGAAAAGATGAATGAAAAAATAATCTCACTATGGCAAGGTCAGAATAGCGGAAGAGCACCCAACCAAATAAATCGATGTGAAATGTGCTCAAGTGATAGCCACACCGGAGAAGAATGCCCTATGATATCAGAAGTGAATGCTATAGGCAGGCAAGAAGGGAGCAATGTCCAATGGGGAACTAGAGGAAACTTAGGAGGACAGGGATGGAACAACAACAACCGACCACCCCAACAACAGTTCCAATCCAAGGCGAACAATCCCCAACACCAACAACATTATCAACCTTACCGAAATTTTTCAGATCCCACTAATGCGACTCTCACCAAGGTCATCGAGGAGCTGCAAGAAGACAAGAAGAGGATGCTCAAGCTTTTTGAAGAAATGGAGGAGAGGCATCGGAGGGAGATGGAGAAGCTCAAGGCGGAGATCTGCCTTCACAGCGGTCAACAATTTGCGCACGGGGGAGCACCGCAAGGTACGTGTGAAGACCCTATGAAGATGGGCGCCAAATCAGGTAAACTCCCTACTCAGGCCTGTATTAATCCTAGCAATTTACTTTATGTTGATGACATGTGTAGTGTAGTTAATGAGCATATTCATGACATGCATGCATTGACTGAACAACAAGAAATAGGAGAGCTGAGTGCTATATCAAAACTTAGGAGTGGGAAAGAGTTGGCTAATCCATTTGCAGCTATAGAGAAACGAAATGAAGTGGAGGATAAGTTAGAGGAAGTAGAAAAGGATGAGGATGAAGGGGTAGAGGAAAATCTGGAAAAGGAACCCAACCCCAAAACATATTGCCCACCTATCCCTTTCCCTAGTGCCTTACAAGCGAAGAAAGAAAAATCGAAAGACAGCCCACTTCTTGAGTATTTGAAAGAGGCTACGGTCGAAATTCCTGTTTTAGATGCGATCCAGTACATCCCTGATTATTCCAAATTTGTGAAAAACCTGTGTACACCTCCTAGGAAGCAAAAGAGGATTCAACTTTCTGAGAATATTAGTTCAATTTTTCTGCATGAATTACCTCAAAAGCGCAAGGATCCGGGAGCACCAGTGATCAAATGCGAAATTAGGGGGGAAGTATTCACCAAAGCTTTACTTGATTCAGGAGCAAGTGTGAATATCATGCCTAAGGCCCTACTTGAGACTTTTAAATTTGGTGAATTACAACCTGTAAATTTAGAATTGCAGTTAGCAAACGGATCAATTAGAAGACCGTGTGGACAGTTGGTGGATGTGGTGATGAAAGTAGAAAAGTGTTCATTTCCTGTCGATTTTATAGTAGTGGATGTAAAAATTTCAGGAAAAATTAGTCATGCACCGATTATTTTAGGACGGCCATTCCTAGCTACCGCAAGAGTGAACACAGATTGGAATGCAGGAAAAATTAAATTGCGCATGGGAAAAGAAGAGGTTGAGTTACCAATCTCTCAATTGATGAAGTATCCCAATAGTAGCCAGGAAGACATTTATACATGTTCCCTAGATGATGAAAATGATGAATGCCATGTTATAGGGAAAGTAATCTATGAGGTGATGGCGGTGAATGAGAGTGCCTATGAGGGGGAGAAGGACGACCATGGTGAAATGAAGGGTGAAAACATGAATAACTACAGATCTACGCCCACTGAAGAATTAGAATTGAAACCTCTTCCTTCTCACCTAAAATATGTTTTTTTAGGTCCAAGAAAGACATATCCAGTAATTATCTCTTCAACCCTCACTTTAGAGCAGGAAGTTAACCTATTAGATGTCTTACGACAGCATAAGAGCGCTATTGGATGAACCATAGACGACATCAAGGGAATTAGTCCTGATATCTGTCAGCATAGAATTTTTATCGAGGAAGGATCCAAACCATCAGTTCAGCATCAACGTAGATTAAATCCTTATCTTTACGATGTGGTGTCAAGGAGATTACCAAATGGCTGAAAGCATGATTCATTTACCCAATTTCAGATAGTAAGTGGGTGAGTCCAATTCATGTGGTACCTAAAAACAGGGATTACTGTCCAAAAGAATCAGGATGGAGAAGAGATCCAGACGAGGGTAGCATCGAGTTGGCGAGTATGCATAGATTACCGAAAGTTAAATCTAGCAACAAAAAAAGACCATTATCCTCTACCTTTCATTGATCAAATACTTGAAAAATTAGCTGGACAGAGTTTTTATTGTTTCTTGGATGGGTACTCAGGATATAATCAAATTAGCATTCATGAAAGTGACCAAGATAAAACTACGTTCACATGTCCTTTAGGAACATTTGCTTTTAGAAAAATGCCATTTGGACTTTGTAATGCACCAGCAACCTTTCAAAGGTGTATGAGTGCAATGTTTTTTGATTTAATTGATACATGTCTTGAAGTTTTCATGGATGACTTTTCCGTGTTTGGTGAATCTTTTGGGTCTTGTTTGTCTAACTTGGATAAAGTGTTACAGATTTGCGAAGAAAACAAGTTAGTGCTCAGTTGGGAGAAATCCCATTTTATGGTGGACAGGGGGATCGTCTTAGGTCATCATATCAGCAAGGAGGGGCTGGCTGTGGACAAGGCAAAGATCGAGATCATCAAGGAGCTTCCACTTCCATCGACCTAAAGCAACTTAGGGGTTTTGGGCCATGCCGGCTTTTATCGTCGCTTTATTAAAGATTTTGCCAAAGTGGCTAAACCTCTCACTTTGCTTCTATCTAAAGACAAAGAACTTATTTTGAATGATGAATGCAATTTGGCTTTTAATTTGATTAAAGAAGCATTAGTTACGGCTCCCATCTTACAAGCTCCAAATTGGAGTGAACCCTTTGAGATTTTTTGTGATGCTTCAGATTATGCAGTGGGAGCTGTGTTGGGACAACGCAAAGACAAGAAACCGACAGCTATTTATTATGCAAGTAAGACTCTCGACGCCGCTCAGGTAAATTACTCTACCACAGAGAAGGAATTACTTGCAATCGTCTTTGCTTTGGATAAATTTTGATCTTACCTAATAGGGGGTGAGATTTTAATCTTTTCAGATCATGCTGCACTTAGACATTTGTTAAGTAAGAAAGAGACAAAACCTAGATTAATGAGATGGATCCTACTTATGCAAGAATTCGATATTGAAATTAAAGACAGGCGGGGAGTGGATAATGGTGCGGCTGATCACCTCTCCCGCCTATCATTGCCAGCCCTAACTCCCATCACAGATTCTTTTCCTGACGAGCATATTTTAGAAATTTCTACACGGAAATTGCCTTGGTATGCTCATATAGTAAACTACTTAGTAATCGGGCAATTGCCTCAAGGTTGGGATTATGATGATAGAAAAAAGTTTTTTAAGGATATCAAGTATTACTATTGGGATGAGCCTGAATTATTTAGATTAGGCGTCGATCAAATTTTTAGGAGATGTATACCGAGGATGAACAATGGAGAGTCTTGGAATCATGTCACTCATCCTTATGGAGGACACTACGCCTCCAAGATAACGGCACATAAGGTCCTACAATGTGGATTTTATTGGCCTCATCTTCATCGGGATGCATATGAATTCTGCAAGAGATGCATTCGATGTCAAGCGGTGGTCAATGTAAGTCGCAATGCCGCTATGCCTTTAAACCCTATCCTTGAAGTTGAGTTGTTTGATCTTTGGGGCATTGATTTCATGGGACCCTTTCCTCCTTCTTTGGGCTATGAATATATTTTGGTAGGTGTAGATTATGTCTCTAAGTGGGTAGAAGCCATACCAACACGAAAAAATGATCATAAAGAAGTTGTTAAATTTGTCAAGGATAATATTTTCTCTCGGTTTGGATGCCCACGAGCCATTATTAGCGATGGTGGAACTCATTTCAATAACAAAGTCTTTAAAGAGTTGTTAAACGATATGGAGTTCATCATCGCTTACCACTCGTATCATCCTCAAGCCAATGGCCAAGTGGAAGTCTCCAATAGAGAAATAAAAAAAATCTTGAAGAAAATTATTAACCCTAATGGAAAGGATTGGTCGAGCAAATTGCCGGATGCGTTATGGGCATATCGGACGGCATATAAAACCCCGTTAGGAATGTCGCCATTCAGGTTGGTGTTTGGAAAAGCTTGTCATCTCCCTTTAGAAATCGAACATCGTGCTTTATGGGCTATCAAGAAACTTAACGTATCGTTAGATGATGCAGGTGACCATCGCTTATTGCAGCTGCATGAGTTGGAGGAGTTGTGTAACGAAGCATACGAAAATTCACGCATCTACAAAGCCAAGATGAAAGCATTCCATGATCAACACATACACAGGAAGGTTTTTGCCCATGGCCAAAAAGTATGGTTATATAATTCTCGACTTAAACTGTTTCCAGGAAAGCTTAAATCAAGATGGGATGGACCTTATGTAGTATGTCAACATTTCGACAATGGGTCTGGTCTCGCTCGAGAACCAACACATGGAGCTGAATTCAAGGTCAATGGGCAGCGTTGAAACCCTTCCTTGAACACGAGCCGCACCCCCCTACTGAAGACATTTCTTTAGAAGCGGCGACATCACCCTCTACTTAAGAGCATCAATAAGATTTATTTTCTTTTCATTACGTTGTAGGATTCATTTTTTCTTTGCATTATTTTATTTTACTATTATAGCTCTTCACTTTTGTTGCATCTCTTGTGGTAACTTTGACCAGGTTGGGGAGTATGTAATTCAGCAAATCCGAGTTATCGCCAGGATCTCTTGTTCACAATGCTAAAGGCCCCATATCCTCCATATCACTGTTTGCCCTCTAACCTCAATTTTATTCTTCATGATTTTAGTAGCTTTGCATTGAGGACAATGCAGGTTTTAATGGGGAGAGATAGTTCATTTTAGGTGACAAACTATGGTTCATGCATTTAATTTTACAGAATTCTACATGAATTGAACCTGTTTTTTTTTTAACAATCTTTAGCATGCACAGTCATGAATTAATTTTCTTTCATCCAATGGTTAGGGAACAAGTGTGGAGAAGTTAGGCTCCTAGAGCGGATCAAGAACATGTTGAGGTGCAACACAAGTGATTTTGGGCGATGTGGATTCAATTTCAAATTGGGGAGGGTGTCAAGTAGGTGATTAGATGATGGAAAGTCAAGGGTAGAAGCTCTATGCTTCAAAGGGGAGTGACGAGTGAACTGAAAGCCCCCATTCCATCAACTCTAATAGCCGATCCCACTTATGCATTTCGTCTCCCCATTAGCCTACTTTCATTCCAAAATAGTGAGCAGCCATTCTCCGAGTCCTATGCACGGAATCCACCACTTCATTCACCTTATTGTTCCACACGCTTCACGCCATATCCATCACAACTTGACTCCACCACATTGCTTCCGCTACCGAGGATATGCTTATCTCCCAAGTACGTCTATCTCACTTTCCACGGTATCACTACGATACTGCCTCTTTGTATCTTTTCTGTCAATAATTCGCTCTGCATCATCTAAATCTCGTTCTTCTATCTCTTCTCCATAGACCAATGTGATTGTTATGACACTCATGCTGGTTGTGATAAAATATTTAAAAAACCATTCAAGTCATGGAAAGTGTTTCATTTGTTGTTATCCTCTTTGTTTGATATACAAAAAAATAAAAAAATAATAAAAAAAAAGAGTTCGAAAAAGAAAGAAAGAAAGAAAAAAAAGACAAGAGGAATGAGAAGAAGACAAAGAGAAAGGAGGGGTTTGACTTGCACCATTTCTGGTTTTGACTTTCAATTCAGGGCAAGATGGTCTTTATTCTCTATATCATCACATTGGTCTCATCTCTTCTATCTCCCTCACTTCCTCTAAAAATCTTGGGAGTAGGTTATCCAAGGTAGCACAACACCCGTTGGACCCTAAATCTCTCATTGTTCATGCTCACCCTAATTCTTTCACAAAGTCTCATTCTCCCCCATCACAACTCTATCATATACTCTTCTCGTTGTGTTCAATATTCTGTGCTCAACAGGAGGAGGAAATGGCTTCTTCTATTCTTAGGAAAGAGAAAAGGCTAATGGAGAGGCAAGTACTAGGTGGCCGTCACCCCGGGAGAGAGTGATCTTGCTCGCTAGAGATGTGAGACCAGCTGCACATGAGTGGAGAGAGTTTACCTGAGGAGTATAGCGTTATACCTAGAAACAAGTACACTCCCTTCTCATCCACTTAGGCATCCAAGCCAAGGAGAAAGAAACCCCACATTCCTGAAAAGGTCGGAGCTCAAAATATCATTTAGTGTTTTAGTTCGGCTTGTGATTGATACACTTAACACTTCCCACACTTGTTGTCTGACTTACAGGATGAAAAAGATGATAATTCAGCAAAGTACTTATATGTTGCTAAGGGACTAGCAATGTCTAAGTAGGGGGGTATATGATAACACCCTAATTTCGGTCTTTATTTCATGTTATTAGCATGATTTATGCATTTAAAAGGCTTAAATTTGGGTTGTTATCATATATTTACACAAAAATAATGCTTCCAAGTAATTTCTGATTTTTCCCTAATTTTCTGTTAATTATATGAATTTTTAAGGATTTATTGAAGCTCGAAATAATTATTTTTGGATGAAAATGGCACATTAAAAAGTTTATTTCGACATTTATCAACATGGAAATTAATCAGGGAATTTTCTAGAATTTTCTAGAATTTTTTACGAATTTTTAGGAATTTTCTGGGATTTATTTCAAGAAGAAATGCATTTATTCTATGAAAAAAGGGCATATTTATAGGACAAAAATGTATTTATGCAATTTCTAGACTTTTCGGGCCTTTTGCGTTGTTGCAAAAAGACCCTGAAAACAGCTCTCGGTCGCCACGGTAGGCGTAAAGATCCTATTTAAAATCATTCAGGGTTTTATTGCAATTTTTAATATATATTTTTAATGTTTTAGGAGAAATCGGAGGAGAGAG
This sequence comes from Wolffia australiana, assembly GCF_029677425.1. Lineage (NCBI taxonomy): Eukaryota > Viridiplantae > Streptophyta > Magnoliopsida > Alismatales > Araceae > Wolffia > Wolffia australiana. Next base: position 8,321,259 of record NC_135850.1, on the reverse strand, counting down.
AGTGCGCCAGGGGCATATACGCAATTACTTTTGGGCAAGGCCCAAAAGCAATTCCAGGCTTTAAGGACTTTTCTGCAAAAGGAGGATTCAAAATGCGCCAGCCAATGAGAGAGCGACACGTCATTGCGTGTTTAAAAACGAAACTAATAAATAAATCAATTTTAAATCTAATGGATTAAATTGGTTTAAAATTGATTTATTAATAACTTTTGATCCTGAAGTCCGATTGAGATGATTTTTTTATGGATTTGTTCGTCTTGAACCCCTCTTTCTATCTGTACGGTTAGATCATTCAGATCTAGCCTACATTGATAGATAAATATTAAGTACTAAACGGGGGTAAAATGGTGATTTTTACCCTATAACCTAAGTATAAAAGCTGAATTTCGAGAGGGGGAGCTCATTCTGGAGGGTGCTTCATCACAGCTGCAAGACAGAGAGGAGTCCCAGCCTGGATCAACAGTTTTGGTATTTTTTTCTTTCATTGTATTCAAACTTTTGTGCATTTTGAATGAAATAGGTTAAGTTGTTTGTTTCTTCATCTCCATTCTAGTCTGAACTTCTAAATCGCTTGGCTTGAGCGGCATGTACAAGCCCTGATTAGGATTGAGAGGAGAAATTGAGGAATTTTACCTGGGCATTCAATTGCATTACAAAAGAAAATTATAAAAAAATTTAGTTTTAATTTTTAGAAGTCTCAATCTACCCCATTTTAGTTCTGAATTATCAATCTGAAAAATCAACCCAACTCATTTTAAGAACCCTCTTTCAACCTCCCTAAATGATTTCTTGGATCCTTTAATTAGGATCAAAGAAGGAAATTTAGAGCTCTTAATTCTTCTAATCTTCCCATCTCTCCTACCCCCCTCTCTAAATTCTCACCTAATTAGGGTGACTTGATCCTCATTGAAGATCAAATTCACTCTAATTAGGATCTAAAACACCAAAAATTAAATCAAATTGAAATTCCTACTTGACTCCCTTGGACGACACTCATACTTATCACTATACATATTAAGTAGAGTTTTATAAATTTTATTGCATAAGCCAAAAATTCACAACGACAAGGGCTAAAAATTTGCGTAATTTTCACCCCTATTTTCGGCTTATCAGGGGTGTACGGCCGATTTTTCAAGATGGATTAAATCGCAAAATTGGGAGCAGCAGGAAGATCTATTGATCCAATAGAGGATGAGCGATCGCGATCAATCGGCAAATCAATATTTCAGGATGGCGGAAGGTGGGGGGGAGGAAAACCTGGTGGGATGCATTGGGAAGCTAACATGTTTGCGAACAGTTTGTATATTCGCGAACCGTTCATGAACATGTTCATGACCATTTTTTCCGTTCATGTTCGTGTTCATTCGTTTGCATGTTCACGAACGAACTAAATTTTTTTTCCCAACCCTACTATAGGAGATGCTGCTCAGGCGGAGATTTCTAGGTGTATCACCAGAAATGTGCTACCTTTTGAAATAAGATACTAATGAGAAGTCTGACTTTTCTTGTATATGTGGATGAATTATCATTATAAAGAGTGTTGGCGACTATATTTAATATGATGAGGCCTTTTAGTAGTGTCATCTAGTTCTTAGACACTACAGGACTCTACTATTTATTGGGGATAATTTTTTCATATCAGCAAGGTTGGATGCTGAAAAAATATTAGAAGTGTGTGGTGGAGCTTTTAGAGGTACTAGTCTTTCGGATACAAGACAAAGAAGTTCTCCAGTTGGTTTAAAAAAAGAATTTAGGGATAATACTTCTCATTTATGTTAGGTTATGCCCCAGTATAAGTGAAGAAGACTAGTTATGAATATGATTTTTTACTATCTAATTGTTTTGACCCTCATAATCCTTGCTCAATTGGCATAATCAAATCCATGAATGAATGTGATGAATAAATTTTATTCCATGCATCATTTAACATATTATGTAAACATAAATATTTTTACAAAGTTAGCATGATAAGTAAGAAATAAAGATTATTAAAAAAGAAAGAAAAAAAAAGAGAGACAAAATATTGTTGCCTATAAGAAGAGGCCAAGCAGCACGGCGGGCACAGGCCCACCCCAACTACTAAGGTACCATTAAGGTTACAACTATAGCCACATGCAAAGGGAGCCCACAAAAGGCACGAACACAAAAGGTACACAATGTCCGGCCCTATGTGTGAGAAGTTTTCTTATTCTTTTAAATTCAGATGTTACATGATTCTGAGATATATTTACCATTGATTTATTTAAACTATTTTGATAGATAATTAACTTAACTGGACCTTTCAGAAAAAAGTGGGATGGGCCAGGGCAAATATAAAAGGTGTTAACCACGTTTGTAAGCCGCTATGTCAACAAATCGTATGGAGAAGGCGAATTTTGGGCTGAGAAACCCGAAAGCCCATGTGAGAATGGACTTTTCATAAGGCTAAGCATTTTAATCTTGCCCTTCCATCATCTCTAAGAAAATCAAACAGTCAGATTCAATTTACGTATTTTAATCTCTATCTCTCTATTTTAGGTGATGACTGATGTAACACGAGGGACGCCCGAGATCGAACGGCTATTGTTACACCACAGGGAACATCGTACGATTAGATATGTAGCAATGCAGACGTGATGTAAGCAAAATAAAATCAATGAAAATATACAGAAGACGCCGCGGATCTAGGGGTAGGACGAGAGTAATGACACGAGGTGTCAAGAGCGTCTGCACCGTCAAAGAAACTACACTAACACGTAACGGTGGCTAATCCTATCGAACGTTAAATTTTCTCGAGGTAGTGGGGCGGTCGAGAACTGCCCGGAGGAAGATAATAATATTGAAAATAAGGGGGAGGGCTGGCGTAATCGGACGGTGAAGGGGAATAACGTGACCATTCAATGATGTCGCTATCGACTGTTCAGCAACGGCAGGTGAAGTCGACAATCTCCGAGCAGTAGACGAATGGCCGCAAACAACTATGCGTGCACGGGCAAGGATTGACGGCGACGGACACCACACGGATGGGAAACAACCGGAATGGGCAGCTGGAGGCGATGGCAACAATGGGCGAGGGCGACCGCGACATCGTGCCCGAACTATCGCAACAGGGGACGCAGTCAGTATGGCGGCAGCGGTGCGAGGGCGCCACTACAGTCGCAGGCAGGCGGTCCGCGAGCTATGCGGCCTGGCTGCGTGCAGGCCGGGTACCGCCCGCGAGGGCAGAGCCACTGGTGACGTCCACCGTGGGCGGCGGCCGGCGGTGGAGCCTTGCGAGGACACGGCCGTGGCTTGGGCTTCGTGAGGGCGGTGGCCGGCGGCGGAGCTTTGAAAGGGCACGGCCGTGGCTAGGGCTTTGCGAAGGCGGTGACCGCGGCTAGAGCTTCGTGAGGACGGCGGCCGCAGCTCGGGTTTCGTGAGGGCCGCGGCCGTATGTGGTGCTGGCCGCGGATCAAGTCTAGCCACGGCTAGGGCTTAGCAATGGTGGCGGCGGAGTCTAGGGCACGGCCTGCAGCTGCGTGCCGTGCTACTAGCGGGGCTCGGCCGCGGCCAGGGCTCGACCAGCGGCTTCGAGAGCGACCAGGGAAGGCTGAGACTGCAGTCGGGGACGTGGCGGTTGGCAGTGAGGGCACTGACCGTGATCAGGGTGCACGACAGGCGGCCGTGAGGCGGCCGAGGATGGTCTGAGGCGACCGGGGAGGCCTGGAGATGGCTTGGGGCAGCCGGATTCAGCCACCAGAACCTCAACTGTCGCAGGCGACAAGGCGATCCGGTTAAGGCGATGTCTACAGAAGTCGGCACGACAGTCGTGAGTGCCAAGAAGGATACTACTGATGATGGATGATGAGGTCGTTGGATTTTGCTTTATGAAAGTTTGGGTTTGTTTCACTTAAGAGTCCCGTTCTCTCCACTAGGGAGATTATCTTAGTTTATGTTTGAATACTTCGTGGATGACGCTCCCCGATCGACTGCTGCCGCTGCGGCCAGTTCACCCTCGCGAAGACGATACCGCCGCCGGAAGAACAGCCACGTCTCTTTGGGGGTACCTTCCCTTATATAGGGTAGAGGGGTTGGCCTAATGGGCACAATTAGGGTAAAGTCGAAAGTGACGGAGTTCCCCTAATGGGCCAAATAAAACCAAAAGAAAGACACAGAAAGAGATGTTGAGATGCCAAAACACAGGGGCCCTTGATAAAATCCATGACAAAAATGAACACGAATAAAATAAACAAACCGTGAAGGCTTATTGTCAAGCTGGATACTTGAACCTGGGGTCCTTTGAGTCAGCTCAAGATCCACGATGCGGCTGCTCACAAGCTGAGACTCGATCTTTCAGATGGTCTTCCATCAATGACACAGCGGCGGGAACTAATGGAGAAAAATGAAGAAGGGCCAACTGGGGAGAAAAAACCGACTGGACCTTGCTGACTAGGATGAAGGCCATTTAAACTTAAGGAATCAAGTGCCCTAGGGGCAAACTCATCTTCTCCCACCCCTGGCCGCCATCGCCCGCACTAGCGACCAAATTTTGATGAAGAGAAGTCACATCTTTGCCCAATCGCTGTCGGAAACCAGTAGGGAGTGGTCCCATACCACTCAAGGGAGTTTTCAGAGCATTCCTGATCTATAAAACCCAACTTTTTCCACAGAGAATGGGGTCTTTCTCAACATTAGTTGAACTCGAAGTTGGAAACATAAAACAGAGAGCGAACCTCTTTAGAATTTTCCTATTTCTCTTGAAATCTCTTGGTCCAAGGTGGTGACGGCCCTTTGACCTGAAGAGAGACAAAAGGATGCTCCGAATAGTGGAAACATCTGAAGGCAGAGTGGAAGACGACGTTGCCGCAGAAAGCTTAGAAGCTGTCGGCAACCCTCCAAACAACAACATATAAGTAAATGAAAATAACTAAAGTAGTTCATTTTAGAGGCTTACTTTTTCACTTGGGCACTCTTAGAAATATCTTGAATGCCTATCTCAAGTAGAGGCCTACATACTCTCTCAAGTAGTTCAGAAACTTTTTCTCTTCGTTTTCTCTCTCAGTTAGTCCTCCATCTCCCTAAGTATGTCTTTATATTCTACTTATCCCTTTTGTGAGATATCTTCCTAAGTCTTCCTTGTCTGGAATTTCAATAGTAGTAACAATCTAATTTCCTATTAGTATTATTATCCTACTATTTCTGATCCATGTCTTCTAACTCGTTAACAAATTCTACCTTTAATAGTTAATCCCTTCGGAAATAACCTTGCTCTCTTCTCTTTGTGTTTGAGTAAGATTATAACTTCTTTAAGTTTATTTCATTGAAGTGAAACTGATAACACATACTTGCTTTATCATCAATAATTACATGAGGCCCTATAGACTCTGTCTTTTGGTGTCCTATAGATTTTAGCATATCTCAAGCATGCATCATAACCATTCAATATCATTTTAATTATATTTACACTGGTAATCGAGATATCAAAATTTTACATCTAGTTGAAGCCCTTGTCTTTGGGGGAGCTATGGTATTTGTCACGACAAGAAACATACTGTTGTACAGGTTTAATATCTTATTGTGAATTGGAGTTGTATTGGAGTCTCCAGTGCTAATGTATTTTCGCCGCCATGTGGCTATTTTAATTACAAGTGATCATATATTCCATGAGCACTCAGACCATGATGCGGTGGATTGTTACTATGCACATGACAAGGTGCTAAAAGGCCTTATTGCATTGCCGCGTGTCTTCACTTCACTAGATTAGCTTGCTAACATATTCACGACTTCACTAAGTGGATTATCATTTGTCTTGTCATGAACCACAATGGGAAGGTATGATATCCTTGCTCCGGATGAACAGGGATCCAACATCTACATCTTTAACATTTTCCACGTGACACTTTAGTTGTTTGAACAGCTTAGCGACATGTGGCGCCTGACTAACATTCATGGGTTAAATATGCACTAAAATGCAGCTGGACACTGATAAAATAATATCTACTTTAAATTCCTTTCATCTAGATGGAATTTAGACCTTTATCTCTTGCATTAACATGTTGTTAACCAGGCTATTTAAAATTCCTGAACTTTGTACGAATAGTAGTTTTTTTTTCAAACAAGGGGTATGTTAAACTATCCCTTATTGACTCCTGTGAAGTCATTCAGGAAAGAACATTTCCCTATTTAACCTATCCATTAGATACTATCTTTTTCTCTCCTTTCCCTCTTTCTGGACGTGCTCTAGCAGATTTAGGCCAGAAAGACAATTCTCTACTCAAGGTTGTGTAACCTGGTTTATGTATGTATTTTGAACTGTTTCGTGAACATAACAGATTTTTGCAATAACCCTGCTCGAATTCCATGAATTTTAGTTCTTTTACTCATAAATCTTTTATAATGAAATGGTTTCCAATAGATTATAGCATTTTGTGGAGTTAATCCATTTGGCGAATGGGTTTAAAGGAACCCATTTCAGTTTTGGGCTTCGAAAGCCATGATCAGATGTGTATTGGCCAGGACTTAAGCCTTTGCTTTCACCCTCAATTGCCTTATGAAACAGGGCAGATGAATTTCGATAACAGAGCTATCAAACAGTAGGAAAATGAAGCATAAATTGAAATAAAAGAGGAGAAAATGAGGAAGAATATTTCCATAACTGACCCCTTGTATCAACTTTCTTTTTCCCTCTCAATTTTGTTATTATTGACGTGCATCAATAAAGCTCCGTTAGCAGGATAAAGTTCTATATGATATAGGCTGTTCAACCTTAATATTATTTGTGATTTCAAGTTTTTACTCTTTGTAAAAGTCTTCCTTGCAGTGAAACCGTGTTATGAAGTATATTTGTCGGTTTCTTATTGTTTCCCAACATTTCTATCATTTTCACCTAATTTGTATTCACATTGTCTCTTTATCCTTCAACTTATACCAGTCGTTCTCTAGAATCGGCCTCTTTCTCTTTTTAGCCATTTTCAATCTTCAATTGCTCTCTAAAACATAGCCAAAATTTCCATTTTTTCCCTACACAATATGTTACCACTTTTTTCCTGAAACTATATGTTGCATGGGCGCCAGATCCCGCGACCACAATGGCTTGCTGGCTGGGGCACACAGCAACCACTCTTTGATCGTAACCAAATTTTGAAATTTTGACTGGTTCCAGAAGGTACTTAAAGAAACAGATCTAAGTGCTGATGTGGTACCCATGGAAACTGACCCTTTTAAGAGTGAAACACTTGAAATAAATCAGCCTACGTCATACAGCACATTTGCTCTATATCTCACTTCATTAATTGATCGCGATATTAGTTTTCTACGAATGTAATTTTTTTGGAAGTACTTAAAGGCATTATATTTTCTTCGCATGTATCTTGAGTCTAAGTTTAAGGCCAAGAGTATTGATTCAATTTAAGACGACTTGGAGCAATAAATGGCCGTTCAATTATTATAGAAGGAGTCATCATGCTGTCGCTATTCCTGATGTAATAATGGGCCACTAAATATAGAAATGTAAATTATTGAGTTATTGTACAAATCTCCCCTCATGACATTTAACCCTCAACTTAAGCTTGAAAATGAAAGATTGAACATTATGCTGAACACATCAACCTATTTGGATAAAAAATGTTGCGTTTAGAATACCTAGGCTTAAAATGTTTTAGTTTCATAATAGTTAATTTGATATACTTAGACACATTCTTTCAAAAAAATTATAAATTATCTCTGTATAAATAATTTTTTTACAAGAACTCTTCAAATAAAATAGGTCATGATATTCTTGGGAATGCATATGAAAAGTAAAGGTATTATTTACCTTTTATCAAATCAATAATATATGATCACTTAGGCACAACTGGACTAGGCACCAGATAGGGAGATAGAGGGAGAATTAGACTACTTGGCAGGAGAACACAGGATTAAGCATTAATTCAAACCCAGTCATTTCATAATCTTCCATCTTCATTCCCTAGGTAGCCAGATATATTTTTTATCGTTTTCTAGCTTGGATTTCCCCAAGTGTAAATAAAAACTATAAATACCCATTTTATTTTGTGGTTCCCTTGATGTATAGGCCAACCATAAGTAGACCGGAAGTAACGATATATGGTGAATCCACCTTTTTCGCACATTGTTTACCAATCGTCGGCGGTCTGCATTATTGAGAACACAGAAACATCCATGGTTTCGCAACCGTTGATTGCGACTTTAACACTCGTTTATTGAGCGCCTTTAAGTTCTTTTAGGACCTCCAGAGGTATGCACCATTTAAATTTGAAAATCGACAAGTAATGATGTGAATTTTGTTGATGACTGGATCCCATGGTAGACTTTTAGTAATGCCCTTCGACCCCTTCCTGACGTTTTGCGGGCATGCGGCCGTTGGCGGATAGTATTTGAAAGTAAAACATAAGTTCTATCGATAAAGAACTGTGTATTTTAGTTCGCTGCAAGTTCCCAGGTTACCGACCCAACTGCAAGTTCACAGGTTACCGTCCCAGCTTTTCGACAAGGGGAACCCGCCGGACATGTGTTTTCCTTCTAAACTCGAGCTGCCATGAGGCACGCCTTGTCCATTCCAGCACACCCAGTCGCCCGAAGAGAACTGGGGGCAGTAGTGTTGGAAATATCCGATACTTTACGATAGTTTAAACTAGAACTTTAAGGCGCCTATATTTCTTCAGCTGTCTCCTCACCCCACCTCAAACCGCTTGGTGAAACCGCCTTTATCTCGTCTCCGTCGTTCCTGTCTTCTATTTCGCGATCATTGCCCCACTTGGCTCCCTAGTGTGCCGTCGAGTAAACCTGGCTTGCCCACGCGTGCTCTTTGTCTATATATATGTATAGATGGTTGACTCCTGCACTATGCTTCCTCAGCCAACGAGTAACGAATACGGCAGCCTCTACTATCCTCTCTTTTTGTGCTAAGCCAGCACAAGGTTCCACTTTCCATGGCGTCAAGACAAGGGTCTTCTCCTGTCCTTTCCTCCGCCCTCGCTCTGGTCTTGCTGACATCGTGCGTCTTCCCTGCTTCAGCCTTGCCTCGCAGGCTCACCACCCTCGTCAAGGGGCCGGCCCTGACTCCCAAGTACCAGTCCGGTCCTCTCCTCAAGGGCACCGTCACCGTCGACCTGGTGTGGTACGGGCGATTCTCGCCTTCGCAGCGCGCTATTATCGTCGATTTTTTCCGATCTTTCACGGGGAAGCCGGTCTCCGGTCCCTCGGTAGCCTCATGGTGGAGCACCACCGGCGCCTACGGAAGCGGGGGGACGGCGGCCATCTCCCTGGGCAGCCAAATCAATGACGAGACCTACTCTCTGGGCAAGTCTCTCAAGTCCGCCGACCTGGTGACCCTGGCGCGGAAGGCCGGCGCGCGCGCGGGCGTCGCCGTGGTGCTGACCTCGGCGGACGTGGCCGTCGAAGGGTTCTGCGTGAGCCGCTGCGGGACGCACGGGCAGAGGCGCCCCGGTTCGCCGTTCATCTGGGTGGGCAACTCGGAGACGCAGTGCCCGGGGCAGTGCGCGTGGCCCTTCCACCAGCCCATATACGGGTCGCAGACGCCGCCGCTGGTAGCGCCCAACGGCGACGTCGGCGTGGACGGGATGGTTATCAACCTGGCCGCGTTGCTAGCGGGCACGGCGACCAACCCCTTTGGAAACGGGTACTTCCAGGGCGCCAAAGAGGCGCCGCTGGAAGCAGCGTCTGCGTGCCAGGGTATCTTCGGCGCAGAAGCGTACCCCGGCTATCCCGGCAAGCTGCTCGCCGACGACGCCACCGGCGGCACCTACAACGCCAACGGATTGGAAGGACGACGGTATTTGTTGCCGGCGATGTGGGATCCTCGCACATCTCGCTGCTCCCCGCTGGTGTGAACGTCAACACGAGTAAGATACCGTAGTAGGGTACCCACTCCGTGTTTCAGTCTCTCTAAGCATGAGACACTTTTTGGATAAAAGAGTCGTTCAGATATTTTTTGAAGAATATAACTTTTTGAGGATTATTTAAAAGCCTTATCACCCGATGTCCGGCCAAGTGTCTTGGTATGATTCAAGAAGGTTGAGACCAATGAATGGCAGCTCAATTATTATAGAAGATATCATTATGACAATTATTTGCGAGGTGGCATTTTATTTGTTCTAGCCGCTTAGCGACACGTGGCGCCTGACTAAAATTCATGGATTAAACATGCACAAAAATGCCACTGGACACGGACGACATAATATATCTACTTTAATCTCCGTTCATTTATTACAATCTTAGACCTTTATCTCATAAACCAACACGTTGTTAACCAGGTTATTTGAAATTCCTGAACTCTGTACGAATAGCAGCTTTTTTTTCCACCTGGAGAGAAAAGCTAACTTTAAATTCCATTCGTTTATTACAATCTTAGATCTTTATATCTTAGGTTAACATGTTGTTAACCGGGTTATTTGAAATTCCTGAACATTGTATGAATGGTAGTTTTTTGCACACAAGGGGTATATTTAACTAACCCTTCTTGACTTCAGTGAAGTCATTCAGGAGAAAATTTCCTTATCAACCCAACATATAGTTACTTTCTTTTTCCATTCTTTGGCTCATTCTGGACGTGATCCAGCAGATGTAGACCAGCAAGACATTTTTTAATAGGCTTAAGGATTTTTAACCTGGTTTAAACATGTGTTTTGAAGTTTTTCAGGCACATAATGGATTCTTAAATAACTCTGCGTGCACTTTTACTCTTAAATCTTTTTACAATGAAAATGTTTCCAACAGATTGTAGCATTTTGTTGAGGTAATCCGTTTGGCGAATGGCCATAAAGGAACCCATTTCAGTTTGGACTTTGAAAGCCATAATTAGATGTGTATTGGTGAGGACTTAACCCATTCATTTAACCCTCAAGTCCTTTTTGAGATAGGGCGGATGAATTCAGATAAAGGAGCTATCAAACAGTAGGGAAATGAAGCATAAATTGAAATAAAAGATAAGCAAAAAATCAGGAATAATATTTCCATAATTAACTCATTGTGTTAACTCTCTTTTCCCCTCTCTAGTTCCTTATTATTGACATGCTCCAGTAAAGCTCCGCTAGCAGGATACAGTTCTCTATGATATAGGCTGTTCGACCTCGATAATATATGTGCGTTAAATTTTTTACTCTTTGTAAAAATTTTCCTTATAATGAAAAGAAAGTTATGAAGTAAATTTGTCTGTTTCTTATTGTTTCACAACCATTTCTATTATTTTCACCAAATTTGTATTTACTTATTCTCTTTATCCTTCAACTTATACCTCTCTCGTTCTAGAATCAACAACTTTCTCTCTGTTTGCCATATTCAATCTTCAATTTCTCCCTATAAAACATAGCAAAATTCAATTACTATCTTCTTGGGAATTGAACTTGTATTGGAGTTTCCTGTGCAAATTTATTGTGGCTGGCATGTGGCTATTTGAATTATAAGCAACCATATCTTCCATGAGCACACAGAGCATGATGTGGTGGATTGTCACTTATAACACCCTAAATTCAGTATTTAATTCACGTAATTAGCCCAATTTTATGCAATTAAAGAGTTTAAAATAAGGTTTATATCATATATTTGTTGGTTTCGATGATTTGGTTTGTCCATGGAAATCACGTTTCCATGGATGCGGAAGTGTGGTCGATCTATTCTCAATCGATCTTTTAAACAAAAATTGAAAGTACCTTTTAGGGAACTCGTTCCACCCTTGACTTTGCTGCTCTGAGATTGTTCTAAAGCCGTTCACGCGTCCGGCCTCTACAAGTATCCACGTGAGCACTCAGCGCTTGGATCTCCACATCTTCTTCTTCAACTCTTCTTGAAAATCTAGAAGATCTCCTCACATGAAGACACTCTTCCTTGAATGAGTGAAGAAGAGAGTGGAGAAGGGGAGAGGCTCTCAAATCAAGCTTGCATGGGTGCTTCAAAATGAGACCCCTTTCCCTCTTTATATTTCACTTAAGGTTTTTCTCAAAAACCCTCCAAAGAAAAATATATCCACCTATGCCTTTATGACCTTGTGCGTGTGACGCTCTAGGCCCATGTATCGTTCTAGTTAGTATCTTTAATGGCCCAATAACATTTATTGACTAACCTTATTAATTAACTATATCAACATATAGAATAATTAAATAAGGATCGATTAAACCCAATCGATAGGTTAAGTTTCCAGCCCGTGGGGTGCCATGCTACACTTCGTGCTGTAGAAGATATCGAGTAGTCTCGATATCTCTCATGGAACCTTTACCATCATCGGTTACCATTTATGTATAATCCATCATCCGCGCGAGACTCTCGAATGACTTAGGGTATGGTTTATCGTCAAACCCTAATCCATCATTAAATTAGTGCTGATACGTAACGGGGATCATTAGAGAATGCCTTCTCCAATATCCTCACTACCCTGGCCAAGGATTTTTCTACATCGTCTTCCTCGAATCAATCTCCTCTTATACCGAGGGCGGACGATCCCATCTTGACCACTCAATTATCTCCGTAAGCTTCTTATTACATCCAAGTTATAACTTATTTGAATCCCATGATTAGAAGCTTGTAAGCCATAGTCAAAATGTAGTCGTCCACTCATGAGATGTCCTTGGTGTCTCAGGTCAGTGGATCACTTATACAACCGTGACTTGAATCAACCTTATTGACGTTTAGGTATAATACCATTCAGGGATTCATATGGATCAGTTCAGTGAACTCTTTCTCCAAATAGCACCCACTATTTGTCTTTAGTGTCGCCACACTAATAGCCATAGGATCACCTATACTTATCGTATAAGTAGGATCGGCTAGTGCTATTCTATGTGGATAATTCGATGTATATCTCGACTATCCATCGAGTAGGAATATTTGGAATTTCTCTTCTTCTTCTTGGAGCTTCTCGTTTTTCTTGTGACCTAATTACAGTCTCTTCTCTTCGTCTTCTGACTTAGCATCTGCTTTCCCCAGATCCGTGCCATATGTTACCGTTTCAACCAATCCAACATGGCATGGCAGGTATCCTTCCTCTCAACCTAACTGGGTATTTTCTTGCCTTCTTCTCCGGACATAACATGTCCTTTCTGGGCTTGTTTCCAATAGTTCTATAACTTCCGTGTGGAGCCCCTCGTGAGACAAGGAGGTTGCAAACCCCCAAGGAGCAACAGATATGACACTGCTTCTCACAGTCTTCGACATCCCTGAAGAGGAGTGATGAAGATACTCGCCGAGCTGACATGGACCAATAGGACTATTAATAAAATGTATCTAGTAATACTTGGACACGTACCCCTTATACTCGTTAGAGAATAAATTCAATACGATTGAATATAATTTCCAACATAGATAGGATTCAGTATAGATAGAATCCAACGGTTAGGATTAGTTCGAATCATAGCTGTTATATGTGTTATCATGGCTACGATAAAATATAAACAAACATTCACACAAAAGATCGAACAGCTAGGATAAGTTTGAACCATAGTTGTTGTACATGTTATAACGGCTATAATTTATAAAATAATAATTATATACAGCATAAATCTAAACCTTATAAATAAAATCCAACATGATACATTTTTGCTTAGTGAGAGTACAACGATCTTAACGTCTCAACGATGTTCTTTATTCTTCTCTTCTTCTCTTCTTGTCTTCTTCATCTTGATCTTGAGCGAGGGCAGGCCATTACAATCCGCCACATGATCTCATGCGTTTCAGCCAGATGTTGGAGAATCGACCGTAAGCTACAATCATTTGCTGCAAACGCTGTCAGCATCCCGATTCTTTTCCTTTTTCGATTCATATGATCATACCGAAGACTGATTGACCACCTCCCAACCATAGACATCTTGCCGATATTCTGACTCATGTGATCATACCGAAGGCTTAAGATAATGAAGAATTATTGATCCCATCCCATCTGTTGACTTCTTGATATCACCTGCTCTTTCAATTCTCGCCCACACGTGGACTACGTCAGACTTCCTCAAGATTAAATAAAAACTATAAATACCCATTTATTTTGTGGTTCCCCTGATGTATAAGCCAACAATAAGTGGACCTGAATTAATGGTGTATGTGAATACACCAGTTTTTCAGATTGTTACCTAATATTCCCATGTTTGCCATCAACAATATGTTCAATTTTTTTCCTAAAACTATATGCTGCACGGGAACTGCAAGGGTTTGCCAGCTGTGGTACACGGTGCCCTCTCTTTTTGGCTGGTCATTACAAAAATCATGACATTTTGGCTGATTGTTTGGTTTTTTTGAAGTTTCTGACATCACATTATTTTAGATATTATTTTTCCTATGATGTAAAATTTGGAAATTATTGAAAGGCATTTATCTTTCTATTAATTCACTGCAACCCTTTTTGTAATGTAATTAGCAAAAATAATGTAATTTTTGCTTTTATATCAAGTCACTAGCCCTATCAAGTGTCTAGATCTAATTCAAGAACACTACAACCTTTGATTGGCTTGTGAATTATTATAGGTGTCAATATGGTGTCATTCTTTACAATGCGATAGTCGGCCAATGGATGTAGAAATGTAAATCATTCAATTATTTATAAAAATGTCACCCCACAACATTTTTTACAGGGTGGCATTTTAGTTTTGTAAGATCTTAGGGATACGTGGCACCAGCATAAAATTCATGGTTCAAATTTGTAATAATTATGATTAGGCATTGCTAATATTACATATCTAAATAAAATATAATGCATTTATTAGTCTCTTAGATATCTAACTCTGATTTAATCATGGTGTAAACCATGTTACTTGCAAATTCCAAACTTTGTTGGCATAGTAGTGTTTCGTGCACATAATGGATTTTTTAATAACCCTGCTCGAATTGTATAAAGTCCTGCTCTTTTAGTCATAAATATTTTATAATGAAATGTTTTTCAAGAGATTTTTGCTTTTTGTGGAGTCAATCCATTTGGCAAATGGGCTTAAAGGAACCCATTTCAGCTTTGGGTTTTGAAAGCCATAATCAGTTGTGCATTGGCCAGGACTTAACCCGTTCATTTAACCCTCAAATGTCTTATGAAACAGGGAAGAAAAAATTCAGATAAAGGAGCTATAAAACCAATATAAAATAAAGCAAAAGTTAAAACAAAAGTGAATAGAAGAATCATGAAATAACATTTCCTAATCAACCTAATGTGCATTTTTTTCCATCTTTTCCCTCTTTATGGATGTCATCCAGCAAATATCAGCCAGCAAAAAAGCCTTAGTAAGATCTAGGTTGTTCAACCTGGTTTATTTGTGTTTTGAAGTCTTTGCTTTATGCAAAAATTCTTTTTGCAGTGAAATCCATGTTATGAAGTAGATTTGGATGTGTCCCATTTGTTTCCCAACCATTTCCATCAATTTTTCATAATGTTCCTTTACTTTGTCTCTCTATCCTTCCATTGGTACAGCTCTCTTTCTACAATCAACCACTTTCTCTCTATCAACTATATTCAATCTAAGCCATCTTTCTCTAAAAAATACCTAAAATTCTCATTATTTCCCTCCACAATATGTTCCCATTTTTTTGTACAACCATATGTTGCATGGGCACCAGATCGGGCAGCCACAAGGAATTCCAGATGGTGTACACAACCCTCTCTCTATAGTCATCAACAAATCATGAAATTTAAGCTGATGTTATGGTTTATTTTTAAGTTTCTGATACCCCATTCGTTGAGATATGATTTTTCAAAGGGAGTAATTTAAAGGCATCCATGTTTTTATGGCTTTCATCTCTAGTAAATTTCCCTGTCATATGTCTTGATCCAATTAAAGAATACTGAGACCCATGGTTCACTGCTCAATTATTGTATAAGGTTTCATTATGGCGTCGCTATTAGTGCAGTTATTTTTTGCCAATGGATGTACACACTTATTCATTCAATTTTTTCAGAAATGTCAACTCGTGATGTTATTAGCGATGTGACATTTCATTTGTGCCAAGAGATAAGGGGCATGTCCCACCAGCATTAAATTCAAGGATTAAATCTGCATTAAATGCTATTGGACATTGATAACATTATAGATCTACTTTAACTTCTGTGCATTTAGTACAATTTTAGACATCTAACTCTTGATTTCATCATATTGTAAACCAATATATTTTGAATATACTAAACTATGTCTAGAAACAAGCTTTTTCACATGATTAATATTTTTAAATAACCCTGCTCAAGGATGCACTTTCACCGTTGGTAAATATTTTATAGTCTGTGTCTAAAATTTTCTGGAATTGTATGAAACGGTTTTCAATGGATTGTATCATTTCACGGAGTTAAGCCATTGGATGAATGGGCTTTAAGGTACAAATTTCAGTTTTGGTCTTTCAAATACATAATCAGATAAGTATGTGCCACTACCTGGCCCATTTATTTAGCCCCCAGTTACCTCTCAAAAGAGGCAGATGAAATTAGGATAAAGGAGTTATCAAAATAGAATCCTGATTTTGAAATTGTACACACTAATACTGCGTCGTTTTTTTCTCGATGGTTTGAGGCCCCTTCCAAAACACATAGGGGTGTCCATCTCGATCAATAGCTTGATTATCCCTTCTTACAACTTTCTTTGGCCTTATAGATTATGTACTAGTGTACTGATAAAATGAACCAAAAATTATTATATATACTATATTAGTCTACGTTCCCTTCTTATGGGAATGCTCTAGTAGGGGTCGGCCAGAAGGACAAAATTTATGGAACTCATAGAGACAGATTTGTGTGCTGATGCAGTTCCCATGGAGTCTAACTCTTTGGAGTTGGAAACACTTAAAATTAATCAGCCCAGTTCATGCTCCACACATATATCATTTCATTAAAGTCATAAAATTCACAATCTTAGATCACAAATACAACCCTAAAAAAATCAATTTTTCAATGTCATTCCATTTGTGTTTTTGTCCGTCGTTCTGTTTGGTGTGTCATCGTCTATTCCGTGTCTTTCTTTGCTTCTTTCACTGTGCCCGTTGTTCGTCGTTTGTCCATTGTTTGTGTTTGTGTTTTTATTTTATTTTGTAAGCAGGTCCTTAGTTATTTGGACCCACCCCTTAATGGATCCCCCTAGGGCCTATCTGACTCCCCATTTATAAGGGAAAAGATGTGCCCTAGGTCAGGGCAGATCAGAATATCAAGTGAATTTTCGTTGTTCAATTTTGGTCTCGTTAAGAAAAAGAAGGGGCAACAGAAGGGAGGAAGAGGAGTGATGGCACGCGCCATCAAGGATCACCAATGACGTTGTCCGCGCCCCCCGACACCGTCGTCATAGGTCGGGTGAAATTGCTCGATTATCGCATTCTGCTTTCATCGCCCTTTCTCGTGTTTGGTGTTTCATTTTCCCATTGTTGTCATCATCTTTTCGCCACATTCGCGATGTGTTTTGTCCATCCATCATTTTATCATCAAGGGAGAGGGGCCTTCCTTTGCCCCCTTTTCCATTGTTTCCCTTCTTTCTTTTATTTTTAATTTCCCCTTTGTTTTATTATGAGGGGGCCCAATATATAAGGGCCCCCTTAATGGACCCCTTTCTCTCCTCTTGTTGACCCAAACTAGGGGGGCCATTTTCATCTCCCCCTTTATAAGGGAAGAGGGGGCGTCCTAATCCCTTAGACGAGGAAGAATCATGAAGTTGTGTGTTTTGTTCTTTTTGGTCTCGCCCCTCTCACTCCGAGAAAGAAGAGAGGGGGAGAAGGAGAAGAGGAGATTGAGAGGAGGAGGAGAGAAGGGCCTGACTGCTCGCATGACCTATCCACCCCCTCCAAGCCGGAGATATTGCTGAATCCGCTTGGTAGACTCTGGCCACAAAATCCTCATCATGCTTAACCAAGGTTGCATGTCAGTGAGAACTTTTGCCGACCATCAGACATCTCTTCGACGCATCTTGCACACTACGGTAACACAGATGGGGCGGCGGAGCTTCGCGGTCAAAACCGAGATAAGCTTTGTATCGGGGATTGATTCAGGGGAAAACAATCGGTTGCTGCAACGCTTCCACGAGGATTGTCTTCTTGTGACGCGGAACCACTTTTGCCTTGTAGGTCAATGGATCGTGTGTTGTCGGGCGCAGGACCCGCATTACACAATCGATAGTTGATCGTGCCCTCTGACACCCAGAGGAACACTCGGAGGAAGTGTCAGAACTATCGGTTGATGGGGGACCATCCAACAGACGCCAGGACGGGACGAATCCAACCATGCCGGGCTGCTCGCGCCGATGCTCGCCATCCGGGGTTTAAGTACTCCGCGTAATCATTTCATTTACGTCTTTTATTTGTTTTGTCTTTATGTAATTTCCGTTCTTGGATTTTACGGACTGGGCCAGTGTTTTGGGCCTCGTCCATGTTATGTTTTCATTTGCTTGTAACTGTTAAAGAGAGGCCGAACCACGTCTCGCGACGGTTCGTCCTCCCCATGTCTCGCGACGGTTCATCCTCTCCACGTTCTCACTTGGCACCTATCCTCACTATATAAGGGGATAGCATGCCCAAGTGAAGGTAGGCAATTGTTGAAGGAAAATGTCTCAAAGTTGTCTCCCTTATCTTAGTGATAGATACGATCTAGAGTGTAGAGAGGAGTGGCTATCCTCACCCACGTCGAGATTACTCCGTGGATTAGAGCCCGCGCCTTCACGTTGAGACCACTTCATGAAGACGTGTTCTAACGCCCTCATCGAGATTACTCTGGGGTCGCCTAAAGATACAAGGAACGTCACTTCTTGAAGCCGGAAGACTCCTCCGGCGAGCTCGCTCCGAAGGTGTCTTTAAGATTCAAGAAGGTGCCTACATTGAGGGAAACATCGTCGACCGTCTTCGTTGAGACCACTCAGGGTACACGCCGTCGACATCTCCTTCGAAGATTCTACCAACTGCCAGCAAGAACCCGCTCTCAAATCAAGAAACCACCTTCTTCTTGGGGTTCTTGGGTGGTAAACCTTCAAGAAACCCATTCTTGGAGTTGCTGCTAGACTGGCGGCCTCCATCTCGTGCGCCACTTATGACCGCCGTCGCCTGCCGCCGGCGCCGCCGCCATCTCCCCCGCCAGACGTCCTCCCCGCGTGGCTGTGCACTGGTAAACGCGTCTGCGCGCCAGTGCCTGCACGCCCCATCTCCTGGCCGTGCGCCCGGAGGCTCTCCTGCCGGCGCGCTCGCGCGTCTTCACCAGCGCGTCGTATGCACGCTGCATTCCCACCCACGCATGTCCGGCGCGGCGGCGCTCATCTGCCGGTCACCGGGCGATCCAGCCCGCGCGCCCGTGGACCCTCACAGGTGTTACCCGCGCGCCTGCAATCACGTGCCAACGCCTCACCGCCGGCGTCCTTGTGCACCTAGGCTGCACGCCAGCGCACCCCTGCCGCGCGCTTGCGCCCCTCTTGCCGACCATACGAACATTCTCGCCAGCGTGCCCGTGCATCTCTGGCCAGCGCACCATCCCACCTTCGCCGGTGCTGCTCACCGGCCCAATCACGTTCTTGTGCTGTCATCCGCCGCCTTCGCCAAGTCTCCCTCAACGGTCTGCTCGCCGAACTCTCATACTGCCGTGGATTATTGACAATCAGGTACCTATTCGTCTCCCCTCCATTAATTCCAGTATTATTACTTTCCTCCAATGCCGTCTACGGCTATCTCTTCCACTGCCTTGATTTGCTCCGATAATTGCTATAGGATAGCCACCGTGAAGAAAGGTAGGATTTCTTTGTGATGGAGGTTTAGCCGTCAACTTAGATGGTGAACACCCTTGGGCCATCACACGTCCCTTACTCTTAGATGTCGTAGTTGGTCTTCTAAGGGTCATTGGGAGTTTAATCAGATCAATATCTTTTCTTAGAGGACGTCGTTGATCTCCCTCCTCATTCGTAGGCGTCTCTTATTGCTCATTAAGGGTTTTTCCAAACTACATTCCTTTCATATCATTAACTACGAATTCATTCATTCTTGCTCCTTTGACGTAATATGAGCCGTCCGATTCCGGCCCGCCCTTCGTATTACATCATCAGTGTGCGGAGACCAACCAGCGCGGCCCTCGGATCTGTCCTTTTGGGACAATTGCGCCCGATCCCTGTGAAGTTACGGCAACCGCCGCCCACCATGTGAAGGCGGGGGCGCCTTGGGTGAGCCAACTGTTGGTTTGAGCCACTATCGCTGTCGCCTTCATCTCCTCCACTCCGCTCCCCCTCGACTGCTCCGTCCCTAAGCCGCCATTGCTCTTCGGTGCCTCTCTGTCACACCCGCTCCGACCGCTACGATTGTTGACAAATCAGCACTCAAGCACATTGAGGTACGCCGTCCTCTCCCGTCACTCGTTTAATTACTTCTTGTAGTAGATTTTTGTCTTAACTCCTCCGTGCTCGAGCTAGGTAGGTGAGAGAGGTTTTGAGAGAACTATGACTCTATGAGTGTCTTACCAGTACAAACGAGTACGTCCGTTATGTATGAGCCCTACGGATAGATTTTGTTCAGCTGTAGATGTCTTCATCGCTCTGACGAGGTTTAAGAGGCCACCGTCGCCGTCACCCCGTGACCCATCCAAGCTTGGAGCTCGATGCCTCCCTCGAGTTGGAGCCTGCACATACGACACGTAGGACATTCATTGCATCATCGTCATATAACCTGTTAGGGTTTCATCCGTCGAATGATGACACTGTCCATGTTCGATACCTTTATCCTTTATCTACACCGAACCATCATATTCGGTGTCGATCGGACGACGTCTCTGACGACGTTCGACATCAAGGAGGAAGAGGGAGAGCGGAGAAGGAGAGAGAATCAAAGTTACAAGAGGAGGAGATTCGTGCACCACGATCATCCACTGTCCGCGCTTCCCAGATCTCGCGAATCTCTCTCTCCTGCGTTTGGCTGATTGTCCAAGTCCACCATTAGAGTCGCCGCCTATACCAACGCACAGGCGTCGGATTCACACCAGCGCCGCCAGAGCGAAATTGAATCATCGGGCACCTGCCTGGCCCCTATAATGGCTAACGTCAGTGGTGAGGATGCGGGATTGAATATCACCCGATGGCACTGCCTCTCGAGCCAGCCACCTTCATCTCGTGCAAACCCGTGATTGATCTTGACAGTCTACGCGGTCAGCGATCCTACTGGTCGATGGTGGCGGGCTGACTCTTTATCCGAAGGCCCTAGTCGACAGTTCTCAAACCGAGTTGTTGCTCGTGGCAGAAGACTATGGCCGTACCGACGCTTGGTCGCATCTGCCCTTGTTAGCATATGCTCATGACAGATGAATATTGATCGATGTGCCGCTATCCAAGTCACCCAAGGGGCGCCCACAGCGGTCTGGACCTGTCACGCACGTGTTGACTGCACGAACCTCCTTGCCACTCAGCACGCGCTGCACTTGGGGTGACACCATACACAGTCCTTCACGAACCCACATCATATTGACCCATCTCCATGTTGCTGACCTGTTGTACTGGCTTTGCTGAGCCTACGCCACCTACACCGCGCCCACCGTCAAACTCGTCCAGGTGGTTCAAAGGATATCTCGTCTTCACCCCCTACTCTCCCATGACTCCTCGCTTCCAAGCTCTACCAACTGCTCATGCGCCTATTGCCAGTTGAGCTACGCTGACTTCTCTCTAGCTCCTCTCTACCCACAACCCGCACCAGCTGCATCAATCGATGAAGACCGTCACGGCAAGCATCCCGCCGATGAGGTACGTTGTCCTCCATTCATTATTTATATTATTTCTGACAGTATATTGTCGATTGGCTCCACCGCGGTCGGGCTAGAGATAGGTGAGAGAGAGTTAAGAAAACTACGAGAATTTGTGTCTTACCGATATGGGTCGAGCCCATCCGTTACGTGTGAGCCCCTACAGATTTATTCCATTCGGCACCGTAGATGGCATCGTCCCTTCGACAAAGGTCAGGAGGCCACCGACGTCGTCACCCGGCGTCCCATTCGAAGCTTGAAGTTTGGCACACCTCATCGAGCTAGGGCCTGCAAGTACGTCCATGTAGATTGCATCATTCCGTAGTTACATACCCTTTAAGGTTTATCCATCAGGTGACACCATTGACGACGTCCGACACCACTATCTAGGGAACCGAGCATCATCTTGGTACCGATTGGACGACGTCTTTGATGACGTCCGACATCATTTATATTAATATTTTCTGCATAATGTCTCGAGAAACTAATTAGTATATATTAAAGGAGAATATTGACACTGAAATTGGATACATAAACTTCCTAAACTCTATTTCCTCCAATCTTGGGCAACAACCCATCTTTAAATAGCCAGAGTGAAGCCTTTTCATAGTTGTCCCTTTCCTTTACATTTATTGACATGAGAAACTTTTGATTCATTTTTATTTTGTTAACTTTGTATCAGAGGGACTGAGTGACCAAGCCAGGCATGACTTAACCTTTTCTCAGGGATAGACTTGGCACATTAAAAACTAATAGTTTGGATAATAAAGAAACATGATCCATCATTCACATATTCCTTTTAGTGATGCAAAACCCATTTAATTTTCAACTGGTTAGAATACAAAATAAAAATTTACAATAGGACAGCAATTTAAGGAAGATTCAACCAAGCATTAAACTTTCGAAATTGAATGTTTATATCAAAAATATCAATATTGTGTAGGTGTGATTAGAGTGAATTAGCAAATGTATCTTCAAAGTATTTTCTTACAATTTATTTTGGATTCGTAGGGAATGTAGTTAAAAAATGGAAATACGATGATTACTGGTCTCTTATATGATGAGAAGCAAATAAGGTTGAAACAGCAGTACACGGAGTCTTCTAGCTTAATCTAGTTTCACCATAACTTAGAACATAAGTTCAAATATTAATTGATCATCATCAGATAGGATAAAAAATAACACTGGAGATTCAAAAAAGTTTCCAATTTATCATGGGCCCTTAATTTAGTTGCCAAATATATTTATGGGAAAACACATTTGTTCTAGCTTTTATTTACTCATTAATATCCTGGTGAAGGGCATGGAATGCAGTTCTTGACATTTGTAATAAAAATTCCTTGCAAAAAAAAAATGTATCTTAGAAATTGATTCCTAAACATTATAGTCTAAAATACAGGATTAATACTATCATCAATTATAATTTAATAATAACTTTTAGATACTACATAGTGATTATATGTTTGTATCTTTAATGGGAATATGAAAAAATATGAAACATTGCACAAGTGCACTACACTATCACGATTGTGCTCTTACGAGACATTACTCTGACCACACACGGATACTCATTCTCCCAGATATGAACTGATGGGGGACCATCAGGACGACGCCAGGACGAGATGAGTTCAACCACACTAGGCTGCTCGCGTCGACACTCTGCATTCAAGTATCCCGCGTAAGTGGTTAGTTCATTTTGCGCCTTATTTGTTTGGTTGTATTTTCTTTTTATAGACCTCACGGACCGGGTCATTCTGTTTAGGCCTTGTCCATGTTATTTTCAATTCTTATTTGTAATCGTTGAATAGAGGACGAACCACGTCTCGCAACGGTTCCTCCTCTAGAGACGTCACTTGGCACCTATCCTCCCTATATAAGGGGATAGCATGCCCCAATTGAAGGAGGCCAATTAATGAATTGAAAGTTGTGTTCTTCTTATCTACCTTAGTGCTTAGATAGAATTTAGATAGAAGTTAGAGAGTAGTGGGAACGTGGCTTCTTTTGCCCGCCTCATGTTGAGACAACTCCGTGAATTGCCGCCATCAACAACCTCGTCGAGACCACTTTGATGCCGCCGGGATGACTTGCGCCAGCCCTGATAGTCTTCTTGAAGTTTCAAGAAACGTAGCTCCTGGGAACCAGCGTCGCCTTCGCCACCCTCGTTGAGATCACTCCGAGGATACACCGACGATGGCCTCCATCTGTGGCTGCCCCAACTCCTAGAATCGCCATTATTTTGCCATTAAGAAACTCCAAGAACCAGGAGGTTCTTGTTTTCTTAGCGGTCTTGCGGCCTTCCAGCCTCGCCTGACCACCCTGAGGATGACCAATCTGCCTCCCCGCACACACCCACGTGCCCCGCGTTGGTTCCCAGCATCGCCACCACGAATGCGGCCCTTGCCTTCGCGTGTTATCACGCATCCGTGGATGCCCCGTGCCCTGCCTTCGCCCACTACCGCACACCCGAAGGACTTCCATCGGTGCCCGCGTGATTTCACAGTCGTGAGCATCGATCTGTGCTGTGGTACTCGCATCTGAACGCTACCACGTGCCTGCAACAATGACCCACACTGCTTCTGCGCTCGCAACCCTCACCTCCGCACGTTTCTACGCGCCATGGCTTCTCCCCACCACGCGCCGCCATGCGCTAGTGGTGATCTCCTCGGCGCTGTTTACCTAGGATCGTGATTGCCCGTCTGTGCACTGCCCGGGAGGTGTGACTCTTCAAGCACCCTTTGTCCCCGACTAGCAATCCTCGACCAATCGCATGCTTCGTCAACACCACCGAGCTCGACCGTCCCCTATTAGCCCATCAACGGACTACTTCACTCAAGTATCTTCTCGCCCTCCCCTATCAGTTAGGGATTCATTGAGGTAGACGACTACTTGCTAATTTTAGAATTGGGACAACCTTGGGTCGTTAAACGCCTCTTTCGTCGTAGTCATCATAGTTAGTCAAGAGGGTCATTGGGAGTCTATCTTGGCTACCCTCTCTCCAAGGGGAATTCATTGATCATTCACCCAGTACGTAGACGTCTCTTTTTGCTCATTTGGGGTTTCTATCGACATACATTTCATCTACATAGATTCTAATTACCACATCACTTTTTACTGTGTTGTAATACGAACCGTCGATCCCAGTGTCATCGTATTACATCATGAAAACTCAAATCTGTCATCCCCCATTTAGATTCCTAGCTATGTTGTTGGAGTATAAAGACTTTCATAGTTTTGTGCAAAGCCACTGGCATGGAACGATCTCCGCATCGCCTTTGGATAATTTCAGTTATAGACTACGGAACCTTATGTTCCACCTGAAATGGTGGAATCGAAATGTATTTGGAGACGTGCACGCACTAGTTGAAGCACTCAAAATGGAGCTAGCTGCTATTGAGAGATAGCTACAAGATCATTGGACGGACGAAGCGTGGGAGTGATAGCTTAGGCTACATGAGAAGCTTGAGGATACGATGCAACGACATGGGATTTTCTAGCTCCAGAAATTGCATATCCACTAGCTATGAGAAGATGATAGAAACACACATTTCTTTCACGCTTTGATTCACAACAGAGCTCGTCCTAATTATACGAACCTGTTAGGGATGTATAGTCAAGACCCCGCCCAACTAGCGATTGCTTGCGTTGAATATTATAGCTCACTCCTTGCCTCACAATTGATTGACGTGAGTGAGGACCTACTCGCCACCATCCCTTACTTGGTGACCAACGAAGAAAATGCATTACTCACAGCCCTTCCTATGCGAACGGAGATCAGGGAGATAGTCTTTTCCTTGGGTAGGAACAAGGCTCTGGGACTAGATGGATTTCTAGCAGAATTCTATATCACATATTGGGATATCGTAGGCACGGACTTGGTGCTTGCCATCGAGGAAATCTTTACACACAAAGTCCTACCACGAAGTTGGAAATCCACTTTCTTGGCGCTAATCCCAAAAGTGGGCAACTCAACTTCATTTAGAGACTTTTGACGTATTAGTCTTTGTAATGTATGCTATAAAATTGCATCCAAGATCATTACAAATCAACTTGGGACCTTCCTTGATAAACGTATCTCACCTGAATAGTGCAGTTTTGTCAGGGGTCGACAGATCCAAGACAGTGTCATGCTTGTTCATGAGTTAGCCTAGTCATTAGACACTCATATTTGGGGCTCAAATGTCATCATCAAACTGGATATGGAGAAAGCTTTTGATCGAGTCGAGTGGACTTTCCTTACCGAAGTGCTACGTCGCTTTGGAGAATCATTTCTCTCTTTTGGTGGACAGAAACTCCATAGGTTTTTTCACGGCCACGAGAGGTTTATAGCATGGTGATCCTATCTCACCCACACTTTTCATCTTGATGGAGGTCTTTAGCCAATCAATCACACGAGCGATCGCCCGCAGCCTCATCTAACCATATTTTATGAAAAGGGGATGCCCAATCCTCTCGCACTCTCTATTTGCACATGATGCCATTCGTTTCTTCAATGGATCTAAAAAATCCATTAAGGAACTTATGAGTGTCCTCACTACATACGAGTGGGCTTCTAGCCAGCTCGTCAATGCCTCAAAGAGCAACTTTATGGTCACTCGGTCCACCACTATAGAGCGCTCTCATATTATCCAACAGTATACTGGTTACCAACAAGGATGCCTCCCTTTCGACTATCTTGGATGCCTTATCTTTCTGGGACGTGTGAGGCATCATTATTTTGATGCCTTGCTGGACAAATTGAGAAAGAAACTAGAGGGATAGAAACTTCATTTTCTATCAAGTGAAGGATGCATCCAACTTATTTGACACATCCTTAGATTGCGGTCCATTCATTATCTCTAACAGTCCTCCGCTCTATGGAGCGATTGTGCGCATGTTTCTTATGGTCCAGCCACCTCAAGAAAGAGAGTCACCGTCATTGGGTTTCTTCGGAGAAAGTTTGTCGGTCGATGAACGAGGGGGTCTAGGGATTAGGGTCTAGGGAGATTCATATCATCAAAGTATGGCGAGTGGGCGCGTAGTGAGATGGATATCCGGGGCCATCTCAAGTGACACACTTGGCAGCGTCATTGGATTAAGATAGTCACGGTCACACGTTGGCATGTTGGTCGAGGCGCGATGAATGCTTGGTATGATACATGACTCAACAACGCACCCCTAGCCAGTCACCCCACTTTTTGCTCCATTGCCTTAGATTGATCATGGCGCAACTACTTCTAGGCGACACAAGCCACCTTTGGGAGCAACATGGCCTTGCCATCAACCTGTTACCCCAAGCCCTGAGTAATCCCATTGTGCCCACTCAAGATTATCCTATATGGATGTTTACCCTTGATGGGTCATACTCTTGCTGCTCTTCTTGGGAGTATTTTTGTGAGAAATCCCTCGCCCAGCACTGGGGTTGCCGAATTTGGTATCCGGAAATCATTACTCGTGTCTCCTTCTTCCTCTAGCGACTTTTGCATCATGGCCTCCCGACTGATGATCGAGTGAGCCATTTGGTCAATTTCTCTGTTTTGCGTTGTTATTGTTGCCCCACATCTTCCCCTAGCTGAGACTATAGAGCACCTTTTCTTCCATAGTGAGACATCTCTAGCTTGTTGGCGCTAAATCACACACCATTGCAGTCCACTTCTTGGTACCTACTCTGCTCTGACATTTTTAGAGTGTTTTGGCAAAATGTATCTCTCACCAACATGCTCCAAATGAAGCCCCCTACTACACGTCACTATAGCTTATTCACTATGGGAGATTTGGAAAGGGCCAAATTCTTCTTGTTTTTGAGGAACTCCCATGTGCGACTTGGATATCCAACATGTCAAGCAATGGATACGCGTACACATCACCTTTTACCACCTTGTGCCTACAGCTCACCCCTAGCCTATAACCTCCTTCGATCTTGGAGTATCCTAGTGACCCTCGCCCCCATCCGTATTTGTCTACAGATTGTTCGTTGGCACCCACTGCCAATCGGCATCCTCAAGCTAAATGTGAATGTGTGGCCAAAGGGAACCCAGGGCTGGCAGAGGGAGGTGGTATCCTATGTGATCATACATGGAGTATTATCTTTGCTTTCTCCTCTTTTTATGACATACAAACTAATACAATAGCCGAGGCTATGGCGATACGTGATGATTTACTCCTATGAGAGGAACAAAACCTTCAGTATATCATCGTAGAATCAGACTCACAGGTATTAGTTGACATGCTTTCTACACGCAAATACTCCCAATCACGATTGTAATGCGTGTGACAGGACATCATGTAGTGCCGCCCCCGCACAACTTGTGCCCGTCACCAGTTGTGTGAGGGAAATCAGACAACAGATACCCTTGTCAGTCACGCGGTACACACACAAACCCCTTCCTCCATTTTCCTTTCCAAGCACGCACTCCCTCCAATAGCTCATGGATGTTATCACATTGAACGCCTGGGCTTGTCGGCCCTTCGTACATGACGCACAATATCATAGGAAGACCCGCGGGAGTGGCGGATAGCATGGAGTGCTGGGGCTGGGAGAGCTCACCATCTCGCCTGATATTTCATCAAGTCGCGCATGTCCACAATGACATTTGCGAACGGCGAGGCGAACTACGCACCGACTTTTGTATCACAAAGAGGGTTCCCCCAACTCTTGCTAGCATGAGTGAACATCTCTCGGCCTTCACTAGGTCAAATCTCGAGCTAGGTTTCTTCCTCGAAATTGGTGTGTGCTGGCCTTAGTGCTTGGAGCAGAACACTGAGCAGCCTTAATCTCTTGCAACAGAAGCTTTTGCAATTGCTTAAGATTGCTTAGAAGGGGTTAGAGGAGATGGTAGTGTTAGGAACCGTCAGTGAATAGGGTCATTTCATTCATAGCATAAAGAGTACATCATCATTGGGGATAATTACATGGGGGAAGACGAGGGGTGATACAACAAACGAGACGAGTCACCTTACGGTGAGGTAATGTCGTCACACTACCTCAGGGTCGCCGCTCTGCACGCTCACGCCCGCTCTACCACTTACCAAGTGCGTCAGACCGGGTGCCGCACGCCCGCGGGCCTCGCGATCACACACGCCACCCCTGCCTTGACGATCACACACGCCACCAGCACCCGTGTCAACACTGTAGCGCGCAGTTTGCGCGACGCTGACGCATTCGATGCCCCTGAGCTGGAGGCTGCACGCCGAGCACTACCCGCAAGAGCGCTACGCGCCCGCTGTGTCACGCGCTGCCTGCGTGGGCAGCACACAACTCTGTCCACTACAATCGCAGCACGCTGCCCGCCCTATGCGTCCCGCACCCACGCGCGGCGCTTCTTTCTCCCGCGCACAGCGCTTGGTGTGGGCGGGTAGCGTTGGCGCCCGCGCGTGGTGCTTGGTGTTGGCGCGCGGCACTTGGCGCGCGCGCACACACCGTTCAGCCCAGCACGCGCGGACCATACCTAATCCATCCCGCCTTGGGCACGGACGAGCACGTGCACAGTGTGCCGTGAATCACCATCGATAGTGGCAATGGCCTGAAAGATCAGGTATTGGGCCTCACTACCCATTATAACTCAGTTTTTAAAATGTCGTGAGTCGAGATACACTGGACACCCCCTCCCAATAAGCACGCAGGCCTCTAGGTAGGGAATGCCACCTAGTTAGGGGCCTAACACGCCCCCGCCACCTGAACTTGTCGACACGCGCTGCTCCGCTTCATATGCTCATAGTAGGTCCTTGAAATACCATAAGTCCGAGTCGGGCTCCCAGGTGGCTGATTCCTTTGGTCTGTTCTCCCACTTTATTAGGTACTCGATCTTGTGATAACAACCGTGACGCCCTCCCCGGTCAATTTCCCGCTTCGCCAGGATAGCTTCTGCTTCTTGGTCGAAGTGATCCCGCACATTTGGTGGTGCACGTGGGGGCTGGTTCCTCGCCGCATGTTCGGTATCTGGTATATATTTCTTCAGAACCGACACATGGAAGACCGGATGGACCGCCAACCGATGGGGAATGTTGAGTCAGTAGGCAACCTGTCTGATTTTTGCGACCACTTTGAAAGGTCCATCATAGCGAGGTACCAGACCCTTGTGACGCTGCTTTGCTTGCTTCGTCTTCAACATTTGCGCGTTGGTCTTCAACAAGACCTTGTCTCCCACTTGGAACTCTATGTCCCTTTTGTGTTGGTCGGCGTACTTCTTCATTCTTTGAGCAGCACGCTCTAGTGCTTCACGGGTTTCCTCAATGCGAGCATGATAGTCGCGTGCAAATTGGAAGGCCGCAGGGAAATGCCCATTCCCTTTCCTTTTTACAACTTCCGGAGGAGTCATAGGCTGTCTTCCCATTGCAATCTCAAATGGCGAGTGACCTGTAGCCAAGCTCCAGTTGATGTTGTGTGCAAATTGTGCTGCGTCCAATAGCTCCACCCAATTCTCCTTATTGACCAAAACGTAGTGTCGGAGGTATTCTTTGAGCATGGAATTGACACGTTCCATCTGACCATCTGTCTGGGGGTGGAAGCTCGTAGAAAATTTGAGCTTAGAGCCCATGTACTTAAACAGTGACTCCCAAAAATGACCAGTGAACCTTGTGTCTCTGTCACTAATAATGTCCAGTGGAAGACCCCAGTACTTCGACACATAGGACATGAATAGACGAGCCACTCCATCTGCGTGCACTTTCGACGTGGTGGGAATTAAGGTCGCATATTTGAAGAAGTGATCCACGACAACTAGGATGGTGTCGTGCCCACCCACGCGTAGAAGGCAAGTGATGAAGTCCATCAAAATAGACTCCCACGGTCTGCTCACCCTCGGGAGAGGTTCCAGCATTCCAGCTGCCTTGGCCTTCTTCGTCTTGTCTTTTTGACACACCAGGCATGAACGAACATAGGCTTCTACGTCTCATTCCATTCCCCGCCAGTGATAGCTGCTGGACATGAGTGGAAGCGTCCAAGCCTGCCCTAAGTGTCTGGTCTGGGGTACGTCGTGTGCTTCGTAAAGGAGCTTCCAGTGCAACCCATCCTCACGCGACACATACGGCCTGCTCCCATTTGCGTATATGATGCCGTCCTCGGTCCAGAATCTCCTTGTCTCGCCCGCAGCAATGCGCTTCATTAGGCAAATAGCTTCTGGATCATCTTTCAGCGCCAACTTGATTTCATCGAGGATGCTTCCTTGGACTACTGAAAGTGCAGCCATCAACACTTTTGGTTCTTTGCGTCTTAGGGCGTCGGCCACTTGGTTGGCGCGCCTTGGCTTGTACTTCAAGTCAAAGTCGAACTCCGCCAAGAAGTCTTGCCATCTTGCTTGCTTCGGGGCTAGCTTCTTCTGGGACTCGAAGCAGCTGGTGGCCACATTGTCGGTGTAGAAAACAAATTTTCCTTCGAGGAAATAGTGACGCCAGACTCTTAGGCAATGGACCACCACTGTCATCTCCTTCTCGTGTACCGAGTACCTCCTTTCTACGTTGTTTAGCTTGCGGCTCTCGTAGGCCACAGGGTGTCCATCCTGCATCAAGCCACCACCAAGGGCAAAATCAGAAGCATCGGTGTGTACCTGATATGGCTTGTTAAACTTGGGCAATCGAAGCACCGGTTCACTGGAGACTGCACTCTTCAGCTTATCGAATGCTCATTGACACCGATCTGTCCACTGCCACTTCACATCATTCTTCAACAAGTCCGTCAAAGGGGCAGCTACTCGGGAGAAGCCTTTGATAATCTTCCGGTAGTAATTTGCCAACCCAAGGAAAGATCTTAGCTGCAGCACTCCCTTTGGCTCCGTCCAATTTGTGATGGCCTTCACCTTAGAGGGATCCATGCGCACACTTCCCTTCCCGACTAGGTGTCCAAGAAATTCAATCTCCTGTAAGGCAAACTCACACTTTTTTGGGTTCAGGTAGAGCTCGTGTCCCTTCAGCTTGGCCATCACCTTCCTCAGGTGCCTCACATGGTCATCTAAGCTCTGGCTATATACGAGAATATCATCCAAGTACACAATGACAAAATCATCGATATAATCGTGAACAATATTGTTCATCACGCAATGAGACTTAGCAGGAGCGTTCGTGAGCCCAAAGGCATCACACATAATTCAAATGACCCGTTGCGAGTCACGCACGCCGTCTTCGGTTCATCTCCCTCCTTAATCCGCACTTGGTGGTACCCGCTCTTCAAGTCCATCCGTGAGAAGTAGCGAGCCTCGCCGAGCCTGTCAAATAGCTCTTCAGCATTCGGTACAGGATATTTATTTTTCATTGTTACCTTGTTCAACGCTCAGTAGTCCACGCAAAGTCAGAGCGACCATCCTTCTTTTGGAAAAGAACCGGGGCGCTGAAGGGACGGATGGACGGATGAGCTTGCTTTCTAGCAGTTCTTGGAGCTGCTTCCTCAGCTCCTCCAGGTAAGCAGTGGGCATCTTGTAGGGCGCCCGCGCAGGGGGACGTGTTCCGGGGAGCAATTCAATCTCGTGGTTCACATCCCGCCTGGGCGGCACCTTCGTGGGGAGTTGCGCGGGCATCATCCCGACAAACTCCCGCAATACGTCTGTAATTGGCCCCGACAGTCCACCCGCAGCTGCACTAGGGTTGTTGTCATCGTCATCACCCCAACTAAGTGCCGCCAAACGGGCTGGTGCGCACCCCTGCCTTTCACCCTTTTTCTAGGGTGTCGGCCCTCATGTGGTGATGAGGAAGGTCTCTTCCCCCTTCCTCAATCTGTCCTTGATTTGCATGGCGGACAGTAGTGTTGTGTTCAGCGGCTTCTGGGCCCCGTGGTCCTTCACGAAACATGGGTGAGATCCCTCTGGTAATAGGACGCCGTGGTACTGGGGGAACACGACAACACGTGAACCCATTAGAAGGTCGAGACCCAAGACGACCGTGAAGTCATCCATGGGGGACACCATGAAGTTGGTCCGGCCCTCCCACGTTCCCACCTGCAGCAACACCTCCTTGGCCACGCCAATGATGTCTCGAGCTTCTGAGTTGACGACCTTGATCTTCCCCGCACTTGGGGAAAGCTTTATGCCAAGGTTCTTGGCTTCTTTCTTAGCGAGGACGTTGTGCGTCACCCCTGTGTCAACCATGGCCGTAGAGGGCTTGCCGTTGATCAGTACCGGGATGTGCAAGAGGTTCAGACCCTCATACAGGACTAGGGCGCCCCCTTGTAGTGCCGCTAAGCACTGCAAGGGGTTCAGGGTCACCGTACTGCTTCCCCCAGGAACATCCAGTTAGGGCGGCGACATGACCATCGCCTTAACGTTTGTGGCCACCGCCGTCCCTCTTGGGCAATCCTTCATGAAATGGGGTCCTCCGAAAGAAAAACAAGTTAACTTGTTGCCCCCACCGCCTGGATTCTGTTTCCACAATCTCAGGCTCTTGCCCTTGTCTCGGCTCTTGCCGTGGCCTGGTTTAAACTTCCTCTTCAGGCCTGACTGTTTGGCACTGTTGGGGCCTCAGCGCGCTCTTGGCGCAGCTTGTTCTCTCTCATGGGTCTGTCCTCTGTCCTACTGGGTCTAGCGGGGCGGAGCTGTGTGCTTTCCACGACCTAGTAGGCTGAGTTCAAATCTCTACATTGTCTCCTCTCCAGCTCTGTCTGGAGCTAGTGGGGAAGGCCTTTCGCAAAGCGGTAGAGCTTGTCCATCTCAGACATGTCGGTTATCCTCCGGATTATGGACACCAATTAGCCCACGTATTCCCTTGGATTGCCCGTCATCTTAAGGCTTTCGAGCTCTCCCCTCGCGATCCATGCCGTGTTGTGTGGCATGAAGCTCTCCTTAATCTCCCGCACAAACTCTTCGTGAGTCAGGGGTGGCTAATTTCCACATTCTTCCTGTCGCCACCATGACTTCGCCTCATCAGTGAGAAAGTAGCTAGCCTGTATGATTTTACTTTCATTCGAGTGTTGTCCTTCGCCAAAATACCGGTCGTAGTCATATAGAAAATCCGCCACTACATCTTCGCAGTGAGAACTGTCGAACCGCGGTTCGGGGAGTGAGTGCTTCCTCGCGGTGCCGTTGCTGGGACGACTACTGGTGCCTTCTTCCAGTTTTAAGGTCAGGACCATCTCGGTCAGCTGCCGGATGATGTCCTCCCATTGATTGATCTTTTCTTCGAGGATTTCTTGCCTCTGGCGGGTCTCCACCCGCACTTCTTTTACATCTGACTTCAACTCATCGTAGTTTCTGTCGACGTGGGTCTTCAAACCCATCACGTTCTTGTGCAGCAAGCGATTAGTCAACCTCTGCTCCTTCTCCTTTTGCCGTCTCTCTTCACGCAACTACGCGAGAAACGACTCCATCTCCTCAACAAGAATTCAGAAGCACAGGCGGCAGCGATCCCACCTGGCTCTAATACCATTTGTCACACGGCCAAATCTCGAGCTAGGTTTCTTGCTCGAAATTGGTGTGTGCCGGCCTTAGTGCTTGGAGCAGAACACTGAGCAGCCTTAATCTCTTGCAACAGAAGCTTTTGCAATTGCTTAAGATCGCTTAGAAGGGGTTAGAGGAGATGGTAGTGTTAGGAACCGTCAGTGAATAGGGTCATTTCATTCATAGCATAAAGAGTACATCATCATTGGGGATAATTACATGGGGGAAGACGACGGGTGATACAACAAACGAGACGAGGTGCCTTGAACCGAGGTAATGTCGCTACACCGCCTCAGGGCCGCCGCTCCGCGCGCGCGGGATTGCTCTGTGCCTATTGAAGTGCGTTGGACCGGGCGCCGCGCGCCCGCGGGCCTTGACGATCACACATGCCATTGGCACCCGTGTCAACACTCTAGTGCGCAGTCTGCGCGACGCTGACGCATTCGACGCCCCTAAGCTGGAGGCTGCACACCGAGCACTACCCGCAAGAGCGCTACGGGCCCGCTGTGCTGCCTCAGCGCTCTTAGTGCGCCACATGCCTTAGTCTCTTGGCGAGATGTCTCCCGGCCCCGCACCCCGCACACACAATGCGCGCGCTGCCCACGCGGCCACTGCACGGCACCCCACACAACTCCACGCGGTGCAACCGCGGCACGCCACCCGACCTGCGCGTCCTGCACCCACGCGCGGTGCTTCTCGCTCCTGCACGCATTGCTCAGCGCTGGCGGGTAGCGTTGGCGCCTGCGCGTGGTGCTTGGCGTTGGCGCGCGGCAACTTGGCTCGCGTGTGCACACATCGTTCAGCCCATGTGCCCAGCACGCAAAGACCGTACCTGATCCATCCCACCTTGGGCGCGGACAAGCACGTGCACAATCTGCCGTGAATCACCATCGATAGTGGCAATGGCCTGAAAGATCAGGTATTGGGCATCGCTATCCATTATGACTCAGTTTTTAAAATGTCGTGAGCCAAGGTACACCGGACACGCCCTCCCAATAAGCAAGCTGGCCTCTGGGCAGGGAATGCTGCCTAGTTAGGGACCTAACGCATGGGCATAGGCGAGTAGGGTTCGTGTGTAACTGGGACATGTACGCTTACTCCATGCTAAAACTGATGAAAAACACTGAATTTTAACAGTAAACACCCCCTGATGCGAAACGCCGACGGCCGGGATCGAGCAGCGCGTTTTGCATCACAGGAATAATGATGATATGATGCAAACACAATGAGATTTTATGATCGAGCAATTAAGACACAAGGAGATAACGCAATGGACGGTGACGATCACCAAATAGATTGATCCGAAAGTCAGACTCCCAATGACCCTCAAGACCACTAGACGTCTAGACGAGAGGGGCGTCTAACGGCCCTGATAAGTTCGGAATTTAAAGATCAAGTGACAGACCGTTTACCTCAAGAAAGTCCTGCTCCCACAACAGTGGCTTGTTCCTAATCCGCTGCCGAGTGATGAGTGGCGCAGAGGATGCGATAGCGGAGGACGGCACTGGAACAGGTAATAATACTGGTTAAGGAGGGAGAGGAGACGAGCTGACCTTAAAATATGTAGTCCACGGCGTATCGAAGACAGGCGTAGAGATAGCATTCCGGGGACGGATTCGTCTTGTCGTAGGCCAGAATGCCGGGAAGGATCAACGTGGCTTGGCGCAAGTGACGGGGCGGCACCGGTCGCAACTGGCAGTGGCGGTGGCGCAGAGCCACGGTACAGGGCAGAACAGCGGCGCAGGGGGGTTAATGAAGCGAGGCGAAGCCTCGGCGCGGCGTGGAGCCACAGAGTGCGGCAGAATCGTGGCGATTGGCGGACCCGCGGCGGGGCGCGAACTCGCGGCGCACGGTCGGATCACGGCTGGGCGCGAGTCCGCGGCGCTGGCGGCGCGCGCGCGCGGAGTCGCGCGCGAATGGGTCCACAGCGCGGCGTGGGGTCGCGGCACAGAGCGGGGCCCCGACGCGGGGGAGGATGCGGGGTGGTCGGGAATCGGGGTTCGGGGCGGGGCGGCAATGGGAGAAGTGGCGGTCGAATCAAGAAAAAGGGGGGGGGGAAGCCAAAGGGTGATGCAAGAATGGGGTGGTTATGGTCAAGAACGATGGAAGATGGTGGGGGAATGGTCAAGAACGATGAGGGTGAAGAGGAAGATTCAAGAAACGATGGGGAAAGGAGGGTGGGCGATCAAGAAAGGCAAGAGGAGGCGGTTGGGAATCAAGAAACGATGGGGAAAAGAGGGTGGGCGATCAAGAGAGGCAAGAGGAGGCGGTTGGGAATCAAGAAGCGAAGGGGAAAGGAGGGTGGGCGATCAAGAAAGGCAGGGTAGGGGGAGGGCAATCAAGAAAGGCAAGAAGAGGTGGTTGGGCGATCAAGAAGGGCAGGGGAAGGGGAAAGGGTAGGGGAAGCGGTTGGGCGATCAAGAATTTCAAGAAAATGGGGGATGAGAATGGGTGGCGTTCAAGAATCGGTGGGAAAGATCAAGAAATGGGGTTAGATGATCAAGAAGCGAGGGTGAAGGGGTGGCGTCCAAGGAAATGTGGGCGAGATGGGCTGGATGAAGGAGAAGGGGGTGGATGGGTAGAGCCAAGAACCTGGCGTGGTGAGTTCTTGGTGGGTCGCGTGGTTCTCCTCGTTGGAGATGATTTCCGACGCAGCGCGGGCGCCAGAGTCGTCGGAAACCTGCGAGGACGGCCAGAGTGGTCTCGATGGGTGGTCTCTAGATTCTTTATTTCAACAGCTTCTTGAAAATCTTCAACGTACTGGAGTGATCTCGACGGTACGGTTGAACACGTCACGCCCGGAGTGATCTCGACGGACAGGACGTGGGCTCTACTCCTCGGAGTGGTCTCGACGAAGAGGTGGGGCTAGCCAAACCCCCTACGCTACGACTACGATAGGGGGAAGATTCTTGAAACAATTTCAATTCAAAAACTTCCAAGTAGTCCCTTGGGCATGCCCTCCCCTTATATAGGGAGGAGGGGTGCCAAGGAGACGTGGGGAGAGGTTGAACCGTCATGAGACGTGGTTCGACCTCTCCTTACAAAATCAAAATACAATCTTAAAATGAAAATAAAGACGAGGATGGGCCCTACGATACTGGCCCAATCCATAATTCGAAATGCAAAGAAAATACACATAGAAAAAACATAAATTGTTCGAACCTACCCGGAGTACTTAAACCCCAGGTTGCGGACGTCGGCACGAGCTGTCTGACGTGGCTGCTGGCGAGTCGTCGTCGGTCATCCGGCTGATGTCGTCGTCGTCATCAGGTCGTCGTCAGCACGATGGTCCTCCATCACCCCCTGGGCGGCGTCTAGGGCATGGATGGATTGGTCTACAGGCACAACAACAGGGTTGGATGTAATCGGCACTGTGATTTTGCCAATAAAAAAAATGCAAAAATATGAAATATATTTGAATGGTTTTGTAAGTATTCACCAAATAAAACATACTTGCAGTAAACTTCTTATTTGACTGGTTTAAGACCTTAACCTATAAAACATACTTGCACTAACCTTCTTATTTGACTAGTTTAAGACTTTAACATTCAAAACATACTCGTACTAACCTTCTTATGTGACTGATTTAAGACCTTAACATTGATGTAATACGTAGTCGGGGATCGATGGCACGTATTACAACAC
The DNA here is from genome assembly GCF_029677425.1 of Wolffia australiana. Classification (NCBI taxonomy): domain Eukaryota; kingdom Viridiplantae; phylum Streptophyta; class Magnoliopsida; order Alismatales; family Araceae; genus Wolffia; species Wolffia australiana. The sequence continues at coordinate 8,283,654 of NC_135850.1, read as the reverse complement.
AGGAAGACGGCATGTACAAACTACGCAAAATGATGTGATGCAGATTTTAAGTCCGAATGACAAGTGCAAAGAAAAAAACTATTAAACTCAAATGATCGATTAAATCGATGAAGTTCGATTGAGTCAAAATTGACTTCCCAATGTCCCTTTCGATCAATTAGACGTGATAAGATAAGGGGTAAATTCAATTACCCGTCGGCGTCCAATCCTCCTTTGTAAACTATTAGTGTTTTGACATCGAGAAAATCTTATCTCTCACTAGAATGAGTAGTGTTCAATTCGATGAGGATGGTTCCTAACTATCAAAGCACGAAATGTAAATCAACAGTACTGTAAGAAAATAATAGAACTACAACGAAGGAGAAGATGCTAGAACGTCATAAGTTTGATACCCGTCGATTTCATAGCAGAGTCAAACACTCAATCCGATCAAGAGCGAGCGTGTCAGCAAGGCAGGCTGAGTGAGCAGGGCGCAGTTCGGGCAGTATGCAGGGCAAAGCATTGCGCCGGGTGAGCGGGCACGCGCGCGTGCACGCACGGTAGGGAGTGTGCGCACGGCAAAGCAACGGGTGCGTGTGCGAGCGCGATAGAGTGCACGCGCACAGCTGAGCGGCGCTCGGCCAGTCTTGGCATGGGAATGAAGGGTGCTGTCGTGTGACAGAGCCAGGCATTGACGGCGGCGCCGTAGATGCGCACGCAGGTGCTGGCCGCGCTGTAAGATTCAGCGCAATGGGCATCGGAGGATCAAGGTCTGATGACTCTCAATAAGTCATCAAATATTTAGACTTTTAAGCATTAAAGCATCAAGAATATCTAGTTAATTCATGTGAGTTGTCATGCATATGCATTATTTCATAAAATTACTAACCCCACTTGATTCTTCGAATCAAGTGGATTATATTTGACATTTTTGGTTAGTAAGTTCAGAAACAGGTTAAGACAACCAAGGAGGACGTCAAGGATCAACAGGAGCTGGAGAAATCTCAAAGAAGAAGAAAATTCCGAAAATGCCCTTGGGCATGTGTTAAGAGAAACCTATAAATACTCTCTTGAGAGTTCACTTTGGGTTGTCCAGAATTTCTCTCAAGGAAGCTAGGGCTTGGAGAGGAAGGATTTCTGCAGACCCTCCAGGAGCTGATGAGCTTTGGAGTTGGAGAGGAGGAACGAGCTGAAGATTACCTGGGGATTGAAGACCTCCGCCTCGCCGCAAGGACGTGACACTAGGTCGGAGCGATCTCTTCAGTTTCAGTGGTGTAATTCTCTCCATTTCAGACAAGCTAGGTTGGGTTGGAATATTCACACCAGTGATCTTCCAATATTTCCAGCAGAGATTGTTTCGTTTTTTATTTGTTCTCCGTTGTCCAGGTGAAACCACCTTTGGTGGAAGCTTCCAGGCAGCCAGCAACCCAGTTGCAGCTACCTAAGGGGTGGGCGGCCTAGGCTGTTAGAAGCCAAGACAGCCAGCAACCAGGGCAACAGCCTCGGTCGCCAGCAGTCTAGGTAGCCAGCAGCTTGCGCTGCCAGCAGCCCAAGCTGCAGGCAGCCAAGGCCGCCAGAAGCGGAAGCTGCTAGCGACCCAAGCCGCCGGCAACCAAAGCTGCCAGCAGCATGAGCTGCGGGCAGCCAAGGACGCCAACAGCGTGAGCCGCCAGCAGCGCGAGCTGCAGGCAGCCACGTCCGCCAGCTGCTCAGCCGCCAGCAGCGCATGCTGTTGGCAACCAAGGCAGCCAACAGCCCACGCTGCTAGCAGCCCACGCCGCTAGCAGCTAGGGCCATCGGCCGCCCAGGCTGCCAGGGCGACTGAGTGGCACCCCTGCGCGCAAGCAGCGGTCCGCGCGCAGGGTGTTTGCTCTATTGCTTCATAGAGCATAAGCAAACCATCAGCAAAGAAATTCTTTGTTGATGGTTCTGCTCAGTTAAGTTTTAACCAAGATAACTCTGTGGAATCTAACTAAAGATAATCTAACTGAAGAGTTGAGTGAACCAATACTTTAAAGAAATCTTTGTAGCTTTTACTGAAGAATTTTCTAAGAGATATATTTGAAAATATAGATTTGAATATACAGATTGAACTGAAAAGAACCACCACTGTTTTCCTTGCTCTCTGAGGTTCGGCCCTTACTTGCCCTAAAGTAGTCAGGTTATAAATTGTGTTGCATAAGCTCAATCCTCACACGATTAGACTGATAAATAACCAGTAAAAACCACTAAAATCGAGCTTATCTAGGTCGCAGGCACACGCAAAGATTCCATGGAGTGAGAGATCTTTGGCGCTGTGACACCCAAGACCTCCAAGAACGATGGCTATGGGCAGGACTGCACTCGAGACTCCAGGAAATGAAGGTTCTTGGACGTATGGCATAGAGGATCCCAAGCAGCGATGGCAATGGCTAACGACGAGGATGATAGCAGGGTCAGCGGGTCGGCGATGGCTCGGTCAGGATGCTGAACAACCGGTGACGTCGGTGACAATGGTTAAGGGTGAACACAACCCAAGACTCTCCAACAAGGGCTCTCTTGGGCGATTCTTGAGCAATAACTTCCAAGAGCGGGCATTCTTGACAATGAAGATGAACCAAAGGGAGGCTCTGGCATCAATACACGAAAACACATCATGGAGGAGAGGCCACGATCTTCCCACGATCTCACTACAACTCTCTGTGACAAAAATGGAAACTAAGATAGAAAAAAAAACACTAATTCAACTTCAATTTTTTCAAATGTTCTCTAAAACGTCCTCTTGGGCATGCTGACCTTTATATAGGTTCGAAGGCATGCCCAATTGGCCATAACTAGAGGGAACCGTCTTTTGACGCGCAGCCCCCTCAAAATGAAAAAATAAAAATGATTGAAAAGGACGAGGCCCGAAACACGATTGGCCTTGTCCATGATCCGAAAGAAAATTACAATCGAAATACACGATACAATATGAACACACGATGTCGTATCGTCAAGCGGAGTACTTGAACGACGAGTTAGGGGCGTCGGCTCAAGCAGCTCGGAGAGGCTGTTGACATCGTTCTGTGATGATGGCAATATGGTCCCCTGTCTATCATGATATAGTGGATTATATAAATTAAATAAATTTCATAAAAATTTTCCACTTTTCACTCACCATTTAGATGTATGAATATCTGACTAAACATAAGCAAAATATCATATAAAGTAGATTCTTAATTTTGGTAACTCACTTTATAAATCCTTCTATACATCTTTGTTGGGTACGGTGCCTTGGTTCGTCCATGGAAAACACGTTTATGTGGATGCAGAAGCGTGCCGATCGATTCACAATCGGTCTTTAAAATGAAACATTGAATGTACCTTGTGGGGAACTCATTCCACCCTTTACTTTTCTGCTGTGAGATCATTCTAAAGTTGTTCACACGTCCAGCATTTAGAAATATCCGCGCGATCACTTGGCGCTTGGATCTCCACATCTTTTTCTTCGATTCTTTTTCAAAATATAGAAGATATCCTCACTATGAAGACACTCTCCATTGGATGAGTGGAGATGAGAATGGAGAAAGGGAGGGGCTCTCAAATAACTTAAAATGAGAACCCTTTCCCACTTTATATTTCATTTAAAGTGTTTCTCAAAAACCCTAATAAGTAAATTATATCCTCCAATGCCCTTATGACTTTGTGCGTATGACCTCTAGGGCCATGTATAATTCTAGTTACTAAGTTTAGTGGCCTAATAACATTTATTGACCAACCCTATTATTTAACTAAATCAACATATAGATTAATTTAATAATGATCAATTTAACCCGATTGATAGGTTATGTTTCCAGCTCGTGGGTGCCAAGCTACACCTCGTGCTCTAGAAGACACTAAGTACTCTTGAACTCTCTCATGGAACCTTTACCGTCATCCGTTACCATATATGTATAATCCATCATCCGTGCGAGACTCTCAAACAACTTAGGGTATGGTTTATCGTTAAACCCTAATCCATCATTCGATTAGTACTTATGTATAATGGGGATCATTGGAGAATGTCTTCTCCAATATCCTCACTACCCTAGCCAGGAATTTTTCTGCACCGTCTTCCTTGAGTCACTTTCCTCTTATACCGAGGGTGGATATCCCGTCTTGACCACTCAATCATCTCGGTAAGCTTATTACTACATCTGGTCTATAACTTATTTGAATCCCATGATTAGAGGCTCGTAAGTCATAGCCAAAATGTAGTCGTCCACTCACCAGATGTCCTTGGTGTCTCAGGTCAGTGGATCACTTATGCAACATAACTTGAATCAACCTGATTGATGTTTAGGTATAATAGCATTCAAGGATTCATACGGATCAGTTCAGTGAACTCTTTCTCCAAAGAGCGCCCACTATATGTTCTTAGTGTCTCCACACTAATAGCCACAGTATCAGCTATACTTTTCGTATAAGTAGGGTCAGCTAGTGCTATTCTATTCGGATAATTCAATATCCGTCTCCACTATCCATTGAATATGAATATTTAGAGCACATGTTTAAAGACTAGTGATAATTGTATTATGATCTCATCATAATTCACCAAGTCATCGGACGTATTCATGGACTTCATTATAAACATTACACTGAATAATAATGAACGTAAATATTTTATTCAATGAACTTAAATAAACATGGTATTGTGATTGGCTTGATGGCCACATAATATCCATCAATCTTTCGATGACCTACCAAGTCAAATTACATTGATAAATGTTTGACCATGCCATCTTTGGACTTCAAGCAGTTTGAATTTTTATCAAAGCACTATTTTTGTAGTTTCAATCAAAACAAATGTAACCTTAAATTTGATCATTTTTATGATGTTCATAATTTCAGTATCCTGTTCTTGAACTTCTATTATTTAAATACATAATTTTATAAAATATGAGCCTTCTGATCACAATTTTCTCTATAGTTGAAGCCATGTCTCACAACAATCCAAGTGTAACTACGACCTAATAAAGATGTCATGGTCATCAATTATTATGTTTTTAGGTTCTTCTAGATGTATGATTTGTTTCACTTCATTTTGTGCGAATATGATATGGCCATCCACCCTGGTAGAGTATCAAATTCAAATCATCAAAATAAAAATCTAGTTCAAAACAAATGAATGGGATCCATTTATGACATGTCATTAATTAATTATAAAAAATCCATCCCACTCAACCATGAGTTTTTTGTGTAAAATTTTATAGAATAAAATTTGAAAAAATTGCGGCCTATTGTTAAATGCAACTAAAAATAACTTGGGCACCTCAATCCATGTTGCATTGTGTCTGAAAGGTATCAACCGTGTGGAAGGAAGGGAATGACCCAATTCCCTATTTGACAATGATTATAGGGTCCAGGTCAACTCTTATTGGTCCACTTAGGTGAGCCTTACCCATCCTGACATGCTAACCTGTTTGGTCATGTGATATGGTCCTTGTTAACCATTTGTTATAGGTCTATGCATTGGACTGGCTTTTATTGTCCCAAAAAAAGTATTGATATTTTAAATCTGTTATTTCTTAATGTTAGGAAAGTAAATAAAATGTTTGAAAACCCAAAAAAGCATTCAGAATTATGTCCCCAAATTGCAAAATTAAAAAATGGAAACATTAAACTGAACATATCTACCAAATATCAACACAAAATTCAAAGAGTGTATGCATTAAACTGACGACCGTTTCATAAGTGAGACTAATTCAGGGAATTTTCATAAATTAATTAAAAAAGTAGAAACTTACATGGACAGTTCTTTTGCTGATAAAAATACAAAAACCCATAGATATTGCACAAGTCATCATAACTAACCCTAAGCCTATATCCCATCCACTTAGTGCAAGGATCTCTTATAAGGCCTATACTCTGAAGAAAAAGTTGCAGGCATGCACAGCATCATCCCACTCAAAGACCTGTGTCCTATTTTTCAGCATATTTTTCTAGACTCTTGTGTCCACTGATCGATATTATACAATCATCAAGCGAAATCACACCACCATGTTTCTATTTAAGTTCATTTGAATAAAATAGTTGTTTCATTATTATTCCAGGGTGGTCTTTATAATGAAGGCCATGAATGCATGTGATAACCTAGTGAATTATGATGAAATCATGATAAAGTGATCACTAGTATTTAAACATCTAGTCTAAATATTCATATTCAATTTATAGTTGAGATGAACGTCAAACTATTTGGATCCTACTTATACGATAAGTATGGTTGACCTTGCGGCTGTTATTGTGGAAACACCAAGGACATATAGTGATGGAGGACCATCTGGAAGATTGGGCACGAGTTCTTGAGCAGCCGCCATGTTGACCTTCTCAAAGGCCAAGATGACTAAACAAAATGCTGGTCTTTACATGCCCCTACTGGTGCCAACATGAACTTGGGATGACATTTGCATTGACTTCATCCTCGATCTTCCTAGGACCTCTGATGGAGGACCATCCCAAGGACGATGCCACGAAGACGAAGACCCATCTCGAGGATGATGCGACGAGATGACAATAGCCACGACGAGCAGCTCACGCCGACGCTCGCCATCTGGGGTTTAAGTACTCCGGGTAAGTATGCATTTTCATTTATGTTTGTTTTTTTTCTTATATTTCTGGATTTAGGGATTGGGCCGGTGTTGGGCCCCGTCCTTCATTTTTCATTTCCTTTTTTCATTTGTATTTTGAATTTGGAAGGAGAGGCCGAACCACGTCTTGCGACGGTTCGTCCTCTCCCACGTTCTCTTGGCACCCATCCTCCCTATATAAGGGGATGGCATGCCCAAGGAACATTCGGAAGTCATTGTTGAAAATTGAGTTGCAATTGATCTTCCCCCTATCGTAGTTCTACTGTAGGGGGTTTGGCTAGCCCCACCCCACGTCGAGATCACTCCGTGGGTAGAGCCCAAGTTTCTTCCATCGAGATCACTCCGGGAGGATCGTGCTGAAGCGTGCCGTCGAGATCACTCCAGCACGGGTTAAAGATTTTCAAGAAGTCGCTGTCCTTCAGGTCTGCGAAGAGTCTCCATTGAGATCACTCCGGGAATTCTTGGAGGTTCCTGAATGTCATCGACGCCACGACCAAGCTGGGAATCCGCTCCGTCGAGGGAGCATTGCCCCGACCGTCAAGAACCCGACACCAACCAGGTTCTTGATCCCCCCCTTTCTCCTTCATCCAGCCCATCTCGCCCACATTCCCTTGGACGCCACCCCTTCAGCCTCGCCTCTTGATCATCTAACCTCATTTCTTGATCTTTCCCGCCGATTCTTGAATGCCACCCATTCTCATCCTCCATTTTTCTTGAAATTCTTGATCGCCCAACCGCTTCCCCTACCCTTTCTTGATCGCCCTTTCCCCTTCCCCTGCCCTTCTTGATCGCCCAACCACCTCTTCTTTGCCTTTCTTGATCGCCCACCCTCCTTTCCCCTTCGTTTCTTGAATCCCAACCGCCTCCTCTTGCCTTTCTTGATCGCCCACCCTCCTTTCCCCATCGTTTCTTGATTCCCACCGCCTCCTCTTGCCTTTCTTGATCGTCCACCTTTCTTTCCTCTTGACTTCTTGAATTCTTGATTTCTTGATTTCATGATTTCTTGATTTCTTGATTTCTTGATCTCACCATATCTCCTTGATTCCCCTTCGTCCTCCCCTTCGCCCTCCCATCGCCCTCATCTTTCTTGATTTCTTGACTCCCACCCTCTACGCCATAACCAATTTCTTGGTTTTCTGTCCCCACCCACACGACTATTCCCTCGATACTTGGTTCGCTGTCTTGCCCGCCCACACGGTTGCGCCGTGCGCCAGCCAAGCGCATGCCTTGTGCATCCACTGCTCCGACTCTTGCTACACGCCACCCGTGGACTCAGCTCTTTGCTGGTAGTTACGACCGCACCGTCCACACCCGGTTTCGTCCTCGTCAACGACACTCGCCCGCACGATCCGACACTAAGCATCCGCTCGACGACTTGGACGCCTTGGACTAAGCGATATAAAGGTCGGTCTTGTCTCCCCTCCATAAACTCCAGTATTATTATCTTTGATAGTCTCGTCTTCCCCTATCGCGTCCGCTACCGTGATATTCTCGATCATCATCGGATAGGACTAGCCACCCTGTCGAGCGTAGGGATTCTTGTGGTAGACGGACTGTCATCCAACTTGGACGCCGAACGCTCTAGGGCTGTTAGACGCCCTCACTTAGTAGACGTCTAGTAGGTCCAGCGGGTCATTGGGAGTTTTATCTTAGGATCACTCCTCTCTCGTTGATCGGTACGGCTGACGTCGCTATCCGTCAAGTTCTTATCTGCTCATTCGTATTTTCTCATCATTCGGCTTACATCCCATACATTTGCATCATAATCCTATGACGTGAAACGCGCCGATCGATCCCGGCCGTCGTCATTTCACATCAACCTCCTGACGACACAACTCCATAATGGTTGTCGTTGATATATTTTAAGAGATGCCCCATTTTATGCCATGCACCAAGACAGCAGATGCATCCCGCTTGTCTCGATTCTTCTTTGATGAGATCATTCAGCTAATGGGCCATCTGTTGGGCCTAGTCTTTGCTTTATTTTGTATTTTTTTTTTTTAATTTGGCTCATTAGGGGAAGGTCTCTCAATGCACCATTCCCCTAATAGCCCATTAGGGCAACCATCCTTATGTAAAGGAGGGTATGCCCTAATGGGGAGACTTTGATTGCTTGAGAAAGAAGAAAAATTGTTGTTGTTTTCTTAAATCCTCCATCGATGTGGTAGATCCCATCGCCCTCCTGCAAGAACACTCTTACTTGTACGTGGTAATAAGGAGAAAGCACAATCTATTCTTCTGATATATCAGTCTTGGTTGAATACTTAACAGTGGGTATAGATCATTTGCCTGGCTTACTGATTGACATCTCTGGAATCCCTTCCATGTTGTTCATCACCAATGGAGCAATTTAATCTAGTTTGGAGTAATTTATAATTTCCTTTACATAAAATGTTCTTAGAGCATGCTCTGATCAGCCATCGTCGAGACAAACAACCAACTTCCGTGGAATATCTGTCAGTAGACGGCCGGCCAACAATGATCGTGGTGATTTCTCTATCACCCATTGACAGCCGCCCACCATCGACACTCCTTTGATCAAAAGCAGGATCCCCCGATGGTTATTGATGGTTAGGTCGTCGTGTGGGTGTTTGAGGATCTCCAAGTTGTCCTCATCACGGGGCTCAAATTTTCTCTCGGTGAAGACTTATTCGATCATTTCTCTACTGATTTCTCTATAGACCAAATATCATCAAGTCCAATCAAGAATTATCGGGTCATATATATCGATTTCCACCATCAATAGACTCTCGTTCGCATTGAGCCCAAGACATTAAACAAGCCAACCTAGTCAAATAATTATTGGCGGAGTTCCCTACACGGAGTATCCAATTGCACTAAATACGTACAGAGCTTATGAACAGGTCATTTTCTCTTCTCCAAACCCCCTTAAATTTTCAGCTTAATTACCTGCTTTAGTGCCATTCACATCATTCCACAGCTGGAGAGGGTATTACATAGGATTAGCCACCTCATCATAGAGAGTAATTTTTCTCTTATTTGAAGGTGTCGTAATAGACTCAATATCGGTGATGGTTGTCAACACTTCTAGGCAGTGATTCCATCCCCATTGTATCAGCCTTTTGAGCAGATCCGTTCGGTCATTAGGAGTCATCCGGCCCTAGATCCCTCGTGTATTTATATTGTTCATATTGATCTAGTCAGTGTTGTCTCAGTATCAAAGTTAAATTTTCCTATTTACATCATATCATTTACCTTGCATATCATTCGTCGTCTTTGTGGTATAGCCCGATCTGACGATTCTGTGGAGTCGTTCTACATCATCCACAGCTTCAACGACTTTGTCAAGAGCTTGTTAAGCCCTTGGACAATATCATTGGCTCTAACTCGTTGGAGCCGAGTGATAAGCTCAAAAATATGTGTTATTATGTCATTATTTAGGGGGCCTTTCAAACTTAATCACTAAATTTATATATCCCTTAATGCTTAAGGGGTCAAACCCTAAGGAGGCGGTGGTGATATAAATTTTCAATCGAATTAGGGTTTAGCATTCAAACCTAAATGAGATGATGTGTTAACTGCTTATGAAATACAAATTGTTGAAAAATTGCGACTAAACTTCTATTTTTTTGAACTCAAATGATTCCAATAGTTCTCTGTTATTTAATAACAGAGATATATAATCACTTGAATTTATCTTTTTATTTTATTGAAAATCTTAAATGGTTTTGAACTATATTTTTAAGTTCTTTTTAGTGATTTTGAATTTTTTATAGAAAATTGATTTAGTTCTAAGTGTTGTGTAAATGTTTTAGTTATTTTATTTGTCAGAATACGTTTTACTGATCCTAAGAATCAGAATATATTTTTAAAATTTTTAAATCTAAACCTAGTGAAAATTTATATTAAAAATACCTTAAATTGGAAATTCTTGATCAAGAACTGCTAACTAAGGAAACTATGATTTGAAAGTAATTTTAATATAATCTAAATTCGATCAAGGTTTTTTGAACTTCATCGATGACTGTTTAACACTTGAAAGCCAAGTAGATTCAACATTGAAAGGATTTAAAAATCAAATTTTAAGAAGAAATATGAAAAAATCAAAGAAATTATGAAAATCAACGGGGACGAAATCAAATGTAAATGAATTCAAAGGATGCCTAGGAATACCAGGAATAGATTATGGCTCCATTTAAGGAGAATTCGCGCAACTGATAAGTCCAAATTTAGGGGGTTTATGTCTTTGTTTTGATTCAGACTTAGCCAAAAATATTTATGAAACTTTTCCACTTAAATACTCTATAATTAATATAAGACAAGTAAGGGATCGATCCACAAAGAGGCAGAAATTTAACTTCAGAATTTTTGCTCAAGCTTGGGATGAATAAAATCATTTAAAACGTAAAAAATACAATTTTTTGGAATTTTTCTAGATTTTTAGGTAATTTTCATAATTCCCTATGATTTAAGTTAAGCCAAGATAAAAGGAGAAACACAAAATAATATTTTTAAACTATTTTTTTTATTTTCTCTTAGCAAATTAATCTTAAATATATCTTTTTAGAATTTTCTGGAATTAATTTACATAAATACTATAACTATTAAAAACGAGAGATAGATATTTTTTTAGAATTGTTTTAGGTGTTAAAATGACTTTAAATAGATTATATGATGTTTCTAGATTTGTTCCAAATTTTTCTGATTTTTTGAATGCAGAAAATAATTTTTCTGATTTTTTCTGATCTTTTTCTATATTTGTATAATTTTTAAATGCTAAAAATATGAAATTTACCTATTATGGCGATTGCCGGAGCGGCGGCGGCGGCGGAGCGACGGCGGCAGAGTGATGGTTGCGGAGCGGGGGCGACGGCGGTGGCGGAGCGGCGGTGGAGCGGCGGCGGCGGGGGTGGAGCAGCATCGGCGCGGCGGCGGCGTGGCAGTGGAGCGGCAGCGGCGGCGGCAAGCCAAATGGGCCGGCGGGGCTGGGTTGGCCCGTAGAGGGCTGGCCTTAGTGGGTCAGCCCACTAAGATTAGCCCAATTTGGCTAAGTGAAGACTTAGCCAAATTGGGGTTAAGCCTTATTGGGCTTAACCCAATGGCCAGGACTTAGCCGATTTGGCTATGTCCTACACAGGGCTACCCTATGCCCTGCGAACGTGTGCGCTGGCTGCGCGCGGACCGGGGGGCAGAGGGCTGTCTCTGCCACACGGGCACCGCACGGCACCGCATAGTGGCGGCTAGAAGACAGAAACTTGTGTTTTGGAAAAATAAAAAATGATATTTTAATGCAATTTTTTTGGGGTTCAAAGTAGGGAATGCTTGAGGATCTAGAAAGACATAGGGAGATATTTAAGAGTGAGAAACAAATGTTTTTAGAGAGATAAAATGTCGAAATGAGAGGATAGAGAGAGAAAATGAAGAGATAGTGTAGAGAGAGTTTGAGAGGGAACTTGAAGGTGTAGATGAAGGAGATTTTTTATGAAATTTTGAGGTAATGAACTGTGGATATGGATGGAGTGTTAGAGAGAGAAAGAACAGATTCTAGAGAGATAAAAGGCCGAAATGAGGAGATAGAGAGACAAAATGAAGAGAGAGTGTAGAAGGAGTTTGAGATAGAATTTGAATGTGCAAATAAAGAAGTTCTTTTATGAAATTTTTAGCGGAGTAGCTATGGATATAGATGAAGGTCTAGTGAGAGAAAAAACCTATTTTAGAGGGAGAAAGTAGAGAAAACGAGTGTTTTGAGTGGGAAAGTGATGGATTTTAAGGTTAAATGGATGGGAAGTGATGGAGAAAGTAGAAATCTAATATCCTAAAGCCTCAATGCAAGTTTACTAAGCCCTCAATGCTTCCTCTCAAGTATGGATCCTGATATTTTTCCAGAATCAGGCATTTTTCAATGCAAACAAGAGACGAGATTAAGAGAAAACTTCAATAAACTCACATTAAGCAGGTTGAACAACCTGGATTCTGAAAAATGCCTTGTCCTGCTGACCAGCCACTTGCTAGAGCATGTTCAGGATGAGGGAAAATGAGGGAGAAAAAGTCTATTTATTCATTGAGAGAGTTACTAAATACCCCTTTGGGCATTATCTATTCTCTTTTCTTGCCATTTTGCCTCTTTTTCTCCAATTGTTGAGAGCTTTGCCTTGTACTTTCCAGTTTGTTTCTTGTGTAAGCTGTTTTCAGGCCCAATAGGTAGGTCAGGTCATGGCCCAAGCCCCGCTGATCTCTCCTTTAAAAGCCCAGAATACCATTTCCTCATTTGCAGCCCATTTAGATAATCACTAGGCTCCCAAAAATCCTCCAATTTCCTAAGAATTGTATCTTCTAATTCCTGTAAATTTCTGCACATTTGGAACTATAAAAGACTCATCAGTAATCAAACTGATTGACTTCATAGAAGTCAATGAAGTTAGTGAAAAATAATCATAATGTTCAAAGGTTGGGATTTCTAGCTAATGCATAAATATTTGGTTAACTCAAATAATAATATGATAAATTATAAATTAATAATACTAAAAACATCTAAAATGTATGAAAATATATGTTCATTTATCATATCATCAGCAACGCCCCCCAACTTGATGCATTGCTAGTCCCTTAGCAATGGGCCTTAGGTTCGCCTTTGAGAAGTCCATCCATCCCTTGAAACAAAAGACTCAAGTATGAAGTGTTACGAATATCAATCACATCTCTAAGTATAAATATCCCATAAAATACTAAAGCACTAATGGTCAAGGCCTTTGTAGTGATGGAAAGAGCTAGTGGTCATGAAGAGGGAAGCTTACTTCTTTCTAGGTATGGTACTATCACCATGAAAAGGTCTCACCCTCTAAAAAAAGGTGGCCCTCATCACTCAATAGAAGTGGCCCTCATCTTACCCACACAATATCTCACTTCCACCTGAAATTTGAAATGAGTCATTCTTCTCATCCAAGTTCTAGCACAGAATATCAAGAGTGTAACGAAGGAATACATGTGTGGTGAGGCTAAATTCAAACATGGGTACATATAGGTAGGGAAAAGCGGAGATAGGTGAGTGACATCAACATGGGAAGGATTGGGTGAAGGGAAAATGATGGATGTCAGATTCGTATATGTTACTTAAACTAGCCCACCCCCAAATATAGATGAATGAGCAGAATGCACAAGAAGGTGAACAAATATGAGGAAGTGGAGTTCATCAATAATGTGGATCAGATAGGTATGTATCCACATAAACAAAGGATTATAACAATGACCAACAAAATCATGAGAGACGAAAAATGGGAATGAAGAAATAAACAAACAAAAACCCCATAATTGTTTTTTTTCTTTTTTTCTTTTTTTTCCTTTTTTTTGTTTTGAAGGGGTGAACGACCAAGAATTATACATGAGGTCATATTCTCCAAAAGAAGAAATGAAATGTTTGTCTTGCTAAATGCCCTTGGTATGTAGGGGCAAGTGCAATTGTATAGTATTTTGACCATAAAATTGCCCGTTCCTTGATAATTTGATTCTCCACACAAGAAAGTAAGTGAAACAACACAAGCAAACAGGATGATTTTCTTGAAATTAAAATTCATCAATTCATCCCATGCTGGTGGTGAGAATGAGAAGAAATAAGATGAGAAGATGTAGAAGAAACAAAGAGAAAGATAACAATGGAAATACATCATCACTAGATGATATCACAAAGGGGAAGAGGAGAAGAAAACTTTGGGAGTTGGACATCTTCTAAGTAACATGGAAGGTAGCTAAAAGGATAAAATCTAAGTTCACAACAACATAGGTGGAAGATGGGTTGTAGGTGATGAAGTAAGGTAGTACGCATGGTTCTCAAATTAGCTTTAGGTGGTTCAAGGGCAGATGATTCTGTGCTTAAGATGTGAACAAATAACCATCTCTCCTTCCAGATGAAATTCTTTGTGATGCATATCCTTAACCAAAAGGTGGGAACCAATCAATTCATTCATCACTCCCTTCCACAATGATAGTACTTCTACCCTTTGAATTTCATGTCTGCTCCTCACCCTACTAGATATCCTAACCACTTGGGAACTGACCAAGAGTGTCTAGACTCATGTCTTATACTATCAAGAGATGCTTTTGATCTGCTACAAGAGTCTAGCTTCTCTACTCATGCCTTATGGATCATGGTTTGGACAACTTCTCAAGGTGGGGATGATTATATGGGATGTATGCATTCAAGAATAATAACATTAAAAATATTTTGAAAAAATGAAAAATATGATCCTCTCATGCATAAAGACCTATTGTATTTTCGGTTGCACACCTAAATTAACCCCCTCCAACTGCTATATGCATTGAACGAATGCAAATAATGGTAAAACAAGGGAAGGGAAACAAAAATGCATACCGAAATGGAGTAGGTGCTGATCATCCCATTGTGGTTGGCTGCCATTGGACTAGATAGCTTCTTCTAAATTGCCATCCTGCTTAATGGACAAACTAAAAAGAAAAATAACAAAACAAGAAGAGAAACAAATGGCCATCGTGGCCTTAATTGTCCAAGTAAAAATAAGCAAAATTAAAATGTCTTATGATGAAATTAGGCTAAGAAAAAGAGAATTTGTAAAAGTTCAAACTAGGAGATGGTAAAAGAATCAGGAAATGGTGGTAGAACTGGGATACCTTCCAGGATGGTGACCATAGGTTGTTGTATTTGATCTGCTTCAAAATTGGGCTTCAACCTTTGACCATTGACTGTAAAGGACTTTCCGGTCTTTGTATCTATAATAATGACTGCACCAGAATCAGAAACTTCATTAATAACATAAGGTCCGTCCCATCGTGATTTCAATTTCCTAGGAAATAACTTCAAATGAGAGTTATAAGGCCAAACTCTTTGATTCTCATGCAAATTCCTCGTCTTCAAGACCTTGTCATGAAAGTGCTTCATCTTGGACTTGTAGATGAGAGAATTTTCAGAGGCTTCATTCCTCAACTCTTAAAGTTCATGGAGCTGCAAAAGGTAATTCTTTCCTGCATCATCTAAAGACAGATTAAGTTTCTTAATAGCCCAATATGCCTTATGGTCAATTTCAACAGGAAGGTGGCAAGCTTTCCCATAGACTACACTATAGGGGGACATTCCTAAGGGTGTTTTATAGGCAGTCCTATATGCCCATAAAGCATCATAAAGTCTACTTTCCCAATCTTTCCTATCAGGCCTTACTATTTTCTTCAAAATCTTTTTAATTTCTCTATTACTAACTTCTACTTGTCCATTAGCCTGAGGGTGGTATGGGGTTGTCATCTTACGATGGACTCCATATCTTCTCAACAAATTCCTAAAGTGGGAATTATTAAAATGACTACCACCATTACTAACGATTGCTCTTGGACATCCAAACCTGCTAATAATATTCTGTAAAATAAATTTCAGCACCACTTTGTGATCATTTGATCTAGTGGGAATGGCTTCTACCCATTTGGAAACATGATCAACTCCCATCAGGATATATTCATATCCTTCAAAACTTGGAAATGGTCTCATGAAGTCAATTTCCCATAGATCAAATATCTCAACTTCTATAATAGGCTGCAAGGGCATGTGATCTTGTTTGCGCAAATTCACTACAGCTTGGCATACTAAACAAACTTCACAGAATTCAAAACAATCTCTGTGCAAGGTAGGCCAGTAGAAGCCAATTAGCAAGATTTTTGAAGCTGTAATTTTAGGAGAGTAACATCCCCCAAATGGAGATGAATGGCAAGATTCTATAATCTTCCATTGTTCTTCATAGGGTACACACCTCCTAAGTATATGGTCAACCCCTTGATGAAATAATTCAGGTTCTTCCCAGAAATAATGCTTTATTTCTTTATAGAACTTCTTTCTCGCATTAACATCCCAATCATCAGGAAGTTGACCCGAAACTAAATAATTAACGATATGTGCATACCATGGTATCTTTGTTGCTTGTACTTCCAAAATCTGCTCATTAGGAAATCGATCAAAAATGGGTGAGGGTGAGTCAAAATTTAATCTAGAAAGATGATCTACAACAGGATTATCACACCCACGCTTATCTTTAATTTATAGATCAAATTCCTGCATTAATAGACTCCATCTCATGAGTCTAAGTTTAGCTTCCTTTTTACTTAGCAAAAATTTCAAAGTTGCATGATCAGAAAAAACAACTATCTTACTACCTAACAATTACGAACGAAAATTTTCTAAAGCAAAAATAACTGCTAACAATTCCTTTTCTGTGGTTGAGTAGTTGACTTGTGCTTCTCCTAAGGTCTTGCTAGCATTGTAGATGGCCATCGGCTTCTTTTCAACCCTTTGGCCCAAAACTGCCCCTACTACAAAATCAGAAGCATAACACATTAGTTCAAATGGTTCATCCCAATTAGGGGCTCGTAAAATTGGAGCTTGGATTAGAGCTTCTTTGATCTTCAAAAAGGCAATTTCAGCTTGAGAATCAAAAATAAAATCAACATCTTTGGAAAGCAAATTAGTTAAGGGTTTGGAGATTTTAGCGAAATCCATGATGAATCTCCTATAGAAGCCTGCATGGCCAAGGATTCCTCTAAGTTGCTTGAGGTTTGTAGGAGGAGGAAGGCCCTTGATCACTTCTATTTTGGCCTTGTCTACCTCGAGCCCACGTTTGCTGTCTTGATGGCCCAACACTATCCCCTCTCGCACCATGAAGTGGGACTTCTCCCAACTTAGAACTAGCTTGTTCTTCACACATATCTGCAACACCTTAGATAAGTTAGACAAACATATATCAAATTAAGAACCAAAAACAGAGAAGTCATCCATAAATATCTCTAAACAATCTCCCAGTAATTCAGAAAGCATGGCACTCATGCATCTTTGAAAAGTGGCTAGTGCGTTACACAATCCAAAAGGCATCCTCCTAAAAGGAAAAGTTCCTACAGGACAAGTAAATGTGGTCTTTTCTTGATCATCTTCATGTATAGCAATTTGATTGTAACCTGAATAACCATCAAGAAAATAAAAATATTCTGGTCCTGAAAGTTTTTCTAAAATTTGATAAATAAATGGAAGAGGGTAATGGTCTTTCTCGGTAGCTAAATTCAATTTCCTGTAATCTATGCAAACTCTCCATCCTGTGGGAAGTCTAGTTTGGAGTTCTTCCCCCTTTTCATTCCTCTGCATGAACAGGGATCACCCATGGGCTGTCAGAAATTGCATAAATAAAACCAGCTTTTAACCATTTAATGATTCCATTTTTAACCACCTCTAACATATGAGAATTTAGGCGCCTTTGGGCCTCTCTAGATGGTTTGATGTTATCCTCCATAAAAATCCTGTGCTCACAGACCTCTCTACTAATGCCATGAATGTCATCAATAGACCATCCTATAGGTAATTTATACAAAGATAAAACTTTCAACAATGCATCTTCTTGATCAGGAGATGAATGAGAACAAATAATAATCGGGTAAGTTCTATGAGGTCCTAAAAATGCATACTTGAGAGAGCTAGGTAGAGGTATGAGTTCTAATTCCGATGTACACATATTAGTTGGAACATCAATATTCAGATCATTTATTTCCTTTTCATTTTCAGAAGGATCAATTGAGTTCAGAGGAGACGAATGCAACTCAAAATATTTTTCATCAACAAGATCACAAACACATGCATCCTCGCCACAATTTTCAAGGAATTTTAAAAGCTTAGAAATCTGAATTTCAATTTTCTCTGGGCCAACTTTCAATTCAACTGTCCCTTTGCCCCGATAAGTGGTTGCTTGGGCTGTTGCTAAAAAAGGTCTACCAAGGATTATAGGTGCATGGCTCAAAAATTTCAGTAAGCTTCATATCTGCTACAATAAAACCAACAGGAAAACAGTAATTCTCTACTCTCACAATCACATCCTCTAGCTTCCCATATGGTTGTCTAATTGATCCATCAGCTAGCTGCAATTCTATCAAAATTGGCTCTAGTTCTCCAAATTTAAACTTATCATAAATAGCTTTGGGCATAATATTCACACTTGCCCCTGTATCCAAAAGTGATGTACTAAATATCATTCCCCCAATTTCACATTTAATCAATGGAGCTCCTGGGTCCCTTTTCTTCTTAGGAATTTGATTTTATACAATAGAACTAATACTCTCTGATAATTGAATCCTCTTTTGCTTTCTAGATAGAGTACACAGATTTTTCAAAAACTTTGAGCATGAAGGAATATTCTGAATTGCATCTACCAAAGGAATAGTGATCGTGGCTTCCTTAAAAATTTTAAGCAATTGACTATCATCAGGAAGAACTTTGGAAGGCTTTGAAGCTTGGGAAAAGGAATAGGGGGTACATAGTCTTTTGGATTAGGTTATAATGTACTTTTTTTAGAGATTCTTCAGGGTCTTCTCTCAAATCATCAACAATTCTATTCTCCTCCTCCATTTCAGGTTCCTTACAATGTTTTTTTTAAATGGATCAACTAGTTCCTTCCCACTCCTTAATCTAGAAATTCCACTTCGATGCACATGTTCATGATAAGATTCATGAGATTCAAATGTTTCACTACATGGAGCATATTTTGAATCATCAATATAACGATCAATGAAAGAAATATTTCTAGGATTAACACTGTGTTGGGTTGGAAATCGACCTGAATTTTGGATGGGGGTGCCAAAGTCATCCATCTTACCGTTATTCTTGTCTTCCCTGAAGTTACCTTGAGAATTTTGACCTCCTTGTTCAGCATTCTTACTCTCCAAATTCTCCATTCTGACCTCCATTCTTCTTTGATTCTCTAAGAATTCCTCTTGCTTGAGCATCATCTGCTTCAACATGTCCATCATGGAGTTAGAAGATGAATCTTGAGAATTTGAAATAAACTTAGGACGAGGGTTAGAAGCAAAATTCTGATAATTTTGGTTGTTCTGCTGATGATATGGACATGGCTGGAAGTGGCTTTTCCCTTTTCTGCTCCACCCCTGATTCCCATAATTAGCCCTCTGATTCCAAGCTCCTTGCATGAGGTTATTTCCCTCATAAGCATTCACCTGTTCAAGAGTAGGACAAATGGCATTAGTATGATCAAAACTCTCACAAATGGAGCAAAGAGGGGAAGGATGTTTAGGGTTAGTGGAAGGGGAAGTAAAGGTTGGAGAGGAGCTCATCATATTCTTCATATTTTGGGAAAGCTCCTCCACAGCCTTGCCCACTTTGCCTAAGTCCCTCTCTACCTTATCTTTCCACAAATCAGGTTCTATTGCGCTAACATCAATTAGCCCTTTACGTTTTGGCCCTGAAATTCTCCCATTGTGACTCAAGCCCTGATGATATGCACAACTATCTGCTAACTTCTCAATATTACTAGAAGCTTCATCGATTGTTTTATCTATAAACGTACCACCATTAGCACTATCTACTCTACATCTCTCCTGGTCATTCAACGCATCATAAAAAATATGAACTATTTGCCAATCAGGAAGACCATGATGAGGACATTTTCTAATAAGGTCTTTCAATCTTTCCCCTGCTTCACTAAAAGAATCAGATCCCTGGGTAAAATCTCTAATCTCTTTCCTATAGGCATTAGTCCTTCTGACTTAAAATTTATTCACAGTTCTGAACCAATCTTTTGCCTTATCCTTAAGAGTGTGAGGGAACATTCTCATTTTCAAAGCATCTGAAGTCACTCCTGCAATATTATAAGAATCACATTTCTCCACAAATTCATATAAATACTCATAAGTATCTTCATTCAAATTTCAATAAAATGATGGCAAGATTTGTTGAAGATGAGGGTCTAACTTAAAATTCACATTCACATCTATGGTCCCATGGACCCTAGGATGAATGTTACTCTCAGCTGGCTCATAAAAGTCCCTCAATCTCATCCCTCTATTCACATCATTAGGAATAGCCAAGTCTTTAATTTCTTCTACAAACGCCTCCACAAATTCTGCACACGTGTCTTCCAAATTCTTAGTCTTTCCCACAAATTCTAGAGCTATTAAACGTGGGTTCCGAGATCTTCTACCTTGCATAAAACAACTAATATGCAGAAAAAAAAAACTGCAACAAATATCTAAAGAGAAAGGTTTAGAGTTCACCGAGTGATCATCTCCCTTTCCACTATAAAAAAAATAATATCCATGCACCTCAAACTTCAGTCAAGCATATACCAAATGGAAATAGGAGAAATCCTAAACTTCGAAAAATTCAGAAATCAAATTTAGGGGCATTATGTCATTGTTGCCTCCCCGGCCACGGCGCCAGTTAAATAGTCCAATTTAGGGGTTTTATGTCGTTGTTTTGATTCAGACTTAGCCAACAATATTTATGAAAATTTTCCACTTAAATACTCTATAATTAATATCGGGCAAGTATGAGGTCGATCCATAGAGAGGCAGAAATTTAATTTCAAAATTTTTTCTCAAGCTTGGGATGAAGAAAATGATTTTCAACGTGAAAACTACAATTTTTGGGATTTTTCTAGATTCTTAGGTAATTTTCATAATTCCCTATGATTTAAGTTAAGCCAAAATACGAGGAACACAAAATAATATTTTTAAATTATTTTTTCTATTTTCTCTTAGCAAATTAATCATAAATAAATCTTTTTAAAATTTTCTGGAATTAATTACATAAAAAAACACTATAACTATTAAAAATGAGAGATAGAGATTTTTTCAGAATTATTTTAGGTGTTAAAATGACTTTAAATATATTATATGAATTTTCTAGATTTGTTCCAAATTGTTTTGAATTTTTTCAATGCAGAAAATAATTTTTCTGATTTTTTCTATATTTGTATAATTTTGAAATACTAAAACTATGAAATTTACGTATTACGGCGATCGCCGTAGCGGCGACAGCGGCGGAGGAGCGGTGGCGGCGGAGCAACGGCGGAGCGGCAGCGGCGGCAATGGCGGAGCCGCGGTGGCGGAGCAATGGTTGTGAAGCGGCAGCGGCGGCGGCGGCGGCGGAGTGGCGGTGGCGGCGGAGCGATGGTGGTGGCAGAGCGGCGGCGGCGACGGAGAAGCGGTGGCGGCAGAGCGGCACTGGCCATTCTATCTCCCTTTCCATGGGATCACCTTTATCCCATCTCTATCACCATTTCTGTCTAATTTCTCTCTTCAATTTCTTATTACCTCTTCTTCTCTTCAATGATTTTACGTACTGCCCTTATGCCCTTATTAGAGTCAATGATAACTCCATTCTGTTTTCTCTTTCCCAGTGTTTAGTATTTTCTTTATCCCTTGCAAAAAAAAAGAGAAAGTCCTCAAGTTCAAGTAACATATGAGGAAAAATAAAAAACAAATTGGGGATTTTTGTGATAGGCATTGTTAGTACATTAGTTTTGTTTCAAGTTATTGAATCTAGTAAGGGCATTACTCATGATTTCTTTCTTTCTATTTCTTTCTCATTCATAAAAGTCTTGGGAGAAGGCAACTTCAAATGATGTATCCTTGATGAAACCTTTCATTCGAAATCCATCTCTTCCCCTTTGAGCATGCTATCTTTTGTTCATTCTGGTGGCATGGATGCCAACGCATCGACACCAGACGCACCGCCACCGTCAACCGAAGTCAACGTCTCCACTACGGACACACCGCCATAGTCAACTGAAGTCAACACCTCCGCCACAGACATGCCGCAACCGTCATTAGACAAATTCAACAAATCAGCGTCACGCACTTCTCCACGCACACACGCCCCGTCGCGCATCATGACACATCGCCAACGGCAGATCAACAATTGCCCCTTGATGTGACACGAAGCACATCTCTCGTCTTTAATTTCTCTCCATTAAGTTGTATTTTTTCTTTCCTCCAAGGCCTATATGTATACGCCCTTGTTTCAAGAAACAGTTTGGCACTCATTATTCAAGAATTGAGTTTTTGTTTAACTCTTCTTGGAGGACTGCCCAGCCTCCCCTATCCTTCCTCTCACCCTACCACCGCCGCCACTGCCGTCATCGCCGCCGCCTTGCGTCGCCAGTCTTCCATCTCCTCGTCCTTCTTCGCCTCTCTTCCCTTCCTCTCCATTCCTCTCTTTCTCTCCATCCCTCTTATTTCTCTCCCCATCTCTCCTCTCGCCCCCACAAGACTGCCCAAGGCAGCCGCCCCAAGCCGCCTAGGGCAGCCCGCCCAAGACCGCTGCCCAGGCCACCCAAGGCCACCGCCCAAGTCTGCCCAAGGCAGCCACCCCAGGCCACCCAAGGTGCCTACCCAGGCCGCCCAGGGCAGTCCGCCCTAGGCTGCCCAAATTGACACCCCAGGCCACCCATGGCACCCAGCCCTAGGCGCCCAAGGCGCCACCCCAGCCCGCCCAGGGCATCCCTCCCTAGGCCGCTCAAGGCGCCACCCCAGGCCGCCCAGGGCAGCCCGAACTAGGCCGCCCATGGCCACCGCCCTAGGCCGCCCAAGGCAGCCACCCCAGGCTGCCTAGGGCAGCCCTCCTTAGGCTTCTCAAGGCACCACCCCAGGCCGCCCAGGGCAGCCCGCCCTAGGCCGCCCATGGCCCCCGCCCTAGGCCGCCCAAGGCAGCCACCCCAGGCCACCCAGGGCAGCCCGCCCTACGCCGCCTAAGGTGCCACCCCAGGCCGCCCAGGGCAGTTCGCCCTAGGCCGCCCAAGGCCGCCACCCCAGGCCACCCAAGGCAGCCCGCCATAGGCCGCCCAAGGCCGTCGCCCAGGCCGCCCAGGGCCACTGCCCAAGGGCGCCCACGGCAGCTACCCCAGACCGCCCAGGACTGGTGTCCGCGCCCCCTAGCTCCGTCCATGCCTGTCCGTCCGTCTCACTCTCCGCTAGGGCCGTACAACACCCAGAATGCCCGGACATCTCGTCTAGTGGGCTATTCAACACCCGAATTCATCCAGCCTCATCACGATCAGAATTCCCCACAGCCTCTTCACGCACTACGGTGCCGAGGTACGCCCGAAATCTTTGGTGTCAAAGTGTTCTCCGTCCAGTATTCCACGAGAAGTCTCCACTGCTGTTTGATTTGATTTGATTTGGATTCTCCTACAATTCTCTTTGAGAGTTTCTTTCATGACGTGAATTCGGGTATTAATTTTGGTTCTTCGGCATCGTCGCGGTGGGTGAAGCCAATACTCCAGTCCTCGATGAGGATCGGAGCTGCACCACCAGTACTTCACCCATTTTAAACTCCGAGTTTGTTTGTGTGGATTTCTGTGGTCTGTTTTGATGGGGGACCATCTGGACAGCACGACACCCGTCGCCAACAGCCACACCGAGCTGCTCGAGCCGACGCCCGCGACGCTTTGTTTAAGTACTCAAAATAGCGTTTAAGCTGCACACACGTTTTTTCATGTTATTTCCTTCGTATCTTTGTTGTAATTTCATCGCTGGATTTTGGACCAGGCCGTTCATGTTTTGGCCTCGTCCATCTCGTCATTTTTCTTTTTTGTTTTAGAGAAAACCGCTCGTGTTGAGACGGTTTTCTCAAGTTGTGCCGATTGGGCACGTCCGTACGCCTTTATAAGGACGGCATGCCCAAGAGGATGATCAGGCCTATTGTGAGAAATCCAAGTATTGTGTTGTTCCCTTCTTTAGCCTTAGCCCTATCTTAGTGAATAGTTTTGTTGGAGATCGACCTCGTCGTAGATCAAGGGAAGCATAGTTTCCAATCCACGAAGTATCATCGTGCTAGTTTCTTTCTTCCAAGGATTCCCCCCCTCCTTCTTCTTGGTAGTTACAGCTCAAGAAGTTTTCAAGAACGTGATTCCGGCTGCACTGCTCATGGTGCCCCTCCTGCCGTGCCCCTTGCCTGCGCTCACAGCCGGCAACACCGTCCTGTGCCCGCCTTCCCTCAGTGCGTCGCGCCCTCATCTGTGCCCCCACGCCCTCGCTCGCGCCAGCTACATCGCGCCCGCGCCCCACTGCTGCTCCCGCGCCCGGTTACACCGTGCCCAAGCCCACCGTCCCTCAGCACTCCATGCCCGTGGCCGCAGCACTTCGCCCGCGCCCACACTCAGCTGCAATGCACCCGCGCCCGTCGCCCTCAGCGCTCCACGTCCATGCCCGTGCCTGGACACACCGCATCGCGCCTACCATTCCCCAGCATGCCGTGTCCTCGGCCGCACCCTCACCCACGCCAACACCGTGCTGCCTGACCTCTCACCGCGCACGCGCTCGCAGTAGCCGCGTGCATACTGCCTCAAGCCACCTCTACAAGCAGTGCCTGGCGCGCCTGCCGGTCGTGCACTTCAACCGGGATTCAGGCCCGCCACCGGTAGTGTCGTCTGTGCCCGTCGTGTCTCTGTGCTCCACGACGACCTCTCGGCCGACCATCAGGTTCATAGGACTACTTTTCGCATTACTTGCAGATCGTTATTTCTTTCAATATTCATTTCGTTTTGCGCCTCTAGAGTTAGGACCCCGTCAGACCCGTCTAAAACCCTAGGGAGAGTAAATAGAACATTTCTTCTTGTGGCAGTGCCTTAGTTTCTTTGGGGGAACGTTGGTGCTCTTGGATAGTCGAGCTATCCCTCGTCTCACGCGTTCGAACTTGGTCCAAGGCGACGTTGGGAAGTCGATTGTGCTCAATCGAACTTTGCCAATTTAGCTAACTGTTGAACTTGTTCTTCACGTTACTTTGTACTTGTCGTTGTTTCTTAAAATTTCATCATCATAATCTCTAGCATTTTAGCAAACTCATAGTCTTCAGTTGTGGTGTAACACGAGCCGATCGATCCCGGCGATTCGTGTTACATCATGTTTTGTCCTCCCCATTCAAACTCATCTAGCACCCTTCATGCGTCGTTGTCGTATCCATTCCCTCAGTCGCCCTTTTCATTAGCTGTCCTACATCAACTTGGTATCAGAGCCAAACCTGTGTCAGCCTTGTCATTTCCGCCATCGTAGACATCATCATTTCATCAGTCCCATTGCATGCATCTGCGTTCAGGCAAACGAGTCTCCGCTCCAATGACAGACCAACCCCAAGATGGTCATGATGTGTCCGTCCCCGTCCATGAGTTGTCCTCGTCCGTCCCACGGACCTCCTCTTGAGGGGACATTGATCGCGTGTTAGATGCTGTCCAGAACGGTTTTCGTGACGTGAATACACAAATTACCAACATGGATAATCGTCTAACCAGTTCGATCGATGCAGTTAGTGAACGGACTTACCAACTCGAGAATAGAGGTCTGGACCAACATCGCCGTGATCGCGAAGACCATTACCCACCTGATCCTAGATCTCAAGATTGTGATAGGAATCATGATGTAATACGATGTCGGCCGGGATCGATCGGCTCGTATTACGTCATAGGAATTATGATGTGAATGATGTGAGATGTAATTCAAGTAATGAGAAAACGGTGAATGAGCAGTTAGGGAATCAACGGATAACGGCGTCGGCCGTGCCGATCAACGAGAGAAGAATGATCCTAAGATCAAACTCCCAATGACCCGCGAAATCAACTAGACGCTTAAGCGGTGAGGGGCGTATGACGGCCCTGGAGTGTTCGGCGTCCTAGTCAAATGAATATCCTTTCAACCACAAGAATTCCCTACTCTCGACAATGGTGGCTATCCTATCAGTGCAGAGGAAAGTTGGGCAGAGGACGCAATAGCAGGTGACGAGACTGGAGAAGATAATAATGCTGGAAATATGGAGGGAAGACGAGACTGACCTTTGGGCCGCTTAGTCCACAGCATAGAGAATCGTCCCGACTGATAACGAGGTGCAGACGAATCGTTGGAGACGACGATACAGATGCGGCTGACTCCCAGCGGAGTGGTCAGCAGACGCGGGACGACTCTGGCGGGCAGGGTCGACGGTGCACAGTGGGCGGGCGTGCGGCTGGCAAGGGCGTGAGGTGCGCGCACGAGCAGGCTGGCGAGCGCGCAGAGGTGGCCGCCGCGTGCTGGGTCCCGGCAGGGAGAGGCGTTGCAACGAGGGGGGCGAAGGCGGTAGTGATTGGACTAGTGGGGGGGGCGGAATGGCGATGTTGGCAGGATGGGGCGACCAAGAAGGGGGTGGGAAGGGAGGGGTGACGGGAATCCAAGAAATGGAAGGGAAGAACGGTGGTAGATCAAGAAAGAGAGGGCGGAGGGTTGAGGATTCAATATTTCAAGAATTCAAGAACGAGGGGTGGATGACAGATCAAGAAAGTGAGGGCGGAAGGTTGAGGTTTTAAGATTTCAAGAATTCAAGAACGTGGGGGAAGGGGGGGGGGGGGAGAAATGGTCAAGAACGTGGGAGGAAGGGATCAAGAACGCGGGGAAATGGATCAAGAACATGGAAGAAGGGATCAAGAACGTGGAAGAAGGGTTCAAGAACGTGGAAGAAGGGATCAAGAACGTGGAAGAAGGGTTCAAGAACGCAGAAGAAGGGATCAAGAACGCGGGGAAATGGATCAAGAACTTGGGAGGAGGAACGGGAAGGCCAGGACGAGGATGGTTGGGTTTTCAAGAAAGGGGTGGAAGAGATGGGAGATGGAAGAGAGTGGAGATCAAGAACCTGTCAAGAACGGGTTTCTTGATCGGTCTAGGCGAGCTCTCTCGATGGAGCGGATCTCCCAGGTCGGCGTCACGTCATCGTCGTCGTAAGCCTCCAAGAACCTCTGGAGTGATCTCGACGAAGGCCTTCTCAACTTTTGACAACGTCAACTTCTTGAAGTTCTTTAAGCGTACCGGAGCGATCTCGACGGCACGTTTAAGCACGTTCCTCTCGGAGTGATCTCGACAAGAGAGACGTGGGCTCTAACCACGGAGTGATCTCGACGTGGATGGGGCTAGCCAAACCCCCTACGCTACAAACTACGATAGGGGGGAGACGAATTGTGAATAAACTTTTCAACAATGACTCCAAATGTTCCTTGGGCATGCCATCCCCTTATATAGGAGGATGGGTGCCAAGAGAATGTGGGAGATGACGAACCGTCGCAAGACGTGGTTCGGCCTCTCCTTAAAAATTCAAAAATACAATTATAAAGTAAAAGGAAATGACGAGGACGAGGCCCAACAACATTGGCCCAGTCCACTACTCCGAAAATACAAACAAACATGAAATGAACATAAGTAAAGAGAGGAGTTTTTACGTGGGGTACTTGAACCCCGGGTGACGAGCATCGGCGCGGGCTGCTCGACGTGGCTGCTGTTGTCCTGGCGTGCCATCTCCAGGATGGTCCTCCATCATCCTCCCGGGGTGGGAGGAGCTCGACTCTGGCGAGCAAAGCTCGGCGATGTCCTCGAGCGGCGAGAGTAGGTCCGGTCAGAGTCGGCGAAGATCGTCCTCGGAGATCCACGTATCATCTGAAGATGGTCGCCCCTGCCAATGGACTAGAAAGGAACGGCCAACTCGCTTCCCCTCGGCGTGAATTACCTCCTGTAGTATCGTTTCTATCGCGTCTTGCCGTACAAGGAGGGGAAACGGAGAGGGAGTGGGCTTGCTCTCACTTTCACTACTATTGAGGCTCAATTGGCTGTGAGGCTCGTTGATGGGTTGCGAAGGTAGGTATCGGGATAAGTCACTAACGTTAAACGTCAAACTAATCCCCCAATGTGGTGGAACTAATCTCACTTTCACAACGCGTCAGTCAACCGTACTACTAGCATGAGTCCATTTGAGATAGTGCATGGTCATTCACCTCCTACGCCCATTGACCTTATACCCGTGTTACCGCATACTAGAGTCTCAGATGACGGTCATGAGTTCGCCAGTCATATTAGACGTCTGCATGAGGAAATTCATACATGCATCATTAATAGCAACACCTCATATTAACAGATTGCAGATTTACACCAGCGTTTTCGCGAATTTAAAGAAGGTGACCTGGTGATGGTGAGGGTTAGGCCGGAGAGATTCTCTTCCAAGCGGGTACTAAGCTGCATGCTCGTAGTGCGGGGCCGTTTGCAATCCTCAAACGAGTAGGGGAAAATGCCTATGCCGTCGACATACCCTCCATATGGGGGATAAGCACCACTTTCAATACTTCGGATTTGGTCACGTTTAAAGCCCCACACCTTTCATCTAATGGCCCTCCTTTACCCTCGGACTTCTCGGTGAGTGAGTTTGACTTGTCCACTCCCCCTTCACTACCTTCTGATTGGCAAGAGAACATCGAGGCTATGCTGGACGAAGTAATCACCTTCACCAAAGGTGGGACGGTGCGAAAGTTTCTTGTTGGTTGGCAAGGCAAAGCATCGACGGACGACACGTGGATCACGGAAGAGGATCTAGCTCGCCTATGCCCTGAGTTGGTGTTCCCGCTGGAGTCTCCTGACGCTTACTCGACAGAGTCGAGTTCTTTGCACTCGAGGGGAATTGATGGCGTCAACGCCAACGCATAGACACCGGATGCGCCGCCACCATCAACCAAAGTCAACGCCTCAGCCACGGACACACCGACCGTCATGGGACAAATTCAACAAACCGACGTCACGCACGTCTCCACACACACATGCCCCGTCGCGCATCATGACACGTCGCCAACGGCAGATAACAAACTGCCCCTTGATGTGACACGAAGCATGTCTCTCGTCTTTAATTTCTTCTCTTTAATATCTCATCGTTAAGTTGTATTTTGTCTTTCCTCCAAGGCCTATACGTATAGGCCACTGTTTCGAGAAACAGTTAGGCAGTCATTATTCAAGAATTGAGTTTTTGTTTAACTCTTCTTGGAGAACTGCCCAGCCTCCCCTATCCTTCCTCTCCCCCTACCACCGCCGCCACTACCGTCGCTGGTTTTCCATCTCCTTGTCCTTCTTCCCTTCTCTTCCCTTCCTCTCCATTCCTCTCTTTCTCTCCATCCCTCTTCTTTCTCTCCCCGTCTCTCCTCTCGCCCCCCCAAGACCGCCTAAGGCAGCCGCCCCAAGCTGGCCAGGACAGCCTGCCCAAGACCGCCGCCTAGGCCGCCCAGGGCCCCCGCCCAAGGCAGCCACCCCAAGCCACCCAGGGCAGCCCGCCCTAAGCCGCCCAAGGCGCCTCCCCAGGCTGCCCAGGGCAGTCCACCCTAGGCCGCCCAAGGCGCCACCCCAGGCTGCCCAGGGCAGCCCACCTAGGGCCGCTCAAGGCGCCACCCCAGGCTGCCTAGGGCAGCCCGCCCTAGGTCGCCCATGGCTGCCGCCCAAGGCCGCCTAAGGTAGTCACCCCAAGCCACCAAGGGCAGCCCACCCTAGGCCGCCCAAGGCGCCACCCCAGGCCGCCCAGGGCAGTCCGCCCTAGGCCGCCCAAGGCACCACCCAAGGCCGCCTAGGGCAGTTCGCCCAAGGCCGCCACCCCAAGCCGCCCAGGGCAGCCCGCCCTTGGCCGCCCAAGGCCGTCGCCTAGGCCGCCCAGGGCCACTGCCGAAGGGCGCCCACGGCAGCCACCCCAAACCGCCTCAGACTGCTGTCCACGCCCGCTAGCTCCGTCCATGCCTGTCCGTCTGTCTCGCTCTCCGTCAGGGCCGTACAACACCCAGAACGCCTGGACTTCTCGTCTAGTGGGCTACTCAACACCCAGATTCGTCCAGTCTCTTCACGCACTACGGTGCCGAGGTATGCCTGAACTCTTTGGTGTCGAAGTGTTCTCCGTCCAGTATTCCACGAGAAGTCTCCACTGCTGTTTGATTTAATTTGATTTGGATTCTCCTACAATTCTCTTCGAGAGTTTCTTTCATGACGTGAATTTGGGTATTAATTTTGGTGCTTCGGCATCGTCGCGGTGGGTGAAGACAATACTCCAATCCTCAGTGAGGATCGGAGCTGCATCACCAGTATTTCATCCGTTTTAAACTCCGAATTCGTCCTTGTGGATTTCTGTGGTCTGTTTTATCCTCCCCATTCAAACCCGTCTAGCACCCTTCACCCGTCATTGTCGTATCCATCCCCTCAATCACCCTTTTCATTAGCTGTCCTACATCACATTCTTATTCTCTTACCCATGCCATCCCACTATTTGATATTCTGTGCTAACTGGGAGGCGGAGAATGTCTAGATTTCATCATATAGTTGGAGGAAACTTAATGGAGAATTTTAACACAAGTAGCCGCTACCCGAAAGAGAGTGATCTTGATATGAGAGGCGAGAGGTCCACCACGGGAAGAGTGCAGTGAGGAGCATTCTGGATCATAGTGTAATAAATGGAGAGAAGTGCATCTTTCTATTCATTTCATTAGCTCTACCCAAAACCAAAAGGGATGGCACCCATATTCCTGACAAGGTGGAATTCAAATTATCAAGGAGAGTTTCGTTTGAGCATGTTATTGATAATTCTAACACTTCATGCAGATGAATGAGGATTGATGGATGAAGAAGTCATCTAAAGAAATAATGGTACATTGCTAAGGGACTAGCAATGATTTAAGTGGGGGGGTACGATAAATTGCAAATTAACATGATTAATTAATGAATTTTACATTATATTTATATGTTTTAATGACTATATTTGCATGTTATCATATTAAAATAAAGACAAATCACTTACACTTTCATTTTACTATTATTTTTTATTTTTATCATTTTTTTACATAGAATTTAACCTCATTTCAGCGAAGAAATATTTTTTACAGGGCCTTAAATACTTGGCTAAAGGTTGGTAAGGGCTTTCTAATTTGTCTGGAATTGTTCCATATTTTTATATAATTTTTTGACAATTATATAGCCAAGAAATGATCTTTATATATTTAAATAATACATATTTAATTTAATGGGCATTTTATAATGTATTTATGTTTATACTAAAGGGTATCCACGTCATTCGCCCAAAATTCGGCGAATAAATGGATATATATATTATTTAAATAAATTAAGAGAGAGAAAATTACATTATTATCTCATTATGGCATCGCGAATCGCAATGCCATAACAAGCACATGATTCTACAAAAAGATCATCAACGTGGCGCAGTCGGCGTGTCGGCGGAAAAGGTAGGTTTTGATTTTTTTTCATTTTTTAATATATCTACCACGTCGGTTAGCCGCGTGCATTAAATGCACGCAGCAATCAACGCACTTGCTCTTCTTCGCACGTGAATCCGTTAGCCGCATGCATTTAATGTATGCGGCAACCAACATGCACGTGCAAATAGGTAAGTTTTTTTATTCATTTGTGCGACGTCGATTCGCCGCGTGCATTGATTGCAAGCGGAAATCGATGCTGCATTTTTCTTAAATTTAAATATCGGTAAGCTTACCTTGCTGTTTATTTTATTATTACTTTTTGCAGGTGCCGATGACGCATGTTGGTCAACAATTGCTGCTGAAAGAATTAAAAAAAAAAATTATATAAAAAAGAAATGTCGTGGAGCGTTTTTCTTTTTCTTTTTTTTTATTATTTCAGGGTGACGTAGAGCATTTCTAGCCATTCAAATGTCGGAATCATTTGCCAATGATTGCGCGCAGTGGACGTGCACAACAACGTGTTAGGACGTGATCCGAGAACGCGAAAAATGAGAAATAATCATGCGTGCCAATCGAAAAGCGCCATTTCCAAGCTTCTTGGAGGAGATAAATAAATCCAACGGCCCAGATGTTTTCTCACTAAAACCTTGATATCTTGAGATCTAGATGTCCGATTGGGCTGAAATTTGAGGGTAGGTTCATCTTTTCTCCCTCTACAATCCAGACTGCTGGATCTTTAAATGGGGGTCTGGAAATGGGCAAAAATAACTTTTTGAAGCTCTCTCCAAGGAATTGGCCAGGAAGGACACAAGGGATGATTTGTAAGTTGCAGTTCTTGATTCTGCACTCAAAGTTGTAAGTTTCGGATTTGTATTTCAATCTTCTTCTTGAACGTTCTAAAACGCCAAGACATGGGCGAAATGTACGTGCCCTAGAAGTTGGTTTTGAATGAAATTAGTACTGCACTTTGATTATAATTCAAGATCTGATTTTTGATCATTAATTCTACATCAATTTAAAACATTTCTGCTTCATTAGATTTTTAATGTAGGGTCAGATTTCATCTTTTCCCCAAATTCTTCACTTTTTCTCTCTAGGTCACTTTGTCTAGTTTTTCTCTCTAGATTTAAATTTTTATTGTTTCGGAATTTAGTTTAATATATAAAAAACCTAAAAATAAATTTTGATTCAAAAATTCATCCATCTTGAAGTCCAATTTAAAAATCCCTTTCTTGATTATTTAATTCCCAATTTTCGTTCATAAAAATTGTCTTTCAATTTTATAATAATTGGGAAACTAATAATTCAAATTAATCTGATCTTAAAATTGAAATATTTCTATCTTGGGGTTTCTGATCGAAATATTTAAAATCAAAATTAAGTCTTACTCAATTTTGATTAATTAAAAACATTATTAAGCATAATTAAGATTTATTAATTGCAAAATTAATTCATCTTTGAATTAATTCATTGAAATTGGATAAAAATTCTTATTTGTTGCCTCACTGTGGTTCGACCCGTGCTTACTCTATATTCTATATTTAGTGATGCAGGAAAATTATAAATTTTATTGTATAAGTCTAACGCCAAATTAACAGTATATTTACGTGCATTTTTAGGCTTATCAAGCCCACAATACTGTTTCCTCATTTGCAGCCCATTTAGATAATCATTGAGCTCCCAAAAATCCTCCAATTTCCTAAGAATTGTATCTTCTACTTACTGTAAATTTCTGCACATTTGGAACTATAAAAGACTCATCAGTAATCAAACTGATTGACTTCATAGAAGTCAATGAAGTTAGTGAAAATAATCATAATGTGCGAAGGTTGGAATTTCTAGCTAATGCATAAATATTTGGTTAAATCAAATAATAACATGATAAATTATAAATTAATAATACTAAAAACATCTAAAATGTATGAAAATATATGTTCATTTATCATGTCATCAGCAGTGAACAACACCGAATGTCCACGTATTTGAAGATTGAATCTGGGGAAGAATGGTGGCCAGATCGACGAATTCGAGCTCATTCCTTGCTCCAAATCACTCCATGGCGGTCTTGAGTCTTCAAGGAGGCTAACAGATCGTTCCTTGAGCTTAAAAAACCAAGAACGACAGTAAAATTTTTGTTTTCCCCTTTTTATCGTCGTGGAATCGGAAGAACAGCTCTTTCAATCCTGTTATATTTTGTCTCTTATGCGCGTTGTACGCAGAGCATACAACGCATTCTTATGGGCTAACATGGTGCCGTGTACGGGTCTTCCTCCGTGCGCACCGCAATGCGTACGCACGCTTTGCACGATGGAAGACCCGCCAGTGCTATGCATGTGCTTAACTCGCTGCGTCACACGCATCGAGTTAAGCTGCATGCGGTTGGTCGTCGCGCGGGTGCGAGTGGTGCACGACACGCACGGCACTGCGCATGTGCGTGTCACGCATTGAAAGCACCGATCTGCTCATTCATTGGTCCTCGTCGTGATACATGTGGTGCACTTCACGCTGCACGTGATGCGCGACACACACCACTGTGCATGCGTGTGTGTCACGCACCAAAGCCCCAGCGCGCGTTCTAATTGGCCGCCACTCTCTTCAGTGTCTTTCCCTGTGCACGAAACACACTTTAGCGCTTAAACTGGCCTAATAAGGGCCAGTTTCAATAAAAAAAAATTTTTAAATGGAAAAACACCTTAAAAAAATCCTAAAAATATGAATTAATACCTAGAAAATGATTTTATTATTTTCTAAAGTTTGTTTTTTTTACTTCTTTTCTTTTGATTTATAGAAATAGGTCAATTAATCATTTAATTTGATTTAAAATTCATTTTAAAACATTTAAAGTGTAAAGTTGACCTAAATATTTATTAAAAGTATTATTTAACTTGAAATTTAAGGAATATATTATTTTAACCTGAATTCATGATAACATGCTTAAAAATTAAAGTTTTATGCATTAAAAGCCCAAAAATATGATGACATTAACAGTTTATCAGCTCTTATTTGCATGTTATCACCGAGTTCTTTCCACCCTGAGAAGATGATGGAGGACCATCTGGAAGACCGGGCACAAGTTTGTGAGCAGCTATGGCATGGAGCTTGAGCCGATGCAAAGAACCCAAGCTTCAAATATCCGGCTTGATGACATCCTTCCACGGTTTGTTTTATTTCTTGTGTCTTTGCTTTTATGGGTTTTATGGAGGGCCACCATGTTTTAGGCTCCTCTATTGTCGTGTTTTCTTTATGTTGATTTGGGACATTAGGGGAAGGTCCTCGCCATTTTGGGGGTTTCCCCTAATTTGGTCCACTTGTGCTATCCTCTCTACCTATATAAAAGGAGGTATGCCCAAAGGACAATTTGGAATTCCTTGAGAAATTTGAAAATTTAAAGGTATTTCCTTTCTTTTGGGGCTCCCACTCATCTCCCTCTCAGGAGATCTACCTTTAAAACTTTCTAGCATTGATCAGAAGCAGAAGCTGGCTTGACGAACTGCCTCTGCCATGTTCACCGCTGCCAAACCATTGTCACTATCGAAAGAAAAATTGTCTTTTGTTGTCGTCTTCTTATTTCTCTCAGCGATAGCAGATCTTGGTGGTTCTTTTATCGCACTAACGAACAACTGTAGACTCCAACTCATAACTGCCATATCAAAACTCATTCTTGCAATCCAATTCTTGCACCTGTTCTGTGGACGCCCTGTGCCACAACCAACTCCAATCTTCCTTTGTGGCCATTGTCATGAGCACCAGGTCATTTGTGATTTTCATCAAGATTCACATGTGCCCATAGTTGCGGTTGATGGTACCAGGCGACGTAATCGCCCTCAGCTGTCTCCTAGTCATCTCGCATTTTTGCCACCTTCAAACCTTCATGTGCTCACCGTCGCTAACCTTACTGCCTGACCGGCCATGCCTCAAAAATCATCTTCGTCAACCTTCCCAATCGGCCGTGAAGACCGTGCATGCAGTTTCCCTTGGCCATTTTGTTGTCATCTCACTCGCCTGCCATAGTCGATCCTCCTCACGATCACAAACGTGAGCGCTAGGTTGCCTCTAGAGGTTATAAATATCCGACGGCGCTGTTTGTGGTCATCCACGCATGCCTATGGATTTAAACAAACCCTGACCACACACATGTCCACGTGCTAGGTCTTCAAAGACACTAGTCTTTAGCTCCTCAAAATAAGCTGCTGCGTCCACATCTCCTTATGCCATGCTGACTTGGTTATTCTTGACTTATTCAAAAACTACCGACTCCTAAAATAATTGAGTCAAGATTAACTCTCCAACAGGTATTGCCCATGGTTCCAAACCACTATACCGACAACCTCAGCTGTTGTAGCTTCGGCCTCAGCCGTTGTGATCCCAACTATGCTGCTCGTGCACTTTCTCATGTGATCTCACCTGTCCACAACTATTGCAACCTTTGCCCACTACCACGATTGTCGAGACCGCAATCTCCGCCACTTGTGGACTCTTATCGGCTGCGGTTCTGACCACCCAAGCACCCGACTCTCCGTTACCTTAGGTCACTCATCAATGACCCCACCCCGTCATCGCAGATCCTATCGTGTCTTCTGTGGTTGCCACCCAGCCAATGTGGATCCTGCCGCCTCCACGAACAGACCTCTCAACACAATGTTGCGCCCATCACTCCCATGCCTGATGGTCACTTGTGCGTATCGGAGCAGTCATGCAAGTACCCTACCGCTATACTCACTACGGCTCATTCTGCCATGATTTCCTGTTGTTAGGCCCTACGTACAAGATTGTGATCGTTGCTCCCTCTTCATCTCCGAGGCTGATCGGCCCCTTGGACTCTCTCCTCTTGCACCAAGATCTCTCTCACCCCAGATTTCTTTGTCACTCATGGATGACTCGACTAGCCTTGAGCGTCTAGGCCCAAGCCCGTAGGTCATGTCCTTTCTCTCCACACTTTACGGTTTTATTACCTTTGTCACTAATAATCTCATTAGCTTCCCTGCCAAAAGTTTTCATGTTATAGGACTAGCCACTGAAATTCTAATAAGGGAATTATGCTTTTGTGTCAGATCTGCATTGCCCTCGGCGAAGGTTGGGACGCTCATAGACAATGATTGTCCTTGATTCTGTCGCTCTTTGAGTCGATCATCCCTGTTATTGGGAGCTTGCTTGTGCCTCGACTCCATGTGCTGATTATTTGGACTACCATCCGGGTCACTAGATTTTCTGTCATACCTCTGGGTTGTTTTTAAGTTTACGCATCCTTTTTCACATCATGCACCTTCGCCCTTCCCCTCTGGTGTGATACGAGCCGTTCAATCCCAACGCTTCATGTTACATCATCTGCCCAGCCTGTCAAGTCTCCTTGAATGATCTCACGCCAACACCACATCCTGTCCCTGGCCCGCAGGTTGCTCAGCTCCTCCCCTCTATATCTAGTATCAGTACTTCTTTCGATGCTGTGAAGAATTGCTTCTTTGCCGAAAATTTCTCAACTCATAGGATTAGCCACCCCATCGAGAGATAGGATTTCTATTCATGGTGTTGTATTAGTGTCTCTTTTCTATGAAGGACGTGGATGTCTGTGGATAGCAGTTGTCTCCCACCTTGTCAGTCTTCTAGCCGATTCATCAGGTCATTGGGAGCTTGCCTGCTATGTAGCACCTTCATGTCATTATTTGGTCGTCACCCTAAATCAGTGGATTTTATGTCGTGTATTCTCATTAATTTTTAACTTGTCTGCATCATCTATCCATGTTTTCATATCTTCTCATATATCCCTCCCTGTGGTGTAACACGCGCCGCTCGATCCCGTTAAATCAGATAGTGGGTGCGTTTCGAGAAAGATTCACTGAAATAATATCTATGAATCCCTTAATGGTATTATACCTAAACGTCAATATGGTTGATTCAAGTCATGCTTGTATAAGTGCTATATTGATTTGAGACACCAAAGACATATGATGGGAGGAAAACTATGTTTTGACTACAGCTTACGAGACCCTAGCCATGGGATTCAATCAAGTCATATCTCAGATATAAGAAGAATCACATATAGATGATTGAGTGGTCATTACGTGATCATCCACCTTGGTATAAGACGAGATTGACTCAAGGTAGAAGATGCAGGAAAATCAAGGGCCAGGGTAGTGAGGATATTGGAGAAGGCATTTTCCAATGATCCCCATTACATACGGTTCTAATCGAATGATGGATTAGGGTTTGATGATAAACAATACCCAAAATTGTTTGCGAGTCTCGCATGACGAAGGATTATACATATAAGGTAATGGATGAAAGTAAAAGTTCTATAAGAGAGTTTGAACACTACTCGGTATCTTCTAGAGCATGAAGTGTAGCTTGCCATCCCATGGGATATAAATTAAACCTATTAATAAATATATATGTTGATATAGTTAATGAATAAGGTTGACTTATAATTGCTATTGGGCCGTTGGAATGAACTACGAGCCTTGAAGGTCACACGCATAACATCGTAGGGGCATTGGTGATTATAGTTTACTTAATGGGTTTTAATAAAAAAATCTTATGTAAAATATAAATAGTGGAAGGGGCACCCAATTTACGCACCCACGCAAGCCAGAGCTGGGTGTCCACCCTTTTTTTCTTTCTTCCAGCTTTCTCCACTCATCCAAGAAGAGACCCTTCATGGTGAGAAGATCTACAATGATTTCGAGTAGAGTTAGAGAAGCGGAGATCCAAGAGTGACTTGATCGTGTGGATACTTCTAGAGGCCCAACACGTGAACGACTTTAGAGAAATCTCAAAGGGAGCATGTCAAGGATGGAACAAGTACTTCATAAGGTACAAGTGATGTATGATGTTTTAGAAATTGATTTGTAATTGATCAGTAGTTCTGTTGCATAGAAAATTATTTTCTATCATTCAATCAAGGCACCATAACCCAACATACACTTACTCGTCAGCATATCTTTCCTTGTTTGATTCTTATCACATACGATAAACCCAAAATTAGGTTTGAAATTAGGGTTCAACCCAAAATTAGGGTTGAAATTAGGGTTCAACCCAAAATTAGGGTTGAAGTTCTGACATGAATATATATAATAGTTTATATAGTATCACCAAAAAAGCCCATAATATTCTCACGTCTTGTATTTGATTCCAGGAAATTGAAAATGTTATCTTTTGAATTCAGCCTTGATCCACGCTATATCCCATGTAGCAGTAAGGAAGAAACTTTTAAAGTTGATTTATGAAGTAGTTCCACTAAAGTTGCTCAGCTTGATTAGGACTTCAATATGGGTTTAATTTGGGCTTTTAAGTCCTATAAAAGTATTAACTTCTTCATTTAGTCATGAATGTGGCTTCGGCTTCTTTTTTTCCCCATTCACAACTACTCACATGGATATCTTGATATCTCCAAAATTCGCAAGCACTTCATTCTACATCCAATTATTCTTTTGATTTTGAGATGTGTCAGTTCGGCAAGCAACATCACCATATCTTTGCCCTATTTCTAATAAGTTAAGATACTGAAAGGTTAATGATGATGAGTTAGAGGTAACACTAAAAAGTGAACCTGGGATAAGATTTTGATGAAAAATATGCAAATATTCATAAAGTTAGAAAAATTGGATGGTGAAATATAAATATTTCTCAGATATGCGTAAAAATATTTTCTCAAATTTATCATGCAGATTATTGTAGGTGTGAATAAAATTATGTCCTTGAATGCACTCATAGGGTAAAACATAAATCAATATGATGTAAATAATACCTTTATATGTGGAAAATTTAAAGATGACATTTATAAGGATTTACTGCCTAGATATAAAAACGATTAAGAGAAACAAATTCTTTAACTGAAAAATAAAATTCTCAAACTAAAAATAGTCCTCAGGAGCATGGTTTGTAAATTTTCAAAAATACAGAAACAGTTAGCTTTAAGAAGAGTAATTGAGTGACACATTGTAATAATACAATAGGGATGATGAAATTTTGTGGTGCTAATTAAGATAAATAGTATAATAATAAATAGTCATTCTTGTTTTCTGATTTAAAATATTAGGAAATATTATAATGGATATTATATGAAAATTTCACCATTTTAATTTGTTTTCTTCTATTTGAAGTATCTTCTTTTCCTTTCCAGAATATGGTTATTATCTAAAGCAAAATATATTCTTGATGTTTTATCAGAGACATTTTTTCTAGGGACTCAATCTATCAGAACTCTCGTTGATCTAACTCGCAAATTGAATGTAAAAGGATGATGAGGGTCTTTCAGAACACTGAATCTACCAAACATTGGTTGGGACATTAGTAAACGTATCATACCAAGTTTGAACTTTAAATTGCTTTTAAAACATTAAGTTAATTTAGGTATTATCTTAATATCACTAATTTTAAAGCTCTATGTAGGTGTGTAAAAGGTACCGTTGGATAATTTTTATTGTAAGGATTCGACTACATCTGTTAATGAGGGCTCTGACGTTCATTAGTAGATCCCAAGTATATTACAGGCCTGTGTAATTTCTAGGGGGAAATGTGTTCTCCTACAAAATTAAGAAACATTAGTGATGGTCAAGATGAAGTCCTGAAATGCTGAAGCTAAGCCTAGAGAAATATCCAC
This sequence comes from Wolffia australiana, assembly GCF_029677425.1. Classification (NCBI taxonomy): domain Eukaryota; kingdom Viridiplantae; phylum Streptophyta; class Magnoliopsida; order Alismatales; family Araceae; genus Wolffia; species Wolffia australiana. Next base: position 8,243,734 of record NC_135850.1, on the reverse strand, counting down.
AACATATAATGAAGCTAATTAAATTGGAGGTATTATGATAAGGTCCCTTTAAGGACTTAGCAAAGCTCCAAGAAGAAAAGGAGTTAATTGTATGTGCGAGCAAGCTTAAAGGGTGGGAAACACTTCCTATAAATAAGGGTCAAGAAGGCAGAATGGGGGGACATATTTTTTAATTCAATAAACCACAGAGTGGTTGTTCGGACAGAGCAGGAGATACTGTGAGATTCCGAGGCATGGGATTGATTCGACCCCTCTCGGTTCTTCCTCTCAGGGAGATTTGTTCCAAACTATTATCTACATTCTTTCGTTTCAAAATCTGCTCCTTTATTGATTCTTGGGAACTATTGTGTTGAAAGATCTGTCGATCTGCATATTAAGGAGAAGATGCAATCCAGGATCATTACATTTTGGTATCATAGAAATCTATCCTCATCCAGACATGTCAGATCTAGAGTCAACAGTGAAAGATCTGGCGAGTCATGTCACGGCAGATCAGAAGAGAGTCACTAATGTCCTCGAGCAACTGATACAAGTAGTTGCTTCTATATCGGTGAGTTTCAAGGGCAAGGCAAAGATGATATCAAATCATAATCAGGGGAAAGTGGACACTAATCCTCAAAGACCAAATCAACACCGACATCTCCAAGAACAAAGGTCAGATCACGATTTTAGATTGAAACGAGGAGATCTGCCGATATTCAGTTGTTATCAACCGGATTCATGGCTTAAAAGTGTGGAGCAGTTTTTTTCGTTCACATAACCTATCACATAAGGATAAACTGCATCTCATTACCTTAAATCTGGATGAACCGGCACTTACTTGGTCTCTTTACACCGAAGTTGAATTTGGCATGTCGACCTGGCTAGACTTAAGAGTTCAATTTATATAAAGATATGGAATGTCGACAAATTCATTACATCAGAGTCTTTTTCAGGTTAAACAGAATAGATTTGTGTAAGAATACCAAATAGAATTTGAACTTATAGCTTCTCAACTGCCATTGGTTGCACCAGAGATCAAAGAGAGCGCTTATCTCCAAGGGTTATTACTTGAAATCCGGCATGAAGTATTAAAGGGGAGGCCATATGGGTTAAAAGAGATGATAGATTTGTCAATTAGAGAAGAGTCTGATCTACATGTATTATACCAAGCATGGAAGACTCCTCCTCCATGCCCAGAACTAAAAATTCAAGAAGCTCAAGGTCAACATTACCAAATTACAGTTCAACCACATCAACAGCTAGTACTAGTACAACCACTTCAACAAATGGCTCCTAGACATCGATCATATAATCATGTTGACATTGCAACTAGTTAGTCTAATTTAGTGCCGACTGCTTCAGTACAATATAGCAATGATAGAAACACAAGACGAAGAAACTTAAGAATCACAGATAGTGAATTTCAGCAGAGAAAAGATAAGGCCTTATGCCACCACTGCAATGAATGATTTTGATGGAGGACCATCTCACAGAGCAAGTCCAGGCTCATCATCAACCGCGTCGCGGAGCCCGAGCTGACGTGAAGAACCCGAGTTCTCGCTACCAGGTTTGGTGACATCCGAGTTTTCGCGTTTTCATGTTCTCACTTCATTTTTGTTATTTTGGTCTTTTGGAGGAGTATCCGAGTTTTGGCGTCATTTTGGTCATATCTTGTCCGTTCCCTTTGACTGTAGGGGGGCCCCCTCTGCGTGTGTAGGGGCCTTTCCCCCCTTCCCCCCCCCCCCCAACCATGTTTGTGCTTTTCTCGTGTTCTTTCTGTTTTGTTTTGTTTAAGCCCTTCAGGGGAGAGCCCATGTTTGGCTTCTTCCCTAAAGGAGCCCATTAGGATACCCATAATATGACATGGTTGTTAGGTTCTGTTCATTTTATACGAACAAAAAATTTGCACAAAATAACCCGTAGGACCTTGTCCTTTGTTCTGTTCTTTTTTTTTCAAAAATGAACAAAATTCGCACAAATTCGCACATTCGCACAAAACTAGAACAAAATTCGCACAAAACGAACAAAAGAACTGCACACGGGTCTGTGCGATGTTCTATTCAAATTTTTTTTGTTCTGTTCGGAAAACCGAACAGAATGAACAATTTTCACAAAAAGAACAGAATGACCTATGTCTCCCCATAATCCCCCCCCCCTTTCTTTTACTATAAAGGGAGGAGGGGGGGTTAAAGCTTGGCTTAGAGACTTTGTTCCCGATGGATTTTCATCCCCTTCCCATGAAGGCTTTATCAATCTCAAGAACTGTCTAGGATTTTTGCTGCGGGAGGAACTCCATGCGACCTAGAGCCTCAAGGATCGTCAGGCCGCTGCTCACCCGAGCCAGTCGCTGTCCGGGGCAAGCCCTCGACGTCAGAGTTCCACCGGATGTTGAAGTCGTGGGGATGGGCGCCGCCGTCGCGAGTTCCGTTTCCATGTACCGCATCTTCAGCCGGTTTCATCTTCATGCCCACGACGGGCTCGGCGGGATTCCATACTCTGTCATCGTCGCCGCCGGGAACGGCTGCCTCCTCGTCATGGTCAACTGCGACCCGACGTTTCTCCTGAATACAGCGACTGTATCGACCGCCAGACTGTAGTTGGGGGCGTACCCACGGATCCATATTTCCCACGGATGTTCTTCCTCGTCGTTCCCATCGCACGCCGTCAACCGTTGCCCAGTTGCACCACATCGATGGTGGACTATCGCGTACGGACTCCATCGCGACCGCGGTTTTCTGGCATCTTTCATACCCTGACGAGAGGCCCTGGGGACCGTTGCCTCTTGGCGCGCTTCCGTGTTTTCCGATCCTCCAGCTTGCTTGCACCCCGTTGCCCTACTGTCTGCTTGCACCTTTGTAGTGTGCTACTGCCGCTCATCACTATCGCCAACAACCTACAGCCCGACAGTTGCAGTCTTCCCCTGCCGCCGGATCACAATACCGACGCGTAGGGCTCGCCCTCCGGTACCTTCAGAAATCTGACCGCGCCGGTCGTAGCTTTCACTGCACCCGGTAACGTCCCGTCCCAGGTCGTCACCCGCTCGGTCCGTCCGTCCAAACCAATGCTGTCCACGGTCCAAGTCGCCGACTCCCATCAACCTTGGCGCGTACCGATCCGCGGAGCCGATTTCATCTCACCCCCGAATTCTATCGCCACGGAGTTCTAGATCATCCATGATACTCGTAGCTCACCACGAGCGACCGGACATGGTCTGGAGGTCTCATACCTTTCCCCTCTTTGCAATATTATTACTTCTTTCAGTGCCGTCTTTGCTTGTTCCGCTGCCTCGAGAGATTTTCTGAGTGTTAAGAGTTTTCTTTCGGCGGTGTCAGATCTGCTTCGTTCACAGCGACGTAGGGAATGGCACGCCCGGGACGTGACGGACGGGACGGATGACAGGTTGTGACAGACGGTGACGTGATGAATTGGTCATCTCGTCACCATCACGTCACTCATCTGAGGTTTTTCCAAAAATTCGTCACCGACCCGTCACTCATCCTCGCTTCCTCGTTTCGTCACTTCACCTTCAGGGTGACGGCGTCACCGTCACTAGTGACGTGAATTACAAAATTATCATATATGTTATATGATAATTTCTGAGTCAAAAGGAGTCCTTCTCAATCGCTCCCTCTCCTTCTCACAATCTCACCTTACGATCTCTGGATCACTCCCTCTCCTCATTCCTACCCTCTCTCTGTCTCTCTTTGGATCGCTCCCTCTTCCTCTTCTCTCTAGATCGCTCTGTCTCCTTCTCCATACATATCTCTCTGTCTGTCTCTCTCTCAATCCCTCCCTCTCCTTCGCCCTCTCCCTTTCTGGATCTCTCCCTCTGTCCCTCTTCCTCTCTCTATTTCGATCGTTCCCACTCCTTCTCCCTCTCTATCTGTGAAAGTAGTTTATTTTTCTTCACTCGCGCCGACGGGGATTTCCACGTAGGGCTGGATACCAGATTGGGCGTCGCGATCAGCCAGCTGATCTCTCGGGGTATCAATCAGGTAATTTCGCTTGAATGATTGATCGTCTCGTTTGTTCGCTTTTTTATATTTGTTTGCTCAATTGTGCTGATTGCTGAAGAACTAGATTGAATGTAGATTGAATGATTGCTCGTTTCTCATTTCTTCGTCGAGAAGATTGCCATTCTATGGTTTTCTACAACCCCTCCCCATTTGCTTCACTGATTCAGAGACAATGCATGTACATATCCGTTATTTGTTAAGTTAATTTTTTTATTCTGTTGTGTGATAAACTATACTCATTTTAAAAAATGCTGGTGAACTATAATATATTACTTGATTAAAACAACTTGGCAATATGTTGTCTCTGATAGGATCCCAATTAAAATGAGTTTGATTTACCTTCTTCTAAATACTTCCATTGCAGGAGCTCGATTTGTTTAATATACTGTTGATTTAGATCAAAACCAGTTCGCCAGATGTTGTCAGTGTATTTCCAAAAGAAATAAGTTCTATTTTTTCCGGACTTTTCCAATAACTGTAAAGTAAAAATTGTTCTTTGCCTTATTTCATGAAGGTTGGAAATCTAAGAAAAAGGTCCACATACTTTCGCACATAGTTGATTCAGAGCAAAACTAATAGGCGGGATATTGTCAATAAACACTCCTTTAGAGGTATGTTTCATCTATCTTTCTGTGTCAATCTAACATATAGAGGTATGTTCCATGATCTCCCATAAATAGATGTGAATTATAAATAGAAAGGAGAGAAATAAATTTACTCTTCATCTTTCCTTCCATATTACAAGAACAAGAATAGAGGGTAGAGGGGAGAAAAAGAGAGGAGCTGTAGATTTTCAAGCTCTCTGACTCTCTTCTCTCTTCCCCTCTACTCTCTCTTGCTCTCTCACCCTCTCCCTACTCTCTCTTGCAATTTTAAGTCCTGCTAAATTTCTATCTGACGTGTGATCTGCGTTTTTCTGAAAATATATAAATCTAAAAGTTACTCGTTGAATGAATGAATTAAGAAAGTCATCTTGTTTTTTAACTTGAGGTGTCCCTTTGAAAATTGAATAGAAAAGTTACGTATGTTGGGTATCCGCCGAATCAGTCACCAAAAAAATTGACACTATACATCACTCAAGACGGGATCAAGAATTCATTTTCTGTAAAGGTACGACCGTATGATCTCTGTTCAAAGTAGAAACACCATAGACTTTTTGAATTCTCATTCAATTAATCTCTTTCATTCGTTCAATTATGCCTCCGATTGCATAGCATGTGGAGAAGCCGGTGCAAAACACTACTCTTCAAGTAACAGGAGCAGTTGGTTGGAGGCTTGGAGCATGGAGGAGAGTGGGCCTTGGTTCCAAGAAAATTGGGCTGATTATATATTTTTCGAGTTTCAAACTCCTTTTGTCATTACGTTATCTTGACGAAACGTCAAAACAGATTCATTCCTCATATTCAGTTTCTAAAATTTGGCATTTTCTCTATCGTATACCTCTCTCCCCATGATGATGATTTTGATGAAGAGAAACTCTGAACAAAGTATAGTCATGGCGAAAACCTCAAATTTTCTCTAATCATTGTCGACAAAAAAATAATGCAATTTCTCCAGTCCAGTGAAGACCCATGATTTTTACTGTTAATAGTATCTTCTCTAAAAGAAAAAAAAAGCTAAGTGCCAGACAGAATGTGATCTTGATGATGGTTTTTCTTGGAATTCAAAGATATATATCTGATAGGTACGGTGATGCTGGTCTTTGGCATGGGGATCTACGAGCTGTTCATCAGCAACCTAGACATGGCAAAAATCTCCTCGAAGAGATCGAATCTGCTAGGGCTTCTCACCCTTCAGGCAAGTGAATTCTCGCCGATCATACTCTGTAGTTTGCTTTAAGCGTAAACTTCTGTAAAAAATCCACTTGTGTCAATGCCTCAAAATATGCGGTCTCTACAGGTTTTGATCCCAGAGTGTTAAACTTTCGAATCCTTGAAACAAAGTCCTAGAAATTTATCAGTAATTATATAGACTGTTAGTCGTCCAACAAGATCAAGCCTCATAATTAATAGAGATTGTTGCCTCCTAATCTTCGGCTAATGACCTGTTGCAGATTTTTTGTTTTATTTTCTTAGGTAATAAACTATTGGTATCTGAAACCTGCTAATCCTGTACTTTTGTTCCCACACGTTCAATTGATATTAAAATATTATTCAATTTATTAAAATGTTGAATGTTTTATTTTCGCTGGTGCGTCACTAAATTATTCAATAAATTAATAAATTAATATATTAAAATGACTTCTTGACGACTGCGTCAACAGGTTAATTATTACATTAATTATTTCACATTCCAAAAAAAATTCAAATTATTTTTTACCTGCATTTAAAAAATATATAAATGTCTCACTTTTTGTGAACAAATTATTCATTATATTCTTTAATTTTTCAATCAATAACTTAATTTATAAATTATCTACACTCGAAATTTTAGGTCAATAATTTGCAGATTAAACCATATCAAACCATACATCTCATTTTAAACAATTTGATCATTACCACCTATTTAATAATAAATTGTAACTGTATTAAAATTCCGTCACGGATGTCAACTGTGATGGAATATTCGTCATGTCACCCGTTCGGGCCACCACGTCACCGTCACGTCAACGTCACGGTTAATCCTTCACCGTCATGGCCGCTCTGATTCGTCATCATCACCATCACATTATCCGTCACGTGACCGTCACGGTGACGGGTGATGTGGCGAATGATAACTGCCGATCCCTACAGCGACGTCGTGGACTCTCAGAGACAGATATCATCCCCCACTCCATGGGCCTTTGAGCTGATCACTCGGGTCATTGGGAGCCTGTCTGTGCCCAGACCCCTTGTGTCACTAACGGGTTAAACCGCCCGTCAGACGGTCTTTAGACGTTCTTCTCGTTGATTTTATGAACTTTTGCATCAACTAATATCGTCTGCATCACACATCCACGCCCGTCCCCATGTGGTGTAACACGTGGCACGTCGTGTTACATCAGATTTACTCCTGGCATAGGTGTCAGAGAAATCTTTATTTGATCTTAGACAAAGAAGAAGACGAGATCCAAGAATAACTTAGATGAATTTGAAGACACTACGTAGACTGATGAAGATCCAATTACTGATAGGGCTCTATTCTTGGCACAAGTAAATCTGAGATTAGCACAAAGACCTTGTCCTCTAGGAGCACTAAAGTTTTGGGGAAGAATCAATGGTTTTCTGGTTATAGTTCTGGCAGATGGTGGGGCCACGCACAATTTTATCAACCTTGCGACATGACCAGCTGCATCTACTTCTATTTCAGAGAGTCCAAGAATTGATGTGATGATGGGAGACGGTGCTCTCAAATCTTCCGAGGGTATATGCTTAAATGTTCCTCTGCACATTCAGAGTTTAGGCATCAAAAAAGACTTTCTTCCTTTGGCTTTGGGAAGATTTGACATAATATTGGGAGCGCAGTAGCTGAGATCGTTAGATTGGTTTCTCTCCAACAACAATCTTTTAACTCTAAAGGTGTTATGGCAAGATCACCTTTAAAAGTAACACAATTTTATAGGTAATCTTGCCATAACACCTTTAGAGCTCAGACCTTCGGGGGAAAGTCAGAATTTACAAGCCCAGGAAATTCTTAGAGGGAAAAGGCAATTCAGGAAACTATATACTCTATGCGATCCAGTGAAATCCGCGGTGCAACTGACTTCTGTTTTTTAAAAATATAAAGTCTTTATCCTACTGTTTTCAACCCCATTGGTACATTACCACCCAAGTTAAGTTCAGATCATAGAATTCATTTTATTTCGGGATCAAGACTAGTAAATACCAGACCATACACATATTCACAATTGCACAAAAATCAAAGTGAAAAAATTTTACAGGGTTTGATAGACTCAGGAGTAGTGAGACCTTCTACAAGTGCTTTCTCCAGTCCAGATTTGCTCATTAAAAAGAAGGATGGTGGATGGAGAATTTGTATTGATTACAGAAGTCTAAAAAAAATCACTGTCCCAAATAGATATCTGATCCGCAATCTAGATGAACTGTTTAAAGAATTACATGGGGCTTCCATATTTACCAAGTTGGACCTAAAGTCTGGATATTTCCAAATAAGAATGCATGAGGAAGACATCCTAAAAATGGCTTTCAAGACTTGTATGGGGCATAACAAGTTTACAATCATGCCTTTTTGTCTGTCCACCACCCCCGCTACATTTCAGTCTTTGATGAATACAATCTTCAGACCATACTTAAGAAAATTTGTGTCAGTATTCTTTGATGACATACTGATTTACAGTGGAGGCCCTATATAACATTATCAACATCTCAGATGGGTTATGGATGTTCTGCCTGACAAGCAATTATGTATAAATGCCAAGAAAATACAGTTTTCATCAAGACAAGGGGGTTGAAATAGACGCTAACAAGATAAAGTGATGGAGCGAGCAATCCCACTCCATCAGAGACGTCATCAAAGCCCACACCGTCGTCGTCAACAACCGACGGTCTGAGCCCAACCTGACTGGCACGCCAAGGAGAAGGCGAAGATACACCCATGCTCATAGGTTTTGATGTGTTTCGGGCCATGTCCACTTGCACGGCCCTTTTTTTTTCAAAAATCTATTTTATTTCTGTTCATTTGTTATGGTATTTAAGGGGGCCCCTATGTCTAATGGACCCCCTCTTGTGGACCTCTATTAAGAGGCCCATCACCATCCCTCTATAAGGGATGGAGTGGGCGCCCTAGCCTCCTTGGTCAAAGTCAAGTTAATTTTTTGGAAGGGACCCACTCACGATCGTGTGAGAGAGAGAATAAGAAGACAGAGGAGAAGAAGGAGAAAAAGACAGGAAGAGGAACTCACCACCGACCATGTCGCCTGTGCACTCACACAGCTCCGCCATCGAGCTGTCATGACCTGTCAAGCCGTCGCGACCTGCGAGTCATCGAGCCGTCGAGCGCCCATTCGCGACCCGCCACCAGCTGTCGTCTCGCCCGTTCGCGCTGAGCTGCCAAACCGCCATCGCGTGCTGCGTTCATGGGACACTGTTGAGTCGCCATCGCCGTCGACGCTCGCCACGCCACAGCCATCGCCCGTCTAACTGCCATCACCATCGACGCTCAGATTGCCATCGCTGACACTCGTTGTGCCGCTGCCAACGCTCGTGCCACAGCTGCAAACTCTCGCCGTGCCACTGCCATTGCCCGCCTGACTGTCTCTTCCCATGCTCGCACTACAAATATTCGCATCACTGCTGCCAACGCTCATCGTGCCAACGCCAACGATGCTCGCCGCACGGCTGTCGCCTGGCTGCCGTTGACACCCACGCCGCCCGTGCCTCAACATCAATGCCGCCACAACGCTAGTGTTGTTCACCGCACGCCCACGCTGATCTGTTGATCGCGCTGCGTTTGGTCCCTGGACCCGCATCCAACGCCCGCTTGCCTACACACTCCGCAACATGCCCGTTGTTGGCGCCCGCGCATGCATGTGCCCGCGCAGTCGTGCTGATCATCCGCCTGCGTGCCGCACTGATCATCTGCCTGTGCGCTGCGCTGATCATCCGCCCACGCGCCGTGCTGATCATCAGCCCACGCGCTGCCCTGCTATGCACTGTGCTGCACAAACAACTGATGTTGTGCCGACCTTGAGCCTTCACTCAATCTCCATCTTCACTTCCCAACTTCACGTCTCCTAAGCCACAACCCCGCCACCAGTCGAGGGATGTTGTGCCTATCTCCAGCACAACTCCACTGAATCCGCCTGTGCAGCTCCCTACGCCGATGAGTATTTTTGACTTCGGACGATGCCATCAAAATGGTACCTCGCTCACCTAGCTTGCCAAATTAATTTGTCTTCTGTCGTATACTTTTCATCTGTACTCCACCACGCTCGGGTTAGAATAGGTGAGAGGGTAAACTACCACCAGAGATTTTACTCAAGTGATTTCTTAGATACGTGCCATGCCCGCCCGTTACGTGTTAGCGCCAACAGACTTAGTCCACTGGGTGCCGTAGTTGCCATCATTGCTTCGGCAAGGGTCAGGAAGTCATCGGCATTGTCACCGGTCTCCCACCCCAGGGCTTGGAGCTTGGTGAAACCCCTAAGAGTCAGCCCTGCACGTACTCCCACCTAGGGCATCGCATTACGTAGTTACATCTCTGTAGGTTATTACCTGTCGAACGACGTTCAATATCATAAAGGCTATTCAAAATTTCCCCAGACCCACTTCCCTAAAACAGCTAAGGGGATTCTTAGGCATGCCCAATCACTAGAGATGATTCATAACGAAGTATGCCATGATGACACAACTTCTCAATCGCCTACTCAAGAAAAATGCTTTTCAATGGAGTGAATTAGCTAAAGAAACATTCAAAACCTTGAAGATAGTTATGTCCACTACTCCAATACTAAATTTACCAGATTTTACCAAGCATTTCTATGTCGAAACAGATGCTTTGGGTTTTGGCGCATAAGAAGCTCATACTTCTTCTCAATCGGATAATGCAAGACAATTATCCTATATCATACTTCAGCAAGGCACTATCAGAAGAAGCTCAATCCAAATCTACTTATGAGACAGAATTGATGGCTTTAGTGTGGTCAGTCCATAAGTGGAGACATTACCTCATTTTCAAGAAGTTTTTTTTTCATACCAATCAAATTACCTTACAATTTCTTTAGGACCAAAAATAAATATTGTTACAATTTCATAAATGAATTTCCAAACTATTGAGTTTGATTTTGAGATCAAATATAAAGACGGGAAGCAAAATATTGTTGCGGATTCACTATTATAATCGATGGAAGAGTTATTCCTAGGAAGTCTCACCATGACACATTGGCTATACCGATTGACTTTGGAAAAATAAATACAGGCAGATCCAAAATTACAAGCCATCAAGCAATATTTATCAAACAATGGCCAGAGTCACCCAAATTACTCTCTATAGAACAATCTGATATTTATAAAAAGCGATTAGAAATCCCAACTGTGTCATCCTTGATACCATTAATTTTAAAGGAGCTGCATGACACTAAGATTGGGGGGCATGGTCAATTACTTAGTACTTATAAAAGAATATCTCAGCAATTTTAGTGGCAAGGTTTGAAAGGTAAAATCAAAACTTATGTATTAGAATGTCACAATTGTCAGACACACAAGTCCTCATCGTTAAAGCCAGCCGATATTCTACAACCTCTACCTATAGCTGATCAAATATGGAGGACATCTCTATGGACATCATCTAAGGTTTGAAAATATCTCATGGTTTAAATGCAATCCTGGTCGTGTTAGACAGATTGAGCAAATATGCACACTTTCTGGCAGTCAAGCACCCCTTTTCAACACAAACTAATGCAGAAATGTTTCTTAAAGAGATTGTAAGACTACATGGTGTCCTTATATCTATAATCTCATACAGAGGAATAACTTTTATAAGTGTGTTTTGGAAAGAATTTCACAAGCTACAAGGAAAGACCTTAATTTTCAGTTCTTCTTATCATCCTGAAACGGATGGACAAACACAAACTGAAACAATTTTTCAGAGGTCTCGAATGTACCATCCGATGTTTTTCGTCTGAATGTCCTAAGCAATGGATGAAATGGCTACCATAAGCCAAATACAGTTACAACACCTCTTTCCATTCATCTATAAGGATGACTCCTTTCAAGGAAGTCTATGACAGAGATCCACCTACCATCGTACGCTATGGTTCTCCAAGTACACCTATAGACTCATTGGACATCATGTTACAAGAAAGAGATAGCATATTGAGACTACTGAAGACCCATTTGTCCAAGGCCCAGAATTACATGAAACATTATTCAGATAAACACAGGAGAGACATTCACTTTTTCGAAGGTGACAAGGTTTATTTTGAAAATAAGACCATATCGCATGAAATCGCTGGCAAACAGACGATCAGAGAAATTAGCGCCCAAGTGTTTTGGTCCCTACACGATTCTACAAAAAATTGGCTCAATAGCATATAAGCTAGACTTACCTTCTTATGTCGAAATTCATCCTGTTTTCCACCTTGCTGACGATTTGGAATGGCAGGTATATCCTGACTGCATCTTGTCTTACCGTTTCAATAATAATGGTCTCCAAGTTATCGTCAAGTGGAAGAATCTTCCTATTTATGAAGCGACATGGGAAGACCTAGAAGTCATACAAAAGCAATTTCCAAGTTTTCTAATTGGAGACCAATTTGTTTTCGGGAGGGGAGTAATGATAAGGTCCCTTAAAGGACTTAGCAAAGCTCCAATAAGAGGAGTTAATTGTACGTGTGAGCAAGAATAAAGGGCGAGAAACAGTTCCTATAAATATGGGTCAAGAAGGCAGAAGTGGGCAACATATTTTTGAATTCAAGAATTCGCGAAGCGGTTGTTCGGGCGCAGCAGGATATACTCCGAGCTTCTAAGGAGCGGGATTGATTCGATCCCTCTCAGTTCTTCCTCTCATGGAGATTTGATCCAAACTGTTATCTGCATTCTTTCATTTCAAACTCTCCTTTATTCCTTCTCTTGAGAACTATTGTGTCGAAAGATCTGTAGATCTTCATATTAAGGAGAATATCCAATTCAGGATCGTTACATATTATAAATGAATTAAAACTTACAGTAGCAGGTATCCATCCGACTTCCAAGTGATAAAAGGTCGGCAATAATTATCATGCATGATCCTGTCCAAGATGATAGAACTAAACATGTGACATTGATTGACATTTCATAAAAGGAAGGTTACAATGAGTAATTAGTACCCCATACATCAAGATAACAGAATAGGCGCACATATATATCTGTCAGAGGATGATTGGCAAGTGTTCAAATTTGAAGATTTATTTGTAAGCTAAGTGTGCAGGACCTGCATACTGTTGGGATAAAAATCCACAACTGCCACTCCTTGGCAGCACAGGTCCTGGTGGGAGAGAACAAGGGAGAAGAAGAAAGGAAAAACCCAAAAGAAGTAAACCTCGTTCTAAGAAAGAATGTTCCACATTGTCCCTTTTGTCAAAGGAAATTTTAAGCGGGAAAGGAAGAGAGTGATGATCAGGAAATAAATAAAAACTTTGGGGGACCCAGTCAAGGTCAAACCCCACAATCTCCCCCATGATCTTGACGTCATTTCCCATCGACGCTTCGAACTCCCAGCTTCACCCGCAACTCCCCGAACTTCACCCGCCCGAGAGCTTTCTTGAATATGTCAGCCAGCTGATCTTCTGAACTGACATGATGCACATTAACTTTACCTTCTTCAATGTACTCCCTGATAAAATGAAACCTTGTGTTGATGTGCTTCAAGCGACTATGCTAGACGGGGTTCTTGCTAAGGGCAATGGCAGATTTGTTGTCGACCATCAGTCTCACAGGCTTCGGACGTTATCCTTTCAATTCTGCAATCAACCTGGCCAACCAAATTCCCTGACATGCCGCAGTAGTCATGGATATATACTCGGCTTCACATGAAGAGAGAGCTACGATCTTCTGCTTCTGTGAAGCCAACTTATCAGGTTTGGTCCGAGGAAGAATGCCATACCAGTGGTGCTCTTGCGGTCATCAAGGTCTCCAGCGTGGTCACTATCGCAATAGCCAACCAGCTCTTGTTCCCCGACTGCTTTCTCATAACATAGACCAAGGTCTAATGTTCCCTTGATATACCTTAAGAGCCTCTTCACCGCCGTCATGTGTTCAGCCGTCAGTGTCTCCATATACCCGCTTAGAATTCCCACAGAATAATTTAAGTCAGGTCTGGTATGAGTCAAATAACTTAGGTTGCCGATCAAACTCCGGTAATCCGTGGAGTCAACAAGAGCGGACGAGCCTTCAATGGTAAATTTCTGTCTTGCTTCAAGTGGCGTATGGACTGGGTTGCAATTCATCATCCCACTCTGCTGTAGGATCTTCATTGCATAACCTTTCTGACTCAGTTTGATCTGCCCATCTAACTGAATAACTTCTATGCCCAAGTAAGAGTTGAGCAATCCCAAGTCGCTCATCTCAAACATGTCCATCATCTCGCCCTTGAACGCCTTAATGTGACAGCTCTCTGGCCCGGTCATGATCAAGTCATCAACATACACTCCCACGAGCAAGTGCACATCATCTGCAATCTTCATGTAGACTACGTGCTCCTGGACAATCCTGGTAAAACCAATGGAAATGAGAAATTTATCCAACTTGGTATACCATGCTCGCGGTGCTTGTCTTAGGCCATACAAGGCCTTCTTCAGCTTCAGAACCATATGCTCTTTGCCCCTCTTTGTGAACCCCTCGGGTTGCTTCACGTACACTTCTTCTTTTATCTCTCCATTGAGAAAAACTGACTTGACATCAAGATGATGCAAGTCCCATCCTCCTTGTGCTGCTAGAGCCACCAAGACACGGATGGTGTCCATTCTCGCCACTAGTGCAAACGCCTCCTCGAAGTCAACTCCAAGCTTCTGGACGTAGCCCTTTGTGACCAGTCTGGCCTTGTGTATCACCACTTCTCCTTGTGAGTTCTTCTTGAGCTTGAAAACCCACTTAAGGCCGATCGTCTTGCAGCCTTTTGGTAGATTCACCAGCTCCCATGTCTGGTTCTTCCCAATGGAGTCCATCTCCTCCTTCATGGCACGTCTCCACACCTCCTCCTTGGAAGCTTCTAGGAGATTTTCTGGCTCCCCCTCAATCACCAAGCACTCTTCTTGGTCAAGGTGGACTTGCTAGGTGTCTTCATAAACTCGACGTAAACCTCTGAACCTCCTAGGCGATCTCTCTTCAGTAATGAGAAGAGGATCTCCATCCCATGGTTCAAGGCTCACTTCATGCGGAGGTGATGCAACATCAGCTTCCTCCACCAGTATCTCATCCACCTGATTATCACAATCGTCAGTTAACATATAAAAATCATGAGAGAGCAGGGTACTTTTGCTTCTTCTTCACTTCATGGACATCCCAGTCCCACTTTGCATCTTCGTCAAAGATGATGTCTCTGCTCACATGCACCTTTCCACTGTTAGGGTCATAGCAACGATAAGCTTTAGACCCAATTTCATAACCGATGAAGACCATAGGCTTACTTCGGTCATCCAACTTGTTCAAGTGCCCCCCCCAGCACTTTCTCATGAGTTAGGCAGCCAAAAACTCTAAGGTGTGCAACCTTAGGCTTTGACCTTGTCCAAGCTTCATACGGTGTAGCTCCTTCTAGGCTTCTAGTCGGAGCACGATTCATGAGATACACTGTAGTGCTCATTGCCTCTCCCCATAGCTCCTTGGGAAGGCTTCTCCCATTCAACATAGATCGCACCATGGACATAATTGTCCGATTCCTTTTCTCAACGACACCATTCTGCTGCGGAGAATATGGAGCTGTCAAGTGTCTCTTTATCCCATGCTTATCACAATAAGCTGAAAACTCTGTTGAAGCAAACTCTCCTCCTCAATCAGACCTGAGAACTTTGACCTTCACATTCTTCTCGCCTTCCGCGATCTCCTTAAACTATGTGAAAGCGCCATGAACTTCAGACTTCTTCTTCAGCAAGGCAACATAAGTGAGTCGACTAAAATCATCAACTATCAACATAAAATAAGAATTACCACCCCATGTCGACGGAGTGATCGGACCACATAAGTCAATGTGCAGCAACTCAAGTGGTGTCTTCGCTGTATATAATGATGAAGATGGAAATGGAGCTCTCGAATGCTTGCCTTCTATGCAACTTCGACATAACTAGTTTGGAGACGGTAGAGAGGGTAATCCTTCGACCATCTCTCGATTAGCCATCAACTTCAATGCTTGGTGGTTGAGATGCCCATAGCGCTCATGCTATACTCGGGCAAAATCATCAACCGACACCAAACACCCTCTGATAGTGTTTAACTTCAACAGATATAACCGGACATTGGTCTTCTTTACACGAGCCAACAGTCTCCCTTGCTGATCGTATATGATCAAATGACCACGCTCCATCACAGTCTTGTCGCCTTGTTCATCAAGCTGCCCAATACTGAAAATGTTAGAGCGTAATGTAGGGATAAAGAGAACATTACTGAACGTCATTTCTCCTCCACTTTGACATTGTAGTATGATGCTTCCTTTGCCTTGAATATCCACCTTCGACCCATCGGCAAAACAAACACTGCCGAGGTGTGCTTCTTCTAGCTGATAGAACAGACTTCTCATGCCCGTCATATGGTTGTTGGCCCCCGTATCAAGGTACCACATATCTGGCATCGGAGGATCTCCCTCGCTCCCCTGGAGTAGTGCATGATCCAAAGGCTCTGTCAACGTCATCAGCAAAGCCGACTCGCCCTTCTCCTCGGCGTTGGCCAAATTTGCCTTCTCCTCTTTCTTGTCGCTCCGGCATTCAGAAGCAAAATGCCCAAATTTTTGACAATTGTAACATTTGATTTTTGACTTATCTCGAGGTCTGTAGTCCTCGTCTTTGCTCCATCCTTTGCCATCATTGCTTTGGCCACGACCTCTTCCTTCACCGCGTCCACGTCCACGGCCACGGGAGTTTTTGTCTTTGTCTTTCTTCTTGCCCTTTCTGATAGCTCTCGCTAACAGAACTTGCTCCTCTCTTCTTGATTGGCGATCCTTCAACTTGTCTTCATGTATCTTGAGGGATCCCACGGCTTCTTCCAACGTCATTGACTCCATCTCCCCAAATTGCTCAATGGAGGATGTAATAGAGTCGAATTTTGCCAGAGTAGCTCGGAGTAGCTTGGCCACGACGTCTCCTTCTTCTAACTTCTCTCCCATGGTCCTTAGCTGAGTGACAACTTTGGACAGCTTCCTTGCAAAACCACACACAAGCTCATCTTCTCCCATGATGAGCAGCTCAAACTCGCGTTTGAGGGCTTGCACTCTAGCCTTCTGAACACGAGCAGCACCCAAGTTCTTTGTCTTCAACATCGTCCACGTCTCCTTGGCCGTCAGCTGGCTATCCAGCTGAGCCAATATCTCATCAGATATTGCGCCATAGATAATCGACAATGCTTGCCGATCCTTCTTCTTTGTCACCGTCTCCGCCTCAATGATCAGCTCAAATTAGGTGATTTTTTACTGGTTATTAACTGGTTAATCGTGTGAGGATTTGAGCTATGCAACAATATTTTTTAACCTCACAGCCTTAGGGCGAGTAAGGTGTCGATCCACAGGGAGCAGATAAAACAATAGCAGTTCCTTTCAATTCAATTTATATATTTTTTTTATCTCTATATTCAGTTATAACAATCAGCTAAATTGTCTTCAGTAAAATTCTACAGAGTGCTCTCGAGTTAGATTAATTTAGCAGAATATTCAGTAAATTGTTTTTGACTTAAAGGTTCAATTCTGCCCTTTGAGGCAATTTTACAAACACCTAGCAGGCGCACTTGCGGTGCTTCTGCTTGCAGCCTTAGCTGTGTGCAGACGTGCCTACAGGTGCGTCTGCGTGCAGCACGCGCGCGCGTGCAGCTCACCTGCACGCGAGCGTGCCTGCGTGCGGGTGGGTTGCGCGCATCTAGCTTGCGCGCAGCAACGGCTGTGCACGGGCATGGCCTGTGCGCGGCACTCGCTGTGCGCGGGCGCGGCTTGCGCGCAGCTACTGCTGTGCGCGGCACTTGTTGTGCGCAGCCGTGGTCCGCGCACGGCGTGAGCTGTGTGCAACCTTGCTGCGCGCGGGCGCGGCTTGCGCGCAGCAACTGTTGTGCGCGGGCGTGGCCTGCGCGCGGCACTCGCTGTGCGTGGCCGTAGTTTGCGCGCGGCGTGGGCTGTGCGCAGCCTTGCTGGTCGTGACCTTGGCTGCGGGCGGCCTTGGTTTTGCGCAGCCTTGCCGTGCACGGCCTTAGCTGCTGCCGTTGAGGCCAAATTCGAACCAGGCACAATTGGAAAACTGAGGATTTGAAGAGAAACGAAAAGAGAATCGATTTGAACAAACTATAAACTTGAAATCAAACCAAAAGAAGAACAATTTCAGTTTGAATCATTGGAAGACCACTGGTGTGAATCTTACAACCCAACCTAGATTGTCTGATAGAGAGAGAATTACACAGTTACTGAAACTTGGGAAATCGCTCCAACCTTGTGTCACGATCCTTGCGGCGAGGTGGAGGTCGTCTAGCCCGAGCTACTCCTCAGCTTGCTCCTTCTCTCCAGCTCCAATGCTCATCAGCTCTTGGAGGGTGCAGAACTCTCCTTCTCCAAGCCCTAACCTGTTGAGACAGAAATTCTGGACAACCTAAAATGCTCTCTCAAGAGGCTATTTATAGGTTTCTCTAATTTTTGTGCTTCTTGGAGTTTTTACGGCTTTTCTTCCTTATAATTTTTTCCAGCTCCTCTTGGTCACTTGTTTTCTACTTTGTGCTTGATCCACATCTGAACTCATTAATCCAATAAGTGAGATCTAATCCACTTGATTCAGAGCATCAAGTGGGGTTAGTAAGTAGGAAAATAATGCACATGAAATATAACTAATGTGGACTAAATGTATGCAAATGACACTTTGATGCTCAGAGAATCCTTAATAATTTTATGACATATTGAGAGTAATCACTCAATATCTTCCCATAAGCCATTCGCCTCCAACAGAACTTGCATTATCATAGCCCATAGAGAATAGTTCTGCTTGGAGAGAACAGGGAAACCATGTCCAGTCTCGACCAGAGACCTGGGCATCACGACAGAGGTTCCAGCAGACTCACCTTCTGCTGAAGACATCCCACCAGCTTGCGAGGCAGATTCACCAGCCCGTCGTGGCATGGATCTGCTCTTGCTTCCTCCTTGGACCAGACTTCAAGCTCTGATACCAAAGGTTGGGATAAAAATCCACAGCTGCCACTCCTTGGCAGCACAGGTCCTGGTGTGAGAGAACAAGGGAGAAGAAGAAAGGAAAAACCCAAAAGAAGAAAACCTCGTTCTAAGAAAGAATGTTCCACATTGTCCCTTTTATCAAAGGAACTTTTTCTCGGGAAAGGAAGAGAGTGATGAGCCGGAAATAAAAAAAAACTTTGGGGGACCCAGTCAAGGTCAAACCCCACACATATTTGCATCGGGAAAGGAAGAGAGTGTCAATCAGAAGACCTGAGGGAGGGTAGCAAGAGGAAAGCTCTGAGGAAGGACATTAAATTGAAATAACTTTAGTGTTTTATCTTATTTATATTCGAACACAAACATTATACGAATATATTTTGGGGAATCCGGGGTATCCATGAATAATTAAAGCCTCGTATTCCTTTCTTGATGTCGAAAATGCGTTAACTCTCGTTCATGATTCGTGGATCTTCCTGGACCTAGAGCTTCCTGGAGCAAAGCTCTCATTTGTTTCCGCTGGATCTTGGTAAATGCATAATGTATATTTTCTTGATTTTCTTCATTCAATATCTACCATTCCGTATATCGATCACAAGCAAAATATATTATGATGCTTGGATAAACATTTTTGCGTGACATTTTTACTACGAGAATATCTTGCTGGAAAATAGTTTTAATATTTTTACTACGAGAATATCTTGCGTGACATTCATTAAAAACCACTTGGGTGTCGGCGAAACTGTTCAGCACAAATGGTTCAATCGGAATGAGCGCCCAAATCGCATCGTTTCTATGTAGAAAAATCTTTCTTCCATTATACCCTACGGCGGCGACATCGTACACTTATCATTTACACCAGCGGTGAGCAGCGAGATGTACGAGGATCCCACATTGCCGGCAATAAAAACCGTCGTCCTTCCAATCCGTTGGCGTTGTAGCTGCCGCCGGTGTCGCCGTCGACGAGCCGCTTCCCAGGATAGCCGGGGTACGCTTCCGCACCGAAGATACCCTGGCACGCAGACGCGGCTTCAAGCGGTGCCTCTTTGGCGCCCTGGAAGTACCCGTTCCCAAAGGGGTTGGTCGCCGTGCCCGCAAGCAACGAGGCCAGGTTGATCACCATCCCGTCCACGCCGACGTCGCCGTTGGGCGCCACCAGCGGCAGCGTTTGCGGGCCGTAGATGGGCTGGTGGAAGGGCCACGCGCACTGCCCCGGGCACTGCGTCTCCGAATTACCCACCCATATGAACGGCGAACCGGGGCGCCTCTGTCCGTGCGTCCCGCACCGGCTCATGCAGAACCCCTCCACCGCAACGTCCGCCGAGGTCAGCACCACGGCGACGCCCGCGCTCGCCCCGGCCTTCCCGGCCAGGGTCACCAGGTCGGCGGACTTGAGAGACTTGCCCAGAGAGTACTTGTCGTCATTGATTTGGCTGCCCAGCGAGATGACCGCCGTCCCCCCGGTTCCGTAGGCGCCGGTGGTGCTCCACCACGAGGCCACCGAAGGGTTGGAGACCGGCTTCCCTGTGAAAGAACGGAGAAAGTCGACGATGATGGCACGCTGCGAAGGCGAGAATCGCCCGTACCAGACCAGGTCGACGGTGACGCTGCCCTTGAGGAGAGGGCCGGACTGGTACTTGAAAGTCAGGGCCGGCTCCTTAACGAGGGCGGTGAGCTTGCGCGGCAAGGCGGAAGCAGGGAAGAGACACGAGTACAGGAAGACCAGAGCGAGGACGGAGGAAACAAAAGGAAGAGAGTCTTTCCTTGATGCCATGGAAAGAGTAAATTCGCGTTCGGCTGAGCACAGAGGAGAGGGCACCAGAGGCTGGTGTCTTCCTTGGTGATAGAGGACGAAAAGCGTAGTGCAAGAACCAATCAAGTATACGTATATATATATAGGACGAAAAGCGCGTGTGACCGAAGCCAGCTTTACTTAAACTCAAACTATAGAGCGAAGTGGGCCAATGATCACGGAATAGAAGATAGCAAGGGAGGAGGCAAGAGCAAGGTCCTTTGCCCAAGTGGGGGGACAGCTGCATAGAGAGAGAGAGAGAAAGAGAAAGAGAGAGTGGGAGAGAGAGAGAGAAAGGGGGAGAGAGAGAGAGAAAGAGAGAGAGATAGAGAGAGAGAGAGAGAGAGAGAGATAGAAAGAGAGAGAGAGAGAGAAGGAGAGAGGGAGAGAGAGATAGAAAGAGAGAGAAAGGGAGAGAGATAGAAAGATAGAAAGAGAGAGAGAGAGAGAGAGAGAAGGAGAGAGAGATAGAAAGAGAGAGAAAGGGAGAGAGATAGAAAGATAGAAAGAGAGAGAGAGAGAGAGAGAGAGAGGGAGAGAGAGATAGAAAGAGAGAGAAAGAGAGAAAGAGAGAGAGATAGAAAGAGAGAGAAAGAGAGAAAGAGAGAGAGATAGAAAGAGAGATAGAAAGAGAGAGAAAGAGAGAAAGAGAGAGAGATAGAAAGAGAGAGAAAGAGAGAAAGAGAGAGAGATAGAAAGAGAGAGAGAGAAGGAGAGAGAGAGATAGAAAGAGAGACTTGCATTTAAGTTAAGAACGGAGAACCTTTTTTTATATTATCAATTAAGTACCCACTACCGAACAACAGAGGGCCAGTAGTGCCCTGCTGGCGATTGGTTTGCTGGCATTGACAAGACTGAGAGCAATGGAGACAAGGCCCAGAGTCCATCATACTTCACGTATACTGTCGGTTCCCTCCGCGTGCAAGCCGGACTCTCAGCTGGATTCGCAGCAGTCTTTACGCGTTCTTCACTCTCTTAAAATGCACATCCTACCACGTCAAGATAGATTAAACATATGTTTTCCCATCAAAATCATCTGGGCCACGAGGCATATTTAAATCCACCATTAGGCTTAGTCATCTTCCACAGTCACAAGACGATAAATCAATTTTCAGTGGTGGATTTCTGGTGTTGGCATTATGTTCTAAGAGTCAAGTGAACAAAATATTTTTATATCCAGATTGCAGTATACCTCACGAAATCTCAGTGAACAACAATAAATCTCAAGATGGATGGATGCATAGCCACGGAAAGTTGATAAGGTACTATACATATCCTACAAGAGAAGACCCAAGAATGAACGGATAGATAAGGGTCAACCAAGGGCTGACCCAGAGTCATCTGCATAAAAAGTCAAAAACGGGTGTCATGTGGAGGGCACATGACGATCTTGCAACAAACGGGCTAAACAGGCCCATTAGTAGAGGACATAAGTCAGGCCCCCTATTGAATAAAGGGGGGAAGAATAGGTATATAAGAAGGAAAGAAGGGGAAAGAAAGGGTACCCCCCAACGGCAAGAAGAAATCAAAAAGCGGTTGCACAGGCTGGTTCCCAGGACTCCGGGTTGCATTCGACCAGGAGTAAGGGAGCGGCAGGCGCCAAGTCTTGAAGCTTCCTCCGAGGTGGTTCGCTGGTGTCACCACACTCCTGTTCCAGATCGACATTGGTTCTCGGCTAAGCCGTAGAGGTGCTTTTGTTATTGATTGATACATTTTTCTAGCAAACATCGGATCAAAAGTCCCTCGCAATTCACATCTGTCCGAAATGTAGACGACGAGTCTTGGTCAAGAAATTATTTGATACACTACTGCGTGGTATTTTCATCACTGGTGTTTGCGGATGAATGATGGACTTAAGGGGGAGTCGATCATGTTTGTCTATCGAAATTAATAAACGGGTGGGTTCACAGAAATAATTGTCTGTTGTAGAAGATAGTAGGGAACTATTAATAGCAAACGCCGTTTCATAAAATATTACAATTGACTCGTGGAATAGTGAATCAGTTGTGAAACTCATTCCACCTCTTTCAGCTCGAGCAACCTTCCTCTTGAGCTTTATTTCCCAACAACCTTAGCAGATAACCGTGTCAAGAGATTATTCTCACTTTTCTTACTACTAACGGATAATTACGACAGACTTATCATTTAACGTAATAGTTGGAGTCTGCATCGTCATAAAATAGTTGGTCTTCTATTCCGATCGGCTATCATTCTTTACAAATGAAACTCATTAGGTAATATGAGTTTATAATGATCCATGTGTGCCCATTATGCCAACTTTGATCTTTCTATTGTAGAAAACATATCAAAATATTTCACAAAATTGTACTCATATTTATTTTTCGCATTTATGGTCTCCAAAGTAAGATTTGAGGTTACAAAGAGGTAGTCTCCTCCCATATGGATGAAATGTACGCCTTCCAAGGATTCCTAATTACTAAACATGAAGAAATTAGGGAAATATCGAAAAACATTTACTTCACATATGACTTGAATATAAATATTTCAACAGATTTAATCGGAGGACTTCCATCTATGATCATACCTGGCATTTGATGAATAACTATATTTTTGACATAGATGTGATTTTTTTTCTGAAGTATACTTCCTTTGAATTTCATAAGAACGAGGCTTCTTTACATATCTATAAATATTTTTAATGTTTCTACATGATGTCAATCATAAACTTTTAATTTGATTTTTTTACCATTAAATATGAGATACTTTTTAAATGAAACTTTGTAAATTATAGAAATATGAATGTAGGACCCTTCTATTTGAATGAACAACGTGCAAGACTCGAGAATACACTTTTGAGTCACCTGAAAGAGCATCATTGCAATACATGTTGAATCATATTAAACCAACAATAGTATTTTCACTCTATGGTTATATGAAGTATGAAACAGATCTTTGCATCCAAATTTTATCAGTTAACTAGCCTCTGGTGACCTCATGAAAGATGGGTCTCTCTAGAGACATATTTTATTTGAAAACATTATAGTATTATTATATTTATGATTTATGCAACATAAATTATAAAATTAATGTCTTAAGTAATTATAATTTTCATAAAATCTCATATTTCTGTATTAATTCATGAAAAATCATTTATTTTCGAATTTCTAAACTAGCATCAAAGGTTTCATTCTATACCAAAAATTTCCGAAATTCATTGGATATAATCTATTTGGCTGAAAAGAGAAAATAATTTGCATAATATTTTTTAATTTTAAAATCCTCTCTGACTGATTCTTGATGCGATCAAATATTCATATAATTAAATATTCTGACTGACTCAAGATAGGCTGATGACTCTCTTGTATGAGAGGTAGCTAAAGCATGACATCAAGATCAGCTGAAACCATGTAACCAAAATAATAATTATGTAACTGTGTAACTGTCGAATTAGTGTGTATATGTCTAACTGATGACTCGAGTAAGGGTCCATCAGTCAAAGGCAGAAAGAGGTCGGATGTTCATATATGTAATTCCTGACTCAAAACTCCAATGCCTACTATTTCTCTCCAAGGTTGCAGTTCAATTTGGTTCATATTCCAATGGAGATTCTAAGTCCACTTATTTTTCTTTGGTTTAAATCAAATAAAAAATATTGATATCCCCATTTCAAAATTGACTGGCACTTAACTAAATATGAAAAAATAATGTAAATATATTTATTAGATGACATCAATATTTGGTATTTTAACTTTTCAAATGGTAAATGTATGTTAAATCTGTGAATTTTAGAAGTGAGCCAAAAGATGAAATGGTAAGGCTAACCAATCATTATCTCATGCCACATGCTTCTCTATTGGGACTTTTGGTCCAATTTTGAGGTGCCAGAAGGCTAAAAACCCATGAACGTTTGACTGTTGCCGCTTGGAGGTGTGGCCCACGCTTAAAGGTCCAAGGAAATATAAGCAGACATGAATTTTAGGTACAAGGTCAATCCTTAAATGTCACATTCCAAGACATCTAATTTGTGATATAACATGTAATAATGTCAGCGATCTCCTACTTGGACATGATATCGGCCTTTTCATTTTATGAAAAGCTTCATTTGTATTTTATTAAACTCAAAAAAGTCTTTTTTCATTGTCATATATTACTTTTTTGTTAATGTTTTGGAAGTAGATAATAGAAGATTTAGCCTTTTCCACTGAGGCATGAAAATCTAGAAGACAGTAATGGACTCGTGCAGATCAAACTTGGGTAACCTTAGTTTTCATAAAATCTTATTTTTTGAATAATCATAAAATAAGATAATTTTTCTTTAATTATCAGCTTTTCTTATAATAAAACTTTCCGTTTGATAAGCCAGAAATAAGGGGGGAATTATCTAATGTTAATCCCTCATCGTTGTCAATTGCAGCTTATACAGTAAAATTTGTAACTCCCTAAACCTAAGATTTATGATGATGAGTTTAGGGGTCGTCCAAGGGAGGCTCGTGAGGCAATTCAATTATTGATCCAATACCCTTATATGGCCCTTATAAGGGTTAATTTAAACTTCAATGAAGATCAAATTTCCCTAATTATATGAAGAATTTGAAAAGGAGGGTAAAGGAGATGGGAAGAGTAGAAGAATTAGGGATTCTCTAATTGACTTATTTGATCCAATGAAAAGGATCAAAGTAGTCAAATAGAGAGGTTAAGAAGAAACTTTTTTGTTAATTAGTTTTTGAGGGAACTGAGTATCCAAACTAGCTCACTAATATCTCATAAACTTACCCTATTCTGACATACAAATTAAACTCTTTTTTATTTTTATGTTCTTAATGTGCACGTGGAACAGTTAGCTCAATTCAATAATCACTCATCTTAATCTTAATAAGGGCTTTTACGTGCCGCTCAAGCCAAGAGAGAATTTCAGGCTAAGACCAGGAAGAGAAATCAAGAATTTCACTAAAAATAATCCCAAATACACTAAAAGTCAAATGCAATGAATTAAAAATACCAAATAGGGTTGATCCAGGCTGGTTCTCCTCTCTGTCTTACAGCTGTGAAAGAGCTCCCTCTAGAATGACCTCCTCAGCTCAAATTTCAGTTCTTATACTTAAGTTAAATGGTAAAAATTACCATTTTACCCCAATACTTAATTATTTTTAATCCATTGATATAGGCTTGATCTGATCATCCAACCATAAAGATAGAAAGAGGAGATCGAGAGGAGAAAGCCCATAAAATTTGAGCTCAATCTGATATCAGGATAGAGAGTAATAATAAATGAATATTGACCAATCCTAGCCATTGGATCAATAATTCATTTATTTGATTAAATCTTGATTTACACCATTTGGTGTCGATTTCTGATTGGCCACCCCTGTTGTACAGCAGTTGGTGGCTTCTCTCTCGGCGTGCCACGTTTCAATTTCCTACGCATTTATTCGCCACCGCTGCCCGCCCAGACTTTCCCAATTCATCTCACATGTGTGTATGTCTGTATGCATAGCACGGCTGGTGCACCTCAAGAATCGTGGCTACCACAGCATTAAACCATCAGATTCCCTTTTGACGGATTAGATTTTGCCTCATGGCACTGCTACTTGACTCCTTTGAAAATTTTATGCAAAAGTCCCTGCTTTTATTCGTGCACGCAAACCGACGCCACCCAAATGTAATTAGAAATATGCCCCTCTGCACTCTCTCCCCTCCATATTTCCTTACAAAAATCATAGAAAAATCCAGATAAATTTGATAAGACTCTACAAATATTTTTAAGTGGATATTTATGCCTGCAAAGCGCAACCGAGAACTGTTTTAAGGGTATATTTGCAACCAAATTATAACAAAAGTCCCTCCTGACTTTAGAAATTGCCTAAAAATCCTGTTTTCCTTAATATTATATCCTTTTCTATTTAAAGTTCATTTACTTAGAAAATAAATTCTAAAAATTTCAATAAAATGCTCAAAAATCTAGAAAAATCATAAACTCATCCCCACATTAACTAATCTTAAGTTATGTTTTTAAACCTACCATTTCCATTTAAATAGAGTTATTCTAAGCCTAAAAAATTCCATGAAATTTTGAAGTTAACAAAAAATTCGTATAAAATCAGAATTCACTTGTAATAGTAATTAACATATAAATATATGATAATAACCCTATTTTAACTCTTTAAATGGATAAAAATGTGATAATTTCTTGAATTAAACAATGAATTTAGGGTGTTATCACCCTGGTTTTTTTTCAGCACATCAACAATAGGTACAGGTCAAACATGACTTTAAAATATTGATGGTTGATCATAATGAAAAAAATAAAATTTACTTAATCAAAGAGGATTCTCCTCTCTCAGTTAATCTAAATTAATTTTGAAACGTAATTCATGACATAAGGTTATATATTATTTCATAATCTTTATCAATGAAACTTGCAATTAATTGGATTTTTTATGCCTCGAAGATACAATTAAAGCCTTCTTTCTTTATATCTCTTTCCTGGCTAAAACATAGTCATTTTTTGTGAAGTTATGGGTTTGTTGTGGTACTTCTTATACAATTGACATTTAATGACATTGTGACATTAAATGAAATAAATTTCATAAATGACACTAACAACATATAACTTTATAAGGTTGCTCTATAATGTCATTGAAAATGATATTTAATGACATTGATATTTAAAGACCTTTTTACATTCAAGTATAACTAAAACATGCTAGATAATGTTACGCTATAATATCCCAAATGTATGATTCACCGAGAGAAACAGGTAATAATTTACTCCCTGATTCCAAATCACCAAATGGAAATAAATCATTAACATAATAAACCCCTCTATGAAATGGATAGATTCATACTAGTGTAGTTATTCAATGTTTTAAGGAGAAATGTTGAAGATGTATCTGACATGTTATTCTATAGGCATCTCTCGACATTGATTCCTTGATTTTACCTTCTTATTCATATCTTTCCAATAAACAATAGCCCTTGATTATCATTATTATAAATATTTTCTTAATGGCATCTTTAGTCATGCATGTGAAACCCATTGAAGGGTATGGAAAAGATACTGAATGACCATTTGAATTCTCGATGTCTATCTAGATTTCAATGTCCTTAGTGCATTATGATAAAACTGAAACAACTTGTGCAGTATTCAAATCATGTAAGGAGCCATAGGTATGAGAGACTCTATAAGCGCCAATCAGGGTGATTCATGTCATGGACGTATAAGTGGTCTTCAGACTTGAGACACTAAAAGGATCTTGTGGATAGGCTTCTATAATTTTACTAGGAGTTACGAGTCCCTAATGACAGGATTGAAATAAGTTTTTTCTAGATATAGAAAGAAATTCCTAAAGGTAATTAAATGGTCATTTCCATCTTCTGTTGCATGAAATGTGATTTCAAAACTCAATCAAAGGTGAAGCTCCAAACACATCATGTTAAAAGTTGTTCCCAAAATTGTTTTCTCTGTCATATCAAGGCTCAATCAAGTATCACTGTGTTTTCTGCATAATTTTTATGAAACGTCAATGATCAAGCATCAAAGTTATCTCCAAAAAAAATACTTAGTTAATCATCAATGATAAGGGGAGGGAGATAACTCTTGACTTAATATCTGGATGGAAGTATGTATGATAAGATAAGGATCAGAAGTACCCCAACCATGATCAACAAGAAAGGTTGGGATAGAAACGTGAACACCTTCGATAGGTCCATGACAGCTCAGCCTAGAGAATCTGACCAAGCAAGATGATGCCAAGTCACCTGAAAAATGGGGACTAGTCAATAGTTACTTTACAAGTTTTTTCTCACACTTGAATGACCCAATATAATTTTAGCTTGCCTTTGAAAGTCTTAATTTCTATTAATATAATTATTCATATTGTGAATAACTCCTGATTTATTACATTGCTTTCTCCCAGATCTACATTTATTATTTATACTACTTTATGTTCTTCTCAATTTTCATGGCTCATAGAACAATAGCCAATCCCATATGTGCATGCAATCATACACCTTTTATGGTTATTTTGTCGTCCTTGTTTGATAATAGTGTACTTTTTATCTGAAATTAAACATCATTGATTAATTGGTGCATTGTGCAAATATCAAATTATAATGAAAGGAAGTTATGATCTAAAGAGATACAGAGAAAAAAGGTCATTTTATTTATTAGGAGGGTATAATATAGAAAAATATAATGAGTGATTAGAGGGAATAATGAGGATTAAGATGGGGCACCCAATGTTTGATAAAAATACCTCAAAGATACTATTTAGAAACTTTGATTCAAAATACAATTTTGGACTAAGATATCTTAGAGCTCCTTAGGGAACTTCCCAAGCTCATTAATTTGCCATGGAGCTGCCACCTGATGGAGGACCATCCCGTCAAACACACCCCGACTCATCATCAACCTCGTCGCGGAGCCCGAGCCGACGTGAAGAACCCGAGCTTCCACTGTCAGGTTTGAAAACTGCATCCGCACCGCATTGTTTTATCATATTTGTGTTGTTTTACTATTTTACAGAGACCCCTCATGATCTTACGGGGGGGCCCTGTTTTGCGTCATTTGTTTTAGTTTGTCACTCTAGTCTGTGGGGGGAGGCCACACCTGCGCGTGTACAACCTCCTTCCACATATCGGTTTGTACTTTGTATTTCATTTTGTTGCACCCTTGAGGGAGGGGAGGCCATGCATGGCTTCTCCCTTCTTGGAGGACTCTTTAGGGGAGGGAGTCCACTAGATCCCTTTCCCCTAAAGAAGGCCCATTGGGGCACCCCCTTCTCCCTCACACTATATAAGAGAGGAGGGGAGGCATCGCCTTAGGGCAGACTGTTGTTTATGAGAATAAAAGACTCTATAGAATTTGCATGTAATTTTTTTAGGGTTTCTTCCATTCGATCTTTCCATCCCTTCTGAGGAAATCCCATCTTCCACCGCGTGCCGTACTCTCCACCGTTGTGCTCGGATTCCTTTCCACCCCCTGAGAGCGGTTCCGTCCTTCCTCCATCCTCCCATCGCCTCGTGCAATCGCTGTTACGTGGATCGACGTGAGTTCTTGCAGAAGCCGACCACCAAAGTCTGCCCGACTGACCTCCGCGGTCGAGTTCTACAGGGCAACACTGCCCTCACCCTCGGCGAGCCTCTGTGGTCTTCGCCGGTGCCCCCCCTCCCCTCTAGGTGGCCACACCTATCTTACCTTCCGAAAGACACCGACTGAGATCGCCAAATGAAGTTTTCCTTATTTCTTTTCATGACCACGACCGTTCCAAGCCCTTCTAGAAGGATTAGAGTGTCTCGGGGGTGTTAACCAGCACCCCAACGACCACACCAGTTTGTACGGGTCAGCCGCTATGTGAACACAGCACTGTATTGCCACCTGCTTCTCTGATTACACATTTGCTCCAGGCCGCAGCCATAGAGGAAGAGGTGGTGTCGGGGCTGCTAGATACGCTTCACCGAGTATCGTGAATGCCAGCACCCCTCCGTGCACATTGAGGATGCTGAGACTGCCAAATGTGGAAGTTGTTGGAACCTAGCTCTCTCGCTTCAACAACTCACTCAGTGAAGAGAAGCACAGGCACTCACTCTCTTAATCTCACACAGAGGAAAAAGGTTTTAAGCCCTCACTCTCTTGATCTCACACAGAGAAACAAGATGCAAGAACACTTTGAGAGAGGAAGGAACCTTGATGCACACAGCATACTGCAACAATGAAAACTCCTACATATTTATAGGCACTTCCCCATAACTACCTATGGATTTAAAAAAACCCTGACCACACACCTGTCCATGTGCTTGGTCTTCAAAGACACCAGTCTTTAGCTCCTCAAAATAAGGTGCTGCCTCCACATCTCCTTATGCCATGCTGACTTGGTTATTCTTGACTTATTCAAAAACTACCAACTCCTAAAATATCTGAGTCAAGATTAACTCTCCAACAAAAGTTACTGTGACTTTGAGACACCCTCCTGATTGCCGTACGCACTGAGGCTTATCGACCTGGCCATCACCGGGTGACCATATTCGGGTTGCCTGCTCATCTGGCCTCCTCTCCCCTCTGACTTGGTTGAAGTGGCCTACCTCTTCCCCACCGGTTGGACATCCATCACAATTCCTGATATCCATCTTCCATTCCCCGTCAGACGTGATCAGCCAGTTGGACACCAGACTCTGACGCAATGCCGGGATAGTCCAGTGCTTGCCCTCGAAGATCATTAGCGGACGACTGCAAAGACATCAAAAGGAATCTTATGCTGCTGCCGTGTGAACGCACCGTTGTATCAGTTTTATCCCCTCCTGATTCCAAGACGGTGACCAGTGGGAGCTGCGACTATAATTTGACAACCCCGTCCTCACCTTTAGGCTTACCAGCTTGTTTGGGAATTGATCACGGGTGTATCATTCCCTCAACGGGCCAGCTCTGGGGTCTCTGTGATGGCATTGTCTCCCTCCTGGATTAGCTACATGTCGGCCTTCATTCAGGTGGATAGACCGGTGAAACCTTGCCTCCCCCATAGAGCTTTGTCGCCCCTGGTTTTCTCCAAACGCCTCGTCCCCAACAATTTTCCTCCACCAACTGGACACAGAGCTTCCACCCACAGGTCACACTCACATTTCCCTTTTATTTTGTAGTATCATTATTTCTTCCCGTGCTGATCACCGACTGCTCCTCTACCCTGAGAGATATGTTGTTAACAACATAGGACTAGCCACCATCTCATATTGGGTACGTTCTTGATGGTGTTGGATTAGCTTGTTGACGATGATGAATTGGACGTCGTCGGACGGTGACTCATCCCCTACTTTGTCGGCCCTCAAGCTGAGCTCACAGATCATTGGGATCCTGGAGAAGGCTCGACACCTCTTGGCATCGTCACCTGAACCATGCCCCGGATCAGTCGGTTGATACGTTTTTTCTCTTTGGATTTCCATTAAACTTGCATGCATCTTACCACGTTGTTGTCTCTTTCATAGTGATTAGTCCCTGTGGTGTGACGCGATGGGTCAACCCGATCGTGTTACATAACCACCCCTTCTGATTAACCAGACAAACCCAACACATGTCCCCCACCATTGTTTGTGATCTTCATCGAGAGATAGGTCTAATAGGGAGAAATATTTTAAGTCCTTGATGAAGTAGGCAGCCTCACTAGGGTCCAAGGAATCCTAGTTGATATTCGTTGAGGTGTTGTGATGGGGGACCATCAAGCTTCAAAGACCCGGTCTTAACCAGTTCGTCGAGCGAGGGCTGACCCGTGAGATCCAGCCTTCAAAGTACTCGGCCTGGTCAACAGGCCCCAAAGGTTTCACTTTATTTTTCACTTGTCTTTCTTATTTTTTAGGCCTTGTATGTGTGGTCGTGTACGTGTTTGTGTGTGTTTTTTCGCACGTGTTTAGGCCTCCATATGGTCCTACATGTTTGTGTGTGTACCAGCAAGTGTGTGGACATGTTTGTGGGACTCTCTCCTATTTGGGGCCCCAAGGACCCTTTATTTGGGCCTTCTACCCTTCATTTGTAAGGGGAAAGGCCATATTTAGACCATATATGAGGGGGTAGTGCCCGTCGGAAGAGAGAAAAAAATTGATAAAAAATTGTGACCATTTTTGGCTTATTTCCTTCAAGTTTTAGGTGAATATTTAGTTTTTTTATTTTCCAGTTATTTACCAAAATACCATTGATATTTTAAAGTCTCAAAATCCTAATAATGAGCCGCCAAAAACCACCGCCGCCTCTACCAAAGCTCTGGCTACCATCGCTGTCGCCGTCCACACCCGCAGCTGCCACCCTTGCTGTTGCCCACCAGTGTCCCTGCTCTTGTCCACTGTCGTCACTCTCGTGATTGAAAGAGGCGCTCCCACCTATGGCCCTCCCCACGGCTGTTTGCGGCTGCCACCCTCACGGCCACCCCGTGTGGCAACCCACTGCGGTCACCAGCCATGGCCCCGCCTGCAGCCGCCCCCTGACCACGCTTGCGGCTGCTCGCCACGATCCTGCCTGTGGCCACCCTCACCGCCCTCACGGCTACCTGATGCCTTACCATAGTCTACTCACCTACGGCAGCCCTCATGCTGCCACCCCGCCACCTCAGCGCCGCTATTGCACCTGCCGCCTCCCTACCACCGCACGCATTATCGCGCCTGCCATCGCGCCCGCTGCGCTTGCCGCGCCACTACGCCTATTGCCCGACCTACCACCACGCTCGTCACCATGCATGCCACATCGCCTGCTGCCACGTCCACCACCCCACGGTCGCACCCGCCACCGCACCTACTCATGCCACTGCGCCAACCCGCATCGCCGCGCCAACCCATGCCTTCGCACCTACTCGTGCCACAATCGTACATATCTGAACCGTGCGTCTACCCTTGCTGTCGAGCCACGTGTTGATTGCGCCCTGCCACAAGTACACTCATAATTTACCCTTTCGGTGTTACATCATTACATTCAATGCCTCCGAACGTTTTCCACCGCTGGGGATTGGGTAGTGATAGATAGGAGTAAGGTACAGTGCGATAGGTTTTTATCGGTACAACCTTCGTTGCCGCGTCAACGGTGCATGCACCAGCGACAGTAGCCGTGCTTGCACGGTCAGCGTTCAATCTGTTGTCCAGGTAATCGGGAGCCTAGTGACATTCCCTGGTCCTGCTTTTTGTGACTTAGTGGTCATTGGTGTCCATCAACGCCGGGTTTCATACTCATCGATTTCATTGTCGCATTAGCGTTTGCATTATAACTGACATTATTCATCTCCACTACGTCCTTCGTGTTACATCACCTTGCATAGTTGTAAACTTCCAGATGCCAATAAGAGAGGCTGTTGGGGGTAGATAAAGATGGCTTTACCCCCAGCTGTTTGATTTGTCTGATGAAGAGATAAATAGCTGTGATTAACTTGAAGTTGTGAACACTTAGCTTCGGATGTACCGACTGCCTCATGAGCTCCATATGTGGATACCTTCTCCTACAACTAGTGCTCTCGCCATAGTACACCATGCAATCTTCATCAGTGTCACCTCTTTTGGTTCGTCGCCTAAAGAGAAAAAAAGAAATAGATGAATAGAAAGAAAAAATTAGTTTTATGGATATTTGATCTCATTGTATGATCTTCCTAGAGAAGGTTGGATGCCTGAGATCACAACATGATGTTTAAATAAGCCCATTATGACATGGATTTGGGACGGGTTAGCTCAAAGCCCAATCATCCTTTGTCTCTCAATTACTCCAGGTCAAGGCATAGTGGGTAAAAGTCCCATTTTCTTATATTCATTGGCATGCGGCTTAGAAAACAGGTAAAAGTTAAATCCCTTTTGAAAATATTAAAAACCAAAACTAATACTAAAATATGGTCCAAAATCAATATTGAATTTGAAATATCCTATCCCAGCGCGCCTACATAGGCTCGGTCTCCCTCTTGTTACTGGGTCTACTATGAGGCTTAGTTAGTTTGCCTTGGATCAATTTACCTGAGATATTTATGGGAACTATTGTGCTACTGCTTTAGTGCTGCATGAGCTCGAGAGCCAGCTCTCGTTGGCCACTCGCTGGCTTGAGCATTGTTGTGTTTTCTGGCCTATAGATGGCTTGGCTGGTAGGCATTGCTACACATCACATTTTTTCTTCTTTCTTTTTTTACTTCAATTCAACCACAAAATTTACAACTCATCTCTCTATTCTTACTCTTTTATTTAATTAAAGATAAAACACTCTTATTCAGTATATCCTTAAATATTAATATTTCATTATTTGCTATCCTACCACACATATGTATGTATCAATAAAAATAAATAATAATATGAAAGACATCCCTTACTAAGAATATTACTCTATTAATATATCCCTCTCTGCTTTATTAATTTTATATATTAATTAAAATCTAGAATATCTTTTGTTCTATCTATCCAATCACTTTCTTTATTATAACAGTATAAATAGATTTCATTACCTTACGTATATACTACCGCTAACCTGTATTAGTAATAAGAATTATAATAATATAAAATATTGTACCTCATTTGCGTATTAGTTCTATTTTTCTCTTTCTAACTCAATTGATCAATCTCTAACTATTAGTCCTTGTGGAGATTGATGGAAATATATTGGTCGGCAAGCCAATGACACATTCCATGTCTCGTTCCATGTTCATTAATACAACATATTCATTTTAGTGCACGTGTGACGCTTATAATGAATTCCATGAATACATGATCTGACTTAGTGAATTATGATGTGATCGTAATACGGAGATCACTAGTCTTTAAGTATATGTTCTAAATATTCCTATTTGAAAGATACACAAGAAGGACATCGAAGTATTCGGATAGAATAGCCCTGTCTAGCCTCACTCATATGATGAGTATGGCCATTCCCGTAGCCATTAGTGTGGACACCCTAAGGGTAGATAGTGGGTGCTCTTTAGCGGAAAGAGCTCCTTGAATTGGTCTGTATGAATCCCTGAATGGTATTACACCAAATTGTCAATCAGGTTTATTCACGTCACGGTTGTGCAAGTGGTCCTTAGACTTGAGAAACCTAAGATGTGTTGTGGATGGACAGTTGTGCTTTGACTATGACCTACGTGTCCCTAATCATGGGATTATAACTAGTCTTAGTTATGGTACATCAAGAAGTTCACGAAAATTATTAAGTGATCAAGATGTGATCATCTACCCTCGATATAAGAGGTGATGTTAACTTGCAAATTAACAAGATTAATTGATTAATTTACATTATCTTTATGTGCTTTAATGACCATATTTGCATGTTATCATATAAAAATGAAGATTAATGACTTACACTTTGATTTTACTATTATTTCTAATTTTTTCTCATTTTTTACATGGTATTTAACCTCATTTCATTGAAGAAATATTTTTTACAGGGCTTCAAATACTTGGCTAACGGTTGGTAAGGGCTTTCGTAAATTTTCTGGAATTTTTCTATATTTTTATATAATTTTATGACCAATATTTAGCCAAGAAATGATTTTTTTTCCTATTTAAATGATACATATTTTATTTATATGACATTTAAGAAAGTTTTTTTTATATTTATTAAGTGGCATCCACGTCATTCGCCCAAAATTTGGGCGAATGAATGATGCATATTATTAAAATAGTTAAGAGAGAAAATACTGAGCATTAGTGGCTCATTATGGCATCGCAAATCGTGATGCCCCAACAAGCCAATCATTAGCTCACAAAGAGTTATTGCATGGCACGGTCGGCGATAAGATCAAATTTTTTATGTTTTTGCGCAATAAATGCACGTGGAGAATCAATTTCCACGTGCATTTATAACGTACTTCCTCGTATGTATAGTCGGTTAGCCGCGTGCATTGATTGCACGTGGCAACCAACATGTAAATTTTTTTTATTTAATTTATGCGGCGTCGATTCGCCGTGTGCATTAAATGCAATGCTGCAAATAATAAATAAAAGGCTGGTAAGCTCACGTTTTTTATTAGTTTATTATTTTGTAGGTGCTGACGAGTGACGTGGCTTCTTTATAGCCGTTCAAAGAGACGAATCATTCTCCAATGATTGCGGGCGGCGAACGTGGACAACCACATGTCAGAACGCAATCCTAAAAGGCAGAAAATGAGAAAAAATAATGCCGACCAATCAGAAAATGTTGATTTTTGAGATATTTTGAAGAGAGACAAAAGATCAAACGATGGAGATTAAGCGCCAGTAAAACCTTGACATCTTGACGTCCGATTGTGCTGAAATTTTGAGGGCATGTTTGTCTTTTTTCCTCTACATTCCCTACGGTTGGATCTTTAAATAGAGGTCTAGAAAGGGCAAAATTGACTTTTTGAAGCTCTCTCTAAGGATTTGGCCAGGAAGGACACAAGAGTTGCTTTTGATGTTGACAGTTCTTGATTCGGCACTCAAATCAATAAGTTTCTGATTTGTATTTCAGCCTTCTTCTTGAACGATTCTATAACGCCAAGGCATGGGCGAAATGAACACTCCCTAGAAGTAGTTTTGAATGAAATTAGCACTGCATTTTGATTCTGATTCAAGATCTGGTTTTTAATCTTTAATTCTACATCAATTTTGAAAATTTCTGCATTATTATATTTTTAATTTAGGGTCGGATTTCATCTTTTTCCCAAATTCTTCACTTTCTCTCTCTAGCTTAATTTGTTTAGTTTCTCTCCCTAGATTTCAATTTTTATTGTTTGGAAATTTAATTTAATGTATAAAAACCTAAAAATAAAATTTGATTTGAAAATTTATCCATCATAAAATCCAATTTAAAAATCCCTTTCTTGATTATTAAATTCCCAATTTTGATTCATAAAAATTGTCTTAAAAATATAATAATTCGAAAATTAATAATCCAAATTAATCTGATATTATAATTGAAATAATTCTATCTTGAGCTTTTTGACTGAAATATTTAAAATCAAAATTAAGTTTTTACTTGATTTTGATTAATTTAAAACATTATTAAAAATAATTAAGGTCTATTAATTGCAAAATTAATTCATCCTTGATTTATTCATTAAAAATTGGATAAATATTCTTACTTGCTGCCTCCCTGTGGTTCGACCCCTTTCTTGCTGTATATTCTATATTTAGTGATTAAGGGTATTTATAAATTTTATTGTATAAGTCTAAACGTCAAATCAATGACATATTTACATACAATTTTAGGCTTATCAATTGAATTCAATTTTGCGAGGAGGCGCGGTTTGAATTTTAAATTATTCATCAGGAATATTCTGTTCTAGAGTGATAAACCAATTTTTATACATTCTTGAATTGAATTCAATTTTGCATTTATTTTAGCGATTTTAAACACCATAGTGGAAATTTTAAAATTATCATTTCTCTCTGTCTTATATTTGATTTTTCTTGTTCATCTAAGCTGATTGTCTTACTATTTGTGTGATTGACATTGCATGAACAGTAGGAGGTCCTTAAATACCTATTTAGTGAACCTTGAGACGATCAGTAAAAGTCCTAGCCTTGATAATATTTTTGAGAGCTCTGAAGGGGAAAATCAACAAAGATGTGAGAGGATGGAGGATAACTAAAATTGTAGCGCTGAACAAGGAATGAGAAGAATGAGATTGAGAGAGTATTCTGATCCTGCAGAGAGTGAAACTTACATTAAAATTTCTGCTCCTTTACCTGAAAATGTTAACTTTAGAATTGACCAAAATTTGATCAATCAACTACCTACATTTATGGACGATTCAATGAGGAGCCTTATGAGTTTCTTGAAGAGTATAACCAGATATGTTCTGCTTATAGTTATGCAGGTGATCCTCAGCAAATTCTCAAACTCAGGCTATTTCAATTCACTTTGAAAGATAGGGCCAAAGAGTGGTTCAAAGGAGTAGGTCAAGAATTTCAATCATGGAGTGAGATGCAATCTAGTTTTTTAAAGAAATTCTATTCTTATGGAAAGACCACTTCAATTAGGAAGGCTATAAAAGATTTCTATCAAGGAAGTGACACCCTTTGAGAGGCATGGGAAATATTCATGTCACTTACTTGGAAGTGCCCACATCATAGAATTCCATCCCATGAATTAGTTCAATTTTTTATGGTGGATTGAATGATCAGGAACGACATCTAGTAGATATATCTAGTGGAGGAATGTTCCTTGACACTCATGCAGATGAATCCATGAAACTTATGGAAAAGTTAGTGGAAGATTGGACATATCGTCAAAGTTTTTTGTACATTAACTGAAATGCAGGTCCAAAGCGTGGAGGAATCATTGACGTCAAAGCAGTTGAACCGGAGATCAGAATGGATAAATTGGAAAGAGACATGAGCAAGATTGATAAAACAATGGAGGATATGAATAATAATTTTAAATCTTTTTTGCATGAAACTAAGGGAAAGGCGAATGCATATGATGGCAACAAATCTTCTAACACTCCTTGTTGTTTTTGTTCTAGTGAAGACCATTCTGATGAATCTTGTCCTATGGTTGAACAGGTTAACACATTTGGGAGACAAGATGCAGGACATGCTCAATCAAATGCAAGACCTAATTTTGCTAATCAGAATTGGAGCAAAGGAGGAAACAACAACTTTGCATCAAAGCAATTTGCTCCGCAGCAATATCCGCAAAATTTTCAAAATTTCTCTAAGCCTTTTTACTCTCATCCTAACAACAATAACTAAAACACTAACTCAAATTTAATAGATTTTATCAGGGAAATGCAGGAAGAGAGAAAGAGCATGCATGAAGAAAGGAAGATGTTGATGCATACCTTAGAAGAGCACAAGAGAGAGATTGAAATGCTCAAGCGAGGACAAGGCGCTCAAGCACAACAACCTGCCCTCAGAATGAAACGTAAATCGCAAGAAATCCTTCTAAGAGAAAGCCATCAGGTCAACTCCCTACTCAGCCTAATATTAATCCAAAGAATATCATGTTGTGTATAGATAGGAATTTAGAAACATTATATTTTGTATCTTCTGAAAATAAAAATGAATCTTGCATTAGTAAAAATAATGATGTTGTATCATGCACTGGTTATATGAATAATATTTTGTATAGTTGTGAAGAAGAAATGAATAAACAAAATAACGATGAGCAAGTACATGCAATTTCAAAACTTAGAAGTGGAAAAATTTTACTAGATCCTCATGAAAAAGGTGTAGAAATGCATGAAGCTAAAGAGAAAGAAAATGGAGAGATGGAAAATGATCAACAAAATGAGGTTGCCAGGATGAAGAAAAGCATCCAAAGTTGGTAGACCCTAATCCAGTTGATTAAATATGACCAAGCAAAATGAGAAAATTCTCATTTGAATGAAATATTTAAAAATGCAACCATAACTATTCCCCTTACTGAGGCAATAAAACATTCCTTCTTATGCAAAATATGTGAAGGAATTGTGCACCCCTTCTAGGGAACAGAAAAGAGTATAACTTTCTGAAAATATTAGTTCAATTCTATTGAATGATATTCCTAGAAAAAGAAGAGATCCTGGGACTCCTCTCATTAAATATGAAATAGAAGGAATGGTTTTTAGCAAATCACTTCTTGATTCAGGTGCTAGTGTTAACATAATGCCTAAAGCTTTGTATGACAAATTTGAATTTGGTGAACTTGAACCAAATTGCAATTAGCCGATGGATCAATTAGGCTACCTTATGGAAAATTAGAAGATGTTCTTGTAAAAGTAGAGAACTATAAATTTCCTGTTGATTTCATAGTTGCAGATATGAAAATAACAGGAAATCTTAGCTGTGCACCTATTATTTTAGGTAGACCATTTCTAGCTACGGTGAAAGCCACAACGGATTGGGATAAGGGTACTGTGGAACTCAAAGTAGGAGATGAAAAAATTGAATTATCTATCTCTAAATTAATAAAATACCCAAAAGACACTAGTGAGGATGTTTGTTTTCTAGGGTTGGTAGAAGATGACAATTTTGGATTTTGATCCGTGCTCTTACGATTTGTTTTCTTGTGAATCTAATGAGTATTTAAATGAAAAATCATCTATGCCAGAAAATATTTCATTGCATTCTGAAAAACTGACCTCAAACCTTTACCTTCGTCATTGAAGTATGCTTATTTAGGACCATGTAATGTTTTTCCCGTAGTTATATCATCATTGTTATCCTCTGAACAATAATTAGAGCTTTTAGATGTTTTATCTACTTACAAATCTGCTATAGGATGGACAATATATGATATTATGGGCATTAGTCCAAGCATTTGTGAGCAAAGAATTTTCTTAGATGAAAATTCTAAAGCAACAAGACAACCTCAAAGGCGACTCAATCCGCACATGTTAGAGGTTGTTAAGAAAGAAATCATGAAATGGCTTAAAGCTGATTTCATATATGCCATTTCAGATAGCCCATGGGTAAGTCCTATCCATGTAGTACCTAAGAAAACAGGAATAATAGTGACGAATGATGAAAACAGAAATGAAGTTCAAACTAGAGTGGCTTCTAGTTGGATAGTATGCATACATTACAGGAAGCTTAACTCAGTAACAAAGAAAGATCATTATCCATAACCATTCATTGATCAGATTCTTGAAAGACTTTCAGGTCAAAACTTTTATTGTTTTCTAGATGGATATTGAGGATATAACCAAATTGAAATTAACAAAAGTGATCAGGAAAAAACAACGTTTACATGTCCAGTAGGTACTTTTGCATTTAAAAGGATGAATTTTGGGTTATGCAATGCACCAGCTACTTTTCAAATATGTATGACTGCTATGTTTTCTAATTTAGTAGGGGATTGCTTAGAAATTTTTATGGATGATTTTTCAGTCTTTGGTTCATCATTTGATAGTTGTTTATCTAATTTAACCAAGGTGTTGCAGATATGTGTACAGAACAATCTGGTGTTAAGTTGGGAGAAGTCCCACTTCATGGTGGAGGAGGGAATTGTCCTAGGGCACCATATCAGCAAGGATGGACTAAGGGTGGACAAGGCCAAGGTCGAGGTCATCAAGAACCTCCCCTTGCCCACAACCCTAAAACAACTTAGAGGATTTCTAGGGCATGGTGGTTTCTACAAAATATTTATTAAAGATTTTGCTAAAATTTCTAAACCTTTAACTAATTTAATTTCTAAAGATACATTGTTTGTTTTTAATGAAAATGCTAAAGCATCCTTCTTGCATATTAAATAAGCTTTAATTCAAGCACCAACCTTACAAGCTCCAGATTGGAGTAAACCTTTTGAAATCATGTGTGACGCCTCTGTTAGTGCAGTGGGAGCTATCTTAGGACAAAGAATTGACAAGAAGCCAGTCGCCATTTACTGTGCACGCAAAACCTTAGGAGGAGCACAAGTAAACTACTCAACAACTGAAAAAGAATTGCTTGCCATTATTTTTGCCTTAGAAAAATTATGTTCTTATCTGTTAGGTAGTAAAATAATTGTCTTTTCAGATCATGCAGCTTTAAAGTTTTTATTAAATAAAAAAGAAACCAAGCCTAGATTAATACGGTGGATTTTACTTTTACAATAATTTGATTTAGAAATCAAGGATAAACGTGGAATAGATAATACTGTTGCAGATCATCTTTCCAGATTATCTACAGAATTATCTATGCCTATCCATGATGATTTTCCTGATGAATATATTTTAGAAATTCAAGGTAAAAAGCTTCCATGGTATGCTCATATTGTAAATTTTCTTGTCAGAGGGTTATTACCTAATGATTGGGATGTTAATAATAGAAAAAAGTTTTATAAAGATATTAATTACTATTACTATGATGAACCTAAACTTTTTAAATTAGGTGTTGACCATGTGTTTATAAGATGTATATCCGAGGAAGAACAATGGAGCATATTAGATGCATGTCATTCTTCTTTATGTGGTGGACATTACGCTCCAAAATTAACT
Organism: Wolffia australiana; assembly: GCF_029677425.1. Lineage (NCBI taxonomy): Eukaryota > Viridiplantae > Streptophyta > Magnoliopsida > Alismatales > Araceae > Wolffia > Wolffia australiana. The sequence goes on along the minus strand of NC_135850.1, from coordinate 8,201,873 downwards.
GCATTTAAAGTCTTAAATTGTGGATTTTTTTTGGCCAAGCTTATTTACGGATGCTTTTAAGTTCTGCTCTAGTTGTTTAAAGTGTCAAGCTGTGGTAAATATCAAAAAGAATGATAGAATGCCACTACAGCCCATAATTGAAGTGGAAATCTTGGACCTATGGGGGATTGATTTTATGGGACCATTCCCAAATTCAGATGGACATGATTACATCTTGATGGGAGTAGATTATCTTTCCAGATGGGTTGAAGCAATCCCCACTAGGTCAAATGATCATAAAGTAGTCATTAAATTCATTCAATAACATATATTTTGCAGGTTTGGTTGTCCGAGAGCAATTATTAGCAATGGAGGAAGTCATTTCAATAATTCTCAATTCATGACCATGCTAAAGAAATATGGGGTTGAACATAGAATCACTACCCCATATCATCCACAGCCAATGGTCAAATTGAGAATTCAAATAGAGAGATTAAGAAGATTATTACAAAGATTATTCGGCCTGATGGAAAAGATTGGTCAAGTAGGTTATATGATGCACTTTGGGCATATAGAACTGCTTAAAAAACACCCTTAGGGATGTCTCCTTATAGGGTTGTTTTCGGTAAAGCATGGCATCTTCTGATGGAAATAGAACATAGAGCTTATAGGGCTATTAAAAAACTTAATCTCTCTTTAGGTGCAACAGGAAAACAACATTTATTACAGATGCACGAACTCCACGAGCTGAGGAATTAAGCTAATGAAAATTCAAGAATTTATAAAGCTAGGATGAAGCATTTTCATGACAAGAACATTAACCATAAACATTTACAGAAACATCAAAAGGTATGGCTTTATAATTCAAGGTTGAAACTTTTTCCAGGGAAGTTAAAATCAAGATGGGATGGACCATTAATAATTACTGACATATATGATAATGGAGCAGTTTTGATTTTTGATCCTAAGACAGGGAAGGAGTTCACAGTAAATGGCATGCGATTAAAGCCGTATGTGGAAGCAGAAAATTTATCACAACCCACAGCAACAATATTGTTAAACCTGATCGCACCCACCAAACAGGAAGCACAAACTTAGAATTTGGATTCTAAAACTTTTCTCTTTATTGCATTTTCATTTTGCAAATAATGGGAATTAACCTAATTCTCTAGCTTTCATTTTTGTTTGTTTTATTTTCAGTTTGTAGTTTTTTCCAGGAATAAAGAAGAATAAGAAGTACAAGTCACAGACATAACAAGATGTCGGCTCACCATTAGTAAGTTCTTCAAAGATCACGCCTAAGCAGGTTTGCAATTCTGAACTTTTGAATTATATTTGTGATCCATTCTCATATATTGAGGGCATTGCATATTTTGTTGGGGGGGAGAACATTTCATGTGCTTAGGAGTGCAAACCTTTGTTTGGTTTTTGTCATATAAATTCCATGCATAATTGAAAACCCACCTTTAGGAGACCTTCTTCATCCATGAATTTGAATTACATGTGTAGGGAAGTTTGGCTCTATATAGCGGATCATGACCCTGCAAAAATAAAACAAACCTTGATTTTGGATAATGTGGGAGTCAATGTCCAAATGTCTAGGGTATCAAGTGGGTGTGTAGGGGATAGGAAAATCAAAGGATTGAAGCACTATGCCAAAAAAAGGTAGAGAGTTGAGTGAATTGAGGACCCCCACCACGCCACCATTCACTTAGCCGATCCTACTTGAATGCTTTTATTCTTTGATTTAGTCAATCTTACTTTAGGGTGGAAGATAGGCATTTCTCCATGTCTTCAAGCACAGAATTTCTTTTTCTTTATTCTCCACCCATCTTGCCATTCCACTATGCCATTCTATATGCCATTCCATTTTGTCATCCTATTTGTTATACCATATGCCATATACCTATCCGCTTTCTTGAACCTTTCTTTAACCAACAGCCTTTCATGGATGGTAGCCATCTCCCAAGCCATTTTATCTCCCTTTCCATGGGATCACCTTTATCCCATCTCTATCACCATGTCTGTCTAATTTTGCTCTTCAATTTCTTATTACCTCTTCTTCTCTTCAATGATTTTACATAAATTCCCTCATTAGAGTCAATGATATTTCTATTCTATTTTCTCGTTTACAATGTTTTAGTATGTTCTTTACCCTTACAAAAAAAATGGGGATTTTGTGGTAGGCATTGTTAGTACATTAATTTTGTTTCAAGTTATTGAATCTAGTGAGGGCATCACACATGATTTCTTTTCTTGCTATTTCTTTCTCATTCGTCTAAGTCTTGGGACAAGGCAACCTGAAATGATATATCTTTGACAAAACCTTTCATTCGAAATCCATCTCTTCCCCTTTTAGCATTCTATCTTTTGTTCGTTCTTATACTCTACCCATGCCATCACAACATTTGATATTTTGTGCTAACTGGGAGGTGGAGAATGTCTAGCTTTTATCGTATAGTAGGAGGAAACTTAGTTGAGAATTTTAACATAAAGTAGCCGCTACCCTGGAGAGAGTGACCTTGATATGAGAGGGGAGGTCCACCACTTGATGAGTGTAGTGAGGAACCTTTTTGGATCATAGTGTAATATCTGGAGAGAAGTACATCTTTCTATCTCAATTCATTAGCTCTACCCAAAACCAAGAGGGATGGCACTCATATTCCTGACAAGGTAGAATCCAAATTGTCGAGGAGAGTTTCGTTTCAGCATGTTATTGATAATTCTAACACTTCATGCAGATGAATGAGGATTGATGGATGAAGAAGTCATCTAAAAAAATAATGGTTCGTTGCTAAGGGACTCGCAATGATTTAAGTGGGGGGGTATGATAACTTGCAAATTAACAAGATTAACTGATGAATTTTACATTATCTTTATGTGCTTTAACGACCATATTTTCATGTTATCATATAAAAATGAAGATTAATGACTTACACTTTGATTTTACTATTATTTCTAATTTTTTATCATTTTTTACATGGTATTTAACCTCATTTCATTGAATAAATATTTTTTTCAGGGTTTTAAATACTTGGCTAAAGGTCGGTAAGGGCTTTCAAAATATTTTTGGAATTTTTCAATATTTTTATAAAATTTTCTGGCCAATATTTAGCCAGGAAATGATTCTTTTTCCTATTTAAATAATACATATTTTATTTATATGACATTTAAGAAAGTTTTTTTTATATTTATTAGGTGGCATCGACGTCATTCGCCCGAAATTCGGGCGAATAAATGATGCATATTATTAAAATAGTTAAGAGATAGAAAATAATAAGCATTAGTGGCTCCTTATGGCATCGCAAGTCGCGATGCCATAACGAGCCAATATGGTGGCGGGGACGTCAACACAACTTCTGCGGACATGCCGCCGCCGTCGCCCGACCAAGTCAATGCACCGGCTTCAGTCACGTCTCTACCTAGGCACGCCCCGACAAGCGTCATGACACGTCGTCGACAACTACAGGACCGGCTGGACAACGACCAAGTCGATGCATTGGCATCAATCACGTCTCCACCGACGCACGCCCCGTCACGCGTCATGACACATTGTCAACGTCAGATCAAGAACTGCCCTTTGATGTGACACGATACCACGTCGCCCATTGTTATTTTTATTTTTATTTCTCGCATTTTCTCTCTCCTTCAAGGCCTATATATAGGCCAATGTTCTAAAAAATGGTTGGCAAAGTTATATTCAAGAATTGAGTTTTTTCTCTCTCTTGGACGACTTGCCCTAATCCATCCCTCTTCCCTGGATTGCCGCCACCACCGCCGCCATCGTTGCCACACGCTGCCAACCGCCCCCCTCCCTCTCTTTTTCTCTCTGCCTGTTCGTGCCCAGCCCCAAGCACCCGGCCATCCTAGTGCTAGGCCGCCCACGTAGGGCCGCCCAGTGCTCAGGCCACCGAGCGCCAGCACTGTCTGCCCAATACATGGCCGCCCAGTGCCAAAATACCCCCGCCAAGGCCGCCCATCGCCTAGTCGCCCGAGCGCCAGGCCGCCCACGTTAGGGCTGCCTAGCGCTCAGGCCGCCAAGCGCCAGTGTTGGCCACCCTGCGCCTGGCCGCCCAATGCCAAGTCGCCCCCGCACAGGCAGCCAAACTAGCCGCCCGCGCAAGCACCGCCCGTGCAGGCTACCAAGCCGACTGCCCGCGCAAGCACCGCCCATGCAAGCCGCCAAGCCGGCCCCCCGCGCCAGCGTCGCCCGCACAGGCGGCCACGTCGGCCACCTGCGCAAGCGTCGCCCACATAGACCGCCTCGCCAGCACCCGTGCATGCACTGCCCACGCAGGTCTCAACGCCGAGCACCCGCGCTGGCACTACCCACGCAGGCCGCCATGCCGGCCGCCTACGCAAGCGACACCTGCGCAAGCGTCTCCCGCGCAGGCCGCCACGCTGACCGCCGGCACAAGCTTCACCCGCACAGGCAACCACGCCGACCGCCCAGGCAGGCACCGCCCACACAAGTGCCGCATGTGCCTGGTCATCCACCCCTCTAGCTACTGTCCATCACCCTCTGGTCTTTCATCATCCTCGGACCGTTCGCCATCACTCGTGCCGAACGCGGATCGTGTCTTCTCCAATTCGTCAACAATACGCTGAGAATTCCCCGCAGCCTCAAAATGCACTCCGGTGCTGAGGTATCCCGGAACTCTTTGGTGTCCCCTGTTCTTCATCCAGTGTTCCACGAGAAGTTCTTCCACCACCGTCAGATTTGTTTTAGGATTCCTGGAATTTCCAACCACTAGTGGATTAGGTTTCTCTTGAGTTTTCCCACGAGCGTGAATTCGACGATATTGATTTTGGTGCTTAGCATCATCGCAGTGGTTGAAGATAGTACTCCCGCCCTCGACAAGGAAAGGGGCTACACCACCACTATTTCATCAGATTTAAGTCTCTCGAAATTGATCGTGTGAATTTGTGGTCTGTTTTATCCATCCCCTCTCTAAACCAGCCCAATATTTAGCCTTGCGTCGTCCATTCCTTGTCACCACAGTTGTCCCACATCTGTCATCTCCCGTTGTCATGCATCAAATTGGTATCAGAGCCTAACTTGTGTCAGCCTACCTATTCAGCCATCGTAGACGTCGTCTATTCATCATTACATTTGCATGCATCTGTATTCAGGCAAACGCGTCTCCGCGCTAATGAATGAACCGTTCCTAGATAGCCGCGAGGTGTCTGTCCTTATCCAAGATTCATCTCCACCCGCTACCCCATCCTCCTCACGTGGGGATGTTGACCACATGTTAGACGCTGTCCAGAACAGTATTCGTGATGTAAATACATGATTAACCAACATGGACAGCCGTCTAATAAGTTCTATCGATGCTGTTAGTGAGCGAACTTATCAATTAGGGAATCGAGGTCATGATAGGCATCGCCGTGATCGCGACGACCCGTACCCGCCTGAACCTAGGTCTCAGGAACACGGTAGGAATCATCACATATCAGATGATCCTATTGACCTGATATTAGATCCGGGGGACGCAATCAGAATCATCCTGAATGGGACGATCCGATTGCTCCCGAGAATAAAATGCTAGTCCACGATAGGAATCGTCGAGACAATTTCTATTTGCCTGAGCCTAGAACCCCAAGCCATGATAAGAATCGTCCCTCGCGGAACGATCCCTATCCACCTGCAGATAGAAACCCGGTACATGATGGAAATCGTCCACCCTGTGACGATTACTATCTATCGGAGGAGAGGATACCAGATCGTGATAGGAATCATCCCCTACGGAATGATCCCTATCCACCTGACGATAGGCACCGAGGGTGGAATGGGATCCCTATCCACCCGAGGATCGGGAACCCCCTCGCGATCACCGACGTGCGGATCACAACAACCATTGGCAGCAGATTCAAAGAAGTATCAAAGTCGATGTTCCGTATTATGAGGGATCTAGGGACCCTAAAGAGTATCTAGATTGAGAATCTAAGCTTAATAGTTATTTTAAATGGTACAACATTCTTGAGTGGCAAAATGTTCAATACACCAAGATGAAACTAGGAGGTCAAGCCAAATCTTTTGGGAGAATCTTGAATTTTTTATCTATAACCGATGAGAGGCACCTATAGACACTTGGCCCCAAATGAAAGACAAATTGCGTGAGAAATATGTTCCTATCGCTTATTTAGATAATCTTCTAGATCAATGGCATAAGTTACAACAGGGTAGGCGCCCAGTTTCCGAGTACATCACTCAATTCGAGGAATTTTATATGACATATCGAGTGGAAGAGAATCCCTGAGTTGTCATTTCTCAATTTTGAACTGGACTTAACCCGTATTTAGAGACCAAATTACTCGTTCGCAAGGCTGCTACACTTGAGCAGGCCTATCAGATTGTAGAAGACCTAGAACTTTGCCAAACCTTATATAGTACTCCCGTGGTTAGCGGTCATCTCGCTCTTGCCGATCGTGCTCATTCTTCCTATTCCAATCGTTTAGCTCCACGTAACCCACCACTAGATCTCCTGGCACCGGCACCTACTCCAACTCGCACATCCACCGAACCCGTCCTCCAGTTTCGACACCACCATCCACCACTTCGACCAATCCTAACGCACGTACCTCTTCTTCCCTCGACTCCACCACGAGAGCTCCACCTCAATCCAATCCAGCACAAATCGTTTCGACCTGCATGACTTGTTTTAAGTGGCAGGGACGTGGCCATAGAGCCTCCCAATGCCCTTCCCGAGCCTTACATATTGGACTAGAGCCTGTGGAAATTGATCCTACCCTAGACGAGCAGCCTATTGATGAGGAAGAGTATAGGGTTAAAAATTACGTCGTAGATGAATTGATGCAGGAGGGACGTCGTCGATGTCCTGCGGCGGGAGTTGTGATCCATTCGTCCTTCTCGGGGATGATCATCTTGGACTGCACGTCCCGCTCTAGGTGGGGTGTCCGAGAAAGATCTTGCACTGGGTCCTCAAATTCGATGAAGTCGTGGTGTGTCGCTATCTCCACATGAACTGCGCTCCACGGATAGTCATCGAGGTGTTGGCGGGCCTGACGTCCGGTGGGCGGTGCTGTTCAGCCAGCCGGATGGAGAAGACTGCGGCGAACTGTGCAGCGGCATACAACCACCGAGTGCGGCGTCGTGCAGCGGCCATGGGCGGCAGCATGCGGCAGGCCCAGGGCGGCGGCGTACAGTGGCCGGTGCGGTGGCGTGCTGCGGCTGAGAGTGACGGCGACAGCCGGGGGCGGCGGCACCGGCCGAGGGCGTCAGGGCCGGTGGCTGAGGGCGACGGTAGGAGGCAGCCAGAGGCGGCGGCGGAAGGCGGACGAAGGTGGCGGCAGAGGCGGCGACCGAGCAGCGACAGTGACGACAAGCGGGCGCGGCAGCGGCGGCGGCGCAGTGGCGGTGAGTGGCGGCAGTGGCGATCAACGACGGCAGCGAGCGGCGGCGGCGGCGAGCCGCAGTGGCGGCGAGTCGCGGCGGCAGGCGGCAACGGCAAGCGGCGGCGGCGGTGGCAGCGGCGGCCGGATTGGGCCACGGGCTGGGCCGTGGCTGGGCCACGGTCTTGGGCCACGGAGATGGGCCGCAGTAATGGGCCACAGTCCATGGACCATGGCCCGCGGTATTGAGCGGCAGAAGGCCATATGGGCCGGTGGCGGCCCATTAATGGTGACCCATAAATGGGCTAGCGCTAATGTGGCATCGTCTTGGGATGTGTGCCTGTCGGCCATTTAAATCGGTGCCTCAGGCACGGGCTGGGGTGGCTAGGGCAACGGCTGTGCCTCGGGGTGCGGGTTGCGGCGCCTCGGGGCGTGTGACCCAAGCTAACTGGGCTTCAAGGGCCTGGTGGGCGTGACCGGTTGGCGCCGGCCCAATAGGCAGATCGGCCCACTAGATCGGACGGGTAGGCCACCCAGATCTGGCTAGGCCAGACCAGACGGAGCGGCTCGGTCGAGGTGCGGCTGGGGGCTCGACCGCACCAAACGTGGCGGCCGCCCGGTGGCTCGAGCGGTCGCGGCTGGCGGCCTGGCAGCAGCGCGGTGGCTCAACTTTGCGTGCGCAGCAGCGTGGCGGCAGGCGCTGGCGGCGGCGCGGCGCTCCAATTGTGCGTGACAGCTCGGGCATGCGCAGGTTAACAGCGCGCGGCGGCTTTAGGGCATGCGGGCGGCTTCAGGTTCCGGCCAACCCCTGCCAGCAAGCACTCCCCGCAGCCGCCATACGCGGTCCCGTCGCGCTACGCCGCACAATCGCGACGTGCCGCCCCACGGCGCCCACACAACCGCCACGCCGTCGCACCCTACGCCGACACCGCGTCCAAGTCCGCGCCCGACTCCACCTCACGCGGCCCTACCCCGCGCCGTCGCGCCCTGCACCACCGAGCCCCGCGCCGCAACACCCTGCGCCGCCGCGCCCGTGCCACCAGCCCCACGCCGCCATGTAAAGATCTTTATGGACTGACCCACACAGAGTCTTTAAAAAAGACAGGGTTGGTCTTGTATTTGCACACTCCCTGAGCAGTGGCTGACCTCAAACGCACCTTTGCACGCTCACTGAACGGAAACAAAGTTGCATGTAAAAAATAGTGTCTTCTAGCGCGACCAGAGCGAACCGCGCAAAACAATATGGCACATAGAGAAACTCTGCTCCCGACTGCTTTTGGTGATTCCAGTTGCACTCTGTGTGATTCAAGCGCTTGGGGGACCCTCTACCGCCGTCCTACTTGTAATGATGGTTCCAAAGTTCCTTCCTCAGGATGAAGTGATGCATGTAACTGCAGGAATGACAACGCACCCAGGGGCCCATATCCAAATTAGGCTTTTATTCGAAGACGCTATTTTGCAGAGAGTAAAAGTGAGAAATTGCGGGGGGTGATTCAAAAACGTAGTATCCACACGCGATGCACCCAATAAAGAGCTGGGGCGTCAAAAATTCTGGAGAGGGAAAGTGCGGAAAAAATTTTAAAGGACATTCCCCATGGCCCGGGAAGCGTAATGAACAAGAACAGACAGAAAAAATTAGAGAGAGAAAGTTCGAAGAAAGAGAACACGAGAAGCCAAAGAGATGCACGCGAAAGGCCAAAGATCTTTATGGACTGACCCACACAGAGTCTTTTAAAAAAGACAGGGTTGGTCTTGTATTTGCACACTCCCTGAGCAGTGGCTGACCTCAAACGCACCTTTGCACGCTCACTGAACGGAAACAAAGTTGCATGTAAAAAAAAGTGTCTTCTAGCGCGACCAGAGCGAACCGCACGAAACAATATGGCACACAGAGAAACTCTGCTGCCGACTGCTTTTGGTGATTCCAGTTGCACTCTGTGTGATTCAAGCGCTTGGGGGACCCTCTACCGCCGTCCTACTTGTAATGATGGTTCCAAAGTTCCTTCCTCAGGATGAAGTGATGCATGTAACTGCAGGAATGACAACGCACCCAGGGGCCCATATCCAAATTAGGCTTTTATTCGAACACGCTATTTGCAGAGAGTAAAAGTGAGAAATTGCGGGGGGTGATTCAAAAACGTAGTATCCACACGCGATGCACCCAATAAAGAGCTGGGGCGTCAAAAATTCTGGAGAGGGAAAGTGCGGAAAAAATTTTAAAGGACATTCCCCATGGCCCGGGAAGCGTAATGAACAAGAACAGACAAAAAAAATTAGAGAGAGAAAGTTCGAAGACAGAGAACACGAGAAGCCAAAGAGATGCACGCGACACGTTATATTCACAAAGACCTTTATGGACTGACCCACACAGAGTCTTTTAAAAAAGACAGGGTTGGTTTTGTATTTGTACACTCCCTGAGCAGTGGCTGACCTCAAACGCACCTTTGCACGCTCACTGAACGGAAACAAAGTTGCATGTAAAAAATAGTGTCTTCTAGCGCGACCAGAGCGAACCGCGCGAAACAATATGGCACGCAGAGAAACTCTGCTGCCGACTGGTTTTGGTTATTCCAGTTGCACTCTGTGTGATTCAAGCGCTTGGGGGACCCTCTACCGCCGTCCTACTTGTAATGATGGTTCCAAAGTTCCTTCCTCAGGATGAAGTGATGCATGTAACTGCAGGAATGACAACGCACCCAGGGGCCCATATCCAAATTAGGCTTTTATTCGAAGACGCTATTTTGCAGAGAGTAAAAGTGAGAAATTGCGGGGGGTGATTCAAAAACGTAGTATCCACACGCGATGCACCCAATAAAGAGCTGGGGCGTCAAAAATTCTAGAGAGGGAAAGTGCGGACAAAAATTTTAAAGGACATTCCCCATGGCCCGGGAAGCGTAATGAACAAGAACAGACAAAAAAAATTAGAGAGAGAAAGTTCGAAGACGGAGAACACGAGAAGCCAAAGAGATGCACGCGACAGGCCAAAGATCTTTATGGACTGACACACACAGAGTCTTTAAAAAAAGACAAGGTTGGTCTTGTATTTGCACACTCCCTGAGCAGTGGCTGACCTCAAACGCACCTTTGCACGCTCACTGAACGGAAACAAAGTTGCATGTAAAAAATAGTGTCTTCTAGCGCGACCAGAGCGAACCGCGCGAAACAATATGGCACGCAGAGAAACTCTGCTGCCGACTGCTTTTGGTGATTCCAGTTGCACTCTGTGTGATTCAAGCGCTTGGGGGACCCTCTACAACCGTCCTACTTTTAGTGGCCCCATACATAAAGCTGTGATGGTTCCAAACTTCCATCCTCAAGATGAAGTGATGCATGTAACTGCAGGAATGACAACGCACCCAGTGGCCCATATCCAAATTAGGCTTTTATTCGAAGATACTATTTGCATAGAGCGAAAGTGAGAAATGGGGGGGTGAGCGAAAAACGTAGTATCCACACGCGATGCACCCACTAACTTCATAGATGGATCAAGTAGAGAGGCGAGAGTGAAACCCTCATTTCGTACAGATAAATATTTATGTAGCTTAGCCCACATAGCAGAACATACATTAGGTAAGGCGTTCCTTTGTGAGGTCTACTTCTTCAATGAAACTTGACTCCGGGCGATCATCGATAACATTGAGCGCCTTCAATCTAGCCTGCATAACTAAGTTGATCCTATGCGCAATACAGAAGACATGTCTCTTTGCAGTAAAACAGGCATTCACTGGCTACAACTCTCGTTCCAATATCACCATCATTGTTGCGTTATTCAAAGCATTGTCTGTCGTAATAGCGCACAACTTCTCACTCAACTTAAAGTTTACTTGAACTTCCAACACAATCCCTCTCAAGCACTCCCAGTGTGGGAGCCCTCCAACTGGTGTATAGCGAGGACACATTCACATATTTTCAATTCTATGTCTATCCAATGAACGGTGAGTCCTATAAATGATATTTGATTTGCATAAGTCCAACAATCCAGAGTGATGGCCACTCTATCAACATTCTCCAGTCGGTCACTGATAACACCCTAAATTTGGTCTTTATCTCATGCTATTAGCACACTATTATGCATTTCAATAGCTTAAAACGGGGTTGTTATCATCTTTTTACAGGAAATTATGGTTTTTAAGTGATTTCTGATTTTTCCTAATTTTCTGTTAATTCGATGAATTTTAAGGGATTTATTTGAGCTTGAAATAATTATTTTTGAATGAAAATGGCAAGTTTCATATTTAATTTTGAGATCTATCAGTACGGGGAGGAATCCGTGAATTTTATAGAATTTTTTAGGATTTTCTAGGATTTTTCTAAGATTTATTTGAAGAAGAAATGCATTTTTTCTAAGAAAAAAAGATATATTCATAAGGAAAAAATGAGTATTAAGATAATTTTCAAACTTTGAAGGGTTTTTCGTAAAAATTTTTTCAATTATACCCTCAAAACAGCCCTCGGTCGTGGTTGCAGGCGTAAAGATGTTATTTAAAATTTTATAGGGTCTTATTGCAGATGATTTAATATGTGGTTGAATGATTTTTTAAAAAACTAGAGGAGAGAGAATGCACAAGAGAATGATTTTTTAAGGACTTATTTCTAAAGCGACCAAGCGACCCTCATTTGAGACTACGTGGCCTCATTACGGCCATCGGATGAGAATCCGACGGCGGGTAGTGTTAGCGCCCCGCGGGCGGTAAGGTTACCGCCCGTGCAGCGCATGCACAGCGCCCGCACGGGCAGTGACGTGGCGCATTCTGAGTCGTAAAAATGAAAATAAAACGCACATTTATGTGCGTATCAAAACATATGTAAATCGCGACTTTTGAGTTTTTTCTGTTTTTATTTTCACCATGGGGGTACGTGGCGCAACACGAAGAAAACCGCCTGGAGAAGTTGAAAAGTCGTCATCCAGTAGGAGGGCAACACATCAGTGCGTAGTTTAAAATAGATATATATATATATAAATAAATGGATTTAAATCCAATGGGTAATATTGGTTTAAATTCATTTATTCATAACTTTTGAACCAGAAGTCCGATTGAGATGATTTTTTTATGGATTTGCTTGTATTGATCCCTTCTTTCTATCGGTAATGTTGGATTATTGAATAAAGCCTACATTGATCGATAAAAATTAATTACTAATTAGGGGTAAAAGGGTAATTTTTTCCATTTTACCTAGGTATAAAAGCCAAATTTCGAGAGGAGGGGGTCATTCTTGATGTTGCTCTATCACAGCTGTAACACAGAGAGGAGTTCTAGCTTTGATCAACCTATCTGGTACCTTTTTCTTGTTTGTATTTGATCTTTTAGTGTATTTTGGATGATGTTTTAGTGAAATTTCTTCTTCGTTCTTCTTGATCTTGGTCTGAACTTCTAAATAGCTAGGCTTGAGCGGAAGGTACAAGCCCTTACTGAGATTGAGAGGAGAGAATGAGAGATTTACCTAGCTATTCTAAGTGCACATTAAAAAACTATAAAAAACTTCAATTTCTAGGAGAGTAAATTTCCCTTTGTATTATCTAATTGTGTAGTTATTTCTAAATAATAAGACCTACAAAACCAACCAACTCAAATCAAAATTTCCCTCTCAACCTCTCTAATTGACCCATTGGACCCTTTTTCTTTGGATCAAAGAAGCCAATTTAGAGCTCCTATTTCTTCTATTCATCCCATCTCTTCTACCCCCCTTTCTAAATTTCTCAGCTAATTAGGGTGATTTGATCTTCATTGAAGATCAAATTAACTCTAATTAGGGTTGAATTACCAAGAAAACCATCAAATTGAATTCCTTACCAGCTTCCCTTGGACGACACTCGTACTTATCACTACACATCTTAAGTAGAGTTTTTATAAATTTTATTGTATAAGCTAAAATTGACAACGACAAGGGTTAAAAATTGTATAAAATTTACCCCTATTTTTGGTTTATCAGTCACAAATACCGCTATTCAACTCAATATAAAGCTTGAAAGCTTTTTCCGTCACAGCCCTTGTCGATGGAATGGATATCTCCTCTTGTGTGATGAATTGAAGCAGTCAGATGAAATATTTCTTACATACCTTGTCAATGAAATATTCTACCATTCTTTTCGATATTTACCACAGCTTGACATTTTAAACACCTAGAGCAGAATTTAAAAGCGCATGTGAAAATAAGCTTGGCCAAAAGAATCCACAATTTAAAACTTTAAATGTAGTTAATTTTGGAGCATAATGACCACCACATAAAGAAGAATGGCAAGCATCTAATATGCTCCATTGTTCTTCCTTAGGCACGCACCTTTTAAACATGATGAACACCTAATTTAAAAAGTCCAAATTTCATCATAGTAATAGTAATTAATATCTTTATAAAACTTCTTTCTATCATTAACATCCCAATCATTAGGTACTAACCCTGTGACAAGAAAATTTACAATATGAGCATACCATGGAAGCTTCTTACTTTGAATTTCTAAAATATATTCATCAGGAAAATCATCATGGATAGGCATAGATAATTCTGTAGATAATCTAGAAAGATGATCTGCAACTGGATTATCTATTCCACGTTTATTTTCTTGCCAAATAGGAAGAACAAAAGAACAACAAATAATAGAATAAGGACAAATGCTGGCATGAAGAGGATGTTTGTAGACAAGAGGAATCATCAAGGGGGCAATAAAATACATGAGAAAATGAAATGGACTCCTAGGCAATCAACCGTTACAAGGTCGACGGTCATTCCGATCCCAAATCTACGGCACCAAGTATGGATTCCTAAATCCATCTTAGAACCCTTTAAGAAATTATCACGTAAGGCGTTATGGATCCCTAAATCCATACTAGTACCGTTTGTTTGAATCCCTTGGAGTTTTATCTTCATCCTTACTTTATTTTCTTGTTAGTTTTATTTTCTTGTCCATTTTGCTCGCTTTATTTTTTGTTTTGTTTCAGGAATGGGGCCTCGTATCCACAGCTCTCACGGGAAGATTGTCAAATGCAGCATGACGTATTCAAGATTTTACATCCATCATCTAAACAACAAGCCTCAAGTCCATCCCCACTGTTTGCAATTCTCTCCCTCAATTTTCCTTTTCGTTATTTTAATCGTTATGCATTGAGGACCATGCGTGTTTTAGTGGGGGGGAGCTAGTTCATTTTATATGGAAAACGTTGACTCATGTGATTAATTTTAAAGAATACTACATGAATTGAACCTGCTTTTAACGATATTTAACATGCACATACATGAATTAATTTTCTTTCATCCAGTGGTTTGGAAACATGTGTAGAGAAGTTAAGCTCCTAGAGCGGATCAGGAACATGTTGAGGTGCAACACAAGTGATTTTGAGCAATGTGGGTTCAATGTCAAATTGGGGAGGTCGTCTAGTGGTTGATTAGATGATGGAAAGTCTAAGGGTAGAAGCTCTATACTTCAAAGGAGAGTGATGAGTGAATTGAGATCCCCCATTCCAATCAGCTCAAAATAGCCGATCCCACTTATGTATTTCGTCCCACCATTAGCCTACTTTCATTCCAAAATAGTGGGCAGTCATTCTCCAAGTCCTATGCACAGAATCCACCATCTCCATCCACCTCATTGTTCCACACATTTCACGCCATATCCATCATAACCTGACTCCACCACCTTGCTCCCACTACCGAAGATATACCTATCTCCCAAGTACATCTATCTCCCTTTCCACGGTATCACTCCTATACTGCCTCTTCAACTCTTTTTCTGTCCATAATTCACTCTACATTATCTAAATCTTATTCTTCTATCTCTTCTTCCTAGACCAATGTGATTGTTATAACACTCATGCTAGTTGTGACAAGATGTTTGGAAAACCATTTAAGTCATGGAAAGTGTTTCATTTGTTGTTATCCTCTTTGTTTGATATACAAAAAAAAAAAGAAGCAAAAAAAAAAGGAGTTTGAAAAAAAAAAGAAAAAAAAAAGACAAGAGGAATGAGAAGAAGACAAAGAGAAAGGAGGGGTTTGACTTGCACCATTTCTGGTTTTGACTTTCAATTCAGGGCAAGATGGTCTTTATTCTCTATATCATCACATTGGTCTCATCTCTTCTATCTCCCTCACTTCCTCTAAAAATCTTGGGAGTAGGTTATCCAAGGTAGCACCGCACCCGTTGGACCATAAATCTCTCATTGTTCATGCTCACCCTAATTCTTTCACAAAGTCTCATTCTCCCCCATCACAACTCTATCATATATTCTTCTCGTTGTGTTCAATATTCTGTGCTCAACAGGAGGAGGAAATGGCTTCTTCTATTCTTAGGAAAGAGAAAAGGCTAATGGAGAGGCAAGTACTAGGTGGTCGTCACCCCGGGAGAGTGATCTTGCTCGCTAGAGATGTGAGGCCAGCTGCACATGAGTGGAGAGATTTTACCTGAGGAGTATAGCGTTATACCTAGAAACAAGTACACTCCCTTCTCATCCACTTAGGCATCCAAGCCAAGGAGAAAGAAACCCCACATTCCTGAAAAGGTCGGAGCTCAAAATGTCATTTAGTGTTTTAGTTCGGCTTGTGATTGATACACTTAACACTTCCCACACCTGTTGTCTGACTTACAGGATGAAAGAGATGATAATTCAGCAAAGTACTTAGATGTTGCTAAGGGACTAACAATGTCTAAGTAGGGGGGTATATGATAACACCCTAATTTCGGTCTTTATTTCATGTTATTAGCATGATTTATGCATTTAAAAGGCTTAAATTTGGGTTTTTATCATATATTTACACAAAAATAATGCTTCCAAGTAATTTCTGATTTTTCCCTAATTTTCTGTTAATTATATGAATTTTTAAGGATTTATTGAAGCTTGAAATAATTATTTTTGGATGAAAATGGCACATTAAAAAGTTTATTTCGACATTTATCAACATGGGAATTAATCAGGAATTTTCTAGAATTTTCTAGAATTTTTACGAATTTTAAGGAATTTTCTGGGATTTATTTCAAGAAGAAATTCATTTATTCTATGAAAAAAGGGCATATTTATAAGAGAAAAAAATGTATTTATGCAATTTCTATACTTTTCGGGGCCTTTTGCAACGTTCGTGCAAAAGACCCTGAAAACAGCTCGTCGCGACGGCAGGCGTAAAGATCCTATTTAAAATCATTCAGGGTTTTATTGCAATTTCTAATATATATTTTTAATGTTTTAGGAGAAATCGAGGAGAGAGAGTGCCAGGGCATATACGCAATTACTTTTGGGCAAGGCCCAAAAGCAATTCCAGGCTTTTAAGGACTTTTCTGCAAAAAGGAGGATTCAAAATGCGCCAGCCAATGAGAGAGCGACACGTCATTGCGTGTTTAAAACGAAACTAATAAATAAATCAATTTTAAATCCAATGGATTAAATTGGTTTAAAATTGATTTATTAATAACTTTTGATCCTGAAGTCCGATTGAGATGATTTTTTTATGGATTTGTTCGTCTTGATCCCCTCTTTCTATCTGAATGGTTAGATTATTCAGATCTAGCCTACATTGATAGATAAATATTAAGTACTAAACGGGGGTAAAATGGTGATTTTTACCCTATAACCTAAGTATAAAAGCTAAATTTCGAGAGGGGGAGCTCATTCTGGATGGTGCTCTATCACAGCTGCAAGACAGGGAGGAGCTCTAGCTTGGATCAAGTTATCTGGTACTTTTTTTCCTTTATTGTATTTGAACTTTTATGCATTTTGAATGAATTAGGTTAAGTTGTTTGTTTCTTCATCTCTATTTTGATCTGAACTTCTAAATCGCTTGGCTTGAGCGGCATGTACAAGCCCTGATTAGGATTGAGAGGAGAAATTGAGGGATTTACCTTGGCATTCAATTGCATTCCAAAAGAAAACTCTAAAAAATTTAGTTTTAATTCTTAGGAGATTAAGATTTCCCTTTTTATTTCTGATTTAGCAGTTTCTCAAAACCAACCAAAACTTAAATCAAAAATTTCTTCCAACCTCTCTAATTGAATTCTTTGATCCATCCAATTGGATCAATTAATTCAATCTAGAGCCCACATTTCTTCTTTTCATCTCATCTCTTCTACCCCCCTCTCTAAATTCTCACCTAATTAGGGTGACTTGATCCTCATTGAAGATCAAATTCACTCTAATTAGGATCTAAACACCAAAAATAAAATCAAATTGAAATTCCTACTTGCCTCCATTGGACGACACTCATACTTATCACTATACATATTAAGTAGAGTTTTATAAATTTTATTGTATAAGCCAAAAATTCACAACGACAAGGGCTAAAAATTTTGCGTAATTTTCACCCCTATTTTTTGGCTTATCAGTTTACATGTGCTCCTCCTAAAGTTTTGCTTGCGTAGTAGATGGCAACTGGCTTCTTGTCAATTCTTTGTCCTAAAATAGCTCCCACTGCATTGTCAGAGGTGTCACACATAATCTCAAAAGGTTTACTCCAATCTGGAGCTTGTAAGATTGGTGCTTGAATTAAATCCTCTTTAATCTACAAGAAGGATGCTTTAGCATTTTCATCAAAAACAAACAATGTATCTTTAGAAAGTAAATTAGTTAAGGGTTTTGAAATTTTAGCAAAATCTTTAATAAATCTTCTGTAGAAGCCAACAAGCCCTAGAAATCCCCTAAGTTGTTTTAGGGTTATACGCAGGGGGAGGTTCTTGATAACCTCGACCTTGGCCCTGTCCACCCTTAGCCCATCCTAGCTGATATGGTGCCCTAGGACAATTACCTCATCCACCATGAAGTAGGACTTCTCCCAACTTAACACCAGATTGTTATGTACACATATCTGCAACACCTTGATTAAATTAGATAGACAACTATCAAATGATGAACCAAAGACTAAAAAATCATCCATAAAAATTTCTAAGCAATCTCCTACTAAATCAGAAAATATAGCACTCATACCTCTTTGAAAAGTAGCTGGTGCATTGCATAACCAAAAGGCATCTTTTTAAATGCAAAAGTACCTACTGGACATGTAAATGTTGTTTTCTCTTTATCACTTTTGTTAATTTCAATTTGGTTATATCCTGAATATTCATCTAGAAAACAATAAAAGTTTTGACATAAAAGTCTCTTAAGAATCTGATCAATGAATGGTAATGGATAATGATTTTTCTTTGTCACTGAGTTAAGCTTCATATAGTCTATGCATACTCTCCAACTAGAAGCCACTATAGTTTGAACTTCATTTCCACTGTCATTCTTTGTCACTATTATTCCTGTTTTCTTAGGTACTACATGTACAGGACTTACCCATGGGCTATCTGAAATGGCATATATGAAATCAGTTTTTAGCCATTTCATGATTTCTTTCTTAACAACCTCCAACATGTGTGAATTGAGTCGCCTTTGAGGTTGTCTTGTTGCTTTAGAATTTTCTTCTAAGAAAATTCTATGCTCAAAAATGTTTGGACTAATGCCCTTAATATCATCAATTGTCCATCCTATAGCAGATTTATAAGTAGATAAAACATCTAAAAGCCGTAATTCTTGTTCAAAGGATAACAATGATGATATAATTACGGGAAAAGAATTGTATAGTCCTAAATAAGCATACTTCAATGACGAAGGTAAAGGTTTAAGCTCAATTTCAAAATGTAATGAAATTTTTGCTGGCATAGATGATTTTCATTTAAACATTCATTAGATTCACAAGAAAATAAATCATAAGAGCACGGATCAAATCAAAGTCGTCTTCTTCTACCAACCCTAGAAAACAAACATCCTCGCTTGTGTCTTTTGGGTATTTCATTAATTTTGAGATGGATATTTCAATTTTTTCATCTCCTACTTTGAGTTTCACAGTACCCTTACCCAATCCGTTGTGGCTTTCGCCGTAACTAGGAATGGTCTACCTAAAATAATAAGAGCATGGCTCAAATTTCCTGTTATTTTCATATCTGCAACTATGAAATCAACAGGAAATTTATAGTTCTCTACTTTCACAATAATATCTTCTAATATTCCATAAGGTTGCCTAATTGATCCATCGGCTAATTGTAATTCAAGAAAAATAGGTTCAAGTTCACCAAATTTAAATATCATACAAAGCCTTAGGCATTATGTTAACACTAGCACCTAAATCAAGAAGTGATTTGCTAAAAACCATTCATCCTATTTCACATTTAATGAGAGGAGCCCCTGGATCTCTTCTTTTTCTAGGAATATCATTCAATAAAATTGAACTAATATTTTTAGAAAGTTATACTCTTTTCTGCTTCCTAGAAGGGGTGCACAATTCCTTCACATATTGTGCATAGGAAGGAATATTTTGTATTGCCTCAGTAACGGGAATAGTTATGGTTCCATTTTTAAATATTTCAAGCAAATGAGGATTTCCTGATTTTTTCTTGGTTATATTTAATGCACTAAGAAATGGAATGGGTGGTCTATAATCAACTGGATTAGGGTATGCCATTCTTGGATGCCTTTCCTCATCCTGGCAACCCTTATCTCGTTGATCATTTTCCATCTCTCCATTTTCTTTATTTTTAGCTTCATGCAATCCTACATCCTTTTCATGAGAATCCAAAAAAACCTTTCCACTTCTAAGTTCTGAAATTGCATGCACTTGGTCATCATTATTATTATTTTTATTCATATCTTCTTCACAACTATATAAAAAATTATTCGTAAAACCAGTGCATGATGCAACATTATTGTTTTCACTAATGCAAGATGCATTCGTATTTTCGGAAGATACAAAATATGATGATTCTAAATTCCTATCTACACAAAACATGATATTCTTGGGATTAATATTAGGCTGGGTTGGGAGTTGACCTGGATGGCTTTCTCTTAGAAGGATTTCTTCTGATTTACCTTTCATTCTAAGAGCAGGTTGTTGTGCTTGAACACCTTGTCCTCACTTGAGCATTTCAATTTCTTTTTTGCGTTCTTATAAGGTCTGCATCAACATCTTTCTTTCTTCATACATGCTCTTTCTTTCTTCCTGCATTTCCCTTATAAAATCCATGAAAGTTGAGTTAGTGCTTTCGTTATTGTTGTTAGGACGAGAGTAAAAAGGCTTAGAAAAATTTTGAAAATTTTGTGGATATTGTTGCGGAACAAATTGCCTTGATGCGAAGTTGTTGTTTCTTCCTTTGCTCCAATTCTGATTAGGTCGTGCATTCCATTGAGCATGTCCTGCATCTTGTCTCCCAAATGCGTTAACCTGTTCAACCATAGGACAAGACTCAACAGAATGTTCTTCACTAGAACAAAAACAACAAGGAGTGTTAGTGAAATTGTTGCCCTCATATGTACTAGCCTTTCCCTTAGTTTCCTGTAAAAAAGATTTAAAATTATTACTCATATCTTCTATTGTTTTATCAATTTTACTCATGTCTCTTTCCAATTTATCCATTCTAATCTCCAGCTCAACTGCTTTGACGTCAATGATTCCTCCACGCTTTTGACCTGCATTTCGGTTACTGTATGAAAAACTTTGACGATATGTCCAATCTTCCACTAACTTTTCCATAAGTTTCATGGATTCATCTGAATGAGTGTCAAGGAACATTCCTCCACTAGATATATCTACTAGGTGCCGTTCATGATCATTCAATCCACCATAAAAAATTTAAACTAATGCATGAGATGGAATTCCATGATGTGGGTACTTCCTAGTAAGTGACATAAATTTTTCCAATGCTTCTCCAAGAGTGCCAGTTCCTTGATAGAAATCTCTTATAGTATTCCTAATTGAAGTGGTCTTTCCATAAGAATAGAACTTTTAAAAGCTAGATTGCATCTCACTCCATGATTGAAATCTTTACCTACCCCTTTGAACCACTCTTTGGCCCTATCTTTCAAAGCAAATTGAAATAGCCTGAGTTTGAGAATTTCCTGAGGAACATTTGCATAACTATAAGCAGAACATATCTAGTTATACTCTTCTAAAAACTCATAAGGCTCCTCATTAAATCGTCCATAAAACATAGGTAATTGATTGATCATATTCGGGTCAATTCTTAGGTTTTAATATTTTCAGGCAAAGGAGCAGAAATTTTAGTGTAAGTTTCACTCCCTGAAGGATTAGATGAACAAGAAAAATCAAATATAGGATAGAGAGAAATGACAAGTTTTGCAATTTCCACTGTGTTTAAGATTCCAAAAAATAAATGCAAAATTGAATTTCAATTCAAGAATGTATAAAAAAATGTTTATCACTCTAGAACAGAATATTCCTGATGAATTGTTTAAAATTCTAACCGTGCCTTCTTGGCAACGGTGCCAATTGATAAGCCTAAAAATGCGTGTAAATATGCCGTTGATTTGACGTTTAGACTTATAGAATAAAATTTATAAATACCCTTAATCACTAAATATAGAATATAGAACAAGTAAGGGGTCGAACTACAGGGAGGCAAAAATAAGAATTTTTATCCAATTTCAATGAAATTAATTCAAAGATGAATTAATTTTGCATTTAATAAATCTTAATTATGCTTAATATATTTTTAATTAATCAAAATCAAGTAAGACCTAATTTTGATTTTAAATATTTCGGTCAGAAAACTTAAATAGAAATATTTCAATTTTAAGATCAGATTAATTCAGATTATTAATTTCCCAATTATTATAAAATTTTAAGACAATTTTTTTATGAATTAAAATCGGGAATTGACTAATCAAGAAAGGGATTTTTAAATTGGACTTCAAGATGGATGAATTTTCTAATCAATTTTTTTTAGGTTTTTCATATATTAAATTAAATTCCTAAATAATAAAAATTGAAATCTAGAGAGAGAAACAAGACAAATTAACCTAGAGAGAGAAAGTGAGGAATTGGGGAAAAGATGAATTCCGACCCTAAATTAAAAATCTAATGATGCAAAAATGTTCTAATTGATGTAGAATTAAAGATCAAAAATCAGATCTTGAATCAGAATCAAAATGCAGCGCTAATTTCATTCAAAACCAACTTCTAGGGCATGTACATTTCGCCCATGCCTTGGCATTTTAGAATTGTTCAAGAAGAAGATTGAATACAAATCAGAAACTTACAACTTTGAGTGCAGAATCAAGAACTGTCGGCTTCCAAAGCATCCCTTGTGTCCTTCCTGGCCAAATCCTTGGAGAGAGCTTCAAAAAGTACTTTTCGCCCTTTTCCATACCTCTATTTAAAGATCCAACCGTCTGGATTGTAGAGGGAGAAAAGACGAACCTACCCTCAAAATTTCAGCCCAATCGGACGTCTAGATCTCAAGATATCAAGGTTTTAGTGAGGATTAATCTAAGCCGTTGGATTTATTTATCTCTCCTCCAAGAAGGTAGGAAATGTCATTATTCTATTTGTCGGCATGATTGTTCTCGTTTTTTGCCTTCTCGGATCACGTGTCGACACGTGGTTGTCGGCGTCCATCGCCCGCAATGATTGGAAATCGATTCCTGAATTTAAATGGCTATAAAATTGCGACGTCAACGCTTTCTCTTTATTTTTGTAAAAAAAAAGAAAATGACAATTAAACAGCCGCAATTTTTTTAATTTTTGAATCCACGTGTGTCGGTTGCCGCGTGCATTAAATGCACGCGGCTAACCAATTGCAGCTTTAATGATTAAAAGCGTGACGCAATTTTTATTCTCTAACACACGTGCGTCGGTTAGCGTGTGCATTTAATGCACTCGGCTAACTGATTCACGTGCAAATTAAAGCACGTGTGTCGGTTGCTGTTGGCATTTAATGCACGCGGCTGACCGACGAGGTAATAATAAAAAAAATAAAAAGTTACCTTTTTCGCCGCCCGTGCCACGTTAGCTTCAAATTATTTGCTCATCATGGCATCACGATTCATGATGCCACAATGAGCTAATCATTGATAAAATCTGGCGCTCCAATCATTTGGCCAAACTTTCGGGCAATGACGTGGACGCCACCTATTTTATAGAAAATTCATTTTAAAATATTAAATAAATTAATAAATATCAATTCCTTTGATTCAAAAATCATTTCTTGACTAAATAATGTTCAGAAAATTATAAAAAAATATGGAAAAATTCCAAAAAAATTATAAAACCCTTACCAACCTTTAGCCAAGTATTTAGAGCCCTGTAAAAAAATATCTCTTCACTGAAAGGATGTTAAATTTCATGTAAAAAATGATAAAAAATCAGAAATAATAGTAAAATCAAAGTGTAAGTGATTTATCTTCATTTTTATATGATAACATGCAAATATAGTCATTAAAACACATAAAGATAATGTAAAATTCATTAATTAATCATGTTAATTTGCAAATTATCAGTCCGTCCGTCCCGTGAGAGCACTACCCGGCGAGAAATTTACTGTTCAGCGCTGTAGCGTCTTCGTCCCGCAAGGACAAGGTTCAAGATGTCTACCCATTGTCACCGGACGACTCTGTTGATTTCTTGGGAGCCAGAACACTTTGCTTGTCGGCAGACACGTACTAAATCTACTCACCCATTGCATCACATCGTAGGTCTTTACCGTCAAGATCCATTGTTGGACGACACCCACCTGGTCGTCGTCCAATTTTGTCGATCTTGACACCTAATCCATCCACCTGCATCACAAAGAGAATTAGATAAAGAAAATATTATAATTAGAGACAGAATTAGAGAGTCGAAGAGAAAGAGAGAATTAAAGACAGAGAAAGGGAGAATTTGATAGGTAGAGAGTAAGGGAGAATAAGAGAGAGAGAGAGAGAGAGAGAATCAGAGAATTAGAGGGAGAGAGAGAATCACAGATATTTCTTCTATTCATCTCAACTCTTCTACCCCCCTTTCTAAATTCTCATCTAATTAGGGTGACTTGATCCTCATTGAAGATCAAATTCAGTTTAATCAGAGTGAAACGACCAATACAATCACCAAATCGAATTCCTTACTAGCTTCCCTTGGACGACACTCGTACTTATCACTATACGTCTTAAGTGGAGTTCTTATAAATTTTATTGCATAAGCCAAAATTCACAACGACAAGGGCTAAAATTTTCATAGTTTTTACCCCTATTTTCGGCTTATCAAGAGACAAAGATGGAATTAGGGACCGAGAGAAAACTAGAGACAGAGTTAGGGAATGAGAGAAAAGTAGAGGGAGAGAAAGCGACGAAAAGAGAGAATCAGATAATTAGAGAGAGAGCAAAAGAGAGAATCAGAGATAAAGAGATTACTAGATAATGATAGAGAGAGAAATAAAGAATCACAGAGAGAGAATAAGAGAGTGAGAGATAGATTAAGAGTGAGGGAGAGAGAAATAGAGAGAGGAAGAGAGAATGAGAGAGAGATAGAAATAAAAAAATTAGAAAGTGAGCAAAATAGAGAATTAGATAAAGAGAATTAGAGAGAGAATTGGGGAACTAGAGAGAGAAAAAAATAGAGAATTAGAGATAGACAACTGAAGAAATATAGAAAGAGAGAGCGAATTAGAGATGGAGGAAGAGCATATCAGAGATTTAGAGAGAGAAAGAGATATTCAGAGATAGAGAGAGAAAATCAGAGAATTAGAGAGAGAGACAATTTTCTCCACATCCTCATCTGCCTGCATAATCTTTTTGATACGCGACTGCAGTGGAACGATAAAATATTTTGAATTTCAGGCATCTGATGATCCTTTTTTCCCCAAGAATGTAGTTTATTCAAGATAGTGAGAGAAGAGATCATGTGCATTTTATGAAAAAAATGATACTTTCTTTAGAAATAAAGCATCAGTTTTAAGAATTTGAAAGCCAACAGAGTAAACTAAATCACAATATCAGTATGAGATCCCTTATTTCTCGTGTTTCTCACGAAGAATGCAGATTCAAACTATTTTTTATCTGTCAGCGATTACAAACCTCAAAACTGTTCGATCACATATGCAAAAGTGATGATCTAAAGGCATAGATCAATTCCAAAGATTGTTGGAACGTGTAAACCCTAGAATGAGATCCCGAGACTGGCTTGCAAGAATCCGATTAAAATCCAGCGGCACTGAAATCTCATTCGTGCAAGGAATAAGCAATAGAGAAGCCAAACATGCATCAGATAAACCAGAAACGAATCCGCCGGTCC
The DNA here is from genome assembly GCF_029677425.1 of Wolffia australiana. Taxonomy (NCBI): domain Eukaryota; kingdom Viridiplantae; phylum Streptophyta; class Magnoliopsida; order Alismatales; family Araceae; genus Wolffia; species Wolffia australiana. The sequence continues at coordinate 8,176,526 of NC_135850.1, read as the reverse complement.
GGCATGCGACGCGATCTCAGCAGATCTCAAGTTTGAAGAAGTTACGGCATAAAATACAAAAAAGATTTGAAACGGACGGCAAGAGATCGGTAGAAACATTGAAGGGAAAGTACCGCGGGAAATCTCGTGCCGAGCTTCTTCCTCATTGTTCTCTGCTGATCCAAATCTATACGCGTGTGTGATTTCTCGGTAGATAGATATCAGTTCTGGGAGAGGCTGGGACTCTGAGAACGAGAACGAGGGAGGGAGACTGGGAGTCTGGGACTCTGAGAAAGAGAATGAGAGTAAAAAATCGCACTTTTTAAAAATTATTTTAAAAAAATTCGCACAATTCTGATAATGCGAACCGCACAGGGGTCTGTTCGAAGTTCTGTTTGTCTTCAACTTTGTTCTGTTCAGAAATTCGTACAGAACACACAATTCAGTCCAATTCGCACCAAAGAAACAGGACGGCCATGTCTAGCTACTAGCCAGGGATAGTAGTAGTCAGCCGTCATCCTTCCTCCCTCCCTGCACAGCCTCCTAAGCAGAAAAACAAAAGGGGAGTAGCTAGACCTCTGAACACAAATCTGCTCCTGCTCAGAGGAACCGTACACTTTCTTCGACCTTAAAGTTCACCTAACGAATCAGCGGCACCAGTTTACGCTTGCGTGTTTCGTCTTCAACTTCTTCTTCTTCTCGATATTCGTTACATCTCCATAACGATCTTGCTTCCTTTACAAAGGATTTTGGTAGTCGTACGAATGCGAGTATAGCAAGGAGAAGCTCTGTAAGTCAGCCGCCGATCCACGGTTCGCTATTGGCTTCTTGGTTTTGTTCGTCCCCAGTTCATCTACTCGACCTCAATCAATCAAGGTCTAATGTTCCTGGACGGCTGTTTCCAGTTGGTCTTCTCAGCGCGTGCTGATTAAAGATTTTAGTGATTCAATGAAGCGGGGGATTCCTTTTGGCCGGTGGTTCTTCATCCAGATAGTTACTCAATGAGTAATTTGTAGCCTGAAATGTATTCTTGGAAATTATATAAAGACCCAGAACCTGCCGTGAAGCGCAAAAGTTTGACTCGTTCTGCCGGGGGGGGAGGTCGATAGGCTGAGCTCTTGCGAAGGTACTTCCCTTGCAAATTGCATTTCCCCCACCTTCGGATTTCTCGGAAACCGGAGAAGCAGATCTGTCGCCCGGACATCGCTAGGGCAACAAATGTTTTTCGCGGATTTACCTTCGGGCTTGCGTCGCGCATGCATCGCCGATCTTGCTTCCTTTGTTTGCGCCTGTCTCTTCCTTCTCCGGCAAGAATCGACAATCTCGTCTCTTTCGATCTTTTGCATTTTTTTTTTCTGGGTATTTGATCGCGAATCCCTCGATTATTCAATTGCGTCGATTCAATTAATAGTCCGCCGGCTTTCATTCAGTTCCGCTCCTGCATCCGAACAGGCCGCTAAAAGGGCGTTTGTTTGATGGCGATTCTCGCAGAATCGAAAAGCTGTCGAGGGGGGGGGATGGACGGGGGCAGCGACATCCGGCGATGGGACGAGATGATACCGGATGCTCTAGGGCTGATCTTCTCGAATCTGTCTCTCCAGGACGTGCTGACCGTGGTGCCGAGAGTCTGCAAGTCCTGGGGCGCGGCTGTCGCCGGACCCTACTGCTGGCAGGAGCTCGATATCGAAGAATGGTGCGAGAGATCCAGACCCGAGCTCATCGCTCGCATGCTCCGGCTGCTGATTCCCAGAAGTTCGGGCTCCATTCGTAGGCTCAGCGTGTCCAGCCTCCCTGGTGATCACCTCTTGCGTTACATCGCCAAACAGTAAGTGACGATTTGAATTTCAAAGTTGTTATTTCTCCTGCTTCGATTCGTGCATATCACCTTCCCATGATTTGCCGTTTGATCGGGGAGACGGTTTCTTCGGAGAGATGGTATTTTTGAATTGGAAACATGACCAAAAAATGGATTGAGCAGTGATTGAAAATATTTGAGGTCGGAATTTTTCAAAGATTGGACGGCAGAGTTGGAATCTCCAAGAAAACCTTAACCGCATCTTTTGTTCCTCAACGACGAGAGCGTTTTGAATTTTCTTGAAAATTTTAGGAATTCATGAATTCTTCCTGGGCCATTTGGTTCGAGGATATGAAGTTTACTCAACGGATGACCTGCCTCAGTTTTTACACCCAAACAGTACACGCTGGTATAAAGATTTTGGGTTTCTCATTTTGTTGAACTATCTCGCTGGTCTTTTGCTAAGGGCATTGGCGTCGACATGGTTGTTCTGTTCTATTCGTTTTAAACGAACAAAAAATTCGCACAAAAGAACCGCACAGGGCATTGTTCTTTGTTCTGTTCTTTTCTTTTTTCAAAAACGAAAAAAATTCACACATTCGAACAAATTCGCACATTCGCACAAAACTAGAACGAAAAAAATTCTTTTGTTTGCAAGCGAACAAAAGAATCGCACACAGGTCTGTGCGATGTTCTGTTTGAATTGTTTTTTGTTCTGTTCTGAAAACCGAACAGAACAAACAATTCGCACAAATTCGGACAAAATGAACAGAACAACCACGAAACGATCAGGTTTTCAAAAACGACCACAAAACAGAACGACCATCGGGGAGTATTTTTCTTCAATACATTTAAATCTGTCTTAGAATCTTGGAATTAAAATCTGCCGCTGTCGTCGATGCATACAAATCGATACTGGTCAGAGTAGAGAATGCACCATCCCTTGGCTGCGACTATATCATTTACGGGGAAATGTGCAGGCAGTGTTTTCCTGCGGATTTAATCTTTGACTTTCAATATTGGAAAAGATACTGCCAACATAGATTGAGAGGATCCTAAATAGATGGGCCTAGAAACTGACTGGTTCATTCATTTGCTGCAAGTGTCTTCATTTGGCTCTTGTAAGAGGAAAAGGGCAAAGAGTTCTCTTCGAAAAACTGGACGACAGAAATGGTTTTTGGCGAAGCATAACATCCAGCTTAAAGAGGAAAAGTAGAACCCTTCTATCATCTATAGCTTTTACCACAGTTGGCATGCTTTTGAATCTAACAGTTTTCAATACTGGTTCAATTTACTATTTGCTATTGAATTTAAAAGGGCATTCATTTTTCCAAAAAGATAAAAAAGCATTTGGCAGGAATTCCATAAGAAAATTAAGTCTTGCTGCTCCCATCTTTGATTAAGAGGAATTGGCATTGAGACCCTCACATCTTCTTCTGTCTCTTCTTTTCCTGTCTGCAGCGGCAGCTCCTTGCAGGCCCTTGAGATGCCAAGGAGCGAGATCAGCGACGCCGTGGTGGAAGAGGTGGCAGCGAAGCTTACCAACCTGACCTTCCTGGACTTGAGCTATTGCGTGAAGATGGGTGCCCCCGCACTTGCGGCTTTTGGCCGGCACTGTAAGTCCCTTGTGGGGCTGAAGCGTGTGATGCACCCGGTAGAGGTGGCAGAGAAAACGTGCCAGGACGATGAAGCCCATGCAATAGCTGCCACCATGCCCCAACTCCGGCACATCGAAATCGCCTATCTCCTTCTAACCAACAAGGGTATTCTCGACATTCTCACCCAGTGCCGTGATCTCCAGTTTCTGGACATGCGTGGCTGCTGGGACGTGAAGCTCAAGGAAAATTTCCTCAAGGAGAAGTATGCAGGCCTGAAGGTGCTGGGCCCACTTATCGTCGACAGCTACGAGATGAACTACTGGGATGAATACTCCAACTACTCTGATTCCTCTGGGTACCTGTCCTGGGAGGAGTTTGCTGATGACGTGGAGCTTGAGTTCTTCGATGGGTTTGGCCATGGTGACAATGATGATGGTGCTGATGATGATGGAGCTTGGGATGCTGGGCGGGATCTGGAAGGCCTCCAGGTTAGGTTTTATGGTGCTGGTTTTGATGTGGCTGGTTCTGATTGGCCCCCTTCTCCCTGACCTGTCTCCCTAATCTATCTCTGATCTCTCTCCCTCTCCCTCTCCATCTCTGTTGTGACTTCCTGCAGCAGTCCGCTGTGTGAAGTGTAGATTTGCTCTTCAAATGGAGGTGAGTTCTTCATTCTCTTCTCTCCTGGAAGGTTTGTTACTTCAGCAGCTGGCTTTATGAATTTAAGTCACATCCAGAGTGACGTATTCGATCCACAACTGCCTGAAGTCATGGGATGAGATATGTGCAGCAAGACGTACACCTTTTGAAAACATCCATTAAGTGGCGACAAACCATATGTAATTTTTATTTGTGTCACTGACCACATATCTCATCCCAATTTGCATGTTGATGTTTGATCTAAGAGAAGTTATAGGAAATAATTCATAACATCTCTATATGGTTCTGGAAAAAGAAAATAGTATATGGACATTACACAATTATAATTATTGGAATTCTCTTATAGGGGCAGTCAAATAATGCACCCGACGCTTCAGACAAGCTATCATCTCTGCCTCAAATTCATGACACAACTGGGAAGTGCTAGTTTTGTTTTGCTTGTGGTTAGTGCTGTCAAATCTATAGTCACCATTTTTCTTGCTGCTCGTTCCACACGTGAGACCATTCTATAGGTTGATGACACATTTTCTCTTTATGATCCTATATTTTTTTATTCTCTACAAGGTAGGGTTCATGGTTGGCTTGGTTTCACCCATGTCCTAAAACTGATGTGTTTCAATATTAGTTAATTGTGTCACTAGGATTTAGGTTGCAATAATATTTATCAGTTCTCTTTTTCAGATAAGAAAGTATAGAATCAGAAAGGGTTTGATCTGCAGGGGAGCAGATACATAAAATCTGAAATGTAATTTTTGGTTTTAGGGAAAACAAGTTAAGCAAGGCGCCCTTTTTTTCATTGCGCCGCTTTTTTATTTTTGGTTTTAGGGAAAATCTGAGATGTAGCCCACTACATCTTTCACATTGAATATAAGCCATCTCTCTCTGCCTTGTGTCCCTGCACGGCTCAAAGAACATGGATGATTAGCTCAAAATTGGTCATTTTGACCTCCCAAATTGTGAGGCCAAAATGATGTGGCACACGATGATCACATTACTATTTTTTGGTTGAATTAAATGCACAATCAATAAGTGATGCATGGCAGAGCGGCACGTCATTTCAAAATTAACTATAAAAACATGTTAACATAAATTTAAAATTACTTTCACCATGAATTGAGACAAATTAATTAATGGAAAAAACACAGCATTGGAAAGTTCAAGAAAAATATGGAGAAATCAAGACAAATTAATTTATGCCTATACTAATTCAAAGTATATGTTCTTTACCTTATGATAAATAATTTATTATTGACATGAATGACAGAAAAATCTGTCAGCAAGCAAAAATTCTAGGAAAATTATAAAATCTTATGAAAGGCTATATTAATCTATTCAAACCATGATGAAATCCGAATATGGGTATTCTGATGCAGAAACTGATGTAGTATGCATGATATTCTTGGAATAACTTGGATGTTAATATGTGAACATTGGGCAACTTGGTTGATTCATAATGATATCATAACCTTGTCTTGGTAGTATACTTGGAATTATAATCATGGGAAATTAAATTGTCTTATATGAGGTGCATAAAGAAATTCATGAAGACGATTGAGTGGTCAAGATGGGATCTTCCACCCTCTACATAAGATATGACAGCCCAAGGAAGATGATGCAATGAAGTCCTTGGCCAAGGTAGTGAAATATTGGGAGAAGAGTTCTCTCATGATTTCCAAACACATTAGTACTAACTCAAATGACTGATTAGGTTTGACATTTGACCATACCCTAAATCGTTCTAGGAGAGCCAAGTGGATGAGGGATATTACGTACACGGTAATCGATGATGAACGTGTTCCATGAGTGAGTTGATACACACTTCTTTGTATCTTCTAGAACACGATGTGTAGCTTGGCACCCCATGTGTTGGAAACTCAACCTATCCATTGGGTTAAATTGATCCGACGTTAATTAATCCATATGATGATATAGTTAATTAATTTGGAAGGCAATAAAGGTTACTGGGCGGTAAAGTCATTAGCTAGACTGATGCACGGGCCTAGACGGTCATACGCAAAAAGGAATTTTAGATGTTAGAAGATATACTTAAGTTTTTGGGGTTCTTATAAAAAATACCCACTTAATATAAATAGGGGAAGGCCCAGAATGAAATTCAGGGGCCTTCCCCTTCTTCTCCCCTCCCCACACTTTTTCTCCATTCCCGATGTGATTGGGACGACGTAACAATGGCGATGGAGATTGAATAGGGCTCGTCAGTGATAAGAGGAGATCCGATGTGACGAGAACTGCGTGTATATTTCTAGAGGGTGCTCACTTGAGCAGCTCGACTCGTCTCACTCTAAAAAAACCCAAGAAATCGAGGATGTGATCTGTGCGCAGGTACTTCGATTCAATAATTTTGGCAATGACGTTAGGATTTCATTTTGAGTTTCTGCTACCTGGAATCCTCCTCTTCATTCAGATCTAGGCCTGTAGAACCCAACAGATTGCATATTGGCAGATCTCATGTCATAATTTTGAGATGTGGGAGGCACTTGGTGCACGTTAATACTACCAAAATGACCCCTTTACCTCGAGAACACACAAAATCTGCGCCTTTGAATTACATTGTTGTCTGGGTTTGTTTACATATCCAATAAATATATGTTTCTTTTTTTAAAGGGCAGAAATTCATGTTGTGCCAAAAGTTTTGCCAAAATTAAGATATTATGTGTGTCGGAAAGCTGGGCCTTGCCTAAATCGAGTAAATGAAAAAATTTATAAGAGTTCGTGACTTGGGCTGGAATATGGAGCTCTATGCGAAGATAAACTGGTGAGAAGTTGACACCCTACCTTTTTTATTATCATCTAGGTTAATTTTCTGTTTTTAAATTGCTTATCATAAACTTGAATCATAATTTTGATTAAAACCCAATAATAATAATAACCTAATTATTGCAAATAAAGGTTTATCAAAGTAATCTCGTATGATATTTATAATCTGATCTTCACCATAATATTTATTAAAAACAAAATATAATCTAAAAAAACTTTGTCTCTACAAAAATTAAAAGTGGACAATGTCCAAGTTTTTTTCGCGGACTAACATTCCATCAATTCTGTACTTTTTGGTGAGAATTTTATTTATAAATTGTTTGAAATGATTCAATCATAAATTATGTTTATACATTAATCTATATGTGAACCATCATCTGCCTTTTTCAAGGAAAATTTCACCAAGTGTTTATTGATTTGAGTCATTGCTTTCCCTCAAAATGGTTTTCTTACTTTTTATTTTTTTTATTTAATATTAATTTGGAGTTATTAAAAAAATTACTAAATTTGATCAAGATAATGCAACTTCAATATCTAATTAAATATAAAATAATAATTTGCTTACATCTCAATGAAGTCATACTCAAATATCAGACTTGATTTCATTTGATTGAATATCGAAATGTTTGTGGTACACTTCAAGGCTTTTATATTGAATTCGTCATTGGCAAATGACGCGGCTAATGATGTGGAGTTCAAAGATGTAGAATAATGTGCGCCTGTCCCAACCCCGATATAGGAAGACGATATCGGTATGGATGCAGAACCGGATCTCAGAAATGGGCTCCGATCTCCGTCCATAGCGATATCCTTCCTGATGCTGGATGACAATGTCGGATCTCAGTTGCTACAGTAACAATATTGGTACCATTATCAGTCCTCGTCTCACTTGCAGTAGCTTTGTTACTGACAAAACCGTAATCCAACCTATAATATCAAACTTAGTCTGTCCTAGTACAAAATATCATCTTTTTATACTACAGAAAACTTTTTTAGATTTTCCACAGGTAAAAATATCATCTTTTTGAACCAATAAATCAGAAAGATATTCGAAATCAGAAAACGTCCGGATTTCGACCGGATATTGGTTTTAGCGTGCACTAAAAACAAAGATTGATATTTCTTTTTTACGCGGATATTAATATGCTTTAATTCATTAGGAATATATTACGGTGTCCCTTTTAAGTAGTGGTCATTTCATCTTCGTGGGCGTCTGAAGCAAACACCGGAGGACTTTCCACATCAATGGTCATTTCCTAGAGGATCGAGAGCAGAGCTTCGTTCTCGTCCTCCCGCTCCGGACAAACGATACAGGCTGCAAACGGCAAGCAATATCAGGTAGCGTCTCCTTTCTCATATCGACCTTACTATCTTTTCCCGCAGTTCTGTTCCGTAAGAGTTCGGAGAAGCGATTTCGCGATGTCGGACGAAGCCGCAGATATATTAGGGTTCTCCGCCTCGCATTCTGATCTCTTCCCGTGATCAGGGCTGCCACCTAATAGGAGTCAGACATTCCATCGGTTGCAGGATGGCGGATCTCTCTCAGGGGGCTTCTCAAGTCGGCATTTCTGAGGAGGTGCTGCGGGGTTGAGGCTCGCCCGTATTCTCGGATCACCAACGGAAATGAGCCGCGTTCTTGCCCTAATTTTTCTACCTTTCTTTATTCTAGGAAAAGGACAAATTAGTTGCAGAAGTTGTTCGCTGCGTCTTGTTCAAGACGCATCAATCGTCGGGCTGCCCGATAAAAAGGGGAGACCTGACTCAGCTGATAACCAGAAACTACCGTCAGAGATCACTTCCTGCGTTCATCGTCAACGAAGCCCGCAGCAAGCTCGCTTCCATATTTGGATACGACCTAAGAGAAATTCAAAGAACTCGCGCATCATCAGCGACGCAGCCTCAGGCTTCTCGGCCGAGTCCGTCTGCACACTTCTATCCTGGTTTTATTTATTTTTTATTTTTGTTACAGTGAGTCATAATTTTTTAATTCCCACAGCCCTGGATTTCCATGCGTTTTAACCCGGTTGACTTTCTTGGATATCTATCTATCCATCCATCCATCCATCCATCTATCTATCTGTCTGTCTGTCTATCTGTCTAATAATAGATACAGCAGTTTGCTTTCTTGAATATTTATCTAACGATAGATTTAGCGGTTCACACCTCATGGAGCAGCCATCATACCTTTGGCCACTTTTTGATGTTGTCTCCAGGTACAGGAGAACAAAAGTCATATATCGTTGTAAGCAAACTGCAGGATGATATTTACGAAAAGTACGTGGAAAATAGAGAAAATGCACACATCACTGGGTTTGTTTTTGTTGTAGTCAGTCTCGTTCATCTCGCCGGCGGCAGAATCTCATCAGGTGCACACCATCATCATCACGATCTTACGACTCATTTTCGTCAATTAACCAACTTTATGCATGCCTGATCTGGTCTGCAGAAGACCTTTGGCATCATCTAATGCGGCTGGGACTAGATGAAAATAATGAAAAGCACCCGATTTTTGGGAACATGAAACATGCGCTGGAGTCTCTTGTCCAGCAAAGGTTTCAGATATATTAGACATACCAGTATAATTATATGTATAATTTCTATGACAAATTATCTATTAATATAACCCATGGATGATCAGGTACTTGCAAAAGGTTAAAGCCGGCACAGAAGGTAATGCCCTGATATACGAACTTGCCGAGAGGGCATTGGACCAACCTTTCTTCGAAAAGCACAAGAACTGCATTGAACAGGTCAGCGTAATGTTTTTACAATTCTTTTTCTAACAAATGCTACTAGAGGAAATTCCTCTTTATTATTGGGCTCATCGAGCTCGTCTGATTTCAGATGGCAGATAATGGAGCTCCTGACCCAAATTAGGAGAGGGTACAGTGTAGAACGTTTTTTTTTATAATCTGCGGTCCAGGAAGAAATCCAGAAAACTTGCCATATAAATTTCTTAAACGCTTACCGTCATGTCAAGTCTCTGGGATCAATGCCTGAGAAAAAATTCCGTCTATTTCTTCTCCGAGACGGTCGTTTCTGGGATCATCCTGTTCGTTGTCAACATACGTGAAACCAGAAAATATTAGCAGAAGACTCGGCGCGGCTGATAAGAAAAATAACCACATAAATTTTTTTTTGAAATAAGAACCACAATTTTTTTTTGAAATATTCTTATTTCAAAAAGTGAACTTTCTTTGAAGTGAACTTTCTTTGCTCATGAAAAAAAAAAATGGAGGTCAAATCTTGTAAGGTTGCCCATATATTTTTCCCATGCATTTTTCAGCCGAAAGATTCAAATTGGATCCTATAGAAGTGGCATTTTAGATAAAAGTAAAACTTGAACAATGGCTCATTAGAATCATAATTTTCTGGGAAAAAACATAGAAAACACTTTTTCTTTTAACACTTTAATTTATGGGAATGAGATGAAGGCTGTGAAAGGGCAATTGATACCTTAAACGTAATGGTACGATCAACTGATATTCCGTCTACTTGCATCTGTGAGGTGGCTGACTGGGTACATAATCTGTTCCCTTCGCGATTGCAACCCGACATGCCAAACAAGGAGTCCTGATCAAGTAACAGATCATCCATCACAATGTCATTCTTTGTCGGCCAGCAATGAAGATCCAGTGAATCAGTTTCATACACCATGGCAACCATGTCTGAAACATTAATGCTACGATTTGCAGATTCCGGATATCTATCCTTGGAGATGCAAAGTTTATCCTGATCGATTTGTGTTTGAACAATTGTCTCATAATGCTCATCAGCTCCGGATTTGACTCCCGTTTCTGGCTCATCTGAGTTTCTGTTGCCGTTCTCATCACTGCCGCGTTCATTATGTCCTGAAAATTCTAATGATACAACAATGGGAGCATAGCCATGAAGCGCCAGAGTGCCCTCTTTTTGCATTTGTCCGCCATTTCTGCAATTAGATGGATCATAAAATGAGTATCTTTCGCCGTTGAATATTCCAGCATCACTTAAAGAAATGTAAGGGGAATCGCCATTGTGAAGACTGCTGCTTCCGGGCTCAAAATTATCAGACTTGTTCCACATGATTTCCGATTCAATCGCTGGACAACCATCAACTTTAGTTACAACATGTCGAGGACTTTCGTTGAAACAAATGCATTCATCTTGGACAGTGTTTCTGACGTCACCTGAAGATTTCAACTTCTTTTCGTTGTCCTGCGCCAAATGCATGCCAACTACTCTACTGACTTCAGCTCCCTCGTATTCATTTTCTTGACATATTATAGCGAGCTCATTAGCTGTGCCATTGACGGCATCATTCACATGATTGTGAAAGGTATCAATCTTATGAACTGGATATGCTTGAAGATCATCTCTGCTGGCACTACTTTCCTCATTGAGTTCGGAAGAATTCATACCTTCGGTTAACACAAACGGCGAATGACAATTTGTAATATCATTACATCTCACATGAACTCCAACATGCCCATTATACTGTCTTCGCTCGGTGAATAACTTATGACAAAATTGACACTCAAATTTACTGTCTCTCAGAATGACCCCTTCTGTAATGGGTTTGCCAGGACTGCATCTCTTTCTTCCCCGTTTATGAAATGCCACAAGATGTTGCGCTTTGGAGACCTCATCAACAAAAGAAATATTGCATTTCTCACATCTTCGATGACAAAGAGATTCGAGCTTTAATGGGTTCCCAACACCAAGGTTAACAGTCTGGGTCCCAGCATCATATAGAATAGATGAAGCTGGTAATGTAGTTGAGACCGAATGTTGACTTAATATTTCCATATTTTCTAGAAAATTAGAACCTAAAGCCTGCCATAAAAAATAAAAAACTAAAGTATCGACAAAGGTTTGTAAGATTGCATGGTTTTTCCGTGAAAATAAGATTACCTGATCATTCCCAGGCCTCTCAGCAGTGTTTTGGAGTGCTTGTGCAGGTCTGGCTTCTTGAAATCCAGAGGAAGAGAACATATATGAGGAAACTTCTTTGAAAGTTTCAAATTCCTCCCCTATAGGACTGGAATAATTAAAATTAAGATGTCAATTGACTAGCATACTCAAAAACATTATCACCACTCAAAACGTAGACTTAGGGATTGGATGATTTTTTTTTGTGAAAAGTCGGGTTGCATGACAACATTGCTGATATCATACGCAGGAAAACACCATGACCAACGAATTAAGAAATATCTCTGCATTTAACGCCAATACTCTAACTTTGACAGGGGGAGATATAAAATAAAGAGGATAGTTGCAGCAACCTGAAACATCAGAACGTCAATTTCGGAATGATTGTAGCCTTGGTCTACAGTCCAGCAAATGTCACGCGGAGAGAGTTTGCTGATCTGGTGGGCACATTCAAAGGGTGCCCAATACAGATGGAGGTGACTCTGATGTGACATTGACTGGGATCGACTGAACGATACTGGAGGGAGAGACATCGACTGGGAGGATTTTTGGGCTTCCATTTCAGAGTCGTCGCTCGAAATGGGAGCCACTAACTGCATTTATATAAGGTAGAGCACAATTGGCCACAACAGGATGTTGACATTGGACAGACTTGTGTTCAGTAGAGCTGGTGTGGGCTGGAAACGAGGGGAACAGAAGGCCAACCTATTTCAAGCTAGACAGGTCATGACTACAGGTGGCCAGATTCAAGGACGAGGTAGAGAGAATGTGGTCAGCACAAACCCCACTCAGATCTGCAACAAAAACACTAGCCGATAGAGTTCACGGGCTGCGGCACTGATGCGTTCTTTTGAAGAACGTATCATCCATGCCCTTTCAAGAGACAGCGCAAAATCAAATCGGACATGCGAGAGCTGGGAAGATCAAGAAGTTGTTATTCCATTGTTGGCAGCTGACAGCTGAGCCTTCTGCGACCAAAGAGGGAAGGGAGGGAGCTGATCCACCTTTCCATCTATCATATCTTTTTCCACCCTATCACTCTCTCCCAAATCTCAGTAACTTCCCCTTGAATTCAATATCCCTGTTGAAAAATCCAAACACTATCATCAAAAGTGGATGCTCGCAACTTGGATTTCATTGAATATTTGATCTACGATACCTGAACGGTATCAATTGTTATGAGAGTGGTGACGATCTTCTGCGAACTGTTAGGTGAAGTGGATGAGGATCTTTTCAGCTACAAGTTTTCTGATTTACCGTGTATAGCTACAGTTTATCTACAGGTGATTTTCTAGGAAGATCAATCAATCCAAGCTACGCCAAGCCAACCTCTGTACGAGGTACACCTATTCTTCAAGAACAGTTTAGTTCTCATAGCACATTTTTAGATCTTGATTGTGTCACAATCAAGAAAGTTCAAGAAGATATGGAAAAATCAGTTGAGAAGGGAAAGGAAGTAATTCCCGATGAAAGAGACACTGCAGAAGTCCTTTCGCACAAGTTACAGGAGTTGAAAAAATGTACATGTAACTCAAAGATCCGGCTCCAGGCGACTCTAGATCGACTCCAGATAAAAATAAGAGGTATGGACAGGTCCCAACAAATCAAAATACTCGTACAGAATTCAGAAAAGGTGATCTACCATACTTTAATTGCACTATGATGAGGATCTCGTTCAAATCCCAAACAAAGAACTAACCAAAATACGAGAATTGTTCCAGAATTTCCAACAGGAGCAAGTCGTCCGATGAAGAACGTGAAATGTGGTAGAAGTGAATGCGGAAAATTGATGATTGGAAAGGTGGTGAAGTGGAGTAGAGAAGAAGGATGAAGAACACTAAGGAGAGACGAGCTCCCCCTCTGGATCGCAGGCCAAATCCTGCTCTCCAGTCTACAGATGCTGACTGCAACTGAATCTTGAAAAAACTACGCTCCCCTTCTCCAGCCGCCCCCCCCCCTTTATTTTTATCTTTTCCGATCTTTAAAGGTTGAGCTTTCTTTTCCTTCTTTGGTAACGCTTGGAAAAGAATCGACTTGTATCACACTCATACTCAGATATGATTAAACTGTGTCGAATGCTTTTTCAAGGTACACAGAATTCTGTATTCCGAAAAATTACATTTATTTTCTCTTCACATGGAAGGTCAGGCACAAGGTTCGTTCATCTATACCGAAGAAATTTTCGGTTTTGATCAATGGCTGGTCTTTAGACAGCATTTCGAACGCAGATATGGGTTTTCTTCTAAGTCTTTATGTGAATGACTCATGAACCTTAATCAAACTGGATCAGTTTGTGACTACAGGGCAGATAACGAGAATTCGGCAGCTTTTTTATCTCACTTACCATCTGATGTGCATGAGACAGCTTATCCCAGAGGATTAAAGCCTGATGTTAGAGTTGAGTTAAATGAGTACAAGCCTAACGGAATTCAGGAAATTATGGATTACTCCCTTGAAGCTAAAAGCATTCTCCAGGTTCTTATAGTAAATCCACAGGGAGGTCAAATTTAATAACCAATTCCAATCATAACGATAAGCACTTTTCAAGAAAATATAAATGAAGAAGATTTAACCACTCTGGCCATGCCATGTCAGCCCATGGACAGTAATAGGGTCAACAGCCCTATAAATAAAGACCTGGAGCAGCCCACAGGACAGAGTCTCATTTTCAAGAAGTTGTTGAGGCCCGTCAGCACATGGGAAAGGTTTGAGAGCAGGAGAGGCCTGCGTGCAGATGGGATCGAGAAATCCTGGTTCACTTATCTTTCATTTCTTCATTTGTATGCAAACTATTACCACCTCTGGTGGAACTCTATTTCGTTCACTTGGTTCTTGATCCGAATTTCCGTATTTGGTTCTCGCTGGAACAAGAGAGTCTATTTGAACTGTTTTGTTCTTTGATCTTATCACATAATTATATGATCAGGCAGGGATCTACACATGGGCAAGGAGTGAGAAATCAACCTACTAAAGCAGATAATGAAGCAAGGCAAGGCAAAAGGAAGCCGACCCCCCTTTCACCAGAAGAATTCACGCAAAGAAAAGAAAAGGATTGTGCTACAGCTGTGGTGAAGTTTACATGCCGGGACACAAATGTTGCAAGAAGACGAAGAGGAGAAATCTCTGCCTATTGGATGAAAAAGACATTATGCAATTGGATGAAAATCCCACTTATGATGGGGCACTTATGGCCAATCATCCTGTTCTGAAGGCGATGCGTCCACAAGTACATGGATCAATCACTAAAGGTATGAGGTCATATTCAACAACATAAAATCACAGTTTTATCTGAAGGTGCTGATAGATGGAGGGGCTACTTACAGTTTTATCTGCCAAAAGTTGGTCCGGCGTATTTGGGGTTCCAGTTGGGAGATGGGCCGTTGACACAAACTTCCGGAATTTGTATTGATGTCTTAACCAATATGCAGGGATTTTGCTTCGCGTAGAATCTTATTCCATTTTTTTGGGCAGTGTGGATGTTTTCTTGGGAGTTTCCTGGCTGAGAACTTTGGGGTCGTGCCAGTGTAATTACCACCATTTGAGTACGAAAATTTTGATGCAAGATCAAATCATTACCATCAATGCTGTCCCAGCGTTAAACGGATATCGGCATTGTGCATTTGACGAGAAAGAAACACAATGGATAAATTCCATCGAGAAGACCAACTGGATTAATAGAGGGATACTCGCACCATTAACAGAGATATAATCTTTCACTGAAGATCCTTATCTTCAGTTGTTGCAACATGCATTCCTGCTAGTATTCCAAAAACCAAGAACCTTACCCCCAGAAAGGAATTGTGATCACCAAATACACTTAATTCTGGGATACCAACCTGTCAAAATACGACACTACAGATATTCTCACCTTCACAAAGATGTTATAGAAAGCCTGCCTAAAAAGCTGCTGGACCATAAAACAGATCATAAAACAGCTGTTTTACTAGTCCAGCATTATTTTTTTTGAAAAGCTATTTAAGGCGGTCACCCAACCAAGCTGTAACCACCCGGAGTTACATGTGGAGATAACTAACTCGCCTCACCACCTGGCCAACCCCTCCCTTATCTGATAACCCGTCTCGCGGACCATGATGCCATGAGGCCCTCGACCTCGTGGGCTAGCCTGTTGATAGACTATATTCCAAGAAGTAACAAAGGAGGAAAACTAGATCTGGTCAACGGGCTGTAGACCAGTTCAAAAAACCACAGTGCCCCATCCCTATAAATAACGAGGCAACCAAGGTATGGAGGGTGTATTATTCATTTCTTGAAGCGTCATCGGCGGTTAAAGGTCGCGGGCTGGAGCAGCAGAAGATCGACATCAAACTGCTGATCCGGAGGGAGGAACTTCACCTGAGAGGAGGAGCCACACAAGATCATGAAGGAGCTTCTACCTGGAGGAAGGAGCCGTCAAAATCTATCCAATTTCTATAGTTCTTCAAGCTACATTGCCTATTCTTGGACTATCAGTGAATTTGAAACATTCTCTTGTTTGACAATTGTTCATCGAAATATCAACAGGTATCACAGCAAGATAATCCGCGGATCTATTGGTATCAAGCGACATGGCGGATCAAACTGACAAGGAGAAGTCAAGATGCAAGGAAATTCCCGTTCCAGCGGAAATTCTATCGGGCATTCTTCAACAACTTCAGTCTATGAACTCGAAGTTGGAGGCTAACACAGCCTCATCATCAAGAGATAAACCACGTGAATCAACAAGGTATGGACGGGTCCAACAGAATCAAGATTCTGTTACGGAGCAAAAAGTTATCTTCGGGAAGGGTGATCTACCTTATTTTAATGGTTCTAACGCACAAATCTGGATGAATTGCGTTGTACGTTTCTTCAATATTAATCGGTTGACAGACGAGAAGCCGCAACTGGTCTCTTTACATATGGAGGGACCAGCTCAGGGCTGTTTTATATACACGGAGGAAAACTTTGGGCTCAATCATTGGCTCATTTTCTTCAACATTTTGAGAAGCGATACGATTTCTATACAAGAACCCTACGCACACAACTTATGAACCTCGGACAAACAGGTACTGTTTCAGAGTATAGATCCGAGTCAAAGATATGGTGGCAGTCCTATCTCATATACCATCAGACATTCAAGAAACGGCATAACTTAGAGGGCCCAAGCCGGAGGCCAGAGTGGAGCTAAATAAATATCGGCCAGAAGGAATTCAGGAAATTATGGACTTCTCCATTGAAGCTGAAAGAAATCTTGCTCTCCTAGATGAGCAAGAGTGCCTGACTGCAGGACCCTCCAACAAAACCTGCCAAGACCCAACTATTCTCTGCGAGGGGATGGACAAACACCCTTCTAGCATCCAAGAACGTGCAAGCTACGAAGCGAAGCCAAATTTCCCAGGAAGGGAATGAGAAGAAACTTACAAGATTATCCACAGAAGAATTTCTACAGCAAAAAGAAAGGGGGCTTTGCTATAACTGCAACAAAAAAGTACACCCCAGGGCATCATTGCCAGAAGAAGCTTAGTAAAATACATGTTGGAGGAAGACACTGACAAGGTTGATCAACCCATTACTGAAGAAGACCTAATGCAATAGGATGAAGGGCCACTCGTTGGTGGCAAGCTTATTGTTCATTCAGATTATGGGGTGAGCTTTTCAATCAAAGGGTAACCAGCCTTAATGGAGGTGCCATTTACAATTTTATTAGACCAACAGTGATCCAGAGCAAAAAATTCAAATTCATTCTTATCGTAAGTTCAGAATTGCCCTTGGTGATGGGTTTTGCAGACAGACAGATGGGATCTGTCTTAATCTACCTATTACATTTCAAGGTTTGGTTTCCAAGCAGAACTTTATTCCTTTCCCACTTGGAAGCTCTGACTTGATCCTCGGGATACCTTGGCTAAAAACACTAGGGTGGTTTCACTGTAATTATCATCACTTAATGCTCAAGTTTTGTTGGGAAGGCTAGATTCATACTATCATCTCCGATCCGGAATTGAACACAGTCAGATACTCTCAATTTGAAATTGATCAAGCTCACCAAGATTGGAAGACATCGATCCATCAAATTACTGAAATCCAAGAGCAATTTACCACCCCTACTCAAGAGGTATTTCCTACCTCAATCGATCATTTCTTGCATTGGTTAAACAGTAATCATCCCTATGTTTCTGAGCAACCGAAGAATCTTCCACCGGTCAGAGACTGTGATCACCAAATATGTCTGATCCCAGGGTCGCAACCTATCAATAAACGACCATATAGATATTCAGTCAAATATTTTGGAGGAATTGATACAATAGTTACTGGACTTGAATGTTATTCGACATTCCCAAAG
Organism: Wolffia australiana; assembly: GCF_029677425.1. Classification (NCBI taxonomy): domain Eukaryota; kingdom Viridiplantae; phylum Streptophyta; class Magnoliopsida; order Alismatales; family Araceae; genus Wolffia; species Wolffia australiana. Next base: position 8,158,492 of record NC_135850.1, on the reverse strand, counting down.
TTTTTTCGCAAGTCCAGCTTTACAACTTTTTCGCAAGAGGATTTCGACTCAGCATTGACTACAGAGCTCTTAACCAGGCGACGATTCCCAATAGATTCCCAATACCAATGGTTGACGAGTTATTTGAAGAGTTACACGGGATGACTATCTTTTCTAAAATAGATTCAAAATCAGGCTATTATCAGATGCGCATGCATCCGAATGACATTATGGCTTTGACACCATCATGGTTATGGCGGATCGCCTCATTAATTATGCTCATTACATAGCCCTTAAACATCCATTTTCTCCAAAAACTATCGATGATATATTTTCAAGAGAATAGTACGCTGATACACCACCATGGTATCAATGAACATTTATAATCAAATTCCAGCTGACATTGATGTCCAATGTGAGTTCAAATCTTGACAATAGTATCTCAGTGAATGCGGATCGCGGCAGATCTAGACAGCTCCTCGTCAGCAAAGCTCCTTGTTAGTTCCACAGGCCCATTGGGCCCATAAGTGACCGCAAATAAACCCATGTATAATGTGACCGTTGGACTTCAACGGTCACTTCTCTTTGTTTAAGAAGCTATAAAAGCCAATGTAACGTATCTTGAAAATGTGGAATATTTTTATGAGAAAAATAAGTGTCCATTTTTGTTCACGATTATTCTCTGAACCTCCTTCCAATCTCTCGAGCTCACATGGTATCAGAGCGGATTCTAGATTTTTTCGTTTCGAAGGATTAAAGGGCCGCGAGAACTCGGAAGCTCTCCCGCGGAAATCTATTCTCTGGCGGAAATCGTCCTCGTCAAACCTACGACGTTTTTCTGGCATTCTTTCCTTACGGAAATTGATTCTCTGGCGGGAGCTGCTCTTCAGCGGAAATCACTTCGACTGCTTGATCATTATTTCAAGATTGCTTGATCATTTCCTTCTTTTGAAGGAAATCAGTCCGATTTCGGCCGTGGAGCTGTTCTCGGTGGCTCTCTGCGGTCTCGATCGCAAATACTGAAGAAAAAGCGATTCTGCGACTATCGGTGGGCCGTATCCATTCGGCGACTATCCCTCTCTTCAAGAAGAGATTCAACAGAAAACTGCTTCCAGCTGGGTGCCGTATTCATTCGGCAGATTTTCTTGACTACGGGCCGTATCCATTCGGCGCATGTGTCTTCTTCGAGCAGTAATCATCAACTGCTTTGGCCGGTAATTCTTCATTCATCCAACTTTGTTTACCAGTTGTTTAGATTCTATGGGAAGTAAATCCCGATCCAAGATGTTGGAAAGGGAATCAGAGACCTCAATATCTACTACCAAGGAGGCAGATATTACAACCCAGAATGGGTTGATATTACCCGATCTGGATATGAAATATAATGGGATCAATGGGCAAAAATGGGTTACTCTCGCTCAAAGGTCCCTCAAAGCTGCATATTTGGGCAAACATCTAACGGAAGATGCCCCTTCAGAAGATGATCGAAAACTATATATTTGGGAGTCGGAAGAGGCCTTCATTGTAAATTGGATGATACGGAATATGGAAGACGAACAAAGAGACGACTACCTTCTTACAGACTGCGTTCGGGATCTGTAGGAAGAAATTAATAAATCTTGTGCAGAGACCCACAGCGACTTCCGCGTTTTTTACCTCCGGGAACAGGAAAGAACACTGAAGCAAGGCAGTATGTCCATATCCTCATATTCAGCAAAGCTCAAGGCTATTTGGAGAGAACTGGATCTTCTCTGGCCCACTGGAGATAAGAATTCACCATCCTATCTCCGAGAGGTAAAGTTGAGAACACTCACCTTTCTGATGGGTTTAAACCCAGAATCCGAAATTTTGCGAAGTCAACTGCTACATCGAGAAAGATTTCCGACACTAGCAGAAACTGTCTCCGAACTGCAAGGAGCAGAACGTCGGAGAAAATTGATACTTAAGGATGAAGAATCTACTACTCCTGCCTCTGTAGCTCACCTAGCCAAAAGGGGTGAGCCACGAAATAATTCAAGCTCTGCAGCGCCCCCTCCACAGACTCCTAAAGTAACTCCAAAGGAAGGTAATCCTCCAGAACCACTCGTTTGTGGCTATTGCAGGAAGGAAGGCCACGTGAAAAAAGACTGCAGGAAATTAGCCTGGAAGGAGGAGCAGATCCGAAAAGGTCTCTGGGTGCCCAGAAACCAGAAAAAGGCCTATGTTGCAAGTGAAGGGGGAGATCCCTCCACCAAGAAGAGCAATGATGGGGGCGAAATTCAAAAGCTCATCCAATCTGAGATGAATAAAATTCTACAGAAGATAAGCTCCACATCATTGGCTAGATCAGGTGAGCACTTTGCCTTCACTACTTACAATAATATTAGTCCTATAGCATCATCCTGGATTTTGGATTCAGGGGCGACAGATCACATGTCACCCCAAAGATCCTTCTTTAAATCATATGACTTAGTTTCCAGCGATCACAAGGTTTTCACTGCTAATGGTGGGATTTTAAGAGTTGAAGGAAGAGGGACCATTTTTATCAAAGGAGTACTACTAAAGGATGTTTTACACGTACCTGAATTGAAAGCAAACTTACTTTCCCTAACACAGTTAGTTGTTGACACTGGATGGAGATTTACCCTCGACTCCGATTCCTGTTTTTTGTGCATAAAGGACACCGGGAAGAAGATTTCGTCTGTTAGACAGGAAGGGGGACTTCTTCTACTAGACGGCCTAGAGGAGGATGATAGCCAAAAGGTGGTCTACAACACCAAGAGTGAAGAACGGGTCATTCTCCTCCATCAGAGACTAGGACATCCTTCATTTCCTCTTTTGAAACATGTATACCCCAACCTGTTTAAGGGGATCATCATTGACAATCTGATTTGTGAGTCGTGCCAATTTGCTAAACACAAAAGAACCGTTTTTCCTGCCTCAAATCATCGATCTTCCGCTGCATTTGAATGTGTTCATAGTGATGTATGGGGGCCTTGTTCCACCACTGGCCTCTTCCAGCACAGGTGGTTTATTCTGTTTGTGGATGATTTCACTAGATATACGTGGGTATATCTACTGAAATCCAAATCTGAGGTTCCATCAATCATTACCCTCTTTTGCGAAATGATTAATACTCAGTTTGGCAAAAAAATAAGAAGGCTGAGGACCGATAATGCTAAAGAATATTTTTCCGGAGAAGTGAAAACGTATCTAGGAGATAAGGGAATTGTGCATCAGTCCTCGTGTGTGAACACCCCTCAACAGAATGGTCTCGCTGAGAGGAAAATTGGCCATATCATGTCTGCAGCCAGAGCCCTTTTATTTCAAGGAAACTGTCCCAAACAATACTGGAGTGAAGCAGTCGCAACGGCCACACATCTCATAAATCGCACTGCGTCTAGAACCCTGAATTTTTCTGCCCCAATTGATCTTGTGTCTTCTGAATTTCCTCATTTATGTCTAAGGACTAATCTGCCAGCCAAGATATTTGGTTGTATTGTATATGTACATGCTCACCATGCAGGAAAGTTGGATCCCAGGGCTCTAAAGTGTTTATTCCTGGGTTATTCTTCTACTCAAAAGGGATACCGATGTTATCATCCCAGCTCAAAACGACTCTACGTTACAGCAGACGCCTCCTTTGATGAGGCAAGGATGTTTTATGATTCAGAGAGCAGGTTGGATGGAAATCTTGACCCCATTGTTCAGGAGCTCGGCGACAATGGGAGTCAAGAGATCCCTGTAACATCCAACATGAGTCAACGGCATACTGCAGATCCATTTTCCAGTCCTATTCAGGAGGAGGAACAGCCGAGAACTGACGAAACAGTTTATGAGGATATTCCCAGCAACAGTGGCTGGTCTATTGCTGTCAGCAAGGGTGTTAGGGCATGCACACAGACAAAGCGGTATCCAGTTGGCAACTATGTTTCATATACTCAGATTTCTCCTGAGTATAATAAAATAATTCAAGCACTAATGACCGTGTCGGTTCCTCAATCAGTCAAAGAAGCCATGTCGTCCACTGAATGGAAGAAAGCTATGGATGAGGAAATGGAAGGACTTGAGAGAAATGGTACATGGGAAATGGGACCTCTTCCAGTTGAAAAAAAGCTGGTCGGCAGTAGGTGGGTTTTTACTATTAAATATCATTCCGATGGCTCAATTGCAAGATATAAGGCTCGCCTAGTCGCCCGAAGATATACTCAGTCATATGGTATTGATTATAATGAAACCTTTGCCCCTGTTGCCAAGTTAAATACAATTCGAGTCTTAATTGCTTTAGCAGCCTCGTTTGATTGGAAGTTGTATCAATATGATGTCAAGAATGCTTTCTTACATGGGGAGTTGGAAGAAGAGGTGTGTATGTCACCACCTCCAGGGTATTCTTAAAGTAAAAATTTGGGCAATGTATGTCATCTCAAGAAGTCCTTATATGGTCTCAAGCAGTCCCCTCGTGCCTGGTTTGGAAAATTCTCTAAAACCATGCTTTCTGCCGGATTCTTTCAGAGTGAAGGAGACCATACCTCATTCATCAAGCATAGTTCACAAGGGAAGGTCGTCATTCTTATTGTATACGTCGACGACATTATAATCACGGGAAATGATGTGGATGAAATTCAGAGTCTTGAAGCATATCTCACTAGCTCATTTGATATTAAAGAACTCGGCCTCCTTACCTACTTCTTGGGAATCGAGGTGGCCTACACCAAGACGGGGATTATATTGTCACAACAGAAATACATCCTGGATCTATTGCGGGAAACAGGTAAATTAGATTGTCGTCCAGCTGCTACTCCTGTCGACATCAATGTTAAGCTGAAAGGTGAACAGCATGACAAAGATGCCCCAGTGAACAAGACGTCTTTTCAGAGACTTATTGGAAGATTGTTATATCTCAACCATACTCGTCTGGATATCGCATTTGCAGTTAACTCATTGAGTCAGTTTATGCGTGACTCCCGGGAGTCACATCAAGGCGCAGCAGATCGAATCCTTGCTTATCTTAAAGGCTCTATTGGGCAAGGCCTACTGTTTCGAAAAGGAGGGGAACCGAGTGTAGTTCTCTACACTGATTCTGATTATGCTGGCTTGTTTGAGGACAGTCGGTCCACCTCGGGATATTGCAGCTTTATTGGAGGTAACTTGGTTACCTGGCGCAGTAAGAAGCAGAAAGAAGTCTCCCTCTCAAGTGCAGAGGCTGAACTCCGTGCCTTGAAGAAGGGCGTTTGTGAGGGCATGTGGCTTAAAGACATTTTACAAGACTTACATCTATTCCCTGGGACGGGGATACATCTTTTTTCTGACAGTGAATCGGCCATTGCCATGGCCAAGAATCCAGTTCAACACGAACGGACCAAGCATGCCCGAGTCGCACGACACTACATTAAGCAAAGCATTGATGATGGGTTTATTGTTCCCCACTACATCCCCACTCTGGAGCAAGTTGCTGACGTTTTCACCAAGGGCCTCCCTGGCCCACACTTCCAGTCATTGGTGTCCAAGTTGGGCATGTTCAACATCTATACCCAAATTGAGGGGGGGTGTTAGTTCCACAGGCCCATTGGGCCCATAAGTGACCGCTAATAAACCCATGTATAATGTGACCGTTGGACTCCCACGGTCATGAGATGACCATTGGACTTCAACGGTCACTTCTCTTTGTTTAAGAAGCTATAAAAGCCAATGTAACGTATCTTGAAAATGTGGAATATTTTTATGAGAAAAATAAGTGTCCATTTTTGTTCACGATTATTCTCTGAACCTCCTTCCAATCTCTTGAGCTCACACTCCTTCAGATTTGGGCTGCTCCTCCCTGGCAAAGCTCCTCCCTCCAGATCAACTGTCAAGGACTTCACTTTCAAGAAAAGGAAAAGTTGATTTACCAGATTCACCATCCCTTCTTTATAGAGATCTGTCTCTTTTCATGGCCCATTGACCCGCCCTCTGCGTCCCCCTTCGTTTGTACTTCTTTGAATAGAATCTATCATATGCCTGCATGGAATTCCCAATTCTATAATATCAGACTGTGGGAGAACTTTTACTGGTCACTTTTGGAACGAACTTCACTGACTACAAGGCACCCAATCGAAGTTAAGTTCATCGTATCACCCTGAAACAGACGGGCAATCCGAAGTTACCAACAGAAATCTGGAATGCTATCTGAGGTGCTTCACGTCAGAAAATCTGAAGAAATGGCACAAGTGGCTGCATTGGGCTGAATATAACTATAATACTTCAAGGATCAATTTGTCTCTTTTTAAAGCTTTAAATGGTCGACAGGCCCCAACATTGCTCAGATATGGATCTCCACCTACAACCTTCAATTCCCTGGATAAACCACCAAAGGAAAGAGACTCTATGGTTCAAACACTCAATTTGCACTTAAGTAAAGCGTAATCCATGGTGAAGGCAAGCCAACAAATATCGTCGTGATGAACAGTTTGAGGAAGGAGAGATGGTTCTACTCAAAATCAGACCCTACCGCATGCAGTCAATGGCAACACAACCCTTTGAAAAACTAGGTCCAAAATATTTTAGACCCTATAAGGATAAAAAAATTGGTTCGGGGGCATACAAGCTCGAGCTCCCAAAGGACGTCAACATTCACTCTGTCTTTCATGCATCACTACTCAAGAAAGCATTAGGAACTTTTCCTATCATTCAACCTCTGCCATAGATTCTTACACGCAATTGGGAATGGCAGGTCTGCCCGGAAGCTGTCCACTACGGCGGGACAAGAGGTGCTGATTTGATGGAGGAACATGACCAAAGCAGAAGACACCTGAGAGCCCTTGTCCCAACAGCGCAAATATTTTCCATCATTTCAACTTGAGGAAAAGTTAAAAGCCCAAGGGGGGAGTATTGCAACGTTCTTTTCAAGAATGTATCGTTGATGCGCCTTCAAGAGACAGTGCTAAGTCAAGTTGGACGTGTGAATTGTCAATAAATAAGGCTGGTCCAGCTGGGAAGATCAAGAACTTGTTATTTCATTGTTGGCAGCTAACAGCTGAGGCTGGAGCACGGGAGCCTACCGCAACAAGAGAAGGGGGAGAGAACTGATCCACCTCTCCATCATATCTTCTTCTGCCCTATAACTCTTCTCCCAACTCTTAGTATCCTTCCCTTGAATACAATCTCCCTGTTGAAAAATCCAAACACTATCATAAACTCTTAGTCATGCTTGCAACTTGGATTTCATTGAATAATATTTGATCTATGATACACGAATGGCATCAGGCACCACCTCGTGGACATCCGCAAGAGCATAAATGAGAACAGAAAGCAGATCAGAAGAGGCCTTGAACAGGATCAAATAACTCGATGACCTGGAGAATACTCAGTAGCTGGAAGAAGAGGAAGAAAGCAGCAAAGGAAAGAGCGGGTTGTGGTTGCAGAGGAAGACAAGAAGCCTGAGATGGACTGGAGATAAGTTCAAGACAACTATGGCTACATGCACGGGACACAAACATGAGATTATTCCATCTAACAGCAAACGGAGGTGATAGATCAACAACATTTTAAAGTAAATGTAGGAAGCCAGGGGCATGTCAAATCACAGTCGGTGGGTCGTTCTGTTGCAGAACACTTCTGCACCATTTATTAGAAGGGACGACGTAATCGGTGGATGTGGTGCAGTTTGGATGCACGAACATTGGGTCCAGGTCACAAACTACAGTCGATCCATACTTTCCCAGACGAAGAAGTCAAGGAGTAAACTAAATGACTCAATGGCGAAGGGGGGCCAAAGTGGATGGTCTGCTACAAAGAGTTTTGGGAATTGGTGAGGCCAAACGTGATAACCACGTTTGAAGAATTTTGTAAAGGGACCGACAGTATGGAGATAATTAATAGGCAACACCTGTTTCTCCTACCAAAGCTACAACTCTTAATGTATGTCTTACAATCATCCGTACAGAGGTACAGGTCTAGGCAGAAATACAAAAAAATTATAAAAGAGAACAATTTACAGGGGACAGACAGGATGACTGGTCAGACAAGCATATCGGCCCCATCATGAAAAATAAATAAGTTAAGCCTTCTTAAGAGAACTATAGTTTAAATTGACTTCAGTATTTTTAATGTCTTGACATGCTCAGGATGACAACAGTCCCTAGTAATTACAAGAACGGAAATAACGAGCTCTACAGTGAACGGAAATAAGAACGGAAAGATGGAAACCCGAACCTTACGTAACGCCGGCAATGCACAAAGACATTTCCATTTCTCCTCTTGAGTCCAAGCAAAAGCTGCCAATCCTTGGGGAACCCAGCACCGAAATGAGCGGCACTCACAATTTTCCTCCTCTTTCTGCTACTTGCCCACTTCCCATCCAATCTCCAGAGGAAGGCTAAGCACTGTTCTTCCGTCACAAGACCCTGAGTCATCCTCCCTAAAACTTCCTCAAAGAAATCCTCTTTCTCGGGCCTAATCATGTCCACAGCAGGACCGTTCGAGTTCATAACTATACTATTTTTATCCAGGGATCCCATTGTTCCGTGATCCAATTTTTCATTCCCAAGTATCGTTCCAAGGTCATCACTCCGATCTTCGGGAGCGGCTGCGGAGGCGCTTGGAATCTCAGTGCCGTTTTCTGCAAAAAGTTGCCGAAGAAACTGCACAATCTGCCCATTCTCCCGGCCACCCACACCATCCGCGTCCGCTGTTGACAAAGAAAATGGCTTTCCGGAGGAGGGCCCAACGCCGCGCCTGCTAGCGCGACCACGCCCCCGTCCAGAGACGGGGGGAGAAGTCGAGGGCGAAGAACCTGTACCACATAACTCGGGGGGCTTCCGAGGGGCGAGACGGAGGCGCGAGTAGGTCTGCTTGCGGCTTCCTGCGCTCTCGTTGAACACGGAGCGGTCGATCTTCGGAATCACGACGTCGTCGCATCCGCGGCTGTCCCCGGCGTCCGAGGAGGCTCCGGCGAGTTCGTTGATTTCCGCCTGCGTGAACAACCGCAGATCGAGCACCGGTACCATCCCCAGCGCGGCGCTCGCCCAAGGGTCTCCCCCCCCGCAGCCCCCGTTCCAAGTCGTCACAATCTCGGCTAGGGTTTCTAGGGATTAATTAAATCTCTGTCTAGTTTCGCAATTTTTTCAAAATGGCGCTAGGGCTGTGGCTTCAACAGCAACAAGAAAAAAACAAAATAAAAAAAATAGTTAGAGAAGAAAATTATCTTATTATCGGCTCTTATTATCGGCTAACCAATATCTTCAAAGTCTAAAGTAGAAGCCACAACCTTGTGGAGAGGACCTGACCCTCCTATCCGTCCTGAGTGAATTTAGAATTTCTAAATATTACTTGATTTTATTTGGTTTTACACACAATTTTATTGGTTGAGTATGTCCTGAACTTCTACTCCCAACTTTTATTTGTTGAGTATCATAATTCCCTAATAGCAAAGTTTGTATCATTTTTATTTGTTGAGTATGTCCAATAACCACAGAATTAAATAAAATCCCTAATAGCAAAGTTTGTATCTGTCAGAATTTTGTATGACTTTGATTCATTTTTTATGACTTTGATTCATTTTTTATGACTTTGATTCACATATCAATTTGATTCATTTTTTCCCACATTTCTTCCAACTAAGATACAATTTTAAAATTGGTTAGCATAAAAATATTGCAAATGGAAACAATGGATCAATTTACAATCAAGTCTTTAAGTCTTTTTAGAGATATATATGGTTGTTATATGTAAGATTTAGTGATTAAATAAGTATCACAATTATACGTGTACAATGTATTATGATGTGAAGGATGAAAAAGAGATATATATATATATATATAAGGCACTAAATTGTAGAAGGGAGAAGAGATTAATGAAATAAATGAAGATTACGTACCTATGATGGATTTTAATTTTAGGAGGATTTAAGACATTAGATAGATATTTTTAGGGGAGTGGAGTTTAATAAGTTGGATTAAGATATTGATAATATATTTTTAGGGGTAGCGGCACTAAATTGTATTATACAAAACATTCAAGCAGGTTGTTTCATGTCAAGGTTCTGTAACTGGTCATTTCACCTAAGACACTGATAAAGGGTTTTTAGTAATAAAATATACACATTTTATATGCATCATTTATTAATCATGTCTTTACTGTAACATTTCCCTCCATGCATTTTGTCTTGAAAATCTTCAATGGCTATGTTCTCATTAAAATCTTGTCCAGTGCTTGAAAGCCATTTTTTCTCCATTTAAAAAGTATTTTGAAATTACGGCCTTACACTTTAAGTGGATTCGATAAAAAAAAAAAAAATGTTTTTTGAGTGGCCAGCGAGCACACATTACACAAGTTGAGAAGCAGCCAGCAAGCACCGCTGCATACGGAGCCCAACTTCTGGCCCACTAAGCACACAAATAGGAAACAGAGGCACACAGAGGTGACATGAGGCCCAATAACAGGCACACAGAGGCGACATCTAGCGTCTTGTATTTTTGGTCTATAATATTGTGTGAAACTTTTATAGAATAACTTTAGCTCCGATATGAACTTCAATACTAGATTTTCAAGAAAAAACTCCGACACTAGATTGCATCACCTCATTCAGCTCCTCGTCAGGCCAGGCTGATACAGATAAGAGTGATTGTGGCCCAATGGGCCACGACCTTAAGAAAGAAAAAAAGAGATGTTAAACGGGCTTTGAGTCCTCGTGTCTAATTTCCGGCCATTCTAATGTAGACCGACATGAACTCAACCATCTGAAGGAAGATCATAAGGTTAGATCTGATCACAATAAAGAAACATTTTCTTATTTATTTTTCAGGCCTTGTGATTGGCTGTCGCGGCTGACGCAAACCAGGGGCCACACGAACAGGCGAATCACAAGGAAGAAGGGTGATGAAGCAGGGTGACAAGGCAGCTGACGTGGCAAAAGTAGAATAAGAAAATAATAATGATAAAAAAGCAAAGAGGAAGAAGATGTCCGGATGGGATCAACAATAATATTATGAAATACAAGGCCTGAATAATATTAAGAGTACAAAGAAAGATACCAATAGACTAATAATAATAACAATAGTAATAATAATAATAATAAGAGGAAGAAAAAGAAGAAAAAAGAGACAAAAAAAAAAGTAACGACACATTGTAGAGACAGACGTCCTGATAAAGTACAAGTAGGAACAATAATAAAGAACAGTAAACAAAAAGAGGCAAATAGACTAGAAAGAAGAAAGAAAAATAAAATAACAAAAAAGAAGAAAAAGACGTCTTGATGGCGTAAAAGCTGGAACAACAATAGTGTTGATCTGAGTATTACATGTCTTTATTTTCTCTCTCTTGTTAGCCCATTAAGGGCCCTCTCTAGTCAGCCCATTAGGGCTTCCTATAAAACCCTGTAATCTCTTTCATTTGCTATCAAGAATTGTTCTTTTATTGTTTACATGGTATCAGAGCCCTATCCCTAACCCTAATGTGGGTTTCTTGGGCTCGACCTTGCGCTCCGATCTTCGGCGGTTCTCACGACCGCCTGATCTCGCGCTCCGGTCTCTTGCCGTCTCGCTCCGGGTCTCCCAGGCGCTTGCCGTTCTGACATCCGCCGTCCCAGCGTCTTCCGCTCCGGCGACCGACGTCCCGGCGACCGACGTCCCGGCGCCCGCCGTCTGCCCGCGCTCGCTGCCCGGGCGCGCCGCTGCCCCGGCGCCCGCTGCCCCGGCGCGCCGCCCCGCGCCCGCCGTCCGGCGCCCGCCGTCCCGGCCCCGGCTCCGCCCCGGCCTCGCTGTCCCGACGCCCGACGCCTCGGCGCTGCAGTCCCGGCTTCTTGTCGCCCGGGCGCCGACTGTGGTCTACTCTGCTTTCATCATGACGAACCCGGTTGAAGCCCAGACCTCTACTGTTACGCTAGACTCGACGCCGGTATCTACGCCACATGCATCTGCGGTGCCTCTCGAGCACGGGAATTGGTCGTCCTCCTCCGGACCATCGTCTTTGCCTCGGATGCCTCCGGATGGTATGTTTACTGGATTCAATCTCCTGCAATGGCGCCAGTACGTCCAGATAACTTTAAAAGGGCGTTTCATGCGCCATCTTCTAGAAGACGGACCTTCCTGGACCGATCCCAAGTATTATGACTGGCTGGACGTTGAGGGGGTAGTTCATCGTTGGCTCTTGGACAGTATTTCACCTAGTGTGAAAGGTGAATTCATGTCTCTAGAGTCGGCTCGGGCGGTCTGGGAAGCAGCACTTGAGAGCCACTCCAAGAAGCACAACATTGCGACTCTGTACGAATTGGTACATCGGGCCGCTAACCTGCGTCAAGGGGACCGGTCTATCATGGAGTACAGTACAGAGCTCATTTCGTTGTGGAATGAAATTGACTACTACATGCCGCCCGACCCCCATTCGGTGGACAGCCAATATACTCTTCAACTTCGGGTTTTCCAGTTTCTTATGGGACTGAACCCGGAATATGAAGTTGTACGGGCTCAGCTTATTCATCGAGAGACTGGTCCTACCTTCAAGGATGCGCTCCACAGTGTGCGGGTTGAAGAATCCCGCCAGCAGGCCCAGAACTCGGCCGCACTTGTAGCTCATTCCTCCTCGCACGCCCATCGTCGACTCCACCACCCGGCTCTTTGCCACGTGGTCCGACGGCTCGGACGGAGGATTCTCCAAAGGGTGATCCTTCGCTGTTTTGCAATTACTGCAAGAAGCGAGGTCACTCTAAGGAGACGTGCTACAAGCTTCAACGGAAACGCGCACAACCGAGCAACCTTGCTGCAGCCGCCGCCCGTGCCCCGGGTCAAGTGCCTATGCTGTACGGTCTTCTCCCGACTAGTGCCTCGCCCGCTAGCTTCACTCCGGAAGAGATGGAGCGCCTACGCCGCTTGCTTGATCCTCCAGTCGTGGGCTCATGCTCCTTGGCCCACGCAGGTATGTCCACCAGTCTTCCCACACCTACATCCCCTCCTGGCCATTCTTTTTCCTCTTCCACTTGGCTTCTTGATTCCGGTGCCACCGCCCACATGACCCCAAATCCTCGAGCCTTTCAAACTTATGCACCCGTTTCTGGCTCCTCCAAAGTTAAAACAGCCTCCGGCGATCTTCTCACCGTGGCGGGTATTGGTCGTGTGACCCTTTCCTCGTCTATGCATCTATCTAAAGTTCTTCATGTTCCTCGCCTTACTCATCATCTTCTCTCCCTATCTAGCCTTGTTCGCAACTTGAAACAAGACCTTACCTTCTCTCCTAACTCATGTTTTTATCCTGATAAGGTGTCGGGGAGGACGATTTCCATTGCTGAGGAGCATGAGGGGCTCTATCTTGTTCGTCCTTGTTCGAGTTCTCTTGCTTTTGCTGCTGCGGCAGTTTCCCTTTCGGCTTCCCACGAGCGTTTGTGGCTTCTTCATCGACTTCTCGGCCATCCTTCTTTTGCTACTCTTTATCGTCTCTTTCCTAAACTCTTTCAAGGCCATTCTATGGACCGTTTTGTTTGTACTGCTTGTCGAATTGCCAAACATCATCGTACCACGTATCCTATCTCGTCTTCTCATTCTTCGACCCCATTCTCCCTTATTCACACCGATGTGTGGGGGCCTTCCCCTATTCATAGTACTTCCGGTTCTCGGTGGTTATGCATCTTTATTGACGACGCTACTCGATTCGCGTGGGCATATTTCTTGAAGAACAAATCGGAGATATCTCGTGTCGTTGCTCAATTTTACTCCCTTATCCAAACTCAATTCTCTATATCCATTCGTCGCTTCAGCTCCGACAATGCTAAAGACTACGTTAACACCACGTTAAGCACCTTCTTCCAAGACAAAGGCATTATCCATGAAACTTCTTGTCCCTATATACCACAGCAAAATGGCGTTGCCGAAAGAAAATTCCGTCACATCTTTGAAATGACTCGGAGCCTTCTCTTCCATATGCATGTGCCCAAGTATTTTTGGGGGGAAGCCGTCTCCACCGCCATCCATCTTCTTAATCGCCTTCCATCTCGAGTGCTTGACTACTCCACTCCCATTGACCGTCTTCAGCATTCCTTTCCAACTCTCTCCCTCTGAACTCATCTTACTCCTCGTGTATTTGGATGTGTATGCTATGCGCCCAACCACCAACTTGGTCGTGATAAACTGGATCCCCGTGCTATCAAGTGTGTGTTTGTTGGCTATTCTTCCACCCAAAAAGGCTATTTATGCTATCATCCACCCTCTCGTCGGTTCGTCGTCACCAAAGATGCCACGTTTGATGAATTGCTTCCCTACTATTCCTCCTCTCCTGAACCCTCATCGTCCCCATCGGAGGATCCACTCGAATTCCTCATCCTTGTCCCTCGTCCCTCTTCACCGGCCCCGCCCGACGTGTCTCCGCCTGTTGCTCCTCCAGCAATTGTGCCTCCCGACCCGCCTCCGGCCGCCGTCTCAGTCCCTCCTGTGGAGCCTCCTCCAGTATCTGCTCCTGCGCTCGACCCTTCTGCTGCACCTTCGATTCCTCCGCTCCCTATCTGTCGCTGCCCGCCTGAAAAACGCTACGGTATTACCCTTGCTCGTCGCAAGCCTCGGCTTCCTTCTTCGTCTCCTGCTGCCCCGTCTCCCTCAACCTCCACCCCTCCTGCCACCTCCTCATTAGCCGTGCTGCCCTCTTCCCGTTCCTCTCCCCTCTATCCGTTGGCGGAATCTATCTCCTCTCATCGCCTCTCACCTTCTTATCATGCCCTTCTCACCTCCCTTAATGCCACTTCCCTTCCCAAGACGGTGGACATTGCCCTTTCATTTACGCATTGGCGTCAGGCCATGGCGGAAGAACTTCAGGCTCTTGCTCACAATGAAACGTGGGATCTGGTTCCTCTACCGGCCGGGAAGCATCTCGTGGGTAGCCGTTGGGTGTATGCTGTGAAGCATAATTCTGACGGTTCTATTGAGCGCCACAAAGCCCGGGTTGTGGCACAAGGGTTCACTCAGAAACATGGCATTGATTATCAGGAGACCTTTGCTCCCGTCGCCAAGCTGAATACTGTGCGGATCTTATTAGCCCTTGCTGCGGATAGGGGCTGGATTTTGCAACAATATGATGTGAAGAATGCTTTTCTGCATGGAGAGTTGACTGAGGAGATCTACATGGCATTACCTCCTGGCTACACTTCCTTAGTGCCATCGTCTCCGCAGTCTGTTGTCTGTCGCCTGAAGAAAGCATTATATGGCTTGAAGCAATCTCCTCGTGCCTGGTTTGGTCGTTTCACGACGGCCATGCAGCGTCGTGGATACCGTTAGTGTAATGGTGATCACACCCTTTTCTACCGCCATTCCACGTCAGGGGGAGTCGCTATTCTTCTTGTGTACGTGGATGACATCATTTTTACGGGTCATGATACGACGACCATTACTGAGCTGGCTATGTATCTCTCGTCGGAATTTGCTATTCGCCATCTTGGCCCGTTGAGGTACTTTCTTGGCATAGAGGTGGCCTATTCTTCCAGCGGGATCTTTATTTGTCAGAGAAAGTGTACGGTGGACCTTCTCTGTGAGCTTGGAAAGGAGGACGCCAAGCCTGCTTCGACATCGATTGATGCGAACCATCGACTTGGTGCCGATGCGGATGAGGAGCTTGCTGAGCCTGGCCCATATAGAAGACTTGTGGGAAAACTGCTTTATCTCACCCACACTCGCCCGGACATTGCATATTCAGTGGGTGTTCTGAGTCAGTTCATGCAGACTCCTCGCATGAGCCATTTTCATGCTGCTCATCGTCTCCTCCGTTTCCTGAAGGGCACCATTGGCCGTGGATTATTGTTTCGTCGCCATACCGGCCTACGTCTTGAAGTCTACACCGATGCAGATTATGCCGGCTCTGTGGTTGATCGTCGGTCCACATCTGGGTATTGCACCTTCTTGGGCGGCAATCTGATTACTTGGAGGAGTAAGAAGCAGAAAGTGGTCTCTCGATCGAGTGCTGAAGCGGAGTTTCGTGCCCTTGCGCGTGGTCTGTGTGAAGCACTTTGGATTATTCAGCTTGCGCGTGGTCTGTGTCCAGTTCCCTCTCCTGTCCAGCTGTTCTGCGACAACAAATCGGCGATTAGCATTGCTCATGACCCCGTTCAGCATGACCGTACAAAGCACATCGAGATCGATCGCCATTTCATCAAAGAGAAGCTTGAATCGGGAGATTTTTGCACGCCTTATGTTCCGTCCGCTGAACAGCTTGCAGATATCTTCACCAAAGGGCTTCATGCCCCTAGGTTTGAGGAGCTCTGTTCCAAGCTGGGTGTGGATAACATCCACGCTTCAGCTTGAGGGGGAGTGTTGATCTGAGTATTACATATCTTTATTTTCTCTCTCTTGTTAGCCCATTAAGGGCCCTCTCTAGTCAGCCCATTAGGGCTTCCTATAAAACCCTGTAATCTCTTTCATTTGCTACCAAGAATTGTTCTTTTCTTGTTTACACAAAAGAAAAGGAAGACGTCCTATTGGCATAAACTCTGGAAGACTAATAATATTATGAAGAACAACAATACAAAGAGAGAGGCAAATAGACTAAGAAGAAGAAGAAAAAAGAAAACTGTTAGATCATCACGGCCCATTTAGGGCAGATTGGACTGACTTATGGGCCAAAGGCCATGTACATGTAATAGAATAACCCTAGGAAAATGAATAAAAAACCTAACTAAAATCAATCTAAATAAGGGCCCGTTAAGGGCCCATTAAGAGCCCTCTAAGGGCCCAATAGTGAGGGGCCCATTAGGGCCATATATTAGGTCCACTAAGGACCTAATATATACTGGGCCTGATTTACATCAGGCCCAGACTCCAACGGCTGGAAAACTAGTCGTTGGACATCCAGTTGCAAAAAAGGGCAGCTGGATGTGATAGGTCCCAACGGTCATATTTTTCAAAAATATGACCATTGGAGGGACTGTTTTTCTCTCTCTCCTCAGTGCATATTTGTATAAAAAGGGCAAAGGATTAGTAATGGAGATTCCAACCTTTTTGTGCCCTATTTTCTGGTGTTCCTCTCCTCTTCTTCTCATCATTTCCTCATCTCTCTCAAGAATTTACAAAAACTAGTAAAAAATTGATACGATTCTTGATCTCGGGTCGTATAGGAGGAAGGGGAGAGGACAAGGAGAGGCAGACGTTCCCGGGAAAGAGAGGAGATATGGGAATGGTAGGGGGAAGGCCGAGCAGACGGGATAGGGGCCGGCCGGGGACGAGCCGCCTGGAGATGCGGTGAGGAGCAGACGGTCACGAGGACGGGGACCGTGGAGGGAGAAGGCACATGGACGTTGGAGAGGCGAGACGAGAGAGGAAGAGAAGCCACTAAACCTTGATAACCAAATTCCAGTCTGCCCTCCTTGGAGGAGGGCTGTGCTATTTAACGGCAACATAGAAAGAAGGGCAACATATTAAAATGACGATAATGCCCCCGCGTGGGCTGGGAATCCTATCAAAAATAAAGGGAGAAAGAAGAAAAAAACAACAATGGGAATCGTACGAAAGAACAACGAATAAGGGAAGGAGAAAAAAAACCTAAAAAAGAAGGCGACATAGACACATGAAGAGGCAGAACAATAACAATATGGGCAAAATAAATAGGTTGGGATGAACAAATACAAGAATGATAGTACCAATAAGAAGAAAAGATAGAAAGACAATAAGAATAATAACACCAGTTTGGATGATAATACCAATAAGAAGAGAAGACAAAAGACAAAATAAGCACAACGCCTAAAACATGAAAAAAACGCTAATTAGAAGAACCAGAAGATCAAGGGAAACAAGAAAGAAACACAATAAATAAGAAATAAATAGAATGTTATATAGAATTTAACAAACATTTAAATCAACAGAAGAATAACACTCATAATTACATACAAGACAACACGACAGCAAAAATCACAGTCAGAGAATGAAAAAAAGACGAAGAGGATACGATTTGAAAAACAGGCGCATTATAGGGATAGACATCCTGATGGAGTACAAGCACGAAATATAATAACATTATGAGTAACAAAAGTACAGAGAAAGAGGCAAATGGACTCGTCTTTTATACAGAAGAAGAAAAATAATAATAATAAATAAGAAAAGAGGACAAAGACGTCCTGATGGAGAAAAAGCTGGAACGATAATTGGAATGGTATATAAAACCAAACAAATATTTAAAACAACAGAAGAATAACACTCATCATTACAAGACAACGATATTAAAAAATAAAAGTAACAGAAGAAAAATCATAACAGACAAAAAGACAAAGAAGAATAAGACTTAGGGATAAACGTCCTAATGGAGTACAAGCTGGAAAAATAATAACATTATGAAGAACAACAGTACAAAGGAAAAGGCAAATAGACTAAGAAAAAGAAGAAGAAAAAAAAACCAATAAAAAATAAAAGGAGAAAGAAAAGAGAAAAGAAGATCAAGAAAAAGAAGAAAAAAACAAGGGGAATAGTACAAAAGAACAAGACGAATAAGAAAAGGAGAATAAAAAAACCAAAAGAAGAAGGTGACAAAGACACATGAAGAGGCAGAACAATAACAATACAAGCAAAATAAATACGTTGGGAGGAACAAATACAAGAATGATAATACCGATAAGAAGAAAAGATAGAAAGACAAAATAAGAATACTAATACCAGTAAGTATGATACTGAGTAAAAACACAAAACCCAAAACACGAAAAAAACGTTTAGTAGAACCAGAAGATCAAGGGAGACAAGAAAGAAACACAATAAGATAAGAAAAAATTAGACGGATATATAAAATTTAACAAACACTAAAAACAACAAGAAAATAACAAGAAACAACGATAGCACAAAATAATAGTAACACAAGAAAAATCATAACAGACAGAATACAAATGAGGATAAGATTTGAAAAATAAGCGCATTGTAGTGATAGACGTCCTGATGGAGTACAAGCTGAAACAATAATAATATTATGAAGAACAAGAGTACAAAGAAAGAGGCAAATAGACTATCACAATTAAGAGAAAAGAAAAATAATAAAAGGGCAAAAAGAAGAAGAAGAAAAAAGAACATCAAGAGAGAGAAGGAAAAAACAACAAGGGGAATAGTACAAAAGAACAGGACGAATCAGAGAAGAAGAAAAGAAAAGCAGAAAAAGAAGACGCCAAAGAAAAATAAAAAAGGAGACCAATACCAACATGAGCAAAATAAATATGATGGGAGGAAGAAAAACAAAAAGAAGATAAATACAAATCAAATAATAAGAGATAGAAAGACAAAAAAAGAATAATAATACCAGGAAGGATGATAACAAGTATAAACACTACACCCAAACAACGAATAAACCCTCAGTAGAAACACCAGAAGATCAAGGGCAACAAGAAAAAAAACAATAAATAAGAAATTAAAATGATAAATATAACTCAGCAAATATTTAGCAATAATCAAATAATTAGAAAAAAAGCTAAGCACAAAAAAATAGTAACACAAGAATGTTAATTGAAAGAATACAACACACACAGTTACCTGCAGACGAAGGTATAAACATTTTGTTTCCCAAGCAAGTTTAGCTTTCCTCAATGGAATGCACGTCCTCGCATCTGTCCAGTCGGTTCCAGAGCACAGCCCTGCTTCCATCAACTAGCGACAATCAAAATATACCATCCACTAGAAAAACCAAAGCAGAAATACGCGCATAAGACGACAAGTGCATACATGAATAACAAGCATAATTCTGACCCCGCAGGACATGGCTTGGCCAGCCTATAACGCCTCGCCCCGTCTACGACGGGCCAATCAATTGGCCGAGCTGGGGAAACCCCAGCACAGCCGGTCTCCTTCTTCTCCCTCTCTTTTTCCTCGTCGTCATCTTGCCCAGTGCAGGTTCTACTTTTTCTTGTTTAAAACTTTTTTTGGATCCAGTCTCTTTTTTATCTTTTTTCTTCCTTCTTTCTTATTTTTTCTGCATTTTTTTCCTCAATTTTTCGGCCACCCTCTTCCCATCACTCCATCCATCTCCAACTCTTCATCCTCATCTTCTCCTCCTCCCTCTTTTTCTTTCACACACTTTTTTTGTCGCTCCTCGTTTTTCACCCTCTTTTCTTTCACACTTTCGCTTTTCATCCCCCCACTTCCTTCGTCCTCCCTGTCCTCCTCTCACCGACTTTCCAGTCTCGCTCCTCCAACTCTCTCTGTGTGCTCCGCTTATCATCCAAAGCTGAAAAAATAGGAGACACAGCGAAGCGGTCAGGGGCAGCCCAAGCGAGGGGATCTTGACAAAAGATGATATCCTTGTCCAGCCCCAACCCTAGGATTGCAAACGTTTCTCTCTCGTGCAGTAAACAAAATCTAAAAAATAATAGCCTCCTCATGCACTTTCTCCAAGGAAACACAGGGAGCATAAAGTGAACTTACTACTGCCCGTAGAAACGCTTTCCTCTTTCACTGGAAGGTGCGGTAGTGGGCTTAGGCATCTTTTCAACGGCCCCCTCTAGCTGCACGTATACGTCTAGCAGTGAGAAAAAACAACCCCTCAATCAATAACAAAAAAGACATTAATAAATTGCATTTTCTATGGATGAAACATCAATAAATTGCATGCATGCCTGTGAGACAAAATGCCCCTTAAAAATGGAATGTACATCAAAACGACGACGCAGGACAGCTAATTTTCGAATCCAAAGCCTAATAGAATTAAGATGCGTTACTTCATTGTTGATTGAAAAAACCCAACGCACTCGGTTACCTGGAGACAAAGGTATAAACATTTTGTTTCCCGAGCAAGTTGGGCTCTCCTAAAATATAATAATGGGATCCACAGCTTTGCGTCCCTCCAGCCGGATCTGGAGCCCGTCGGCTACCATCAAATACCGACAATCAAGATATACAGTCCACTACAAAATCCAAAGCAAAATACGCGCATCACACCAAAAGTGCATACCTCGATAACAAGCCTGTCTGTGACCACGCAGGACATGGCTTGGCCAGCCTATAACGCCTCGCCCCGTGAACGACAAGCCAATCACTTGGCCTCCCCCTCATCCAGCTCTCTCTGTGTGCTCCGCATCTCATCAAAAGCTGAAAAAAAAGGAGATACAGCTAGGTGGTCAGAGGCAGCCCAAACGAGGGATCTTGACAAAACTTAGATTCCTCGTCTAACTACAATCCTTCGATTGCAAATGTTTAGCTCTCGTTAAGTAAACAAAGTCTAAAAAATAATAGCCTTCTTTTGCATTACCGACTAGATGGCTTGTATACTTCTAGAAGAGAGAAATACAACCCTCCATCAATTACGAAAAAAGACATGAATCATGAAAATAAATAAGACATTACTTGAATCTTCTTCTTTGCCTTCCACCTGTCATGCTCCGTCTAGAGTTTTCATTTTAGCCCCTTGAATCCGTGAGCTACTCTGTAAAAGAATTCAGAGAAGTAAGGTTGGCTTGACACCTATATAAAATTATTCTTTTTACAACGAGATTGCTGACTACATATAAATATTAAATACGATACGTATTTTTTTAAAAATATATAAAAGAAATTAAATGCTCTGTTATATGTAATAAAAAAGTCAATTACATAAGAAATTGAATGCTATGTTGTCTTTGTGATTTTTTTCAGGTACTGGAGTTTCATAAGTATGTGCTATTTTTTTACTCATATATCTGCTGGCACATAAAATAAAGTTCATAACTGCTAGATATGTCAAATGGCCAGCTGTACGAATGATATTAAATTAATGGCGAAAAAGAAAGATAGCCAATTAAATGTAAAATTAAATCAAGGAATAACATTGAAAAAATGCATACAATAGAATCGATGATGAGACGACAAATTAAAAAATAAAATTACAAAGAAAATAATTCAGGAAGTTATTGTTGAAGCCTTAACCAAGGGCCAATAAGAATGTAGAACTAAGACAGTTAAGTAAAAATCATGACGAATTAAAAAATAAGGATTAGAAATGGCAGGATAGGAAAAAGAAGGAATGAGGAAAACCGATAAAGGAAAGAGAATTGTGCAGAGGAAACCAGGAAACAGGAAACCGTGAAAAAATTTGGAATCCATAAATTAGGAATTAAAAAATGAGGATCAGGAAAAATAAAGAAAGATTGAAAACAAAGATGAAATTAATCATTTACCGAAGGAATAAAATAGGACCCAAGAAGGAAAAACAAAAGAGCGAATTGAAAGAGATGAAAGAGGAAAGACTGAGGAACTGGTAAAAAATGGCACTAGAAATCTCCAAATGAATGAATTCTTTGTCCTCGCGGATGCCCGGAGTTTCAGTTTACATACTTGCTAAGTTGTGCAACGAATCAAAGAATGTAAACTAATGACAAAAATAAACAAGAGGAAAATAATTATCCAGAGAGAAAAGAAGAGAGCGGGACCAAGATAGAAAAGCACGGATCCACAGCGAAGAGGAGACAGCGAGACAGAAAAAAAATAGCGAGATTGAGAGAGAAGAGGATGGAGCGAGCGCGGGAGACAGGAAGGGAGAAAGAGAGAGCGTGAAAGAAAGATTGAGGCAAAAGGGTGCGCGCGATAAGCGAAACAGAGAAAAGGAGAGAGAGAGAGAGAGAGAGAGAGAGAGAGAGAGAGAGAGAGAGAGAGAGAGAGAGAGAGAGAGGGGGGGGGGGGGAACCTAACAGAGATCAAGGAAGACGAGCAGAGAGCAGAGAGCAGAGAGCAGAGAGCAGAGAGCAGAGAGCAGAGAGGGAAACCTAACCGATTACCACCGCCATGTGGACTCCACACCGTGGAGCAAGAAAGAATGAGAGAGAGTAAGGAGCTTAACACTCCCTAGTCATAATGGGGGCGTAACTGTGGTTCAAAAAAATAGCCGTTCCGAAATTGTGGTCAACCGTGGTTAACCCGTGGTCAAGAATTTCTATTTTCGTACGTGCAACGGTACAAGAAGAGTTCGAATCCCGTTCTCAGTTTTGACGGTGAAAAAACATTTCAGTTCGTAAATTTCGTCATCCGTCCGCATTCGTCTTTTTTCCGTAAGAGAGAGAGCGATCGAGACTCGAGAGAGAGGGAGAACTAGAGAGAGAGAGAGAGAGAGAGAGAGAGAGAGAGAGAGAGAGAGAGAGAGAGAGAGAGAGAGAGGGATTGGGAGATGGAGAGGGATGTCCTCATTCTGCGTTCTCTCTTATATTTTCTACATCTAAAAGATAGAGTTCCATTCCTAAAATGTTTTACAAATCGTTTCCTTCTCTTGCTAAAATTATATTATCTTATTATCAGCTGTTATTATCCTCATTATCATTACATTACATCTTTAGAGTCTATTATTATATACTTATATACTTACTATATTTTCCATTATTATCTTAATATATATTCATATTATCTTCAAAATCTAAAGTAGATTACTCTATAAGCGCAAGTCCTTGTGGAGAAGACCTGACCCACTCCTATCCGTCCTGAGTGAATTTAGAATTTTTACATATTACTTGATTTAAGCAAGATTAAAAATTACAATTGCACAAAATTTACACCCCTAGATTTTATTTGTTGAGTACGTGATGCAGGACAACTAGGGAAAAGATGACTATGGGGACGGGTATGACAACGACGGGTGGAGGATGCATGACGGGTTTGGATGGAGGGATTAAACAGACCGCAGAATCCACAAGATCGAATTCGAAAACTTAAAACCAATGAGATAATGGTGGTGCAGCCCCGTTCCTCGTCGAGGTTGGGAGTACCGTCTTCAACCACCGCGACGATGCCGAAGCACCAAATTCAATACTAGGAATTCATGTCTGCGGGAAATCTCACGAAAGAAAGAATTTGTGGAAGTTCCAAGAAATCAAATCAAATCTGACAACGGTGGAAGAATCCTCGCGGAACACTGGACGAAGAACACTCGACACCAAAGAGTTAAGGCGTACCTCAGCGCCATAATGCGTGATGAGGCTGCCAGAAATTCAGGTTGCGTCGTGACTGGGCAATCTGGGCGTTGTATGGCCCACTGGATGAAAATATCTGGGCATTCCGGGCATTGAACGACCCTGGTATTGAGTCGTTCGCGCAGGCGGGGTGCTTGACGTGTGAGTGCACGTGGACGAAGAGAAGAAGCTGGCGGCTGCAGGCGACATAGGTGCAGGTGACACTGACGTGTGCGGGGCGGCCGGCACTGGCGTCTGGTGCAGGCGGCCCTTAGTGGGGCGGCCGGCACTGGGCGTCTAGCGTGGGCGGCCCTGTGTAGGGGCAACTGGCGCTGGCGTCTGGTGCGGGCGGCCTGCGCTGGGCGTTGGCGCGGGCGGCCTTGGCAGGGGGGACCTGCACTGGGTGTTGGCGCGGGTGGCCTTGGGTAGGCTTGAGACACTGGTGTCTGGTGCGGGTGGCCTTGGGTGGGCGGCCCTGGGCGGGCGGCCGGCGCCAGGCGTCCAGCGTGGGCGGCCCTGGGTAGGGGCGGCCTGCGCTGGAGAAACGGGTGATGGCGAAGAGGTAGAAGGGAAGAGAGAGAGAAGTAAAGGGGAGGGTAGAGGAAAGGAGAGGGAGAGGATGGGCGAGAGAGAGAGAGAGAGAGAGAGAGAGAGAGAGAGAGAGAGAGAGAGAGAGAGAGAGAGAGAGAGAGAGAGAGAGAGAGAGAGAGAGAGAGAGAGAGAGAGAGAGAGGTGGTAGCCGATGGCGGCGACGGCGGTGGTGACCTGAGGGAGAAGGGGAGGCTAGGGCAAGTCCTCCAAGAAGAGTTAAAGAAACTCAATTCCTGAATTATGACTTGCCTAACTGTTTCTTGGAACATTGGCCTATACATATAGGCCTTGGAGGAAAGAGAAAATACAGTTAATAAAAATAAAGACGAGCGACGTGGTTTCGTGTCACGTCAGGGGGCAGTTCTTGATCTATCTTTGGCAACGTGTCAGGACGCGTGAAGGGGCGTGCGTGGTTGGAGACGTGCCTGATCTGGCGTGTTGACTTGGTCCAGTGACGATGGCGGCGTGTCCTTAGCAGTGGCGTTGACTTTGGATGACGGTGGTGGCACTTCCAATGTCGATGCGTTGACGCTGTCGCCACCAGTACGATTGTCCTAAACTCCTCCCAAATATAAAAATCAATATTGCTGATGTTAGTATCATAATTCTAGGATCCATTTTTAATATCGAAATAGTAAATCTTATTCACCAATAACCACAGAATTAAATAAAATCCCCAATAGCAAAGTTTGTCCAATGTGTATCTATCACAATTTTTTATGACTTAAGTTGATTCACATATCAATTTGATTAATTTTTTCTCACAGTATCTCACATTTCTTCCCGCTAAGATAAAATTTTCAAATTGGTTTGCATAAAAAGATTGCAAATGGAAACAATGGATCAATTTACAATCATGTCTTTAAGTATTTTTATATAAAGGAATGTTTTTTAGGCTAACCAAACAAATATCACAAATAAAATATTTATTAAAATAAGACTTAATTTAATAAAAAAGTATTTCATGAATAAACCAAGAAATATAAATTTAGTATGGATTTAAAATATTAAGATAGATTAATTTTTTTAAAGGAATATAGTTAAAAATGTAGTTACTTAAATCATGTTCTGAATAACATAATAATTATATTCAAGGCAAACATATATAATATTCAATAGTAGCATACATGAAAATTCTATTAAAATAAGCCATAAATTATATTATAACTAACTTTAAATTTTGACTTAATAAAATAATTAAGTAAAATAGTTAGGTCATAAAGACTCTCGAACTTATGATTATAATGTTCATATATACATGAAGACTAAGAGGGGGGTGAATTAGTCTACTTTTGTATTTATGTCATCTAATTTTCTTTTTAAGATTCCTTGTTTAATATTGTCTCTCAACCACTATTCTCACCTTAACACCTTACCCTGCTTGGGGCACAAGTGCCCTTAATGCAGCCACGGGAGATCGTCTAGATCTCAGGACTGTCTCATGCTCAAAGGCCCAGTGAAAGTCCTATAAAAAAACCCCGCAATTCACTATAAACGGGGTGAGCGTCACTCTCGCCTTACAATTACACTTAAGTCAAGAATAAGAAAAACTAGAGACATCTACTCCACACCACCACGGAGCTCCTAACGTCAACCCTCCTTGTCCTGACCCAAGCTAATCTTCTCAGCCTCGGTGACCACCTACCTGCAATAGAACAAAGACCTAGCTTCCCTAGTTGACCCTTGGTCAACACACTAACTTCCAATGTTCACCAATTTCAGTCCAAATATATTTCCTAACTAGATTTATCAAAAGACACTACTCTATCAACTTGAGAGTAGCAGAATGATAAGTCACTTAAAATAAAATTCAGTTTGATATTATCTAATGTAATATGGATCAAATATTGAATCTGAATAATCAATTTCAATCAAATCAGAATAGTAGAATGAAATCTGAAGGAAATTCAAATTCAATTCAATAATACAAGTCAAAGCTTCTAAGCTCAGTGTGATCAAACAAAATCAAATAACAATCTCAATTTAATTCAATTGTGTTAATCGTATTCGATCAGTTATGAATAATCAAAAGTAATTGAGAAAGTCAAAGTCAAGTCGATTTTATTGATTGATCAAATTTTGATCACAAAGTGATCAAACCAACTAGATATATTGGATATGATCAGCTATGATTAAATCAGTGCTAACATCAACTATTATCAATTGAAATCAATCTTTAGAATTAAATGAGATCAATTTAGAGTAATAGATGTAATTGATTTCAATTTACTTTATGAGAGAAAAATAATGTTGGTTGATGCCAATCAAGGTTATGATTGATGTATTAATCAATTAATCAGATGTGATCAAACAAAATTAGGTACACCAGATGAGATGAATTATTATCAAATCAATGACCAAACAAATATGATCGATTCTTTAATCAAATTTATATTAAACTGGATTAACAAGTACAAATAAAATCAGTTGAAGAGTACTGTCACCACCAGATTAATTGAATTGATATGAAATGATTGAATTCAATTAATAGGTAATACCAAATCAAATTATGTGTTATGATCAAATTATATGAATGCACTGACTTGATGTAGGCAAGCAAATTCGATATGGATAAAATGAATGATTAATAACCAATCGATTATTACAAAGTTGATTTAACAAGGATGTATTTCAGAAAAGATAACCGATCATTAAATCTGTATAATCAACTTAGTTGTCAAGATATTGAATCAAGAATTGTTGAATCAAATTAGGAAATCAATTTCTACTTTCAATTATAAGGTTTCAGGGTTAAAAATAGAAAAGATCAATTTCAAATTTCAGATTAGTGATCCACCAAAAATTCAAATACCCACTTCTGAATTTCAGATTAAAGAATCAAGAGTCAAATTAGAATTGCCTAATTTCAGATTTCAGAATAGGAAAATCTATTTGAATATTCAATTTTGAACTAAAGATTGAATAATCAAGAATTATAAAATGAGTGATGTCTAATCTGAATTACTAATAACCGAATTTCGACCCAAGATATATAGATCACAAGTTGGTAGTATTATTATATTCTCAAGAAGATTATCAGGATTGAATACAAAAAATCAAGAATAAAAAAAATCAAGAATAAAAAAAATAAAAAAATCAAGAACACTTAGTATGAAACGATCTCACCAGTTTTTATGAATGCAGATTCCCAAGAATGAATGTTGCATCAAACCACCAACAAAGCCCCAATTTCCTGAAGCTTGAAGCCCTCCAGTAAGAACAGATCTCAAGATCTCAAGGTGAGCACAAACTTTTGGAGAGAGAGTGGGCGCCCAAAAAGTGAGCATGTTTTCCAAAAAAGATGCTTTTATAGTCACTTTACCCTAATGGGCCGAAAAGGTATTATATATATCATTGTTTCTTTTATATCAAAAAAGATAAAGTAGGAGGAATGGTTAAAGGCCCTCCTCTGTAAAGCAAACTCTTGAGAGGTCTTGGGTTCAAAACCCAAACAAACCTACATATATATTTAATATTTTAAAGCCAATTTTACATTGATAAAATATTATTATTTATAAAATCAAATACTATTATTCTTTTATTTACTCTAATAACCTGCATCAAGAAGGATTAATTACTCGTTAAATTCAAAATGTTGATAAATCATTAAAAATAAACTTACCGGATAAAGGTTTTATTCTCATGAAGATCCAACAATACATATATAATTGAGTAGACAACTGAGAATATGAGATCAGATATAATTTATAATATGAGAATATGAGGTAAATCTCATTATTATGTTTTTCAAGAGTATATTACTGATTGTAGTTATGGAGTTAAGATAATATTATGAATTATCTGCGGATAATTAGAAGCCAAGGTGTTATTTTTATTTGATCTAGGCAAGATCAAATAAAATTGGTAATTATGTAAACTCACTCAAGTATCGTGATGAGTGATTTCGTGTCCATAGGAACTGGCCTTTAGAGCTACATATAGTTGTCGACGTAAGATAATCAAGTGATACTAATGTTAATTAGTGGAAATAGTAATATAGTAGAATAAAAGGCAATAAAGTGATAAAAGAGATGATATGTAATAAGTAAAATTAGATAATGAGAGTGAGGATCACATATAACATGTTGTAATCAGTAAAGCTAGGGATAAATAGAGAAAGGTAGAACTAATAAATCCATTAGATTAATTTCTTTTATAGATATTGGAGGTAATAAGTGGGATAAATCTGGATAGATATCAGTTAAGATAATATTCTTTGTAGAATGAATATTTACTATGATTATTAATTTTTGTTGATAGCTAGGTTACATGTAAGATATGATAGATATAATAACCAAATAACTATTACAACACAGAGTGTAGGTGTATTTTATTTTTAATAAGATATAAGAGGAAGGATGAAAAAGAAACTAAATAAGAATAAGTTTGGTACCTAAAGGAAGATTTATTAATTGGATTTAGATTAATGAAATAAAGGAAGATTATGTCTATGATGGATTTTAATTTTAGGAGGATTTAAGATGTTAGATAGATAGAGAGAGTAGTAGAAGGGAGTACAGATTAATAAGATGGATTAAGATATTGAAATATATATATATATATATTAGGGGTAGATTATATTAAGATTAATAGAGTACAATTCATATCTTTGATACATAATTTTTGCTATGTATTTATAAAATTGAAAGAAAACAAGAGAAAATTAGCCAAATACACAATAGGTGGCTATTGAAATGCCAAAAGAGGCCATTTTACTAAATTCAAGTTGAAACACGACAATGATGCTAGACGTTGTTGGGAACGTCGTCCAATCAGTACCAAGACGATACTCGGATATCGGTTTTAATACGGACCTTGTCGAAGGCGTCGTCCGTCGGTGTGGACATACGGAGATGCGACTACGTGATGCGATGAAGTCCTAGGTGAATGTAAGTGCAGGCCCCAACTTGTGGGGTTCGTTGGACTCCGTGCTCCGGGGCGGCCGATTGATGGTGGTGACAGTGACCTCCTGTCCCTCGTCATATCTACGACAGTGTCTACAGCGCCAAACATGATAAGTTCATAGGTGCTCTCACGTAACGGGCGGGTGGCCCGTAACTAGGGAAGACGCTCGTTGGACGCTCTCGTGTCCGTTTATACTCTCACCTAATCTATCTTGAGCACGGTGGAGTGCAATCGAAAGGATATACGACGAAAGATAGATTAACTAGCGGGCAAGGGGAACGAGGTACCTCTTGTCAATGTCATTCCGAAGCCGTAAGTCTGTCGATGTAGGGATACCAGCGGGCAGGATCGATGGAGCTGTGGTGGAGGAGGTGGGCATGCCTTCGCTCAATGGGTGGTCGAACACGGCTCAGAAGTGGTGATGCAGGAGTGGAGTTGGAAGGGTGAGGCCCGGAGCGCGTGCGACAATGACGGTGATTTGTCGATTGTGGCAGTGCAGGCGGCGGTGACATAAGTGGAGACATCGCGAATGGCGAGGCGGTGTTGTGGCGGTGCGACGGTGGCGACGACGGTGACGCAAGCGACGCCGCAGAGGTGTAAGCGGTGGCGACACCCGGTAGAGGTGCAGGACGTAGCGATAGCGCCCGGTGGAGGCGCGTGCACGACGACGGCATCCGACGGAGGCACGGGGCGCGTTGGCAGCATGAGCGGTGACAAGACAGACGGTGAGGGGGCGCTGCGACGACACAACGATGGCGGGGGTGACGGCAATGATGATGGTGGTGCAAGCGGCATCTCGAGCGATAGTGTGGTGGTGCGACGACAGTGGCGCGAGCAGCAGTGTTCGCTCGAGGCGCGGGGTGTGGCGAACGGGGCCGCAAACGGCGCACTAGGCTGGACGGCAATGGTCG
The DNA here is from genome assembly GCF_029677425.1 of Wolffia australiana. NCBI lineage: Eukaryota > Viridiplantae > Streptophyta > Magnoliopsida > Alismatales > Araceae > Wolffia > Wolffia australiana. Next base: position 8,128,309 of record NC_135850.1, on the reverse strand, counting down.
ACAGCTGAACGCACCATTGTAGACGAACGAGCCATGGGCGTTGCCACCGGTCATCGGCATCGAATGGCTTGGCACGGGCAGATGGGGCCGCGGAGGTCTGGTGGCAGCGGCGGATACGCGATGACTGCGGCCTAATGACGGCAATCATGTCCTCACGGCAGCGGCGACCTGTCGATTGCGGTGGCGGGGACCCGCGGCGGTAGATCCGCGGTGGCAGCCTATAAAGACGTCAAATCCACGATGATAGTGGCATCTTGTGGGCGAAGGCGGCCGACCAGCTACAACGGCAACCGGCGCGCAGGTTTTAGCGCGGAAGTGGCGACGTCCGGTGGCATCGGGGATCCTGCACCGGCGGCGGATCCGCAACGGTTATGGCCTGATGGCAGAGACCGCGTCCTCATGGCGGCAGCGGCCTGTTGGCTGTTGTGGTGGATCCGCGACTGCGGCGGTCTACTGCAGCATTCTAGCTGAGTGGGTGGCGGTCCGGCTCCCTCCTTCCTCTCTCTTTTTTTTGTTTTGTTTTCTTCCCGATTTGGGAATTTTCCCAAAAATTAACTTGACTTTTTTTCTTAGTCTTGACTTAGAACTTAGGGCGCCCCTCCATCCCTTAAATTGGGATGCTGATGGGCCCCTAAGAGAGGCCTGATGTAACACAACGTTCGCCGAGATCGTACAGAATGTGTTACAACACAGGGAGAGACGGTGTGCACAAATGATACAAGAATGATATGGCACAAATTTTAAGATTCAACAACAAGTACGAAAGAGACTATTACAGTTGAACGATCAATTAAATTGATGAAGATCGACTAGGGCACAATTGACTCCTCAATGTCCCTTTGTACCAATTAAACGCTACAAGATGAGAGGTAAATTTAATTACCCATCGGCGTCCAATCCTCTTCAGTAATTAACTAGTGGTTTACCACAAAGAATAGATCCTATATCTCACAAGGAGGACTATATTCTAAACGTCGATGACAACTTCTAACTCTCGGAGGCCCAGAGCACAAATCAACAGTATTGAAGGAATTAACAAAACTGCGAGCATAGGTTTAACGCCAGTACCTGGAGGGCGATATCCATCGATGTGCAGATGATCAGCAATGAGTGGGTAGGCATGATTCAGGTACAATGCACGGGTGAGCGATGTCGATGAGCATGACGTGCAAGAGACGGCTAGAATGTGGCACGATGCACGAGACGTGTAGGGGCACCACGCATGGAACCGCGTGAGGTGGTGCATTGGGCGGCGGGAGGGGTGCGCGGAGTGGCACTCTAGGGCGATCGAGGACGCGCGGCATGATGTGCGGGTAGCGCTGTCGTGGCACGTGGAGGCTGGCATGGCGCGTGGTGCCCGAGCACGAGGCAAGGAGCAAGACCGCGGAGGGGTGCTCGTGGTGCGAGAGAATCCAAGAGCAGAGGTCTAACCGTCAACGTGGACGGTGACATAAGCAGTAGGTCGATAGCATTCTGACGTCGTCGACATCAGGATGGCAGGGAGGGCAGCTGCTACGGCAGTGGCGACGTTGACAGTGTCCAAGAGGCAGCAACAGGTGACAAAGCTCCAAGAATGGATTCAAGGAGGTTGTCTTGGAGGATTCTTGCAGAAAGAACTGATCAAGAACCTAGGGTTCTTGATGGCGAGATGATCGATGTTAATTGGCATGCGATGGCGACATCCACGATAATCTTTGACGTGGATAAACGACCACAATCCCATGATCTACTAGACGGACGAGCTACTGGTGGAAAGAGAGAACTAAAAAAACTCAAACTTTTCAATTTTCAATTCAACTTCTCTAAAAAGGTCCTCTTGGGCATGCCAGCCTTTATATAGGGTCGAAGGCATGCCCAATCGGCCCTGACGAGAAGGAACCGTCTCATCATGAGCAGTCTTCTCGAGACAACGAAAAGAAACCAAACTGTTCAAAAAGGACGAGGCCCCAAACACTAATAGGCCTGTCCACAATCAGAGAAGAAAATTACATTTGAAATGAAACGATAAAGTACGGAGGCTTGCTGACTTTTCGTTAAGCAGAGTACTTGAACAATGGGTTACAGGTGTTGGCTCGAGCTGCTCGTAGAGGTTGGTAACATCTTTCTGTGCTAGCGGCGAGATGGTCCCCCATCAAGGTCCATAAGAGGGGTGCCCATTAGCATAGGCCCCCCCCTCTTGAAATACAAATGAAACTGCATTACGAAAGGGTTCGAAACAAAACGAAAAGGGCCGTGCACGGGGATATGGCCCAAAAATCAAAATTATAAAGATACCTTTGCCTTTGCCTTGGTGTGCTGATCTGGTGGGGCTCAAGTCAGCACTGTCGTCGGTGACGGTGGGGGCTTCGACATCGTCCTTGATGGAGCGAGATATCGTGCTCCATCAGATAATGTATACATTTGAGATGTAGAATGGGTGATCTTCTCTGATGCAGGACGACATTAGTGATTGATGCAAGACAACTAGGGAGTGATGCAGGACAACTATGGAGGCTGAAGACTAGGGAAACGAGAGTGATAATGAAGGATGGAGGGTGCTGGACGGATTTGGAGAGGGATAAACAGACCGCAAAATCCAAACAATCAAATTTGTAAACTTAAAACTGATGAGATAATGGTGGTGCAGCCCCGTTCCTCGTCGATGGCGGGAGTACTATCTTCAACCACCGCGATGATGCCAAAGCACCAAATCCAATACTCGAATTCATTTCCGCGAGAAATCTCAGGAAAGAAAGAATTTGTGGAAGTTCCAAGAAATCAAATCAAATTTGACGACGGTGGAAGAATCCTCGCGGAACACTGGACGAAGAACACTCGACACCAAAGAGTGAAGGCATATCTCAGCACCGTAATGCGTGACGAGGCTACGGGAAATTCAGGTCGTGACGTGACTGGGCTATCCGGGCGTTGTATGACTGACTGGACGAAATATCTGGGCGTACCGGGCATTGAACGGCCCTGGTATTGAGTCATTCGCGCAGGCCAGGTGCCTTGACGTGTGAGTGCACATGGACGAAGAGAAGAAGCCGGCGGTTGCAAGCGAGCATAGGTGTAGGTGACACTGCCGTGCGCGGGCGGCCGTGAGCGGGGTGGCCGGCGTAGGTACCTGGCGTGGGTGGCCTTGAGGGGGCGGCCTGCGCTTGGCGCTGGCGGCGATCTCGCGGCGACCAGCGCTGAAGCGCGATGCGGCGGCCTTGCGGCAGCGTGGCGCGCGCGGCGCGCGCGGGCGGCGCCTTGTGCGGCGCGTCATTGGGCGCGGGCAGCCTTGAGCGAGTGGCCTGTGCTTGGCGCTAGTGCTGGCGCCCCTGTGTGGGCGGCCGGTGCTGGGCGCGGGTGCGGGCGGCCTTGAGCGGGCGGCCTGCGTCTAGTGCTGGCGCTGGCAGTCCTGTGCGGGCTGCCGATGCTGAGCACGAGTGCGGGCGGCCTTGAGCGGGTGGCCTGCGCTTGGCGCTAGCGCTGGCGGCCATGGGCGGCCGGCGGGCGCTGGGCGCTAGCGTGAGCGGCCTTGGGCGGGCGGCTTGCAATCTGGCGCCAGTGTAAAGGGCCCTTGGCGAAGAGGAAGGGGTAGGAGAGAGAAGATAGAGAAAGAAAGGGAAGGGTGGTGCCAGCGGCGGCGACGTTGGCAGCGACAGCGGTGACGATCCAAAGGAGAAAGGGAGGCTACGGCAAGTCCGCCAAGAAGAGTTAAAGAAACTCAATTCCTGAATTATGACTGGCCTAACTGTTTATTTGAACATTGGCCTATACATATACGCCTTAATAAAAATAAAGATGAGCGACGTGGTTTCGTGTCACATCAGGGGGAAGTTCTTGATCTCTCTTTGGCGACGTGTCAGGATGCGTGAAGGGGCATGCGTGGGTGGAGACGTGTCTGATGCTGGCGTGTTGACTTGGTCCAGTGACGATGGCGGCGTGTCCTTAGCAGTGGCGTTGACTTTGGATGACGGTGGCGGCGCTTCTGGTGTCGATGCATTGGCACTGTTGCCACCAGTGATGTTGTCTTGAGGGTACTGAGGTGCTGCTCGGATTCCGGGCAGATAACGAACATCGTTGAAGATGTCGTCCGTCAGTGTGGACCTGCGGAGATGCAACTACATAAGTACGAGGACCCCTAGGCGGACATACATGCAGGCCCCGGGGTCTGGAGTGGGCAACCGTTGATGGTGATGGTGACCTCCTAACCCTCGTCAGAGTGACGACGGTGTCTATGACGCTGAACTGACTGAGTTTGTGGGTGCTCTCATGTAACGGATGGGCTCAGCCTGTACCTAGGGAAGTCGCTCGATAGGATCTCTCGTGTCCGTTTATCCTCTCAACTATTCTATCACGAGCATGGTGGATTGCAATCGAAAGATATACGACAAAAGATAAATTAACTTGGCAAGCTAGGGGAGCGAGGTACCTTAGTGGTGTCGTCGTCCCCAAGTCGTGGTACTTGTCGATGCTGAAACCGGTGGGACATAGTTACTGGAGCTGTGCTAGAGACGAGCACGTCATCGCTTGACTGGCGGCGTTGACATGAGTCAAGAGGCATGATGCTGAGGAGGGGAAGGCGAGGTAGGGAGCGAGGGCTCACAGTTCGACACGGAGGGCGGTAATGCAACACCGCACGGGGAGCTTGATGCGACAAGAGCGCGTGGGTGATGTGAGCGTCACGTTGTAGCAGGCAATGTGCGGGTGACTCGTCGCGGTGGGCGACAGCAACAACAGTGGCAGCGGCGTCGAAGCAGTGGCTGGCAACGGCATCACGGCGATGGCTGGCAACGCCGTCGCGACGGTGGCTGGCAACGGCATCGCGGCGGTAGCTAGCAATAGCGTCGGGCATCAGCGGTGAGTAGCAATGGCAGTGGCGAGTGGCAGCGCCACGGCGGTGGCTAGCAACGGCGTCGTAGTGGTGGCCGGCAATGGCGTTGTGACGGTGGCTGGAAACAACGTCAGGCGGCGACAGCGAGCAGCATCGGCGGTGGCCAACGGCGGCAACAGCGTCGGGTGCAGGGGCAACCTGTGAACGGCCACTACGAGGTCGAACACTGGGGCAACTTGTGAGCTGACACTATGGCATCAGATGCTGGGGCAATTGGCGAGTGGCGGCAGCTTCGGGCGGTAGCAGCGACAGTAGTGGTGACGGCCGATGGCAACGTCAGCCTTGGGCGGTAGGGGCGGTTGTAGGCAGGTAGGAGAGGCGGTGGTGACCGGCGGGTGACGGCAGGTGGCGGCGACCAACGGGTGATGGTGGACGGCGGCGACCAACGGGCGACGGCGGTCGGCGACTACCGGCGGGCAGCGGCTGGCGGCAGGCGGTGGCGATTGGCGGGTTGTAGTGGCTGGCGGCGATGACCGGTGACAAGCACCTTCCCCTATCCCTTCTCATCTCTTCCTCTCCTCCCTCCTCTCCTTCTCTCTTCTCTTCTTCTCCCTCTTCTTTTCTCACACGATCATGAACTCCTTTCCAAAAATATAACAAGACTTGAGTTTTAGGGCACCCATCCATCCCTTATATAGATGGGTCCCTTAAAAAGTGTCCAACAAGGGGCCCCCAATAAACATTGGGGCCCTCTTATAAACCAAAAAAAATTACTGAATTAAAAAACTAAGGTTTGAAAAGGGTCATGCGAGTGGATATGTCCCAAAACATACGAGTGATGAATGCCTTCTCCTTCCTCAGGCGTGCCAATCTGGCAGGGCTCGAGCTGACAGTTTTCGGCGTGGACTTTGGCATCGTCCTTGATGGAGTGGGATCTCCTGCTCCATCAATCTTCCCGCGGTCAGAAGAACTCAACTCCGACGAGTTGGGGTCGTAGGCAACAGTGAGTGATGGAGATTCAACTGTCGGCATTGTAGGTCGTCCTTGGGTTTCCAAGTAGAACCTGCACATGTGCGCTCCCACCCATGCACTGAGAGTCTTCGTAAGGCCTCATCCCCTGTATGGTTAATGATAAGCCAAAAATAGGGGTGAAAATTACGCAAAATTTTTAGCCCTTGTCGTTGTGAATTTTTGGCTTATGCAATAAAATTTATAAAACTCTACTTAATATGTATAGTGATAAGTATGAGTGTCGTCCAAGGGAGGCAAGTAGGAATTTCAATTTGATTTTATTTTTGGTGTTTTAGATCCTAATTAGAGTGAATTTGATCTTCAATGAGGATCAAGTCACCCTAATTAGGTGAGAATTTAGAGAGGGGGGTATAAGAGATGAGATGAAAAGAAGAAATGTGGGCTCTAGATTGAATTAATTGATCCAATTGGATGGATCAAAGAATTCAATTAGAGAGGTTGGAAGAAATTTTTGATTTAAGTTTTGGTTGGTTTTGAGAATTTGCTAAATCAGAAATAAAAAGGGAAATCTTAATCTCTAAGAATTAAAACTAAATTTTTAGAGTTTTCTTTTGGAATGCAATTGCCTGCCAAGGTAAATCCATCCATTTCTCCTCTCAATCCTAATCAGGGCTTGTACATGCCGCTCAAGCCAAGCGATTTAGAAGTTCAGATCAGAATAAAGATGAAGAAACAAACAACTTAACCTAATTCATTCAAAATGCATAAAAGTTCAAATACAATCAAGGAAAAAGTACCAGATAACTTGATCCAAGCTAGAGCTCCTCCTGTCTTGCAGCTGTGATAGAGCACCATCCAGAATGAGCTCCCCTCTCGAAATTTAGCTTTTATACTTAGGTTATAGGGTAAAAATCACCATTTTACCCCCGTTTAGTACTTAATATTTATCTATCAATGTAGGCTAGATCTGAATGATCTAACCATACAGATAGAAAGAGGGGATCAAGACGAACAAATCCATAAAAAAATCATCTCAATCGGACTTCAGGATCAAAAGTTATTAATAAATCAATTTTAAACTAATTTAATCCATTGGATTTAAAATTGATTTATTTATTAGTTTCGTTTTTAAACACGCAATGACGTGTCGCTCTCTCATTGGCTGGCGCATTTTGAATCCTCCTTTTTGCAGAAAAGTCCTTAAAAAGCCTGGAATTGCTTTTGGACGCCGCCCAAAAGTAATTGCGTATATGCCCCTGGCGCACTCTCTCTCCTCCGATTTCTCCTAAAACATTAAAAATATATATTAGAAATTGCAATAAAACCCTGAATGATTTTAAATAGGATCTTTACGCCTGCCGTGGCGACCGAGAGCTGTTTTCAGGGTCTTTTTGCAACGAAACGTTACAAAAAGGCCCCAAAAAGTCTAGAAATTGCATAAATATATTTTTTTCTCTTATAAATATGCCCTTTTTTCATAGAATAAATGCATTTCTTCTTGAAATAAATCCCAGAAAATTCCTAAAAATTCGTAAAAAATTCTAGAAAATTCTAGGAAATTCCCTGATTAATTCCCATGTTGATAAATGTCGAAATAAACTTTTTAATGTGCCATTTTCATCCAAAAATAATTATTTCGAGCTTCAATAAATCCTTAAAAATTCATATAATTAACAGAAAATTAGGGAAAAATCAGAAATTACTTGGAAGCATTATTTTTGTGTAAATATATGATAACAACCCAAATTTAAGCCTTTTAAATGCATAAATCATGCTAATAACATGAAATAAAGACCGAAATTAGGGTGTTATCATATACCCCCCTACTTAGACATTGCTAGTCCCTTAGCAACATCTATGTACTTTGCTGAATTATCATCTCTTTCATCCTGTAAGTTAGACAACAAGTGTGGGAAGTGTTAAGTGTATCAATCACAAGCCGAACTAAAACACTAAATGACATTTTGAGCTCCGACCTTTTCAGGAATGTGGGGTTTCTCTCTCCTTGGCTTGGATGCCTAAGTGGATGAGAAGGGAGTGTACTTGTTTCTAGGTATAACGCTATACCCCTCAGGTAAACTCTCTCCACTCATGTGCAGCTGGCCTCACATCTCTAGCGAGCAAGATCACTCTCTCCCGGGGTGACGGCCACCTAGTACTTGCCTCTCCATTAGCCTTTTCTCTTTCCTAAGAATAGAAGAAGCCATTTCCTCCTCCTGTTGAGCACAGAATATTGAACACAACGAGAAGAATATATGATAGAGTTGTGATGGGGGGAGAATGAGACTTTGTGAAAGAATTAGGGTGAGCATGAACAATGAGAGATTTATGGTCCAACGGGTGCTGTGCTACCTTGGATAACCTACTCCCAAGATTTTTAGAGGAAGTGAGGGAGATAGAAGAGATGAGACCAATGTGATGATATAGAGAATAAAGACCATCTTGCCCTGAATTGAAAGTCAAAACCAGAAATGGTGCAAGTCAAACCCCTCCTTTCTCTTTGTCTTCTTCTCATTCCTCTTGTCTTTTTTTTTCTTTTTTTTTTCAAACTCCTTTTTTTTCGCTTCTTTTTTTTTTTTTTGTATATCAAACAAAGAGGATAACAACAAATGAAACACTTTCCACGACTTGAATGGTTTTTTAAATATTTTATCACAACTAGCATGAGTGTCATAACAATCACATTGGTCTATGGAGAAGCGATAGAAGAACGAGATTTAGATGATGCAGAGCGAATTATTGACAGAAAATATACAAAGAGGCAGTATCGTAGTGATACCGTGGAAAGGGAGATAGACGTACTTGGGAGATAAGCATATCCTCGGTAGCGGAAGCAAGGTGGTGAAGTCAAGTTGTGATGGATATGGCGTGAAGCGTGTGGAACAATAAGGTGAATGAAGTGGTGGATTCCGTGCATAGGACTCGGAGAATGGCTGCTCACTATTTTGGAATGAAAGTAGGCTAATGGGGAGACGAAATGCATAAGTGGGATCGGCTATTAGAGTTGATGGAATGGGGGCTCTCAGTTCACTCATCACTCCCCTTTGAAGCATAGAGCTTCTACCCTTGACTTTCCATCATCTAATCACCTACTAGACACTCTCCCCAATTTGAAATTGAACCCACATTGCTCAAAATCACGTGTTCCACCTCTAACATGCTCATGATCCGCTCTAGGAGCTTAAATTCTCTACACATGTTCCCAAACCATTGGATGAAAATTTCTGATTCATCTAGAGGCATGTTAATTATTTTTATAGGCAGGTTCAATTCATATAATATTCCTCAAAACTAAATGTATAAGTCATAGTTGACCAGTTTAAATGAACTAGCTCCCCCCCCCTTCTAAAACATGCATGGTCCTCAATGCATAACTAAGAAAATAATGAAAATAAAAATTGAGGGAGAGAATGGCAAACAGTGGGGATGGACGTGTGGCTCGCCGTTGAGATGATAGATATAAAATCCTGAAATAAGTTGTGTTGCGTCGTACATCATGATTGCTCCAACTTGGTCAACATCCTGATAAAAAATACAACAACACAACTGATAGAGGTTGCACATGAAAAACAATATTTGAAGTCTTTAAACATAGAAATTGAAGAGAGAATTCAAGTTGAGGACTTGGGTCCTAAAAGATCAGGTTGTGGACAAATCTTCAAAACCGCTCCCCCTTATGGTAAGGTTGCATCCCTTGATTCCTCCTTCATGTGGGTTCCACCTACTTGGTACAGCTAAAGAAATAGGAAAAAAAACATAAAGGAGAACTGGAAAAGGATCCCAATTCCCATTAGAAAAAGCAGAATAAATCGAACTAAAGATCGTCTCAATCATAAAGCTAAACTCAAAGGACTTTGTATGAGAAACTCAATTCCCATGTGTACATACCTATATTTAAGAATAGGTTTCCTTGTAATTTTGGTCCACAAATGTAAAACATTTAAGAGATCAAATGCAAAGAAAACGTTACTAGAAGATTGTGATTTCAATTCAAATAAATGATCACGCCAATCTGTAAAAAGAATTTTGCATAAGAAAGGTTCAACCTCAACTTCATCACAAATTTTTTTCATCCTTGTCCTAGGTTGAAATTTAAATAATTCATTTGGCGTATTGCAAAGTTCTTTTTCCATTTCTATATCCATCAATACCATCCTCATGGAAGCCTTCAAATTGCTATTTTCCTTCACATGATTTCTGTCATCAAGAAACAACATGTAGATGTTAGAGATTATTTCATCCACTTCTTCCATTGAGATCCTTGATTCCCCAAAATTATCCTTGCACAATTTTCCAAAAGAATCATGTCTTGAAAATTCTTTCATTTCTTCTCCATTCCTATTATATATGGGTTTACATACAATTCCAGTACATAGTGCTTCTGGAAATGGAATAGGAGGTTGATACTCTTCCAAATGAGGATGGGTGTTTGCAAACTGAACTTCCTCATCTCTTTCCATCTTTTCTCGCATGTCATCCTGAAAATTTAACTTAGAAGCATCTGATTGTGATTCCTCATACCCATATATTTCCTCTTCATAAAAATGTAAATTCAAGATTTCAGAAATCTCCATCTTAATAATTTTCATTTTTCTGAGAAAATAATCTTCCTCGAGGGGACCACTTTCTGCTAATAAATCCTTCAAAAATTTACAAATATCTTTCTCCATATGTAAGATCCTTAAGAAGTATTCTCCCCTTTCATGAAAATCATTTGTTTTAGTAGGAAACCCTCTAATCATATCATGAAGTAGACTCATTTTGGAAAGACATTCATGTTTGAAAACATCCTCATATTCAAGAAAATAATTCATCATAAACTGGTCACTCTCTTCGGAGTCATCAAGTTGAGAAATTTTCTGTTGAATCCTTTCAAACTCATTAACAAACACATGATGCTCGTTGGAAAATGAAGATGATGCATTTTGCAATGAAATTGTAGAGGAAAGTACTAAAGATGGTGATTGCCCCCACTCATAGTGTGGATATTCCAAAGGGGATATGGCATGAGTGTGGAAGCCATGATTGTGGTTATTATGACGAGAAAATTTAGGGGTCGTCACCTCACTAGATTTAGGATAATATGAATGCTCATAAAGATTGGGGAAGGCCTCATTTGAATGGTCACAATCATACGTATAAGGATTGATGCCACAATAATTTTTTTCATCATGATGCCAGGAATCTCCAAGATCAAGAAAATATTCACATTGTGAATTTTCATAAAGACAATGATCATGGTGATAATTTTGATGCAACTCATAATAATAAGAACTTTTTCCATCATAGTGAGACATGGTTGCTTCATATGCATAAAAAAAAAAAAAAATTATCTATTGTAAGCAATACAATGTAGTGCAATAATAAAAATTAGATAAATACTAAGCACTTTAGAGAAAATCAAACCAAAATCGATTTTGAAAATTTTAAAGCACTCAATTGATAGAAATGATTACCAATTGAATTTCCTTAGCGTTGCTTCCCCGGCAGCGGCGCCAATTGATAAGCCAAAAATAGGGGTGAAAATTACGCAAAATTTTTAGCCCTTGTCGTTGTGAATTTTTGGCTTATGCAATAAAATTTATAAAACTCTACTTAATATGTATAGTGATAAGTATGAGTGTCGTCCAAGGGAGGCAAGTAGGAATTTCAATTTGATTTTATTTTTGGTGTTTTAGATCCTAATTAGAGTGAATTTGATCTTCAATGAGGATCAAGTCACCCTAATTAGGTGAGAATTTAGAGAGGGGGGTATAAGAGATGAGATGAAAAGAAGAAATGTGGGCTCTAGATTGAATTAATTGATCCAATTGGATGGATCAAAGAATTCAATTAGAGAGGTTGGAAGAAATTTTTGATTTAAGTTTTGGTTGGTTTTGAGAATTTGCTAAATCAGAAATAAAAAGGGAAATCTTAATCTCCTAAGAATTAAAACTAAATTTTTTAGAGTTTTCTTTTGGAATGCAATTGAATGCCAAGGTAAATCCTCAATTTCTCCTCTCAATCCTAATCAGGGCTTGTACATGCCGCTCAAGCCAAGCGATTTAGAAGTTCAGATCAGAATAGAGATGAAGAAACAAACAACTTAACCTAATTCATTCAAAATGCATAAAAGTTCAAATACAATAAAGGAAAAAAAGTACCAGATAACTTGATCCAAGCTAGAGCTCCTCCCTGTCTTGCAGCTGTGATAGAGCACCATCCAGAATGAGCTCCCCCTCTCGAAATTTAGCTTTTATACTTAGGTTATAGGGTAAAAATCACCATTTTACCCCCGTTTAGTACTTAATATTTATCTATCAATGTAGGCTAGATCTGAATGATCTAACCGTACAGATAGAAAGAGGATCAAGACGAACAAATCCATAAAAATCATCTCAATCGGACTTCAGGATCAAAAGTTATTAATAAATCAATTTTAAACCAATTTAATCCATTGGATTTAAAATTGATTTATTTATTAGTTTCGTTTTTAAACACGCAATGACGTGTCGCTCTCTCATTGGCTGGCGCATTTTGAATCCTCCTTTTTGCAGAAAAGTCCTTAAAAAGCCTGGAATTGCTTTTGGACGCCGCCCAAAAGTAATTGCGTATATGCCCCTGGCGCACTCTCTCTCCTCCGATTTCTCCTAAAACATTAAAAATATATATTAAAAATTGCAATAAAACCCTGAATGATTTTAAATAGGATCTTTACGCCTGCCGTGGCGACCGAGAGCTGTTTTCAGGGTCTTTTTGCAACGAAACGTTACAAAAAGGCCCCAAAAAGTCTAGAAATTGCATAAATATATTTTTTTCTCTTATAAATATGCCCTTTTTTCATAGAATAAATGCATTTCTTCTTGAAATAAATCCCAGAAAATTCCTAAAAATTCGTAAAAAATTCTAGAAAATTCTAGGAAATTCCCTGATTAATTCCCATGTTGATAAATGTCGAAATAAACTTTTTAATGTGCCATTTTCATCCAAAAATAATTATTTCGAGCTTCAATAAATCCTTAAAAATTCATATAATTAACAGAAAATTAGGGAAAAATCAGAAATTACTTGGAAGCATTATTTTTGTGTAAATATATGATAACAACCCAAATTTAAGCCTTTTAAATGCATAAATCATGCTAATAACATGAAATAAAGACCGAAATTAGGGTGTTATCAGTTAACTACCTCTTGTCGTATACCTTTGACTGACTCATGCCAATCAGGTGATAGTACCAGGGGGGGTTTTACGAGTCACAAATCAGTGGAAGGTAGATAGTGACTTGAGATTGAGCTGGAGTGAACTTACTCTCTTCACTTATAAAATATATTTACTTATAGGTAAATGGAATAATGAGATGTCTGTTTAGGATCACAAAGTGAACGGAAGTACATACTTGGGGGAATTTCTAAATTTCTAGCCTCCGAGACACTAGACTCCATTTCCACAAATCTTAGACTCACTTTTGGTGAAATTATCTCCTAAGTGCTCTACTACATTTGATAAAACATTAATGATCTTGTTCATCCCTATGGATACCATTGCTAAGGGTCTAGCAATGTTTGAGTAGGGGGGGTATTTGACGAGTCACAAATCAGGCATGCAAATTGACACTCATTAGGAATTTATGAATGTCATACCGTTTTGGTGTGGGGGCGTTGCCCCGCACCCCGCAAGGGGGCGACTCCACCCTTAACCCCTGGCCTACTGACCGCGCAGTTGGATTCGCGACACCCTGTCGAGGCACACGTCAATCACCCACTAACGATGCGTCGAGAATTTCCCGCAGCCTCGGTACGCACTCCTAGTGTAGAGGTACCCCTCAAACTCTTTGGTGTTCGTATTCTTCGTCCAGTGTTCCGCAAGAAGTTCTTCCACCGCCGTCAGATTTGTTTTAGGTTTTCTAGAATTTTCATCGACTAGTGGATCAGGTATTTCTTGAGTTTTCCCGTGAGCGTGAATTCAATAGTATTTATTTTGGCGCTTGGCATCATCGTGGTGGTTAAAGACAGTACTCCCGCCCTCGATGAGGAAAGGGGCTGCACCACCATTATTTCATCGGATTTAAATCTCTCGAGATCGACCATGTGAATTTGTGGTCTGCTTTACCCACATCCTCCCAAAACCAACCCTCACATATAGCACCTCATCATTCTTCTCCCAATCTCATCAGTTGTCTACACTCCTCCCCACCCGTCGTCCCCTTTACCGTCGCCATAGTCGTCCTACATTAGTCATCTTGCATTAGTTGTCCTGCATCACTCTCAGTTAATGGCGGTGACAGCACTGTGACCGGAAGGGAGATCAGGAAGAGATAAGAGCAAAAGAGGGAGCAGAGAGCTTACCTGAAGGACGACGCGCTCGAGGATGGATCTGAAGCGGTTGGCAATCCCGAACTAGTGGAGAAATCCGGTAAGTAGCTCAATTTTTAGTTAATTACATTCATAGAATATTAACTACGGATTGAGGAGTAATCCTCAATCCACATCCTCAAAATCGAAATCGAAATGATTCGATTTCGAGCATAAGCCTTTAAGGCATCACATCAAACACCTTGCATTTGTGCATTCAACCCCAAATTTCTCCCACAAAACGACTTCTAAAAAATCTCCAAAAATTTCCTAAAATCATTAATGTTCATCTACTACAAAATAACAAAATTTTAGGTCTAGATAAAATCTTCAGAGAGGGGTTCATTTACACATCACTATTAAATACTTCATTGTTCTCTCTAAGACATTATAACAAACACTTAGTGGTGTTTGTTGACCTTCCTAGTCATTAGTTGAATTCAACTCTAAGTGCCAATCCCTGCGGAGATGACCTTACTCAACACTATACATATCTGAGTAAGTTTACAGAATAACAATTTTATTTGATCGAAGCAAAAATAACAATGACAAAATTACACCCCATTTTCGCCTTCGTCAGGTGGGGGGGGGTGGTCATGGCAAACTCTCTCACACTGAGTGGGTCTAGAAAGGCCGGATCAGGGGAAATAAAGGGGTATCGGTACTGACAAGCCATAAATAGTGGTAAATTTTATGCAATTTCAAACCCTTGTCGTCGTCAATTTTAGATTATACAATAAAATTTATAAAAACTCTACTTAGGATGTGTAGTGGTAAGTACGAGTATCGTCCAAGGGAAGCTAGTAAGGAATCAAATTGATGTTCTTCTTGAATAATTTGAACCTAATTGGGGTTAATTTAATCTTCAACAGAGATCAAATTACCCTAATTAGAGGAGAAATGTAGAAAGGGGGATAGAAGAGATGAGATGAATAGAAGTAATAAGGGGCTCTAATTTGAATTAATTGATCCAATTGAAGGGATCAAAGAGTTCAAGTAGAGAGATTGAGAAGAAGATTTGGATTTTTTTTGGTTGATTCTGTATATTTGATAATTCAGGAAAAAAACTACTCTACTAAATATTGAAATGGGAAATTTAATATGCTAGAAAGTTAATCCTTTTTATGTTGTTTTTTTATAGTTTTCTTCAAATGCACTTGAATACCTAGTTAAATCTCTCAATTACTCCTCTCAATCCTAATCAGGGCTTGTACATGCCGCTCAGGCCAAGCGATTTAGAAGTTCAGACAGAAATTAAGAAGAATGATTAAGAGATTCAACTAATAACATCCAAAATACACCAAAAAATTCAAATACAATGAAGGAAAAGGTACCAAACAAGTTGATCCAGGCTGGAGCTCCTCTCTGTCTTGCAACTGTGATAGAGAACCAAAAGTAATTGTGTATATGCCCCTTGCACATTCTCTCTCCTCTGAAAAAACTAAGTAATTGCAAGAAAACCACGTAACTGTTTAAATAATAACTTTATGCCTGCATACAAGACCGAGAGCTGTTTTCGACGGCATATTTGCAACTAAAATTTACGAAAAGCCCCTGGGAGAGTAGAAATTGTTTTAAGACTCATTTTCTACTTATACATATATCCTTTTCTCCTTCAAAAAATTCATTTCTCACTTAAATAAATCTCAAAAAATATAATTAAATCTTAAATAAATCCTAAAAAATTCCAGAAAGTTCCATAAAATTCTAGACAATTCAGTATACTTAAGCTCAAAACTAAAATTTTAAATCTGCCATTTTCTTTTAAAATAATTATTTCAAGCTCAAACAAAATCGCAGAAAATTCATATAATTAGCAGGAAACTAGGGAAAAATCAGAAATCACTTGGGAACATAAAATTTATGTAAATATACGATAAAAGCCCCATTTTAAGCTCTTTAAATGCATAAAATTGTGCTAATAGCATGAAATAAAGACCGAATTTAAAGTGTTATAAGTTACAGAACTAGGTCGGCCACATTACTTGTGAAGCGAATCCTACATACGGGAGGAATATTGACGACGTGGGCGGGATCACCCCCTCATTGGAGGATCGAAGATGGGCCAACGTTACGAACACGTGGCTTTGCTGCTATCTTGGGAGAATATCTCTCTGGTCTAAGTCTCACCCCCATACGGTGTCCCACGTCGAACACTCAGAAACGGTGGTGCAAGTCGGAAGCGTGCTTGTACGATGCAATGAGAGTCGTGGTCCTAGCACGAGGATGATGATGCAACAATAAAACATGTAGGGTAGATGCATAACCATGACGTTCTATGGGTGCTATTGCGGTAGGTTGACGAGGAACATGGCCAACGGCAAACTTCGTAGGACTCAACCCGGCGGGGCGACTCACCGGGGAGTTCAACGCACACTAGGCACGGGAAGCGAGACAATGGTGCTCGACCATTGTTTGGGGGATGGCACGATGATCGCAACACGTGCGTGTCGTACCATCCATCTATGGGGCAAAGAGTGTAGGGGTTGTCTCGGGACTCCAACTCTCCTGAGTGAGTCTGGGCGGAACGACATTCCCTTGCTCTATGTGGGTCATGTGCTACTCGGTGAGCGGCGCATTCGGCCGAGCATGATGGGGTGTCATCGATATCGTGTCTGACGCTCAGGGGAGGGCATAGGATGGAGGACGGTCATCAGCCCGACCGTTCTGGTCAGGGCACTCTTCGTTGCTGATTTCGTGGTGTAAGGGTACCACGTGACCCATCATCTTCAGTGCAGGAATGAACACATGTTCGTCCGCCCGGTAATGGTGACGTCGTGGTCATATAACCACAAACGGCCTTCATAGGAAGGACATCACAGACGACATTCTCATCATACGTGCGCACCTTTAACGGCACGTGGCAGTGCTGCTTCACCGATAGTGACAAAGCGTCAATCCACGAGGCATCGTAGGGAGACGGGTGGGGCAAGATTGTCAACCCCAATTAGGCGACCATTTTGTCACAGATGGGGTTAATGCAACTGCCGCTATCCATGATCAACGTACAAACATTGTCATTGAGGTTGAAAAATGTGTAGAAGATCGATGTGTGGAGGGCCGCATCGGCCCTTGGATCCCTCCTCGGTGGAACGATTGCAGGTATAACCTGCGTTGACACTTGGTGTGGGATTTCCAACCCACTAGTGCTAGGGTGGTTGACCACTACGCTAGCCAGTAGTCGGCCAGTGGGGCGTGGGACCAGCGCCAGGGTCGCACGAACCTCTACGATTTGGATGTACCCAAATCGCCCATCAAGTTCCTCGTACTCGTTTGTAAGCTCCTCGTCCACATGATACTCATCATCGAGTTGTTGTCCGACCCCTTCCACGTGGTCCTGGTTGATGCCCTTAACGTCGATTAGGAGGGCCAACGATGAACATTGGCTAGCTTGGTGCCCTTTTCCTTGGCACTTGAAGCACGTTATGTGTGCTTGGTTTACGATCTGACTTCAGGCTGTGGTGTTAGTGGTGACGGCCTGAGCTGGTGGGGGGGATACCACTGATGTGGTCGGGCGTTTCTTGGTCCTCTGGTAACCTACGACGTCTGTGTGGTCATGGACGGGGTAGTTTGAGCGGGGGTGGCTTGTGGTGCAGATGTGGTAGGGTGGATGATGGCTTCCTTGCACAAATGCTCTAGATGCTCCACGATGTGATAGGCTTTGTCAACTTTGACAGGATTGCATTCAAGCACCTCGCTGCGTAGGGCCGGTCGAAACCCATGGGCAAATAGACCTATTGACGATCTGTGGGTTCTCCACGAATCGGCATCGCATCCGACATTCTTTGAAGGCCTCCACGTATTCTATCACAGATTGTCGACCTTGCATTTTCTCGAGCCACGTGAATAATAACGTCATCTGGTACTGCCTGGGCACATACCTGCTCCTCAATTTTTTGAGCCATCTCGGTACAAGTCGTGATTGGCCTTCCTTGTCGCTCAGAAGCGACTTGCTTGTTCTCCCAAAAGATCTTGGCTTGTCCGCCAAGTTTCGTCTCTGCATATTCCACACACAAGTCATCATTTGTGGAGTACCATCGAAAGTAGGAGTTCATGCTCGGCCTTTCAAAGATGGAGACGTCAGCTTAGTCGCTCTTCTGGATCCGAGATCGATGCTCTTTGCGTCGGTGCTCGTAGTCGTCCGAGGGGGGTATTGCGCGCGTGGTCAACCCATCGTCGGGGTTGACCGTCGTGTGGGGCGTGGACATCAAGTATCACGCGCGGGGGGTATTGCGTGTGTACATCGAACATTGGGTATCGTGCATGGACATGGTCAACTGAGCAAACCTCGGCGGGTTTGTCGTACAGGTGATCCTAGGGCCAGACGTAGTTGTCTCAATGGAATGGAGGATCAGCCTAGAACCCATGATCGTAGTCGACTCAGGGCTTTTGATAATTTCAGGCACAAACATCCTAGGGAACGTGTTCAGGATAACAGTCGGGACGGAGGTCTCTCTGGGCCTCGTCCCACCACCTCTCCTCATCCACTACATTGTCTTCATAGGGGCTCCGAGGGCACTCCCGGGGTTGGTGACCTATGGGGGTTCACGAGCTCAGACGGGCGCCACAGGTGCAGGGGCAACCGTGGGTGTTAGCAGTGTCGTCAATCAGGCCAGCACTGGCTCCACTGGTTCAGCGACAGAGCTCATAGTGCAGAGGTAAATGTCCCGGTCTTTGGTCGGGTCCTCCCAAGGTTGAAAAGGCTACTGCGGTCTTCCTCGACTGTGTCCTACTCCTCAACATCATGTAGCAGGAACCAAACGTGCAGGTTCGTTCATGGGATCGTTCCGTGCGAGCGACGACTCGTCATCGCCCTTTCCTTGTTGTCACTAGGAGATGCAGTCCCTAGAGACTGTGAGGAGTTGCCCCGGGATTGTACTCGTCCCTAGCGGTCACTGGTGTGTCCGTGGGGACCATACAACCTGACGACACCCCTGGCAGTGGGTGCGGTCTGTCTGGATTTTGAAGGAGGTGGTGACGCACCACCTTCGGGCGTTGGAGGATAGTATGCAAGGAGGCACATCGAGCTGCTTCTCTCGTTCGGTGGTGAGTCATCTTGTCGTAGGAAGGTTGAACCTCCGGGTTGCATTCGTCTGCTAGATCTCATCTTAACGGCCATGGCTAGTTCTTTGACGAATCTTAGGTGCAATTTTGAAAGGTTGAAATGCAGATGCTATGATGTAGGTACAAAGATGCACTGTGAGCAACCACAGTGGAGCTCTGATACCAAGATAATGCAGGACATCATCAATGACATTGTCCCGAGGGATACCGAGGTACAGCTCGGATACTGGGGAGATAGCGGACGTCGTCAAAGATGTCATTCGTAGGTGTGTACCTATGGAGATGTGATGCCGGATGTTGTCAAGATGTCGTCTGATCGTAACCAAATATGATGGTTTAGTGCCGATGAATGATAGTGGTATCGGACTACGAGAGTGGTGTCATCCGATCGTAACCGAATATGATGGTTTAGTGCCAATGAATGATAGTGGTATCGGACTACGAGAGTGGTGTCGTCCGACAAAGAATCCTAACGGTATTTAATTACGATAAGATGCAAGATGCAACGGGTTATGGTACGTGCAAATGCCGACTAACGGTGAATGCCAATACCTGGGGCCGACGGAGTCGCCCGGTAATGGAGGGGTTAGACCTCTTGAACCTCATCCGAAGGGAGGAGGACGACCACGGTGCCGAATAGAGCAGCTCCCCCAGGTTTTGCTCTCATGTGATGGGCAAGCCTGACTCGTACCAAGGGGGGGGAAGACACTCTTGTTAATCTTAATGATTCGCTCAACCTATCCCTCTCATCTATGTCTAACACGAGTGCGGTGGAGGCAATAAGAAAGTGCACTACAAGAAATAAGAGATGGACGAGCAGGAAATTGGCGTACCTTGCCGATGCCCACAAATCAGGATCCCTTTTGCTTCGTACACTTGGCAAGGCGTGGGGTTCGTGGGGGAGTGAGAACACTAGTGGAGAGGGACCGGCGGGCATGACGGCTTCAGGTCTGAGCGGGTGGTCAGGGAACAGCCTGACAAAGAAGCAGCATCGGTCGCATACTGGGGGAGAGGGGCCGTGAGGCCGCAAGTGACACTCGGGGTCCGAACAGTCCGTGGGCAGATTGTTTTCTCCCGCTTCTGCCGGTGAAGATAAGACCGTGGTCCGGTCTGATGTCAAACGTCATCTAGGACGTCGTCCGGTCGACACTGAATATGATGGTTTGGTACCTGTAAGGGATGATGGTATCAGACTACGGCAGTGTCATCATCCGATGGTTCTAAACCCTAACGGGTCGATGTAACTACGATGCGTTGAATACCCTACGTGTCGTACGTGCAGGCTCTGACTCGAGGGAGGCGCCGAGCTCCAAGCTTGGACGGGGTCACCGAGTGACGGCGATGGTGGCCTCTCGAACCTTGTCGGAGCAATGAAGGCATCTACGTTAGAATGAAATCTATATGTAGGGGTTGCACATAATGCACGTACTCGTCTGTACTGGTAAGACACTCAGTTGACCGTAGTTGTCTCAATTCCTCCTCCTCTCTCACCTACCTAGTCTGAGCACGGTAGAGTCAAGACGAGGATATACTGCAAGAAGTAAATAAACAAGCGATGGGAGAGGACGACATACCTCATCAGCGGTGGCTCGAAGTGCAGTGTCATCGATGGTCAGTGGCGATTTGGAGCGGGTGGGACGGAGAGTTGCCAAGAGATCACGGCGGCTCGACAAGCGAAGTAGTGCTGGAGCTATTCCTAAAGGTCGGCGGAAGACTCGTTGAGGACGTCCTGCGCTCGGAGCGACGACCTCTTCAGGGCGGTGGGGAATGGCATCCCGAGGCGTCATTCATCGAGGTGTCGTGGTTCAGTGACAATCAGCAGGGCTCGTGCGCGGGGGAGGTGTGCGGTGGCGGTACCCAGTGAGATGGCGGCGCAAGGGACAACGGCGTGGCCCGGTGGAGGCATCCGGCGTCGGCGGTTGCAGCCACCCTAGCGGTTGCGGTGGCACCCGGCGCCTATGGTCAGCTGGGGTGGCTGTGGCTGCTCCGGCGATTGTGGGCGGTCCGACGGCTGGGGCGGTGCCCGCTGATGGGTACAGCGCCCATTGGTCGCGGCGGTGCCCGCTACTGGTGGCGGCGCCCACAGTTGGCAGTGGTGCCCGTTGCTGGCATGGCGCTTACTGCTGACGGTAACGCCCGAGGCTTGCGATGGCGCACGCGGCTGGGGGCGCCACCCGCTGGTCGAGGCGGCGCCCGCTGGTCGTAGCGGCGCCTGCTGGTTGTGGCGGTGCCTGTTGCTCGCAAGACGCCCGCCTCTAGCGGCGGTGGCTGCGGCTTGCAGCAACGCCTGTGATTGGGGGCGGCGCGTACTGGTCGCGGCGGCGCCCCTTGGGGCGGTGGTGCCCGCGGGTGGCGGAGGCACCCGCCTCGGGTGGCTTAGGTGTCGCTTCTCGCGGTGCCCGCTGGTCTGGGGGAGCCGGTGGCGGCCGCGAGGTGGCGTGTTAGCGACGCACCCGCAGCGGCTGCCTAGGGCTCAGAACGGAGCCCGAAAACGGGTGCACTGGGGGGACGGAACGGGCGCAAACCCATCCCCATTCCGTTCTGCCCATTCTCTCCCTCCTTTCTTCTCTTTTTTTCTTCCTTTTTCCCTTTTTTTTAATCTTCTAAATGGTGAGACCAAGAGGCTAACAAACGATTTTCTTCTTCTTCCTGGTCTCCCTTCTCTAGGGCGCCCTCTCTTTCCTTATAAAGGGGGAAGGGATGGGCCCTAAGTGAGCTAACAAAAGAAAGGGGAAAAAGGGTCCGTTAAGGGGGCCCTTACATAATGGGCCCCCTCATTACAAAATGAAGAGGGAGATTAAAACAAAAGAAAAGATGAGAGACAAAGGAAAAGAGGGAAAAGGAAGGCCCCTCTCCCTTGACTATAAAATGATGGATGGACGAGACACGTCGTGAATGCGACAAAAACAAGATGACTCAATGAGGGAAAACATAAAACAGGAAAGAAACAATGATGAAAACGATAAACGATAATTGAGCATTCGTCACCCAATCTTCAACAATGGTGGCGGGTGGCGCGGAGGACGCGTCAGCGATCTCCAATGGCGTGTGCCATCACGGTCAAAAGGATCAAGCAGGGCATTCTGTCAGCAATAAGGAAACTTGATTGACGTATGCCCATTGACAAGGGAGGGTAAATGGCGTCAATCGGTCAATGCCCAAGCTGACGAGGCCGGCGCGGATGGCTGCCTCGCTTGGGCCAATAAATTTAGATCCATTGTAGGTGCAATCTGCGTGGTGCGGTAGAGTCCCTCAGCCACGATTGACCAAGGGTATTCGCAAGCCGGGGAGTTCAGACAGGGTGCAGTGAGCACTAGTCCGTTGCCTCGACCGGGAGCATGCACACTGGTGGAGGAATTCCATGACACTGCTGCGACTCCGATCGATGCCCGTCGCTGGAAGGGCAGATGCTCCACGATACCTTGCAGGGAAAAGGACCGTCGGGTGAAGAGGAGAGGGGAGCAACCATACGCCCGCCCTCTCCGAGTCTTACTCCTTCCTCCCACGAACCTCTCTTCCACAAGCAGACCTTCTTCAACCCTAACTTCTTCTTCTTCCTGATGGGGGACTTGCTACTTTCTTCAACAATGCAAATTTCAGAGAAAAAAATAACAAGTCCAAAGGTTAGGGGGCCCATCGTTTTCCTTTTATAGGAGAAGGATATGAATGGGCCCCTAACAACATCTAGAGGAATAAAGAAAGGTTTAAGGCCCATATAAGGGGAAACAAAGGGGAGGGGAAGGTCCTTATAGAATGGACTTCCCCTCTTACAATGAAGATGATATAAAAGACAAAGAACGGGATGAGAATATAAAAGATGAATGCTGATGACGAAAAATGCAGGAAAACACCGATAAAGACTCTGATGAAAACAAACAAAAAATGAAGATGATACACCCCTTATTCTGGATATTTGAATCTGGGTGTTCGCATCGTCGCCTTGGCTTGCCGAGCAAGCTGAACGCGAGTTGGCGTCCGTGTCTCTGAAGATGTTCCTTGGGGCTCGGGCTGCGCCGAGCCATCAAGATGCAACTACGTGAGTGCGAAGACCCCTAGGCGGACGTACGTGCCAGCCTGACTCATGGGGTTCACTAAGCTCTGAGGTCTGGGCCGAGCAATCATTGACGGGGATGGTGACCTCCTGACCATCGATAGAGCGACGACGGTGTCTACGATGCTGAATGGACTCAGTTTGTAGGTGCTTCCACGTGACATGCTTGGCATGTATCTAGGGAAGACGCTCGGTAGGATCTCTCGTGTTCGTTTATCCTCTCACCTATTCTATTTCGAGCTCTATGGAGTGCAATCAAAAGATATACGACAAAAGATAAATTAACTCGGCAAGCTAGGGGAGTGAGGTACCTCAATGGTGTCATTGTCCCAAAGTCATGGTACTTGTCGAAGCTAAAACCGGTGGGGCAGAGTTAGTGGAGTGGTGCCAAAGACAGGCACGGTGTCGCTCGACTGGCAGCATTGACGCGGCTCAAGAGGCATGACGTTGAGGAGGGGAGGTGATGGATGACCATCCCATTGACTAAGCCCCAACTAGGGAAGGTTGTGCGGTCCGGTTCAATTTTTTCGGCCTACGTTTGATTTTTTTGATCGTACAAAAGTGCTGACTGATGGGCGGTTCAACTTTGTGCGACAAAATTGCACCGCACATCGCACAAAATTGCATAAATGGATGGCGCTGTTTTCTCAGGAAAATGATATAGTAGATGAGCTATCAAAGCTGAACATTCGAGTTTGCAGCAAAGCCTTGAGTTGGAGAGTGATCTCACTGTTCTCTGACTGTGGAAGCCGGATTCTGAAAAGACATAAGTCAGGGATTCGAGACAGCGAGTTCGGCGCCGATGACAAAAGAGGCGTGGAAGAACTCTGCTTCAGGGAATCTAAGGAATTTGGGGAAGAAGATCAAGAATATAAGGAATTTGCGTATATGATATCTACTATGGCGAAAGGCCAATCCGAGCCGCTAATCCACTGGTGCCTCTGCCATATCGATCGCAAGTTGAGGAAAATCCCTGAGTTGTCATATCCCGATTTAGAACCGGGCTTAACCCATAGCTAGAGACTGAATTACTCGTTCGTAAGGCTGCTACACTCAAGCAGGCCTATCAGATTGTAGAGGATTTAGAACTTAGCCAGAATTTGTATAACACCCCTGTTGTCAGTGGTCATCCCTTCCTCACCGATCGTGCTCATTCATCCTCTTCCCATCGTATAGCTTCGCGTAACCCACCCTTAGCTCTCCCGACACCGGAACCTTTTCACACTCGCACTCCCACTGAACACCGTCCTCCAATTTTGACTTCCCAATCCGCCACTGCAGCCAATCTTAATGCGCGTACCTCTACTTCCCTCGACTCCACCGCAAGAGCTCCACCACAACCCAATCCAGCACAAATCGGTCCAACTGGCATTACTTGTTTCAAGTGTCGAGGACATGGGCATAGAGCCTCCCAGTGCCCTTCCCGAACCTTACATATTGGGATAGAGCCCGTGGAAGCTGATCCTACCCTAGACCAGCAACGCATTGATGAGGAAGAGTACAGAGTAGAAAGTTACGTCGTTGATGAATTCGTGCACGAAGAAGGATTAGTGAGCTTCATTGGTGTCATTGACTGTCCACCGTCCCTTCCTTGTCATGATCCATCTACGTCAGTTAGGGGAATTGTTCGATGCAACCTCACACAACCATCCACTGATAATTTTTCTTTGAAGACATCCATATTTTACACTTATTTTAAGATTAGTGATAAGATGTGTAAGAAGATTATAGACAGTGGTAGTTGTATCAACGCCGTATCCGATGTCATGACTTCATGATTGGGATTACCGTTGATTGATCATCCTCACCCTTATTTTGTATCTTGGATCGATGCTACCTCAATCCCTGTGAAAAATCAGTGTCTCCTCCTTCTAAAAGTTCAATCGTACGAGGAAGAAATATTATGCGATGTGTTACCCATGAAGGTAGGGAGCATCATCCTAGTTCGCCCATGGTTATACGATAATGACGTACATATCTTTGGTAGGAGCAATATTTTCTCGTTCCTCTATCAGGGCAAGAAACCATCACCAAAACCTACGTCATTAGGTCTATGCATTCTCAACGGGCGTCAATTTCAAAAGGAGATGGATAGTGAGATTCTATTTGTTTAGCCATGATTTCCGAATCATTCCTCTAAGGATTCCACACCCCCACCACCAGAGGTTTCCCAATTACTAGCTGAATTCAAGAGCGTCTTCCCCGAGGATTTACCCAATGATTTACCACCTATGCGCCAGATTCAGCATGCCATTGATTTCATCTCGGATCCTCCTTGCCAAACCTACCCCATTATCGAATGGATCCCACGCAATACAAGGAACTTTAGCGTCAGGTTCAAGAGCTCTTGGACAAGGGATTCATTCAGGAGAGCCTTAGCCCATGCGCTGTACCTGCATTACTAGCTCCCAAAAAGGATGGGAGTTGGCACATGTGCATTGATAGTAGAGCCATTAATAAGATCACCGTCAAATATTGGTTTCCCATCCCTTGCATTGTGATATGTTTGATATGATGGCTGGTTTGAGGATTTTCTCGAAAATAGATCTTAAGAGTGGCCATCATGAAGTTCGAATCCGTCCTGGTGATGAGTGGAAAACTGCGTTTAAAATAGGATGGATTATATGAATGGAAAGTTATGCTGTTTGGCTTGTCAAATGCACCTAATACCTTCCAGCGTTCGACGAATCATATTCTTAGACCATTCATAGGAAGCTTTGTCGTGGTTTATTTTGATGATATCCTCATTTACAACAAGTCCAAACATGACCATATCCAACACCAACGTCTAGTGTGTGAGGTCCTCAAGACCGAACAATTATATGCACATCCAAAAAAATGTTCGTTTTTTGTCGATCCTGTTTCATTCCTAGGTTTTATTTTGTCAGCACAAGGAATTTTTGTCAATCTGGCCAAAATACACGCTATAACCCAATGGCCGACCCCTAGAAACGTCCATGTTGTTCGTAGCTTACATGGTTTAGCCACTTTCTATAGACGATTCATTTCTAATTTTAGTACTATAATGGCACCCATGACTGAGTGCCTAAAGGGGAATCACTTCGAATGGACTGCATTAGCGTAGAAATCCTTTGATGATATTAAACTTAAGATGACACAAGCCCCCATCCTGCGTTTACCCGATTTCGATAAAGTATTTGAGGTCGCCTGTGATGCATCGGGATTAGGAATTGGCGGAGTACTGAGTCAAGAGAATCACCCCATAGCATTCTTTAGTGAAAAGTTGCACGACGCCAAGCTCAAATATTCCACCTATGACAAAGAGTTCTATGCTATCATCCAATCCTTACATCATTGGCGTCATTACTTACTCTCTAATGATTTCGTTCTGTACTCCAATCATGAAGCATTGAAGTATCTCCATTCTCAGCAGAAGTTAAAACCTAGACATGTTAGATGGGTTGAATTCATCCAGTCATATACTTTTCGTCCTTAGACATAAGAGAGGAGTCCAGAACTGAGTGGTTGATGCCCTTAGTAGACGTGTCCACCTCTTGAATGTAATGAAGATAGAAGTTATCGGTTTTGACCAAATGAAGGACCTTTAACCTGACTGTCCGGACTTTGCACCCATCCTCCAGGCCATAGGAAATTACCCAAATCCCAGAACCCAAGATTACATCTTAGAAAAGGGATTCTTATTCTATGACCGCCGCCTATGCATTCCACAGTCTTCCCTCAGGGACTTCCTTGTTTCGGAAACACATGTCGGGGGCCAAAGTGGTCATTTTGGGAGAGATAAGACGATCGCTAATGTAGAGCATAGGTTCTTTTCGCCACCCCTGAAGCGAGATGTAGCTAACATCATTTCCCAATGTTGTGTATGTGCTCTCGCTAAACAGGTTAAGAAAAACACTGGCCTTTACACCCCTCTACTGGTCCCTCTAAGCCTTGGGATGGCGTGAGCATCGACTTTGTTTTAGGACTTCTGAGAATCCATAAGCATCATGATTCCATCATGGTTGTCGTAGATCTTTTTTCTAAAATGGCACATTTCATCCCCTCTTTTAAAACTTCTGATGCTTCTCATGTCGCTCAGATTTATTTCGATGAAGTTATCCGTCTCCATGGGCTTCCAAAAAGCATAGTATCGGACAGAGATGTCAGGTTCACTAGCTATTTTTGGAAAACCCTGGCATCTATTAGGAACAAAGCTTAAATTCTCCACGGCTTTTCATCCCCCGACTGATGGACAGACTGAGGTCGTTAATAGAAGCCTTGACAATCTATTACGATCGTTGGTTGGGGACAACCTCAAATCTTAGGATAACGTCATTCCACGTGTCGAGTTTGCCTATAATGCGTCGGTCAAACGTACCACTAGCATGAGTCCCTTTGAAATAGTGCATGGTCATCCACCTCGCAAGCCTACCGACCTCATACCCATGTTACCGCATGCTAGAGTCTCAGATGATGGTCATGAATTTCTAAGTCATATTGGAAGTCTGCATGAGGATATTCATAAATGCATCATGAGTAGCAACACTGCATATAAAGAGACTGCAGATTTACACCGTTGTTTTCGCAAATTTAAAGAAGGTGACATGGTGATGGTGAGGGTTAGGCCGGAGAGATTATCCTCCAAGCGGGCTACCAAGCTTCATGCTCGTAGTGCCGGGCCGTTCACAATCCTCAAATGAGTAGAAGAAAATGTCTATGCTATCGACATACCCTCCACGTGGGGGATAAGCACTACTTTCAATATTTCGGATTTGATCGCATTTAAAGCCCTACCTCCTTCATCTATTGATCCTTTTCTACCCATGAACTTTCCGGTGAGTGAGTTTGACTTGTCCACCCCTCCCTCACTACCGTACGATTGGCAAGAGAACTTTGAGGCTATACTGGACGAAGTAATCACCTTCACCAAAGGTGGAACGGTGCGGAAGTTTCTTGTTCGTTGGCAGGGCAAACCATCGACGGACGACACGTGGATCACGAAAGAGGACCTGGCTCGTCTGCGCCCCGATTGGGTGATCCCGCTGGAGTCTTCTGATACTGACTCAATGGAGTCGAGTTCATCTTACCCCGGGGGAATTGGTGGCGGCGACGTCAACGCATCGACACAGGACGCACCACCACCGTCATCCGATGTCGATATTGCTGCTGAGGCCACGCCACCACCGTTACCCGACCAAGTCAACGCGCCAACATCAAGCACGTCTCCACCTAAACACGCTCCGTCACACGTCATGACATGTCGCCAATGACAGACAAAGAACTGTCCCTTGACGTGACACGAAACCACATCGCTCATCTTTATTTTTATTTTATTAACTGTATTTTTCTCTTTCCTCCAAGGCCTATATGTATAGGTCAATGTTCCAAGAAACAGTTAGGCAAGTCATAATTCAAGAATTGAGTTCTTTTACTCTTCTTGGAGGACTTGCCCTAACCTCCTTCTCCCTTCCTCTGATCGTCGCCGCCCCGCCACTCCTCGTCGTCGTCCCCTTCGTCTCCCTGCTCGCCTACACACGTCGCTCCTCCGGTCGCTCGTGCACACAAGCGCCCACCAGCGCTAGCGCACGCCAGCGCTTGTTGGCGCCCGCGCACCGCCGGCGCTCGCACACACCAGCACCCACCGCGCCAATCGACGCTCGCGCCCGTCGCGCCAACCGACGCCCCCGCCCGCCGCGCTAACTGGCGGCCGCACACGCCAGCGCCCGTCGGCGCCCGCGCCGCCAGCGCCCGCCGGCGCCACGCACACCAGCACCCGTTGGCGCCAGCGCACGCCAACGCCCGCCGGTGGCAGCGCACGCCAGCGCCACTAGTAGCAGCGCACCAGCGCACTAGCGCCTACCGGCGCCCATGCAAGCCAACACCTGTCGGCACCATGCACGCTAGCGTCTGCTGGCGCCCGCGCACACCAGTGTCATCGACGTTTGTGCACGCCAACACTCACTGGCTCCCGTGCAAGCCTAGCAGCCTTGTTTGCCGTCTGTCTGCATTCGCCCCTCGTTTGCCTTGTTCATCGCCAGGGCCACTCAATGCCCGAAACTCCCAGTTATTTCGTCCAGTGGGCCATACAACGCCCAGACCACTGAGCCTCGTCACGAACAGAATTTCACGCAGCTTCATCACGCACTTCAGTGTCGAGGTATGCCTGAACTCTTTGGTGTCATGTGTTCTTCGTCCAGTATTCCTTGGGAATTCTTCCATCGCCATCGTATTTTTTTTATGATTTCTTGGAATTTCAACAATTAGTGGATTAGGTCTTCTTGTGAGTTTTTCCGCGAACACAAATTTGAAGGTATTGAATTTGGTGTTTCGGCATCGTCATGGTAGTTGAAGACAGTACTCCCGCCCTCGACGAGGAAAGGGGCTGCACCACCATTATTTCATCGGATTTAAATTTTCGAAACCGATCGTGTGGGTTTGTTGTCTGATTTATCCCTCCTATCCTCAACCAATTCCTGCACCCCATATCCATTGTTGTCTATCCCATCCCCTTTAGTAGTCAGCATCCATCCCTCTAGTAGTCCTGCATCACACATCATCAACCACATCACGAAGCCCGAGCCGACGTGAAGAACCTACAGTTCCACTATCAGGTTTGAGAAGCGACATTGTCGTCTCACTTCGTGTCAAGTGTCTTTATGTTAATTTTCTGTTTTTTTTGTTGTTGATGGATTTTTGGGAGGCCCCTCTTGTGTGAGTACCGGCCTCCTGCATGTGTTTTCTTTTATTTCATTGTCCTTAATTGTCCTCTTTAGGGGCAGAACACCAAGTTGGGTTTCTTCTTCCCCTAAAGAGCCCTTTCAAGGGGAAGCCCAATAGGCTTTCCCCTAAAGGGGCCCAAAAGGGCCATCCACAACAACCATTTTCCCTCTATAAGAGGGAGAGGAGTGGATGTGGAGTGGTAGGCATGATGAATTGAAGAATCAGATATCATTTGCTGTTGGTAGTTATTTTTTTTGTGTTTTGTTGAAGAAGATGATTTCCAATCGGGTTTCCAAGTGGGGGAAAGCTGACGACGATGGTCCGAACCAAAATCTACTAATATCAACATTGCAGTTGTTGAATTTGAAGTTCAGTTGTGTTCTACAATTGTTGAATCGTCATTGGAGAAAGTGAGAATTTCAGGGAAAAGGATGCTCTTATCCCCTCTGTAAGTTGATTCTGGTGGCCACCATCGAAACGGAGTATCCTGAACGTCGAAGAAGCCAAACTACTCGCCATACACGATGCAAGACTGTCCAGTTGACGGTCTTGATTCACGATCTGGTCTTCCATCACCAAATTACATCTCAGCAATCGTGTCGCCAATCCTCAGCTCCCTCGCTGAATGTCATTGCCGGTCCTACAAAGCGTTCATAGCGAATCATGCGCTACAATATAGAAAAGGTCAACGGATACATCCGGTGTACAGATAGAATCCAGTGACCTCCATCAGTCTGGTAGCGTCGCCCTAGGAAAGTTTTGTTTACTTTTTTTCTTTGAACTTCATGCTTGGACCATTCCACATCAACTACGACAGAGTACCGGGCATTGTATCATGCCTCCTAGTTCCTATCCCTGCCCACGAATGTTTAGAAGTTGTTGTTGAATGCTGGACACCCTATCTTTCTTGCTGATGCGGGGACTCTAGAGTGGATGAATATTGTGACCTTGTGGCAGCCTGAGTGATGCAGGACAGCTAGAAAAAAAAGAACGACTGTGGCGATGGGCAGGACAATGACGGGTGGAGGATACTGGACGGGTTTGGATGGATGGATAAACAAACCACAGAATTCCACGCAATCAAACTCGGAACTTAAAACTAATGAAATACTGGTGGTGCAGTCCCATTCCTCGTCGAGGGCGGGAGTATTGTCTTCAACCACCACGACGATGCCGAAGCACCAAATCCAATACTCGAATTCACGTCACGAGGGAAACTCACGATTGAGAGAATTTTAGGGAATTCCAAATCAAATCAAATCTGTCGGCGGTGGAGAACTCTCGCGGAACACTAGACGAAGAACACGTCGACACCAAAGAGTTCAGGCGTACCGCGGCACCGTAGTGCGTTAAGAGGTTGCGGGGAATTCTGATCGTGACAAGACTGGGCGATTCAGGGCGTTGACTGGCCCACTGGATGAGAGAGTTTGGGCGTTCCGAGCATTGTACGGCCCTGGCAGAAAGCGCGACAGACGAGTGTGGACATAGTCAGGACTGGTGAGCGCGGGCGCCGGTGTGGATGGTGCGCCTTGGGTGGCTCTAGGCGGGCGGCCTTGGGCGGCCTGGGGTGGCGTCCCTGGGCGACCTAAGGGCGGCTGCCTTGGGCGGCCTAGGGCGGGCCGCCTTGGGCAGCCCTGGCTGCCTTGGGCTGTCCCGGGTGGCAGCCTTGGGCGGCCTAGGGCGGCTGCCTTGGGCGGCCTAGGGTGGCTGCCTTGGGCGGCCTAGGGCATTGCCTTGGGCGGCCTAGGGCGGCTGCCTTGGGCGGTCTAGGGCAGCTGCCTTGGGCATCTTGGGGCGGTTGCCTTGGGTGTCCTGGGCGGCAACCTTGGGCTGTCCGGGGTGGCAGCCCTGGGTTGCCTAGGGCGGTTGCCTTGGGCGGCAGCCTTGGGCAGCCTAGGGCATCTGCTTTGGGAGGCTTGGGGCGGCTGCCCTAGGGCGTCCAAGTGCGGCTTGGGGCAGCTGCTTGGGGCGGCCCTGGGCGGCAGCCTTGGGCGGCCTAGGGTGGCGGCCTACGACTGTCCTGGGTGGCAGCCCTAGGCGCCTAAGGCGGTCAGCATTCGCGGCTCTGGGCAAGGGAAGAGAGGGGAGAAGAGAGGCAAGAGGCAAGGAGAGAAAGAGAGAGATGGAGAGGTGATAAGCTCAAATTATGGTTTGCCTTACTGGTTATTGACTGGTAAATCATGTGAGGATTTGAGCTATGCAACAATATTTTTAACCTCACAGCCTTAGGGCGAGTAAGGTATCGATCCACAGGGAGCAGGTAGGAAGTAATAATAGTTTTCTTTCAGTTCAAATTAAGCTATCAGAACACTGTATTAAGCCTCAACAAACTGTTAAATTATCTTCAGTGTAGATCTACAGGATGTTCTTGAATAGAGTCAGCTCAACAGAATCTTCAGTAAAGAATCCCTTTACTTGCAGATTCCTCCCTGCCCTTTGGGCAATTTCACAAGCACTTAGCAGGCGCTCTTGTAGCGCCCTCTGCTCGCGGCCTTAGCCGCCTGCAGAAGAGCTTGCAAGTGCGTCTGTAGGCTGCGCGCGCACGCGTGCAGCGTACTGCACGTGGGCGCACCTGCGCACTGCACTTGCGGTGCGCGGGCGTGGCTTGCGCGCAGCACCTGCTGTGCGCGGGCTTGCTTGCGCACGACATTTGCAATGAGTGGGTGTGCCTGCGTGCGGGTGCTGCAATGCGCGGGCCTTGCTTGCGCACTGCAGATGCTGTGCGCGGGCGTGCCTGCGCGCGGTGGCTGGCTGCGCGCGGCTTGCCCGTGCGCCGTCACCGCTGTGCGCAGGCGTGATCTGCTCGCAGCGCTAGCTGCGCACGGACGAGACCTGTTCACAGCGCGGGCTGTGTGCAGTGTTGGCTGCAGGCAACCTTGGATGTGCGCAGCCCTACTGTGCACGTCCTTGGTTGCTGGCGGCCTAGAATGCACTCAACCCTTGGTTATGCACACTTTGCTGCTATAGAAAAGCTGTAGATTTTTGGGGAAAACAAGAGGGAGAACGATGCGAACAAACAATGAACGTTCAATCAACTAAAACAAGAACAACATCAGTTGGAATCGTTGGAAGAGCACTGGTGTGTCTCTTCCAACCCAACCTGGATTGTCTGAAAGGGAGAGAAGTACACAGTTGCTGAAACTTGCGAAATCGCTCCAACCTTGTGTCACGATCCTTGTGGCAAGGTGGAGGTCGTCTAGCTCAAGTTACTCCTCAGCTTGCTCCTTCTCTCCAGCTCCAATGCTCATCAGCTCCTGGAGGGTTCAGAACTCTTCTTCTCCAAGCCCTAGCCTGTTCAACAGGGGAATTC
This sequence comes from Wolffia australiana, assembly GCF_029677425.1. NCBI lineage: Eukaryota > Viridiplantae > Streptophyta > Magnoliopsida > Alismatales > Araceae > Wolffia > Wolffia australiana. The sequence goes on along the minus strand of NC_135850.1, from coordinate 8,095,096 downwards.
TGGACAACCTAGAATGAGCCCTTGTGAGGCTATTTTTAGGTTTCTCTTAATATAGCTTCTTTGAGATTTTAGGGCTTTTTCTTCTTCCTGATTTTCGCCAGCTCCTCTTGATCAATTTCATCTTTCTTTGGATGCTTAATCCATATCTGAACTCATTAATCAAATACATGAGATCTAATCCACTTGATTCAAAGAATCAAGTGGGGTTAGTAAGTTGGAAAAATAATGCATATGAATGATAACAAATATAGATTAAATGAATGCAATGGATACTTAATGCTCAAGAAACTCATTAATAATTGATGACATATTGAGAGTCATCAAGAGGGGAGGAAGGCGGCCGACAACGGCGGCGGAGGCGACGACGATAGGGTTGGAGAAGGGGTAGGGGAGGCTGGGCAGTCCTCCAAAAAAAGTTAAAAACAAATTCAATTCTTGAATAATGACTACCTAACTGTTTCTTGAAACAGTGGCCTATACATATAGGCCTTGGAGGAAAGAGAAAATACAAGTTACTAAAAATTAAAGACGAGGGACATGGTTTGTGTCACGTCAAGGGGCAGTTGTTGATCTGCCTTTGGCGACGTGTCATGATGCATGAAGGGGCGTGCGTGCGTGGAGAAGTGCGTAACGATGGCTCGTTGACTTGATTTGGTGACGATGGCGGCATGTTTTTGGCGGTTGTGTTGACTTCAAATGACGGTGGTGACGCGTCCGGTGTCGATGTGTTGACGTCATTGCCACCATTGAGTCTACCACTATCTGTCCATTAGTCTGGGGATGAAAAGCCATGGAGAATTTAAGCTTTGTTCCTAATAGATGCCATAGGGTTTTCCAAAAATAGCTAGTGAACCTGACATCTCTGTTCGATACTATGATTTTTGGAAGCCCATGGAGATGGACAACTTCATCAAAATAAAGCTGAGCGACATGAGAGGTATCGAAAGTTTTAAAACATGGAATGAAATGGGCCATCTTTGAAAAACGATCTAGAACCACCATGATAGAATCATAACGCTTGTTCGTTCTCAGAAGCCCTAACACAAAGTCAATGCTCACATCATCCCAAGGTTTCTGAGGGACCGGTAGAGGGGTATATAGGCTAGTGTTCTGTTTAACCTGCTTGGCAAGAGCACATACATGACATTGGGAAACAATATTGGCTACGTCTCGCTTAAGGGATGGCCAAAAGAACCTATGCTCTACAATAGCGATGGTTTGGTCTCTCCCGAAATGACCACTAAGGCCTTCGGCATGCGTTTCCCACAAAAGGAAATCCCTAAGGGAAGACTGTGGAATACATAGGCGTCGATCATAAAATAAAAATCCATTTTCTATGATATAATCCTCATTTTTAGGATTCGGGTAATTGCCTATGGTCTGTTCAAATCTGACAACTTCTTCCTTCATTACGTTCAAGAGGTTGACACGTCTACTAAGGGCATCGACCACTCGGTTTTCGACTCCCCTCTTATGTTTAAGGACAAAGATATAGGACTGGATGAATTCGACCCATTTAACATGTCTAGAATTTAATTTCTGTTGGGAATGGAGATACTTCAAAGCTTCATGATCAGAGTAGAGAACGAATTCCTTAGAGAGCAAGTAGTGATGCCAATGACATAAGGATTGAACAATTGCATAGAACTCTTTGTCATAGGTGGAATATTTGAGCTTACTGTCGTTCAACTTTTCACTAAAGAAAGCTATGGGATGATTCTATTGACTTAGGACTCCGCCAATTCCTAATCCCGATGCATCACAGGCGACCTCAAACACTTTATTGAAATCAGGTTAATGGAGAATAGGGGCCTGAATCATTCTAAGTTTGATCTTCTCGAAGGACTTCTATGCTGCTGTAGTCCATTCAAAATGATTTCCTTTAAAACATTTAGTCAGAGGTGCCATGATGGTACGAAAGTTGGATATAAGTCGCCTATAGAAGGTTGCCAATCCGTAAAAACTACGAATATCATGGGCATTTGTGGGAGTCGGCCATTAGATTATGGCATCTATTTTGGCCGGATCAACAGATACACCTTGTGCCGATGAGATGAAACCTAAGAACGAGACATGATCAACAAGAAAGGAGCATTTTTTTGGGTGAGCGTATAATTGCTCGGTTTTTAGTACTTCGCAAACGAGACGTAGGTGATGGACATGGTCGGGTTTGGATTTGCTGTAAATAAGAATATCGTCAAAATAAACTAAGACAAAGTTTCCTATGAATGGCCTAAGAATGTGGTTCATCAATCACTGGAAAGTGCTGGGTGCGTTCGATAAACCAAAGGACATGACCTTCCATTCATATAATCCATCCTTGATTTTGAAGGCAGTTTTCCACTCATCTCTTAGACGAATATGGACTTGGTGATAACCACTTTTAAGATTGATTTTGGAGAAAATCCTCGAACCAGCCATCATATCAAACATATCATCAATGGGAGGAATGGGAAACCTATATTTGACGGTAATCTTATTGATGGCTCTACTATCAATGCACATGCGCCAACTCCCATCCTTTTTGGGAGCTAGTAGTGCGGGGACGGCGCATGGGCTGAGGCTCTCCTGAATGAATCCCTTGTCCAAGAGCTCTTGGACTTGGCGCTGAAGCTCCTTGTACTGCGTGGGATCCATACGATAATGGGGAAGATTCAGCAAGGAGGATCCGGGAATGAAATCAATGGCATGCTGGATTTGGCACATAGAAGGTAATTCATTGGGTAGGTCCTTGGGAAAGACGCTCTCGAATTCAGCTAGCAATTCGGAAACCTCCAGTGGTAGGGGTGTGGAATCCTCAGAGGAATGTTCAGGAATCATGGCTAAACAAATAGATATTTCACTATCTATCTCCTTCTGAAATTGACGACCAATAAGAATACATAGACCTAAGGATGGAGATTTTGGTGAAGGCTTTTGTGGGATTTGAATATAGGGATACCATGTAATTTTCTTTCCCTGATGGATGAACAAGCAAGTATTGCTCCTACCAAAAAGATGTACATCGTTATCATATGATCAAGGGCGACCTAGGATGATGCTTCCTACCTTCATGGGTAACACATCGCATAGTACCTCCTCCTCGTATGATTGGACCTTTAGAGGAAGAAGACACTGACTTTTCACAGGGATCAAGGTAGCACTGATCCAAGATACAAAATATGGGTGAGGATGATCGATCAAAGGTAATCCCAAACGTGACGTCATGACATTGGGTACGGTGTTGATACAACTACCACTGTCTACGATCGTCTTACACATCTTATCACCAATCTTAAAATATGTGTAGAATATGGATGTCCTCAAAGCACAATTTTTAGTGGAAGGCTGGGTAAGGTTGCGACGGACAATTCCCCTAACTGACGTAGATGGGTTGTGATGAGGAAGAGACGGCGGACAGTCCGTGATGCCAATGAAACTCACTAATCCTTCCTCATGCACAAATTCATCCACAACATAACTCTCTAACCTATACTCCTCATCGATAGGCTGCTCATCTATGGTAGGGTCACTATCGAAGGGCTCCTATCCTATGTGTAAGGCTCGTGATGGACATTGGGAAGCTCTATGACCGCGTCCTTGGCATTTAAAGCAAGTCAAGCTAGAGGGACTGATTTGTGCGGGATTGGGTTGAGGAAGGGCTCTAGCGGTGGAATTGAGGGAAGACGTGGTACAAGTGTTTGGCATAGTAGAGGACGGAGTCGGAGCTGGAGGACGGTGCTCGGTGGGAGTACGAGTAGGAGTGGGAGCTGGCAGTGGTGGCGGGAGAGCTAACGGAGGGTTGCATTGGGCTACACAGTTGGGGTAAGTGGGATTGGATGAATGAGACCGATCGGTAGGACGATTGTAGACAGGAGTATGGTATAGATTTTTACATAGCTCTAGGTCGTCTACGATCTGATAAGCCTGCTCTAGTGTAGTGGCCTTGCGGGCAAACAATTTGGTCTGTAAATAGGGATTAAGACCGGTTCTAAATCGGGAGATAACAACTCGAGGATTCTCTTCAACTCGGCATCTCATGTAGAATTCTTCAAATTGGGTAATGTACTCAGAGACGGGACGTCTACCCTATTGTAGTTTGTGCTATTGATCAAGGAGATTATCTAACTAAGCAAGGGGAATGTATTTGTCACGCAGTTTGTCCTTCATTTGTGGCCAAGTATCTATGGGTGCCTCTCGACGGTTGTAAATAAAAAATTCAACATTTTCCCAAAAGATTTTTGCTTGACCTCCTAGTCTCATCTTGGCCTATTGGACTTTCTACCACTCAATCATATTATACCATTTGAAATAGCTATTCAATTTAGACTCCCAATCAAGATACTCTTTAGGGTCCCTAGATCCCTCATAGTACGGAACATCGACTTTGACACTACGTTGGATTTGTTGCCACTGATTGTCGTGATCTGCACGATGGTGATTGCGAGGGGGTGCCATATTCTCGGGTGGATAAGGATCGTTCCTGTCCAGAAAATTCCCGTTCCACCCTCGGTGCCTATCGTCAGGTGGATAGAGATCATTCCAAGGGGGATGATTCCTATCACGATCTGGGACCCTCTCCTCTGATGGATGGTAATTGTCTCGTGGTGGATGATTTCCATCGTGAACCGGGTCTCTATCCACTGGTGGATAGGGATCGTTCCTCGTGGGACGATTCCTATCTTGACCTGGTGTTCTAGGCTCCGACGGATAGTAATCGTCTCGACGATTCCTATCACAGACTAGAGTTCGAGCATCTGGAGGAATCAGATCGTCTCGTTCAGGACGATTCTGATTTTGACTCCCGGATCTATTCTCAGATCGTATAGGATCATCGTAGTCATGATGATTCCTATCTCGATCTCGAGGTCTGGGTTCAGGCGGGTAGTGGTCTTCGCGATCGCGTCGATTTTGATCACAACCTCGATTCTCGAGTTGGTAGTCCGTTCACTAACCGAATCGATTGAAATAGTTCAACGGTTGTCCATGTTGGTAATTTGTGTATTCACATCACGAAATCCATTCTGGACAGCGTCTAACATGCGATTGATGTCCCCTCGTGAGGAGGTTGGTGGGACAGATGAGGACAACTCGTGGACGGGGACGGACACCTCACGACTATCTTGGGGTTGGTGTGTCATTGGAGCAGAGACTCATTTGCCTGAAAGCAGATGCATGCAATGGAATGATGAATGACGACGTCTACGATGGCAGAAACGACTGGGCTGACACAGGTTAGGCTCTGATACCAATTTTATGCAGGACAGCTAGAAAAGAAAAGGACGACTGTGGGGATGGGTAGGACAATGACGGGTGGAGGATACTAGACGGGTTTGGATGGATGGATAAACACACCACAGAATTCCACGTGTTTGAATTCGGAACTTAAAACCGATGAAATACTGGTGGTGCAATCCCGTCCCTCGTCGAGGGTGGGAGTATTGTCTTCAACCACCGCGACGATGCCGAAGCACCAAATCCAATACTCGAATTCACGTCACGAGGGAAACTCACGATAGAGCAAATTTTAGGGAATTCCAAATCAAATCAAATCTATCGGCGGTGCAGAACTCTCGCGAAACACTAGACGAAGAACACGTCGACACCAAAGAGTTCAGGCATACCTCGGCACCGTAGTGCGTGAAGAGGTTGTGGGGAATTCTAATCGTGACAAGACTGGGCGATTCAGGGCGTTGACTGGCCCACTGGATGAGAGAGTTTGGGCGTTCCGAGCATTGTACGGCCCTGGCAGAAAGCGCGACAGACGAGTGTGGACATAGTCAGGACTGGTGAGCGCGGGCGCCGGTGTGGATGGTGCACCTTGGGTGGCTCTAGGCGGGCGGCCTTGGGCGGCCCGGGGTGGCGTCCCTGGGCGACCTAAGGGTGAGCTGCCTTGGGCGGCCTAGGGCGGGCTGCCTTGGGCAGCTCTGGGCTGCTGCCTTGGGCTGTCCGGGGTGGCAGCCTTGGGCGGCCTAGGGCGGCTGCCTTGGGCGGCCTAGGGTGGCTGCCTTGGGCATCTTGGGCAGCTACCTTGGGCGCCCCTGGGCGGCAGCCTTGGGCGGCCTAGGGTGGCTGCTTTGGGCTGCCTAGGGCGATTGCCTTGGGCGGCCTGGGGCGGCTGCCTTGGGCGGCTTGGGGCGGTTGCCTTGGGCGGCTTGGGGCGGCTGCCTTGGGCGGCTTGGGGCGGCTGCCTTGGGCGGCTTGGGGCGGTAGCCTTGGGCTGTCCGGGGTGGCAGCCCTGGGTGGCCTAGGATGGTTTCCTTGGGCGGGTGCCCTGGGGCGTCCAAGGGTGGCTTGGGGAAGCTGCTTGGGGTGGCCCTGGGCGGCAGCCTTGGGTGGCTGCCTTTGGCGGCCTGGGGCGGCGGCCTACGACTGTCTTGGGCGGCAGCCCTACACGACTAAGGGCGGTCAGCCTTGGTGGCTCTGGGCAAGGGAAGAGAGGGGAAGAGAGAAGAGAGGCAAGAGGCAAGGAGAGAAAGAGAGAGATGGAGAGGGGAGGAAGGCGGCCGGCGATGCGAGGCGGCGACTGCGGAGGTGGCGGCGGTAGGGTTGGAGAAGGGATAGGGGAGGCTGGGCAGTCCTCCAAGAAGAGTTTAAAACAAACTCAATTCTTGAATAATGACTGCCGAACTGTTTCTTGAAATAGTGGCCTATACATGTAGGCCTTGGAGGAAAGAGAAAATACAAGTTACTAAAAATTAAAGATGAGGGACGTGGTTTGTGTCACATCAAGGGGAAGTTGTTGATCTACCTTTGGCGACGTGTCATGATGTGTGAAGGGGCGTGCATGCGTGGAGACGTGCGTGATGATGGCTCGTTGACTTGATTTGGTGACGATGGCGACATGTCTTCGGCGGTCGTGTTGACTTCAGATGATGGTGGTGACGCGTCCGGTGTCGATGTGTTGACCTCGTCGCCATCAGTGTGCCTTCTCCTCTTATTGCTTTCTATGTCCACTTCAGATCGACTGGAACAGTGTTAGCAATTCCTAGAAAGGGGTCACTCTGACTGCCAATAGAAGGATAGTTGTGGGTTATAAAATTAATCCATCCGGTTGTACCCGATGCACTATATATTTGACCAACTGACTATTGCCAATTTTGTTGAGCCATTTCCTAGAAGAATACAGCCTGCCCCAGCGCCTCGGTTCTGATCCATAGCTACAGGTCATTTCCATTACATCCCTTACTTAACAACAATAATTACATCTTGTAGTGCCGATCTCTTATTGCTCATCGCCTAGAGAGAATTGTTGTGTGGATCAAGGATTAGCCACCATACTTGTGTTAGGGGATTTCTTAACGGTGTTGGATCTACTCGATTACATTGACAGTGCAAACGCTCTTAGACGAGACCGTTCCCCACTCGTCGGCGGTCTAACTGCTCATACAGGTCATTGGAAACCTGTTTGTGTCATAACCCGTTTGGGGTCAACTGATTGCTTACGTCCTGGATCAACCAACAATCGACGTACTTCCTCGTTAAATATTTTCTTTAAATTACACGCATTATTTCACATCTTCATATTGTGTTTAGTACTCAACATTCAGTGGAGTAACATGAACCAGACGATCCCGATTGTCGTGTTACATTAAGAGGCGAGGCAGGGAGTGAGGGCTTGCGACTCGACATGGTGGGCGGTAATGCGACATCGCACTGGCAGCTCAGCGCGGCAAGACTGCGCGTGTGAGCGACATGTTGCAGCAGGCAGCGTGCAGGCGACACATCGCAATGGGCGACGCCACCAGCAGCGCTAGTGGCATCGCGGCGGTGGTAGGCAACAACGTTAGGCGGTGGCGAGCGGCAGTGTCACGGTGGTGGCCAGCAATGATGTGGCGGCGGTGGCCGGCAACAGCATTGGGCGACGGCGGTGAGCAACAGCGGCGATCGTGAGTGGCGACAGCTTTGGGCAGTGGTGGTGGTGGCGGTCGGCAAGGGTGGCGGATGGCAGGTACCAACGGGCGAAGGCGATTGGCAGGTGGTGGCGGCCGGTAGGCGGCGGCGACAATGGCGGGCTGCGGTGGTGGCGACGGCCGACAGGTGGCGATGGCGATTGCGACGGCAGTAGGCGGCGGCAAGCACCTTCCCCTATCCCTTCTCGTCTCTTCCTCTCCTCCCATCCTCTTTTCTCTTCTTCTTCCTCTTCTTTTCTCACACGATCATGAACACTTTTCCAAAAATATAACCAGACTTGAGTTTTAGGGCACCCATTCATCCCTTATATAGGGATTGTAATGGGTCCCTTAAAAAGAGTCCAAAAAGGGGCCCAATTAATATGGGGCCCTCTTAAAAACCAAAAACAAATTAAATTTTTAAAACAAAGGTTTGAAAAGGGCCACACAAATTGATACGGCCTGAAACTTACGAGTGATGAATGCCTTTCCCTTCCTCTAGGCGTGCTGATTTGGCAGGCCTCGAGCTGACAGCTGTCACTGGCGACGGCATGAGCATCACTGTCATCCTTGATGGAGTGGGATCTCGTGCTCCATCAGTCTCATTTGCCCGATATATTTGCATCCATCTACGACACTAAATTGTATTATACAAAATAGTCAGGCAGTTTGTTTCATGTCACCGTTTTGTGACTGGTAATTTTAGCTAAGACACTGAAAAGGGGTTTTTAGTAATAAAAATATACACATTTTAAAAGTATTATATGCATCATTTATTAATCACGTCTTTATTTTACTATAAATTGTCCCTCCATGCATTATTTCTTGAAAATCTTTAATATGATCATGTTCTCATTAAAATCCTGTCTAGTGCTTGAAAGTCATTTTTTATCCCATTGAAAAACTATTTTGAAATTACGGCCTTACACTTTAAGTGGATTCAATAACAAATAAATAAATAAATAAATAAATAAATAAATGATGTAGGACGGCTAGTGAGAAGGGCGACTAAGGTGATGGTTACGACAACAACGGGTAAAGGCTGTTAGACGGGTTTGTGTGGAGGGACAAAAATAGACCACAGAAATCCACACGGTCGAATTCGGATTTTAAAACCGATGAAAAACTGGTGGTGCAGCTCCGATCCTCGTTAAGGGCTTGAGTACTATATTCACCAACCGCGATGATGCCGAGGCACCAAAATCAATACCGAATTCACGTCACGAAAGAAACTCTCGAAGAGAATTGTAGGAAAATCCAAATGAAATCAAATCTGACGGCGGCGGAGACTTCTCTTGGAATACTGGACGGAGAACACTTCAACACCAAAGAGTTTAGGCATACCTCGGCACCGTAGTGCGTGAAGAGGCTGCGGGGAATTCTGACTGTGGCAAGATTGGGCGAATTTGGGGGTTGAGCAGCCCTCTAGATGATGGAATCTGGGCGTTTCAGGCGTTGTACAGCCCTCGCAAAGAGCAAGACCAACGAGTGCAGACATGGGCAAGACGGGCGTGCACGGACAGACTAGGCACGGGCCATCCTGGAGCAGCCTTGGGGTTCCCCTTTGGGCGGCCCTTGGCAAGCAGCTTGGGCGGTTTGGGGGCGGCCTTCGGCAGCTCTGGTTGGGGCGGCCTGGGCGGTCTTTGGGCGGCCCTAGGCGGGCAACCTGGGATGGCCTTTGGGCGGCCCTAGGTAGGCGGCCTGGGGGCGGCCTTGGGCAGCCCGGGTTGAGGCGACCTAGGCGGCCTTTGGGTGGCCCTAGGGGGGAAGCCTGGGGCGGCCTTTGGGCGGCCCTAGGCAGGCAGCCTTGGGCGGCCTGGGGCCAGCCTTGGGCAGCCCTGGTTGGTGCGGCCTGGGCGGCCTTTGGGCAGCCCTAGGTGGGCAGGCTGGGGCGGCTAGGGGGCGGCCTTGGGCGGCCCTCAATGGGTGGCCCTGAATGGGCGGCCTGGGTCGCCCTAGGACAACCTTGGGGAAGAGAGGGGAGAGAGAGAGAGAGAGAGAGAGAGAGAGAGAGAGAGAGAGAGAGAGAGAGAGAGAGAGAGAGAGAGAGAGAGAGAGAGAGAGAGAGAGAGAGAGAGAGAGAGAGAGAGAGAGAGAGAGAGAGAGAGAGAGAGAGAGAGAGAGAGAGAGAGAGAGAGAGAGAGAGAGAGAGAGAGAGAGAGAGAGAGAGAGAGAGAGAGAGAGAGAGAGAGAGAGAGAGAGAGAGAGAGAGAGAGAGAGAGAGAGAGAGAGAGAGAGAGAGAGAGAGAGAGAGAGAGAGAGAGAGAGAGAGAGAGAGAGAGAGAGAGAGAGAGAGAGAGAGAGAGAGAGAGAGAGAGAGAGAGAGAGAGAGAGAGAGAGAGAGAGAGAGAGAGAGAGAGAGAGAGAGAGAGAGAGAGAGAGAGAGAGAGAGAGAGAGAGAGAGAGAGAGAGAGAGAGAGAGAGAGAGAGAGAGAGAGAGAGAGAGAGAGAGAGAGAGAGAGAGAGAGAGAGAGAGAGAGAGAGAGAGAGAGAGAGAGAGAGAGAGAGAGAGAGAGAGAGAGAGAGAGAGAGAGAGAGAGAGAGAGAGAGAGAGAGAGAGAGAGAGAGAGAGAGAGAGAGAGAGAGAGAGAGAGAGAGAGAGAGAGAGAGAGAGAGAGAGAGAGAGAGAGAGAGAGAGAGAGAGAGAGAGGAGGAGAGAGAGAGAGAGAGAGAGAGAGAGAGAGAGAGAGAGAGAGAGAGAGAGAGAGAGAGAGAGAGAGAGAGGGAAGGAGAGGGAGAGGGAATGGGAATGGAAGAGAGGGGGAGGGAGGACGAGGGGTTGGGAGGCCGGCGACGCAAGGCGATGGCGGCGGCGGCGGTGGTAGGGTTGAAGGAGGGATAGGGAGACTGGGCAGTCCTCCAAGAAAAGTTAACAATAAACTCAATTCTTGAATATTGACTCCCTAACTGTTTCTTGAAACAGTGGCCTATACATATAGGCCTTGGAGGAAAGAGAAAATACAACTTAACGATGAGAAATTAAAGACGAGAGACGTGCTTCGTGTCACGTCAAGAGGCAGTTCTTGATCTGCCGTTGGCGACGTGTCATGATGCACGATGAGGCGTGCGTGCGTGGAGACGTGCGTGATGCCGGAGTGTTGACTTTGTCTGATGACGGTGGTGGCGTGTCTGTAGCGGCAACATTGCTTTAGTTGACAGTGGCGGAGTGTCCGTAGCGGCGGCAGTTGACTTCGGTTGACGGTGGTGACGCGTCCAATGACAATGCATTGGCGTCCTCGCCATCAATTCCCCCGGGGTTCAAAGAACTCGACTCAGTTGATTTAGCGTCAGAAGACTCCAGCAAGAACACCAAGTCTGGGCGCAGGCGAGCCAGGTCCTCTTCTATGATTTACATGTCGTCCGTCAATGCTTTGCCCTGCCAACGAGCAAGAAACTTCCACACCGTCCCACCTTTGGTGAAGGTGATTACTTCGTCCAGTATAGCCTCAATGTTCTCTTGCCAATCAGAAGGTAGTGAGGGAGGAGTGGACAAGTCAAACTCACTCACCGAGAAGTCCAAGGGCAGAAAAGGGTCATTAGATGAAAGAGGTGGGGCTTTAAACGCGACTAAATCTGATATATTGAAAGTGGTGCTGATCCCCCACGTGGGTATGTTGATGGCATAGGCATTTTCCCCTACTCGTTTGAGGATTGGAAACGGCCAGTGATGGTGAATTATCTAGGTTTTATATTCTAGGATTAGGTTTAATTTTTCATCTTTTTAGTTAGGGTTTCTTTCCTTGTTTTTTTCATGGGGCCTATATCAAGGACCCCTAGGTTTAGATGCAAACAGACCCATTTTTTTTTGAAGATAGAATTTTTGGAAACCAGAAGTAGGAAGAGATAGTAGAGCAAGGCGGCGATACCACCGGCGGCGGCACTGCAACCGGCTCGCTCCTCGCTGCGCCATCTGCGCCCATGCCCCTGTCCGCGCCGTCGACCATCCGCACTTGCGCCTTGGCGCCGTGCACCGCCGCGCCACTACGCCCAATCATCCTGCGTCGCTGCGCGCCATGAAATGGCGCGCCGCGCTGGGCGAAATGCGCCATCGCTACGCTCGAGGTGGCGCCGCCGCACCGTGAGTCGCCCGCCAGTGTGCTCCTGAAGCGCTGCCGCGGCGCCGTCTTGCGCCACTGCGCGCAACGAAACGCGCCACCTGCGCGCCCTAAAGCCGCGGCGTCGCGCGCCTTGGCCTGCGCTGCCGCACGCAAAGAAACGCGCCGCCGCCAATTAGTGGGTCTAATTTATTGGGCCGCCGCCGATCCCATTGGCCCAATCTGGCCCAAATCCGAGGCCCGTCATCCTGACTGCGGCCCAATGCCGTGGCCCAAGCCGCATTCACCCGCGGCTCAGACCGCAGCCCAGCCACGGTCCAGCCCGTGGCTCAAGCCGGCCGCCGCTGCTGCCACCATTGCCGCCGCCGCTATCGCCTCCAACCGTTACTGCCGCTCACCCCTCGCCGCTCGTCGCCACTGCCACTCACTCCCGCCGTTGCCTCCGGCCGCCGCCACTCGCCGCCACTCGCCGCTCGCTGCCGCCACCGCTGGCTGCCACTGCCACCGCCGCTCGCCGCCTCCGCCACCATCGCCGCTACCGCTAACGCCTCGCTACTATCGCCGCCGCTGGCCATCGCCGCCACCGCCGATCGCCATCGCCGCCGCCCAGCCGCCACTACCGCCGCTACCGCTGCTCGCCACTCGCAGCCGCCGCCTCGCCGCTGCCTTCGCCGCCCGCCGCCACTACGCTGCCGCCGCTGCTTGCCACTGCAGCCGCTACCGCCGCCGCCGCCGCTGCCGCCGCTGCCGCCGCTGCCGCCGATCGTGCCGCCGCTCACCGTCGCCGCCGCCGTCGCCGCCTCATGCCGCCACTGCTGCCGCCACTCGCAGCTGCTGCCGCCTTCGGTCGCCGCTCGTCGCCTCGGCCACCATGCGCCGCTATATCATTTGCCGCTGCCTCATCATCTGGCTGGCGGATCTGTTCGTTCCCTTGTTGTCAGCCTACCACGCCTCGACGACTATTTGGTAGTATGCAGACCGTGTGAAGATAGCGACACCCTCTACCCAACGAATTGAGGACCTCGTGATGGGGGACCATCCAGCTGGGACGGGACGGGTCCAACCACGCTAGGCTGCTTGCGCCGATGCTCGCCATAAGGGGTTTAAGTACTCCGCGTAAGCGTCCTCTATCTTCGTATTTTATTTGCTTTGTCCTGTTGTAATTTTTGTTCTTGGATTTTACGGATTGGGCCGGTGTTTTGGGCCTCGTCCATGTTATGTTTTTCCTTTTGCTTGTAACCGCTGAAGAGAGGGCGAACCACGTCTCACGATGGTTCATCCTCTCCACGACCTCAATTGGCACCTATCCTCATTATATAAGGGGATAGCATGCCCAAGCGAAGGCAGGCATTGTTGAAATTGAAAGGTTGTCTCTTATTTCTATCTTAGTGTTAGAGAGGTAGGAATTAGATTGTAGAGGGAAGTGGCTATTCTCTCTCCACGTCGAGACTACTCCGTGGATTAGAGCCCACGCCTTCACGTCGAGACTACTTCATGACGTCGTGTTCAACCGTCCTCGTTGAGACTACTCCGAGGCCGAGGGTTAAAGATTCAAGAATTGTCCTCTCTTGGAGCATTAAGGCTTCCTCATCCAGACCACTCCGAGGTTGTCTTGAAGATTCAAGAAGGGCCGACGTTGGGGTGTCGTTGCCAGCCATTCCTTGTCGAGACCACTATGGGAACGTGCCGTCGTCGTCAACCGCCAAGATCCAACCATCTTGCCTGCAAGAATCATCCAACAGATCAAGAAGCCGCCATTTCTCGTGGGTTCTTGGGTGGTTATTCTTCAAGAAACCGCCTCCTTCTTGGCGTTCTTGATCAACCACTGCCCAAGAACCTCCAAGATTTCAAGAAACCGCCTCAGTCTTGGCGTTCTTAATCAACTACCGCACAAGAACCACCAAGATTTCAAGAAACCGCCACCCTCTTAGCGTTCTTGATCAACTACCGCACAAGAACCACCAATATTTCAAGAAACCGCCACCTTCTTGGCGTTCTTGATCAACTACCCCTCAAGAACGATCAAGATTTCAAGAAACCGCCACCTTATTGGCATTCTTGATCATCTACCTCACAAGAAGCTCCAAGAATCGACGTAAGCCACCATCCTGAGGCGTTCTTGGGGTGGTTACAAGCCAAGAACCCATCCTCCGCCCCTGTTGCGCCACCTCCACCGTCGCCGGTGCCCGCGCCTCGCCCACTACACGCGCATCCGAACTCAAGGCCTCCCCGCTCTTTCCCTTTCCGTGCTGAGTCAATCAGCAGCACAGCGGCTCCTCTCCGTTGTTGTCTCACTGTCAATGAAATCTCCCATCGCCTTCGGCTTCATCGAGACATCATTTCCTGCCATGGACTCCATCAATTCAGGCATCTCCTTGTCTTCCCCATCATACGATCATTATCTGTTGTAGTGCCGTCTCCCGCTATCTCTTCCTCTGCCTTGGATTACTACGATAATTGCTATAGGATAACCACCGTGTCGAGAGATAGGACTTCTTTGTAGTAGAAGGTTACTCGTTGATCCTTAGACTTGGGACAACTCGCGGCCGTCAAACGCCCCTCACTCGTAGATGTCGTATTTGGTATTGAAGGGTCATTACGAGTTTAATCAGATCAATATCTTTCTTAGTGGACGTCATTGATCTTCCCTCCTCATTCGTAGTCATCTCTTATTGCTCACCAAGGGTTTCTAATTGACATTCATTCCATAACATTAACAACGAATTCACTCACCATTGCTCCTGTGATGTAATATGAGCCATCTGATCCCGGCATGCTCATCGTATTACATCACCCCGCGCAGGACAAGATCTTTCCGGGACAACCCACGCCAGAGCGGGATGTGCTGTCCAAAATGATTGTCCCCAAGAAGGACGAACGGATCACAACTCCTGCCGTAGGACGTTGACGACGCTCGTCCTACATCAGCCCGGCACTACGAGCATGAAGCTTAGTAGCCTGCTTGGAAGAGAATCTCTCCGGCCTAACCCTCACCATCACCATGTCACCTTCTTTAAATTCGCAAAAACGCCCGGTGTAAATCTGCGGTTTGTTTATATGAGGTGTATTAATGATTTGTGTATGAATTTCCTCATGCAGACGTCTAATATGACTGGCGAACTAATGACCATCATCTGAGACTCTAGTATGCGGTAACATGGGTATAAGGTCAGTGGGTGTACAAAGAGGATGACCGAGTACTATCTCAAATGGACTCATGCCAGTGGTGCAGTTGACCGACGCGTTGTAGGCAAATTTGGCACGCAGAAGGACGGAATCCCAAGACTTAAGGTTGTCCCCAACCAATGATCGTAATAGGTTGTCGAGGCTTCTCTTAACGACCTCGGTCTGTCCATCAGTTTGGGGATGAAAAGCCGTGGAAAACTTCAGCTTCGTCCCCAAGAGATGCCAAAGAGTCTTCCAAAAGTAGCTAGTGAATCGGACATCTCTGTCCGACACTGTAATCTTTGGAAGTCCATGGCGACGCACAATTTCATTGAAATAAAGCTGAGCGACATGAGAGGCATCAGAAGATTTAAAGCAAGGAATGAAATGGGCCATTTTCGAAAAATGATCCACAACCACCATGATGGAATCATAGCGTTTGTTCGTCCTCGGAAGCCCTAACACAAAGTCGATGCTCACGTCATCCCAAGGTTTCTAAGGGACCGGAAGAGGGGTATATAGACCAGTGTTCTACTTAACTTGCTTGGCGAGAGCACATACACGACATAGGGAGATAATATTTGCTACGTCTCGCTTGAGGGATGGCCAAAAGAACCTATGCTCGACCATAGCAATGGTTTTATCTCTCCAAAAATGACCACTAAGGCCTCCGGCATGCGTTTCCCATACCAGGAAATCCCTAAGAGAGGACTGTGCAATGCATAGGCGACGGTCATAAAAGAAAAAACCGCCTTCGAGGATATAGTCTTGGTGATGCAGGACGGATGTCATCGACGTGCTACGGCGAGAGCGTGGGTCCGTTCGTTCGGCTCGGGGATGATCATCTGGGATGGCACGTCCCGTTGTCGGAGGGTGGGGTGTCCCGAAAAGTTCCTGCGCGGGTGCTCAATTCGTTGGAGCCGAAGGGTATCTCTATCTTCACGTGGTCGTCGCTTGTGGGCCCGACTACCAGTGGGCGGGGCGATTCAGCCGGCCAGATGACAAAGATGGCGGCGAATAGGGCAGCGGCGACGGACATCGCAGTGTCGGTGCTCTCGACGACGGTGGCAGGCGGCGAGCTTAAAAGGCAGCGACGGCCAGCAGTCGGAGGCGGCAATGGGCGACGGCCGGAGGCTGTGGGGCGAGCGGCGGCAGCGGTGGCCTCGAGCGGCAGCGGTGGCCTCGAGCGGCAGCGGTGAGCGACGGTGGCAAGCGATGGCGATGAGCGGCGGTGGTGTCGAGAGGGGGTAGCGAGCGGCATCAGCGGCAGCGTGGAGTGGCGGCAGCATCAAGCGGCGGCGGTGGCGTTGAGCGGCAGCGGCGAGCGGCGAGTGGCAAGCGACGGCAGCGGCGGCGGCGGCTGCAGGGCCGGGCTGGGCCATGGCTGGGCCGTGGATGGGCCGCGGTCTGGGCCGCGTGCTAGGCCGTGGTCTGGGCCGCGGTGATGGGCCGCAGCACTAGGCCGCGAAGATGGGCTGCAGCACTAGGCCGCAGTGATGGGCTAGTGGCGGCCAGATAACGAAGGCCCACAGGGGCTAGGGCTGTCGTGGCAGCCTCGGGAAGTGCGCTCGGCGTCCAAAGGAGCGGTGCCTTGGGACGCGAGCCGGGGTGACTAGGGCAACTGGCACCTCGAGGCGTGGGGGACGGCGCCTCGGGGCACGAGGGATGGCGCCTCGGGGCATGGTCACAAGGGCTGGGCCTGGTGGGCTTGGCCGGCTGGATCCGGCCCATTAGGTCGATTGGCCCATTGGGCCGGTCCAGGAGCGGTGGTCCGGGAGCAGCGGCTCAGAGCACGGCGGCTCAGGGTGCGGCGGCGCGGCGCGCGGCGGCTTGCGGCGCTTGCGGCGGCTTGTGGGCGGCGGGTGGCGGCGCGGGTGGCGCGCGTGGCGGCGTGCGGGCGGCGCATGGGTGGCGCTCTTGCGGCGTGGGCCGCGCGCGGGACACGCAGGCGGCGCATGGGTGACACAGGGCGCGCGCGGACGACGCTTGGAGGGGCGTGCGGGCGTGCAGAGCTCGGTCACGCGGAGCGGCCGGAAGGTGCCGGCGGCGGCGGAGCCGCCTTCTTCTAGGGTTTCTCTAACCCTCTCTTCTTGTTCCAAACATCGTTTTCTCAAGAGGAAAAATCTAACTATTCTATTACATAGGGGTTCCTTATATAGGACCCATGAGAAAAATAAGGGGAAAGTACTAATCCTAAAAGATAAAAATTTAATTAAAGCTAAGACAAAAAAACTCGGATAGCTTGAGGGCTTCGCCATCACTTGGTGTTCGGGATTGGGTGCTTGTCGACGGTCCGGATGATAGGCACAAAGTCTGGGCAATCGGGATAGAGGTTCTTCAGCTGATCAAATCCTATAACCTCGACTTTCATAACATTGAGTAGGTGGACTCGTCTACTCAAGGCGTCGGCGACCCTATTTTTGACACCTCTTTTGTGGTTGAGCACGAAAGTATAAGATTGGATATACTCGACCCATCTAACGTGTTTAGGGTTAAGTTTCTGCTGGGAGTGAAGATATTTTGGAGCGTCATGGTTGGAATAGAGAACAAACTCCTTAGACAACAAGTAATGACGCTATTGACGTAAGGACTGAATGATGACATAGAATTCCTTATCATAGGTGGACTACTTAATTTGGCATCGTTTAATTTCTCACTGAAGAATGCGATTGGTTGATTCTCCTAGCTCAATACTCCAATCCCTAGTCCCGACGCATCACAAGCAACCTCGAATACTTTATCAAAATTGGGTAGTTGGAGGATGGGGGCTCGAGTCATTCTCATTTTAATATCGTCAAGGGATTTTTGCGCTGCTGTAGTCCACTCAAAATGATTTCCTTTGAGACATTCGGTTATCAGTGACATGATGGTACTAAAATTGGAAATGAATCGTCTATAAAAGGTTGCTAATCCGTGGAAGCTACGAACATCATGGCCATTTTTGGTGGTTGGCCATTGGATTATTGTGGTAATTTTGGCCGGATCAACGGATACATCTTGGCCAGATAAGATAAAACCTAGGAATGAGACATGACTAAGGCTCTCTTTTGGGGGCCAGTAGTGCGGGTACGGCACACGGGCTGAGGCTCTCTTGGATGAATCCCTTGTCCAATAGTTTTTGGACTTAACGCTTTAGCTCCTTGTACTGCGTGGGATCCATCCGATAATGAGGGAGGTTTGGTAAAGATAACCCCAGAATGAGATCGATAGCGTGCTGAATTTCACGCATCGAGGGTAGGTCATCGGGTAAATCGTTAGGGAAGCCACTTGCAAATTCTTCAAGTAGCTGAGAAACCTCGGGTGGTGGGGTGGTGGAATCCTCGGAGGAATGTTCAGGAATCATAGCTAAGCACATAGTCATTTCACTATCTAACTCCTTCTGAAATTGGTGACCGCTAAGGATAGACAAGCCTAAGGATGGAGATTTTGGCGAAGGCTTTTGTGGACTTTGGGTATAAGGATGCCATGTAATTTTCTTTCCCTGATGGACGAATGAACAAGTGTTGCTCCTACCAAAAAGATGTACATCATTATCATACAGCCAAGGGCGGCCGAGGATAACGCTGCCCATTTTCATGGGTAGCACATCGCACAATACGTCTTCCTCGTATGACTGAACCTTCAAAGGAAGACAGAATTGGTTATTTACGGGAATCGAGGTAGCATCAATCCAGGATACATAATACGGGTTAGGATGGCCGATTAAAGGCAATCCCAAGTGCAACGGCATAACATCAAACATGGCATTGATACAACTGCCGCTGTCTACAATCGTTTTACACATCTTGTAACGAATCGTGAAATATGTATAGAATATGGACGTCCTCAAAGCGGAATTATCGATCGAAGGCTGGGTAAGGGTACATCGGACAACTCCCCAAACAGATGTAGAAGGATGTCAACGAGGAAGGGTTGGTGGGTAGTCGGTGATACCAATGAAGCCCACTAAATCTTCCTCGTGCACGAATTCATCTTGGATGTAGCTATCTACTCTATATTCTTCCTCGTCGATAGGCTGATGATCTATGATAGGGATGTTATCGGAGGGCTCCTGGCCTATATGAAGGGCTCGTGATAGACATTGGGAAGCTCTATGACCACGACCCTGGCATTTAAAACAGGTCAAGCCAGAGGGACCGATATGTGCGGGATTCGGTTAAAGAGGGGCTCTAGCAGTGGACTCGAGGGAAGGTGATGTACGGGTGTTCGACGTAGCAGAGGACAGTGTCATAGCTAGAGGACGGTGATCAGTGGGAGTGCGAATGGGAGTGGGAATTGGTGGTGGTGCCGGGAGAGCTAACGGGGGATTGCGCTGGGCCACACGGTTGGAATAAGCAGAATTGATAGAATGAGATCAGTCGGTAAGAGCAGGACGATTGTAGACGGGGGTATGGTATAGATTTTGACATAGCTCTAGGTCTTCTACAATCTGATAGGCCTGCTCTAGTGTAGTGGCCTTGCGGACAAGCAGCTATGTCTCTAAATAAGGGTTGAGACCGATTCTAAATCGGGAAATAATGACTCGGGGATTCTCCCCAACTCGGCATCTCATATAGAATTCCTCAAATTGGGTAATGTACTCGGAGACCGGACGTCTACCCTGCTGTAGTTCATGCCATTGATCAAGAAGATTATCTAAGTAAGCAAGGGGGACGTATGTCTCACGGAGTTTGTCCTTCATTTGGGGCCAAGTATCTATGGGTGCCTCATGACGGTTATAAATAAAAAATTCAAGATTTTCCCAAAAGATTTTTGCTTGTCCACCTAGTCTCATCTCAGCATATTGGACCTTCTGCCACTCAAACATATTATACCATTTAAAATAACTGTTGAATTTAGACTCCCAATCAAGATACTCTTTAGGGTCCCTAGATCCCTCATAGTATGGAACACCGACTTTGACGCTACATTGGATTTGTTGCCACTGATTGTCGTGATCCACATGGCGGTGATCGCGAGGGGGTGCTACGTCCTTGGGTGGATAAGGATTGTTCCTGTCCGGACGATTCCAGTTCCACCCACGGTGTCTATCATCAAGCGGATAAGGATCAATGCAAGGGGGATGATTCCTATCACGCTCTGGAATCTTTTCCTCCGGTGGATGGTAATCGTCTCGTGGTGGATGATTTCCGTCGTGTACTGGGGTTCTATCCACAGGGGGATAGGGATCGTTCCACGGAGGATGATTCCTATCCTGGCCTGGGGTTCTAGGCTCAGGCAGATAGTAATCGTCTTGACGATTCCTATCACGGACCGGAGTTTGAATCTCCGGGGGAATCAGATCGTCTCGTTCAGGACGATTCTGATTTTGACTCTCGGATCTATTCTCAGATCGTATAGGATCATCGTAGTCATGATAATTCCTATCTTGATCTCGAGGTCTGGGCTCAGGCGGGTAGTGATCCTCTCATTCACGATGGTTTTGATCACGACCTCGATGCTCGAGTTGATAAGTCCTTTCACTAAGCGCATCGATCAAAAAGTTAAACGGTTGTCCATGTTGGTAATTCGTGTATTCATATCACAAAAACCTTTCTGGACAGCGTCTAACATGCGATCGATGTTCTCGTGTGAGGAGGTTGGTGGGAGAGATGAAGACAACTCGTGGACGGGGACGGACACCTCACAAACATCTTGGGGTTGGTTTGTTATTGGAGCAGAGATTCGTTTGCCTGAACGCAAATGCATGCAATGGGACTGATGAAATGAAGAAACGACAGGGCTGATACAGGTTAGGCGGTGATACCAAGTTGATGTAGGACGGCTAGTGAGAAGGGCGACTGAGGTGATGGTTACAACAACGACGGGTAAAGGGTGTTAGACAGGTTTGTATGGAGGGACAAAAACAGACCACAGAAATCCACACGGTCGAATTTGGATTTTAAAACCGATGAAATACTGGTGGTGCAGTTCCGATCCTCGTCGAGGGTGGGAGTACTGTATTCACCCACCGCGACGATGCCGAGGTACCAAAATCAAGACCCAAATTCACGTCATGAAAGAAACTCTCGAAGAGAATTGTAGGAAAATCCAAATCAAATCAAATCTAACGGCGGAAGAGACTTCTCGTGGAATATTGGACGGAGAACACTTCGACACCAAAGAGTTCAGGCGTACCTCGGCACCGTAGTGCATGAAGAGGCTGTGAGGAATTCTGACCGTGGCAAGACTGGGCAAATCCAGGCGTTGAGCGGCCCACTGGACGATACAATCTGGGCGTTCCAGGCGTTGTACGGCCATGGCAAAGAGCGAGACCGACGAGTGCAGGCACAGGCAAGACGGGCACGCATGACAGACTAGGCACGGGCCGTCCTCGAGCAGCCTTGGGGTTCCCCTTTGGGCGGTCCTGGGCAAGCAGCCTGGGCGGTCTGGAGGCGGCCTTTGGCAGCCCTGGTTCGAGCGGCCTGGGCGGCCTTTGAGCGGCCCTAGGCGGGCACCCTGGGCAAGCAGCCTGGGGGCGGCCTTGGGCAGCCCTGAATGGGCAGCCTGGGTCGCCCTAGGACAACCTTGGGTTGGGGGAGAGAGAGGGAGAGAGAGAGAGAGAGAGAGAGAGAGAGAGAGAGAGAGAGAGAGAGAGAGAGAGAGAGAGAGAGAGAGAGAGAGAGAGAGAGAGAGAGAGAGAGAGAGAGAGAGAGAGAGAGAGAGAGAGAGAGAGAGAGAGAGAGAGAGAGAGAGAGAGAGAGAGAGAGAGAGAGAGAGAGAGAGAGAGAGAGAGAGAGAGAGAGAGAGAGAGAGAGAGAGAGAGAGAGAGAGAGAGAGAGAGAGAGAGAGAGAGAGAGAGAGAGAGAGAGAGAGAGAGAGAGAGAGAGAGAGAGAGAGAGAGAGAGAGAGAGAGAGAGAGAGAGAGAGAGAGAGAGAGAGAGAGAGAGAGAGAGAGAGAGAGAGAGAGAGAGAGAGAGATAGAGAGAGAGAGAGAGAGAGGGAAGGAGAGGGAGAGGGAGAGGGAATGGGAATGGAAGAGAGGGGGAGGAAGGACGAGGGGGTGGGAGGCTGGCGACGCAAGGCAGTGGCAGCTATGGCGGTGGTAGTTTTAACGGAGGGCTAGGGAGGCAGGGCAGTCCTCCAAGAAGAGTTAACAATAAACTCAATTCTTGAATAGTGACTGCCTAACTATTTCTTGGAACAATGGCCTATACATATAGGCCTTGGAGGAAAGAGAAAATACAACTTAACGATGAGAAATTAATGACGGGAGACGTGCTTCGTGTCACATCAAGGGCAGTTTTGGTGATCTGCCATTGGCAATGTATCATGATGTGCGACGGGGCGTGCGTGCGTGGAGACGTGCATGATGCCAGAGTGTTGACGTTGTCCGATGACGGTGGTGGCGTGTCTGTAGTAGCGACATTGACTTCAGTTGACGATGGCGGAGTCTCCGTAGCGGCGGGGTTGACTTCGGTAGACGGTGGTGACGCGTCCAATGACAATGCGTTGGCGTCCTCGCCATTAATAAATAAATAAATAAATAAAATTTTTTGAGAGGCAAGCTCAAGATGAGCTGGTGGCACTCAAGGTACCCGCCAGCCAGCGAGCACACATTGCTCAAGCTGAGGAGCAACCAGCGAGCACCACTAAAGTAAATAGAACCCATTAGGCCACAAATAGGAACCATTGAGGCCCAATAATAGGCCCACAAAGGCCTATGGAGAAGCCCGCGCACACCTAAGAAAGGGAAGTCTTGTATTTTTGGTCTATAATATCGTGTGAACTTTTACAGAATAACTTTTCCTTAAACACTCCGATACTAGATTGCATCTGCTCATTCAGCTCTGTGCCAGGCCAGGCTGATATAGATAAGAGTGATTGTGGCCCAATGGGCCATGACCTTAAGAAAGAATGAAAGAGATGTTAAACAGGCTTCGAGTAATCACAGCCCGAAGCCCGTGTAATTTCCATCCATTTTAAGGTAGACCGACATGAAATCAATTGTCCGATAATCTTAAGGAAGATTATAAGGTTAGATCTGATCGCGATAAATAAAGATTTTTTTATTTCTTTTTCAGGCCTTGTGATTGCCTATCGCAGCTGACACAAACCAGGGGCCACACAAATGGGCAAATCACAAGGAAGAAGGGTGATGAGGCAGGGTGAAAACGCAGCTGATGTGGCCAAAGGGGCTACACTGATTGAGAATGGGTCCAGGGGTGCAATTTAATCATAGTCATTGGACTTCATCAAGGGGCGAAAGAGCCAAATAGACTATATAGAAGAAGAAATAATAATAATAATAAAAAAGCAATGATGAAGAAGATGTCCTGATGGAGTACAAGCTGGAGCAATAATAATATTATGAAATACAAGAGTACAAAGAAAGAGGCAAATAGACTAAAAATAAGAAGAAGAAGCAACAAAGAAAAATAATGAAAACGCAAAGAGGAATAAAAAGAAAAAGAACATCCAGAGGAAGAAGAAAAAACAACAAGGGGAATAGTACAAAAGAACAAGATGAATAAGACAAGGAGAAAAAAATGAAAAAAAGGAAGGCCAGGAAGAAACATGAAGAGGCAGAAAATAACAACAAAAGAAAAATAAATATGTTCTGAAGAAGAAAAACAAGAAGAAGATATAGATAACTCGAATAAGAAGAAGAGGCAGAAAGACAAAATAAGAATAACAATACCGATTAGAATGATTCTGAGTAAAACACAACACCCAAAACACAAAAAAACGCTCAGTAGAACCAGAAGATCAAAGGCAACAAGAAAAAAGCATTACATAGAAGAAGAAAAAGTAATAATAAGAAAAAACAAAGCTCAAGATGACATCCTTACAAGCAGGATCAATAATTATATTATGAAGAACATCAGTTCAAAGAAGGAGGCAAATAGATTAATAAAAGATGAGATAAAATAATTTAAAAGCAAAGAGGAAGAAGAAGAAAAAAGAACATCAGGAGGGACAAGGAAAAACAACAAGGGGAAGAGTACAAAAGAAAAAGACAAATAAGACAAGGAGAATGTAAAAGCAAAAAAAGAAGGCGACAAAGTAACATAAAGAGGCAGAAATGATGGGGATAAATTGGGTAATAAATTTCAAATGTCGTTGTGAATTCAATTTGCCTACAATCCAATAAATTTTCTGAAATATATAAACTTACTCATGGAATATAGTGTCGGTAAGGTCCTCTTCACATGGACTAGCGTTAAGGGATGTTTCAATAATTTAATAAAATATAGTAATAATACTACTAAATGTGGTGAATATAAGAAGAAACAAGTCATTCATAAGTAGATAGAAAATAATAGGATAATAAGAGTTGTAGAGAAAAGATATCAGATATTATATGTATTTAGATTCTATGGATGCAAAAACTAATAAAGAATTCATATATGAAATATTATATTTTATATGATAGTAATATAATTAGGAAGAAGTATAGAGTAAATAAGAGAAATTACTAAGAGTCTAGAAGAAGATGAGTTAGATAGTTGAGTATTTATACTAAGAGAGAACAAGAGGGGTTGGAGAAGTATTTATATATATGTATATTCCAAGAATATATATAAGGAGAGAGTACTAAGTAATTATCAATCTATAATATACTAAGTATAATTATAAGACAACAATAATTATAGAATACTAGTTATATAAGTAAGAAATTTATTGGATGATTTATATTGTTAGTTTTAGATGTTTTTATAATACTTATATAACTATAAGGTAAACTATAATTATAGAGTACTACTTATATAGGTAAGAAATTTACTATAGGATCAATACTGATAGTTTTAGATGTTTTATATGATTTATTATAAGACAAACTATAATTATAAAATATTACTTATATTGGTACGAAATTTATTATAGGATTAATATAGGTAGTTTTAGATGTTTTTATATGTTTTTTATATAGTCAGTTTAGTGAAATAAAGGGTGATTTAGTCAGGTGTTCGACCCAATGCCCAAAAGGTCTAAATCATAGAGATATATGTTATACTTAATTTTTATAGGCTTTTTTATATATTTATGATTTAGATTTTTATATAAGAAAACTCGGGTATAAGAAGGTAAGGTGGATAGAGGCAAACTTATATAAATCAATAAAAGTCTCCAAAGCACACAAAATGTTTGTTGGAATGACTAAAAAAGGCCGTTGTACCAAATTTCAATGAAAACTAGATAACTATACAGATTGAATTAGAAATCGACCATTCATATTAACTGAAAACATAAAAATCAATCAAAGAAACTCATAAGATAACATTACATAAAATAAAGATGAGTCGATCTGCTCAAGTGTGCAGCCTCTAGACGTATCCACAAAATACTTGGCACATTGGATGTCCTCCTTCTACCTCCACCATCGTCGTTACGCATAGTAGGGATAGACATCATGATGGAGTACAAGCACGAACCATAAAAACATTATGAAGAACAACAGTACAAAGAAAGAGGCAAATGGACTATATAGAAGAAGACAAATAATAATAATAAAAAAGCAAAGAGGAGGAAGACATCCTGATGAGTACAAGCTGGAACAATAATAATATTATGAAATGAAAGAGCACAAAGAAAGAGGCAAATAGACTAGAAGGAAGAAGAAGAAGAAGAATAAGAAAAATAATGAAAAAGCAAAGAGGAAGAAAAGAAAAAAGAAAATCAAAAGGAAGAAGGAAAAAACAAGGGGTATAGTACAAAAGAATAAGACGAATAAGACAAGGAGAAAGAAAAATAAAAAAATAGGCCACGAAGAAACCTGAAGAGGCATACAATAACAACACAACCATAATAGATACATTCTGAAGAAGAAAATCAAGAAGAAGATATTTATAGAACTCGAATAAGAAGAATAGACAAGAAGACAAAATAAGAACAACAATAATGGTAAGAATGATACTGAGTAAAAATGCAACACCCGAAACACAAAAAAACATTCAGTAAAAGAACCAGAACATCAAAGAAGCAAGAAAAAACACAATAAAATAATAAAAAAGTTAAAATGATATAACGGATAACTCTCGTAACTAGAAGACACAATGACAGCAAAAATAATAGTCAGAGAAAAATAATAACCGACAAAAGACCAAGAAAATAATATTTGGAAAAAAGGCACATTGTAGGGATAGACATTCTGATGGAGTACAAGCACGAACAATAATAACATTATGAAGAACAATAGTACAAAGAAATATGCAAATGGACTATATAGAAGAAGAAAAATAACAAAGAAAGAGGCAAACATACTAAAAAGAAAAAGAAGAAGATAAAAGAAAAATAATGAAAAAGAGGAAGAAGAAGAAAAAAGAACATTAAGAGGAAGAAGAAAAAACCCGCAAGGGGAATATTACAAAAGAATAAGATGAATAAGACATGGAGAAAAGACAATAAAAAGAGAAAACCACGAAGAAACATGAAGAGGCAAACAGTAACAACACGAGCAAAATAAATACGCCCTGAAGAAGAAAAATAAGAAGATATGATGGAGGACCATCCTGTTGAGCACGCCCAGAATTGTTGTCAGCAATGTCGCGGAGCCCAAGCCGACGTGAAGAATCCTAGCTTTCACTACCAGATTTGAAACCGCATTTGCTTTGTATGCTTTATCTCATGTTCGCGTTGTTTTATGGATTTATGGAGATCCTTCATGGTTTTATGGAGGTCCTCTTTGCATCTTTGTTTTATTTTCATCACCCTTGACTGTGGGGAAGGCCCCACATGCGCGTGCATGGCCCTCTCCCCCATTTGAGTTTGTCTTTTTTTTTTGACACCTTGTTTCTGTTACACCTTTGATGGTGGGGAGGCCATGCATGGTTTCTTCCTCTTGGAGAAGTCTTTAGGGGGGGGAGCCCACTAGGCTTCTTCCCCTTATAGAAGGCCCATTAGGCTTGTCTTGAGAATAAGGAAAAAATGAAGTTGTTGTATTTTAGGGTTTGTGCGTTTGACACTAATTCTCCCATCCCATTCTCCTGAAGATTTTGATCGCTCTATCACCCCACGTTCGGTGTTTTCCCGTGGTCCAACCCGAGTAGCAGTTATCTTCTGAGACGTCCTCCTCTATTGACTGGACATCTACAGATCATCCGTCAGGTTTGCTGTGCTGGGAATCAGCTCTGTACTCCATGACCATCGAACGGGTGGTCAACTTTGATCGCGTCCGTGTACACTGTTCCTCTCCATCGGACTCCGCCTGGTCAACGGCAGCACCCTGGTAAGATAGAGGAGAAAAGAGGGAGTTATATGGCGACTTTGGGAGGTCAACAATGTCAGTAGTGCACTGTATTCCCTCCACTCTCAGTTGTCAGAACTCCGCCGAAGCACAACCGTGCGGAGTGCTGTTTCTCCAGGCCAACTCCTTGTTCTTGCCGCCGACCTGCCGACTCGACCATAGAGCCCGTGCCAAGGGTGTCTTCCCTTCGCCGCTTCTATTAGTGTTGAGAAAACCTTGTAACTTGCACTTGACGACCGCTGTCAGACCACCCAAGAAGCTGATCAAACTCCACAAACTGCTGCCATGTGAACGCGTCGCTATAGCATTTTCACCTCCTTCTGGTTCGTGTCTATTCACTAGGTTGACAACTCTTCCCCGGATGACGTGAACCCTTACAGTCCTCGAGTCTCACTGTCTTGGGCGCCTCCTGAGAATTTCTGAGTGGGGGGGGGGGGACTGTGATGGTAAGCTATTGACCCCGCTCCCTTTGAGCATTCCTCCACTATTGGGAATCGATCACCGGTGGTCTGCTCTGCGATCAAGCCGGCCCCGGCACCAACATGTTGGCATCCTCACCCTCCCCCAGATTCGCTGCTAAGCGCCTGGCCATTCATCTGGGTGGATAGATCAGCAGATCGCAAGCTCCAGCTTTAAGTTCAGCAACACGTGGACTCCCCCATTCTCCTCCTCAATGGACTTCTCTCGCCAACTTGGACTAGGAACTTCAACCCTCAGGTCTCATTCTCGCTTGCCCTTGTTTGCAGTATTGTTGTCTTTTCCAGTGTTGTATCGGCTGCTCCCTTGTTAGAGAGAATTATCCATATAGTAGGATTAGCCACTGTTCGTGAGGTAGGGTCTTTCCTTGACGGTGTCGGATCCGCTCGTTCATGTTGATGGCACGGTCGTTTTTTGATGGCAAACGTCCCTCACTCTGACGGTCTTCGAGTTGATCTCATGACAGAATACTGACACTCATACTTACGAGACACAACGACAGCAAAAATAACAGTCAGAGAAGAAAAATAATTACAGACAAAAAGATGAAGCGAATAAAACTTGAAAAAGTACATTATATAGACAAACGTCTTGATAAAGTACAAGTAGAAACAATAAAAACATTATGAAGATCAAACACTACACAAAAAGAGGCAAATAGACTATAAAGAAGGGAAAAAAATAAAAATATTAAAAAAGAAGAAGAAAGGAACAATTATGACTTAAGGTGATTAATAGATCAACTTGATTCATTTTTTCTCATAGTATCCCACATTTCTTCCCGCTAAAATCATATTTTCAAATTGCTTAGCATAAAAACATTGCAAATGGAAACGATGGATCAGTTTACAAGAATGTCTTTAAGTCTTTTTATATAAAGGATTGTTGTTTAGGCTAACCAAAAAAATATCACAAATAAAATATTTACTAAAATATTCAAATTTAAATGAGACTTAATTTCATTAATAAACTGAAAAATAAATTTAGTATGCATTTAAAATTATCAAGATAGATTAATTTTTATAAAGGAAAATGGTTAAATATTTAGTTTCATAAATCATCTTCTGAATAACATATTAATTATATTCAAGGCTGATCGAGGACCATCGCGTTGAACAAGCCCCGACACATCATCAGCCTCGTCGCTGGGCCTGAGCAGACATGAAGAATCTGAACTTCCACTACTAGGTTTTAAATTGGATCTGTGTCGTGTTGTTCTATTTCATTTTTGTGCAGTTTATAGCTTTTCGGAGGTCCTTTGTGGGTTTTATGAAGGTCCCTCTTCGCATTGTCAGCTTTATTTTCCCACCGTGGACTCTATGGAGGCCCCCCTGCGTGTGTACCGGCCTCCCCCATGAGATTGCAGAATTTTATATCTTTTGTTTACCCTTTTGAGGGGGGGGGAAGGCCATGCTTGGCTTCTTCCCTCTTAAGATATCCTTTATGGGGGAGGGTAGCCCACTAGGCCCTTTCCCCTAAAGGAGCCCAGTAGGGCACTTTTGACCCCCCCTCTCTTCGTTCACTATAAAGGGAAGGGGTGATGAGTCTCAAATATGTCATCAAATAATTAAACTTTTTAGTTTTCATTCATCAAAATTATAATGTTAATTCATGCTAATATCATGTATATGCATCATTTTATGAAAACACTAACCCCACTTGATCCTTTGAATCAAGTGGAACATATTTAACGTTTTATGGTTAGTAAACATTCAGAGACAGGTTAAGAAGATCAAGGAAAGAGACGAGGATCAAGAGGAGCGGGCGAAAATTCAAAGAAGCAAAAATTATGAAAATACCCCTGGGCATGACTTAAGAGAAACCTATAAATACTCTCTTGAGAGTTGATTTTAGGTTGTTCAGAATCTTCTCTAAGGGAACTAGGGCTTGGAGAAGAAGGATTTCTGCACCCTCCAGGAGCTGATGAGCTTTGGAGTTGGAGAGAAGGAACGAGCTGAAGATTAGCTTGGGATTGAAGACCTCCGCCTCGCCGCAAGGACGTGACACGTGGACGGAGCGATTTCTCAAGTTTAAGTACCGTGTACTCCTCTCCCTATAGACAATCGAAGTTGGGTTAGAAGAAACATTCCAGTGTTCTTCCAACGATTCCAACTGATATTGTTTCTTCTGCTAGTTTGATTTTGAGTTTAAAGTTTGTTTGAATCGTTTCTTTCTGCTCATCCCTCTTGAAATCCTCTGATTTCCACTACAACTTGTTCACAATTACATCATCAGAATCACCTAGGTTGTGAACACGCCCAAGCCAAGCGCAACCACAGCCGCAGGCAGCAAAGCAACCTGCAGCCAAGGTTGCAGCCAAGGCCGTCAGGAGCATAAGCCGCCAGTAGCCAGGGCCACCATCGACCAAGGCCACAGCCTCGGTCGCCAGCAGCCCAGGCCGCCAGCAGCCTAAGCCGCGAGCGGCCAAGGCTGCCAACAGCGCAAGTGGCGTGCAGTTGCAGCTACGCGCAGCACCGGCTGTGCAGCAGCAGCGCCCGTGCAGCGGCGCAGCGCGGCAGCTGCGGCAGGCCGCGCCAGCCGCAGCGAGCAGCACGCAGCAACGCGGCGTGCTGCCGCAGCAGCGCAGCCTCCCACGCGCACCAGGCCACGCGCAGCTGGCTGCGCGGCGCTTGCAGCACGCAGCGGCGCTCCGCAGGCGCCGCGCACATTGCTGAGGCCGCGGGCAGAAACGCTTGCACGCGCGCCCGCCACGTGTTTGGGTAGTTTTCTTCACTTGCTTTGATTGATACAGTTATCTGATAAGCTAAACTAACTTGGAAAAGAATTAATATTGATTTACTTGCTCCCTGTGGATCGACACCTTACTCGCCCTAAGGCTGTGAGGCTAAAAAATATTGTTGCATAGCTCAAATTCTCACACGACTAACCAGTAAAAACATCCATATTTTGAGCATATCAAGGGGGAGGGCATCATTTTGATCAGGCTACGTTTTTGAAGTGAAAAAAAAAGAATGAAGTTGTTTCTCGTTAGGTTTCCATACATTTGTCCTCCTTCCTCCCTTTTGTTCTCCTAAGGTGTGCCACGACTGGTGCTTCCCCTACAGTCCACGAATAGTGGCTACTTCCTGCGGCTCACCCTCCCCACCCACTGGTAGCGTGCACTTTTCTTCACCCGGATCGGCACTCCTGGATCCCACATCTGCACCGCCGACTACCTGTTCAGTGGATCACCTCCTACTGTGTCGTTCCTTTATTTCTTTTCCTCCACTCGCTCTTCCCCCAGGAAGGATTGAAGGGGAAGGAAGAGAGGCTACGGTGATTCTTGGAGAGGTGAAGTGCAACAAAGGTCTGCCGAAGCATTGTCTCTCCAGGCCGATACCCCTATATCCCCCCGGTGAACTCGCCGACTGGACCGCCGAACCTGTGCCAAGGGATCTGTCTTCGTTGACTGCATCCACTGGTGTTGGGAGACTCCACGAACGTGCATCTCTAGTGAGGGGACAACCCGACTCCACAACCTGCAGCAGTGTGAATGCACCGCTATAGTGGTTTATTCCCCTCTGACCTTTGAATCCAACCAGTTGACCGGGCGGTGACCTCTTCTCACCATGGCCTAGAATCCCTTCTTTGGGCATTGACATTCCTCGTTGTGAGAAACCTAATGCCTGCCTAAGAAGGAACCTGGGATTGGTCATGGTGCCGACCCCTGGCTGCGACGATCACTTGTCTACCCTTGTCACCATCGCTTGGATCTACCTGCCTGAGTGGGATCATTCATGACATTTTGTTACGTCAATGGACCTGCCCTGGTATCGCTGTGCTGATTTGTATCTTTCCCTCAGAACCCACTACGTGTCGATCCTCTTTCAGGTGGGAAGGCTGGTAAATCTCCCCCTCCTCCCCTCAGAGTTTGGCAGACCCGAGACTTATCCAAGTGCCTCATCTAGCAACGGGTGTACACCATCAACGGGACACAAAATATCTGTCCACATGTTTCACTCTCGTTTCCCCTTTTATTTTTGCAGTATCGTTATCTCTTCTAGTGGTGGCCTCCGTCTGCTTCTCTTTCCTATGAGACATGTTGTTAGCCACACAAGATTAGCCACTATCTTATAGTAGGATTATTCTTGACGGTGTTGGACTACTTTGTTGATTACGACGGTACGGATGCTATTGGACGGTAACTCGTCCCCCAAAGAAAAAAGATTTAAAATGAACTATTTTCCTTTATTTTCTTTTCCTTATTTTTGCACGCACTCATATTTTGAAATTCATTGCATTTGCATCCATACATCTTTTCATCACATCATCGTAGATAGAGGACCATAGACCGTGACTTACCTGGCCATAGAATGGTTCAGACACGGGGCCAATTACGGTCTGCCGTGGATGGTGCACCTCATGAGGAGGGTCTCAAATATGACCACGATGTTCCCAGTCTTCTGCATGAAGATCATGCGCTCACCCTCCCTTATGAACCCTCACCCGACCATAGCGAGTTCGAAACATCGACTCGAGCAAGCAGAGAGTCCTCTCCGAGGGTCCCTACTCCCCCTAGTGGGCTGCCTACGATGGCGCCCCCTCTCGGGGCTTATGATCGGGGGCAAGATGTAGTGCCACCGGCACCTACGCCGGCACTAGACTCCCACCCCATCCTAGCACACGCGGATGACTTGGTTCAATGCCTCGGGAAGGCGCCATCACGAGATAGCTCGACGTCCCCCCACTCCTCGACGTGCCACGTCATCAGGTCGAGCAGCTAACGCACCCTTATCAGCCACATCAGATGCCCTAGGGACAACCACCATGACAGCCACCACAGACCAACCGATACTGACCGCCTCAATGCAATGAAGACCAAAATTAATACTAGGATCGGCTGCTACACTACCCCGAGTCAAGGTTCCCTCCACGGGAAGAAGAGACGCCTGTCCCAGTCACATATCAGTCTAGAGGCCCTCATTATGACTATCAATGCCAGCCTTACGAGCCTGCCCCGACCATGTGTTTGAGTCGTGATACCTACATTCCGCCGTAAGCGCGGGGTGATGTAACACAATGCTGGGGTGACCAACTCGTGCTAAATCATCAAGGAGTGTCATAAACACAATGTAACTACGCTCTAAGATGCGTGAAATGTATACTTCAAACGCAACGAGAAGCCAGTCGATTACCCACATGATTCGGAGCGTGAGCCAGAGAACAACACGTGTGGTGTCAAGCCCTGGTCAGGTTCCCAATAACTCGTATGTTCAGCTCAAGCACCAACGAGGTGAGGAGCGTATTACTGCCCACTGGTGTCCACTACCATTGCAAGTGAACTGACCTTACACCACCAACAAGAGAATCCTAATGCAAGGGGTAGCTATCCTATAAGACACATATCTGGATCACTCTAGTAGAGGAGCCGTCAGGAATCAGTATTGAGAGAAGCAATGTTACTGCAAAATAAGGGGAGACATGGGTGTACTTGTGAGATCACAGCGCCGTGCTCGGTTGTGGAGGAAGTGCCCGTTGAAGAAAGTGGGGCAAAAACAATGCTGTAACCACATAGTATCAAGCGGCAATGCAAGTGGAAATAGTGATCGTGCAGCAACGGGCTCAGGTCGTGGGCAGCTCTAGTACAAAGCTGCTCCTACGTGTCTGCCATCGTCAGATATAGATCCCCCACACAGAGATAGAACCACGACGTCCGAAAGGTTTAATACGTTGAAGATCTGGCGTCCAAAGTGTGAGAAGGAATGACCATGGAAATGGAGATGTATGGGCATGCTATAGTCGTGCGTTCACACTGCACTGGTCTGATGGTATAGTATTTGTACAGTGCGTAGGGCGGCCTGGAGAAGCAGTGTGATGCACCCGCTATTGCGTACTAGAGTGGGAGTCTGGACATTGACTGGACTCTACAAGGCAAGGTGGTCGGGACAGATGCTCCACGGACCGGCTGTGGCGGCGGGAAAGACGCGACACCCACAGAAGAGGTCCGGTCAACCGCCTAGACTTCAGCCAACCCCGTGGCCACTGAAACCTGCTGGCTCGATCGTAGGTTAGCCACTGACCTGCTTTTATCATCTTATCCACACTGGTAGACCTGATTCTAGCGGGAACCATTGACGGACCGGTGCAAGAAAAGAAGAAAAGGGTGACGACGGTACTGGTGATACGTTGCACCCTCATCGGTACAAAAATAACTGGTTCAAACTGAACGGCCACAGAAAGGCCTCCTTGGCTCTTCCCCGCCAGTCGGAGAAGGTTGCACGATGGGAGAAACAGAGCTTAACACAAAATGACACCGAGGGACGGCGGTGGGAGAACGCTGGTGGAAGGGTAGGGAGGGTAGGGGAAGAGGAAGAAGAGAGGGCGGTGGAGAGGAAGAGAGGGGAGGGGGTAGTTGATGAGAATGAAACCCTAAAAAAAATCTTCAAACTCTTCTTGTTCAATGATAACTCCTTCAAAACGAGCCTTCCCCTTCACCTTATAGTGAACGAGGAGGTAGGGGAGGGGATAGAGGTGCCCTAATGGGCCACCTTGGGGGGGTGGGGGAAGAGGACGGCCTGGTGAGCTTCCCTTCCCCTCTAGTGGATGAAAAAACTCCAAAACACGACTAAAATCCAAAAGAAAAAAGGGGGAGACAGGGGGTGGCCGTACACACGCTGGTGGAGGCCTCCCTAGAATTCATGGTAATGAGAAGAAGACGACTATGCGATGTGGAGACAAGACTCTGTAAAGATGATAAAATTGGCGTGAATGCGAAAGAAACAACACGGCGCGGCGACGATTTAAACCTGCTAGTGGAAGTTTGGATTCTTCATGTTGGCTTGGGCTCCGCGCTGTGGCTGATGATGGGCTGGGGCATGTTCGACGAATCTCGATGATCCCTACCCCACCGTCACTGACACCTCTGGCGCGCCAGCCCATGACAGTATCAGGAGCTACTTCGACACGATCGTCCACCCCGGCAGTTATACTACTGTCCCCGAGGGCACAACAACCGGCCACCCTGCTCAATCTAGTACAATGCACTTCAATCTTCTACGTCTATGTCAAGATCGGGGGACGTACGTGCAAAATCATCATAGACA
The DNA here is from genome assembly GCF_029677425.1 of Wolffia australiana. NCBI lineage: Eukaryota > Viridiplantae > Streptophyta > Magnoliopsida > Alismatales > Araceae > Wolffia > Wolffia australiana. The sequence continues at coordinate 8,060,319 of NC_135850.1, read as the reverse complement.
GTGTGAGCTGCATCAATGCAATCTTTGAAGACACAACCGCCAAACTGGGCCTTGCTCTTACGCCACATCTGGCTCCATACAGCATCTCATAGATCGATGCCTCAACCCAACCTATACGATCCTAGTGCCACGTGCCGCTGAAGATGAGCACCTACGACGAGCATGTGCTGTGCGACGTCCTTCCCATGAAGATCGGTAGCATCATATTTGGACGACCATGGCTGTACGACTACGACGTCCAAATTTTGGGGAGATTGAACACGTGCAAACAGGAGACGAGTGGAAAACAGTCTTCAAGATTAAGGATGGCTTGTTCAAGTGGAACGTGATGCCATTTGGGCTCTCCAATGCTCCGAGTACATTCCAGAAATTGATGAACTGTCTTGCGCCCTTTCATCAGTAGATTCATCGTCGTCTACTTTGACAACATCCTCCTATTTAGTGGCTCCCGCACCTCTGAGAGGTGTGCGTGGCTTTACAACGGGAGAAACTCAACCCCCACCCAAAGAAGTGTAGCTTCTTCATGACTGAGGTCTCCTTCCTCGGCTTTATCATCTCCACTCATGGAGTCTCAGCTGCCCCGGCCAAGATCGAAGCCATTACATTGTGGGCCCAACCCAAGAACGTTCACGAAGTACGAAGTTTCATGGGTTTAGCAACCTTTCACAGGAGATTTGTCCTTGGATTTAGCTGCGTCGCCACACCCATCACTAACTTTTCGAACAATTGAAACAAAGTAGAGCAAAAACTAACTTTTTGAACTCCGTTTTGGATGATTTTGATGTCGTTCTTCGTACAAATCAAGGCACAACCTGGCTCTCATACCTGACGTAACACAACCATCGGGATCGGTGGCTCCCTCCCTCTAGGCCTGCTCCCGGATGGGTATGGGAAACCCAAAAATGAAATCGCTGAAACCAAAACCGGGAGGACTTACCAGGTTCAGATTTGACTCGTGTTACACCACAGTGAATACTAACGTTTTACTAGATGCTAGCGAAACATGTAAATGCAATTTGTGAGAAAATCAACGACAACTAAGAGGCAACGCAAAGAACAAGAACTATGGCTAGCTAAGTTGACAAAGTTCGAAAGGGTCACAATCGAGTCCCGATGTCCCTTTGGACCAAGTACGAATGCGTGAGATGAGAGATAGATGAGACTATCTGCGAGCGTCCGACGTTCCGCGAAGAGATTAGAGCACTACCACTTAATGAAAATATCCTATTTACTCTCACTATGATTTTAGACTGGGGTTGTAAAGGGCTCTATCTCTCGAGGCTCAAAAAAACACAAGACAATATCGCAAGAAAGTAACGATCTACTAACAATGGGGAATTGTAAGCCTAGGAACCTGGCAAGTTGACCGAGAAGAGCTTGACAGCCGTTGACGAGTGGGTAACCCGGCGTCGATCCATGTTGTATCTGTGATCTCAGGCGTGTAGTGACCGAAGCATGGGACGAATGGGCGACGCAAGTGAGGATGCAGTAGCCTGACGAGCGAGGGCACAGGCGTGGCTGCGGGCGGTGGCGGGCAAGAGCAAGCGTGCAGACTGCTTGGCGTTCGCGGACCCGACGGCCGGGCAGGGCAGTGCGCGCGCGGGCGAGGCTCGCGCGCGCGCGGGCACGGCGATCGACAGTGGCAGCGCACGCATGGGGCATTCACGAGCGCGGGCGCGGCGGCCAGCTGAGGGCGGCGCAAGCGCGGGGCAACCGCGAGCGCGGGCGCGGTGTTTGGGCAGAGGGCGGCGTTCGCGAGCGCGAGCGCGGCAGCACGGGAGAGAATGGCACACGCGGGCTGGAGAGGCTTGCACACGCGGTCGTAGCAGGGCGGTGAGCGTGGCCAGCGTGCACTCTGGTGGCGAGCAATGATGATCCTCCAACGAAGGATTTCCCAGGAGAAGAATTCTCAGACGATCAAGATCAAAGAGTTCTTGAGGTTCTTGAGCTGTAACTGCTCGTCCAAGAATTCCTTGCGGAGAGAAGAAACCAACGACTTGACGATGATCGTGAAGACCCCACGATGATGCAACGAGGGAGGAACTGACCCCCCCCACAATCTCGGTAGAATTGAATTAAAGAAAACTACTCTCTAAGAAACTAGAGAAGACAGGAAGAAAGAAAACAATGAACAACACTCTTTGATTTCTCAATAACAGCCTAAGCATCCTCTTGGGCATGCCGTCCTTACATAAGGGTACGGGCATGCCCAATCGGCATAACTTGAGAAAACCGTCTCAACACGAGCGGTTTCCTCCATTTGATGAGAAAAGAAAGAAAAGAAAAATAAACGAGTTGGACAAGGCCAAAACACGAACGGCCCGGTCCATAATCCATCGATGAAATTACAACATAGCAACAAGAAAAATAAAGAAGAAAATACGCGTGCAGCCTTGGACTCTATTTAGAGTACTTGAACGTGGTGTCGCTGGCATCGGCTTGAGCGGCTTGGCGTGGTTGCTTGCGGCGGTCTGTTGTGCTCTTGCGATGGTCCCCCATCAATACCACTACTGGGTTCTATAGACCTTGATGTGGATGAATAAACTGAGCTATTATGCAGCCATAAAACCATAAAACACAGTACCTTTTGCACAGATTGCAGCTGTAATTTTAGGGGTCCCAGAAGGAGACGTGTCGAGCTGCTCAAGTGTGCAGCCTCTAGACATATCCACGCGATCCTCGGCACGTCAAATCTCCTGCTTCTAGTTGACAAATCCCATTCAATTGCGAATGTAGGACGACGTCGGTGACGTCATCTTGAGGGGTACCAACATGATGCTTGGATACTAGGGAGATACGCGGATGTTGTCGAAGATGTCGTCCGTCGGTGTGGACCTACAGAGATGCGACTATGTGATGCGATAAAACCCTAAGTGATGGTACGTGTAGGCCCTAACTCGTGGGGTTCCCCGGACTTTGTGCTCTAGTGCGGGCGATCGATGATGATGACAGTGACGAAGGAGTCTACTGTGCTGAACAGACTGAGTCCATGGGTGCTTTCATGTAACAGACAAGCTCAGCCCGTAGCTAGCGAAGACACTCGTTGGACACTCTCATGTCTGTTTATACTCTCACCTAATCTATCTCGAGCACGATGGAGTGCAATCAAAAAGGTATACGACAAAAGATAGATTACCAAGCAGGCTATGAAAGCCAAGTACCCTTTCAGTGACGTCATCCCAAAATTGTCGCCCTTGATGATGCAGAGATGCCGACGGCGCGATTGGTGGAGTTGTGCCTGAGGTAGCACAGAGTTGCTTGATTGGCGGCGTGGTGCAGCTCAAGATGGTGGCGACCACGACTGCACATTGGAACCAGACGTGCCTCCACCTCCACACTAGACGTCCCGTGTCCTAACACATCGTTAACGATAACTCCAGAACTGCCCTTTGACGTGACACATCGAGGTGTCATCTATTTTTGTCTATTTTCTCTTACTTTCTCTTTCTTCCAAGGCCTATACATAGACAAAAGTTGTATGAAATACTTGGTGAATTTCATTTGTATTTGAAGTTTCTTCTTCTAAAAGGAAGCTTGCCCTAGTGGTGTTCCCAGCTGACCGCCGCCGCTGCCACTTGCTACCGTCGTCGCCGTTGAGAAGATCACTTGCCCTCCTGTGCCTATCGCGCATAGGGCCACCTATCCACACTCGTCGTGCGCAAGGCCACCGCTCGCGCCCGCGGTGTGCTCGGCTACTTGTGCCAGCCCCGCGCTCGACCGCTTGTGCTGGCTACGCGCTCGGCCACCCGCGCTTGCTGCGCACTCGGCTGCCCCTGCCTATTGCTCGCCCAACCGCCCCCGCCCGCCGTGGGTCGGCTGCCCACACCCACTGTCCCCCAGCAACCTATGCCCGCCATGCCCCCGGCTGCCCGTGTCACTGTGCCCTGGCCGCTCGGCTGCCCTCTCTGCCGACACTTGCCACCGCTAGTACCCTTGCCTGCCATTTGGTCTTCGTGTGCAGCCACCTACTCCAAATCACCGTGGCAACCACTTACCACCACACATACAGTTGGATCTGCGACACATTGTTGGAGCGCACATCAATCGCCCCCGCTAACAACGCATTAAGAATCTCTCGCATCACCACGACGCACTACTCTAGTGCCAAGGTACTCTATGTACTCTATGGTGATCGTGTTCTTCATCCAGTATTCTTTGAGTATTGTCTTACACCGTCATCGGATTAGTTTTAGATTTTGAATCTTCAAAAAGCGATTAGATTGAATAGGCCTTTGAATCTTCTAGCGATCGCCCGCTCAAATTTATTGATCATGTTGCTTTGTTTTCACCGCACTAGTTGTAAGACAATACTCGTGCCCTCGAGGGAGGAAAGGGGCTGCACCATCAGTATTTACACTAGATTTAATTCTCGAATTCGATTGTGTATTGTGGTCTGATTTATCCACCCTAGCTAAGTTAGTCACCCTACTCAAGTTAGTTCCATCATCCTGCATCAAATTGGTATCAGAGCCTAACATGTGTCAGCCTACCCACATCCGCATTTGTAGTTGCACCCTCTGTCATCATTTCATTGCATTCATCTCCGTTCAGCCAGACTTGTCGTTGCAGCAATGACAGAACCTTCCTTAGATAAGCGTGGGGCTTCTATTCCACTCTAAACTTTGTCTCCTCTTGAACCACCATCCTCATCACATGAGGATGTTGACCGTATGTTTGACGTTCTCCAAAATGGTTTCCTCGACGTGAACACTCGCCTAACCAACATGGATAACCGTCTCACCAATTCCATAGATGTGGTTTGTGACGAACAACCAGTTTAGAAAACCGCAATTGTGGTAGAACTCGTCGTGATCGCGATGACCTGCAACCTCCTGAACCTAGAGTTAGAGAGTATGATAGAAATCATCTAGTAGGTGATGATCCCTATCCACTCGAGAGTAGAATCAGAGGTCGTAATCAGAGGTCGTAATCAAAATTGTCCAGAGCAAGAAGAACTAATTCTTCCTGAGGTTAGGACACCAGGCCATGATAGGAATCGTCGAGACGATTTCTATGCACCTGAGAGTAGAGCCTTGGGCTGTGATAGGAATCGTCCTCCGCGGAACGATCCCTATACGCCCAAGGATAGAAACTCGGTGCAAGATGGAAATCGTCTTCCCCGAGACGATTACTATCTACCCGAGGATAGGATCCCAGATCCTAATAGGATTCATCCCTCGTGGAATGATCTCTATCCACCTGACGATAGGCACCAAGGTTGGAATGGGAATCGTCATGAACTGGACGATCCCTATCCTCTCGAGGATCGGGTACCACCTCGTGATTACAATTGTCCGGATCATGACAACCATTGGCAGCAGATACAAAGGAGTGTCAAAGTCAATGTCCAATATTATGAGGGATCTAATGACCCTCAAGAATGATGGCGAGGACACCAGCACATCACCGTTGAACGCGTCGCCACGGTCAACTGGAGTCAACATGCCTGCTATGGACCCAACAGCGAAATCAACCGAAGTCAACCCACCACGGTCAACCAAAGTCAACACCAAAGTCAACACGCTGCAACCATCGACAAGCACGTCTCCACCCGTGCACGTCCCTACGCGCATCATGACACGAAGCCAGAGGCAGATCCACAACTGTCCTTTGGTGTGAAACGAAGCATGTCATTGATTTCTCGTCTCTAATTTCTCGTCATTTCTCTTTCCTCCAAGGCCTATATATAGGCCCTTGTTTTCAAGAAACACTTAGGTAGTCATATTTCAAGAATTAAGTTTTCAGTTAAACTCTTCTTGGAGGACTGCCCAGCCTCCCTCTACCCTCAAACCCTAGCCGTTGCCGCCGTCACTGCCGCCATCGCCGCTGTAGTGTTCATCGCCGGCCACCTCTTCCTCGTTTCCATCTCTCTCTCTCCTCCCTCCCTCTCTTTCTCTCAGACCTGCCACCCCAAGGCCGCTTAGGCTGCCCCAATCAAAGCCGCCCAGGACCGCTAGGCTGCCCTAGCTAGGGTCGCCCCAAGGCCGCCCTAGCTAGGCCGCCCAGGTCCGCCCAAGGCCGCCCTTGCCAGGACCGCCCAAGGCCGCCTAGGCCACCCAGCAAGGCCGCCCCAGCCACGCCGTAGGGTCGCCCCTGCCAAGGCCGCCCAAGGCCGCCCAGGCCACCCCATCCAGGCCGCCCCTACCAGGGCCGACCTTGGCCGCCCAGGCTGCCCCAGCCAGGGCCGCCCCAAGGCCCCCAGGTAGCCCCTGCTAGGGCCACCCACGACCAGCCCAAGGCCGTCCAAACACGGCCGCCCAAGGTTGTGCTCAGGCTGCCCCAGTCCGGCCGCCTAGGCCACACCCAGGTCGCCCACGAGCAGCCTAGGCCGCCCAAACAGGGTTGCCCAAGGTCGCGCTCAGGCTGCCCCAGTCCAGACGCCATCTGACACTTCAAGCCGCGCACGCTACACGCGCTCCGGGTGCGCTGCGCGCCCTCTGCGCGCGCGCTAGTGCTCTACGCGCCAGTGCTCCGCGCGCTCAGCGCCCGCGCGCGCTGCTTCGCGCACCATACGCGCACTTCGCGCGCGCTGCTCCGCGTGCTCCGTGCGCTCTGCACACCCTACGCGCGCTTCGCGCGCGCGGGTATTTGCCTACGCCTAACTCTACGACAACGACAACTACCCTCTGCCAGGGTCGTTCAACGCCCGGACTCGCCCAGCCTCGTCACGATCAGAATTTTCCGCATCCTTTTCACGCACCACGGTGCCGAGGTACGCCTGAACTCTTTGGTGTCGAAGTGTTCCCTGCTCAGTGTTTTCTCGAGAAGTTTCCACCGCCATTAGAATTAGACTTGGTTTGGATTTCCACTTCTTCTATCTCTTTCTCGAGTGTTTCTTTGCGACGCGAATTTGGATATTGATTTTGGTGCTTAGGCATCGTCGCGGTGGGGGAAGATAGTACTCCCGCCCTTGATAAGGGTCAGAGCTGCACCGCCAGATTTTCATCGGTTTTAAAGTCCGAATTCGACTGTGTGATTTCTGTGGCTGTTTTATCCCTCTAGTATCCGATCCATCCCTAGTCATCCATCTACCCGTAGTCTATCCCGTCAACCCAATCGTCCATTCCTTAGTCGTCCATTCCTTAGTCGTCCATTCCGTAGTTGTCCTACTTCAAAGAATATCTAGATTGGGAGTCTAAACTCAATAGCTATTTCAAATGGTACGATATGCTAGAGTGGCAAAAAGTTCAGCGTGTCAAAATGAAGTTAGGGGGTCAAGCCAAAATTTTCTGGGAGAACCTTGAATTTTCAATCTATAATCAATGAGAGGCACCTATAGACACGTGTCCCCAAATGAAAGACAAATTGCATCAGAAATATGTCCCTATTGCCTATTTTGATAATCCCTTAGATCAATGGCATAAGTTCCAACAAGGTAGGCACCCCGTGTCAGACTACATTACTCAATTTGCAAAATTTTATATGAGAGGTTGAGTTGAGGAGAATCCCACAGTTGTCATATCTTGATTTAGAACTGGACTTAATCAGTACTTGGAGACAGAGTTACTTGTTCGAAAGGCTGCTACACTCAAGCAGGCCTATCAGCTTGTAGAGGACCTTGAACTATGCCAAACCCTATACAAAAATCGTGCCGTTAGTGGCCGCCATGCCCTTACCGATCGCGCCTATCCCTCCTACTCCAACAGATTAGCTCCGCGCCACCCACCTATAGCTCTCCCAGCACTGATGCCCACTCCACCAAATCGCGCTCCCACTGAGCACTATGCTCCTGCCCCCACGCCACAGTCATCCGCTCAGGTAACCCCTAATAACCGTACCTGTTCTTCCCGCAACTATATCGCAAGAGCCCCAACTCAACCCAATTAAGCATAGTTCGTTCTGTCTGGCATGACATGCTTTAAGTGCCAGGGACGTGGTCATAGAGCCTCCTGGTGCCCTTCCGAGCCCTACATACAGGACAAGAGTCCATTGATATTGAACCTACCGTGGAAGAACAACCCATTGACGAAGAAGAATATAGGGTAGATAACTATGTCGTGGATGAATTCGTGCACAAAGATGGTTTGGTAAGCTTCATTGGTATCACTGACTGCCCACCATCCCTTCATCGATGTTATTCATCTACATCAGTTAGAGGAATTATTCGATGCAAACTTACCCAACCATCTAGTGATGATTCTGCATTGAGGACGTCCATATTCTACACTTACTTTAAGATTGGTGATATGATGTGCAAGAAGATCGTAGACAGTGGTAGTTGTATCAATGCTGTCTCCGATGTTATGACTTCATGTTTGGGATTACCGTTCATTGATCATCCTCGTCCCTATTATGTATCATGGATCGATGCTACAGCGATCCCTGTGAGGAATCAATGCCTCCTCCCTCTCAAAGTCCAATCATACAAGGAAGACGTATTGTGTGATGTGTTACCCATGAATGTCGAAAGCATTATCCTTGGTCACCCATGGGTATACAATAATGATGTACACATTTTTGGTAGGAGTAACATTTGTTCATTCATCTATCAAGGTAAGAAAATCACATGGCACCCTTGTACCCACAACCCTCAGAGACCTTCACCAAAATCAATGTCATTAGGTCTATGCATTCTCAACGGGTGCCAATTTCAGAAGGAATTAGATAGTGAGATGTCTATTTGCCTAGCGATGATTCCCGATCATTCCCTTGAAAATTCCACACCCCCACCACCGGAGGTTTCCCAATTACTAGCTGAACTTGAGAGCGTCTTCCGCGAAAATTTACCCAACGATCTACCACCTATGCATGATATTCAGCACGCCATTGATTTCATTCCTGGATCATCCTTGCCAAATCTTCCCCATTATTGTATGGATCCCATGTAATATAAGGACTTCAATGTCAAGTCCAAGAGCTCTTGGACAAGGGATTTATACACACGAGAGCCATAGCCCATGCGCCATCCCTGCACTGTTGGCTCCAAAAAAGGATGGGAGTTGGCGCATGTGTATTGGTAGTCGAGCCATTAATAAGATCACCGTTGAGTATTTGTTTCCAATCCCTTGCATTGATGATATGTTCGATATGATGGCTGGTTCAAAGATTTTCTCAACAATTGATCTAAAGAGTGGTTATCATCAAGTTCGAATCCGTTCTAGAGATGAGTGAAAAACTGCATTTAAAATTATGAATGGCTTATATGAGTGGAAGGTCATGCCTTTTGCTTTGTCGAATGCTCCTAGCACTTTTTAGCGATTGATGAACCATATCCTTAGACCATTCATAGGAGACTTTTTTGTGGTTTACTTTGATGATATACTCATTTATATTAAATCCAGGTACGATCATGTCCACCACCTATGCCTAGTATGTGAAGTTTAAAGACCGAATATTATATGCCCATCCAAAGAAAGGTTCGTTCCTTGTTGATCATGTCTCATTCCTCGGCTTTATCTTATTGGCACAAGGTGTTTCAGTAGACCTAGCAAAAATAGTTGCCATAACCCAATGGCCGACTCCAAGAAATGTCCATGATATTCATAGTTTCCATGGTTTAGCAACCTTCTATCGTCGCTTCATTTTATACTTTAGTACCATTATGGCACCCATGACCGAATGCCTAAAGGGTAATCATTTTGAGTGGACTGCATTAGCACAGAAATCCTTTGATGAAATAAAGATTTAGATGACACAAGCTCCCATCCTACGTTTACCAGATTTTACTAAAGTATTTGAGATCGCCTATGATGCATCAGTTGGGTTCTAGTGGCCTAGATCTGGATGAACAAATCAAAACGATGCGCAGCGGAAGTCTTTTGCGAATCGAACGACATCAATAAAAACCATTGAAACAATATACCTTTGCACGAATCTCATTCGTGATTTCTTCGATCCCGGAGAGAGACGAGTCGAGCTGCTCAAGTTTGCAGCCTCTAGAAGTATCCATGCGGTCCTCAGCGCGTCGGATCTCCTCCTTCTCCTTGACAAGCCCCGTCGGCGTCGTTACGTCGTCCCGATCACATCACGGATGGAGAGGGGGTGTGGGGAGAGTGGAGAAGAAGGGAAAAGGCCCCTGAACAATTCTGGTATGGGTGAATTTTGTTCAGGGCCTTCCCCTATTTATACTAAGTGGGTATTTTTCATAAAAAACCCCCAAAACTTAAGTATATCTTCTAACGTCCAAAAGCCAATTTGGGTGTGACCCTCTAGGCCCATGTATCAGTCTAGTTAACGACTCCAACGGCCCAATAACCTTTATTGGCCTTCCAAATTAATTAACTATATCATCATATAGATTAATTGCTGTCAGATCGATTAACCCAATCGATAGGTCGAGACTCCGACACATGGGGTGCCAAGCTACACCTCGTGTCCTAGAAGATACAAAGGAGTGTATATCGACTCACTCATGGAACCTGTTCGTCATCGGTTACCGTGTATGTATAATCCCTCATCCACTTGACGCTCCTTGGACGACTTAGGGTATGGTCAATTGTCGAACCCTAATCGGTCATCCGAGTTAGTACTGATGCATTTGGAAATCATCGGAGAACTCTTCTCTGATATTTCACTGCCTTGGCCAAGGACATAGTTGCATCGTCTTCCTTGAGCTATCACCTCTTATACTAAGGGTGGACGATCCCATCTTGACCACTCAATTGCCTTCGTGTACTTCTTGATGCACTCGAACTAAGACCGTTTAGAATCCCACGATTAGAGACTCGTTGGCCATAGCCAAAGTACAACCGTCCGTCCACAAGACATCTTTGGTGTCTCAGGTCTAAGGACTACTTACACAACCGTGATGTGAATCAACCTGATTGACAGTTCGGTATAATATCATTCAGGGATTTGTACGGATCAATTGAGTGAATTCTTTCCACTAAAGAGCACCCACTATCTATCCTTAGTGTCGCCACACTAATGGCTACGGGACTGGCCATACTCATCACATGAGTGAGGCTAGATAGTGCTATTCTATCCGGATACTTCGATGTCCTTCTCGCGTATGCTTTGAATAGGAATGTTTAGAACACATGATTAAAGACTAGTGATCTCCGCATTACGATCTCATCATAATTCACTAAGTCCGATCATGTATTCATGGACTTCATTATACGCATCACACGTGCACTATAATGAATATGTTCTATTAATGAATATGGAACGAGATGTGGAATGTGTGATTGGCTTGACGGCCACATATATTTCCATCAACATCTGGGTTGGGAATTGGACGAGTGTTGAGTTAGGAGAATCATCTCGTTGAATTCTTTAGTGAAAAGTTGAATGATGCCAAGCTCAAAGATTCTACTTATGATAAGGAATTTTACCCCATTATTCAATTCCTACATCACTAGCACCACTATTTGCTCTCTAAAGAATTCGTTCTCTATTCCGATCATGAGGCATTGAAGTATCTTCATTCACAGCAGAAGTTGAATCCTAGGCATGTTCGATGGGTTGAGTACATTCAATCATATACTTTTGTCTTGAAACATAAGAGGCATCGAGAATAGGGTCGCAGATGCATTAAGTATACGAGTCCAACTTTTGAATGTCATGAAAATTGAGGTGATTGGCTTTGATCAAATAAAGGATATTTACATAGATTGTCCAGACTTCGCGCCTGTCATCCAGTCCTTGGGAAGATACCCTAATCCGAAAACGCAAAACTATATTCTAGAAGACCGATTTCTTTTCTATGACAGTTGGCTATGCATGCCACAGACTTCGCCTAGAGACTTTCTTGTTTGGGAGATACACACCAGAGGCCTAAGTGGTCACCTTGGGCGAGATAAGACGATTTCAACCGTTTAACACAAATTGATTGGCCTTCCTTAAAGCGAGATGTAGCAAATATTGTAGCTCAATGTCATGTGTGTGCTCTCGCTAAACAGGTGAAACAAAACACGGGCCTCTATACTCCCTTACAAGTCCCTCATAAACCCTGGGATGACGTAAGCCCAACTTTGTTCTAGGACTTCACCGCACTTATAAGCGTCATGATTCCATTATGGTAGTTGTCGATCGCTTTTATAAATGGCCCACTTGATTGTTTGTTCCAAAACTTCTGACGCTTCGCGTGTGGTCCAAATCTATTTCAATGAAGTTGGCTGCTTGCATGGTCTTCCAAAGAGTATCGTATTGGACATAGATGTCAGATTCAATAGCTACTTTTGGAAGACCCATTGGCACCTCTTGGGAACCGAGCTCAAATTTTGAACGGCTTTTCATCCCCAAACTGATGGTCAAACTGAATTCGTTAATAGAAGCCTAGGCAATCTATTATGATCATTGGTTAGGGATAACCTCAAATATTGGGACACTATCATTCCGCGGGCCGAGTTTGCGTACAATGCTTTTGTCAACAGTACCATTGGCATGATTCCTTTCGAAATTGTTCATGGTCAACCACCTCGTAAACCGATCGATTTAATACCCATGTTGCCGCATGCTAGAGTCTTAGACAATGGTTAGTCATTTGCAAATCATATTAGAAGTTTGCATGAGGACATTCATCATCGCATCACAGATAACAACGCATCATACAAATAAACCACAGATTTACGCCGTCGTTTTTGCGAGTTTTATGAAGATGACATGTTGATGGTGAGGGTAAGGTCGGAAAGATTTTCTCCCAGGCGGGCTACCAAGCTTCATGCTCGTAGTGCCGGGCCATTCTCGATCCTCAAGCGAGTTGGGGAAAATGCCTATGCCATTGGTGTACCCTCTACATGGGGGATAAGCACCACTTTCAATATTTTGGATTTGGTTGAATATAAAGCTCCACCTCTCTCGTCTAATGACCAATCCCTACCCATGGACTTTCCGATGAGCGAGTTTGACTTGTCCACCCCTCCTTCATTATCTTCTGACAGGCAAGAGAACATCGAGGCCATAATGGACGAGGTAATGACTTTCACCGAGGGTGGGACGGTGCGAAAGTTTCTTGTTCGTTGGCAGGTCAAACAATGAACGGATGATGTGTGGATCTCGAAAGAGGACTTGGCTCGCCTTCGCCCGGATCTGCTGATCCCACTAGAGCTTTGTAATGGCAACTCGATGGAGTTGAGTTCTTTTGACCCCAAACATGCCTCCACCTCGACACGAGACATCCCGTGTCGTGACGCGTGACCAACGACAACTCTAGAACTGCCCTTTGACGTGACATGTCGACACGTTGTCTATTTTTGTCTATTTTCTCTTACTTTCTCTTTCCTCCAAGGCCTATACATAGGCGCCACACGGTCAAATCTAAAGCTAGATTTCTTGCTCGGAATTGGCGTGTGCCGGCCTCGGTGCTTGGAGCAGAACACTGAGCAGCCTTGATCTCTTGCAGCGGAAGCTTTTGCAATTGCTTAAGATCGCTTCAAAGGGGTTAAAGGAGGTGGTGGTTCTAGGCACCCTCAGTGAATAGAGTCATTGCATTCATATCATAAAGAGTACATCATCATTGGGGATAATTACATGGGGGAAGACGAGGGGTGATACAACGAACAAGACGAGGTGCCTTGCGCCAAGGTAATGTCGCCACACCGTGATAGAGGACCATCCAGAACTAGAAGCGCCAAGTCAACCCGCGCCAGCACGCCAGCAGCCATGTCGCGAAGCTCAAGCTGACGAGAAGAACCCGGAGTTCAAGTACACAGCGTTATGAGAAGGCGTCCCCAATTCTATTTTCCTTACATTTTCTGAACTTTTTTCGTTGTGTTTTGTTTGGGGAGGGCCTCCGTGTTTTGGCCCTTCCATCGTACTCCGAACTGTCTTTTACGTCCTGATTAGGGGGTTGTCCCTAATTACGGGCCTACCCTAGGGTCCCCTCTCTCCCACTATAAAAGGAGAAGAGAAGCCCTAGAGGAAGGAGGAGAATTTTCTGAAGTTGATTAAGTGTTTTAGTTGCTAGAATGGAGTCCCTTTGAAGGAGAAGAGAAGAGGACACCCGCCGCCGTCGCTTACAGGTCACCGTCGTTGCCCTCGTCTGCCATCACCTTTGTTGCCCTTGTTTGCCATCACTGTCGCCTGTTCAGACCCCTCCTACCGTATCCTGCTATGTCGTTGCCACGACACCGCCGCTGTCCACGTCCACCCACCACCGTCGCCCGTTCAGACTGCCCGTCGCCGCTCACCACTGCCAACAACTATTGCCGGTCGTCCGACACCGGCCGCTCGCTGTTGACCGACGCCTGAACCGCGTTCCCCGGCCAACCAATCACCAGTCGTCTGCCCGGCCAGCCGGTTCATCCTGACGCCCGAGCGAGGCCTCTGCTAGGCTACCAGCCCCGCCCGCTCGACCCTCCGCCCGTGGGCTGCCGAAGCGCCGGCCCCTCGTGCCGTCCCACCTGCCCTGCCTGACGCCGCCGCCGCCAAACGACCTAAGCGCGGCTGTGTGGTCACCGGGTTGACTCAGCGCGACTGGCAGCTTTCGGCGCTGAGTCAACTTAGTCCAACCCGGATTTGAGTCCAGCGAGTCACACTAAGTTGACTCAGTGTAACCCGGATTTAAGTAAAGGTGCCCCGAGGTAAAAATGCCCTTCCGAAGGGGCAATTTCGTCAACATACGGGGGGGAACTTTAGGGCTACAGCGCTGTTCGCCCCCTTGCTGCCGTTGCAACCACCCCTCCCTCGCTCTTCGCAACTACCTCTCACCACCGCCTGCTCACCTCCGCCGTCAGCCGCGCCCGCTCGACGCCTCCCTCGGTGCCCCCAAATGCATTGATTGCCGCCGCTTGTCAAGCACCGGTACTCAGCGCATCCTCCCAACCCACGCCGTCGATCGCGCTGCTTGGCGCCCCCTCTTCAGAACCGTCGGATGCCTCGGCTGCCGCCGCCTAATGGCAATGCTGCCCAGTGTGCCCGCCTGCCTCTGGCCCCTAGTCACACCCGCTCGACGCCCACTTCGGCGTCGCCGAGCACCTCGATTGCTGATGCTCGTTGACGTCGCTACCAGCGCGCCCGCCCGTCGTCGCTTTCGATCGTGTACGCTCGGGGCCCTCCTGCCGCCAACGGTCCTGCTCGAAGGGCGCCTCGCCATTCACGTTCTCGGACGCCCGCTACCGGAGCCTCGGTGCCAGCCCTCCTGACGATTGTCCCAGCTCGTCCCCAGTCTCGCCGCGCCGGCCTGCTCCGTCCAACAAGACACGACTTTGACCACCGCGACTACCAGACTCTCATCCACAGGTCACGCTGCTAAACCATCTCGCGCGTCATTAGTTCTTGCAATAATTTACTCGCGTTCTCTACCTTCGTACCTTGCCCTCATCTTTTCCGTATATCGGGTTCTGGGGTAGAAGCTCCTCTTGTTTTCCCTGCCCACCTCCTCGTTTCCGGGATAGGTAGTTGGATCGAGGATGCCCTCCACCACGGCGTCCGTCAATTGATCTATCGGGTTATTGGGAGTCGGATCGTACTTGACGCGTACGGGAATCCTTCCAGGGCACCGGTCTATTTGGCTATCGCTTTACTTCTCGTTGTTTTCTGCATAAATGTGCACCCAAATTCCTCGTCAAACTGTGTGTTGTTCTTCGCTGCCCTGTGTTGCAACGCGCGCCGTCGATCCTGGCCGTACGTGTTGCATCACACCGCCTTAGGGCCGGCGCTCCGCGCATGCGCGCCTGCTCTGTCGCTACACAAGTGCGCCGGGCTGGGCGCCGCGCGCCCGGGGGCCTAGCGATCACACACGCCGCGCGCCCGTGCCGTCTCAGCGTTCTCAGTGCGCCACATGCCTTAGTCTCCTAGGAGGATGTCTCCCGACCTCGCGCCCCGCACACGCAATGCGCGCACTGCCCACGCAGCCGCTGCGCAGCAACCCGCACAACTCCGCGCACTGCAGTTGCAGCCCGGCGTGCGCATCTCGCACTCGCGCGCATCGTTTCCCGCTCTCGCGCGTGATAATTCAGATTTTGGGGTAATTAGTGATGAGCTAACTTCACTAATTAGTGTCGTTGGTTTATCCGAATTAAAAAAACAAAAATTTATAATAACCTTACTAGCGTAGGGAGAGTAAGGGTCGATCCACAGGGAGCAAGGGTTTTGTGCTTTAGTTTTGTACTTTTTAATAATTTTAGAGGTAGGTTTACTACATATGAAGATAAATAACTAATTAAATAAAAATATATAACAAAGAAAAATAAAATATTATTATAATATTATAATAATATTAATAGGCAGAAAATAATCTTTTTGTATTTTTTAGGAGTATTTGAAAGCTAAAACAAAATAGGAAATGAAACAGTTTGGCGCTCTGGACTTAGTCAAAATTTGGCCAAGTTCGGATGCCAAATGGGGAAGGTTCCTTGGTGGAGGAGAGAGAAAAAAATGGACTGTACTAAAATCACTCTAGAACGAGTTCTAGAAAGAATTTTAGAGCGTGGTTGGATGCACTGGAACCGTCTGGATATTGGCTAGCTGATCCAAGACTAACCAAAAGACAAAAGACGAACAGAAAAGAATGAAAAAGGAGAAATAAGAAGGTAACCTCTTTGTCACACCCGCTAAGGTCCAAGGGACTTCTTCTTCTCCTTTCCACTAGCTTCTTCAGCCCTGGATGCTTCCTGCTCAGCCTGGCACTCACTGAGGTGAATGGATCTATGACTCAATTGCACTTAGGCCACCAAACATTACTTTGGATTGAATCACAAGATGAATTTTACAATAGGGTGAAGGGGTTTATATAGGGAGAGAGAGCAAAGGAGAGCCATTGGATTTTTAATACAATGGATGGCCAGATCTTCTTTTCAGGGTCATGATCCACGTCCATTATGGTCCTCCAATCAGCATTGAGACCTTTGAAATACCCCCTGGACGTTCAAGGCTTCTTTCCTTAATTAGCATTAAAGGTGCTATCTTTAAGTCTCCACCCTTGGATGTTTTGTGGAATGAATGGCTGGATCTTCTTCTCTGGCTTGGATCCACGTCCAAGGTTGTCCTCCAATCATCATTTAAGCCCCTGAAATATTAATAAATAATCATGACTGGACCTTCCCCTTGCCCTCTTTTCTTTGGCCCAACATGCCTCTCATAGTGGGTTTAGTGGAGCTTCCTTAGTGGGCCTTTAGACTAGAGCCAATTGTCTTGCTTTGGGCCTTCTTTCTTGGCCCAGGGTTGTGGCTGAGCCTGCTCCTCTGGTCCAAATAGCTTCCTCTTCATTTAATTATCCCCTTTATTCATGAAAGTTTCACCTAATTCCTGCATCTTCCACATAAACTAAGAAGAGAGTGAGATTCATTCCACTTAACTCATTGAGTTAAGTGGGGTTAGTCCCACAAAGGATAATAATTAACTCCAAATTAGAAAAAGGTGATTTTGTTTCATGATGTTTCACAACTTAACATAAATGTTGATAATATATCCAGATAAAGATAAAGAAGTACATAAATTAGCTGAAATTGCACATATATATTACTATCATTTTGGATTTATCAGCGCGCAGCGCTCGGCGCTGGCACGTAGCGTTGGCGCCTGCGCGTGGCACTTGGCACTGGCGCGTGGCACTTGGCGCGCTCGCGCACACGGTTCAGCCTGCACGCCCAGCACGCGTGGACCGTACCTAATCTGTCCCGCCTTGGGCACAAACGAGCACTTGCACTGTCTGCCGTGAATCACCATCGACAGTGGCAATGGCCGGAAAGATCACGTATTGGGCATCGCTACCCATTATGACTCAGTCCTTAAAAATGTCATGAGCCGAAATACGACGGACACGCCTTCCAATAAGCACGCAGGCCTCTGGGTAGGGAATGTCACCTAGTTATGGGCCTAACACGCTCCCCCTGCATGAACTTGTCGACACCCTCGTCGACGCCCGCTGCTCTAGTTCATATGCTCGTTGTAGGTCCTCGAACTGCCATAAGTCCGAGTCGCGCTCCTCGGTGGATGATTCCTCTGGTCTATTTTTCCACTCGATAAGGTACCCGATCTTGTGATTGCAACCGTGACATCCTCACCGGTCAATTTTCTGCTTCGCCAGGACAGCTTCTACTTCTTGGTCAAAGTGCGCCAGCACATTTGGTGGTGCAGTTGGGGCTGGTTCCTCGCCGCGTCTTCGGGATCTGGTATATATTTCTTCAAAATCGACAAATGGAAGACCGAATGGACCGCCAGCCGATGGGGAATGTTGAGTTGGTAGGCAACCTGTCCGATTTTTGCCACCACTTTGAAAGGTCCATTGATGGCGCAGCCCCGGACATGCCGTCGGAGTCGTCACCGTCGTCCCCGATAGCACCTGCTCCAGCACCGGATACGTCACGGTCACCCTCGACAGCGCCGGCCATCTGCGTTCAGCCCGCCCGGCAAGCCAAGGCGTCGCTACATACGCCCGGATTCAAGTATTCTGGGTAATGGACACCGTATTGCTATCTTTATGTTTTTCTGTCACTCGCGTTGTTTTGTCTTCGTCGTTTTGTTTTCCGTCAGTCGTCATTTTAAACTCGTCAGGTCCACGTGTAAGGCGAGGGCACAACCCTCTGGTTCCCCTCTTCCTTACCTCTCGTCAGTCCCTTCCTCTTTGTTGATCTTTCCCCTTAGTCCTAAGTCATAGGGTTTCCCTTTATGATTTAGTCCTGGGTTTCTTGTCCTTTTTGGTGTAAGCAGGTCACCCCACTTCCCCCTATATAAGGGAAGAGGGATGCCCTAAACCAAGGTACGATGTTATTTTGAAGAAGTAAATTTTCCCCTCGTTGGCTTTTGAGTGATATTGATCGTGTGCAAGAAGCCGTAGGGTTACAGCCTGAAGAAGAAGACTGCAGAAGGAGGGGAAGAAGCTGAAGAGGAGAGCTGGTCGCAGGTAAGGTGCCGGTGAACGTGAACGTTCCCCCCCCTGCGCGGGCGTGCACCCGCCCGCGCGCCTTGGCGCTGCCCGCGCCGCGGCTCGCGCAAGTCCCCCTTGCGACCGTACGCCGACCGCGCAACCGCACGTGGTTGCTTCCCCCATGCACCTTGGCACTACCGACCTTCGTTTCTCCCTCCTCGGTGTTCCCAAGGTGCTTCCACAGACGTGAGGTATCCCTGAGCCTCATCGACCGCCCGTGTTCCCCACTCCGTGATCTCGCTGCACCCCGCCGTTGGTTCAGCAGGCTCCGTGTGCACACTTCCACTCTGCCAGGATGACTCGCGATGTTCTTTAAGTGCGAAATCCCTCGACGCAACTAGCCCTGCCCTGTGGTTGGATTCTTGGCTAGCTCTGGCGTCTCCTCAGGTCGACCAAGCCATCAACCGCTGTGCATCCCTACATGTGGTTTGCGTTGGGAAACAACGCGTTGGTGCTCCCTACGAAGTGCTTGCCACCCGCTTGTTGATCTGGTCGTGCGCCAGGTCCACCGAGTTGCTTGACACCGTCCCGCCTGCACGAGCCGTCGCCTCAAGAGAAATCCCGCGGCCACGGGTGTACGATTGTGGGGTGCACGGCCAATCTCTTTACGGTCGTCCCGACCCCGTGAGCCGTTCCTCTCCATGCCCCCGTGCTCGAGGAAGTGCCTGCTCCATCACTTGTCGGCGGATATAACCACCAGGTGGCCGAGCCGCGTCACCCGGGCGTCCTACGCCCAACACTCGGAGCTCCGAACCACCGCCTCACAACACTCCTGTCCCTTGACCGACGTCCACCATCCTCCTGGACCCTCGGCCGACTGCGCCATCCCAGCACGGATATTGCACATGGAGAGCTACTTAAACGCCAGGCAAATCCCTCGTTCGCCCACAAGGTACGCCGTCCCCCACCACTCGTCTCTTATTTCTTACAGTGCATTGTCTTTTGCCTCCTCCGCGCTCGGGTTAGCCGTAGGTGAGCGGGACATGCGAGTGACTACGACGCATTACTGAGAGTCCATCCTGGTTTAGGACGAGTCAGTCCGCCATTGCATGCGGGCAATTTCCAGCGGGAAATTCCCGTTCGGCAACCTAGCAGCCTCGTCCGCCCGGATGAGGGTCGGAAGGTTCCCTCCCATCCCCAGGCGACCCCGTCGGTCCCGGTCATCGACCTCTCTGTGCTTGTCGGCAGCTGCACGTAATACACCCCTACCCGAACATCATCATTCTAGCTCGTCTTCGTAGGGTTCCCGTGCCCGACGAATCCTGACATTCGTCGCGTACCGTCTCTCCTCTGACACCGAGTACGAACCCTCGGTGACGGTGGGACCTCGTCTCGGACGTGGTCCTGCATCATCCATCATAGCGGGGTACCAGACCCTTGTGACGCTGCTTTGCTTGCTTCGTCTTCAACATCTGCGCATTGGTCTTCAACAAAACCTTGTCTCCCACTTGGAACTCTACTTCCCTTCTGTGCTAGTTGGCATACTTCTTCATTCTTTGAGCAACACGGTCTAGTGCTTCAGTGGCTTCCTCAATGCGAGCATGATAGTCGCGCGCAAATCGGATTCCCTTTCCTTTTCACAACTTTTGGAGGAGTCAGTGGCTGTCTTCCCGTTGCAATCTCAAACAGCGAGTGACCTGTAGCCAAGCTCCAACTGATGTTGTGTGCAAATTGTGCTGCATCCAGCAGCTCCACCCAATTTTCCTGATTGACCGAAACGTAGTGCCGGAGGTATTCTTCGAGCATAAAATTGACATGTTCCATCTGACCATCTGTCCGGGGGTGGAAGCGTCTAGAAAATTTGAGCTTGGAGCCCATGTACTTGAACAACGACTCCCAAAAACGAAAAGTGAACCTTGTGTTTCTATCGCTAATAATGTCCAGTGGAAGACCCCAGTACTTTGCCACATAGGACATGAACAGACGAGCCACTCCATCTTTGTGTACTTCCGACGTGGTGGGGATGAAGGTCGCATATTTGAAGAAGCGATCCACGACAACCAGGATGGCGGCGTGCGTGGGCGTGACTAGCGCAGGCAGCCGGCTTGCCTGCCTATGCGGGCGGCATTGTATGCCTGCGCGGGTAGCCGGGTTGGCGGCCTGCGTGGGCGGCCTTGGCACAAGCGACCTGTGGCGCCCTGTGCGGGCGTGGCTGGCGCGGGCAGCCAGCTTGGCTGCCTATGCGGGCGGCGTTGTGCGCCTGCGTGGGCGGCCTGGTTGGCGGCCTGTGTGGGCGGCCTAGGCACAGACGGCCTGTGGCGCCCTGTGCGAGCGTGGGTGGGGCGGGCAGCCAGCTTTGCTGCCTACGCGGGCGGCGTTGTGCGCTTGTGCGGGCGGCCTGGTTGGCGGCCTGGTTGGCGGCCTGCGTGGGCGGCCAATGGTGGCCTGCCCGGGCATGGCTGGCGTGGGCGGCCAGCTTGGCTGCCTATGTAGGCGGCGTTGTATGCCTGCGGGGGCGGCCAGGTTGGCGGCCTGCGCGGGCAGCCTAGGCCCGGGCGATTGGTGGCGGCCTGCGCTTGCGTGGCTGGCGCGAGCGTGGCTAGCGCGGGAGGCCAGCTTGGCTGCCTGGGTGGGCGGCATTGGCGCCTGCGCGGGCGACTGAGTTGGCGGCCTGTGCGGACAGCATTGGCACAGGCGGTCGGTGGCGGCTTGCGTAGTCGTGGCTAGTGTGGGCGGCGTTGGCGCCTGCGCGGGCAGCCGGGTTGGCGGCCTACGCGGACAGTGTTGGCACACGTGGCTGGCAGGCAGTCTGCGCGAGCGGGGGTGCCAACGTTGGAGATTGGGATGAAGACCGGCAGCGACGGCGACGACGGTCCAACAAGGATAGGTGATAACACCCTAATTTTGGTCTTTATTTCATGTTATTAGCATGATTTATGCATTTAAAAGGCTTAAATTTGGGTTGTTATCATATATTTACACAAAAATAATGCTTCCAAGTAATTTCTGATTTTTCCCTAATTTTTTGTTAATTATATGAATTTTTAAGGATTTATTGAAGCTCGAAATAATTATTTTTGGATGAAAATGGCACATTAAAAAGTTTATTTTGACATTTATCAACATGGGAATTAATCAGGGAATTTTCTAGAATTTTCTAGAATTTTTTAAGAATTTTTAGGAATTTTCTGGGATTTATTTCAAGAAGAAATGCATTTATTCTATGAAAAAATGGCATATTTATAGGAGAAAAAAATGTATTTATGCAATTTCTAGACTTTTCGGGGCCTTTTTGCAACGTTTCGTTGCAAAAAGACCCTGAAAACAGCTCTCGGTCGCCACGGCAGGCGTAAAGATCCTATGTAAAATCATTCAGGGTTTTATTGCAATTTTTAATAAATATTTTTAATGTTTTAGGAGAAATCGGAGGAGAGAGAGTGCGCCAGGGGCAGATACGCAATTACTTTTGGGCGGCGTCCAAAAGCAATTCCAGGCTTTTTAAGGACTTTTCTGCAAAAAGGAGGATTCAAAATGCGCCAGCCAATGAGAGAGCGACACGTCATTGCGTGTTTAAAAACGAAACTAATAAATAAATCAATTTTAAATCCAATGGATTAAACTGGTTTAAAATTGATTTATTCATAACTTTTGATCCTGAAGTCCGATTGAGATGATTTTTTTATGGATTTGTTCGTCTTGATCCCCTCTTTCTATCTGTATGGTTATATCATTTAGATATAGCCTACATTGATAGATAAATATTAAGTACTAAACGGGGGTAAAATGGTGATTTTTACCCTATAACCTAAGTATAAAAGCTGAATTTCGAGAGGGGGAGCTCATTCTGGAGGGTGCTTCATCACAGCTGCAAGACAGAGAGGAGTCCCAGCCTGGATCAACAGTTTTGGTATTTTTTTCTTTCATTGTATTCAAACTTTTGTGCATTTTGAATGAAATAGGTTAAGTTGTTTGTTTCTTCATCTCCATTCTAGTCTGAACTTCTAAATCGCTTGGCTTGAGCGGCATGTACAAGCCCTGATTAAGATTGAGAGGAGAAATTGAGAAATTTTACCTGGGCATTCAATTGCATTACAAAAGAAAATTCTAAAAAATTTAGTTTTGATTCTTAGAATTCTCAATTTCCCCATTTTAGTTCTGAATTATCAATCTGCAAAACTCAACCCAACTCATTTTAAGAACCCTCTTTCAACCTCTCTAAATGACTTCTTGGATCCTTTAATTAGGATCAAAGAAGGAAATTTAGAGCCCTTAATTCTTCTAGTCTTCTCATCTCTTCTATCCCCCTCTCTAAATTCTCACCTAATTAGGGTGACTTGATCCTCATTGAAGATCAAATTCACTCTAATTAGGATCTAAAACACCAAAAATAAAATCAATTGAAATTCCTACTTGCTTCCCTTGGATGACACTCATACTTATCACTATACATATTAAGTAGAGTTTTATAAATTTTATTGCATAAGCCAAAAATTCACAACGACAAGGGCTAAAAAATTTGCGTAATTTTCACCCCTATTTTCGGCTTATCAATAGGGTTAGGCAAGCCTTCCAAGAAGAAAACTCAATTCTTGAAATAAACTTTGCCTAAAGGTTTCTTTCAGCTTTTGCCTTCATATAGGCCTTGGAGGAATGAGAAAATATGGGAAGTTACGTAAAAATAAAACATGGGAGATATGTAATCATGTCACGCCAATGGGCAGTTTGGGATCCGTCATTGACGATGTGTCATGACGCGGGATGTCTCGAGAAGCGGTGGTGGCACGTCCAAAGTTTGGCGGTTATTTGGTTGATGTCGTTGATGATTTTGCGTACCCGGCGTGTCAAATGACGTTGGTGGCGCGTCCAATGTCAATGAGGTGACGTCTTCACCACCACAGACACTCTGTGCGACGATGTCCAAAACCCTTGCACCTAAAACATTGCATGCGCTCATGGTTGGCATTCAGTGCCCGTGCAGTCGAGATAATCAAGGAAGTAGGTTGTGTCGTGGTCACAATGCTAGTAGGAGGAGGATTTGTCCTAGCTGAAGGGTTGACTCCTCTCGTCCACCCGGAAGTGGAGGTAGCTTGAGCAATGGAAGCTACGGAAAGTCGTGGGGGCGGTCCTAGCTGCAGCCGGAGTAGGTGGAGCGTTACTTTCCACCAAGCTATAAGCGTAAACCATGATGGATGGATTCTGTTCAAGTACTCATACTTCAAGGTCAGTACCGAGTCCATGGATGAGAAGTGAAATTTGAACTAGTAGGCTATCCACAAATTTGGATTGCATTCTGAATTCTTCAAATTCCTCCTATATATACTAACCTTTCGCTTACCTTGCTTAAGATCCATCCACTTAAGCAAGAGTTGGGTCATATAAAGCTGAGGAATGTATTTATTCTTAGGCTTACATGGCATCTCGTCCATGGTCGTGGGAGGGTCTCCTCAGTGTCGGGCCACTTCCTTGTCATTTTTCCAAAATATTTTGGCATGTCCTCCAAGATGAGCTTCATCATATGATATGCAGAGATTGTCGTCCTTATCATACCATTGAAAATAACTTTCTGAGTTAGATTCCCAATTCGAGTAATCCTTGGGGTTCCGTGACCCTTCGTAAATTAGAGCTTCCATGCAATCACTCTTTTGTATCATAGCGTGGTGTGCTTCTTGCCTTCGGTCTTGTTTGTCATCATCGTGGTGATGAGGGGTAGGAGGTGGACATAAAACATCCTAAAGTTTGTAATAATCCTTATGTATGGGAATAAGTGTGACCAATTGTATCAGCTGTTGAGGATAACGACCTAGATCCTCGTAATATCCATGTAGTATGTTTGCAACATGAGGGACATGTGGTGACATTGGGGTGGGTTGCCCATAGTGAGTTGGTGGCGCAAAGTACTCGATGGTGATTGTCGGGTCAGTGATCCCATTGAGTACGCAGGTAGATGCTATGGTAGAAACTCTATAGCGTAAGGCGCATCAGGAGGCGCAAGAGCCGCGTACATTACAGGATGTATTCCGTAAGGATATCCCTGAGATTCATATCGGGGTTCCACCATATGATACCCCGTCATAACGGGTCCATCTGTTTTAGGAGAACGCATAACTTTCGGCTGACGGAAGTTTCTATCCAATAGATAGGTGCATTCCTCATGGTATCACTCGTTGCAATATAGTTCGACGTAGGACGACTAAGGAATGGACGACTGAAGGGACGGAGAAATGATAAGGATGGGTGGAAGGCAGTGAATGGACTCGATTTGGGAGGGATAAAACAGCCCATAGAAATACACACGGTCGGATTTGCACTTTAAAACCGATGCAAAACTGGTGGTGCAGCTCGGACTCTTGTCAACGGTGGGAGTATTGTCTTCACCCACTGCGACGATGCCTAAACACCAAAATCAATACCCAAATTTGCGTCGCGAAGGAGACTCTCGAAAGAAAGGGAGAAAGTTGGGAAATCCAAACTAAATCTAATCCGACGGCGGTGGAAACTTCTTGTGGAATACTGGACGAAGAACAAGGTGACACCAAAGAGTTAAGGCGTACTTGGACACCGTAGTGCGTGAAGAGGCTGCGGGGAATTCTGATTTTTGACGAGACTGGATGATTCCGGGTGTTGACCGGCCCACTGGACAAGAAGATCTGGACTTTCCGGGCGTTGAGCGGCCCTGGTAGTGAGTTGATGTCGTGGTCGTAGATTCAGGCATAGGTGGATACCCGCGCGCGCAAAGCACGCGTAGGGTGCGCGGAGCGCACGGAGCACACGGAGCAGCACGTGGGCACAGAGCGCGCGGAGCACGTAGAGTGCCTACGTGCGTGCGGAGGCCACGAAGGGCGTGCAGCGCACCCAGAGCGTGCGAAGCACGCGCGGCTCGAAGCATCAAATGGCGTTGACGATGGCTGGCATCGGTGGCTCAAGCGTGCGCCGTGGCAATCCTGGGCGGTTCTTGCGGGGCGGCCTGGGCAGCCTTTGGGCAGCCCAAGCGGGCGGCCTGGGGGCAGACCTGGGCGACCCTGGCTTGGGAGGCCTAGGGCTGCCCTATTAGGGCGGCCTGGGGCTGGCCCTGGGCGGTCTTGGCAAGTGCGGTGTGGGCGGCCTAGGGCTGCCTTGTTGGGGAGGCCTGGGCGGCCTAGGGCTGCTTTGTTGGGGTGGCCTGGGGATGGCCTTGGGCGGCCTGGCAAGGGGCGGCTTGGGACGGCCTAGGGCTGCCCTGTTGGGGCGGCCTAGGGCTGGTCTTGGGCGGCCTTGGTAGGGGCGGCCTCGGACGGCCTAGGGCTGGCCTTGGGTGGCCTAGGCAGGGGCCGCCTGGAAGATAGAGACATCCTTCTCTAAGGACAATGATCTTGGACGGCACGTCTCGCTCTAGGTGGGTGTCCTGGAAAGGTCCTGCGTGGGTCCTCAATTCGTTGGGGCCGAAGGATGTCTCTATCTTCACGTGATCGGCGCTCCACGGATAGTCGTCGAGGCGCTAGTGGGCCCGACTACCGATGGGCGGGGCGCTTCAACTGGCCGGATGATGAGAAAAACGGCGAACAGTGCAGCGGCGGCATCAAGCAGCGGTGGCGGCAGCGTCGGCGAGCGGCGACGACAGCGAGCGGCGGCATCGAGCGGCGGCGGCGGCGGCATCGAGCAGCGATGGCGACAACGGCGGCGGCGAAGCGGCGGTGGCGGCGGCGGCGGCGGTGGCGGCGGCGGCGGGTGATAAGCGGCAATCGCGGTGAGCAGTGGCGGCGGCAGCAGCGACGGCGGCGGCGGCGAGCAACAAGCGACGGTAGCGACGGCGGCAGCAAAGGCGGCGGGCAAGCGGCGGCAGCAGCAGCAGCAGCGGAGACAAGCGGCGGCAGCGGCGGCAGTGGCGGCGGCGAGCGGCGAGCAGCTAGCGACGCGAGCGACAGCGGCGGCGGCGGAGACGGCGGGCGGTGGCGGCGTTGGCAGCGGCGGCCGTGATGGCGGCGGCGGTTGAGGCCGCGCCGAGGTGGCGGCGGCGGCGGCCCGCCGGCGGTGGCGCCGCGACGGCGCGGCCGGAGGTGGCGTCGCGACGCGCCAGAGGTGGCGGCGGCCGGTGTCGGCGGCGGTGGCTGAGGTGGGCCGCGGTTGGGCCGAGGCTAGGGCTGTGGCTGGGCTGTGGCTTGGGCCGCGGTTGGGCCGTGGCTTGGGCCGAGGTCCGAGCTGCTGGCGGGACCGCAGTTTTGGCCGCGGTCTGCACCACGATGATGGGCGAAAAGGCCCGATGGGCCGGTGGCGGCCTGAAACGAAGGCCCACAGGCCCTCGGGAAGTGTGCTCGGCGACTAAGGGTATATGGCATCTCGGGGCGCGGACTTGCGACGCCTTGGGGCACGGACTTGTAGCGCCTCGGGGCGCGGACTTGCGGCACCTCGGGGCGTGGATTTGCGGCGCCTCAGGGCACAGTGTCGGCAACTGGGCCTAATGGGCCCGGCTGGCTGGTGCCGGCCCATTAGGCCGAATGGACCATTGGGTCAGTCGGCTGAGCCTGGGCGTGCGGTGGCGCGGCCTGACTCAGCGACTAGGCGCAGCACAGTGCGTATGGGGGGCGTGGGGCGGCGTGGGCGGCGCGGGGTGGCGAGGCGGCGCGGGGCGCGGCGAGGCGGCACGTGGCACGGTGTGCCGCGCTGGGCATGGCGTGGCGCGCGGGTGCGGCGAGGCGCGCTGGGCACACGGGCAGCCGGACGGTGTGCCGGCGGCGGCAGAGCCGCCTTCTTATAGGTCACTCGGACCTCTCTTTTTCTTTCCAAAAATTAGTTTCTCTCAAAGGGAAAATCTCTCTGTCTATTACACTGGGGTTCCTTATAAAGGACCCACGAGGAAAATTAGGGGAAAAACACTTAACATAAAAGATGAAAATTTATCTTGATCTAGGAAAAAAAAATGCGGATAGTTGAGGGCTTCGCCATTAACTGCCCAGCCCCCCTCTACCTTCAAATCCTAGCCATCGCCGCCGCCGTCGCAGCCGCCACTGTTACCTTTGTTGCATCCCGTCGTCGACCCCCCTCTCGTCCACCCATCCTCTTCATCCTCCCTCTTCATCTTCTTTCTTTTCTCTATCTTTCGTCTCTCTCAAGCCCTCAACAACGCCACCCAGGCCGCCCCACAAAGCAGCCCCAGGCTGCCCTAGGCAGCCCATGTCAGGGCAGCCCAAGAACGCCTAAGGCCACCCCAATAGGGCAGCCCAGACCGGCCTTGGTAGCCCTCGCCAGGGTTGCCCAAGAACGCCCCAAGGCCGCTCCAACAGGGCAGCCCCAGGCCGCCCCTGACAACCCCTGTCAGGGCCGGCCCAAGGACGTCTAGGCCACCCCAACAGGACCGCATCTGGTTGCCCAGGCAGCCCCGCCAAGGCCGCCCAAGGACGCCCTCAGGCCGCCCCAACAGGGCAGCCCCAGGCCGCCCTTGGCAGCCCCGCCAGGGCCGCCCAATGACGTCCCCAGGCTGCCCCAACAGGGCAGCCCCAGGCCGCCCTTGGCAGCCCCGCCAAGGCCGCCCAAGGATGCCCCCAGGCCGCCCCTACAGGGCAGCCCAAGGCTGCCCAGGCCACCCAACCAGGGCCGCCCAAGGCCGCCCAGGCCACCCAGCCAGGGCCGCCCAAGGCCGCACAGGCCACCCCACCAGGGCCGCCCAAGGCAACCCCAGGCCACCCCATAGGCCTCCTGCCAGGGCAGCTTAAGGATCGCCCCTGGTTGCTTGCCTAGGGTCGCCCCTACGGCCATCAAGATGCCCGGACAGACATCCTACTCCGTCTCGCCGTGTTTGCACCCATCCGTCTCACTCTCCACCAAGGCCATTCAAGGCCCAGAACATCCAGACCCCGTCATCCAGTGGGCCTCTCAACGCTCGGACTCACCCAGCCTCGTCTCAATCAGAATTTCCCGCATCCTCTTCACGCACTACGGTGCCGAGATATGCCTGAACTCTTTGGTGTCGAAAGTGTTCTCCGTCCAGTGTTTTTCCCAAGAAATTTCCACCGCCGTCAGAATTAGATTTGGTTTGGATTTTCCACTTCTTCTCTCTCTTTCTCGAGTGTTTCTTCGCGACGCGAATTTGGGTATTGATTTCAGTGCTTAGGCATCGTTGCGGTGGGGGAAGACAGTACTCCCACCCTCGATAAGGGTCGGAGCTGCACCACCAGATTTCCATCGGTTTTAAAGTCCGAATCCAACCGTGTGAATTTTTGTGGACTGTTTTATCCCTCCCTACAACCCATCTATCACCATTTACCCATCGTCATCCCATCCATCTCCTCAGTCGCCCTTTTCCTTAGTCGTCCTACATCCTTTCTAGGTCGATGCTCAGGGATTTCAGGGTTTGGTAATAGCAACTAGTGTGGGAGATAGATGAATTAGAAGAGAGAAGAGGCAAACAAGAGAGAAAGTGGTGTAAGTCGAGGATAGGGATTGAGAGACAAGTTTACAAATGATGAGAGATGAACATTGTACTTCAATTACTCACTATCCTTTCAAAGTCAATCCTTCAAAGAAAATACTCAATAGTCAAAAGAGAGAAGTTCGATGACATTACAGATTTGATAAGCGACAGGAGTCCACTGTTGAGCAGCGAGGGATGGGGGGCTCGTTCACCAACTTGTTGAGGACGAATAGCAGCCACTGGATTCCACAACCATAGGGAGGAGAAGAGATTGGAATAGAGTAGATAAAAGAGATTTCAGAATAAGCAGAGTAATAAGAATAAGAACTATAAGGGAGAGAAGCAATACTACATAAAATAAGAGTAATTAGAAGAGGCGAGAAGAGAGGTTTTAGAGAAGAGACACGAGAGTAAGAGAAATTATAATAATAGTTTTTCAGATGTGAAGGTGAAGAATAACAGAAGATCAATGGATTAGAAAGAGCAGAAAAACAATAAGAGAGGAGATACGACCAGATCAGAGATGAAATCGCAGAGAAGAAAGTGCAGGGGCGAGAGAGAAAAACAGATTAAGAAGGGGGAGAAAAATATATCGGGAGAGAAAGAGAGAATGAGAGAACTGGAAGAAAAGGGAAAGAGCTGGACAAAATTTGCATAGAGGAAGCAACAAAGAGAGAACTGGGCATGACTGTAGAAAAAGAGAGAGATGGAGAGAGGAATGAGGAAAAATCAGAAAACAAAGAGAGAGGGAAAAGGAGAACAGGGAGAGAGGAAGCAAAATGAAGCCAGGCGAGGAGGAGAGTAAAGCCGAGAAGAGAAAATCACAGGAAAGAGAGAATAGCGGAGAGAAAAGAATAAGACAGACCGGGAGAAAAAAGGCAGAAGAAAAGAGGAGATTCAGAGCAAAGAAGAAGACAGATCGGGAGAGAAAAAAGATG
This sequence comes from Wolffia australiana, assembly GCF_029677425.1. Lineage (NCBI taxonomy): Eukaryota > Viridiplantae > Streptophyta > Magnoliopsida > Alismatales > Araceae > Wolffia > Wolffia australiana. Next base: position 8,030,306 of record NC_135850.1, on the reverse strand, counting down.
GAGACGTGCTTGATGGTGGTGCGTTGACTTGGTCGGTTGACATTAGCGGCGTGTCCGTAGAAGTTGTGTTGACGTCATCGCCATTAGTTGGGGTTGGTCCAGCCGGTTGACCGGTCGAATGGCGCATCCGATCGGCTGGTCAGCAACATCGGTCGTGGGGTCCGGGTAGGTTCGCGGTGGTCGGCGTCGGCTCGCGGGGGGTCCGTCAGTTCGATGGTAGTCCGGCGTAGTCGAGGGCCCTTCCCAGCTGATCCTGCCCATGGTGAGGCCGAAGGTCGGCAAACGCTGGTCGTGGTCCGGCGAGGTGGGTCGTCGGTTGAGAACCTGTCCCGACGACAGGGAAGGAGGGAAGCGAGGAGGTTGGCGGGTCATCTGTCCTGCTCATCCGAGGCTAGAGTCCCTCTTCATCTTCTCCTCTCGTTCTTCTTCCCTCTCTATCTTCTCCTCATTCTTTCTTCTCCCTACTTCTTCTTCAACCTTCCCTTGTGTTCTTCTCTTGATGAGGAAGGGAGACCAGCAATCCGTTTGATGAAATGCTTCTATGAAAAATTACTGGTCTACGAACTTAGGGTGCCCATCTAATCCCTTACATGGGGGGGGGGGGGAATGGGCCCCTAAGTGGCCTTTAAGGGTCCATTTGGGGAGCCCTTATAAATGGGCCCCCCCTTACAACATAGAAGAAAACAAAGAAGATAAAAAGGGGGAAATTAAAGGGGGATATAAGAAGAGAAAAAGGGGAGAGGCAAGGGGGGAGGGAATAGCGAGAGGCTCATCCCCCTCGATGGCAAATGACATACGGATGAAAGACATCCCGAACATGATGAGACAGGATGAAAATGGGACAGATGAGAATGGAATAGAGACAAAAACATGAGAGAGAGAGAGACGAGAAAACAAAAAGGGTAACTTGAGCAGCTTCACCCAGTCTTCAACGTCAAGGGCGCATGGTGCGGATGACGTCGATGACGACTTTTTATGGCGTGCGCCATCAGGTGGATAAAACAAACCATAAATCACTCGATCGAATTCAAAGATTTAAGTCTGGTAAAAATACTGATGGTGCAGCCCCTTTCCTCGATCAAGGGCGGGAGTACAGTCTTACAACCACCATGATGAAAGCAAAGCAACAATTTCAATAAATCGAACGGTCAATCGCTAGAAGATTCAAAGGCCTAATCAACTAATCACTAGAAGATTCAAAATCCAAATCAGCTAATCCGAAGATGGTGGAAAAACAATCGAGGAATATTAGACGAAGAACACCGACACCAAAGAGGATAGAATTTACCTTGGCACCAGAGTAGTGGGCTATGGCGGTGTGGGTAATTCTTGACGCGTCATTGGCAGGCGAGTGATCTACGCTTCGATAGTGTGTCACGGATCCAACAGGTAGGGGGTCAAGGGGGGAGTGGCCCCCTTGTAGGGTTCGGGGCAGCGCCCCAAAACCTAAACGGTAAACGAGGTGCGATGTTGTAGGACGTAGGATCTAAAGCCCTAGATGCTGAATGCAGGGCCGTGTGGGTGGGCGGCTGTGCGCGGCGGCCACGTGGACGGGCAGCTGCGCGCAGCGGCCACATGGGCAGACGACTGTGTGTGGCGACCGCGTGGACAGACGGCTGTGCGTGGCGGCCGCGTGGGCGGGCTACCGCGTGGACAAGTGGTTGTGCTTGCAACTAGTGCAGGCTGGCGGCTATTCATGTGGCCAGTGCGGGTGGACATGCACACGGCAGGTGCAGGCAGTCGACAGTGCGCGTAAGTGGAGGAGGGCCGGTGGTCTTCTCTCGATGGCGGCAGCAGCTATAGGCAGCGACGGTGGCTCAAATGGGTAACGGCTAGGGCAACTTCCTTTTAGAAGAAGAAACTTCAATTCCAAAAGAAATTCACCAAGTGTTTCTTACAACATTGGCCGATGTATAGGCCTTGGAGGAAAGAGAAAATAAGATAACCATGAATTTAAAAAAACCTAATACTAAACGTGCCAATGTGTCACGCCAACGAAAGGTTTTGAAATTGGCGTTGGTGCCGTGTCATGACGCGGAATGTCTCGTGAGAAGGTGGAGGCTCGTCCAGTTTTGGTGCATTGTTGTGGTCGCCATCATTTTCACATTCGATGTTCCTCTCAAAATATTCCTGGTTTATCTACCGAAGCATTAAAAATGAAATATTTTTTGCTTGCTCTGAAGGATAAAGCTATTGCATTGTACAGAAACTTAGTCATAACATTTTACTTGTGGCAAGAAATGCAGAATAAATTTCTCCATAAATTTTATCCCCTTTCCAAAACTTATTATTGTAGAAAAGAAATTCAGAAATTTTGTCCTCATGATCATGAAGCATTTAGCGAATCATGGGAAAGGTTTCAAGAAATAATCCGAAAATGCCCTCACCACAGAATAGAAAAATGTCAACTAGCTGAAATTTTCTATGAATAACATCCTGATATTTTAAAAAGCAAAGGGAATCAAATACCTGGTGGATCATTCTATATGGCTTATGAGGATGAAGCTTTTGATCTTTTGGAAAGGGTGGCTCAAAATGACTTGTAGGAAATGGGAGCAAGTCAAAATGGAAGAAACGCCAACCCAAAACGAGGGGGAGTGCTGCAAGTAACTTCAAAGGAAGCTGATCTTCATGCAGGGATAAGAGAAACAGCCGAAGCTAAGTAGTGAAGTTAAATCATCACTAATTACCTCTAAAATCCGAATTATCAACTGGTGCCATTTCCAGGGAAATGCTTTATCTATTCAAAATTCATCGGCGGAGGTGACAATGTAACAAGGTAACAATGTGTTATCTTTGAAGCATTCTCACCACACCGCAAGGGGAACATCGAGTCATGACTATTTATGAGCATTCAAGGTTCTTGGGTGCTTATTGGAGGACACCCTTGGACGTCGATCCAAGCCAGAGAAGAAGATCCAGCCATTCAATCCATAAATCATCCAAGGCGGAGACTTAAAGATAGCACCTTTTATGCTAATTAAGGAAAGAAGTCTTGAACGTCCCTAGGGTAAATTAAAAGGTCTCAATGCTGATTGGAGGACCATAATGGGTGTGGATAATGACCCAGAAAAGAAGATCTGGCCATCCAATGTATTAAAAATCCAATGGCTCTCATTTGCTCTCTCTCCCTATACAAACCCCTTCACCCTATTGTAATATTCATCTTGTGATTCACTCCAAAATAATGTTTGGTGGCCTAAGTGCAATTGAGTCATAGATACATTCACCTTAGTGAGTGCTAGGCTGAGCAAGAAGCATCCAGGCCTGAAGAAGCTGGTGGAAAGGAGAAGTCCCTTGGACCTTGGAGGGTGTGACAAAGAGATTACCTTCTTATTTCTCCTTTTTCACTGTTACCTGTTTTTTTTTTATGTGGTCAGTCTTGGAGCAGATAGCCAACATTCAGATGGTTCCAAGGCATCGAACCATGCTCAAACATTCATTCTAGAACTCATTCTAGAGTAAGGTTAGTGCAGGCCATTTCTCTCTCTCATCTGCCAAGCCACTTGCCCCATTTAGCATATGGACCTAGCCAAATTTTGATTAAGTCCAGAGCGCTAGTCTGTTTCATTTCCTATTTTATTTTTGCATTAAAATGTTCCTTAAAATCCTAAAAATTCATTATTTGCTTATTAATATTTTTATAAATATTTTTATTCTATTTTAATTTTCTTTCTTTATATTTTTATTAGTTATTTATCTTGATAGGTAGTAAACCCAATTCTAAAATTCATAAAAAAAAATTATAACTATAGCACAAATTCGTTAGGAAAAACCCTTGCTCCTTGTGGATCGACCCTTACTCTCCCTACGCTAGTAAGGTTATTATATATTTTTGTTGTTTTAATTCGAATAAACCAACGACACTAATTAGTGAAGTTAAATCATCACTAATCACCCCTAAAATCTGAATTATCAGTGCACGCATGAGCGGCGATAGTTCTACTTGCACCTTCTGCCCTCAACCCATCGTACGGGTCATCGAGAGTCTAGTGGCATTCCCAAGTCACAGTTACTGTAGGTAGTGGTTGTTGGTGTCCCTCAACGCTAGATTTATATTTCTCACCAATTATATCATCGCACCATCACTTGCATTACATCCATGTTAGTCGTCTTCACCACATGACATGACTGCCCTCGCCATCGTTGTGGTGTAACACGAGCCGTTTGATCAATAGTGCCACTACCAAACTTGCGCAGCTGCGACAAATAAGATTCTCGACAGTAAGAAGCGGTGTCAACCATGGAGACGGTATGACTCGCATGGTTTACAGAGACAAGGGAAATGCGACTAGTACGCGAGGCTAGGATGGATCTGATCTTTAGCGGTGGGGCTAGCAGGTGTCCAGAGGAACGCTAGAGAAGATCAAGGCCAACGTCGTTGATCGTCGAGAACGATCAATGGTGAGCGGTTGGCCTCGAGCAACATTGGTAGCGTGGAAGATCTGTGCAGCTGGATATTAAGAGATTGAGGAGCGATTAGATCCATTGCACGACGCCCACAATAATCAGGCAGTGTAACTAGTAGACAGTGACGTTCAGCCTGGCGAATCCTTTGTAAGGTGCCCACTGTAACTAGGTAGTGTAACCTGTAGAGGGGTACTGACACGCTGGGGTGCGATCAGGCTAAACGTCCGTCAGTCGACAGATATTGATGGGGGACCATCTCGCCATCAAGACAGAACGATGCCAGCAATCTCACTGAGCCGCAGAAGCCGACACCCGTGACGCATCTTTCAAGTACTCCGCGTGAAGATGAAGCGCACCTGTTTTTGTTTATTTCTTTTATTATCATTGTTGTAATTTCTTCGCCGCATTCTGGACTAGGCCTTTCGTGTTTTGGCCTCATCCATTTTTGAACATATATTTTTGTTGATTTGAGAAAACTGCTCGTCTCGAGACGGTTCCCTCCAGTTACGCCCTATTGGGCATGCCCTCGGCCCTATATAAGGAAGGCATGCCCAAAAGGATAGGGCAGACTGGAATTCGGAAAAAATCAAGTGAAGTTCTTTCTTTGAGTTTCTTGCCCCTAGTTTATTCTACCATAGCTAGCCTTAGATAGTTTTACGATAGCCAAGTCATGGAAAAGCGTGGCCTCTCCACGTCGTAGTGTCAGTGGAGCATCGGCATCTCTATGTTCTGCCTTGTTCATCAAATTCTGCCTCAAGAGTCCCAATTCTTGAACGATTGGTTTCAAGAACCTGCCCAAGGAATGCAAATCTTGGAATCTTCGTGGAGCTGTCCCTGCACGCCCAGCCCTCACGCCTCTATCGTCAATCGACCGTTGCTCATTCTGGGTGTTGGCCTGCCACCGCTGCAGCCATTTACGGTGACGATCGGCTCGTTTGTTTCATTGGAGTCCTGCATCCACTTATCCAGATCAGATCATCTACAACACCTCATCCTTGCGGCGCGTGCGTCGCCCCTTCATTGCATGCCCAGGGGCCCTGCCTGCGTGCCGCATAGGGCGTGTGCCTAGTGTTACCATCATCCGGCTACTCACCCTCTTGGGTCAATGCCACAGTCATCGTGCCTGGCTCCTGCGAGGGCACCCTCGCAATGAGCATGATCACCACGCGGATCTTTGCACCCCTAGCGCCCTGTGCAGCGCAACCCTCTGTACCACGGCGCGCCCATCTCTAGTGATTCCAGGCATCATCGTGCAATTGACTCGCGTGCCACCTTGTGCACACCCATGATGTAGTTCTTCCTTGCATTGTGCCCGGTTTCATCGGATTGTTTACTCCTGCGCCAATTGCTCCTATGACGGACATCCCTCGCCAGGTTCCTCCATTCCCTCCCTCATCGCAGATCTTCTTTTACTTTCCTTTCAGTACTTGTCGATTTGTTCTTTGTGCCTCAAGAGATAGGACCCTATTCATCAAACCACGCTTACTCGACTTAGCGACAGTTAGGAATCCTCTTCGCGGTAGAACATTAATCGATTACTTGGGAAATTGGACGCCGTCGGGTGGTACGAGTACCCCTCACCTTATGCGTCGGACTTGGTCTAAAGGGACGTTGGAAAGTTGATTGTGCCCAATCGAACTTCTCCAATTTAACTGATCTTCATACTTTGTTAGTTTACTCATCATACTTGTCGTTACCTCTCAAACTTGCATCGTGGCATTTAGATATCTCGTGCATTCAATGTCGCCATCTCTGGTGCAATACGCGGCGATTGATCCCGACCGATAGCATATTACATCAGGTATTTGATCAGCCTTAGAGAGAAGCCAGAGCGGGTCTTAGATGACATAGTGACGAAGAATTAGAGAACATGACACATTGGCGATGGAGCGCTGGCAGACTGATCCTGCAGTCCTAGACAGATATGACATCAATAGCGGAAACAACAGCAGTTATTCTAGCGGTGAGTCTTTGCGGCAGGAATTGGCGAAGGCGGTAGTCAATCATTGATCATCCTCCTCCTCTGATCTACTCTAGAGAATACTGAAACTAACCTCCTCCATGGGAGGGAGGTGGAACCTCAAAGAAACATGCAAATTCAATGTTCACGATCAAGTTCTAAAACTGGGTTTAGGGCACACCATCCCTTATATAGGTAAGAGTGGTTGCTCTAATGGGACACTTGGGGGAATATCCAAAGATAGATATTCCCCTTGATTACCCATGTACAACAAGCAAAAACATACAAATAAATGATGCAGCCCAAAACACGGATGTCCCGTAGAAAATCCATAAAGATGTAAAATGAAACTAAGCAACTACCGGGACCGACTGTCATGCCGTGTACTTGAAGCTCGGGTCCTTCGCGTTGGCTCTAACTTCACAACACGGCTGTTGGCGAGCTTGAGCTGGAACTTCCATATGGTCCTCCATCACTCTGAATAAAATTCACATGTGCCAGAATTGTTCAGGGCCTTCCCCTTTTTATCTTTTCTCTCCACTCTCCCCCTTGATTCTTGATGCCATTGGGACACCATACCGATGATGACAAAGGTTGAACAGGGTTGTCAACTAGAATGAGTAGATCCAACGTGTCGAGGACCATGTGGTCACGTCTAGAGGCTGTACACTTGAGCAGTTCAACTCATCTTGCTCTGAGATCATTGAAATCTTGAACAACCAAATTTGATCTTTAATTTTTTTGGGTGTTATATTTATTTTAAGAAATAATTTAATTAAAAAAAATTATTCTAGTAAATCATAAATCATAATAATTATAACCAACTCAAAAAATATTAATCCTATTTAACATAACTAATAAAAATCTTAATCCTATTGATAATGATTATAGTCAACTCAAAAAATGTTCAAGAAAAAATTCAGAATTGGAATATAATTTAAGGTAGAAAACTCATAATTGATTCTGATTCAAAATAGCTTAGCCGATGCTTTGGGAGTGCTAGGTGACAATAGATGAAGAAGGTTATGAGTGGAATGGAGAGTGTTAAAGATTTATCGGGCTAATTGCGATGAAGATGATGGTTAGTATGCACTGACGAGGGCCAGAGGGGGGGCAAGTAATGATGATTTCAATGCCGCACCACCGATAGAGGTAGAGGAGGATACACACCGACAAAAGACAGAGTTGGATTTTGTGCATGATAACGGAAATCTAGGCTATCAGTGATAATAACCTAGGATAAGGGATGACTTTGTGAGTAGAAAAAAAGATAGAGATCACACTAATCTCGTCATCACGTGCCCAATGAGCCCAGGTGTGATTTTTCTTTATATGTCAGAATCTGAACATCAGTCCATTGATCCCTCACCTTTGGAGTACAAGAACAGACCCAAATAAGATATCAAATTTCTAAATCATTTCTGTAATCATAATTTGGAAGAAAATCGAAGAGTGTCTTTTTTCACAATGATGGCATGTTATATAGGTCCAAGATGCTAAATGTAGAGGATTGAGATGTGGAGCTCACAGATTCAATTTAGAGCAATTTGAGCTATTTTTATTCTCATTTTATTTTGAACAAAAAAATAGTAAAATGCTTAAACAAAATGAGAATATTATTCTAAAAATATAATACAACTACAAGATTTTATGTAAATATAAATTTATATTTTCTGAGTTATAAAAATATTTTGTTATAAAATTTATGCCAGAAGATTATGTTAAAATACTATAAAATATAGAAAAATTAGAAATTCACTAAAAAAATGTAATAAATCATTATAAACCATAATTACATGCATTAATGATAATTTATATGAGAAAAAATGCTTAATATAAATGAAATTACTTCAAATTTATGATGAGATTTGTGGCTAGAGGTCTCCATATATATTATCAATATCTGGGAGTTGAGATGTTGAGTTCTGTAAACATTCAGACTATGAATTTTTTTCATGATGCCCCAATGGTATTTCCTCAAAATGCATTACAGTCTTCCTTTTCCTTTCTTTGAGGAAAAAACTTTACTTTTCCTAAACATAAGTGGGTTATGAAAAGAGCATTAGGAATCCCATGGAACATATTTGAATTTTTTATCTATTCCATCTGCATTCTTGTAGGAATATATTTTTAAGGAATGATCACCCCAACGATTTCTTATGTATACATTTGATTAAATAAACATGTTATCTAAATTGTGGTCTGACCTTAGTAGCAGTTAATTAACAAGAGAAAATATATTAAAGTATTCCTCTCTACAGTTCTCTACATATGTGTTATTCGACAATATTTTCATGTTTCTTGCAATAATCAACTTCCTTATACATACTCTCTCCATGATTTTAATCTATCAGTGTGTAATCAACAAATCATTCTTGATTGACAGATAGACATTTTCTTGTACATATGAAATACGAGACTGTCACGTTTCTTCGTGATAGATTTAAAGATTATTTATTTGTGTTGACCCACATGTCTCACATATGCATAGGAAAGATAGATCAGTTATTATATATTAAAAGCATTTACAATGAGGATTTTAACACATTGAGGACTGAGTAGAATCTTAAGGATATATCCTTGAAATACATGTAAGCTCCATTATGTGGACATTAAAAAAAGGCATCACATGTTGAATATTAAGAAGTGTATGATACATACCTCGTGATGTAGTTAGCATATGATTGAAAAGTAACCCTGGTAGGGGTTATCGCCCTCAAGACTCATTCACATCTAGGACTAGTTTAAATGTCTAACACTAGTATATGTGTGTTAGATATTAACCATGTTGACTTTCCCCCTTGTAACGGTATTATTTTTCTTTTCCATGGTGGACGATTGCACATAAGGCTTAATGTGCGAAGGGCACATTATAGTGTATCCCTATAAAAGGAGAACACATTAGGGCTCCCTACATTGTTTTTTTGGAATTATACTTGGGCTTCGATAACATGCATTTTTAATACTTTAATCTGATCGTGTTTACATGATTATTTGTATTAAATTACTTATATTTGCATGTTATGAAGCTCAATTTGAGCTAATCTACTTTTAGATGATATTATGAATTTTCTACATTTTATATATTTTTTATGGATTTTTATGACAATAGATTATGAATTAATATAATTTTCAGAGACAGAATATGAATTTTTGGAATTTTTTGAAAAATGTGATTTTTCTATGTCGAGATATATGTTTATATATATTTTTTGTGTTTTTATTTTATTTTATATGAATTTTAGAAAATATTTAAGTCTTTATTTTCACCGCCACATGTCATCGTTCTATTTGTCAATGGCAAAACATTTGAACTTCATAGAATGATTGACAACAACCAATCATTAACTCCATTCATGATTGGCAAAAAAGAGGCTTTTTTTTTGTTAGTCCACTTCATCCTGTTCAGAAAAAAGTCAAATTCCTTAGTTAAATGGCATTATGGCATTGCAAGGTTCATACGTTCAATTACTATCGTATCCTTTGCTCTCTCTATCTCATCATCATATTGTTATGTAAAAGTCTACGTTCAATTCCTCTTTTCATGAATAATTTAGGTTGAATTATATACATACAAATAGTACTCAGTATTACTATCTCACTCTAGTATTTTTATTTTATCATATCTTTAATCACTATTGGAAGAATTAAATCCTTAATCATCGTTCCCTGTGGAGTCGATCCGTACTCATCACTAACTAAATATTGTTAAGCAAGTACGGTTAAATATATTTTTATTGAATAATCTCAATTACCACGACAAATTAAAACCCCTAAATTTGAGATGATCAGGCTTCCAAGTCCATAAGCAATAGATGGAGCCACCGGCCTGTTGGAGCCATTCCATAGCCATCAAAGAAGATTCAAGCAGCTTAGGTGACCCTATTCCGCGAGCATGACACCTATAGATAGACTCTTAGATTCATCAATTTTGTGTAAGAGCTTAAATAATCTCAAGCGGCATTTTCAGGTTCTTATATGTCGTCGTCACCATATAAAAATGAAATAGTTTTTCCAGCATTCCCTCTAAGAGATGAAGAGCGTACGCTCAAGCGCAGCCCATTAGAGCTACTGCTAGAACAAGACCAGCTTATAGTGTCACTCCAAGCACAAGCACTTGGAGGCATGCTCTTGAGAGGGCCTGTTGGACCCTTGCTCAGTGCATCCTGCTAAGTGGGCCAGTGCATGGCAAGTCTAACTAGGCCCTGCTGAGCATGGCCAATGCACGCAGCCGACTAAGTGGCCAGTACTTGGACAGCCCAATGAGGCTTAGTGTGTTTGGTGCACAAAGTGACCTAATGCTCAATGGCCAAGTAGGCCCCCGCTTAATGCAACCTTATGCATATGACCTACTAAGTAACAATCTCTTGGGCAATGCAGTGCATGTAGCCCATTGAATAAGCCAATGCTAGGTGGCCCAATCCTGTCCCCAACTTAAAATTTATCAAGCGCTTGAGGCCCGCTAAGAGGGCCAGTGCATGGGAAACCCAATTGTGCATGCACTCAAAATTGGCCCCGCATGGCCATTGCTTGACACAGCCTAGCAGGGCGCGATTTAGACTTGGGAAATTTCCATATGCTTTCTAATCCCCAGATTGAATCAAATGGGAAAATAAGGAAACATTTTATAATTGTTGTGAGTAATAATAATTTTCTACTTATTTACTGTGCAATCATTCATCTCCATAATATTTATGTCGATTTCAGTTTCAACATCGTATCTAACTTCACTGATAATGAGAACATGTTTGATTACAAAATGGAAAGGCCATGTAATTTTGGTATCTAATCAAAATAATTCGGGCAGTCACCTAATGTGACACCATATAACACCGGTTATTTAATTACATGCATCTGATTTATATATTTATTCATGTCTTCAAACCATGCATATTAGGTATTGAGAGCAATATGTGCTATCCTATGTGGGACTATTATGCTCGTTTCAACATGGGTGGAATGTTGAGCACGTGTATTAAATATAGAGTATGATTTCTAAAATTTCTTATGTTGTGCACAAGTCAGTATGTCCATATTAAATTCAACAACGAGTTATTATTTTCATACACCTACGTGGAGTTACAATTCCTCATGTTGAAAAATATAAAATTTCAATTTATGTTTTCTTATCATGTATTCACATCACAGTGGTATTGGAGTTCCCATGTTGAGTGGAGTTGATTTCCCTCATTAAATGAAGTTTTGTTCTTCCAGCTTGGACACATGGAGCAGAAAATATGTTTTACTGAAACTAAGTCAAACAATCACACTGAACAGAGCACTATAGATTCATGGGCACAACATACAATTGAGTCAAATTCAACAAACTGTCCATATCCTCCATGTTGAAACATATTTGAAGGGATATCAATGGCCCAATTTCTAAGGTTTGTATAGATTCTACATATCTAGTCATTTTGGAAAACAATTAGTTGGTAATGAGAAAGCTAAGGCTGGATCATTCATTTAGAAATGTTTATCAACACTTGTTACATTAAGATAGGGAAGCATTCGTGAGCACATCATGCAAATGTGTAACATCGTAGAGCAAATGTCTGAGATTGACAAACAAATGCTGGATAAATATGTGGTTAAGTACTTCTTACTAGTATTACCATCATCGTTTGATATTTTCAAGGTCTCCTACAACATGGTCAAAGAGAAATTCTCACTTAATGACCGAGTCTACGATGAACAAAATGAACTTATCAGTTCAGGATGATAGGAACAAGCAGTCATGACTTCAAAGACCAAGAAGATGCGGCAAAGGGACACAACAAAGCTCAAAATTGTTCAGAAAGTGAAGTGTTACTCTTGTAGAAAGCTCAGTCAGAAAGACTCCGATAAGAGGAGGTCATGATTGGATAAATGTCAATCAGGTAATATTGCGCACATAACAATGCATGACCAAAAGCTAGCATCAGCTTCATGATCAAATTAGTAGGTTGAATCAACACTTATCGAGTAAGATAATCTGTGGCATAGAAGACTGGGATATACAACCCAATCATGAGTGCAAATAATAGTGAAGGAGGGAAATCGAAAATGAACTGAAGAAAATAAGTGACGGTGACAGAGCAGGCGTACCTCATCAATGTCCATTGTCAGACGTCTAGGCTTCGTGCATTCGGCCTGGTGCGGCGACGTCGAAGGCGATGGAGCTGAGGCGCAGATGAAGGTTGGCTAGCGGTGAGGAACAGATTGGTCAGTCGTGCAGCATGGATGACGACGCCGAGTGCGAGGGGGACGACAACCCGGACTGATGACAGCCGAGGTGATGCCCGTGGACGTGACGGTGCGCTAGGCATGCGGCCGGTAGCGTGGCAACGGCCCGGCGAGGCAGTGACGGCCGCGCACAAGTGGGCGGCATCGGCGCACCCACGGGGGGCGGCATCGGTTGGCAGCTCCTCAGTGTCACGCACGCCGCGCCATCGTCGGCGCGCGATGGACGGGGCAGCGGCAGAATGGCGGTCCTGCGGCGTCGCGCGCGGGCGGCGGTGTCGGCGTGCAGGCGGGCTCGCAATGGCGGCTGGTCCTGGCACGACGTTGCACGCAGACAGCGGTGTCAGCGCAAGGACACACGAGCAGTGGCGGCGGCGGCTGTGATGCCGGTTTGCACGCGGGAAGCAGCGTCGGCGCACAGACACATGAGTGGCGGTGGCAGGCTGCACAGCAAGCTCTCGTGCGGGTGGCAACGTCGCCGCACGGCAAACGGGATGACCGCGTTGGGGGGGGTCGGTGCCGCGCGCGGGCGGTGGGAGCGGCGCGTGAGGACACGGAAACTATGGCAGCAGGCGGCTCGCAGCGATGCGCGCGCGCACAGGCAACGTGGAGTGCGTGAAACTTGGGCGGCGGCAGCTGGCGGCTGGCGGTTGGCGGCGCAGGCTCCTCTATTCCTTCCCCTTCCCTTCTCCTCCATCTTCGCTCCTCTTCCCTTCTCCTCTTGGATCGTGACCCTCTTCATTCATGAACTTCAATTTTCATAATGCAAAAGGGTGTCTTAGGGCATCATCCATCGTTTCCTTTATTATAGGGGAACACGGATGGACCCCTAAAAGCTACAAAATAAGGAAAAATAAGAAAAAGGAAGATAGTTCTAAAATTCCTCAGTGGGTGGAGGGGAAGATCCTTATAGACTGGATTTCCCCTCACTACAACGGGAAAGTAATGGCGATCGGAACGAAGGAAAATGTGAGAAATGTGGATAGACATTCAGATGAAAACAACAAAAGAAAACAAAGATAGCGTGCCCGTCACCTTGGTTTGCCGGGAGGGCTGAACGCAAACCAGTGGCGATGTCGATGACGATGGCGACGTCTCCAACGACATTTCTAGGGGCTTAGGCTAAGCGGCACCATCATTTAGGTTCCTTGGATTTCACTAATTTATATGGTTGTGTTGATTTTATAATGGCTAAACACTTAATGCCTTAAATAAATCTATCTATAAAAGTCATAATCTTCTGGATTTAGTTCACACGAATGTGTGTGGACCATTTGACTCTTCATCGGCCAAAGAGCACTTTGTGACCTTTACAGATGATTTGTCCAAATCATATTTTATCTCATCCTTGAGAAATATGATGTTTATAAATTGCTTAAGGTATTGAAATTGGAGGTATAAAAACAACTAATTAAATCCATCATATCAGTCAGATCTGATAGCGGAGGTGAGTACTACAAGTGATACACTAGTAAGACCCAAATGATGAGACTTTTGCCCTATTCCAAAACGCACGTGGGATAGCTCCACAATATACCATGATAGGAAGTCTGACAGGAATGGGGTAGCTGAACGGAGAAATAGAACGCTTAAGAAAATGGTTAAAGGTATGATGAGTCACTCAACTCTATCAGTCTCATTGTAGAGTGAAGCGTGGAGAACATCAGTGCATATACTAAACAAGGTTCCTACAAAGTCTATAGGGCAAAGTCCATATAAGTTATGGGCTGGTAAAAGACCTTTGGATTACTTGCATTTATAGAGTTGCCCTATTGAAATCAAGCATTACATCCAAATGAGAGGTGTTTGTATTTAATGACAATTAGTGACTAATTTATTGGCAATCTAGAGAGTTCAAGGTGCTACAAGTTTGACTGTCCCACACATGTCACTATGATTGTTAAGTATAACCAAGCCATCTTGATTTAAGAAGGTTGTGTGAGTGTCGTAGTAAAGGACTTTGCCTTTGGGGAGTTGGCAGAAGATACTTTGGATTTTCATCAGGGTCATTAGGGTAGAGAGGACACTAGCTCTTGAAGATAACCACTTCAAGTGACTCAAAGGCTTACGAATTATTGTTCCAGGTATGGATAATATTTCACGAGTACCGGGGTTAGTCCCATGAAAACCTCAAACACAACCATCATGGGAACCTCAGGTAGAAGAAAATCTACTTGAAGCTCAAGAAGTTATCCTAAGAAGATTTATGATAATCCCAAAATTTGGAGTTTAACTAATGATTTTAAGACTTGTTTAACTTATCAATGTGTGAGGATCTGAGATTATTCAACAATTATTTAACCTCACTAACCTAGGGTGAGTAAGGGTCGAACCACAAGGAGCAGGTAATTCTTTTTATTTCTATTCAATCTATTGTGTTCATTCTTTTAATACAATAAATGTTTTAAAGTATAATAGATTTCAATAATCGATTTACTAATTATGGTTTGCTTGTTTTAATGTAGAGTTTAAATTTTAAATTCAAATATCAGACAGATCTGGACTACGTCTCAGATCTGTCTGAGATTTGCGGTGGCTGCGCACAATGTGTGCAGCGGCAGTCCGCCGCTGTGCGCTGCGCGACTGGTGGCACACGGCTGAACAGTGTGCTACCGCACGCGGCTATGTGCGGTAGCGGCCAGCGGCTGGGCACAATGTGTGCAGCGGCAGTCTGCTACTGCGCGCTGCGCGTGGCGTGTGCGGCAGCAGCTTGCGACTGTGCACCCTGCGCCCAATGGCGCACGGGTGTGTAGTTGTGTGCAGCAGCAGCCTGCGGCTGCGCACAACTTGTGCGGCAGCAGTCTGCCGCTGTGCGTTGTGCTGCGGCGGTGGTATGCCGCTGTGCGCTGCGCGCGTGGCGATGGTTAGTTGTTGTGCAACAACAACTAACTCAAATACGCAGATTTAAAAATAATTTTAAACAGATCTAGTTGGATAAGTTAGAAATCTAAATTTCTAACCCAACTTAATCTGTCTTAAGAGTGATTCAACTACTGTATTCTAAGAAATCACACGTACCTTGTGTCAGGCTCCTTCACGGCTAGCGAGTGATCTTCTTCCTTAGAATCTTCTCAGCTTGCTTCTTCACTCAACTCAATTGCTCATCAACAATAGAGGGTCTACAGAATTTTGAATTAAACAACACTTCCACTCTCAAAACCAAAATTCTAGACAATGTAAACATTGTTCTTGAGATAGTATTTATTGGATTTCTTCTCCCTAAACTGCTTGGATCTTTTGAATGGTCCAGCTTGATCCATAACCGCGATTTGACTTGGTTCATGCTGATCCATAACCGCCATTTGACTTTGTCCAGCTTGATCCATTTTTCACCCATGTGCATTATCTCCAACTATCTGTGCTTATTTAAACAAAGATGAGATCTAATCCACTTGATTCATAGAATCAAGTGGGGTTAGTCAAAAGAAACATATATTGAGTAGGAGAATATAAAAAATTCGTCATTATATATGCTTAGATGATGATATAATTTATCACAAAATTATGTTTATCTGTTTACTAGATAAAGATGCCCAACAATTCCATCAGATTTTGCCGTATACTTATCAGGTCAAGAGATGGGTCAAGGGAAAAATGTGACCAACTCGTTTTAACAAGCTATTACTTTTTTAAACTCTTAACATCGGCTTAAAGAGATGGAGTATCTTGAATCCATGTGTTACTAATAAATCATAGACTTACCATTAGGGAAGTACCCAATTGGTTGTAAGCGGGTGTACAAGACTAAGCTTATTGCTAATGGTGTTATCGAGCAATACAAGGCCAGATTTCTTGTGAAAAGGTTATACATATAGGGATAGCCATCGGCTACTGTGAGACATTTCTCCTGTCTCATCAAATGACTCCTTCCAAATACTGTTGGTGTTAGTATCTCAAATTAATTTAGAGCTACATCAGATGGATGTCGAAATGTCTTACCTGAATGGCAAGTTAAATGAGGAAGTGTGCATACAGCAATCTCAAGCTATTCAGGTCAATTGGAAAGGAAGCATGGTCTACAAGCTGAATGGAACAGATTATAGGCCACAACAAGCTTCTATACATTAGTGCTTCAAATTTCATGAAGTCATCATCATCTTTGCCTTCAGGACAAAAAAATTTGATCAATGTATATACCTCAAGCAACGCTAGAGTAACTGGGTTTTCTGGTACTCTATGTTGATCATATATTTCTGGCTACTTCAAGTCTTAGTTTGTCGTAGGAGACCAAATAATCCCTCTCCAACCATTTAGATATGAAAGGACAAGTGTGAAGCCTACTTCGTCGTTGGACCTGAATTTCACCAAGATAGATTCTTAAGCATTCTAGGACTATCACAAAAGTCTTATACATCAAATGTGCCTCAGAGGTTTCGATACCGTTCCCTTGGAAAGGACCCTATCGTCAAGGGATGCAAATTACAGAAATAGAGAGCCCTCATCCTCATGAGGAACGAGTTTCTGTTGTATCCAAACCTTATGCTGCAATATTTCAAAAAAAACATATGCTCCAAATGTTGGGTCTCTCAACTATGACCAAATGTGTACACGATCTGACCTTCTTTCGTCAATTGGGTATCTTGAAAGATACCAAGGTGACCTCGGACTCTTGCATTGACAAGCTGCCAAGAAGGTTCTACACTTTTTGCAAGAAAGGAAAGATATGGTGCTTACGTACAAGAGTCAAAGTCATGGGATTCTCGGATCAAGACATTGTTCAACATTTACATTTGAGAAGATCAACATCTGGTTATATTGTCTCAAGGAGATTTTCTCATGGTCTAATATTAAGCAGAAGAGAATCTTGGCATTTACAATGGAATCTGAGTGTGTGGCTTGTTTCTATGCATCTTCATAAACCATATGGTTGAAGAACTTCATGTCACATCTTAGGGCTGTTTGCCCCATAAATAAGTCCATACATATATCATGACACTGATGCAGTTGCAAAGTTCTCTAATAATAACAAGAGCTCAAGTGTTTGTCAGTACATGGAGGTAATGTTGTAAGTTGTAAGGACAGGGTCAGAGATGGAATAGTTTTCATTGATCACATAGAGACTGCTTCAATGCGAGCTGACCTGCATACTAAGTCGTCTCACTTGGTACCTATTGCGGACATGTCTTAAATATGGGTCTCTCCAATTTCCCTTGGTTTGTGCATTGAGAGCTCTCACTGAAGATATTGATGTTCTCATGTAATACCACTTTGTTTCTTGGATTGCTTCTACATGAACCATGGTTGTTTGAAACATTTTTTTGGAATGAAGCTCGAGTTGTTATCATGATAATATGAGTTTATCAAATATCTTGCATATTGATATTTAATGTCTTAAATATGGGTCTTCCCGATTGATCATTAGTGCACATATGCCGTGAAGGTGTATTGCCATTATGACTGTTATTTACAACAGATATTATCATCATATGTGCACTAATGATCCCTGAATATGTACGCTTGGCCCATGCACGTCATGGTTAGGCATTAGGGTTCACCGCATCTTGTTTTCGAGCCATAGAAGGAGCCATTTATTGCACCAATTCGCCCACACCAGTCATTCATCCTCACGTGACGAGTAAAATTCACACTGCTACCGATGAAACATGAAAAGATAAAACAACATAGATAGGTCGGTGAACATGCGGAAAAGCTCGAAACTACCTCCGTTCTCACGAACCTCACGTAGTAAAACATGGCCACCGGCAAGTCAGCGGGGATAGAGAGCGCGGGCGGCATCGAACCACGTCGATTCTTCGCGCTGGCGGCGCCGTCGCTATCCCGGTGTCGGACCCGTCGTCCCCACTAGTAGCCCCGCGAGGAAGCAGCGCCACAAGAAATTGATAAGAAGAGACACCGCGAACGCTTCCGCGCTCATCTCCACATAAATCCCATCCCTGCTGGGGCTTTAAATCCTACGAAAACCAAAAAAGAGAAAAAAAAAAAAGAGCTCTCCTCTCCCTTTGCGAGAACCCAGCCATGTCGGACAGAGGCGACACCCACCTCTTGCAAGAGCTCGAGGCCCTTTCCCAGACACTTCACCCGCCCCGCGCGCGCCGGACCACCTCCCTAGCCCTCCCCCGGGACCATGCCGCCGTCCCCGCCGAGCCCCCGGCTCGCCCTGCCGAAGAGCCATCCCCGCACCGCCCCCGAGCCCGGCGCATGTCCCTCTCGCCATGGCGCGCTCGCCCGAACCCGCCTCCCCGGGAAACGCCCGACGAGGACGACGACAAAGCTATCCCCGCGGCGACGACGGAAAAGAAGGGGATATGGGGCTGGAAGCCGATCCGCGCGCTGTCCCACATCGGTATGCAGAAGCTTGGCTGCCTCTTCTCCGTGGAGGTTATCTCCATCCATGGCCTGCACGCGTCCGTCAACGGGCTCCGCCTCTCCGTCGCGGTGAGGAAGAAGGAGACCAAGGACGGCGCGGTCCAGACCATGCCCTCCCGCGTCCTCCAGGGCGTTGCCGACTTCGACGAGACCCTCTTCCTCCGCTGTCACGTTTACTGCAGCGGCGGAAAGCAGCCCAAGTTCGAGCCCCGACCGCTGCTCGTCTACGCCAAGGCCGTGGACGCGCCCGAGCTCGACTTCGGCAAGTCCCCCGTCGACCTGAGCCAGCTCGTGAAGGAGTCCATGGAGAAGAACTTCCAGGGCGTGAGGGTCCGCCAGTGGGAGCGCAGGTTCAAGCTCTCGGGCAAGGCCAAGGGCGGGGAATTGACTGTGAAGCTCGGGTTCCAGCTCATGGACGACGGCAGCGCCGCCCTATACGGCGGCGCCGCCAAGGCCAATGAGCTTTCTTCCTCCTCCAGCCGTCAAATCTCCAAGAATTCCTTCAGTATCAGCAGCCCCCGGCCCGTGCCGCAGCCGCGCCCCCCGGAGTCCCCCGCCATCGACGACTTCCTTCTCGACGAGCCCGCCACCGTCTCCTCTCCCCGCACGCCCGAGGACCACGAGTTGCCTGAATTCGATGTCGTCGAGAAGGGCGTGGAGATCAAAGCGAGGTCGGAAGACGAGACCGACGACGATAAGTCGGCCGCGAGCGAGGCGGTGGTGGTGAAGGAGGTGGTGGAGCCGGCGCCGGACCCGGCTCAGCAGCGGCGCTTAACGGAGTTAGACTCGATCGCGAAGCAGATCGAGGCGCTGGAGTCGATAATGGCGAGAGCGGAGGAGGACGACGACAAGGAGGAGAAGAAGCTGGACGTGGAGGAGGAGACGCTGACGAGGGAGTGGCTTCACATGTTGGACGGGAAGAAGACGGACGTAGCGGTGGCGAGAGGGTTCGTCCCCGAGCTAGGGAAGGGGCTGGGGGCGGTGATTCAGACTAAGGACGGGGGGTTCTTGGCTGCCATTAACCCTTCCAACGCGGAGATCCCGAGAGAGGACGCTCCCAAGCTGGCGATGCAGATATCGAAGCCGCTCGTGCTCAAGGACCAGAAGGGCGCCGCTGGGTTCGAACTTTTCCAGAGGATGGCCGCCATGGGTGCCGAGGAGCTGAGCTCCAGGCTGCAGTCTTTGTCCGCCATGGAGGAGCTCGTGGGCAAGACTGCGGGGCAGATCGCGTTCGAGGGCGTGGCCTCCGCCGTGATCAGCGGCAGGAACAAGGACGGGGGGACGTCCGGAGCGGCTAAGTCCGTGACCGCGGCCAAGGCCATGGCCGCGGCGTTGGAGGCGGGGAGGAAAGAGAGGGCTCTCACCGGGATTTGGAACGCCAGCGAGACGGCCGTGCCGGCGGAGTTGCTACTCTCTGTGGTGATTCAGAAGGTCGAGGCCATGGCGATGGAGGCGCTCAAGATCCAGGCAGACATGGCAGAGGACGAGGCCCCCTTCGACGTGTTAACGTTAGCCGGGAAGGACGACCCGAACCAGCCGCTAGCCTCCGCGGTCGCCGTTGACGAGCTAACCGAGCCAGGAAGCTCTATTACTCTAATGGCAGTCGTTCAGGTGAGGGACCCTCAGAGGAGATACGAGACGGTAGGCGCGCCGGTGGTGGCTATCGCCCAGGCTTCGGCGTCCACGGCTGGGAAGGAAGAGGAAGCGACGTTCATGGTGGAGAGCGTACACGTTGCGGGGATAAGGGTGAAGGGGCCGGGGAAGAAGAGCGGCTGGGACGGGGAGACGCAGAGGCTGACGGCAGCTCAATGGCTGGTGACCAACGGGATGGGCCGGGCGGGGAAGAAGTCGAAGGCAACGACCCCCAAAGCTGGCCAGGATACCCTCTGGAGCATGTCTTCGCGTGTCATGGCCGGGATTTGGCTGAAGCAGGTGAGAAACCCGGACGTCAAGTTCCCACGGCAAGCGTAGATTTCTTCAACGAGTGCAAATCCGGGATCCTCTGTAAATTTGAACTCATAGTAATAAGATAAATAATTTTTCTTGCCGTGATGGCATATTATCTTGTGTGGCCTCTCAGGACTTTATCGAAACGTGGCCTACTGGCAAGCGTAGATTTCTTCAACGAGTGCAAATCCTGGATCCTCTGTTAATTTGAACTCATAGTAATAAGATAAATAATTTTTCTCGGCGTGATGGTATATTATCTGTGTACCTTTCCAGGACTTTATTGAAACGTGGCCTACTAGCCTTGTAGATGTTGTTTCGTGTTCCTTTATTTTATTTTATCCTTTTTCTCGATGATACCGTGTGCGTTGTGGAGGCGACCTCCTTCAACAACCACATATTGGTGTGTGTCTGCGTGGAGGAATCCCGATGGTATTTCTCTATCGCGGGATGCAAACAGAATAAAAAAGTAGTTTCCAGGATTTTATGACGTGAGGAAAATTGGTTGGTTTGTTGGCTTTCTTGGCAGAAACTTTTAACTGAAATTTGTGGTTGAAAACGGAACGCAATTATATGTTCTGTTCATTTTCGTGGATCTTGGAATTATCAAAATTTTAAACGTGGGATCCCGTTTGAAAGAATTGTCAAAGATGGAAGAAAAAGATCTCTCAAAAGTGCGCTAGAATCGGGCTTTATAGCATTTCGGAACTGCATGCTCCCTGCTATGTTTCCTTTGACTAGTTGACTAGTTCAGGCCAGCGGGTGCGGATCCAGATCAAATTGTCGATAGATTTCATTATTTAAGTAATCGCATTAAAAAATGGGATGTATGGATCATGATGTTTTCATTTTCAACCGAAACTTAATGCCTGTCTATTCTAGATAATATTTTCAGATAGAGAATGGTAAATCAAAGATGCAGAGTTGCACCTTCTTGCACATAGTATGTTCAATGCTGATTTGTTTAATTTTGCAAGTATTGCTTTGAATATATGCATATTGCTAATACATCATTGACTTCAAAGCCCTAAGAGTTGTCTGAGGAAGGACAGAAAACAAACTTTAAGTGTACTGTAATGTAGAAGTCTAGTATATAAAATCAGATAATTAAGAATATAGCACTCTGGTGTCTGGACTTTATGGATATCCAAAGGGTAAATTTTGGATCTTAGTGTTGTCATGAGAAGCACAATTTATTGTTTTGGCACCATTGTTTTATTGGAAGACAAGAATATCTTATGACATGCTGATGTAACACGACGATCTGAATTGATACCTCGTGTTATGTCAAGATGATAAACACAAAAATGCAAGTTAATGACGTGGAATATTAAGATGATTCGAGAAATAACGAGAAGTACGTTGATCGTCGAATGATTCGAGACACAGATCAACTATACGACATGAGACGGATTAGTCATGATCGAGCTCCCAATGCTCCACGTAACCAGATAGAAGGGACCGACGTGGTGGGGGACGTTCTTGTCCAAGAACGTCCACACCACCAACGTAATCGATAAGATCCGACACCGTCAATAAGATCGCCAACACAAGTGAATTTAAAATTCACATTTAAATTCACTCCAAGGCCATAAGCAATCTGGGGATCCATACTGAAAGAGATAAAATAACACTTAAGGAGGAAAGGGAAGAGGAGCCGACCTGGCTTGACGTATGAAGATCCTGAGTTGTTTGACGACAGGTCGAGCAGGAAATCCGAAACTCGATGGTGCAGAACGTGTTGACCGAATGCGCTTGACTGCAAATAGTGGTCAAATCGTAACTGGAGGAGTACTCTTGCCAGACTCGTGTAGCAGGCTGAGGAGGTCAAGTGAGAAGATCTTGAAGATCAATGCACTGATGTGATCACTCCTGACGACTGGCGTTACTCCCTGGAGGATAATCCGGGCCAATCAGCCAAGATGGCTCAGAATCCACCGACCAACGCAGATCAAAAGATGGCGCCCAAATCAAATAGTTCAGCAGAATGTAAACGTTGTCGGAATGGCACTTTCGATTTCTTCTTCCTTGTGTAGACGGTGGAGGGTCCGAGCAATCCAAATCCACCCTCTCTTGCCACTTCACAAGGGCGTTCGGACTTCAAAAAAAGAATTTCCCGGCGCAGATTATTTCAGCCATCCAGAAGAACAGGGGAAATGGAGGGGCGCCGTCCGTGAAAGTTTATTCTGTTCGGGTCGACCCAGCTGTCTCCTTCTTGAGGAATCTGCTCCGTGGGCAGGCTCGAATTAAACAGGAAAAGAGAAGACTGGGAATTCCCGCTCGTTCGTCATGGAGAGATCTACGGCCACAGCGAGAAGTTGCCTCGTCGAATGAGAATCTTGCCGATTGGGGCTCCAAGGCACAACAAGATCTCCCCAAGGGAGAGGGAAAAGGGGTTCTTCAGAATTCAAGAGTAACAACAACAGTGCTTCTCTTCTTCTTTGACGATCTTCTTCGATAATGATTTCTCCTTTTTCAGAAGAAAGGTGGGACCAAATCGATCAACCAGAACAAAATGATGAACAAGAGAAAGAAATAACTGCCAACAACATCAACGAGATCTGAAAAATTCTGAACACACTGACTTCTTTCTTAACTTCCACTTCTCCCCTACTTAAAAGGTGGGAGAAGTGGCAGTTATGGAAGCCCAAATTGGGCCACCATTAAGGGGAATGCCTATTTTTTAGGGGGAGAAGAAGCCCATTATGGATTTCTTCCCCCCTAAAGATGACATTTAAACACAACTAAAATAAACACGAACGACGGGGGGGAGGCTGGTACTCATACAGGAGGGGCCTCCAACAATTCAAAAATGATGAAAAGGAAAAGTACACGAAGACGTCTCGGCACTCTCCAAGACGATGCGACTGTTTCTTCAAGCTTGATAGTGGAAGTGCTGGTTCTTCACATCGGCTCTGGCTCCGCATAAGGGCTGGCGATGAGTCTGGACGCGATCAGCTGGTTGGTCCTCCATCACATGCTATCATGAGAAAACGTATTCTTGGACTAAATTCTAGATCCCTAACCATCAGGATCTAATTTGATGAGGAATGACAATCATAGCACTTGTTGGGCATCGTACCTCAAGAAAATGTTGGGACACTCAATGCTAGAGATGACCATCTCTGACCTAGAAAGTATAAACATTCAATCTTGCTTCAAGGCTTCAAGAAGAAGAAGGAGAATAGAAGAGGGAATAGAAGAGAGGGAAGAGAACACAAAGACACAATTTTAAGATCGTGTTATTCCCATATCAAAAATATTTGACAAGGTTGGTTTTTATACTATAACATAGTAACGTATTTAGTTTGTTATAATCGTAGCTATTATAATGGTTTATAACGGCTTCTCTTGATATAATCCTGGCTATCCATTCCTATCTGTTATTTAAACGTTTGCTATTGTCGTAGCTGTTATAATGGTTTATAATGGCTACTCTAGATCTAATCCTGGCCGTCCATTCCTATCTATGTTAAACACTATCTATGTAAAATCCTATCTATGTTAAGTACTATCTATGTTGCAACTTATATGAAATCCTAACAATCTAATCTCTAACGAGAATAATTCGATGGTGTTGTCCGACGGATAAATTCACTAAGTGAAAATCTAACTACGTGGATGCAAATGTCCTAGGTGGAGTATACGTGCAGGGCCGACGAGTGGGAATTCGCTGAGTTCCGAGCTCTGGAGCGGGCAACCGATGACAATGACGGTGACCTTCTGACCTTTGTCAGAGCGACGACGGTGACTACGACACCGAACGGAATCATTCCGTAGGGGCTTGCACGTAACGAGCAGGTCCGGCCCATACCTAGGAAGACGCTCAAATTGTAGTTTTCTCGATAATTTTGCTCACGGAATATACTGAAGACGGTAATGTAACAGGCGAGCCGGGGGATGGCGTACCTCGTTGGTGGCGTTGCTCGTCGTCCGGATTTTCTTCGGTGCACGATTCAATGTATGCAGATAGGTAGAAGCGTGACGTTGACTGGTGATGTGTAGCTTGACACGCGATGATGGCACAACGCTGGAGCAGTAACTGGAGAGCGGAGGTGAAGGACGGTGAGGAATGGCAATGATGGAGAACGAGATCCCTCTCCATCAAAGAGGACGCCCAACACCCCGATGTTGTCGGTGACACCTGCCGATTCGAGCCCCACCAGATCGGCCTGCCAAGGCGAGGGCGAAAGGTATCTAGATAGATTTGATTTTTCTCGGGCCATTATCCTTGCAAGGGCCCTTTTCATTTTGTCTTTCCCCCTTCACTCTTCCTTTTCTTCCCTCTGTTTTGTTTTAGGAACTATGTATTAGTGGTCTTAAGAGGGGGCCCCCTTTCCTAATGGGTTCCCCCTCTTTTGGTCCCTCCTTAGGGCCCATCGCCCTCCCTACATAAGGGAACGAGAGGGTGCCCTAAGAAGTGAAGTCATTTAAATTTTTGGAAAAGGAAGGAACCCGTCCCGTCCTCTTGTGAGATGAAGAAGAGAGAAAGGAATAAAAAAAAGGAGAAAAAAGAGAAAGAGAGTTGAGAGAGAGAAGGGCGGAATGGGAACGGGGCCGACATCCGTCGCCCGTCCCGTCCTGCCGAGTCCCGTTCCGCCGAGTCCCGTTCCGTTGGGCTCCGCCGACGAAATCCTAGGCGGCCGCCTCCAGAACCCCAGGTCCCTGACACTGCCCCCCCCCCCCCGCGCTCCGTGAGGCCGCCGCCCCTTGCTCCTTGAGATCGTCCCCTTGTCGCACGTGGACGCCGCCCTCCACGATGCGGTCGCCGCCCAGCGCTGCCCGCGCCAAGTCAGGGTGATGGCGCGGCGCAGCCCGACCCCCCAGAAACGTCTTCGGAGACATCACCGTCGCCATCATTATCACCGCCAGTTGGCCTTCAGCCCACCGGGCAAGCCAAGGCAACGGTACACACACCCGGATTCAAGTATTCCAGGTAATGGGCACATTATCTTCGTTTTGGAGTTCATCATTTTTGTTCGTCATTTTGAATCTTAGGTCGTCGTTCGTTGTTTCGATTCCCATTACGGTCATGTGTAGCAAGGGAGATCCATTCTGTTAGGATCTTCCCTCCACCCTCGAAGGGGGATGAACCCTCGTCTTCCCCCCCCCCCCCTCTTATGTGTCTTCTTTTTTTGTTGTTTGTTTCGGCTTTGTTTGAAAGGGTTCATCCATGTTCCCCAATAAAAGGGAAGGCTGGATGACCCTTGCTTTTTTGTTGAAAGAAATATTCTCATGAGAGAAGAAGGGTCACGCTCCTAGAGAAAGGAGGAAGAAGGAGGGAGGAAAAGGAACAAGGGGAGGAGGAAGAAGAGGAGAAGGAAGGACACCGCCGCCGCCGCCAACGAGCCGCACGCCGCCGCTGCCGCCTGGACCGTCCAACCTGCCCATGCCACTCCAAGCTGCCCTGCCTGCGCCGCCCGCGGCGAGACTGCCACACCGCTTGAGCCACTCGCGCGTCGAGACGAAGCCGTCGCTAGCACAGTGCCGCGCGCTGCCGCTGCCGCTCGAGCCGCCTGCCAAGCGCGCTGCTCAAGCCGCCGCCGACTACGCCACTCGCGGACACCTCGCCGCACTGAGAGAGACACTCGCGTGCCAAACCCAGCCGTCAGCCACCCTGCGGTCACCATCCTGCTCTTCCCCCTCCCACTCCTCGCCTTCGACCGACGCACGTCCGGAACGCCGGAGCAGCCCACTACCGCTCGCAGCCGCTGGTCTGCACCTCCGCACTCTATCCTGTGATGCGCCCGCAGCCTCATCACCAATCGCCACGGGCACTGCCTAGCCGCGTCGTGACCTCATGGCGAGCACGCACGAACGTCGGCCTTGACGACCATGGCCACCGCTCTCCCCCGCGCCCGGCACCAGCCCTGCTAGCTGTGGCCGCTGCCTGTGACTCCGCTAGTGCAACCCGCCACGCGGTCACCCCTAGGCCGCACCGTGACTCCCTGCCGCGCACTGAAATTGCGGCGCTTGTCCGCGATTGCCGCCCACCAACGCGCGCTACGCCAGCTCTGCCCACCGCTAGTGCTCACGCGATTGCCGCCTACACGCGCGCCAGCAGCGCCACCGCTGATACGATCGCCCACCGTGTTCGATGCCACCACCGCATGCCATCATGTGCCCAGTCCTTCATCTGCATGCCATCGCCGTCCCCATCCCCGACAATGGCGCCCAGGCCGAGTACATGGAGGCAATTCGACAGACAGCATACATCGACGAAGTACGCCGCCCTGTCACTGTTGCTTATCTCCTTCAGTGGACTTTCGTGTTGCCTCCACCGCGCTCGGGTTAGACGTAGGTGACCGAAAAAGGTTGACTGAATTGTATCGAAAACAAGAGCATCTTACCCATTTGGTACGAGTCGGGTTCGCCCGTCCCGTGTTAGCAACGCCTAGCAGGGTTACCCCGTTCGGCACCGTAGTCGCCTTCCTCCCCTTGGACGAGGTTCAAAGTGATGTAACACGACAAGGGCCAGGATTGTTCGCCTCGTGTTACACCACAATTAACGTCTAAGGGTGCACCAAATACTATATGATATGACGACAAGTCGGGGACGACCAAGGCGGCGGTGACAGTGGATTCTTCTGGTGGCAAGGAGGGACCAAGATTTCACGTTCTTGATTTCTTCCTTGAACTGTAACTACCAATAACATGGTGTTCTTGAGTAAGGCAAGATTATGATCAAGAGTGGGCGAAGAGCTCCACGTTGATCTTGAAGTGGAGAGACATCCACGTTCCCACGTTCTATTGCAAGGTCGAAATTCTAAAGGAGTAACTTCTGGGCTAAGGCTACTGAAAGAAACAACAAGATACTTGGAGAAATCTCAATCAATGTCTGCCTGTCCTCTTGGGCATGCCATCCTTATATAGGGTCATGGGCATGCCCAATCGGCGTAACTTGAGGGAACCGTCTCAACACGAGCGGTTCTCTCTAAACACAAGGAAAATAAAACGATTGAAATGGACAAGGCCAAAACACAAATGGCCTGGTCCATAATTCGGCGAGGAAATTACACAAAAGACATAGAGAAAATAAACTAAAAAAAAAGCTTGCAGCTTCGTCTTTCACTTGGAGTACTTGAACAAGGCGTCGCAGATGTCAGCTCATACAGCTCAGTGTGGTTGTTGGCGACGTTCTGTCTTGCTGTCGAGATGGTCCCCCATCACAAAGGGTCTACCTCACCTCACCGGGCGACTACATCGGCTTCCCGGACGTCAGACTTCCCTCGAGTCGGCACCTGCACGTACCATAGTTTATTCGCTTTGCATACTCGTTGATATTCGCCCATTCTCATACATTGTCTGACAACTCACTATCGTGGTCCGACTATTACTGCCTATCATCGGCACCGATCCTACACGCTCGGTGTCGAACAGAAGATGTCCTGATGACGTCCTGCATCACAGGGACCGTTGGAACCGTAGGCCGTGGATCCCCGGCGTCGCTGCTCCCAGAGGGCCGCCGGATCCGCCGCCTACCAAGCTGACGCACCGCCACCGTGAGGATGCGGCCGCCTCTGATAGGCTGCAGCTGACGTAGGATCGCCGCTACCACCAAGTGCCCATCACCACCAGACATCCGCAGCCCGTGTGGCGTGCTCCGCACCAAGGGCCGTTGCCCCTACGCCACCCCGACGGCTGCCGCCCCGAGCGTCGCTCGTGCTCCGTGCCTCTCCCTTGCTGACTCTACTGCACCACCGGTCTTGAGCCATGCCACGCTGCCAGTCAAGCAACGTCGAGTCGCCATCGGCTTGGCTTGATGTAATACGATGACGGTCGAGATCGATCGGCTCGTATTACGTCGCAGGAAGAACGATGAGTGGATTCATAGTTAAATGAATGAATGTCAAGTTGAGAGAATTCCTTTAATGAGCAATAATCGGACAACCACGGACAGGGATGGAAGTCGATACCAATCACTAAATGAGATATTGATCCAAATTAAACTCTCAATGACCCATAAGACCAACTAAGACGTCTAAGAAGTGAGGGGCATTTGACGGCCCGAAGGTGTTCGACGCCTAAAAATCAACGATTAATCTTCAACCACAAAGAAGAAACCTATCACTCGACGAAGTGGCTATCCTATAATGATTGTCAGAGTAAACCAGGGCAGAGGAAGAGATAGCAAACGACGGCACCAAAAGAGGTAATAATACTGGAATTAATGGAGGGGAGACGAATAGGTACCTGATTTGATGATAGTCCACGACGCTGTGAGATGTTTCGGTTGTAGGAATCGAGACGAGATGATGGATGAGCAGGGACTTGCAGGGGAGCGGCCACGAGCGGTGGAGGCGGGACGGGTGTGGGCGCACATGGACGTCAGGCGGGACGAGCACAGCGTGGGGTCAGGAGCGAGGTCTGGGCGCTTGCGGCGCCGGGGCGTGTGCAGATGCCGGAGGAAAACGGCCGGCGCAGGCGCGCGTAGGGCCGCGCGCGGGGGTGATGCACGCCCGGGGCACGCACAAGCAGGTGCGACTGATGTGTGTGCCGGCACCGGGAGACGGCCACGGGCGCGGGCGAATGCAGGGGGCGCGCACAGACCGCTCACAGGCGCGCGCGGAGGCGCGAACACGCACGCGCGGGGGCGTGCAGGCCCGCGCGTGGGGTCGCGCGCTGGGTTGTGTGTGGCCGTGTGCAAGAAGAGAGGGGCTGCGGGCGGCGCACCTGTGGGTGACGGGTCTGGAGCCAACGCAGGGCCGCACTAGCGGCGCAGGTCTGTGCGCGCTGGGGTGGCACTCCTGGTGCTGGCTGACAAGGGCGTGCTCGGGCGCGCACAGTCAAGGGGGGGCGCGCGGGGCACGGACGGAGCAGGGGTCTTGCGAGCGCAGGGCACGTGCGAGCATGTGGCGGAGCTCTAGGGGCTGGATCAAGATCTCCAAGAAAGGAGATTTCTTGAAACAATAACCACCCAAGAAGGATCTTGGAGATGGAATTCTTTGAGCTTCTTCGAATGGCTTGGTGTAGTTCTTGATGAATCTTGGAATGGTGGATGTCTCAAACTTTCACTTGGGCATGTTATCCCCTTATATAATGAGGATAGGTGCCAAGTGAGAACGTGGGGGAGGACGAACCGTCGCGAGACATGGTTCGGCCTCTCTTACACGGTTACAATTGAAAGTAAAAACATGACAAGGATGAGGCCCAACACCGGCCCAGTACATAAAATCCAGAAATAAAAATAACGAAAAGATAAAACAAATAAAAGGGAAGATAGGATGCTTACATGGAGTACTTAAACTCCGGGTCGAGAGCATCGGCGCGGGCAGCTCGTCGTGGCTGGAGACATCCGGGCTTGGTGTCTGCTGGATGGTCCTCCATCATGGCTCCACCGTCCCGGCCCGTTGGTACTCCGCATCAACCACGTACGACTACGGGACGACGCGCCACGAGGTACCTTGCTCCTCTAGCTCGCCCGTTAATTATCTTTTGTCGTATATCTGTCGACACAATTCTACCGCGCTCAGGTTAGAGTAGGTGAGAGGGTAAACGGACACGAGAGTGTCCAAAAAGCGTCTTCCCTAGGTACTGGCCGAGCCCGTCCGTTACGTGAGAGCACCGACGGATTTAATCCGTTCAGCACTGTAGATTCCTTCGTTGCTCCGACGAGGGTCAGGAGGTCACCATCACCGTCATCGGTTCCCTGCCTTAGAGCACGTAGCCCGGCGAACCCCACGAGTCGAGGCCTGCACATATCATCACCTAGGCTTGCATCGCATCACATAGTCGCATCTCGATAGGTCCACATCGACGGACGACATCTATGACGACATCTGCGCTAGCCCCTGATACCCGAGCCTGACTCGGTACCAACCGAACGATGACACCGTCGTCATCCTGCATCAGACGAGCAGCAGTATTAGTGTCAAAAGTTCAGTTGAGTCAGTGGGCGTGACCTGGGCAGCTGCATGCGGAGCGTCGAACTATTAGGTCCCGTATGGCAACCTATAGGGCGTAATTTGGCCATGTGGCTTTGAAGGGAATCAACAGCCTAGAAACGACGCGAGGCAATGTCTATGAACGATGGATTGATGTTGTTGTGGTTGAACTGTAGTTAGGGAACAAGAGTTTCTCATGCATGTTGTCTCAAGTAGGCTGTGGCAAATAGTCAGTTGCGGTAGCAAGGCGACCACAAAGAAACCATAGGCCACGGAGAATGATGACCGTTTAGCAGGATCTATCGTGCATTAGTCCAGGTGTTCTCCCAGGGCAGTGGAAGCCAGACGCTGCACAGATTCTATCTCGGCAAATTATGTAGCACGATAGATTGGACAAAGCTCTATTCGCTTGTCAACGGTGCAGATGCATAACTCAGAAGAGTCATAGGGGAAACTCACGTATCGGGGCCGCTGGTAGATGTGGCTGCATCACCGACTAGGGGGCGTCAACTGAGTCGAGTCAGTTCCCCTATCCACAGAGGTCCATCTTCTGGTTGTCGAATGAGAGAATCACAGGGCTGTAGCAATCGCCGTCTCCTTCCCCGTGCAAGTGCGGTCGTGACTTGACCGACACTGAACAGATTAGAAGATAAGCTGGTGATAAACTGAACAGGCGTTGTTAATGATCGGTGAAGATTCTGATGCAGACGAGTAGAACGGGCTGGCGAGTCTACTGGGGGGGTCCACACCTATTCCTGTCCTTGTTCATTGTTCTCCATCCTTGACTCCTTCCTCCTCTCTTCTCGAATGGTGAGATCTGAAATCAATTGTAAATGCGACACACAATATCCAGATCTGAAATATACGTGGTCCCATCATGGCCTTATATAGGGCCATGATGGGCCCTTACAAGGAGTCCATGAAGAGGAGCCCAATAAGAACCTCCCCTCCCCCATTTACAACATAATTAAGAAAATAACCAGAATAAAACGATGTGAAAATTCAAGCAATACAAACGGATACAAAACACAGTGATAGGGACGCATCATGATGAGTAGGATGCACTCGTCGTGACAAACACAAAACAGAAAACAAAACGACTGAAAATAGATAACAAAAGCATGAAGATAAGGACACGGACGTGCTCTACCCGGGTATTTAAACCCGGGCGTCTTCATAGACACTTTGGCGTGTCGGCTGGGCTGGACACAGACCGGCGGTGATGCTGATGATGACAAAGATGGCTCTTCTGACGATTCGTTGGCATCGTCTAGACGTGCTCCATCAATCCTCCCAGGGTCGAAAGAACTCAGCTCCGATGAGTTGGTGGTGGCGAATGGCAACAGCTTAAGGAGATCCGGTCACAAGCGCCTTAGATCGTCCTCTGTGATCGAGGAGTCATCCAAACTTGTGCGTCCCTGCTAACGCACCAAAAACCTCCATGATACCTTGTCCCCTACATACTTAATTACCTCCTGCAGTATATAATAGAATCAATCGTGCCAATTGTGTGAAATGATTGGGGGAGTGGTCGCAGAAAACTCACTCACAATAAAGGGGTCTAGAAAGGTTGGGATGGAGGGGGAAGAAGGGGCTCAGTACAGAGCCAGGTTCACCACGTTAAATGTGGAGTTGATCCCCCACGTAGGAGAGATTTTGACAACATAGGCGTTATTACCCACTCTTTAGAGGATCGAGAACGGGCCGACGCTACGGGCATGTAGCTTAGTTGCCGTCTCGGGAGAATATCTCTCCCGTCTAAGTCTCACCATCACATAGTCCCCCCCGTCGAACACTCCGGGTCAGTGATGCAAGTCTACAGCCTGCTTGTACAATGTATTTTGACTCGTGATTTCATCATATATATATTATAGCAACGAAAAAACATGTTGGGCAAATGCAAGACCGTCCTAAAGAAAGCCTAACATGAAGATCTACGGGTGCTAAGTCGAGGGGTCGACGAGGAGCCTAGCCATAAGCGATCTCAAAAGGATTCAACCCGGTGGGTCGATTCGCCGAGGAGTTGTAAGCAAACTCAACGTGAGGAATTATCAAGTTGATACAGAATGACTAGGGGAGATAGGATGCAGGATGACGATGGGAGCTATGTACTAGGACAACTAGGGGAGGGCTAGGATAAAACAGACCAGAAATCACACGATCGAGTTTGAGAATTTAAATCCAATGAAAATAATGGTGGTGCAGCCCCTTTCCTCATCAAGGGCGGAAGTATTGTCTTCAACCACCACGGTGAAAACAAAGCAACACGTTCAATAAATCCGGACAGCGATCACTAGAAGATTCAAAGGACTATTCAACTAGTTGCTTGAAGATTCAAAATCCAAATCAAATCTGACGACGGCGGATAAACACTCGAAGAATACCGGATGAAGAACACGATCACCAAAGAGTGCAGAGAGTACCTTGGCATTAGACTAGTGCGTTGTGGCGATGTGCGAGATTCTTGAGGCGTCGTTGGCACTGGCATTTGATGTGCACTTTGATAGGGTGTCGTGGATTCTTGAGACCACAAATCACCCGTCGATGCACGTCCGATGAGTGGCTGCGAGGGCAGTCGGGGGTGCGGTGAGCACGCGCAGGCGTCGAGGGGTGCAGCGAGCGCAGGCGGCCGAGGGCGCGGCGGGCGCGGGTGGCCAAGGGCGCGGGCACGGGCAGTTGGGGCGTAGGGCAGGGGCCAAGGGCATGGAGCGCGGGCGGTCGGGCGCAAGGTGGCAGCTAAGGGCGCGGGCAACGACTAGCGCAGGCGATACTAGCATGCATGGGTGCCGGCGGTGACGGATTGCGACGGAGGAGAATTAGGGCAAATTCTTCAAGAGGAAGGAAAACTTCAATTCTTGAAAAATGATTCAACAAGTGTTTCTTGTAAAATTGGCCTACATATAGGCCTTGGAGGAAAGAGAAAATAAGAAATAAAATAACCGTCAAAGACAAGGTGACGTGTCGACTTGTCACATTATGGGTGGTTCTATAGTTGTCATTGGTGACGTGTCATGACGCAAGATATTTCATGTGTTAGTGGAGCCGCATCCGTCACCGGTGGATTGATGTGGTCACCATCATGGCGGTTCTCTAGTTGACGTTGATGACGCGTCAGGATGCGGGACGTCTCGAATGATGGTGGTGGTGCCTCCGATGATGGTGTGTTGATGTCGTCACCACAACAAGTCCAACATCATGAGGTGCTCACCTACTAGGAATCGAAGTAGGTTCCCCAAGCTTCGATTGACTACCTCCATCTGACCATTAGTGTGAGGGTAGTAAGCCATTGAAAACTTGAGTTTCATCCCGAGGAGAGTCCACAGGTCTTCCAGAAGTAACTCGTGAAGCAGATGTCTCCGTTGGAGACGATCGAAGCGGGCAATCCATGTAGATGCACAATTTCTTGAAAGAATAATTGTGCGACCTGAGTTGCGTTGGATGTCTGCGTGCAAGGCACGAAGAGCGCCAACTTTGAGAGCCTATCAACGACATCCACGATAGAGTCCTGTCATTGAACGGTCTGGGGCAACCAGGAAAAAGTCCATACTGACATCATCCCATGAATGCTTGGGCACCTGTAACGGGGTGTATAACCCGGCGCTCTTGTTGACCTGTTTGGCCAAGGCACATATGTGGCACAAGGCAACAATGTTACCAATGTCTCGCTTCAAGCTCAACAAGTAGAACTGATATTCTACTGCGGCTATGGTCTTGTCGCGGCCAAAGTGGCCACTAAGACCTCCACCGTGACATTCCCAAGTCAGGAAGTCACGTAGTGACGTGCGTGGCACGCACAACCTGTTTTGGTAGAACAGGTATCCATCGGTGATGATGTAGTCCTTGAGCTGGCGGGACGATCCTTGCTGGATCTCTAAGACGATTGGCCCAAAGTCAGGGCTGCTAGTGTACCCTTCTCGAATCTACTCAAATCCTATGATCTTTACCTTCATGACATTAAGCTCGTGTGCTCATCGGCTGAGTGTGTCGGCGACGACGTTATCTTTTCCCTTCTTATGCTTGATGACAAAGGTAAAATCCTATAGGTACTCAATCCACCTTGCGTAACGATCGCTCAACTTCTGCCGTGAATGAAGATACTTGAGCGCCTCGGAATTTGAGAAAAGTACAAACTCCTTCGAGAGGAGATAGTGCCTCCAATGATTCAATGCCTGGATGACAGCATAGAACTCCTTATCGTAGGCGATGGACGAGGCGCTTGAGTCATCACGAGCTTCACTTGCTGGAAAGCTTGATCTGCTGCCTCTATCCACGTGAATGACTCTACCTTAAGGCAATCGGTGATGGGAGCCATTGCAGAGCTAAAGTTCTGTATAAATCGCCGGTAGAATGTGGGTGAGCTTGATGAAACTACGCACGTCATGGATGTTAGGCAACGAAGGCCATGACGTGATGGCTCAGACCTTCTCTAGATCGGCGGCGATGCCCTAGGCTGATACAATAAATCCTAGGAATGTAACTTCTGGCGCAAGGAAGCTTCATGATGTCAAACGTCATCTAGGAAGTCGTCCAGTCGACACTGACTATGATGGCTTGGTGCCAATAAGTGATGATCATATCAAACGTCGATGGTGTCGTCGTCCGACAGGTAACCCTAGTTTTATAAAATTTATAAAACTCTACTTAATATGTATAGTGATAAGTATGAGTGTCGTCCAAGGGAGGCAAGTAGGAATTTCAATTTGATTTTATTTTTGGTGTTTTAGATCCTAATTAGAGTGAATTTGATCTTCAATGAGGATCAAGTCACCCTAATTAGGTGAGAATTTAGAGAGGGGGGTAGAAGAGATGAGATGAAAAGAAGAAATGTGGGCTCTAGATTCAATTAATTGATCCAATTGGATGGATCAAAGAATTCAATTAGAGAGGTTGGAAGAAATTTTTGATTTAAGTTTTGGTTGGTTTTGAGAATTTGCTAAATCAGAAATAAAAAGGGAAATCTTAATCTCCTAAGAATTAAAGCTAAATTTTTAGAGTTTTCTTTTGGAATGCAATTGAATGCCAAGGTAAATCCCTCAATTTCTCCTCTCAATCCTAATCAGGGCTTGTACATGCCGCTCAAGCCAAGCGATTTAGAAGTTCAGATCAGAATAGAGATGAAGAAACAAACAACTTAACCTAATTCATTCAAAATGCATAAAAGTTCAAATACAATCAAGGAAAAAGTATCAGATAACTTGATCCAGGGTGGGACTCCTCTCTGTCTTGCAGCTGTGATAGAGAACCATCAAGAATGAGCTCCCCCTCTCGAAATTTAGCTTTTATACTTAGGTTATAGGGTAAAAATCACCATTTTACCCCCGTTTAGTACTTAATATTTATCTATCAATATAGGATAGATCTTAATGATCTAACTGTACAGATAGAAAGAGGGGATCAAGACGAAAAAATCCATTAAAAAATCATCTCAATCGGACTTCAGGATCAAAAGTTATTAATAAATCAATTTTAAACCAATTTAATCCATTGGATTTAAAATTGATTTATTTATTAGTTTCGTTTTTAAACACGCAATGACGTGTCGCTCTCTCATTGGCTGGCGCATTTTGAATCCTTCTTTTTGCAGAAAAGTCCTTAAAAAGCCTGGAATTGCTTTTGGACGCCGCCCAAAAGTAATTGCGTATATGCCCCTAGCGCACTCTCTCTCCTCCGATTTCTCCTAAAACATTAAAAATATTTATTAAAAATTGCAATAAAACCCTGAATGATTTTACATAGGATCTTTACGCCTGCCGTGGCGACCGAGAGCTGTTTTCAGGGTCTTTTGCAACGAAACGTTGCAAAAAGGCCCCGAAAAGTCTAGAAATTGCATAAATACATTTTTTTCTCCTATAAATATGCCCTTTTTTCATAGAATAAATGCATTTCTTCTTGAAATAAATCCCAGAAAATTCCTAAAATTCGTAAAAAATTCTAGAAAATTCTAGAAAATTCCCTGATTAATTCCCATGTTGATAAATGTCGAAATAAACTTTTTAATGTGCCATTTTCATCCAAAAATAATTATTTCGAGCTTCAATAAATCCTTAAAAATTCATATAATTAACAAAAAATTAGGGAAAAATCAGAAATTACTTGGAAGCATTATTTTTGTGTAAATATATGATAACAACCCAAATTTAAGCCTTTTAAATGCATAAATCATGCTAATAACATGAAATAAAGACCAAAATTAGGGTGTTATCAGGGTCACTGGGTGACGGCGACGGCGGCCTATCGAACCTCGTCGGAGTAATGAGGATGCCTACGGCTGAACATAACCAATCCGTAGGACTCGCATTTAGCGAACGGACTCATCCATACTAGTAAGACGCTCAACTTGTCGTAGTTCTCTCAATTATTCCTCTCTCACCTACCTAGCCCGAGCGCGGTGGAGTCAAGACGAAAATATACTGCAAAAGGTATATAAACAAGCGACGGGAGAGAAGCGACGTACCTTGTGGGTAGTGGCTCGTCGTGCAGGGTTCGTTGACGGTCGGCGGCAGTTGAAGCAGGTGGAGCAGAGAGATGTCAGAGAGGCGCCGGAGAGTGGAGGGTGGCTCCACGAGCGATGAAAATGCCGGAGCTCTAGGTAAAGGCCCGGGGATGAGAGGAAATGAGAGCGGTAGCGGTTGCGGGTCCAGCCAGCAACTCATCGTAGTCAGCACGATGATGCTTGTTGTACAACACCGACACGATGGGACAACTGCGGCGAGCGTGCGACAAGGAGTTGAGTCACCTTCGAGGCAACCTACTCGTCCAGTGGCGCGACAGCTTGCGGGTGGTGTGGACGGTCAGCCAAGATCATACAACACCGGGGACCACTAACCTCCCGGGTAGCGACTCCCAGTGTAGTGTGGTCGCTTGGAGGTGCTCAGCCTGGTGAGAATCAAGGTCGGGGTCCCGCAAGACTGGTAGCCTACGATGACCTTGATGGTAGCCCAGGTCCGATTGTGATTAGTTGAACTGACCGGGCGATGGCCAAGAACGGAGTGACGGTCCAACTCCTTCGGCTGACGTTGTTCCGCCGTGAGGTTCAACCGAGTAATTCAATTCCCTAGCAACTGAAATCCATCTCCAAAGAGATCAACGGAATGTTCCATCACCTAGGGCCTGAATTTCGTCGGTCGAAGCTTCCCAAAGTGGGGGTTTGGTTATCGGGTGCCTAAGTTCCATTGGCAGAAGAAATCAACGGAGGAGCCGATCGCATGGCATCTAGGTCATAATTTCTGTCTGGCAGACGAAGCCCTGAGCGACCGGCGGTGGGGAAAGATTCAATCATTGTCGTGCTTTTTTTTTTCTGGCTAGATGGAGCCCGAGCGGCCGGCGGCACGGGAAGACTTCACACTTCACACTTCACACCTTACACCTCACACCTCACACCTCACACCTTACACCTTACACCTCACACTTCACACTTCACACCTCACACCTCACACCTTACACCTCACACCTCACACCTTACACTTCACACTTCACTTTACTTCACACAATTCACTTCACACTTCACTTAACTTCACTTTACACACTTCACTTCACTTCACACACTTCACTTCACTTCACTTCACACTTCACTTCACTTCACTTTACACTTCACTTCACTTCACTTCACACCTCACACCTTACACCTTACACCTCACACCTCACACCTCACACCTATAACTCAAACACACCTATTATAATAATACAGTATTGAAAAAAAAGACACTTCACACCTTACACTTCACACACTTCACACCTATTATAATAATACAGTATTGAAAAAGACACATATAATAGTATACATAAGACATAACACATAACACATAACACATACACCTATAAAAAAAAATCAAATACACCTATAAATCAAATACACCTATAACTCCACCAAAGATAAGTATGGAATGTGGAAGAAGAAAAGTCAGTTATTAAGTTAAAGAATTCCACTTTTGATTTTCCGGTTCTGAAATCAAGTGCGAGCTTGGAGCAGTAGAAGGTTCTTAAAGAATGAACCAAGGCGCGACGGTTCGACGGAGAAATAAATGTCATTTATACAAAACTTCTACCCCGAGCACACGCAACGGAGCCGTAGACAGAAAAGTGAAATCCAATCCACGAAATAATTTGATCTATGGACAGCTTCAAAAAATACACTTCACACTTCACACTTCACACCTTACACCTCACACCTCACACCTCACACCTTACACCTTACACCTCACACTTCACACTTCACACCTCACACCTCACTTCACTTCACTTCACACTTCACTTCACTTCACACCTTACACCTCACACCTCACACCTCACACCTATAACTCAAACACACCTATTATAATAATACAGTATTGAAAAAAAAGACACATATTGACTCTTATTTCCTTTTTGGTGGAGTTTGTGACTCCCGTCGAGGGAGATACTATCTCTTGAAATCCAATCATACTTTTAAACTACTTATCTTTGGTGGAGTTATAGGTGTATTTGATTTATAGGTGTATTTGATTTTTTTTTATAGGTGTATGTGTTATGTGTTATGTGTTATGTCTTATGTATACTATTATATGTGTCTTTTTCAATACTGTATTATTATAATAGGTGTGAAGTGTGTGAAGTGTAAGGTGTGAAGTGTCTTTTTTTTCAATACTGTATTATTATAATAGGTGTGAAGTGAAGTGAAGTGAAGTGAAGTGTGAAGTGAAGTGAGTGTGAAGTGTGAAGTGAAGTGAAGTGTGTGTGAAGTGAAGTGAAGTGAAGTGTGAAGTGAAGTGTGAAGTGTGTGTGAAGTGAAGTGTGTGAAGTGTAAGGTGTGAGGTGTTAGGTGTGAGGTGTGAGGTGTGAAGTGTGAAGTGTGAGGTGTAAGGTGTAAGGTGTGAGGTGTGAAGTGTGAGGTGTAAGGTGTGAAGTGTCTTTTTTTTCAATACTGTATTATTATAATAGGTGTGTTTGAGTTATAGGTGTGAGGTGTGAGGTGTGAGGTGTAAGGTGTAAGGTGTGAGGTGTGAAGTGTGAAGTGAAGTGAAGTGAAGTGAAGTGAAGTGTAAAGTGAAGTGAAGTGAAGTGTGAAGTGAAGTGAAGTGAAGTGTGTGAAGTGAAGTGAAGTGTGTAAAGTGAAGTTAAGTGAAGTGTGAAGTGAATTGTGTGAAGTAAAGTGAAGTGTGAAGTGTAAGGTGTGAGGTGTGAGGTGTGAGGTGTGAAGTGTGAAGTGTGAGGTGTAAGGTGTAAGGTGTGAGGTGTGAGGTGTGAAGTGTGAAGTGTGAAGTGTATTTTTTGGACGAGGTCCTGAGTGACCGGCGGCCCGCGGAGACTCAAATCCCATCGAATTACTTTGTCTGGCCGAATGAAGCCCGAGCGGCAGACGACGTGAGAATATAGGGAGTATGCACTGATAAACTCAAATAAGGGTAGTCATTTCCATGCATTATTCATCTTAAATCTCCTAAAAGTAAGTACAACATTGCCAAAAATGCTTATTTTCCATAGTAATGAGATCATGCCTTTTCACTTTGCCAAAGATTAAAAAGCTTACATTTTGTACTTAATTAATGTTTCCATCAATCCTTTGACATGCATTTCACAAGTTACACAGTTTGGGATTTACTTATAAGAGGATTTGAGGGATATTTCTAACCCCCACTTGACTCATTGAGTCAAGTGGGATATGAATCTAACGAATTCCCTAGTGTGTTGACTCTTCAGGTCAAGGTTGTCTTTTGATGGTCATAAAATTACAAAATTTTATGGGGAAGACAAGACAGAAGTCTTGAGGCTTGGGACAAAATTTCAAGTCAAAAGGAGCAATCAAGAAAAAGATGCGTGCTAACCAGCGGAGTTGACTCAATCGATAGGCTTGGTATAAAGGAGCTTGAAGGAGACCTTCTAGAACGTCCTTGGAGGCTTCCAGGTTGATCAAGGCACATGAAGGTGACTCCAGATGGCAGATCCTGGTTGGAGGAGAGCCTAGGGTCGAGATCCAGCCCAGGATCCATGAGGTGGAACGCATCCACCCATCCATTCCAGCCCAAATCCAAGGGCTAGAGATGACTTGTAACTAACTCTAACCGACTTGTTCTTTTCCCTCAAAATTCGACCTGGAGGGAAAGAATCTGGTTGGTTGGGGTCTGATCACCTGGATTGATGCCTCAAGAACTCAATCATGGACGTTCATCCATAATCCAACCACCAAGAATGGCTGAAACTAACACATGTACACCAAGGGACCCCCTCACCCTCCTTGAGGGCATCCCAGAATTGAGTATTGTTTTCTTCACTTTCTTTCTTTCTTGAGCTTGTTCTTGGGTCCACCTTCATTTAGAAGGTGCAAGGAGTCTTCTAGAAGCGTCCTGGATCTTGAAGCCAATTGGTAGGGAGCTGGAGCAACAACCTTGGGCCCGTTGGGGTGTGACAAAAAGGTTACGTTCTTCTTCTCTCCCTATCTCCTTTTAGAATTCTCTTAAGCTTCTTGGCTATCCTTAAGCAAATAGCCAACTTCTCAAGCTTTCCAACGCCTAATCACACGTGTCAAACCGATATCTGGAACTCCAGATATCGTTATTTTGGTCCACCGCACGTGAGAGGACCTCCGCGCGCGCGACCAGCGGCGGAGGGCGAAGCCCAACGCACAAACAGCGGCAGAAGCGCCCAAGCTTGTGTGCTATCTCTCTCTTCCTCTTCTTTTCTCACTCAATTAAATTCAGAATTTTTTATCTCTCTCTAGAGACGATAAAAAATTTTGAAAAAATTCTCAAAAATTATTCTCAATCTAAAATTTCTACGGAAATTTTTTCACACTTGGGAAAATTCATATCATCCTTATTAATTGAACATTAAACTTCCTAATCACTAAAAACATTACAAAAAAAGTTTATATGAATCTTGAACTTGCAATACTAATTGAAATTCATCCTAACTAGCTACCTAGCTCCCTGAGGGATCGACCCTTACTAAAATACTACTAGTAAGGAAATAAAATTGTTGATTGGTACTTAACTATCCTTACAAACGACTTAAGATCAAATTTTACCCCTTAGTTCGGACCAATCATGCACCATTCAACTACCAAACTTTCCTAGTTTGTGGAACTTTTTATTTAATCTCGTCTCTTGTTTGCATTATAAAATGTATGATCCTAACAAAATATAAGGATTCAGACTGGAGGGTAAGCATTGAGGGCTCACAAGACTTGCATTGAGGTTATAGGAACCTTGGTTTCTATTTTTACATGATCATACATCCACTTCTCCATAAAATCTATC
Source organism: Wolffia australiana (assembly GCF_029677425.1). Classification (NCBI taxonomy): domain Eukaryota; kingdom Viridiplantae; phylum Streptophyta; class Magnoliopsida; order Alismatales; family Araceae; genus Wolffia; species Wolffia australiana. Next base: position 7,988,325 of record NC_135850.1, on the reverse strand, counting down.
ATTTTGTCACTATAAACACTCGATTTCCCCTTTGTTATCTCTCTATAATCATTTCATTCTATCTCTAGATATTCATCCATACCCCTAGCTCATCCTTTGAAAATTTCATGAAACATTCCTTCATTTTCACCTTCAAATTCCATCTCAAAAATCTTCTGCACCCACTCTTTATTTTCACTCTCTATCTCTTCATTTCAGTAATTTTCTTTCGTTAAAGTCATTTCGTTCTCTCTCCCAAACCATTACAGTATCTCATTAGATCATCCTTCATGCTTACTTGCAAATTTTTTAAAACAACTATGTTTGAATGCTATCATTTAGGCCAAAACAAGTGGAGTGTGCAAGACTTAGCCAAACTTACTAAGTCCTGAGCATGCCAAACTTAACTTGTCGATTGTTGATGGTACATGTTGTATCTTCTAGAGCATGAGGTATAGCTTAGCACCCCATGGACTGGAAACTTAACTTGTCGATTGTGTTAAATTTATCCTTATTTTATTAATCTATATGTTTTTGTAGTTAATTAATAATGTGGGTTAATTACTGCTAATAGGACAATAAATTTATTAACAAGAATGATATAGGGGCCGAGAGGGTTACACAAATATGATCATCGTGGCATTGGTGGATATAGTTTACTTACAGGATTTTTGTGAAACATTTGAAGTAAAATTTAAAATTTAAAACTTAAGCACCCATTTTAGGCACCTAGGACAGCCAGAGCTGGGGAACACCCCCCTGATGTAATACGACGATGGCCGGGATCGATCGGCTCGTATTACATCACAGGAAAAAAAAAAGATGATGAGTGGTTTCGTTGTTAAATGAATGAATGTCGAGTTGAAAGAGTTCCCGTTAAATGAGCAATATTCGGACAACACGGACAGGGATGGAAGTCGATACCAATCACTAAATGAGATATTGATCCAGATTAAACTCCCAATGACCCATTGGACCAACTAAGACGTCTAAGGAGCGAGGGGCGTTTGGCGGCCCGAAGATGTTCGACGCCTAAGGATCAACGATTAATCTTCAACCACAAAGAAGAAACCTATCTCTCGACAATGGTGGCCATCCTATAGTGATTATCGGAATAAAGAAGGGCAGAGGAAGAGATAGCGGAAGACGGCACTGGAGACAGGTAATAATACTTGAAGTAATGGAGGGGAGACGGAGAGGTACCTGATTTGACGATAGTCCATGGTGTGGGAAGCAGCATAGTTGACCGGTGGACGAAGGTGAGTCGACATTAGGATCGCGGCGGACGACGGCGGTGACGGAGGATGGTGCGAGACCTCCGAGTGGAAGATTTCTTGAAAATAACCACCCAAGAAGGCTGTGATAGAGGGGCGTTTCTTGATCTTCTTGGGGGGATCTTGGAGAGTTCTGGGCAAATCTTGGCTGGACCTCGGTGGAGGGCGATGGCGGTGGCAGACGATGACGGCGGCGGGGAGGATAGCCTCCGAGAAGAGGTTTCTTGAAAATAACCACCCAAGAAGACTGTGATAAAGGGGCGTTTCTTGATCTTCTTGGAGGGATCTTGGAGAGTTCTGGGCAAATCTTGGCTGGATCTCGGTGGAGGGCGATGGCGGCGGCAGACGATGATGGCGGCGGGGACGATAGCCTTCGAGAAGAGGTTTCTTGAAAAATAACCACCCAAGAAGACTGTGATAGAGGGGTGTTTCTTGATCTTCTTAGAGGGATCTTGGAGAGTTCTGGGCAAATCTTGGCTGGATCTTGGTGGAGGGCAATGGCGACGGCGGACAACGATGGCGGCAGGGACGATAACCTCCAAGAAGAGGTTTCTTGGACGTTTCTTGGGGCCTAACAAATCAAGATTCCCAAGGAGAGGGCGTTCTTGGTCTATAGAGGGGTGGTTCTTTGAGGCGGTTGGTGGAATCTTGGGGAGGAACGACGGTGACACGTACTCGGAGTAATCTCGAAGGTGGCGGTTGACGACGCTTCTCCCTTGATGACGCTTTCTTGAATCCTTGAGACTCTTCGGAGTGATCTCGACGGAGGGCTTATTGGCTTCAAGAAAAGAACGGCTTCTTGAATCTTTAAGCAACCTGGAGTGATCTGGACGGGTCGTTGAAACACGACGCCACGGATGATCTCGACGTGACGACGCAGGCTCTAATAACGGAATAATCTTGACGTGGGCGAGGCTAGCCAACCCTCTCCATACGCTAACTACGATATGGTGGAGACAAGAGTTGGAAACTTTCTTCCACAAATGACTCAAACCTCCACTTGGGCATGTTATCCCCTTATATAATGAGGATAGGTGCCAAGTGAGAACGTGGGGGAGAACGAACCGTCGCGAGACGTGGTTCGGCCTCTCCTTAAAATTGAAAATAAAAATGAAAATAAAGAAACAGGACAAGGACAAGGCCCAACACCGGCCCAGTCCATGAAATCCAAGAATGAAAAGACAAAACAAATAAAAGGGAAGATAAGATGCTTTACGCGGAGTACTTAAACTCCGGATCGCAAGCATCGGCGCGAGCAGCTCATCGTGGCTGGAGACGTCCGAGCTTGGTGTCCGCTGGATGGTCCTCCATCACCCCCCCCCCCCAATCTCAACCCCCCCCCTTTCATCTGAGTTTTTTGTCGCTCATTTAATAAGAGAGTCTTCGTGGGGCGAGGGTCTACAATGATTTCAAGAAGAGTTGGAGATGAAAAAGTGGAGATCCAAGAACAACTTAATCGCGTGGATACTTCCAGACACTGGATATGAACACTTTCAAAACTATCTCCAATGGAGCAACTCAAGGGTGTAACAATGATGGGGGACCATCCAGCTGACGCCAGAACGGGACGAGTCCAACCACGCCGGGCTGTTCGCGCCGATGCTCGCCATCCAGGGTTTAAGTACCCCGTGTAAGCATCCTCTATTTTCGTCTTTTATTTGTTTTGTCTTTATGTAATTTTTGTTCTTGGATTTTATGGACTGGGCCAGTGTTTTGGGCCTCGTCCATGTTATGTTTTCCTTTGCTTGTAACCATTGAAGAGAGGCCAAACCACGTCTCATGATTGTTTGTCCTCTCCACGACCTCACTTGGCACCTATCCTCACTATATAAGGGGATAGCATGCCCAAGTGAAAGACAGGCAATTGTTGAAGAAAATTCCAAAGTTGTCTCCTCGTCTATCCTAGCGTAGATAGGAATTAGAGCGTAGAGAGAGGTGGCTAATCTCACCCCACGTCGAGATTACTCCGTGGGTTAGAGCCCGCGCCTTCACGTCGAGACCATTCCATGAAGATGTGTTCCAACGCCTTCGTCGAGACTACTCCGAGGTCGCCTAAAGATTCAACATTCGTCATTTCTTGAAGCTGGAAGACTCCTCCATCGAGACTACTCCGAAGGTGTCTTGATAATTCAAGAAGTGCCATCGTTGGTGGTGTCGTCGCCTGCAACCCCTCGTCGAGACTACTCCGAGGTCGCCTAAAGATTCAAGATTCGTCATTTCTTGAAGCTGGAAGACTACTCCGTCGAGACTACTCTGAAGGTGTCTTGATAATTCAAGAAGTGCCATCGTTGGTGGTGTCGTCGCCTGCAACCCCTCGTCGAGACTACTCCGGGGGTGTGCCATCGTCATCTTCCGCCAAGAATCCCCCATCCGTCAGCAAGAATCACCCACAGATCAAGAAGTCTCCCACTCCTTTGGGATTTCTTGGGTGGTTACCCTTCAAGAAGTTCCTTTCTTCGGCGCTACTGCACTGTCCCCAGCTCCGCCCGTCCACCTGCAGCCGCACGCAGGCCTTCATCCGCATGCGTCCTGCCCCACCGCCACGCGCTAGCACTCTGCCCGTGCCCCGGCTTCGCCCCGTCCATCCGGGCGCGCCCGGCCACCACTACGCCAGCTCCTTGCCCGCGCCCTGGCTTCGCCCGTCCACCGACCGCTGCACGCAGACCTCCGTCTGCGCGCGCCCGGCCACCACCGCACGCCGGTTCCCTGTCCGCGCCCCCCCAGGCTCTGTCGTCCGCCAGCAGCCGCACACCGGCCACCATCCGCGGTCACCCGGCTCCATTGTCGCGTGCCGCCACCCTACCCGCGCCCCGCCTCCGCCCGTGTCGGCCTCTGCCTGCGCGCGCCCTGCCCCACTGCCCTTGCTAGCACGCCGTTCCCCTGCTCGCCTGCACTCTGTGCGCTCTTGCCCATGCGCCCACTCTGTGAGCGCCAGCACCCGCGCGCTCGTGTCCCTGCGCGGCCGCATTGCTTCCCCACACGCACCGACGTCCTCAGCCAACCGCCTTCGTCGAATTTCCTTTGTCGGCCTGCTCGCCAATCGATTAACACTGCCATGGACTATCGTCACAAGGTACCTGCTCGTCTCTCCTCCATTATTTCCCAGTATTATTACTTGCTGTAGTGCCATCATCCCCTATCGACTCCTCTGCCTAGAGTTTCACGAAATTGCTGTAGGTTAGCCACTTTGACGAGTGATAGGATTTTCTTGCGGTAAAGGGCTTAGTCGTCGACTTAGACGTTGAACAACCTTGGGCCGTCGAACGCCCCTCACTCGTAGACATCTCAATTGGTCTTAGAAAGGGCCATTGGGAGTTTCACATGATCAATATCTCCTCAGTGGATGTCGTTGTCCGTCGTTCCTCATCAGGAGTCGTCTAGTATTGCTCGACAAGGGTTTTAAAACTGGCATTCATCTCATATAAATAGATCCAAGTTCAACTCATTATCGCTCCTCTAACGTAATATGAGCCGTCCGATCCCGACACGATCTTCGTATTACATCAAACAAGTTCCCCGCAAGGTACATGAGATGTAGTATATTTTAGAGACTGATTTGCAATCGATCACATCTTATGTTGCGTGGCAAAGGGATTTCTATATTTCATGAAGGCACCATAATAATTTAAAATTTTAGGATTTTAATTCATCGCAGGTATTTTTGAGATATTTCAATCAAATTATAAACCTGTACTCATTTAGTAATTTTAGCCATTAATGAGTATGGATTGTCCCATGGGGAAGGCGGATAAAAATTTTAAATTTCCTAATATAGTGATTATTTTGATAAGATGAGATAAGTATTAATATGGAATCGAGTGACAAAAAATACGAGGCAAGATAGTGATATAAAGATGAGGATTGTACTTTGTAGATAGTGTTAAGAACTTGATTTATGGAACAATATTTATAAACTTGTCCTTACTTAGAATAGAGTAAGGGTTGAATCCACAAGGAGCAGGTAATCAGAGAATGAATTGCATTTGATTTATATTTTAAAATAACTACTTTAGGTGATTTATATTTCTTTTGGATTTTTAAGTAATTTCTAAATAGGAAAATTGATGAAATAAATCAAAACTAGTAAAAAATTATTTTCAATCAATGGAATACATATTTATTTTGTTTTGATAAGTTCTAATAATAAAATGTGATTCTTGTAAAAAATTTAGGACAATAAATAATATTAAATGTTTATAGACACCTTCAGCTGCAATTTGTAGGCGACAGCGCTCGGCTGGGTGGGTAATAGACTGAAAATGCTCTAACTTTTGCTACATGACAAATTTTTCAATGTGGTTTAATGCATTGGAAAGCTGAAGTCTATGATATACTCATGAATGTTTACCTTGACAAAATGGGAAGAAAATTCAAATAAAAATTTCAAGAGATCACACAAACCATGATGTCACTTCCCCCAAGGGCCAAGTGGTGATCTCTCCAAGAATCTTGATCGCCCTTGAACTCTCTCTCTCACACTCATTTAGAATAAGAGTGGATGAAATAAATCTGATGCACTAGGCCTACAAAACCCTAAATCTCTCAGTCATTGGATTTTATTCCAAGGGACTGTAGGACTAGGATTTCTTGATTTCCAGCTTGGACCCACGTGCCCTCCTCAGATTTGAAAATAGATCTTTCAAATTCAAATTGTGGATTAGTTCTACAATCTTTGTCTTTAGTTGACTTGTTCCTGAAGGAGGTTTGAATAGGCTTTCAGAGTGGGCTTCTTGTGTACTGGGCCTTCTCTTATTATCTATTAGATAGCTTAGTTTTCTACTTTCCTCCCATTTTTATCTCAAATTCACCATTGTATCTACCAGCGTCCTGTTTTTCAAATAAAACTCCAAGAAGGTGTGAGAAACCCACTTGACCCTACATATTCAAGTCAGGTTAGTCTCAAAAATCAATAAAATATTTAGGAATATATCTTAGGAAAGTAAATTATAAAGTTCTCATTTTATCCTTAAATGGTGAATAATGCTAGTGAAAATCTAAATATATGTATTAAAAAGTAAGTATAAAAGCATAATAATATTGATCTAATTTGATGTTATCAACAATAATTTGAATTTGAGAACATCTTGTGAATGCAAGGTTGAAATGATGATGATACTCGATAAATTCAAAATTAGGGTAAAAATAATGTCGTCGTGAAATTGAACTTAATTAAGAATATTTATAATGTTTACTCGTAAAATATTTTAATTAGTCAGCCATGAGAAAGAGTAATCTTGACATGGAATCGATATTAGGGATAGAGTTCTTTCTCGGGTGAATTCGAGAAGGTGAGAAGGATTACATATAACGTACGAGGTAGTGAATGTGTGAAGGTGGTGATTACAATATAGGTAGTAGTGATTTAAGAAGATGGGATGAGTATACTACTAGTGGTGGATCATTATCAAACAAGTCAGACCAAAAGGGTAAGAGGGCATGAAGCGGTCATGTGAGACAAGATTGGAATGAATAAGAGGTATCCAATTTAGGGTTTAATAAGCTAGATATATAATATAGGACGATGGAAAGGTGAGAAGAGATCATAATGTAAGTGACACATGAGGTGGGTGATAGACAAGGATAGTTCAGGATGATAATGGATGGGGATGAGTGTTGATGATGGTTGGAAGTGGTGGATGTTGATAATAAAGTAACTACCTAAATGTGTTGAAGAGCAATTAATGTAATGCAATAGGCCACCTTAGATGCCTATGTTCCATTGGGAACAAAGCATCTTCCTATTGTAGATCAATCGCTCAACTTCTTTGTTGACCCTCTCTAAGCACTCGAGACACCAAGACACCCTTGAGGGACCTTCAAAACTTTACTTTCTTTTAATCTGTTTCTCTGAATAAGTGAGCTTTAATATAATTTTTACAATGATTTGGGGCTCCAATTATAGATCCATTCACATGAATGGATAGATGACATAAAGATGAAGCTAACCTTAAACTTTTAGCTCAATTGGAGTTTTAGATTGTAAGATATCAAGCCTAGAAGTAGGATGATTTGTAGTTGTTGATTTAATAAGAAGATCTCTCTCTCCTCATCCTCCTTAGCGCCGTCAGGTCATTTGGTTAGTGCTTTCTATTTTCCTGTAAATCCATGCAATGATTAGTTCAGATTCTTCCTCATCATTCACAATTGATGGCTCTCATCGCGCCATGTGTCGCCTTGGGAAAAAAGAGAAAATAGAGGGAATAATGGTATATTATTAAATATGTTATTTAATAACTATCTCCCAGCTGATACGGCAGTGTGTCAGTGCATCTTATGTCAGAGTGTTCCCTTTTAAATCAAAACATAGGATGGCACACGTTTGCCACATTTACACTTGCACGCCACACAACTAGTGCCTTGGGTCTTGTGACACATACGTGCAGTCGCATTCGCTGACTTGTTAGAGAAAAAATGAAAAAAAAAAATTTAAGTCCTCGTGCCTTGGTCCCTGCACCATGTTTATTGCAAAAAGAGCGTCCCTTTTTTATTTGGCCACGTCACCCTCAGCTAGAAAAATATAAAAAAACAAAACTCTTCAGCTTTAAATGCCATTATGGCATCAATAATCGTGATGCCATAACAGTTTAGATAAATAAATAGGTGACGCCAATCATTAACCAGGTTTAATTATTGGCTGTCACCAAAAATTATCCCTAATTGTGATTGGTCATCGTTCAACCAATAGAACGGTGATATGTTGCATTGTAAAAATAAATAAATGGCTTTAAAAATATTCAAATTCGTAATAAATTAAATGAATGCCCAAAAAGTATAAATAAATACATATATTGAAGTAGAAAAATCTTATATTTGCAAATTTACTGTCTCAAAATTCAACAAAAAGTTATATTCTTACTTAAAAAAGTATATTCTTTAAGAATTCGATCTCAGAAAAATCTCTAAAAATATGTAAAAATGTATAAAGTTCTTAATATCATTCTACACATAAAATAAAACATTATAAGCTTGATGACATACATGTATAATAAATTTAATACAAACAAGCATGTCAATGTGGTCAGATTAAGCTACAAAGAGTGTGTGTTATGAATACAAAGAATGCAAAGGTAAGGTAGGATTTGAATCATATACAGTAAATGATGAGTAATTAATGTCAAGATGATAATCTGAAGGTCGTAAGACATGATTTAAAGAGTGTATAGTAGTGGTTTGATAATGAGATATGGTAGTGAAATTAATCTAAGCAAACAATGATGTTGCTTACCGTAGATTATACTTACCGTAGATCCTTACATTCCACTAGGATCATGAGAATTTGCAAGTGTAAGTAAGCTCCCTGATGCCGGACGTCGTCTCAACGGCGTCCGACCGTCACCTAGGGTAGGAACTCGGTGTCGTATCACTAACTAATCGGGTTACGTCCACGACGTCAACCGATGGATATGCGGAGAACAGAAATACATGTATGACGATAACGAGGACGATGGTTCTACGATGGTACGTGCAATGCGCCGACAAGCTATGAGAGCCAACCCGGAGCGGGGACGGGGTCGCCAAGCTGGTCGAACCAGCCCTCCAAGTCGCCCGAGGTGGGTCGAGGCGCGCACGCCGCCGAATGGGGTAACTCCCACTGGAATGCTCACACGCTGCCGGGCGCCCCACTGCATCGACAGGTAAGACGCCGCCTTTGTTTCGTTCTCTCAATCTGTCCCACTCACCTATCTAACCCGAGCGCGGTGGAGGCAATCTGAAAGAATACTGAAGGAAATAAATGAAAAGAGGAAGCGAGGAAGCAGAGTACCTTCGCCGCAAGCGACGGATCTTCGTACCAACTGGTTCCGGGAGGAGGAGTTGTCGGTGCGCCGGAGGTTGACTGGTGCGGAGGCGGTTGCGCCAGTCGGGCGCGGAGCGGTGCAGGGAGGCGTGGTCGACGACGAGCAGTGCGGTGGGACGACGCCGCGAGCACGGCGGCGATGTTGCCGCGTCGACGACGGCGGTCACGGCGCGCGACCCGGAGCGACAGCTTGGTGAAGGTGTGAGCGGAGCGGCGCACAGCGCGTGCGCGGCAGGTGGTACAGCGCGGGCGGCGACGAGGACGGCACGGGCGGCAGCGCTGACGGCACGACGGCAGCGGGCGGCGCGCGGCGGCGCGCGGGTCGGCGCGCGGCGGCGCGCTGTCGGCGGGGCGCGGCGCGCGGTCGGCGCGCGGCGGGCGCGCGTCGGCGCGGGCGCGGGCGCGCTGGTCGGCGCGGGCGGGCGCGCGGTCGGGCGCGGGCGGCGGGCGCGCGTCGGCGCGGGCGGGCGGGCGCGTCGGCGCGGGCGCGGCGGGCGCGCGGTCGGGCGCGCGGCGTGGCGCGCGTCGGCGCGGGCGGGCGGCGCGGTCGGGCGCGGCGCGGCGCGCGGCGCGGGCGGCGGCGCGGCGCTGGCGGCGGGCGCGGTCGGCGCGGCGGCGGCGCGGCGGCGCGCGGCGGGGCGCGCGGCGGCGCGGGCGCGCGCGGCGGCGGTGGCGGCGCGGCGGCGGGCGGCGTGGCGGCGGCGCGGCACGCTGGGACGGCGCGCGCGACGGGTGCGCGGCGGCGCGGGCGCGGCGGGCGCGCGGGCGTGGCGGTGAGCGGGCGGCGGCGGTGCGGGACGGCGCGCGGCGCGGGCGGTGCGCGTCGGCGCGGCGGCGGGCGCGCGGCGGCGGCGGTGGCGGCGGCTCCCCTTCCTCCTTCCTCTCCCTTTCTCCTCTTCCTCTCTTCTTCTTCTTCTTTCTCCTCTTCTTCTTCTTTCTTCTATTCTTCTCCACGACCTGACCCTTCTTTCTCAAAATGCCATTCTTCAAAAATTTAGGTCAAGGTAAGGGAAGAGCCCACCTCTTCCCCTTATATATGGGTGAAGATGGCCCTTCCTTAAGTCCAATAACACAAAATAAAAGGGAGAGAAAATAAGCAAGAAAATAGGAAACGGGCTTGTCAGGCCCAACATAAAAAAAAGGGGGGAAAGGGTTCCTCCCATGGGCCCTTCCCCCGCTACACGACAATACGAATAAAGGGAAAACTATAAGATAAAGTAACTGACTGTAACGGTGTGCTCCGGTGGTCGGCGTCCGCGTCATGCCGAGTAACGGAATGCGGGATCCCGTGTTGCTGCGGCGGCTCGTCGTGGTGGCTGGACTCGTCTCGGTGGCGAGCTGGGTGGTGCCGGCTCCTCGGGTGCTGGGTCGGGGAAGTCCTGCTGCTCCTCTGCTGCTGGCTCGATGACGTCCGGTGGTGACGCGCCATCACTCCCCCTCTTCTTTGTCACTTCTTCTAACACACCCAAGACACCATGCACAGCCTTGATGGATCTTAGACACTCACTATCTTTCAATTAACCCACATGACTAGAAGGAAAGTTTATGGATGAATTTGATGGCAACCCATGCTTCTAGTTATAGATCTGCAGATATGGATGAAAAGAGGGTGTGAAGATAAAGCATCCCTGAAAATTTCATCTCAATTGAACCTCTAGATCATCAGATATCAAGCTTTATAATCAGAGCAATCCTAGCCATCCATTTTATTCTCTCTTCATCATAGGCGCTGACGCTTCCTCATTCTCTATAATTTGGTTGAAATGTCCAATCGTCATCTATTCAATTATTAGCACGGTCATCAAGTCTTCCACAATCGCTTAATCCATGAGTGCCATGTGTACCTACTATAAAGATATTTTGCAGGATTAATGTGGGACAGCCTTCACAAAGGTTCCTTGATTTCACTTGATCTTTTAAAATTTATAATGAAGACTTCATCACTATCTATCTCTTCCACATTAAATGGCATATTTAAAGGGACTCTTTAAACCTTCTAGGGTATCCCTCTTAAAATTTGAGGTTGTTCAATATTGATAGAACTCTTAGAAGTGTATTTCGATGAAAACAAAAAAGGTAAAATAGTGGAAAACAAGAATAGAAAGGAAGTCGTGATTGCAGGTTTTGAGATGAAAATGATATCACATTACTACCTAGAGTAAGGCTTCTATTCATGACTTTAAATGCTAAATATTGATGTTTGGGCTATTATGAGATACCAGATTGATGTTTGGGCTTGATGTGGGTTCGAACAAGTTACCCAGGTGCAACAACAATGCCAATTTTTTTCAACATAATGAGAAAATGAGACGAAAGATAAGACAACATTACCAGATCACCATGGGAATACTGCACATGCTGATATAATTGGGAATAAATATAAAACGAGACAACATGAAAGGGGGATTGACTCATTTGGTGACACATATTAATGCCAATACAGTGCAGGAATAAGGACTCATCTGAGGGGGAAGGGGACGATATAAAAGAAGGGGATGGGGAAAGAGGGGGAGGCATCTTGGTAGTTACAACTTAGAGAAGAGGGAGGCAGAGGAAAGAGGAAGCCAGTGCAATTCAGGGCTTCAGCCAGGATACCAATGGTCTTGAGGCGAGAGGCTGCATTAGTTGATAATACAAAATATTTTATGCCATAGTGCAAGCATTCTAGACGTGGGAGCATTAGTTGATTTAGTTAAGTTTATTTTTATTCATGAATTACCTATCATAAATTATCCATTTTTATTGTTGTTGATAGATTTTCCAGATGGATGATTTAATACCATGGAAGAAGATACATGATGCATTTCAAGTTGCAAACCTATTCTTCAAACATATAGTACACCTCCATTATGTGCCTAAAACTTGTGCTTTTGATCATGATTCCACACAATTCTGAAATTTAGTTCTACCAGTCACCCCCAAACATATTTTCAAAACAAAATTTTGAACACAACCTTGGGTAAGTCTGATTCTGTGGTTTTCTAGTGATAAGCAGAAGCAATGGGATGTGACATTGACAGAAGTTGAGTTTGGCTATAGAGCTATGGTGAATCATTCATAATGCATTCAATATTTCCTAGTATTAATCATTTTCTTCTAAATATACATGTAGACCTCTTGTAGTGACCTATATAAAACTGGAAAAAGCTTTACTTGAAGCCTAATTGTTCATTAGATCAAGTTAGTCCACACCAATATCCACATGACTGATAACTTGCAAATTATCATGTTTAATCGATGAATATTACATTATTTTTATGTGTTTTAATGGCCATATTTACATGTTATCATATATAAATGGAGATAAATAACTTGCACCTTGATTTTATTATTATTTCTAATTTTTTAGTATTTTTTACATGGTATTTAACCTATTTTCATTGAATAAATATTTTTTTACAGGGCTTAGAATACTTGGAAAAAGATTGGTAATGGTTTTACTAATTTTCTGGAATTTTTCCATATCTTTTATGTAACTTTCTGACCATTCTATAGCCAATAAATGATTTTTTCATATTTAAATAATACATATTTTATTTATTTGGCATTTTAGAAGGCATTTTATAATATATTTATATAATTATATGATGTGGCATCCACGTCATTCGCCTGAAATTCAGGCGAATAAGTGGATGCATTTTTTTAATTAATAAGATATAAATAAATGAGAGCATTATTAGCTAATTATGGCATCACATTGCGCGACACTATAATGAGAAATCATTGGCTAGAAAAGAAATAATGCGGCGCGGTCAGCGAGAAAAAAAGGTAACTTTTGTCATTTTTTTTGTTGATTCATTTTGGTATAATGATGAGACGAGGAGAATCAATGCACGTGAATCGGTTAGCCGCGTGCATTTAATGCACGTGCTAACCAACCCCACATGCATTTATATAAATAAAAATTTTCAATTTTTCTTTAATACAGCGCAGTCGATTTGCCGTGTGTATTAAATGCATGCGGAAATCGACTCTGCGTGCATCAAAAGAAAAGGAGAAAGAGAGAGATACCTTATACGCAAAATCGGTTAGCGACGTGCATTTATTGCACGCGGCAACCAACATTGCATGCGTGAAATCTGAGGTAAGCTTACCTTTGTTATATTTTATTCTTTTCTTTATTTAAAAAAAGGCTGACTAGGGCGACGTGGCATGATTTTTAACAATACAAAAAGTGCAGTTTTGTCTCGATCTTACAGCAATGATTGTGTGCTGTGGAAGCGCACAAACACGTGTTTGGATGCGATCCGAGGGCGGCAAAAACAAGGAAAAAAGGCGTCAGCCAATCAAAAAATCCATATTTTTAAATAATCAAATGATCCAACGGCCTAGATTAATCCTCAGTAAAACAATGATATCTGTATAGACGTCTGATTGAGCTGACATTTTTAGGGCATGTTTGTCTTTTACCCCTCTACAATCCATACGGTCAGATCTTTGAATAGAGGTCTAGAAAAAGGCAAAAGTCACTTTTTGAAGCTCTCCCCAAGGATTTGTCCACGAAGGACACAGGAGTTTCTTTGGAAGTCGACAGATCTGGATTCATCATTGAAAATTGTAAGTTTCTAATTTGTGTTTTGAACTTCTTCTCAAACGATTCTAAAACGCCAAAGCATGGGTGAAATGTACATGCCCTTGATGTTGTTTGAAATGAAATTTGCATTGCATTTTGATCTGCTTTAAATCTTTAGTTTTAAATAGATTTGGAACAATTCTGCAATTTTAGATTTTTAAATTAGGGTCGGATTTCACTTTTCCCCCAAATTCTTCACTTTCTCTCTCTAGTTAATTCATCTGTTTTCTCTCTCTAGATTTCGAAATGGATTGCTTGGAAATTTATTTTAACATATAAAAAACCTAAAAAAAATTTCATCCAAAAATTAGTCCATCTTGAATTTCAAAACCCTCTTCTTGATTATTAATTCCCAATTTTAATTCATAAAAATTGTATTAAAATTTAATAATAATTGGGAAATTAGTAATCCGAATTAATCTGATCTTATAATTAAAATTATCCAATCTTGAGTGTTTTTGACCGAAGATATTTAAAATCAAAATTAAGTTTTTACTTAATTTTGATTAATTAAAAACATAATTAAATAAAATTAAGGTTTATTTATTGCAAAATTAATTCATTCTTGAACTAATTTATTTAAAATTGGATAAAAATTCTTGGTTGTTGCCTTCCTGTGGTTCGACCCCTTGCTTACTCTATACACTGTATTTAGTGATTAATGGTATTTATTAATTTTATTGCATAAGTCTAAAAGCCCAAACAACGACATATTTACACATTATTTTTAGGCTTATCAATGCCACTAACATAAAGTCGGGGCAATAGAAAAAAATGAGGAAATAATTTTTTTTTTAATGAGGTATGGTAATAGTCTTCCTACATAAAGGGAGGCTCCTAGTATGCACCTACACCAAAGTAGTGGTCCCTAAAACATCTGGAATAAACTCAATGATAATGATGCAGGACCACGTCCGAGACGAGGTCCGGCCGTCACCGAGAGAAGACACTCGGTGTCAAGATCGCGTTGGTGCGCGACGAATACTCGACGGGGGAGTCCGTCGGGCATGAGCCTCCTACGAGGATGACCTACGATGGAATGATCGGGCAAGGGTGTCGTACGTGCAGCTGCCGACGAATAGAGAGAAGCCGACGTCCGGGGGTCGACAGGGTCGCCCGGAGATGGGTACGTGGACCTTCTGACCCTCGTCCAGATGGACGAGGTTGCTACGGCGCCGAACGGGAGGAATCCCGCCGGACGGGCGAACCGACTCGTTCCCAAACCAGGAGAGACGCTCAAGTATATGCCGTCTTCACTCGTCCTGTCACTCTCACCTATGCCTAACCCGAGCGCGGTGGAGGCAAAAGAAAGAGTACTGCAGGAAATAAGAGACGGGATTCGAGCGGCGTACCTCATCGTCGTCCTAGGGGAAATCGTTCCGATCTCTAGCAGGGGGGGTTCGTCGGTGTAGGGCGACCGAATCACGGGGCACACCGAGGGGGTAGCCCGGATCGTGGGACGTCGTGGGAGTCGACTGTTGTCAGTCTCGGAGGAGGAGCCCGTGGCACGTTGGCAAACGCCATGGGCGCGTGCAGGCACGGCGCGGCGGACGGTTGGGCAGCGGCAGCTGTGGCGCGCTGGGGTCCGTGTAACAGTAGTTGCGGCACGCGGGGTAGGGCCGCGAGCAGCAGCAGAGGCGCGCGGGGCTGAGGAGCGGCTGCCGTGGCGCGCAGGGGGGTCGCGGCGCGGCGGCTAAGGCGAGGGGCAGCCGGGATCGGCGCAGACAGTCCGCGGCGGAAGAACTCATCCCCCGGGCGATGCACCTTCGCGCGGTGGAGCAGTTCTGGCAGCCCGGTGTCCGGCGGGTCGCGTCGGGGATCGGCGCGACTGCTCAAGGGAGGCCCAACCCAAGGATCACGGCCCGCGAGGGTGGTGACTGTCGTGGACGGCCGGGGAGCGGATCAGCAGGAAGGTGCGTAGGCATCCTCGGCTGTGTCAGCAGGGCAAGGCTGGCGTCGATGAAGTGAACTCGTGGTGCAACAGGCGGTAGCCGCAAGCCCAGACAAGGTGCTGATGATATCCGTCGAGGTGCAACAGACGTCCCAGGTGGCTGAGAGTTTGGGGGCGACGAAACGGTGGAACGGTGGCGCGACGTCGTTGGCAGTCGCGGCGCGCGCGAAACTAACTCGCGGCGCGACTGCTCAGCAAGGACTTTGGCTGCGCTGAGGAACGGCGTGAAGGCGGCGGGGAACGGGAACCAGGCGGATGGCAGGGGGGGCCCACGACCACCAGGGGCGGCGACCACAGTCGTTCCCTTCTCGTCTTCTACCACTTCCACTTCTTCTTCCGGGTATCCTACTCCTTCCTCTTCCTTAGTCCTCCTTGCTCTTCTTCTTCTTCAGCGATGACCTAATTCTTCAGCGTGCGGGAGCCAGTTTTCTCAAAACAACATTTTCAAATTCAATGATGCAAAAGTCTGCTGTTTAGGGCATCCTTGCTTCCCTTATATTGGGGAAGTGGGGTTTGGCCCATTAACCCAAAACACAAAATAAAATAAGAAAACTAAAGTAAACAACCTACGACTTCTAGGAACGAAATCAACGAGGGGAAACCAAAGGAGCGATAGCAGGGGGGAGGGAGATCCTTATAGGATGAACCTCCCTCCTTACACGCGACCTTATGATTCAGAAAAAACGACGAACGACAAAGACTCAAAGCAAAACAACGAATAAAACAAGACTTAAAGATAACGATACGGTGTCCATTACCCGGAATACTTGAATCCGGGCGTGCGTACCGTCGCCTTGGCTTGCCGAGCAGGTTGAACGCGGACGGCCAGTGCTGTCGAGGGGGGCGGTGACGTCTCCGAAGATGTATCCGAGGCTGGGGCTGGTGCCGTCGGGGACGACGGTGACATCTCCAAAGACATTTCTGGGGTCGCTGCCGGGGCTGTGCCATCAGATAACCCATATGTAATCAACATTCTTGTGATACACCAAAGGTGATGTCAGTTTAACCATTTATGCGAAAAAAAATTCAATGTAATTTGGCTTTTTTATTTCAGTTGGTTTTTGTTATGGCATTCAGCAACTTGCTAATGCATTTTTTCGTTGACATTTTTATGATGAGTTGTTATAAATGACCATACTTCAATATCTCAAAATCTGAAGATACCTAATTTTTTTCATCATCTTGTGTTTCTAGTGTGATACCAATCCCAATCCAAAGTAAATTACACATCAGAAAATATAATATCTAGAGGAGCATAGATTTAGGGGAAGCATCAATTAAGGGAAGCCTATATTTCCATTGTCATGTGTTTCAAATGTAGAGAAAAGAAGATGACATATAGATCATCCTATGCCTTGTCTCGTGGCACATGTCAGATGGACTTCCTAGGCATAGTAAAAAATGTCCCCACAAATTATGTTTCGGTAAGAGAGTGAGAGAGGGTGCTAAATCTAAGGTACTCTCCTTAATTCAAAATTTGACCTTAAATCGCTGCCACCTATTTTAAGATACTATTTAATGGATATTTATGCAGGCTTAATGACGGACATTCTTCCCAAAGTTTCCTTGGTTGTACTAAATCTTTTAATATTCTTAGTGATGATGTCATTGCTATATATCTCTTCCACACTAAATCACATATTTAAAGGGATTCTTTGGACCTCCTATGGTATCCCTCTGAATCTTAACATTAAGCTTAATGTATTTCCATCTGCCAGAGAAAAGAAACACACGTTTTGAACATCCAAAGCTTCTCAATTAATGTGGGTAAGCAAGATCAAGGTTAATATTTCAAAATCCATTCCTCTTTCCGATACAGACTTTTCATCGCATTATTTTGTATGGATTTCAGGTAACCCATTTGAAGAAGAAATCATGGAGAAAGATAAGGAATGAAGAGTTCCCTTTTGTATTCGTCTTCAACCCTAGATGCGCAGGTTTGTGTATTTACCCTGAAAACCATAGACTAGAAAGAGGAACATTGATAACTTGCAAAATAACATGATTAATTAATGAATTTTACATTATATTTATGTGTTTTAATGACTATATTTGCATTTTATCATATTAAAATGAAGATAAATCACTTACAGTTTTATTTTACTATTATTTCTGATTTTTTATCATTTTTTACATGGAATTTAACCTCATTTCAGTGAAGAAATATTTTTTACAGGGCCTTAAGTACTTGGCTAAAGGTTGGTAAGGGCCTTCCTAATTTTTCTGGAATTTTTCCATATTTTTATATAATTTTTTGACCATTTTATAGCCAAGAAATGATTTTTATATATTTAAATAATATATATTTAATTTATTTGGCATTTTATAATATATTTATATATATATTAAAGGGCATCCACGTCATTCGCCCAAAATTCGGGCGAATGAGTGGATGATTATTATTAAATCAGATTAAGAGAGAGAGAGAGAAAGAGCTTTATTGGCTCATTATCGCATCACAAATCGCGATGCCATAATGAGCAAATGATTGTCTTAAAAAAGCATTAACGTGGCACGGGCAGCGAGCCAGGTACAATTTTTTTTACCTTTTTCATGCAATAAATGCACGTGGAGAATCGATCTCCGCGTGCATTTATTCCTCGCATGCTCAGTCGGTTAACCGTGTGCATTTAATGCACGCGTTAACCGACATGTACATTAAATAAGACGTCGTCCACAGTCGATTCGCCATGTGCATTAAATGCATGTGGAAATCAACTACGAACTATTAATAATGACGAAAAGAAAAAGTGTTCTTTTGGCTTTTATGTTTTTTTATTAAACCAGGACGACGTGGCGCGAAAGGCGACAAAGAAAAGGTCAAAAATTATGGCTTAAATTGTCGTTTTCTGTTTTTTTTCAGAAAAAATAAAAGAAAAGGGGCGACGTGGCATCATCCTAGCCGATTAACGAGAGAAATTATTCTCCAATGATTGCCGACGGCGGACGCAGACAACCACATGACAGCGCATGATCCGAGGATGGAGAAAACGAGAAAAAGATATTCCGACCAATAGAAATATGCCATTTTCCTACCTTCTTGGAGGAGAGATAAATACATCCAATGGCCTAGATTAATCCTCAACTAAAACCTTGATATCTTGAGATCTAAACGTCCAATTGGGCTGAAATTTTGAGGTAGGTTTGTCTTTTCTCCCTCTACAATCCAGACGGTTGGATCTTTAAATGGTGGTCTGGAAACGGGCGAAATCACTTTTTGAAGCTCTCTCCAAGGATTTGGCCAGGAAGGACACAAGAGATGCTTTGGAAGTAGACAGTTCTTGATTCTGCACTCAAAGTTGTAAGTTTCTGATTTGCATTTCAATCTTCTTCTTGAACAATTCTAAAATGCCAAGGCTTGGGCGAAATGTACATGCCCTAGAAGTTGGTTTTGAATGAAATTAGCACTGCATTTTGATTCTGATTCAAGATCTGATTTTTTATCTTTAATTCTACATCAATTTAGGACATTTCTCCATCATTAGATTTTTAATTTAGGGTCGGGTTTCATTTTTTCCCCAAATTCTTCATTTTCTCTCTCTAGGTTAATTTGTCTAGTTTCTCTCTCTAGATTTTTATTGTTTAGGAATTTAATTTAATATATAAAAAACCTAAAAAAAATTGATTCAAAAATTCATCCATCTTGAAGTCCAATTTAAAAATCCCTTTCTTGATTATTTAATTCCCAATTTTAATTCATAAAAGTTGTCTTAAAATTTTATAATAATTGGGAAATTAACAATACGAATTAATCTGGTCTTAAAATTGAAAATATTTCTGTCTTGAGCTTTCTGACCGAAATATTTAAAATCAAAATTAAGTTTTACTTGATTTTGATTAATTAAAAACACTATTAAGCATAATTAAGATTTATTAATTACGAAATTAATTCATCTTTAAATTAATTCATTGAAAATTGGATAAAAATTCTTATTCGATGCCTCCCTATGGTTCTACCCCTTGCTTGCTCTATATTCTATATTTAGTGATTAAGGGTATTTATAAATTTTATTGTATAAGTCTAAACATCAAATCAACGACATATTTACACCCATTTCTAGGCTTATCAGACATATCAAAGTATTTATATAGGAATAGTTAGAAAGAAGAGAGAGCTCGACCATTGGAACACAAATATAAAAGAGAGAGAGAGAGAGGTGAAGCACTGAAATAAATACACATGGAGGAAGAAGTAACAGATACATAGTGAATGGAAGGAGGATAAGAAAATCATGGAATTTAGAGGAAAACCAAAGTGAGAGAAATAGAAATCATAGTAAAGAGAAATGCAACGAATAAATAATGGATGAAATAATAATCTGAGATTTTTTTGAGAATTTAAAGTGAAGAAGGGAGAGAGGATTTTTTATTTGAGAAGAAAACAAGAGAGAGGATATAGTGGATCAATGGACAGTGATGGAGAGAGAGGGAGAAAGAGTAAATTGAGTATTTAGAGAGGAAGAGTAAAGAGACATATAAATTAAGAGGGTTTGTTTCTTAGTGTGATCCGAGTGAAGGGGATTTCATTCTTAGAGTGATTGGTGTGAAGATCTTGGAAGATAAACTATTGGGGCTGATTACCATAGGTCTTTTATTTTGCTGATTATTCATCATCTCTTAGGCGGCCTTCAATCAAGCGGTCTGCAGTGGATTTTTTTAAAACTGATCTTTGGGGATTTAAAATATATATTATTGGGCTGATTTGACAGATTATATTAGGCTCAATTAAAGTTAAACTTAAGTGGACTCTCATTGAAACTCTTATCGGACTTCAATCTAGAAATTAGTCGAATAGGCTTTTTTATGAATTGAGAAGTTCTATTGTAGTATTTCTTCAATCTAGAAATAGAGAGTGGGAGAATATGCTTTTTTTATGAATAGGTATTTCTTGATTTAATCCACGCCCGTACTTGATTCTACATCAGTTACTAGACCGAGACACGTGTTTCAATTTCTCTGGTTCAATATCCTTTGAATATTTCTAGTATGGTTACGTGTTCAGCTTAGAGTGGATATCTTCCGGGATAAAACTAGCCGGCCTGGAATTGCTACCGCTTCCTGTCCTCAAACCACCCAACCTCCCTCTCCCTTCTGCCCTTCCGATCTGAACGAGTTTCTCGAAGCTCAAACCGTTTATTCTCACGTAACACCATTGTTCTTCTCCAAACCAAGCAAAGGATCTCAGAGAAATCTTCCGGGATATCATCCGGGATAAAACTAGCGAGCCTGGAAATTCTACCTCTTCCTGTCCTCAAACCACCCAATCTCTCTTCTCCCCTTCCGATCTGAACGAGTTTCTCGAAGCTCAAACCGTTTATTCTCACGTAACACCATTGTTCTTCTCCAAACCAAGCGAAGGATCTCAGAGAAATCTAAGGCTAGCAATGGCGGGGTGCTTCAGCTTCGCCGCGGCGCGGGACCGGTGGCACCGCCGCTCGTTCTCGCGGGCGGGGCTCCGCAGCGCGACCGTGCGGCTCCACGGCGGCGCGACCACGGTGCGCTGCTGGGCGCCGCGCGCGCCGAACCCGGCCAAGCCATGCGTGGTCCTCATCCACGGGTTCGGCGCCAACGCGACGTGGCAGTGGGACGCGCTCCTCCGCCCCCTCCTCGCCCGCTTCAACGTCTACGTCCCGGACCTTCTCTTCTTTGGCGGGTCCTTCTCGGCGCGCCCGGAGAGGACGGAGTCGTTTCAGGCGGGCTGCATGGCGGCCGCCATGGACGCGCTGGGGGTGCGCCGCGCGAGCCTCGTGGGGATCAGCTACGGCGCGTTCGTGGGCTACCGGCTGGCCGCGGAGTATCCCGACCGCGTGGACCGGGTGGCTCTGTGCTGCGCCGGGGTCTGTCTGGAGGAGAAGGACCTCGGCGAGGGGCTGTTCGCCGTGGACGATCTTCGTGAAGCCGCGGCGATATTGATACCGAGGAGGCCCGCGGATCTCTGCAAGTTGATGGATCTCTCTCTCGTCCACCCCCCCAGGAGAGTCCCCTCTTGCTTCCTCTCCGACTTCATCCAGGTCCGCGCGGAGAAGAACCGACGCTGTCTCGCCCGGGTTTCTCAAGTTTTTAAAGTTTTTTTTCATTATCGTGCATTGTCCAGGTTATGTGCATGGACTACGTAGAAGAGAAGACTGAGCTGCTCCGAGCCATCATCAAAGACCGCAAGCTCTCAGAACTCCCCAAAATCCCGCATGTGGGTATCTTCATCATCTCCATGGCAAGCATATTCTTCGCGACTTCTCTATATATTTTCAGGATTTGTCGTTTTTAAGTTTATCTGCTCTGAGACTGGTGTGGATAGGAAAGGCATGGCTCACGTCCGAGGCTTATTTTGGTTGGAAATTTTCATTGATTTTCATTGCTCTCTGGCGCAGGAAACACTGATACTGTGGGCGGAGAAAGATCAGATATTTCCTTTGGAGTTGGGCCACCGGCTAAACAGGTTGGTGCAGCCCCGCCTGCGGCGCCCTCTGCAATTTTTAATGTGTTAAATCTTGACCAGGTAGACCATTTTTTTCCAGGCACCTAGAGGGAAATTCAAGGCTGGTAATTATCAAGAACGCTGGGCATGCAGTTAATATTGAGAAGCCAAAAGAGTTCAGCAGACATTTAAAAGCCTTTCTACTTGCCTCCTAACTTGTTCATCGGCCAGAAATCCTACTTTCTGTAGAAGGTTAATTACCTTTCATTTACCCCCAGTTTTTATGCATTCCCGTAGGTCATGCATAAATGTTAACATCCTAATGTTGAGCTGGGACAAATGACACATCGTCATAGTTGATTATACTTACCCCAGAGGATAATATTGATCGATAACTTTCCTCGGAGCTTAGGATTTATCCAACGAAGATCAGTTTAGTCAACGTTATAAAAATTATAGTTAACGACTTACCAGACTTCATTAAGCTTCGGTTTTTTCGACCCCCTATGATACCAGGGATCTTCTTTTCACCGGAAGTTTTTTTCTGCACAAAATGAAACCCTGTGTAACTAAATCATTCTATCTGTGCCTTAAAATATTTTCTTCTGTAATACATATTCGGAATAATTTTGCAAAAGGGTGTTCCATTTATGTATTTAGATGCACATCAACATGGTACTAAAGGATAGCTGTAACTGTACAATGTGACAAAAGCATTGATGCGGATCAAACACGACACACAGACTCACCCAATTTTTCTTACAAGTTTCGCGTACCTCTCAGACTATTGCCTGCTCCGATAATGTCCAAACTCCCAATAGCATTGAAGATCCACCAATAAAGATGTCGATCACCAAATGGCAATGGTCTCCTGGATTAAGCAGGCCGAATGCAGCCTCCCATCACAAGAACATCGGTATCCTGGCTAAAGACCTGAATTGCACGGGCTTCCTCTTTCTTCCTCCGCATCCCTCTTCTCTAAGTAGTAACTACCAAGAAGATGCCTCCCCCTCTTTCTCACATAGGGTTTGACGGTCCGGGTCCGGTCCGGTCCAGTCCGGTTTTTTGGCATGGACCTAATTCATACTTGAAGTTCGGTTCGGTTTCAGTCCGGTCTTGTTTGGTTCCGGTCCGGTCTCAGTCCGGTCTTGTTCAGTTCCCAATCAAAAGGCAAAATCAAAATCAAAGATTAAATTTTAGCAAGAACTTTTCCTAAAAGAATATGGCATTACGCGGCAATTTACAATATCCATCTTGGAAAGTGAAAAACGCCATTTAGATGTTGCTTCCTACCTCTCTTCAGTTCAATCACTGCACAACCTACAACGTAACATTGCTTTGGCACCACCTTGCTGCTACAACCTAAAAGAAGCATAGACATACACCATGATTAAACAACACACATTGGAAAAGACAATCTAAATTTTGAATAATAGTTAGGACTCTGCTACACGGGCAACCGGTTGCCCCAAAGGAATCTTGGGCAACCGGTTGCCCCCCGCGGGAAAAAAAAAGGGTCCCCGTTGCCCTTTTTTTTCCCTCTTTTCAAAAAAAAGTTGGCGCCCCTTTCACCTCTTTGTCGAGCTCTCTTCCGTGCGGACCTCCGGCGAGCCCTCCGCGCTCTCTTCCGTGCGGCCCTCCGGCGATCCCCCCGGACGAGGACGGCAGCCCCCTCCTAGCTAAGCAGAGTCCTCTCGTTCGAGCTGGGTACGCCGTATTCTTCAGCAAGTCGAAGGTCCTTTGGGCAACCGTTGCTTCGCTTGCGGGCTTCAAACGTGTAGCAAGCTAGAACAGTGTGTTCGTTCAGATCTCCGTGAAGGGCAATGCGGTGGTACTTCGTTGCTTCGCTTCTCACATTTCTAACGAGCTCGCAGGTATGGATGCGATCATCAATCTCTTGATAATCTTCCGGATTCCGCACGATATTCAGTAGCTTGCTGCTTTCTTGTTGATTATTCCGGGGCCAAGAATTATTTTTTCCCCTTATTTTTTGAAATCTGGAACGGATTATACCACCCAGAAACGGGATGAAGCTCAGTAGAATTTTGTGTTGTGTAATTCTATCCCCCTCGAGAGCATTGAACCGATGTAAAGATGAGATTGGACGCCGACAGATGGGCATCTGCTAAAAGAAAAATTCAAAGATAATGGTTTGTACTTATTATTCGGTACAGTCTGCTTTCTTCTTGATAATTACCGGGAGAAGAATTCTGTTTTTCCCCCTTTTTCGGGAAATTGAAATTTGAGTAACAGATCACACACCCCGTGTACGGTGTGAAACCAGTTTGAATTTTGTGTTGAATCGAACCCATGTAAATATCCGAATCCCGAACAACAAATACTCTAGGAATTCAAACAAGAATGTGAAATATCTTCAATGGTCCAACCGATCACACTTAGAGAATACCGATATGGAGTTCAAGAGTTAGGAAGAATCGTTCAAACAAGAACATACACCGGAGCGATGAGAGAAAATATCATTAGCATTCGAAAGGTGCTTATCAATACTTCTCCTCCTTCTATTTTGTTCTATTTTCTGATCTTAATTTCATTCTATTTTCCCGTTTCCATTCTATATGCGCATATCTGTTTTGTACCCTTTTCTGTATCTTCTTTTCTGTTAGCGAATATTTATTCTTATTCAGCAATAATGACTTTTTTTTTGAAGTTATTTTTCACTGATAAGGATCGTTTCAGTGTGTCGAATGCATGCCTGATTTCCGCCGATGCCATGCTACGTGATCTGTATTGAAAGTCATGGATCATATAGAACATGATAGGAAGTTTTGTAACATATAGAACATGGATCAACGTTGTTCCGTTTCGCATGCATCATCCAGTGGTGTTCCAAGAAGTTTGAACAGCAATAGAGACTTGATTTTGGCTTCGGTAGAAACTCAGGCTGTATCTGTTGGAGATGTATTTGACACACTCGAGCAAGCACGTGAGAAGTGTGCCGAGTATGCCAAATGCCCCCTTGGTCAGAAGAGTTCCAAGCACCTGAAATTCATTAGGTTTCTTTGTTTTCGCGGTGGTCAGGCACCGACGAAACAATCCTCAGTTTCAATAGAGTTCCAAAGAGAGAGGAGGACACTGAAATGTCAGTGTCCATTGGTAATTAAGCTGCGTTTAAATAAAGTATTGGGTGTCTATGAAGTGTATCAGATAAACAATCAGCACAATCACGATCTTTTTACTGAAGTTGAATTGGCCCAAATGCAGCAAAATCGCTTCATTCCGGAGAAAGTGAAAACAAAAATGCTGGAGTTAAACGAACTTGGCATGCTCAGTTGCTCTCAAATCAAGACATTGATAGAGCAGGAGCATTTCCCAGATGTCGCGGTTACGTGGACAACCAGAGACATTCAGAATTTGTTGCAAAAAACTTCTAGTGGAGCTCACGAGACTAATGAATTTGTCAAATTATTGAAAGAGAAGTCCAATCACGGTTGGTCCTTCAATTTCCAATTGAACGATGACACACTTCGCCTGGAGAGAGTTTTCTGGATTTCACCTAGCGGCAAAGAGAAGTATGTGCAGTTCAACGATGTTTTAGAAATTGATGCTACATACAAGACGAATCGCTTTGGCATGCCTTTGGTGTTGTTCACACTGATCGATAACCACGGTTTAACAGTGTTGACTGCTGGTTCTCTTTTGTCCAATGAGCAATTTGAGTCATACTCTTGGGCTCTTCAACAATTTCGATCATACACGAATCTTGATCCCATCGTCTTGTTTACAGATGGCGATGTGGAATTGGCCCAAGCTATTAAGGACATTTGGCCAAGTGCAATCCACCTACTGTGCAGATTCCACATTTCCCAGAATATCACTCGTGCTCTAGCTAGCTCTTTGAGGGCCGATCTCAGCAGATTCATGAATGATTTCTGGAGGGTCGGCTCCATTGAAGATGTTGATGAGTTCGAGATGGAATTTTCAACATTGAAGTCGAAATGGCAAGCGGCAGAATCGTATCTTCGAGTTCTCGAGGGAAAAAAGAAGCAGTGGGCATTTGCATACACCCATGACCACTTTGTCGCAGGTGTGTCTTCTACGCAACGCCAGGAGATGGTCAATTGTCAAATCAAATCTGCGTTACTGTCGAATTCGTCTCTATTACGCATTATTGATGGTTTCGATGCAGTCGAAACAAGATCGCGAGAGAAGTTGTCCCAAGCTAGGCTTTCCACCAAGTTCACCCCATCATCAATGGATCCTCTAATTAATGACGTCCTTCCTACACTGACAAATTATGCCCAGGCTCTTCTCAAAACTGAATCAGGAATGTCGCTTTCATATACCTGCGTTGCAGATGATTCCAACGGTGAGGGATACTTCCTAATCAGTCACAAAGATTTTCCAAACAAATTTCATGTTGTAAGGATATCCGTTGCGCAAAGTACGTGCTCCTGTAGGAGGGTGATTTGGCTCGGTATAGTATGCAGGCACGTGCTGTGTTGTTTACGCCACAATAACATATTATCATGCCCTGTATCAATGTTTAATCGTCGCTGGAAAACTGTCTGTGAAATAGTGGATGTTCAGTCTGCCTTCATCGATACTGCACTAGCTACGCGACCCAGCTCTGAAGTCAGGGGTACACAAGGAATGTCCGAAGGTCAACGTCTGTCTAAACTAACGGCTCTGACGAAGCCCATTTTACACCGTTCAATTGGAACCGAAAGCACATTTCAGCTGTACAAGGCATCAATGATTGTTTTGGGTGAAACTATTGAAAATAACCTTCATACCTCACATCGTGCGTCATTTGATTTAGAGGAAGATATTGTTAGAAATCCGTTGAGAGCTCGGTGCAAAGGATGACCCGAAATAGGGAACAAGCGCTATGTAAGCATGGCAGAGCAGCTGCAAAGAAAAACGAAGCAGAGGGGTGTCACTCGTTCTAGCTGCGGGCAGAAAGGGCACAACACCAGAACGTGTAAAAGAGTATGATTGTCTCCTGGTCAACTCCGTCATCACCTATTACGCAGGTACTGTTTGTTATTTTTCTATTTCTTCGTCCATCTTATTGCATAGATGCAGTGCAAAACATGGGGGTTCTGTGCGATTTGTCGTTTTCGAGCGATTTTATATTGGGAAACAGCTAGCCAAATCTTGGGTTTTTATTGCAATGTTCATAATTTTCACAGATTTTCGCCTTCACTTGCTCATATATATGTTTACGGCGTTGATAGACTTTTGACGGGCGCGATCACCGAAACGTCAGATTTCAGATGATATATTTGTCCTGGACGATCAGTTTATCTTCGTTTTGATAAAATTCTGGAGTTCTTTGCGGCAGTTTTTTTTCGTCACTGTCTTTCAGTTTAAATGTGCCTGCAGTACGCCACATTTCTCTTCTACATGCCGTCGGTTTTCGACTCCACCATCTCTCAGTTAAATCTGCAAGAATTCCGTCGTTTATAAATGATAGATAATTCCTAATTTCAAGATAATTGCCCGCTTTTTTCTACATTATGGTCTAACCCTTTATGAACAAATTGCGCAGGCTCAACATTTTCATGTCTTCAAGCCGAGAATCAAAGTCTAGAAGAATTTGACAACCATCAGAATCTATGCAATCGCAGGCTCAACTTTGTCGCAACAACGTTGGCAGCACGCAAAGTCGGCCTGGCGGCGTCAATCGAGGACACCGAGTCTCTACATCGCCAAAGGAAGAGGAGTCAAGATAGCACACCGAGTCTCCTTCTCCCACTAGCTCGACCACCATTATTGTAATAACTGTATGTTCTGTATTTTCGCGTGTTATGAGATCAAAAAATGATTTCTCTTTCTCATTTTGAGTGGGACTAGTTGAGGGGAGAGTGGAGACTTCTTTAAAGAACAATTATTTATAGAGTTAACAAGGTTAGCCCCACGGGCCGGCATCGAATTACATAAATAAAGTGAGCCTTGGTCTCTATCAGCTTTGCTTGAAGGCAAACCCTTGTCCGGCCTGCCGCCGCCGCCTCCTCCTCGGCGCCCCTCGCCTTCGCCTTCGCCTTCGCCTTCACCTTCGCCTTCACCTTCGCCTTCGCCTTCGCCTTCGTCTTATGTCTTCCATCTATGGATACATGCACCTTTAATTGAATTCTGTTGGCCGCTTGACAGTAGCTTCAATTGTTTTTAACATCAGGAAACCAATCATACCTGAAGAAAGAAATCCAAGTAACTTTTGAACACTCCAACCCCAAAATCAAAATTTTGTTACAAACTATTTAGTACACCGTGTAGCAGAGTCCAAGCAATATAAATATTTAGTACACCGTTTGTTAGAAACTGATTCTTTACCAGAGCCAACTGTAGTTGACGCCTCAAGGAAGAAGCCAGCATCGCTCAAACACTTCACAGTTGACGCCTCCGGGAGAAGTCTTCTGAACTTGTCGCAGTGAATGAACGTCGCCAGGCCTCCAGCGGAACAGCCAGAAAGCAAAGCCTGATAAGAGAAGAATTCCAAAGATCAACACTTCTCATCAAAGATTTCTAGTGTTCTGAGTCTTGAGCAGGTAACCAGTCACCTTCTCTGCCACGCCCAGTCCCTTGGGAATGAGGTCTGCAACAATGGCTTCCCAGATCCTTTGTCCTCTAAAGTGGAGCTCCAAACTCTGGAGAATCAGTGGAATTTGGAAGAGAAGCATGGCAAGAAGATGAGCAAAAACAACTAGAGAGGGCGTGTACAAGCAGAGAGAGAGTGTGTGTGAGAGAGAAGGGTCTGCTAGAGAGGGCGCATGAAGAGCTGACATTACTTTAACACTCACTCCCTCTTTCTCTTTTGTCTCTCTCTTCTATATATGTCTCTCTCTCTCTTTCTCTTCTCTTGACCATCATCTCTCTTCCATTTTATCTTCTCATTGCTTCTATAGGCAGTCCATAGAAGCTTCAATTTAAATTGCATGAGAAAAAGAAAGTTCCACTTTTGGAGGAATAAAACCAATATTCCTAGAAATCATCCTTAGTAAGATTCGATGGATTACAAAATCAGGAAAAACACAGAAGCCATGGAAAAAAATGATATATTAAAGAAGTCAACTTTTCTCCATCATTTTAAGAAAATATGTATAATTATGATGGAAAACAATGATGATGTAATTCTCAAGAACAGAATTAAAGAGACAAGTATGTCTAGCGCTACGCAGTATTAAACTCTAATATTAAACAAGTACATCTAGAGCTACCCAGTAACTCTCTAACATTAAACACATCTACATTACATTATTACCCAGCATTATTAAGTTCAAAATATATTAACGTGGAATTCCATGTGATATAAAAATTTGTACCCACCATCCAAACTGTTCGCATATGATTTCGTTGAAATTCAACATAATAAAAAACTCACTACCCAGCATTCAACCAGAGAGGGGCACATTTTTAGCCAAAGTCATCAATTGTAAATAAAACATACCATTATAGCAGGGTTCTGTAAGCATCTTCGAAGGTAGCTGGATTGGGAGCAGAAGAGATCAGGATTGAGTGTAGAACGAGAGGGAAGGGAGTAGAGAGAAGGAAGAAAGGGGGTTTGAACAAAGAAGGGAATTTGAATCAAGAAGAGAAGAGATAGAGAGAGAGATCAAAGACTCGTCGGAATATGAATTTCTAAAGAATTATTTAATGTGGAGCGTGACGATCCTCGTCTGTATCAGTTCATTCATCAGACAATTCCTTCGGATGTTTGTTGACGAATTTGAAAATCTACAGGGGACGAGTGCGATGACACCGCATCATTAACATCCAGCAAAGCACTCGCCATTTAAAGGAAAAATTCTCAAAATGTCTTCTTCCAAAACCCACGAAAAAACACGAACGAAATGAAGGCAAACGGACCTTCGACTTGGGCGAGCTCTGGCCTGTTCTTGGCGCAAAGATGGCGTATCAAAGGATTGTTAAGCGGAGGACTCCCAAATAAATCTATTTACCCAGTAAAGACTCTGGCACCAACCATGCATCTATGATAATCAAGAGTCTTAGCGAAATTTCACGTACAAATTGCGGGTAAAGAAAGGAATTGCGCGCCATTTCAACATCCATAATCGCAAAAAAACAGCTGGGAAATCAAGAATTTGACACCCGTTTCTACCGAGCCGAGCATTCGAAGAGATGCCACGAACTGGAAAGTGTCGTAAATTATATCAAGAGAAAAAAGGTAGAAATAAGGAAGAGGTAAGGGTAAGGCAGAAGGCTATCTAGAATTGAGATTGGGGGGACTAAATTTCGGGTAAATAACAGAATTGCGAGCCATTTCACACGAACCCAACATCCATAATCGCAAAAAAAACAGCAGGGAAATCAACAATTCGACACTCCCATTTCATCCGAGCCAAGCATTTAAAGAGATGGAAGCAACGGTAAGAGAGAAGACTCTAGGATTGAGATTGGGGGGAACACAATTGGGCAAAACTAAAAGAGTTCCGACCCATTTCTTACGAACCCAACATCCATAATCGCAAAAAAACAGAAGGAAAAGCAAGAATTTGTCACTCCCATTTCTTCTGAGCCAAGCATTTAAAGAGATGGAAGAGAGGGCGAAGAGTGATACCGCGTTTGATGGATACTGAAGCAGTGCTCAGTGTAATGGGCAAACGGGGAGAGCGTCTGGGCTTGGAGCTGAAGAAGAAGGCGTACCCAGCTCGAACGAGAGGACTCTGCTTAGCCAAGAGGGGGCTGCCGTCCTCGTCCGGGAGGATCGCCGGAGGGCCGCACGGCATCTCTCCCTGCTTCCTCCTCCACTAATCTCTTGATACCTGACTGCGGCATCTCTTCGAACAAATTATCCAGTACTGAGCATATTACCATTTGAAGGTGCATATTGTCAAGTTTACATTCGATCAATGTTCTCAAGGCTGGCAAAATTACACAACTCAAAATTCTACGAAGCTTCGTCCTGATAATGGGGAATCCAAAATTACGTATGGACATATGACCACAGGATGGTGTACATTATCATATTTACATGGGTTCGATTCAACACAAAATTCAAACTGGTTTCACACCATACACGGGGTGTGTGATCTGTTACTCAAATTTCAATTTCCCGAAAAAGGGGGAAAAACAGAATTCTTCTCCCGGTAATTATCAAGAAGAAAGCAGACTGTACCGAATAATAAGTACAAACCATTATCTTTGAATTTTTCTTTTAGCAGATGCCCATCTGTCGGCGTCCAATCTCATCTTTACATCGGTTCAATGCTCTCGAGGGGGATAGAATTACACAACACAAAATTCTACTGAGCTTCATCCCGTTTCTGGGTGGTATAATCCGTTCCAGATTTCAAAAAATAAGGGGAAAAAATAATTCTTGGCCCCGGAATAATCAACAAGAAAGCAGCAAGCTACTGAATATCGTGCGGAATCCGGAAGATTATCAAGAGATTGATGATCGCATCCATACCTGCGAGCTCGTTAGAAATGTGAGAAGCGAAGCAACGAAGTACCACCGCATTGCCCTTCACGGAGATCTGAACGAACACACTGTTCTAGCTTGCTACACGTTTGAAGCCCGCAAGCGAAGCAACGGTTGCCCAAAGGACCTTCGACTTGCTGAAGAATACGGCGTACACAGCTCGAGCAGAGGACGCTGCTTAGCGAGGAGGGGGCCGCCGCCCTCGTCCGGGGGGATCGCCGGACGGCCGCACGGAAGAGAGCGCGGAGGGCTCGCCGGAGGTCCGCACCGAAGAGAGCTCGACAAAGAGGTGAAAGGGGCGCCAACTTTTTTTTGAAAAGAGGGAAAAAAAAGGGCAACGGGGACCCTTTTTTTTTCCCGCGGGGGGCAACCGGTTGCCCAAGATTCCTTTGGGGCAACCGGTTGCCCGTGTAGCAGAGTCCTAATAGTTATACCATAAAATGATCACAAAACTTTGTCTTCATCGTAATCCTCTGAAATTTCCTCCACTTTGCTATCTTCTTCTTTGTTCTCCTCATCGGCTTTATAAGCCCAAGATTACAAAGTCACCAATGTGGATATAGACTCTGTAGATAGCTGTCCTATTTTGAAAGTGACAATTCCTTTTCCTGCTATAAAGGGACTCTCTGATGGCGTACTTGAACCCCAAATAGGGTGGAACACCTTAGCGACAACTGGAAGCCGTGGATATTTTGCAGACCTAACTTCAGACCACCATTTGAGTGGGTCATCACGAGGACTAATGCAAGGCTCCTTCAAGTATTCATCTAATTCATCTCTAGTTGATCTTTGACTTGTAGTTGTTTTTTCAGGCTCCATCTGATGGAGGACCAACCAGCTGATCGCGTCCAGACTCATCGCCAGCCCTTGCGCGGAGCGAGAGCCGACGTGAAGAACCAACACTTCCACTATCAAGCTTGAAGAAATAGTTGCGTCATCTTGGAGAGTGCCGAGACGTCTTTGTGTACTTTTCCTTTTCATCGTTTTGAATTGTTGGAGGCCACTCCTACGTGAATATCAGCCTCCCCTCCCGTCGTTCGTGTTTATTTTAGTTGTGTTTAGGTGTCATCTTTAAGGGGGAAGAAATCCATAATGGGCTTCCTCTCCCCCCTGAAGATTCCCTTTTTAGGGGAGGCCCAATAGGCCATCCCCTTAAAAGGGGGCCCAATTTGGGCTTCCATAACTGCCACTTCCCCACCTTTTAAGAAGGGGAGAAGTGGAAGTTAAGGGAGGTAATTATTGTCTTGATGAATTCCAGATCTCGTTGTTCAAGTTGGCAGTTGTTTTTTTTTTTTTCTTTCCCTGCTCATCGTTCCAAATTGTTGCTGCTGAAGAAGAAGAACAGATTGGGTAGAAGAAAAGTCAGAAGATCAACAAAGGAGAGAAGTCGTGATCCTCTGATTATTTTTTCCTCGTTCTTTGCTCTTGGTATCTCCCGACACACGTCAAAGGCTAGATCGAAGAAACAGGATGGAATAGACTCAGATTTTGCTCATCCATTACCGTGGATTTTGACAGCGGTGGAATTTTCTTCGTCGATTGTGAAGAAGACCACAGATGATGAATTTCCTCTGTTTCTCAGTCATGAGAATTCCCGCAATCAAAGCTTCATTTTGATTCCCTTATACTCCAAGCAACATCCAGTCATGAGTACTCTGCGTTGAATTTTGATAATTTTGACGCTCCTCCGTTCGTTCAACGTGATATCATCTGATTCTCAATCGACCGTCGCTGACTTTCCAACATTGACGCCGTTGTTTCCCCACTCGATCGTCGCTGGGTTCTCAATCGACCTATTCGTCGGAGCATCATTCTAGCACCAGAATCACTGGAAAATTCTGCATTGCAGACGTCTTGCCCAGGAAACACCGTTCGATTTGGGATCCTCACATCACTCTATTTATTGGTTTTCTTGGACGTCTGCTCTGGAGAAGATCATCAGAAGCAGAATAGCGACGAATTGTTGGGCCAGATTTTGCATCTCTAGGGATCCTGGTTCTCATCACCGACACCATTTCGATCGTGCATCCATTGTAGAAGATTTGTGTGTGAATTTTGACGGAATTATATCGCCTGGATTTCGAGCTTCATCTCCAAGAGATCCAGGTTATGATGTTCCAACTCTGCGGGGCTGAATATTTCCTGCGGTCGTCGCTCCAAACGCTCAACAGCTCTCAACTCCCACTATTCCAGTCAATAGGTTCTTGCAGCTGGATATTAGGCAATTGACCGATTGTTGTGCCTCCACTGTGTGATCGAGGATTTCTACGCCACGAGAGCTACAAGAACTCACCAGTACCCATCGATTGTGTTCGGTCAGGATACCTGAACTGAACTAGCAGGTTCTATCCTCTTCCCCCTTTTCTTATAGTGTTAATTGCATCTTCCAGTGTTGTCTCTTAATTGCTCATTGCCTTTGAGTGAATTAGCACGTGAAGTCCAAGAAGTAGCCACCATTATTGTATTAGAGATTTTCATTGACGGTATCGGATTTGATTGCCTACGTAGACGGTGTGGACACTCTTGGACGAGAAATCGTCCCCCACCACGTCGTCTTTTCGATCTGCTCACACAATTCATTGGGAGTTTGATTTTGATAAAACCCGTCTGTGTTGTCCTATTGAATTACATCTCTGGTCCACCGACAACTCACGTACTTTGCGTTAATTTCTCTTAAATATACGTATCACTACCTTGCATTTTCATCGTATTCTTCGTTCAAACTTCTTTGGTGGAACTCGACCCGTCCAAGTCGGTTGTTGTGTTACATCACCATCAATGCAACTATTAATTTTGAGCACTTTGCAAGTATATATGGTTATTCTTCAATAGTTTGTTGGTTAGTTAAAGTTAAAGAGCTGGATAGTTTATTGAGCAATTGTACAATAGCGTGGATGATGAAAAAAAATTTCATCATCGGAAATAAACTCAAGCTTCTTTCGTGGGTCTAACATTCTCGCTACGGGAAACATAGGCTTTATATTCAAATGATGTTAATAATCTATCAATTTATCCTTCAGTTCACCATATGTAATTTTAGGCGACCTTGTTTGTTCCTTGCTTGATGACCTTGAGAGTTCAGGATGCCTATCGTCTAGCACATGAAAGCCTTCTAATTGATCTAACAAAAGTTTCTAATTGATCTAACAAAAGTTTGTGTCCTCAAAACAGTATATGATTTAATGGTATGTGACTGTGAAAGGATGATAGTAGCATCACGAAAGCCTTCTAGTTCATCAGAAAACCTTTTCAAGAGATCCCACTCTTCATCCATGATTGAATAGCTAACTTTGTTTGTGTTTAGATAATCACTTGTCATCTTGTCTAACACAACCCTCTTGTGTAAGCTGCTTCAATCATTTCATAGGTAGAGTTCCACCTAGTGGTCACATTATCAATGAGCAAGTTTTGATTTTCCATGCCCGAACCATGGCATAAAGTACAATAGTGGTGCACTCTCTATGGTGATGCGCCAGCTGCAATGACAAGTCTTTGAAGTCTATGTAGAATTTCTTTTAATAAAAGCTGAGTATTATTAAGGAGGATATTTTGGTCGTCAATATCTTCACAAAGTGAGCTTGTTGCCCCTGTAATGTGACTCAAATTATGTGCTAAATATTTTTCAAAAGAAGGATTTTCATTAGAGAAAGTTAAGAACCTTAAATACATATCTCCTTCAAGCTTCTTTGAACCGCTAGATTTAGAACGTGCCGTGCATGGTGCTTGATATTGGTCGGTGAAGTCTGAACCAGAACCCTTCATGAACCTTTATAAATTTTCAACCATGGTTTTATTATTACTGGCATGGTGAGTTGTGATAACGAGCACCTAGGAAAAAAAGGAAAAACACTCCAAATATGTCTTACTACATAAAAAGAATTAATGATGGCATACCTTGATTGTGAGATTATAGTCCTTCAACACATTGTTCACTACCTCTGCCAAGTAAGCACCTTGATGAGAACCAATTAATTGGCAAACACTTAGAATTCGTTCACGAAGTATCCATGTTGTATAAATCCAATGAACAGTGATCCAAAAATGACTGCACGATTTGAGGTTGTCCAAGTGTCTATCGTGAGTGACATTTTTTTTATTAACTTGAATACTTCTTTCAGCTTTGACTTTTCCTACGTAAATTTTTCAGCTGATGTGCGTTGTACAGTCTTGGAACTTGGAATATATGCATCATCTCTTTGTGCATAGAAGGTTAAAAGATTCTTAAATTTTTGATAGTCAATAAGTGAGAATGGTAGATCCACACTCACAACAAGATCCAACATAAGTGCTTTTGCTTCTTCCGGAGATCTGCATGAATACATTGCAGTCTTTGCCAAATAACCTGATATAGGTTTCACAGCAGAAAAAGACTTTAAGTCATCCTATTTGATGGGGGACCATCTCGCCACCAAGACGGAATGGCGCCGACAACCGCACTGAGCAGCACGATCCGACGCCCCTGACACAATGTTCAAATATCCCACTTAAAGAGAAGCTGAGAATCGTCGTTTCATTTTATTTCTTCAATGTTGTAATTTCTGTTATGTCCTGGACTGGGTCCGTCATGTTGTGGGCCTCGTCCTCTCTGAACTTTCGTATTTTCTTTCTCGTTTTTTGAGGAGAATCGCTCATCCCGAGACGGTTCTCTCTAGTTATGCCCACTTGGGCATGCCCCAGCCCCATATAAGAACGGCATGCCCAAAAGGACAGACTAGACTGATTGAGAAATCCAAGTATCCTCGTTGTTTTTTTTTTAGCCTTAGTCTAGAGGTAGCCCTTAGCATTTCAACGTCGCCGTACATCGTGGGGAATGTGGTCACCTTTCCACGTCTTGATCGTTCTGGGGCTACTCAGCCACTCTTGTTTGTAGTTTCGTTTCTTCGCAAGGAGCACCAATTCTTGGTAGTTACAGATCAAGAGAGCAATCAAGAATGTGGTTTTTAGAAGCTTCTTGGTTCTCCCGTTCGCCCTTCTTCATCGCCATTGCTGTCGCATTCGCCCCGCCGACGCAAGGTGTCCATCACCGCTGCTCGGAGCCACACCGCCATCCACGACTGTCTGCGAGTCACCTCCGACCGTCGCACGCCCTCTCAGCGCGCTCACGCGTTCGCACGCTGTCCCCGCCCGCCACCTCTGCGCACCCCGTGCGCCCACGCGCAGCCTTCACGCGCCCCCGCGTGTCCGCACGCCACTTCCACATGCGCCCATGCATTGCCCCTGTGCACCCACACGTAGTCGCCGCGCGCCCGTGCGCGCCACAGCATGTCTGCGTGCAACTTCTGCATGCCCTGCGCCACTTTCATGCGCCGTGCGCCGTTATCGCACGCAGACCCTACGCGCCCGCTCACCGCTGCCCCGCGCGTGGACATTTCACGCCGGCGCGTACCCTAGCCTGCACGACCGTGCGCATGCACCACGCCCAGGGATTCGCTAGCCGATCGAGCCCCGCCAACCAACCGCTACATCGGCCTCTAGTGTTGATCAAAGCTCCGGTCAGCCTATATGGTGGAACGATCTCGACTCTTCTTACCAGGTTCATCGGAATTCCCTTCGTATTTGCAGACCATTACTTTCTTTCTAGTATTCGTCTCGTTCTTTCCGTGCCTAGAGAGTTAGATGCCTAATTGACCCGTCTTAATTCCTTAGTGAGTGGTTAGAAATAAATCTTTATTGTGGTAGTGCATTAATTCATTTTGCGGGACGTTGGACGTCTAGGGTAGTGATACTACCCCTCATTTTACGCATCTGGATTTGGTCCAAAGGGACGTTGGGAAGTCGATTGTATTCAATCAAACTTTGCCAATTTAGCTAATTGTCGAATTTGACAGTGAATTTGTCGTACTTGTCATTATTTTATCAAAACTTGATTCAATCATTTGATAGCTAGTGCATCGTTAGATGTTAACTATGGTGTAACATGAGCCGTCCAATCCCAGCCAACATCGTGTTACATCACTATTCCTTGATATGCCATGCTTTTAGGTGCTTCCATAACATTGATGTGCTCCCTAACTTATCCCTGGTCACTATTCTATTTGTTCTTTAACCAACTTTGCATTTGTAGTTACCGTCACCATAATTAATATAGTATTGCAAGACAGATGATGACTTTTGACAATGGGAAGTTTAGGAGTCATACATTATCTCAAAATCGGTTCTTGTAGTATCTAGTACATCGTCTTCACCCAAATCCATGAATCCAAAGCTGATTGGACTTGGAACTTAAAGAGAAAATAATAGGAAAACTAATCAAGATGAGATATCGCAGTAATATTAACCAAAATAATAAAAAATAGGAGTACCAAAACAAAACCAACTAGAACATGAATAAAAAAAATATTCTTCTAGTATAAAAGAAGAAGAATAAAAGAAGAAGAGAACAATAAAAAAGGAAAATGAAAATAAGATGAATAAAAGAAGAAGAGAACAATATAAAGGAAAGAAGATGAAAATAAGAAGAATAAATTATCAGCCTTCATTATTATTCTCAATATAATTAACCAAATTTTTCATTATCTTGGAGTGATACGTTATTTATATCACTCAGCCAAATTCCATTTTGAACCAAATATGGAGATAATGAAGAATAAAAATTTAGAAATTAGTGATTATAAGGCTGAAATGGAATGAGGCAAAAACAAAATAGTTCATGCATGAAAACTGGTTGGTGTTTCAATGATAATCATGAAAATGGTAAATCTCATGAAATGGAGGGAAATCCCATACACTTTGAAAAAGGTCAAATTGAATGGAACCTGAGGGGGACCAATCAAAAATTAACTTCATCAGTTGTCCTATACTTTCATTTTAGCAGAGACTTCAACATTCTGTCTTCAATAAGCAAACATGCATGGCTTCATCTTCTAGTCATTTTCAACAAGCACATGATCCTAATTCAAAAGATTTAATTGTTTGGATGATACATGATCAGGAGAAGATGACTTAGGAGGTGATGAAGAGACTTGATAGAGAGGAAAATGATAGCATAAAATTTGACCAAAACAAGCATTGATAAAATGGAAAGGTAAGTCATGAAAATTCTGGTATTTCTCATTTATATTGTTCGTTTTCTTGTTTCAAAGGGAAAATTATGAATATCCCTTAACCATCTTGTCAACAACACAAAAGAACATCCAATATGAAATGACTATACTAATGGAAATATATGTGGTCGACAAGCCAATCACACATTCCACATATGATTCCATATTCATTAAAAGAACATAGTCATTATAATGCAGATGGGATGCTTATAATTAAGTCCAAAAATGAATGACCTGAGTTAAAGAATTATGATGAGATCGTAATACGAAAATCACTAGTCGTTATGCATGTGTTCTAAATATTCCTATTCAAAGGATATTCGAGAAGCACATCAAAATAACCAGGTAGAATAGCACTATCTATCCTCACTCATATGATGAGTATGGTCGGTCCCGTAGCGATTAATGTGGAGTAGGGTGTGACTGTTCAGATAACGGATACAAAACCAAGTGATGGTAACCAAATACGCAAAGCATTTTGTTTGAAGTTTGTTTGTTATATGCATAAACATAATCGATGTCAGATGATGGAAAAAATTCTGAATGTTATCCGTTACAAGTCCATTGTCTGTCTCCATTCAGTGAATTGATAGTATTCCATGTTTCGTTATTCGATATCGTTTATGGGTATCAGATAACGAGAACAATATTTGTAATGGGCCAACACTATTTTTTATGTTTTGTTGGCCCAATACCTGCGCCTAAAGTGGAGGAGTTGGAGGAGCCAATTTGTTTTCCAGATTAGGGCTTCGATTCTACACTAAATTTAGGGCTGCGATTTGGCTGGAGGAGCTGGTGCTGGTGGGGCTAGAGCTGGTGTTGGTTGCGGAGCTGCTGGCGGCAGAGCCATACGTGCTAGCGAAGAGTTGTTGCTGGAAGAGCTGATTAAGGTGAAGATTTGTTGGCAAAGATTTGCTACTGAAGATCTACTACTGAAGTCAACTTTTGGAGCTGTTGAAGACGCCAGAGATAGATGCATACTAGGACAAGGGTTCTCCTTCACTTCAGGTATATTCTCCACTTCTGATTGAGCTACCTAACTCAAGAAGGGTTCAGGCATTTTTGCATGTGTTTTAGAGTTCTTCTCTATGCCATTGTCTCCTACTTCCTTTCGGAGTATCATTTTTATTCTTGTTACTTCACCTCCCTCTTTGTTTACATGTTCCTCGGTATATTTCATTGCATGTATATTTATTCATTTGTTCATTTTTTCTTATCTATGTATGCATCTAAAAATGTATATATCCACACACTTATCTACTTGGCAATGTGTCTACTGTCTAGCTACGTACATGCCTACATATCTACCTACTACCAACCAGTCTATCCATCTAAGTATCCCACAACTATCTATTTAATAGTTGACCAATCTACAGATTTGTATAACTTCATATTTACCCATCGATAGATCTACATATTTATTTATAATTTTTCTATCCATTCATCAAAGTATCTATTTATCCATACATTTATTTGCCTATGTTTCTAC
The DNA here is from genome assembly GCF_029677425.1 of Wolffia australiana. Taxonomy (NCBI): domain Eukaryota; kingdom Viridiplantae; phylum Streptophyta; class Magnoliopsida; order Alismatales; family Araceae; genus Wolffia; species Wolffia australiana. Next base: position 7,948,403 of record NC_135850.1, on the reverse strand, counting down.
CAATATATAAGCATTTAGCTATCTACATGTTTACTATTCCACCTCTTTGCCCGAAATATCTTTCTTTATTTTACTCTTATCTAAGCACCTATTTACAACATCATCTATTTGTCTATCAATTGACGCTTGTTTCTATACAATCCATACATGATTCTGTACAATTGATGCATCATCTATTTTTTGGTGTGGTTGTTGTGTTATCGAAATCAAAATTCCAGGTCATATTAAAAAAATAACCATCAACGAATGTTTTGATAGATTAGTTATCATTGGAATTCCTAGACCGTCTATTTTGTTTTTCTAATATTATTTACGGTGATATTTTATTTTTTGAATATTATTTAGAGTCCCTATTTTTACTGTTAGTACATTACATATACGCCGTCCACATCACCAAAGCAACTGCCATGTCAACGGCGGAGAGTGCTTTACCCAAATAAATGAGGAGTTGGCATTTGAGGAATTATCAGCATAACATATTGTTGATGCGTTTGAGCTCCATGGACAAGCCAAATGATCACCCATACTAAAGTACTTTACACTTGTTGGGATTTGTGATGGAAATATATGTGGCCGACAAGCCAATCACACATTCCACATCTCATTCCATGTTTATTAATAGAACATATTCATTATAGTGCACGTGTGATGTTTATAATGAAGTATGTGAATACATGATCGGACTTAGTGAATTATGATGAGATCGTAATATAGAGATCACTAGTCTTTAAGTATGTTTTCTAAACATTCATATTCGAAGGATACGCGAGAAGGACATCGAAGTATCCGGATAGAATAACACTATCTAGCCTCACTCATATGATGAGGATGGCCGATCCCGTAGCCATTAGTGTAGAGACACTAAGGAGAGATAGTGGGTGCACTTTATTGGAAAGAGTTCACTAAATTGATCCGTACGAATCCCTGAATGGTACTATACCAAACTGTCAATCAGGTTGATTCACGTCACGGTTGTGTAAGTGGTCCTTAGACGTAAGACACAAAAGACGTCTTGTGGACGAAGTGTTGTGCTTTGACTATGACCTATGCGTCCCTAATCATGGTATCCTAAATAGTCTTAGTTCAGGTGCATCAAGAAGTTTACGAAGATGATTGAATGGTCAAGATGGGATCGTCCACCCTTGGTATAAGAGGTGATAACTCAAGGAAGACAATGCGATGAAGTCCTTGGCCAAGGCAGTGAAATATAAAAGAAGAGTTCTCCGATGATTTCCAAATGCATCAGTACTAACTTAGATGACCGATTAGGGTTCGACAGTCGACCATACCCTAAGTCGTCCAAGGAGCGTTAAGGGGGTGAAGGACTATACGTACACAATAACTGATGACGAACAGGTTCCATGAGTGAGTTGATACACAATCCTTTGTATCTTCTAGAGCACGAGGTGTAGCTTGGCACCCCATGTGTTGGAGACTCAACCTATCTATGGGTTGAATCGATCCAAAGTTACTAAATCTATATGATGATATAGTTAATTAATTTGGAAGGCCAATAAAGGTTATTGGGCCGTTTGAGTCGTTAACTAGACTGATACATGGGCCTAAAGGATCACACGCAAATGGTCTTTTGGACGTCAAAAGATATACTTAAGTTTTGAAAGTTTCATGAAAAATACCCACTTAAGTATAAGTAGGGGAAGGCCCTGAACAAAAATTCACCTAGGCCAGAATGGTTCAAGGGCCTTTCCCCTTCTTCTCCCATCTCCCAACACCCCCTCTCCATCCCCGATGTGATCGGGATGACGTAAGGATGCCGACGGAGAAAGGAACGGGGCTCGTCAATGAGAAGGAGGAGATCAGATGTGTTGAGGTCCTGTGGATACGTCTAGAGGTTGCACACTTGAGTAGCTTGACTCGTCTAGCTCTGGGATCCAAGAAATTACGAATGTGATTTGTGCATTAATTATAGTCATTTAGTGAATTTTTTATTTAAAACATTTTTTGGTATGTTTGTAGTTATAATTTTGACGTAGGACGACTAAGGAATAGGTGACTGAGGGGATGGATGGATGATGACGGGTAAAGGATAATAGACGGGTTTGTAGGGAGGGATAAAACAGCCACAGTGATACACACGGTCGGATTTGGACTTTAAAACTGATGAAAAACTAGTGGTGCAGCTCCGACCCTTGTCGAGGGCGGGAGTACTGTCTTCACCCACCGCGATGATGCCTAAGCACCGAAATCAATATCCAAATTCGTGTCACGAAGAAATACTCGAAAGAAAGAGAGGAAGTGGGAAATCCAAACCAAATCTAATTCTGACGGCGGTGGAAACTTCTCGAGAAAATACTGGACGGAGAACACTTTCGACACCAAAGAGTTCAGGTGAACCTCAGTACCGTAGTGCGTGAAGAGGTTGCGGGGAATTCAGATCGTGACGAGGCTGGGCAAATTCGGGTGTTGAGAGGCCCACTGGACGAGGAAGATTCTGGGCATCCCGGGCGTTGAACGGCCCTGGTAGTGAGTAGATGTCGTTGTCGTAGAGTCAGGCGTAGGCAACTACCTGCGCACGCGAAGCGCGCGTAGGGTGCGCGGAGCGCACGGAGTGCACGGAGTAGCACGCGCGGGCGTTGAGCACGCGGAGCGCGCGGATCGCTGGCGCGCGCATAGAGTTCGCGGAGGGCGCGCAGCGCACCCGGAGCGCGCGAAGCACGCGCGGCTTGAAGCATCGGACGGCGTCGATGATGACCGGCGGCCTAGGGCGCTCTGGGCGGCAGCGTGGGGCGGCCTAGGGTGGCAGCCTTGGGCTGCCTTGGGCAGCAGCCTGGGGCGGCCCTGGCTGGGGTGGCCTAGGGCTGCTCGTGGGTGGCCTTGGCAGGGGCAGCCTGGGGTGGCCTGGGCAGTCTTGGGCGACCCTATTGGGGCGGCCTACGGCTGCTCGTGGGTGGCCCTGGTAGGGGCAGCCTGGGGCGGCCTTGGGCGGCCCTGTTGGGGCGGCCTAGGGCTGCTCGGGGGCGGCCCTGGCAGGGGCAGCCTGGGGCGGCCTTGGGCGGCCGTGGCTGGGGCGACCTGGGCAGTCTTGGGCGACCCTGTTGGGGTGGCCTAGGGCTGCTCGTTGGCGGCCATGGTAGGGGCAGCCTGGGGCAGCCTTGGGCGGCCTGGTAGGGGCGGCCTGGTAGGGGCAGCATGGGCGGCCTGGTAGGGGCAGCCTGGGCGGCCTGGTAGGGGCAGCCTGGGCGGCCTAGGGACGGCAGGTCTGAGAGAGAAAGAGAGAGAGAGAGATGAGAGATGAGATGAGGAAGAGGAAGAGATGGCCGGCAACGACGATCGGCGACGCGAGGAACTAGTGGTGGCGGCGGCGACGGAGGCGGGCGGGTAGGATTGAAGAAGGGATAGGGAGGCTTGGGCAGTCCTCCAAGAAGAGTTAAACAAAAACTCAATTCTTGAATTATGAGTGCCTAATGTTTCTTGAAAACAATGGCCTATATATAGGCCTTGGAGGAAAGAGAAAATGACGAGAAATTAGAGACGAGAAAGAAAAGATGTGCGCCGTGTCACGCCAAATGGCAGTTGTGGATCTGCCTCTAGCGTCGTTTCATGACGCGCGTAGGGGCGTGCGCGGGTGGAGACGTGCTTGTCGACGGTTGCGGCGTGTTGACTTTGGTGTTGACTCCGGTTGACCGTGGCGGGTTGACTTTGGTTGACTTTGCCGTTGGGTCCATAGCAGGCATGTTGACTCCGGTTGAACGTGGCGACGCGTTCGACGATGATGTGTTGGCGTCCTCGCCATCAAATTAATTACTTATAAAGCAAACTTACTAGATTTACTAAAATTATAATAAAATTTTTTATCTATATTAAAATTAATCCTAAAAGGAAACATTAGATAAAGTATGATTTTTGGGAAGTTTTTAGGATTTTTTCTGAATTATTTTAAATTTAAAATAAAATAAGGAGAAGAAAGGAGAATAGATAGGGATAAGTTGAAGAAATAGTGATAGAACCTCTTTGTCACACCCACCAAGGCCCAAGGTGATCAAGACTATTCCACTTTTCCAGTAGCTTTTGCTCTGGAATGCCTCTGCTCCACCCAACTCTCACTAAAGGTAAGAGGACTCAAGAATAATTCCTCACAGGCCACTATATCTTGGATTTATATTGAAACGAGTAAGTATTACATTGGATTGTGAGGGGTTTATATAGGGAAGATAGGGAAATGATGATCCTTGGATCTCCCAAGGTCTTGAATGGTCCAGATATTTTCTTCAGCCTCAATCCTGATGAAGAGGTGTCCTCCAATCAGGTTTGAGTCCTCTGATTGCTCCTCATTATGGTCGCTCACTTGGCTTGCCTCTTTTTGAAGATTTGGCCTTAATGAGATTAAAGGCCCATTAAAGGCTCATTAAAGTCATGCAAGTTGTAACTCTGGGCCACTCCTAGAGCTATGAACATGATTGGGCCTTCTTTAACTTTAACCTCTTTTCCTTGGCCAAATAACCCTCAAATGAGACCTAAACCTGAAATGTCAAAAACTCTAAAAGAGAAGTGAGATCCATTCCACTTGACTCTATGACTCAAGTGGGGTTAGTCTAAAACATATTTATAAACACTCAATTAATAATTTAGGCCAACTTCATGAATTAAGTGCTAAATGATGTTTAAATGATAAATTAAAATATTAATAATTAAAATTTTCACTCAAGTAGGTCATTTAGCACCTACTATTTGAATCATCAGTATGTGTTTTGGGACAGGAGTAGGCATTTCTTCAAGTCCAAAAGCATAGAATTACCATTCTCTGAACCACCTAAAAGCATCTTTGAAACTTATATATCATCCTTACCCATTTTCCCTAGCTTAAATTACACCATTTCATCCACTAGTAACCAATCCCCATAGTAACCAATCTCTCCCCCATAATCCCTAACAACCAATGGTATGCTTTACCCCCAAGTTCTTTCTTTTCTTCACCCTTGTGATATCAGTTTTTCTTGATGTTGTTTCCTTACTATACCCCTATTTTATTTTCACCTACATCTTCTCAATCTATTTTTTTCTCACTAGCATGGATGACTTGTATGGAAACCATTCTATTTGATCAACAGTTGCTTATTTTTTAAAAGCTTAAAATTGTGTGTTTTACCCTTTCAAAAAAAGTTGGAAAAAAAAATTCTAAAAAATAGAAAAAAATGGAAAAATAAAATAATAAAATTGAAACATAAAGACACAAAACTGGTGTTTCTTGTTTGGAAAGCATGTTTTCTCTAAATATGTGTTGATCAATACTTTTTATCACCCCTTGCTTAGGTAGAGACACTCTTCTAATATCTCCCATCATTAAATTTCTTTACAAATTTCTGGTATATTCTTTTCATTCTCTATTCTTGGGAATATGCTATGTTAGTGTTATCCTTTGCCTACTGCATCTTTGTTTAAAGCCATCCATTGTTTCTCTTATTTTTCACATATAATGGGGTGTCCTTGCAAACAATTATATTCACATTCTTTAACACATCATGCACATGCCTTTTTTTTGTTTAAAGGGGATGGGACAACTCATAGAGAACAATGGGATTTTCAAAGGGACTAGCAATGATTAGGTTATAGGGTATTTAATAATTATAAATGTCATGCAAATTTTCATTGCAATTTTATGTATTTATGTGTATATTATCATTAGAAATTATCATATATTAGAAGTATAAAGGCTTAAAATTATTTTTACATTTTTAGAATGAAGTTTATAATTTTCTATATTTTATGGTATCTTAACATATTTCTGACTAAAATTTCCTAAATAAAACATAAGTCATAAAAAATAAGTTTAGAATTATCTAAAACTTTCAAAGGAGATTCAACGATTTTTATAAATGATATTCTGGTTTTTTATTAATTTTATGGAGTTTTCTAGTGGTAAATTCATTAATAAAATAGTTTTATAGACTTTAATTTTATAAAGAAAATAGTTTTATAAAGAAAATAGTTCAATTATGCATTGAGGACCATGCTTGTTCTACTCGGAAGGGGGCAAGCTCATTTTACATAGAAAATTGTAATGTATACATTTAGTTTTAGGGAATATTTCATGAATTGAACTTGCCCATAACAATAATCAAATTTCATCAAATTTTTCATCCATTGGTTTGGGAACATGTGTAGAGAAGTTAATCTCCTAGAGCAGATTAAAAGCATGTTTCAGGTGGAACAATGTGTGATTTGAGCAATGTGGGTTCAATTTCAAATTGGGAAGAGTGTTTAAGGGGTGATTAGATGATTGAAGGTCAAAGGGTAGAAGCTGTATGCTCCGAAGGTAGAGTGATGAGTGAATTGAGGGCTCCCATTCCATCAGCTCAAAGTAACCAATCCCACTTATGTCTTTTGTCTCAACATTAGCCTACTCTTATTCCAAGATAGGAGTGCGTCATTCTCCAAGTCCTATGCACAGAATACGTTGTCTTGACCTACCTCATTGTTTCCACAAAGTTCACATCTTACCCATCATCAACTTACTTTCACTACCAAGGAATACCTATCTCCCAAGTGTGCTTATCTTCCTTTCCACAATATCACACCGATATTGCCTTTTTGCCTTTTTTCTGTCCATGCTTCACTCTGCATTATCTCAATATTATTCTTTTTCTCTTTTTCTAAGACTTCCCTCTCTTGTCCAATGTGATTGTATTCTCCATTTTGACTCATTTTTTTGAAGAGGATATTGTTTTCTCATTCATTGTTAGTTGTGATAAGATGTTTAGAAACCACTTATAGGATGGAATGTGTTTTTGTCGTGCCCTTTTCTATTTAAAAAAGAAATTAAAAAACTAGAAGAAAAAAATGAAAACAAAAAAAGAAGGGTTTCTTATGTGTATATATTTCTCATCCTAGTATTTCATTCATGGTCATATGTATCACACTATAATCTCCTCAATATCTAATGAATACGTTTGCATTTATGTATCGTCATATTTGTCACATCTTTTCTTATCTCCCCCACTTCTTCTAAAATATCGGGAGCAGTTTATCTTATGTAGCTTAGTCTCTCTTTGACCAAAAATTCATCCAATTTCTAACACTTATCCTATCCCATTCATGAGACTTCCAAAATTTCAATCAAAATCTGATGGAGCACAAGACCACGCTCCATCAATGACGATGGCGAAGCCCCCGCCATCGTCGGTGACACCCGCCGGCTCGAACCCCACCAGATTGGCCCGCCAAGGCGAGGGCGAAGGTATCTAGATAGTTTTAAGTTTTTCGGGCCATTACCCTCGCAAAGGCCCTTTCCGTTTCATCTTTTCCCCTTCAAAACCTTATTCCCTTTTATGTTTTGTTTTAGAACATTTGTATTAGTGGTCTTAAGAGGGGGCCCCTTTCCTTATGGGCTTCCCCCTCTTTTGGTCCCTCCTTAGGGCCCAAAACCCTCCCTACATAAGGGAAGGAGAGGACGCCCTAAAGAGTTGGAAGACTTTGAATTTTTGGAAAGAAAGGATAGCCCAACGACCTCTTGAGAGAGGAAGGAAAAAAAGGAAGAAAAAAACGAGGAAAATAAGAGAGGACGGAATGGGAACAGAGCCGACAACCATCGCCCGTTCCCCGTTCCGCCGGGTTCCCGCTCCGCAGGATTCCCGTTCCAGCGGGACTCCACTGTCGGAGCCCTAGGCGGGCGCTGCTCCACCGCCGGAGCCCTAGGCCGCCTCCCCCGCCGATTCAGAGGCCGCCGCCCTGAGGGCCACCGCCCTGCGCCATCCTGAGGGCCGCCGCCCCAAGGGCTGCCGTCCCATGCCACCCCGAGGGCTGCAGCCCCGAGCGCCGCCACCCCACGCCACCCCGAGGCCCGTTGCCCCGAGGGCTGTCACTCCTCATTGCCCGAGGGCTGCCACCCCACGCCTCCCTGAGGGCCGTCGCCCTGAGGCTGCCGTCCACACTGCCCCAAGGGCTGTCGCCCCACGCCCCCCTAAGGCTATTGCCCGCGCAGCCCCGAGGCCGCCGGATTTGCCACCGCCAGATCCGTCACCACTATGGCCGACACGCCACTGTCGTCATGCCAATAGGCTGCAGCCAAACGTAGAACTGCCGCTGCCGCCAGATCCCCGCCATCGCCGGACATCCGTGGCCTGTCCACCGTGCTCCGCACCGTTGGTGTACGCCGTTGCTTGCGCTAGCGCCACCTCGCTGCTTGCGTCGGCATCACCATGCCACCGCCGCTCGCACCGCCATGCCGCCATTTGAGCCGCCACACCATGACACCCTCATCGTTGTTGTCACCTGCACTGCTGACGTGCTGCCGCCACGCCATCTCAACGTCCGCGCCGCCGCTACTTGCGCTGCCGTCGCCATCGCCATGATGTCACCGCTCGCACCATCGCACCACTGTTCGAGACGTTGCACCATGCCGCCCTCGTCACCGCCGTCACCCACACCGTCAACACGCTGCCGCCATGCCATCTCGACGTCTGCGTCGTCGCTGCTTGCGCCATCACCGCGGCCGCCACTGCCCGCGCTCCGCGCCTCTCGCATGCCGACTCCACTTCTACACCACCGCTCCTGAGCAACGCCACGCCGCCAATCGAGCGACACCGTGCCGCCACCGGCACAGCTCCACCAACCCTGCCTGCCGCTATCTCCGCATCGACAGGCATACGAGTCTGGGACGACATTGCCAAGAGGTACCTCGCTCCTCTAGCCCGCTTGTTAATTATCCATTATCATATGCCTCTTCGATTTGCACTCCACTGCACTCGGGATAGAGTAGGTGAGAGTATAACAGACACAAGGTCAGGAGGTCACCATCATCGGTCACCCACCTTGGAGCACGGAGCTCGGCGAACCCCACGAATCGAGGCCTGCACGTATCGTCACATAGGGTTACATTACATCACATAGTCGCAACTCAGTAGGTCCATACTGATGGACGTCGTCTTCGACAACCTCCACATATTATCTCCCTCAGTATCCGAGCATCGCCTCGGAGATGCCCCCATCAGGACGACGTCCGCAACGTCGTCCCGCTCTCGCTTTGATACCCAACCATGTCCGGAGGATGACACTGTCGTCGTCCTACATCAAAATCCCAACCGTTCTACCATATATTCTTGTTGTTATCTTCCATATTCTGTGCGTGAAAGGAGGAGGAATTGGCTTCTTCTATTCTTGGGTAGGACGAAAGTTAATAAAGAGACAAGTACCAAATGACCACAAACATTGGAGAGAGTGATTTTGCTTGCGAGAGATGTGAGGCCAATATCAAATGAGTGCAGAGAGATCGCCCTTGGAGTATAGCGTCATACCGAGCGACGAGTACACTTCCTTTTCATCTACCTAGGCACCCAAACCAAGGAGAGGGGAACCCCACCTTCCTGAAAAGGTTAACACTCAAGTTGTCATTTAGTGTTTCACATCAGCTGGTGATTGATATGTCTACCACTTCCAACACTTGTTTTTTTTCACCACAAGATGAAAAAATGAGAATTTGGCAAAATACCTAGATGTTTCTAAGGGACTAGCAGTGTCGAAGTAGGGGGGTATATGATAACACCCTAAAGTCTGTGCTTAATTCATCATAACTTTACATGTTAATTAATATTCCAAGTGAATTCTAATTTTTACCCAATATTTTTGTTAATTTTATGAATTTATAAAATGTATTGAAGCTTTGAATAACTCAGTTTAAATTAAAATGGCAGGTTGAAAAGTTTATTTTAATGTTAATTAGTGTGGGGATAAATTACTGAATTTTCTAGAATTTTCTGGAATTTTATTGAGTTTTGGGAATTTATTCGAGGAAGAAATTAGTTTTTAAATATAGAAGGATATAATTATAAGGAAAATAGGGGTTTAAATCAATTTATTAAGTCTGAGGGATTTTTAAACAAATTTGGTTGCAAATATGGCCTTAAAACAGCTCTCAGTCACGCATTGCAGGCGTAAATAGCCAATTAAAAATAGTTTGAGACTTTTATCAAAATAATAAGGAAATTTCTATGTTTTTAGGGAAATATGGAGGAGAGACAAATCAGAGGGGCATATGTACAAATACTTTTGGATGGTGCCGGTTTGCGCATGCAAATAAAAGCATGGACTTTGTGAAAAAAATTAAGAAACTGTCTAAGCAAAGGCGTGTGGCAAAATCGTTGCCGTCGGAAAGGAATCCGAAGGCTTTAGTACTGCCAGCAAAAGTACTTCATTTGAGCAGTAAGTGCATCGCCCATGCGGCACATGTACAAACGCACTCATGGGAGATGATGTGGCACCACCGGATTGGTTGTCGTGGGTAAAAGCGCACATGTAAGTGCAAATGTACTTCATTCATTTTTTATTTCTCTTAATTTCAACAGGGGGGTACGTGGCACGTTGTGAGAGGAGGCACCAAAATATCTTTAATTTCGTCAGCTAATCAGGAAGTGACATGCGATATTGTGTATTGCAAAATTTAAATTAAATAAATGAATATTGATCCAATGGCTCTGATCGGTCAATATTCACTTTTTAATAACTCTTAATCCTGAAGCCAGATTAAGCTCAAATTTTATGGATTTTCTCGTCTTGTCCTCCTCTTTCTATCTATGGTTGGATCATTTGGATCAAGCCTACATCGATGAAAAAAATTACTTATTGGGGGTAAAATGGTAATTTTTAACAAAGTATAAAATCAGAAATTTGTGTTGATGAGATCATTATGGAAGGGGCTCTTTCACAGCTGTAAGACAGAGAGAAGAACCATCCTGGATCAACTGCATTTGGTATTTTTTACTTCATTGTATTTGTATTTGAACTAAAGTGTAATTTGGATTGTGTTAGTGAATTTTGGTTTCTATTATTTTTTATCATGGTTTCAAATTCTAAATCACTTGGTTTGAGCGGCATGTACAAGCCCTTATTAGGATTAAGAGGAGTGAATATTGAATTGATCAAACTATTCCACTTGAAAATTTAAGAACAAATTTTTAAAAAAAAAAGAGTCTAATTTCTGGGAAAGATTGAATTATAGTTATTAGATAGTAGTTAGTTGGTTTACATTCAAGCCTCACCAAAACAAACTAAAGCCAATTTTTTCTCTTAATCCCTCTACTTTAAAATTGGAAGTTGCATATTGCTACATTATCAAGATTATGATTAGACAATAAGAAAGGGTATCCTCTGAATTTTGATTTTTTATATTGACTATTTTGTCATAAGTTCTAAGCACCTCTCAAGTGTTTTAGAGTAAAAACTAGACATTGTACCAACAATCTTAGCTTTTCAAAAATCTGGAAATTTCAGATATCTTTACTACATCATTTTACTCAAGATGTCACCATTGGGTGGTAATATATTATTGTATGTAATCTTCATCAAATCATCAATAAATTTAGCCTTAACTAGCCGAAGGTAGTAATCGGGAATTTGGCGAAGTCATTACACCAACCAAATGATGTGAAATCCACATATTTGAAAGTGTTGAAGAATATGTTTTAAATCGCATCACAGAAAATCCAGATATCCACGTATCATAGAAAATTCAAGTCATAAATCAGTTATTCACCCTATGTCCAAACTTAGTAGCCTTTTAATACACTAAGGACGCCATTTGGTCTTCACTTACAACCAGACAACTAGTCATAGAGGACCTATTGTGTTTGATCACTAACATTATTCAGGCAAGCATTACTTTGACCATTCATCATAACAGATATTTAATCATTTTACTAAAACACACTTTAGATTTTATCTTCACCAACAATATCTCCCATGTCTTGGGAAATAGGGCAGTGCAAAAGAGTTTGATGAGGACCTGTGACCATCATGTGCCACATTATCAAAAAAATTATCAGCATTTCTCAACTCTTGTTGTATTGGAAATAGGCTCTTACATCACTTCTTAGACAATCACTTCCAAGAGGAATAGGTATGAGATCACTTCATTGAAGAAAAAACTTCCATATCATATTCCTTTACGAAATAATTCTTGATATTGATAATAAATGAAGCGGAGGGCTCATTCTCAATGATCTTGCAAAAACTTTGCCGCAGGGGACCCACCTTCTCTGGGAAAACCAAAATTTGCATTCTTGCATCAACATTTTGTCGCTTACATATTAATGAAAAATATTGATTTTTTAATATAGGTTTCACTCTAATATCAAGAAATGCTCTAATTCAGGAAGTTGTATCTAGTCTCAAACCAGAGAAAAGTTTTCTATAATTTGTTCAATGGAACTAATTAAGCAATTTATGTCGATTTTTTCTTAGTGTCAAACATATGTCAGCTTTTCAAGGAACTAACTACATATGTTTATCATTCTCAGTTGAAAATGATAAAATGATATAATTGATCCAAAATAAGAGGATTTAATGGCAAGTTAAATTTTTATCACTGGATTTTGATATGTATTATTGTATATTGTGCACTATCCATCAATCTCCAATTAAACTTATTCACAAATGATGACTGTAGGATTAAGATATTTAATAAAAAAATGGTGATTAATAATGTGAAGAGACCAAATGTATCTTAATTGTAATTTTGGGATAAATTAGTAGACTGAGGATTAACTTCCTCTGCCCCCTAGAAATAGGGGCTGGTTTCTGGGTCATTCAAGCACTAAATGCTCTTTGGGAACCCATCATTCAAGAGACACGCACTCATCCATGCTTGACTCAAAAGGCCTTCCCTCAAGAATACCTGAGGCTCTCTGTTTTTCTTGGAGTGGCGATGAAAAGAGGTATATTTTATTGTTCACTCCTAAGATATCAATGCACGCCTCCATTAGGGTCCATCAATCAATACTTGAGCACAGTGATAAACTTTTTTTCAGAAAACAACACTTCGATTGATCTTTAATCTTTGGAAGCAAACCTAGAATTTGTATTTTCTGCTGAAGGCGAGAAAACATGAATCATTGAGATGAAAAATTTTCAATCAACTAAGTTTGGAAAGACATGCATCTTATAAGATCTCCATTAAACTCGCATTGTCTTGACACTTGCATTATTTGACCTTCTCTTAGTGTTGCCGATATGTTCATCTGGAATAATGCTCACTGGTCAACATTCAAGGTAATTAAAAAACTTATTAATCCATCAAATTTATAAATTGGTATGAAAAATCCTTGATTTAAATTAATATTTCTGAAGTTTCAAAAAAAATCTCGTGAGATAATCAATAAATGATATTTTCATTCTCTTCCATTGCTTATTTTTTAGCGCTTACCATCTAGTCGAATGGATGTGCTATAAGGCCAGCTAGTCGAAAACAAAGGACCGCAGACCAATCATTAAGGATGCTCTGATGATGAGCGTTGCACTGTTCCTCAGTCGTTGCACAGTGCGGTCCGTCACTGAGCATTTCCCCCACACTACTGCCCAGGGTCTGGGGAAGAGAATGGGCGGTTTTGATCAGTAATTTATATAAAAATAATGTAACTTAAATAAATGGCTCATGTCGACAAAATGGAATTTCG